>NW_027460280.1:15552135-16752135 GCF_050947875.1 Dermacentor variabilis
GAAGCCCGACAAATGTTTAAAGAATGGTGACCTTGTCATTATTAGAGATAACAAAGTACCCATTACGTTTTGGAAATTAGGTAAAGTTAAAATCTTTAAGGGGAGCGCTGGGTACGTCAGAGCATGCAAAGTCCGACCAGCAGACAGCACAGAGCTGACGAGACCGGTTCAACTTCTTTGTCCCCTGGAACTGTGCGGATGACATTGTTGGCCACGGAGGATGTTGGAAATCGTGCTCGTGCGGCGCATCGTAGAAGAGGAAGAAGATGGGCTCGCAACCGGGAGTATGCTGATGTTAGGCTTGTCACCTTGAGTACGCCATGTTAGGACGGCTTAATGCTCTGCGACAATAAACCTGGCAGAAGTGCCTTTGCCCACAATATCTTAGAGATTGCGTATGATATTACCCTGCCTTTCTTTCAGTGCATACATCTAGTGGCAGCAATCAGGATTGAAGGTAAAGCAGCTAGTGACACCAGAGGATAACAATATTGAATGATTGCCAATAGGTACTGTGTGCACAAGCACAATGCAGAAGAAGGCAACAAAAGAGATAGACAATTGCTTCGCAGTGATGATTTCTAAACTCAAGAAGACATATCTTTTTATTATAGTAGACTTCTGTTAACCTTTTGAGGGTCGAATTATTTTGAAAAAAACTTTCCCAGGTGGTCAAATTACTTTATTGCGGATCTTGAATGTACAAAATGTATAAAGTCGGGAATAAATAGTAAAAAATAATTAGGAACAGTATTTTGGTGTCGGCATCACTCAGAACTGCAAAATGTTCAATAGTATTTCCGAGGGTGGTACTCCTTGAAACACGGTTCTACGCACAGCGCCTTATCGCAATCTGCACACCTAAAATGCGTGTCTGTTCTCTTGGAGCGAGGAGTTGTGTTGGCGCACACGACATCTCTGCGTGCGGCTGCCTTGTGCAGAGAGGTCTGAGGCACCCTCTCGCGTAAGCGCGTTGCCGCAAAGAGCGAGAATACCTCGTGAGCGGTGGTGATAAACAAGCTAAGAGCAGTGCCAATCAAGATAGAAATCAACTTCCACCGCCCCTGCGAGTGCGTGCCGACAAAGAGAAAAACCACGTTTCGCGCGCCTCCGTTGCGATCACGCGGCGGAACCGAAACCGCGAAAGCGCGTTGCCACTGAGAGCGAGAATACCTCGCGAACGGCGCCGATAAACACGCTAAGAGCAGCGACAATCAAGATAGAAATCAACTTCCACCGACCTGCAAGAGAGTGCCGACAAAGAAAAAATTGACGTTTCGCGTGCCTCCGTTGCGATCACGCGGCGAAACCGAAGCCGCCAAAGGGGCGTTGCCGCAGTCTGAGCGACGCGCTGAAGCTAGCAATCAGCTCTGTTTATCTCCCCAAGAAGGTAGCACCAATTTCAAACGCATCTTGTAAGTGCTAAGAGGTGGCAGCACCTCCCGGTGAGCACGTATCGTCATTATGGCGCGAAATTTCAAACGGAGGGTCGGAACCGTACCCGTACGGCAAAGACCTTGCGGGACAGAAAACCGCCGCCGTACATGTACGGCGAAAACCTTCAAAGGGTTAAACAGGTCTCGAAGGGGCAGAAAATTTGTTTTGGTTTATGTGAAGTTTCTTTTAAGTGAAGGGCAAAAAAATCGACAACAATTGTTTTATTCGAGAAGTGTGCCAGTGTTTTGGTATTACTATGGTGTAAAGAGACTTTATGTGTGCTAGGCTTCTAATATTGTAGCTTCTTTAGCACAAGGTTTTTGATCATGCGTGAAAAAAATTCCCTATAATTCTGTGCAGTGCTTGCATTCATAACAGCTCTTCGTAGTAAATTTTCAACTGTGTAGCTTGCCGTGTGACCCAAAACAATAATGCTAAATGGAACCGTGATATCTATGTGTTCGTTAATATGTAGAATTAGTCTTTGCCATGAACTGTCCTTGGAGCAAGCAGCAAGGGCATCATCTGAGGTATCTTTTTTGTGGACATGTGAAAGAAGCAGTAGTAGAAGCTTGGCTGCAACACCATGCCTACTCTGAAGTGCTGCTCTCTTGCACCTCGAGGATCGTTACTCTCCGAGCGAAGTCCTCGCGATGTAAACATCGTTGCAACTTTGACATATTTTATTTGCATTAACTTTGTCTGATGGATTAGATTTTCTCCATTATTTATGGCATCACCGCATGACATGTATGTTGGACTTGTTTTGTATGCTAATCAGGTAGGTGGTCGTTTCAGTAAAGCTCCGATTAACTGGAATTCACAAAAGCATGAGTTCTGTTTAACCAGAGTTTGAACCAAAGCTGATGCCATTGTCCCCCCCCCACACACACACGTTTTAGCTGTCTCTTGAGACTCCCACAGTGTTAAGTGCCCTGGCTAAACATGTACACATTTAGTTTTAGTGGCTGTTCTAATCTAAACCATAATATTTTATTGGTGTTCCTTGCCCACAACAGTACATAACAGAGCCCTTAATTCTTTAGAATGTAAATCTAAAGTGGAGGTAGACGTTCACTTCTTTTTGTATGTGCTGACAAGCTTTGTATGGTAAAAGGGCTCAGGACTAAAGTGCTGGTTGTGCCTTAAAATGGTTCATATGTCGCGATGTCACAACTAATGAGTAAAAATTACTGCTGAGACATGATTAAAGAGGTCATGACACCAAATTTTTGAGCGTGAATTCTGCATTGCATGCTCAACCGTATGTGTCCCACAGCAAGCTGGGAAAATTTAAACACATTCGTTGCGGTAGAAAATTTGTATAAAAATTATAAATTTTTTGTACTGCTGTTGGACCGTACAGTAGTCTGGCAGCACTCCTGGAAATAGCTCCCTCAGGTAACCGAAGCCGTTCTCAAAGGCTATGCTTTTGCATACTGCAAGCAGCAGGAGTGATTGCAGGAGCTCGAAATACGTCTAGGCTGCCTTGCATTGTTCTGTTTTTAAATGTATATCAGGGTCTGGAAACTCCTTATAACCCCCTTGGGACGCTTGGCCGCATGCCGATATGTGGTGGCAGCACCGCTTCCATTACTGGCGGCTGCTGGATATCGAACTGGAAATAATACACAAACAAAATGCCTTCATGACTTGGCTGGCCAGAAGATAGAGGGTGTGCAGCCGGGAGGAGGAGGGTTGCCATGAAAGCCCTCTTTTCCCGCATGCAGTCGGGATGTTTTCATGCTCTCTTGCAGGCACGCTCGCTGTGCCGCGACAGATTGCGGACCCCCTGAAGTGTGCCGTCCTTACGAAGTGATTTTTTTCCTGCCGTATTTACCTTGCCAAGCGTCTGTCCATTTTTAAAGCACTGAGATATTGGTTGTACACGCCAGTGCCAAGCAATTGGGATAAGAAATATTTATATAGGGAACCATCGTTAACGGCCAATATTTGCAGTTGATATGTTACATTTTATTTCGTGAAGTGAGTCGCTTTGAAATTCCTAACTTGGAGTTAAGCTTAGGAGTATAGTTCAACTAGCCCACAGATATAGTGGGGACTAGCATAAAAAAAAAATAACTTCCTGGTACCAGCATTCGTTAATTTTGTTTGTGTGCTGTGAAGTTGATCAACTAAAGCCGGCCGATTTCTCAGTCAGCCAAAACTCAACACAAGTAAAAGCTGAAAGTTTTTGTTTTTATTCACACATTTCGTACTGGAAGAAGACTACCTCCATGTAGTGCAAAAGTGTCAATCTGCAGAAGAATGCAGAGAAAACACACAGATTTAACCTTCTTTGGTACGATAAGGGGTGCATCAAAACGCAACGAGGAATTAAATGTGTACATCATTTCGCCATCATTGCTCTTGAAATTTGATTAAACATTGTGGCAGTGTTTTTCACTTTAGTCTTGGCAGTTCATGACAACAAATAGTGAACAAAATGTATAGCCCAGCAAACGCACACTCAAGCCCTTCATTACAAGTATTTCACCAGCAGCAGATGGCCTGCCGTCATGATGAATTAGTCGAGCAATACTGCCCTTATGTCAGTTCAGTCATGCTTGCACAGAACTGGTTTACTCATGCAAAATGAATACCTGCTCATAAAATAGAGTGAAATACTTGTGCTTGCCTGTTGTCATTAAGAAACCTGAAAAACTTCGCAGAGCTGGAAATCTTTGTGGTAGAACACGACAGAGACTCTCAAGACATGTGAGGTGCCCTTTTAGCCATCTTCGTCAAATGCTTGGTAGGCCCTCCTCCATTCCACACACGCCTGAGCAAGCTGCTCTCTCTCTTATCTTTCCCATCTCAATACTTGGCACGACAACCGAAGCTGATGACCGAGCGCGATCCAACTTGTGATATCGTTGAGTGAGTGGCAAGTGGCTCAGGAAGGAAGCTGGACAGACACATGTAGTCAACCAGTTTGCACGTTTTGCCAGATTTAAAATTCACAAAAAGAAAAAAAACTAAGCAGAAGAGTTGTTTGCCATTCACTCAAATTTCTTTATTTCTAAAAACATGTGAAAGACAAAAAATGTGAACATCCACATCTACTTCATTCCACGAGATCTTGGGATGTTTGGTATCTGCTAGGAGTGCGCATGTTCCTTGAAACCGAAACTAGCACTTGCCTTCTGGGGGTTATGTACGTCTCGGCAGTCTACTGCTGCTTTTCATCACAGGAGCGAAGGAATTTTGGCAACAATTCAATGGCAACGCACTTGCTGCATCATTGAGTGCTCGAGCGTACGCAGAAAAGCATCCGGTATGGTCTTGGAACTACTTCAGAGCAGATGACACAACACTGGCCCTGCATTCGCACAGTACATGACAAAAAAGTGGTCGCCGTCAGTGGGCAAGTCTTGCTGGTAGCGATTTGTAACAGAAATCTCAATTTAACATGTGCATTAAGATACCAGTTTTTTGTGTGACAACCATATTAGACCCTCCACTCTGCGAGATTGATAAAGTGAGGATAGTCGGAGGACTGTGTGAAGACTCTTTAAGTTGAAATACTAGTTACTAACTCAGAAAAGTACCATATTTTCGGGTGTATAAGATTCAGCCCCTACTTTTCGCGACTTTAAAGAACAAAATCGGTATGCTGTCGTGGATACAGGCAGTGTAGATTGTTAGATACGGGACCGTTTCCTGAGCCTACTTCGAGTTCACCAGACCACATCGAATCGCACCACAGCTAATTAAGGAGCGCAGAAGCACGGATACCACATTCCTGAGACGCGGCACGTGCAAACAAGTTGGCAGCCCCCACTTCGTGTGCCGCAGGTGGAGCTATTCACTGCTTGACTCTTCCCGAAAGTGAAGCAAGAGCCTGGCACTGTTGCGGGTAAAGTGGGTCCCGAAGCAAGACGGCTGTAATGCGCCGTGAAAACATGGCAGCGTCGCCCCCCCATCCGCCTATTGTGATGGCGCATTGCAAGTCAGCAAGGCAAGACCGCAGGGAGAAATAAGCCCTCGGACAATTGAGGACCAAACAGCGACCCTCTCCGCCGGGTGGGACACCATCGCACGGGCGCCTACGATTGGCCGAAAATGACACCCAAGCGGGCTCGCCGATTGGCCGAAAATGGCGTCACCTGAGTGGGCTCTCCCATTGGCCGAACGTGACGTGTCTTCGAGACACCGAAGGGCTTAAAAGACGCAGACCGGGAGCAGCAGTAGAGCATTCCTAGAGCATTCCTAGAGCATTCCTTGATTCATCCCTTTCGAGCTTCTTGCCACGGGCCGCAGCGTCCGAGTTGCTGCCGGCCGGCAATGACTCTACGACTGTTAATTGACTCTCACTGTAAATAATGTAAATAAACCTCCCACGTTTTCATCCCAAAGTCCTCCTCAACTCTTACAACTGGTTGGCAGCGGTGCGATCGCCTCCAAATGCAACAACTGGTGGTAGCGCTACGGATCAACCTTCGTCGAGAGAAATCCTGAGGAACCAGGAACAGCGAAAAAGAGCCTTCGTCCAAAGGAGTCCCGAGGAACTTGGAACAGTGAAGAAGAGAGAGCCTTCGTCCAAGTAGTCCTGAGGAACCGGGAACAGCGAACCAGTGAACCGGATGGCAGGGTGCTGCAACCGTAAGTGAGCGCGTGGTTTTTTTCCTTTTGATTCGCCAGACTAAAATGTTTTGTGTTCATTTTGATAGTTCTGGGAATCGGGAATTTGTTGCATTCGTGTATTTGCACAAATTAATTAAGGAAAACAGTTCTAACCACCAGTCGGGGCAGCTGCCATGGATCTTAGAAGGTTGACGAGGTTAGACTTGTCATTGGTGTGCGACGATTTGGAAGTTGAGGCGGACGAACAGATGAAAACGCCAGCTATCCTAAAAGCGATTAAAGATAGTGGCAATGATGATAAAAGCATTGAGCTTGCTTGGGAAGTGATACAAGAACCACGGGAGCGTGAGCGTTGTGAACGTGAGCGTGAGCGTCGTGAACTCAAGAGTGAGCGTAAGCGTCAAGAACGCGAGAATGAACGTGAACATGAGTATCACGAACGTAAGCAAAAGTACGAGAAAGAGAAGCCGGCATTGGAAAAACAGATACAATATTTTCAGCAGTTAAAGGAACAAAGACAACGCCTGTTGGAAAATTCTGTAGGCAGTACAGGGCAAAAGAATGAGAATGTATCTAGCAGATTTTCGCCAAAAGCCGACGAAAAAAGTATTACCTGTGAGATTGGCTGCACATTGATAGGTGAAGGGAAAAGGCTAGCTTTTTCTTTAATGATGCCTTAGTGGCAACAGAGGCCATTAAAGGCCATAGTGAAAGCGACGAGGTGCTGTGCCAACAGAGGACTGTAGAGACAGCTAGACCAGCTGCAAACAAATTGGCACAGTTACCGCGCGTGTGCGTTGCATGTAACGTTAACGAGGTAGTTAGCGAAGTACAGAGTACTGCTGACCCGACAGAAGCGAGCACCCATGTCAGGTCAGAGCTGCGTGCCGAAGTGAAGTGCCAGTTGGACGATGCAGTTGAGGGCAGCTCTCAGGATTGCAAGCTACATAGCTCGAGAGAAGACAACTGCATTGTTCAGGGATCGGTGCGGCTCTCCGCCAGTCTAGTTAGCCAAGAGAGGGGTGATTTAGTTATTAATCACTCAGACTGTGCGGGTAAGAGACCGATCCAGGCTGACGAAATGTGTAACAGCCAGCACGAGGCGCGAGTAGACGGCATGAAAGGAAATGCAAAGAGAAAGCGCCGTAAAAGGAAGCGCGGTAAAGACCGATAGACGGTGACTAATGTAGCGCCGCCAAAGACGCCGAGAGACCCAAAAGGGCAGGGCACGAGAAAAAAAAAAGTGCGGTCATCGTTGACGACGTGGGCGCATCAAAAACGTTCAGGCCACCGGTCAAAAAGTGACCAAGAAGCATGTTCTGCACGGACGCGGACACAGGGCATGGGGCAGCTACGTTCCTTGTCGGTCCATCGTTCTTTCCAAAGTTCAGCGTGTAGTACAAAGAAGCGCAAGGTGGCAGGACGAGACGAAGTGATAGGGAGTAGCGACGTGGTCAATCGAGGTTGTGATAAAAGCGGGCGCCAGGGTGCAAATTGGCAGGGGACTGTAACGTCTTGGGGGAGCTGATAGCGAGTCAGCCCTTTTGTTGTTCCTCGGTAGCCAGAGTAGCTTTCGGACCGCGACCACCTCAAGTACGGCTCAAAATATGACTAAGACGTAAACAATTGGATCGGGAGGCCAAGAGAGTTTCCGTAGAAGTAAAATGTTCTGTTTTGTTTTATTTTTTGAGCATCGGATAATTTTTGCAATTTAAGTTTCTTTCAATATGTAAAAGTATGAGCTTTGTTTGTGTTTTGTTTGAGGAGCTCGAAAGTTGAAAGACGCGTTCTTCTTTTTTTTTTTTTGTAAACATGTAGTATCGTGAGGTCTTCATTAATAAGTAGATAGGCTGTCTTTTTTTGTGTGCGAGTAACCTGAGGGTCAAGGTTATCGGTGAGAGGCCTATCGTAACGCGCGTGTGTATTAGTTAACCTTCTTTTTTTATGTGTTTTTTTCTAAGGTTAACCGCGTAGGTTTTCAGTGAGTACATGATTTGCACTGAGAAGCGTTCTGATTTCCATTAGCGCGTGTCCTGTGTGGACGGAAGGAAGCAGATTTATGACTGGGTTGCTCGTGTGTGTTGAGGGCAGCCGTATTCTGACTTCTTTAGTGAGCGTGCCTGGAACTAGTTGTTAGAAGACGCATTATTTTAAGGGTTCTGCAGAGTGCTAAGTCCCGCAAGTTTAATTGTTCGTTTAGGTTACGTGTCCTGTAGGGACTAAAGGAAGAAACGTAAGTAAGCATAATGAAACGTGAAAAGTACGCGTTCCGATTAGTGACCACAAGGCTAGCGCTCTTGTGATTATGTACTTGTGAAGATGGCCAGACTGTTCAGTGGCAACAATACGTGAGATAAGTACGCCACTGCGTTAGGGTTGGAAACATGCTGTTCGAGTAATTAGGCCACTGAAGTATGTTCGGCTGTTTTCATTATTTGTTTGCAACGGCAACAGCCCATTGTTTTCTACAACAATAGCACTCTGGTCTTGTCGGCATTTGGGGAGAAATGGATAGCGGTTTGGAAAGGTGGTTGGAACTGCTTTGTCAAAATTGGGGAAATAAAAGATCAGGGTTCATTTTGACTCAGTAATAGCCTGGCGAGTCAGGGTTGAAGAGCCTGCGCTTACACGTGGTGCAGCGCTGTGTTGTTTTGTTTGTTTGACGTACGTTCTCCAGGGCCCAGCATCCCGAAGTTCGTCAAACGAGGCTCGACACCAGTACCCTGCAGGTTCTTTCAGCATTCCTCATGGCCAGCGAATTGAGTTCACCGGCCATTCCGAACTTCCGGGGCGAGGACGAGCTGTTAGGTACGGGACCGTTTCCTGAGCCTACTTCGAGTTCACCAGACCACATCGAATCGCACCACAGCCAATTAAGGAGCGCAGAAGCACAGATACCACATTCCTGAGACGCGGCACGTGCAAACAAGTTGGCGGCCCCCACTTCGTGTGCCGCAGGTGGAGCTATTCACTGCTTGGCTCTTCCCGAAAGTGAAGCGAGAACCTGGCACTGTTGCGGGTAAAGTGGGTCCCGAAGCAAGACGGCTGTAATGCGCCGTGAAAACATGGCAGCATCGCCCCCCCCCCCCCCCCCCCATCCGCCTATTGTGACGGCGCATTGCAAGTCGGCAAGGCAAGACCGCAGGGAGAAACAAGCCCTCGGACAATTGGGGACCAAACAGTGACCCTCTCCGCCGGGTGTGACACTATCGCACGGGCGCCTACCATTTCCCGAAAATGACGACACCTGAGCGGGCTCACCGATTGGCCGAAAATGGTGTCACCTGAGCGGGCTCTCCCATTGGCCGAATGTGACGTGTCTTCGAGACACCGAAGGGCTTAAAAGACACAGACCGGGAGCAGCATTATAGCATTCCTTGATTCATCCCTTTCGCGCTTCTTGCCACGGGCCACAGCGTCCGAGTTGCTGCCGTCCCGTAATGACTCTACGACTGTTAATTGACTCTCACTGTAAATAATGTAAATAAAACTCCCAAGTTTTCATCCCAAAGTCCTCCTCAACTCCTACAAGATGTGCAGTGTGGAAGCTTTGCTGTGAGAGTGGTCAGGCTTCTGGCGTAGCTCCAAGGCCATAGTTTAGATTTGCAATGTCCTCTATGTTTTAATTGCTTCATAACTTGTTAGCCTAATTCTAAATTACCTAGCATATTCCTATTTCTTAGTGTGATGTGGTGTGCATTATTTTTTTGGTCAGGAATGCAGATAGAGATACTGCAAAAAGTTACTATATATACAGTGTTACCTTCTACTATGTGGGAAGTAGAGTGTACTGTAGCTTTAAGAGCAGGGTCCCCTACCATATATTTCACAACACGCAGCTTATCACAGAGACTCTTTTTACATCTGCCCAAGTGCATAATGTTGCCTTCATTGTTGCCTCTACCATTTGTGCCTGCATTTATTATGCTACTGTAGACATACCTTCCATTCAATGTGTGACACATAGGTCTTGTCATGTGGCTGCAGCAGCAGCAACAGCAACAACAACAACAACAACAACAGCAGCAGCAGCAGCAGCAGCAGCAGCAGCAGCAGCAGCAGCAGCAGCTGCAACAACAAACACAGCAGCAGCTGCTGCAGCAGCAACAGTCACAGCTGCAGCAGGAGCAGCCAGCGGAAAGCAAAGACAGGCGTCAGCAGGTGGGGGACTGGTCAGAACATGTCAGCTCATCTGGGAAGAAGTACTACTACAACTGCAGGACTGAGGTCTCTCAGTGGGAGAAGCCTAAGGAGTGGATTGATTGGGAAAAGTGAGTACCGCATCATTCACACCTGTCTCATGCATGTGGACTCTGCAGATGAGTGAAGGCTTGAAGCTGACAGCTACAGGAGAGGTCTTGCTTTAAAGGGCCCCTGACCAGGTCTGGCCATTTTGAGCTGACAAGCGCAGAGCATACATTGCGTGATAATGATCGTGTCTGCAAAGTATTACATCGCTACGCACTGTGAAAAGATCTGAAATTTCAAACCGAACACTGTTTTTCCTTCTCCTCGCGGCCGCTGCGCTCCAAGCCAGAGGATGACATAGTCGTGTCCCTGCGTCTACGTACTCGAGTCTGCAGTGTGACGTCACTCTTGGTGACACGTGACTTCGAGAATTATTCAAGGCACCATCTGTTATTTGTGTGATCTGTTGCTTGCATTGACGAATTGAAGTTTAGAGAAATAATAAAACACACCAACAGAATGTCTGCAGATTTTTTGCTTTACTTCGCACTGAAGCAAGAGAGATGTACTTCCGCTTCGTCTGCTTGTTCTCACGGTTGTGCAGTTACGTGCGCAGGTACTAAAACTATGCCATTTTCTACCGTGTTCTGGTGCGTGATCACGCTCTGTGACCCGCTTGTTCTGCCTCAGTATTCATGTAGCACTGAATTATACTGCTAGTTATGTCTCCTTGTGCACAGCACGCAAAATCGTGCGCTGCACGAAACGATAACAGCTCGTGCGCAACACCGCCAGTAAAAATGCGCATCGCCGAAGAAAAAAGAAAAAAAAAAAAACAAGCGAGGAGAAAAAAAAAAAAGTGAAGGCGGGGCCCGTGACGTATGTGTCACACGATCCTCGAGGTTCAGCATGGGAAAACGCAGGGAAGGAATTTCACTTGCGAAGGCTAGATGGAGCGAGCGGAGGGGGAGTCTCGTTGTGCTGTGGAGCCTGTCTGCTGAAATCATGGGTTCGCGTCACTGAAATATTTATATCTCCGCTATTAATGAGCCGACTTGAAAAATTTTTGCGGTAGAATGCTCTTTAGAGGACACGTAACAACTTTCAGCTTATAACCAAATTTGCTATGGGGCTTGGTGAGGGGCCCTTTAACATTGAGTTGCTTTCTGTAGCCAAGAGAAAGAGCTGAAAGTTGTTGAGAGAGGCTTCAATCAATCAGTCAGCACATATTCTCATTCATCACTCAGCCTTCTTGACATACAATATTAAAGCTTTTAATCTAAACATGAAGAAACACGTCACTGATCCAGTGGTTCTGGCTCTTTCTGGCTTTGGGGAACCGTAGCAGTGTCGGTTGCAGAGTGCTGTGGAATCCCTTACCTCTCCTTTTTTTTTATGTGCTCATACACTACTCGCTAAAGACAGTTTACAGTGCTGCTACATGGGTGCTGCCATCTTCAAACACAGCTCCACTGCCATTGACCACCTTCTGGCTTCCCCTTTCCAATAATAGTGGATGGCATGCAATAAATGCAAAAAAGTGCTTGAAAGGGAAAATTGTTATCCACCCGACTGTAGCATAGGTTTCTGAGAAACAAAGCTTCACAGTTGAAGAAAAATTTGTCCAGGGATCGGACCAGGGACCAGCACCTTTCGGAAGCGGTCGCTCTCAGAGCTAACCAGATTGCAGAGCCGAATTATGTCGAAGCATGCTGCACATGCTTTTGATTACGGTGCACAATTCAGGCATTTGTTTGTTACACACGAGACCACTTTACTACAGTTTTCGTTTTGCAGACACTGGGTGGTGTTACAAGTCTCGGGATATCTTGAATACCAGGAAGCTGACTTTTGCTGCAACATGTTTTTCAATGAATGGCACCTCAAATGAGGCAAAATATTTTTTTTTTTACATTGCTTTTTCAAATTGGTGTCATTAATGCTGGTAACAGTTCTGTGCCAGTTGTAATTAGATGTTATGAACCGTGCAGCGCGATTGTGAACAGCTTTTAATGTATTCGATAGGTATGCCTGGTCAGGGTTCCATATCGCTGCTCTACAATAACTTGTTAATTCAACCCTTGTTAAGCTGGAATATTGGATCATTCGAACTCGTCCTCTTGTCCCAGCAGGCGTATGCATTATTTAATGGCATGAAACTCTCGTTAATTTAAACATATTTGGCCACATACCAGTTAATTCTGACAACTATCTGAGTGCGGAGCAACGCAAAAGAGCACTTGTGTTGACGTTCTCCAGTCCTCGTTCCAAGGGGTGCACACAGAATGTTGGTAAAAGGTGGCACTGTTACAGGATGTAGCATGTGCTCTTTAATTTACACATGCACATGCGCCGTCTCCAGTCACAGTGCGAGCACTGAGATGTCTATTTTGTTTACTGGCAGTCCTTCATAGCTTTAGGTAGACCCTCGCTCTTTCATTGGCACTAAAAGTCCCCTTTTCTGAAGCAGGGTTTGGGTACGGGCTAATTGGTATTCCATTGTAAACTTCACTTACAGCGCCTACATAGACAAAGGGACTGAAAGAATGACGAAGACAAGCGCTTGTCTTCATTGTTTCTTCAGTACCTTTGCCTATGCGCGTGCTGTAAGTGAAGTTTGCAATAGACTTTATGAGCTTATTCATCTTACCGCCTTCCTTTTTGCTAGCTTCGCCAAAACGCAGAGGGTTTTTCACCACTTTTTGGTGCACGGCGTGTGTGTATGCGCATAGTTCAGGAACGCGTACTAGGCCCATTAACAGTACCGTATACAAAACAGGCATGATGGGGAAAAGGACGGCTCAAAGCACCACAGAAATGCCAGAAACAGCTCATTTAGGACCTGGGAGCTCATACTTTTACCGGAGACGGCGCCTGCACTCGTATGTCATCAAACCTTGCTATAACAAACTTCGGTATAGCGGATTGTGCGATGTAACAATCTGTTTTCCTTTCCCGGACTATCACCTTGAGAACCAGTGAAGAAGGCGGCTCATAGGCATGTAGCACGAGAATAGAACAAAACACGCTAGCGCGCTCGACCTGAGTGACTACGGTATCGGCCGCTCTCAAGATCCAGCAGCACCATGGCTGGCCGGTCTAAATAAACCATGGCCATGGCAGCTACCTCTTCATGTTGCGTCCCACAAATTGGTGACACCGGAGGACTGGTCCAGCCACGCCAGTGTCAATGCACCAACTCTAGCTGTCTGCCAGATGTCCCACGGTTGTAGGGTGTCTGGGAATTCTGCATCAACCTGCTGGACATCTGGTTCATCCAGCTGGAGAGCCAATTCAGTAAAAACGAGGTTCCCTGCTCTTGCTGCGTTGCCCCGACTTCTACAAGGACTTGCGGGCAGCCGTTCTTGCTCGCTACACCACCTCGAGTGCTCAGTCACAACAGTTCTTGCCATTTAAACCGTCGTGTCATTCCGTGTCTTGTTGTTCCACATCACCTGTGTCCACCCGTGCTGATCGTAAGCATGTGTCGGCCTCAGCATTAAACCTCTACTTCGTCCATGTGTCTCCTCCCCATCTCAAAGGCCGCTGCGGAACGACTTTTTCCAAGGAATTCACTGGGCCAAACGGCAGTGATTTTGACTACACTATGGCCCGCCGCTCTCCTTCCTTGCATGTTCCTGCAAGCTATCCGCTTTCTGTTCGGGGGCACCTCACTCGTCACTGATTCAGAAGCTCTCCCATTGGATCCACTAGGCGTAACATTTGCTCACGCAGGCATGGTGACGCCACAAGCACAACATTCGTGATGGCTTCAGTGACCACCACATTCCTGATGCTATCGGCATTCGAGATTTCGCCGCAAGTAGCAGCAGGCAAGCCTTCTGATGTTCTGTGTTTGTACCTTCCGCCGATGCATAGCCTACCGAAGTTTTACAGGAGCAACTCCGCCATCTGGTTTCTTCAGCTTGAGAGTCACTTCATCAACAATGTGAGCGACCAGCACTTGCGCTATCTCCATGCAATTCGTGAGCTGCTAGACAGCCTTCTTTCGGAGCTCTGACTTCTACCAGGCCCGGGCATCTACGAGAACCTGTGGCAGGTCGTGATTTCATACTATGGCATCACTATTCTGCACCTTGCTCACAACCTATGCTGCCATTGCTGCCATTGCAGCCATTGTTGCCTGCCTAGATTGCATGAACCTGACGCTACCAAAGGCGACAGCATCTGCTTTACGTAGCCCCTCTAACGAAAGCCCTGGGAAATTATGCAAAATGAGTAGCAGCCAGACTGGCCACGTCATCTCGAGACCAAGGTCTTGCTGGTCGTCACAATATGCTGCCCTGCACGACTGTACCAGCACTTCAAATGGTGATGCAGCATAAATCAACAAAGGCAACAAGGCACATTGCAGTTCTCCGCCACTACCACTTTTGCATGTCGTTCTACAACACCATCTTCAGCGTTGTTCCCCTCAACGGCCTGCACTCTCGGCACATGCCAAGAACCAGCCAATACGCCTCAATTCTGCTTGCTGAGTTGCACTGCACTGGGCACTATAGACGTCGACACCATCCTCAGCACACAAGACAATGTGCCTTGTGTCCAGACACCCTTAGCCACGACCACCAGAGAGCTATTTGTGCCTCTTCAAAAACTGGACAGTCGGCTGCTTTCTGTGCAGGTGCTGCTGGAACACTGCCCCCATCGCTCGTTGGCCCATAAAGCGGTCAAGGCGCTTTTGTGCTTCTTAAGGATGATGGGCTTGTGTGAACATCTCTGACTATTGATGCAATTTCTATTAGACCATACGCGTCAGCAAACTCACCGCTAATTTCCTTTTTTCCTTCCCTCTCTCTCCCTGTCATCTTTGTTTTCCCATTGCCCCGGTGTAGGGTAGCCAACTGGACATTATTCTGGTTAACCTCCCTGCCTTCTGCTGTTCTCTTTCCTTCCTTCCTTACCTTGACTCTTAAAGGGCCCCTCACCAGGCCCCATAGCAAATTTTGGTTATCCGGTGGAAGTTGTTACGTGTCCTCTAGGGAGCATTCCGCCGAAAATAATTTTTCAGATCGGTTCAATAATAGCTGAGATAGAAATATTTCAGTACCACGAACTCATGATTTTAGGAGGTGAGCTTCACTGCAAACATATACGCGCGCTCCAGTTGCCCCGTCAAGCCTCCGCAAGCGAAACTCATTCCCTGCGTTCTCTAATACAGGACCTTGAGGATAGCATGACGTATGCGTGAGGGGCCCTGCCTTCATTTTTTTTTCTCCTCGCTTTTTTGCAGCACGGCAGACTTCTGCTGATGGCATCGCACGTGAGCTGTTGTGGTTGTCTCATTTTCTACAGTGCATGATTTTGTGCACTGTGTACGAAGTCAGTCCTACACGAATACTGAGGCAGACACAAGTGGATTACAGAGCATCATCCCACGCTGGGACACGGTAGAAAATGGCATAGTTTCAGTGTCTATGTGCGTGACTGAGGGGAAGGAGGGGGGGCACGACGTGGAAAGACGGAACAGAAGCACATCTCTCTTGCTGAGGTGCGAAGTAAAAAAGCATGCAGACATTTGGTTTTTGTGTTTTATTATTTCTCTAAGCTTTAATTTGTCTATTCAAGCAACATATTACACAAATAACAGATGCTGCCTTGAATAATTCTCGAAGACACGTGTCACCATGAGCGACGTCACAGTGCAAACACATGTACGTAGGTACACTAGCACATGTATGTCATCCTCCGGCTTGGAGTGCAGTGGCCGCGAGAAGAGAAAACGGCATTTGGTTTGAAATTTCAGGTATTTCCGTGGAGTGGAGCGATGTAATACTTTGCAGACACGATCGTTATCGCGCAATGTATGCTCTGCGCTTTTCAGCTCGAAATGGGCAGGCCTGGTGAGGGGCCCTTTAACGGATGCAACGGATTTCCGTTCAGGTATATATATGCTTGCAGTATCTCTTCTTTCTGTACGCCGACCTTTTGCACATATTCATACCTGCCAACCCTCCCGATTCGCCCGGGAGTCTCGATTTTTTACTGAAATTTCCTATTGTATGATCACTGTCTTATATGTCCTGAAAAGTGGTCTCTGCTCGAGCAATAATGGTTTTTGCGAAACCAGCACCGTGGAATCAACAGCCGCATCGTAATCGTCAGCATCACCAACAACGGCCCCACTAGCACCATCTGAAGCTGCCTAAAGCAAGTACTTCTTATTGAATGACTGGAAACTGTTTAGCAGAAATTTCGGTGCACTTGCTCAGGAACTGGGGCCTCTGTGCAGCTCTCTTTGTAGTGGAATCATTAGGACTTCTTCCATCATTGTCTCCTTGCAATCCCGTATGTTCAAAAGGTTCAACATTTTCAAATTGAAGAGCAGAGATTATTTTATTTGTATTTGTAATTTTGAATGTTCGTACAACTCTAATGTTTTATATATTTAGTTTCATTATGGAAGTTGTGTTTGAAAAAGCATAATATGATGCTGTGTTGGTCGTACTGTGTAGAGGTGGTTTTCTGAGATGAACATTCAGTGTCATTCATTTCTGGGTGACAATGGAGGTGCATTGTTCTGGCAAGCAGAGTAGTGGGCATGAAAATTTCGCTTGCACCAATTGTCAGAACACCTTGCATTTCATTTGGGTTTCCAAGTGCCACATGGCCATGGTGGTGCGAGCTTCGTCGACACAGCATCAAACTTTGGTCACCAACTCTCAAATGCTATGAAACATTTTGTTTCTAAATTGAAATTAATTCTTTTTTTTGGACTGTCCCAATTATTTGGATATTTTTTATGCCCTCATCCATCTTAGAAATGCCATGCAGCGACTGTATTTCTTTGAATACGAGGCCAGACTTCAATGAAGCAAAGTTTTGATTAAATGAAGCAAAGCGGTGATTTTGCCAACTTTGTTGTATCAAGATTTAAGCGTAATAGATGCATTTTTTCTGACAGAGAAATTGCTCCAAAGAGCAAATTTCATCATTTCATGTGCAGACAACAGCCTGGTGGCAATAACAGTGGAGCTAACCAGCCTACACCCAGTGACCCAGGTGGGGGGCAGCCCAAGTCGCGCACACAGCAACGTACACCGACTTCTGTGGCTTCTCCAGCACCCACAACAGCTTCGGGTGCTACCACAGCTACTGTCACTACGTCCAACAGCAACATCCAGCGTGAGTGCACAGACAATATGTGCATATTCCTGTGAACAGAGTGAATGATGTTCCTACAAGACATTGGTTTTCAGGAGGAGGTTCAGCCTCCAGAAATAGCTGAAAATGTATTTAAAGTGTGACTGTGCATTACCTGGCATTATGGGACACAATAGAGACTTTCCATTCACCTCCGCAATGTCTTGGCCTCTCAAAGGTGCTGCAATCTTTGAAGAATAGACAGCACAAGATGTACCTAGCACCTGTTTCAGGTGAAGCAATTTTGCACATTATTTTTGGGGTCTGTGATATCCACACATGCAAACTCGCATTCACTTTGCACTTGTGTGGATCGGGGTGATGGCAAGTTTCGTATTTGCAGTGATACAAGTGCTGCGCCTTTGATGAAGCCGCAATAAAGGAAAGGCTCCTGTGTGCTGCGCCTAATGGCCACTTTTCACGGGTATTGCAGCACACCTGCGCCCAGGCGTGCCTGCTTGAAAAAGCCTTTCGCCATCTGCACAACAGGGTAACTTCTAATGGTGAAGAATTTTAATTTCCAGGTGCACTGTTGTTGAACTTGTCGAGCCAAACCAATCCCGCATATTGGCCTTCTCCCTCCTCCATGATATTGGCCATGTGTTTGAGCATTGCATCCTGTATTTTTTCAATGCCTGCGCGGTCACTCTGAAATTAGTTGAACCAGTGGTCCAATGTGGTAGCACCACATTTTCAGTCATATTAAGCCCTTCTCTGCCTTGGATGGGCTAGGTTTGTCCACATGTTTCTGTTAAAAACAGCCAAGGATGAGCTGTGCTCTGCGACATTACTTTTCATGTTCTGGTAATGCAATGAATGAGCTGGTTTCATTTCAGTGCCTTTTCATGATTCTTGTACAGTTAAGCCTCGAAATAACGAAGTCGCTAAAATCGGCAATTTGCTAGTTCTGTCGAAATTTTGTTATGTTGAAATTTGACCTTTTATGTAAATAACTACAGCCGCCCATGAATTTTTCTAACGTGAAAGTCGCAATTATTGGGCAATCAGAAAAAGCAACTATGAATGAGAAAAGAAGTAATGTTGTTGAATTTGAAAGTCGGCAACATAATACAGTTGGAACCTGCAATAACGAAATCCCGAAGCAATGAAATTCTCACCGCAACGAAATATTTTTGGATCCCTGGTGAATGGCCATACGAGTCAATGCATTTCATATCTCACAACAATGAAACTTCTTTTTATAGGACATTCTCAAATAATCTACTTGCGTAACACTAACCGTGTCCAAAAACTGTTGAAATGCATTCATTGTGCCCTTAAATTGCGCAAACTACCGCCACAGCACACCTGTGTGGCCACCACCATTATTGCTTACAAAAACACGCACGCACGCACACCACTGCAGTGGAGCTACAGTGAAATCTCGGTATAACGAACTTCAGGGGACCGCGGGAAAATGTTCGTTATTCTGAACGATCGTTATACTGAAAGCCCAAAAATTAGCCATAATAACAGCATTTCAGTAACGTAAACGTCCTACCTTTGAAACGGTACCTCCTTGAACTCGTTTTTTGACCCGCCGTGGTTGCTCAGTGGCTATGGTGTTGGGCTGCTGAGCACGAGGTCGCGGGATCGAATCCCGGCCACGGCGGCCGCATTTCGATGGTGGCGAAATGCGAAAACACCCGTGTGCTTAGATTTAGGTGCACGTTAAAGAACCCCAGGTGGTCAAAATTTCCGGAGTCCTCCACTACGGCGTGCCTCATAATCAGAAAGTGGTTTTGGCACGTAAAACCCCAAATATTATTATTATTATTATTATTGAACTCGTTTCTTACACAATGCACATGTAATCGACAGACAAGGCACATTTATTTGAAATAGTCCGTGATCGTCTTCTGACGGGCGCAGCACAGACTCTGCAGCACGAACGATTCCAGACCGTCCGCATTCTTATGCACACCTTCGGTCGCTGTGCCGCTTTTGGCTATAAATATGCGGAGTTTTCGCAAGTAGTCCAACGCATCTGTGGCCGACACGGACTCGTCGCGGTCTTCGGGTGCTGCCGTAACGTCATCGTCCATGTCGTCGCTGCATTCCTCATCTTGAGTCGCCGTGCCCTGGACCCTCTGCAGTATGTCATCAGTGGTAAGCTCCGCTGAGGTCCACGTCGCGTCGTCACACTGGACATAGTCGTCAAATGTGACTGAAGGATCGACGGCTAGCTGCTCGGCCACCTCGCTCCAAAGCTCGCTCGAGCTGTCCTCCGCTGCCGGTTCATCGGTTTGTGGTTGGCCATCTGTGATAGTCAGGCCAGCCTTCTTCCAGCAGTTTTGGATGGTGGTGGACGTGACGCTCCACCATGCGCCTGTCAGCATTTCCGCAGCCTGTCGGACGTTGATGGCTGTCGAGTGCTGCAGGCGTAGGTTGATGAGCAGCCGCTGAACAAGGCGCTTCCGGAAGTGCGACTTCACGCTCCAGTGGCTGAAGTACTGATGTGCAGTTCGGCGGCAGATACTCGAGCCGCACATTCATGAGCCGTATGTTGACAATGTGCGCCGAGCAATTGTCCACAATCATCAAAATGTGCCGCCCCTCCTTCCTCATCTTCTTGTTTACCGTCAGCAGCCACTCGGAAAAGAGCTCGCGGGTCATCCAGGCACGCTGATTCGCCCTGTACTGGCACGGCAGCGACACTACATTTTTCATGCAGCGCGGCTTCGAAAACCTCCCAATCACCAGAGGCTTCAACTTTTCAGTGCCATCTGCATTGCAGCAATACAGCACGGTGACTCGAAGCTTCGACTTTTTGCCGCCTCTGCACTGTTCTCCTTTAAAATGCATTGTCTTGTCCGGTAGCAGCTGATAAAAGCAGGCCATCTCGTCTGCGTTTAAAACATCAGCTGCTGCGTAAGACTTGACTATTTCGTGGAAGCTTTCCTCCCTCCACGTGGCTGCTGCTGCTTCATCTGCTGCCTTCTCCTCGCCAGACACAGACTGCCAGGTTACGCCGTTTCGTTGGCGAAAACGGTGGAGCCAGCCAGAAGACGCTTCGAAGCCGGTGACCTCAAGAATTGCAGCGAACTGCCGCGCCTTCTCCTGCAGCATTGGGCCTGACACGGGCACATTCTGTGCTCTCACGTCTTTAAACCAAGTCAGCACTGCTGCGTCAATATTCTGGAAATCGCCGAGCCGCAGTCGCTTCCTTGATGGGGCAAGCTGAGATTCTTGCTGGTGCTTCAAGATTTTCTCTTTATCTTTGAGAATCGTGGCGATCGTCGACCGCGCCACTCTACGTTCTTTAGCCACGATGGATTGTTTCTTCCCGTCTTCTATCTCGCGAAGAATGTCTACTTTCTCGCTCAAAGAAAACTGCTTTCGCTTCTTCGCCGTGGTTAGAGTTGTTGAGCTCATGGCAACGCGAACGCCAGCACGCACTTCTAACACAATAATATAACCAGAAGGAAAACAAGATGGACAGGCCTGGTAATGGTGACAGCGCGTGAACAACTGAGAAAACAAGCGAGAAAAACGTGATGTGGCGTTGCCTCCGCAACAGGAAAAAAAGAAAAGGCCCACTCCAGCGTTAATTACAACTTTTTTTTTCCTTCTGCCGCACCGTCTCAGGTTTTACGAGCCCATGCTCCCGCCTCTCCACTCACAAAACCTGGTGCATCGTTGCCTCCGCAACGGAGAAGGGGGGAAAAAAAAAGTCCCCGCCCGCATCTTTCTCCTCCCGCGCCATCTCAGGTTTTTGCGGGAAGCAAGTTGCAAGGCACCCGCTCTTCGCGCTGCGTCGTCTGCTAGCTTAGAGCTCCGACTGCCGTGACGGATACACTGAAATCTAAGAATCCTCGCATTTCGGGATATGAGTTCGTAGTACTGAGGTGTTGTTAAGATGACACGGAAATTAAATAACGATCGTTATTCTGAAATGTTCGTTATTCTGAAGTTCGTAGTAGTGAAATATTTTTACATTGAAACTATAAGCAGTCGGCATGGGATTTCTTAAAAGTTCGTTAATCTGAAATGTTGGTTAATGTGGTGTTCGTTGTAACGGGGTTTGACTGTATTAGTGGAGTAGTTGCACCTTGCAACAGGCGACAGCGATGACGATGGTGGTTTACCTATCGCAACGGGTGACTGTGCAATGTCCGGACTAAAAATGCTATATGTATTGGGATTTAAATTAAAGAAAGAAAGAAGAAGAAGAACCGTAGGCAATCTCGCAATGGGCACATTTTATTATAATCCTGTGTGCCATCACAGCCTGTGCTAATGCAGAGCAGAATGCCTGAGTGCCATGCTCACTCATAATCACTGACTAGGCAAATCGACATCTACATGTGAAGGCTCGGATAACCCCAATGACACTTTGTCATGGAGGAAAGAATGAAAATAGAAGAGGTCCTGCCGTCACGTTTTTGAAGCCAGAGGCGTGCAGTCATGTTCGTTCTTGACTCTCTTGGCTCGCCAGTCAGCTTGCCAGAGCAGATAGTTGTGAGCTTTAACTTGCATTGCTACGAGTCGCCAGATGTGTGTGCTGCTGGAACACGTCAGAACAAAGCCAATGAAACTTCTATAACAATTTTAGTTAAGCAGCCATGCTCCTGTGTAATCTTCGTCTACAAGACACGGAAAAACAAAGACCTACGCCGTGATTGCTTGAATGTCTCTGTTGCTGGCTGACACTTGCATTCGCAGATGCAAAACGCAACTTTCAAGCTTACACACAACACTCCAAAGTCTGCCTGTCTTGCGAACAGAATGTGCTGCAAGAAAGACACGGAACGAAAAATGTTATCTCACTTTTCAGAGGTCGAGAGTGGTTGCTATGGCAACGTTCATGTTTGGCATACCAGCCCCAGTGCTCCTTTGCAAAAAACACCACGTGTCTTCCGTCACATTCTCTTTAACTGATCTGAGCTAGCCGGGGCCTCTCCTACGCTTTCCTTCCTCCATGCACTTTTTGCTTTGTCTACTGCTGCACATAGTCGTGTATGTGCAGTGTGGTTGCTGTGTGTGGCTGGTGCTAGGATGTGTCAACCGTGTGTGTGGTGATCGGTCCACCTGCTTTGCCAGCCTGCTAAGATTCCGCTCCGCCTCCAGCCAAAAGGTGGAAATTTATTATAGTACAGCATACCTGCCAGCCCTCCCAATTTGCCCGGGAGACTCCTGATTTTTTACTGAACTTTCCGATTGTATGATCACTATCTTATACAGTCGAACCCGGCTATATTGAACTCGCAAAAAAATGCCTATCAGTTCGATATAGAGCATAATTCGATATAAGCCTGCTAAATAATTGGATGTCATAAAAGCACATACCATTTATAAAATCACTTTATTGATTAAACTAGCTTAGTTTCGCACGAAATAGTCCTGCATTTTCTTCTGCTTTGGCAATTTCACTGCCTGCGACGCACGCACTTTTCTACATTAAGGAGTCGGAGCAGCTGAGGCCGCAACTTTCCGCATTCGCGCAGAAGCACCGGACTAGTGCGAGCGCACCAATCACTTCGAAGGATGTGGGCCAAGGACCGTCGTTGCTTTCCTCATTGTGCCCACTTTCACTTGTGCTCGGTACGATGTTGGCAATATAGTCTTCGTTTTCGGGCTCTCCCGTGGTCGCGACACATCATTTGCGCTCACAAACTCGTCCACCGTTGATTCGTCAACAGCTTCCGGAAATTCTGACAGTTCGCTCCAAACTTCGGCAACACTGGCAACGGCTTCGTCGCATTCATCAGAATTTACGGTCATCACCGAGCACGCGGAAGACGGCACGGCTGAAGCAATTTCAGATTAACCACTCTTACACGGCCGTGCGTACGGGTCGGGCGCCACGGGCACCGGGTCGCGAGTTTGGACGCTTTAGCCCTAATCTCCCCCTTATTCTTCAAGATCGTGCCGAGAGTGCTCCTCGGAATCTTGTGCTCTGCGGGGACATCCGACTTCTCATCGCGTTCGACACGATTTATGATTGCGAGCTTCACGACGAAAGGCAAATTCTTCCGCTTCATCACGGCAACACTGCGAGAGAAGGCCTACAAGGTGCACACAAAAACAGCCAGACAAGTCGCACTTTCGCCATCTTGCATGACGAGGGCACAAGAGCATCTGATTGGCTGTCTGAGCAAGCGCTGTGGGCGGGCCAGGATCATTTTTTGCAGGGGGGGTGCCGACGGCTCGTCCGAGGCAGCGCGGTCGGGCGCAGTCACGGTAGGGAGAGCGGTTGGATGGAGCCGCGCAGCCGGGTTTTCTCCGCCACCGCGAGGGAAAGCCAACTTCCGGGGGCACTTTCCGCCGCTTGACGTTCGATATATCGGGCGTCGCTGCTATATTTGTTCGATGTAAGCGTAATTTTTGCGATATATACTCATTGTAACTATATCGTGTCCAGAAATTGTTCGATATATAGAATAATTCGATGTAAACGGGTTCGATATAGTCGGGTTCGACTGTATCTCCAGAAAAGTGGTCTCTGTTCGTGCAATAATGGTTTTTGCGAAACCGGCACCGCGGAATCTACAGCTGCATCGTAATCGTCAGCATCACCAACAACGGCAGCACTGGCACCATCGGTATCATAGACTAAGCAGCCGATTACAGCGCCTAGTAAGCCGACCAAAGCCAGAGCCAATGTATTTCTTGCATTTCATGCATGCCTTCCTCCATGGTGCATCTTGTTACTGCTGCTTTTGTGTATGATTAGCGTTGGCTAGGCCGTGTGTGCAGTGCACCATGTAAAGTTAGAATTCTCGTGTGCTTGATGCCATGGCGCTACCAAAGTTGAAGAAAAGGTATTTGTAGAAGTTATTGTGAACTTCTGAATTTCTGTGCTTTTCGACATCAAGAAAAGGAGAACATTTTGCATTTTGTAGAATGTTTGAATGCGATGTCAGCGTGTTTCACGGTGTCAACGGCGACTTGAAACTGCACGTTTCCACGGCGAAGCATCAAAGCTATGTTGATACCGCTGAGCAGCAAGGCAACATAGGGAACTTTCTCCGGAACAAGTGCGACGACAGTGTCGTACGTGTGGAGTGCCTGCTTACGGGATTCCCCGTCGAACACAACCTACCTCATAGTGTCAGCGACTATGTTGGGCCTCTTCTACAGAAAATATTTCCGAAATGAGACGAGGCGAAGCGCTGTGGATGCAGATGCAACTCTGAAACGCAACAATGAAGAATGCGGAGGTGGCCAACCTGAAATTTCACAGGCATCGCTCTCGAGTCTTCGTTTCTTTATTCAGAGTTTCCCTCAGCTGCTGCCCCGAGATGCCAATGAATATGTTGAAGATGCTTTAGATGCTCTCGAAGCTGAGTTTGCCACACTACAGGCGTACAGTCTTCCAGAGGACGTTGCTAAAGAAAGGTGGGACATGCAGTGGTCTAGGTTGGAAAAATGAAAAACACTGATGGAAAACATGTTTCACCGAGTTGCTAAGGCCACCGGAAGTTGAAACAGTGATGCACCCCCCGTGTTAGCGCGAATGAAGTCTCCCAATTTTTGATCTCGCCAGGTTGGCAGGCATGGTACAGGGTGAGGCTGCAATTATTGCCCAGGTTGAAAATGGCAGGAAGAAAATGGTGATCGCCGACGAATTTCTAATTGCGTCCAACTCAATGTCCACAATTTTGAAAAACAAGGCCTCCATTCATGGCGTGCTCGGAAATGGTGTGGTGTTCTCAGGCGTCGGCAAGGCAGTGTTTGCAGGGTTTTATGAACAGCGTGCCAAAGTGCCATTGTCGGGCAGAGTGCTTCAGCAGAAGGTGCCAGACTTAGCGTGCAAGCCCTGGCTGGCTGAGCCATTTCAAAGCCTGCCACGACTTAGTGGCCAAAGTCATTTCTGGGGAGGCAGCAGCTGTTGGCCCTGTGGCAATGTCATCATAGCTGCCGACCAGCAAAGAAGTTCTGGACCCCAGTACAAGCCCTTGAACATTTATGATGTGGATGAGAGTGCCTTATTTTATGAGATGATTTCATTGATGACCGTGCGCTTAAAAGGCCAGAAATTCCATGGGGGAAAACACATCAAGTGGCGTGTAGCAATTTTGTTGTGCGCGATGGTGGACATCATAGGCAAGCGGCCACTGCTTGTAATCGGCAGAAGCATGAAGCCCTGCTGCTTCAAGGGGAATCTTAGGCTGCTCGTACAATACACCGTGAACCTGAAGTCATGGATGATCCAAGCCATAGGCTCTATTCTCGACATGCATGGCGGCTGCACGGCAGTCATTATCCGCCATGTCGACTCTCTCATTGGCTGTCGAAAGGTCACATTTTTAAAAATTTGTGCAGGGAAGTGGAAGT
This sequence comes from Dermacentor variabilis, assembly GCF_050947875.1. NCBI lineage: Eukaryota > Metazoa > Arthropoda > Arachnida > Ixodida > Ixodidae > Dermacentor > Dermacentor variabilis. The sequence continues at coordinate 15,577,792 of NW_027460280.1, forward strand.
TTTGCAAAATGCAATTCTGCGTTTTCATCAATATCATGAAACGTGACATAGAGCTGCAAATTTTATCGACTAATACATTTTTCTGGTCTTTGGCAGCTATATTGCTACGTTAGCGCCTCTGTAAGAAAGTGAGCGGTAGCGTGCAGAAGCCATTGCAATACATATGCATTTTCGCAAATATGTGGTGGCAATCCTAAATAGCTGCCATGTCAGCTTGCTGGTTGACTGAAAGTATATGCCGTGAGGAGCGTCACAGGAAGGGCTGTTTCGTATAAAGATGAATTTGACGTTGCGCGGGGTCGCCATTACAGAGATGCTCTGCCATAATTTGCGGTGTGACGAGCCACGCGAATTATGCTGATGAGCGGTCATATACAATGGCATTCGAGAGGTATGTATATCACTGCATTTTCCCCGTTGTTTGGCGCCATGAAAATATTTTGTTGGTAACACATGCTCATTGTATTTGCATTGTTCTCGAGTGGTGTTGGCATTTGTGTTTTGGACCCTTATTTCTTTGAAAAACGCACTTACTTGAAATAATATTGGTTGAACATTGCAAACCTTCTGCAACGTTGTCCACATTTCACTGCTGCATTTGTATTGTAATCAAGATTAATGACTTCGCATCGTCAGAAGTTATGACAACGGCATCTTTTTAATTTATAAAAATGAAGGTATGTAAGGCGGCGCTTTGAAAGTTTCCTCATGCGGTGCGAGTAACCAGCGAACTGAATAAGAGATGGCAGCGTCGGCACTTGCATCATGCAAGGGGATACCTCTGGTGCACCCAACACTATAGGTGATATTCGGCCGTTTCTCCGCCTGCTGAGTCGGGCTTGGATCGATGCAAGATAGTGATAATGCGGCCTAGAATGTGCGCTCACCACCACTTGTAGGCCGTGTATGTTGTCTCAAGGTAGAAAACAAGTGTGTTGGCGCCAACGTACGATGACTCATTCAGTTTCCCAGGTACACGCATCCTAGCTAATAGAGTTTTAGTTTAGGGGACGCAGGGCATTGGGGCCCCCTAACGCTTGGGTGCGTTTGCGTTTGGGTGCGCTAGCAGAAACACGTTATATGTTAGCGGCCACAGACGCAAGCCACACTGAGTTTGCATGCGCGCGCAGTGCCATCGTCTGATCATTGCTGTGTAATCATTGTTTAAAATAGGAAATCAAGCATACTAAGTAAAGTACATTAAACTATTTTTATTAAAAGCAGGTAATATATGTAAAAACAATGTCTGTCGACACTAGGCAAAGAATTTATAAGATTATCTACGCGTTTGCATAGATAATCCGCCTATAGTCGGATACAACTTTAGAAATAAGGGGAGGCCCCATCCAGATGACCGAAGCGCGACAGCCGATTGCCTCCGCGACTAAAATAATCCCACTCAAGTAACCATGCTTCTGAAACGTGCAATTCTCGGTATAAATAAAGACTTTTGTATTTTGATGACTGGTTTATTAGAGCTCTCATGTGCTACAGCACATGCCGGAACACGACAGAAATATAACACCGTACCTTCCACAATGCTGCCCGTCGTCTGCTCTTTAGCTTCATTGCGCAACTGACAAAAGTAAAAAGAGCACCTCTGCATGGATTTTGCGCTTGTTTACATGTACACGGCACATTTACTACTCCTTTTCCGAGCTTAAAATGAATCAGTTGCTATTGAACAAGTACTTGATGCATTTATTGCAACCATTACAAACCTGGGGCGTGAATACTCTATACAGGAAAGGTACAGAAATGCTTCATTCATCGTTTTAAATAAATACTCTTGGTGTTAAATAGCATAAAATTTATACTTTTTGGTTTTGTGTTTTCACAAATTTTTTCCTTCTCACTACTTTTTTTTTTTTTTGCAAGCAATATCGCCAGTTCGCACAAGGCATTCCGTGCGAGTTTTTCGACATGGAGCCCAGCAAGGTGACATCGGAATGCGATCCTTTGTTGCCGCACGAGCCTTGTGTCGCCTCGATGTCCACACCACCAAGGAACCTCAACAAGAACAAGAGTGGCCACATCCTGAACAGTGATTCACGCAACATGATCCTCCACTGCTACACGTATTGGCGTAACAGGGAGCCTGAACACAGCGTGGAGGCCACAACCAAGTTTGTTGCCCAGATGCTTGGTTTCAGTGAAAGCACAGTGTTCCAAGGTCAGGAGGGAGGTCAAAGTGTCGCATATTTTGGGTGGCAAACTGTCGACTCCCTCACGAAAGGGCCCACGAAATGCAGAGAAAAGAAGATGCAGCACGAACTGTGACAGTTTCATGTTGTGCGCGCTGAGGTCACGTGTGCACGATTTCTTTTGCCGCAGCGAGATATTGACAGTCGAGAAGATAACACGAGTTCTCGAAATGTATGGATCTCCCATCACTGAAGCGGTGTACAGTGCGTCGTCTGCTTGTCGAGATTGGATTCAAGCATGAGAAGAGGAGCCGCAATTCGCTGCTTATCGACCGGGATGACATAGCTGAATGGCGGAATTGCTACCTACATGACGCGGAGTGCTATAAGCGGAAGGCTGAAAGATATTTTTCCTGGACGAGACATGGGTTACTGTGGGACACTCGGTCGATCGTGTGGACAGACACTGTGGTGCAAAAGCGTGGACGCCTTTACGCTCGAGCAAATGGCCTGTCAATGGGTCTGAAACAACCTTCTGGAAAAGGCCAGCACCTGATTCTGACGCACATCGGCAGCGAGGATGGCTTCATCGATGGCTGCTTAGATATATTCCGAGGCCAAAAAACGGGCGACTAGCACAAAGAAATGGATGGCAATCGCTTTGAGGGATGGTTTAATGATGTTCTGCAGAAGTTGACTGCTGGTAGCGTCATTGTTTTGGGCAATGCACCTTACCATTTCCGGCGAGAAGAGAAATTGCCAACGACAGCTTGGAAGAGGGAAAAAATACAGGAGCGGCTCAAAAGCAAAAACATCACCTACAGCAAAAGGATGGTTAAAAAGCAGCTGCTTAAGTTGGTAGCATCTGTAAAGCCACGCTTTCTGAGCTACATCGTAGACAATGCAGCTGAAAGGGCCGGTTGCATTGTACTCGGGCTCCCACCGTACCACTGCGAATTTAATCCTATCGAGCTTGTATGGGCAAAGGTGACTTCAAGCTGTCCACGGTCGAAGACGTGTTGAGGGAAAAAATCAAGCATGTAACAGAGGAAGACTGGAGGAAGAACATTCACCACGTGATGGACCTGGAGGCAAAGTTCAGGCTTGATACGTCTGGGAGCGACCACATCCAACCCATCATCATCCAATTGGGTGAAGATGACAGTGAAGAAAGCGACTCCGACTGCGAGCTGTCCGGTATTGAGCTACTCAATGAAGCATAACAGCTTCTTATTAAAGAAAGAACAGCCTTTATTAGGGCTACCAAAATTTTGCTGGTTGGTTCGCAGCAGCCAAGCATTCTCCCCTGACCTCTCAAATAAACAAGCAGTTCATTTGGTGACATATTCCTTTTAATGGAAGCTCAATTCTGAAAAAGCAAAGTCCTGCACAGATCGTGCTCAATATAAGTATTGGCATGAAAACATGCTGAAATGCTGGAAGATCTGAATGCAAATACAACTATTAACCCTGAATAACTATGTGGGGCCCAAAATGCTCATTCGGGCAGCCACTGTCGAGCTTCACATGAAAAAGCAGTAGTCAACATGAAACTGACAGCCACTCTTAGCAGCCTGCACGCCAAAGCACATTCATGAGGTTGCATTGTTTATTTTGGTTATCTGGCTCACGCAAATAATGTGAATAAGAGAACAGTTATAAAACATCATTGGCTTAGTGAGGCCCAAAGTGCTCACTAGGGCAGCCATTCTCGAGTTGTCGGGCCCTATGGTGAAGTAGGAGCAGCCGAGGTGAAATTGGCCGCCAATCTTGGCAGCCTGCGTGTCGAAAGGAAAACAATAGTAGTCGTGTCGGAGCCATCGTCAAGTTTACATGCCCCTAACGGCCAATACATCCAGCCAAGCAATAACAAAAACACATTGTCGGCTCTGTTGACTCCACTGCACTGTCATTTAATTTCATCCAGCCACTTGAACAAATAAGAGCAATGCAGAGCAAAATGCCGCTGTTAGGCGGCATTCTTCCAGGTAGTTGTGCTGCCCCCACTGTCTCTTCCAGCCTGTTGAGATGAATAATGCAAATGTCAGAAGGCCCAAAATACTCTATTGGGCAGCCACCTACGAGCATGACAGGCCCTGTGATGAAATAACAGTAGTCGGGGCACGCTTGAAAGGCACCTTTAGCAGTCTGCATTTCAAAGTGCAGTCATACGTAGCCATTGTAGGTGAAACAGCAGTAGTCAATGCGAAATTGACTGCCACTTTTAGCAGTTTGCATGCAAAAGCACATTCATGTGGTCGCATTCATTTTGGTTATCCAGGGTGTCTACCAACCGGGAAAACTGGGAATTCTCAGGGATTTTGAGTAGTCTGGGGGGGGAAAACTCAGGGAAAACTCAGGGAATTTGTGCCTCTATCAGGGAAAATTAGCTGTAATTTTATTGAAAGGGTCGAAAGTCGCGGTAATGCTGGCGTGAGTAACAGACAGGAATCATAATGAATCGTCTTTGACACCCTGTCGTCGGCTGGAGGACTTGACAGTGTGCTGTCAACGACCGACTTCCCGGATTCCCGATAATTTGGACGGCCATGCGGCACCACCACGTACCCCTTAGAGTCAATGTATCAGAGCGTCTGAAATTTCGGATGCAAGAACTCTTTACTGTCCGATTTTCTGGAAGTTTTGCCGTGACAGCAGGTGCGAAACTGCATTAATCAAAGCCACCACCGCTGCCATTTCGATTACCTCGCCGCCTCGAACCGGCACTCTCGCACGCAGATCCGCTGGCAGCCGTAGCCACCACTGCGGCAACGCTAGGCCTAGCTGCTTCGGCATTTGCTGTGAAGCTTCTTGCCGTTGGGTGCTGTGTTTTTTATTGAAAGAATTCGCTGCTGTCAGCAGTGGCACGGATTCCGCCGTTGTGGTCCTCGGGATTGGCTCAGAAGCTTGGAAAGCATGGTGCGTTGCATAATGCCGGTTTCCGAAAGTCAACTTCGCCTCCGTACAGAAATGTTACTTGGTGAAGCGTATGCAAAAGTATTGCAGTGAAGCATAAGCGTGGAAAGGGGCTATTGCCACGGGACACAGTATGTATTCCTTAATTATGCCCGCATGCACCCCGTATTTCCTGTCACAGTACGGGCACCTACATGCCTAATACGTGTACCGACAGGCCTTCAGAGCGTTTTCGAATGTGCCTGTGGCGGTTCGAGCCCTTAAGGGCAGTAAATGACAACCATTTATTTTTTCCAACTGGCCGATTTTTCGTATGTTTTCGTAGCACCTAGGGAATTAAAAAAATTGGACGTGAACTGTGCAACTGACCGAGAAGATGCTTCAAATGGTCCGAGGAATGAACGAGTGGCGGAAGGAAGACAAAAACAAAGTACCTACGCATTGAGGAATGAACGGGAAAGGAAGCGCGCTGCCGCCATTTTGAAGGAGCTTGAGCTCAAAAAGCAATGTCATGGCTGATGCTGAGATGCAGGTGTCCCTTATCCAAACTAATATAAACTCTTTAAAACAGTGAAACACAACAATGAGGTGTTGTGGGCGGGCTGAGAGTATATGTCAAGGCAGTTGAGGTTGACATACGAGCTGTTGAGAGAGTGTCCCAATTGTGACAAAGTTCGGGCCTTATACCACTGAGCTTGCTATCAGTTGATAGAAATAGCTCATATTTGAAAATATTTGCTTCTATATGTATCTCCTTTTCATTCGTATTTGAGAATGTCAGACTCGATTTGCATATATTTAAAGACATTTTATTTGCTGTGCATTTTACTAACCCCTCCCTTTATTCCCTTTTTGAATAACATAAACACTACTCCTTAGTATTCAGATTGGATTAAGTCGTTCTTTTTTAATTTTTTTTCATATGCTTACTAGAGAGTGACAGTATCCGCAAATAATGGTTTCAGCCTGTCTTGACATAAAACATAGTTCTGCATCACTCAGGGAATTTCGCAAAGGCACTCAGGGAAGACCTGGAAAACTCAGGGAATTTGGAAATGTCTGCTTGGTAGACACCCTGTTACCTTGCCCAGGCGAGTAATGCAAATAAGAGAACAATTATCAAACATCATTAGCTTAGTGAGGCTCAAAATACTCATTCAGGTAACTATTAATAGCAATAGTCGAGGGCATGCTTGAAAGGCACCATTAGCAGTCTGCACGTTGAAGCGCAGTCAAGCCATCCCCACTATTGGTGAAACGGCAGCAATCAGTGCGTAAATGACAGCCACTGGTGGCAGCTTGCATGCAAAAACACATTCATGTGGTAGCATTGTTTATTTTGGTTACCTGGCCCAGGCAAGTAATGCGAATAAGAGAACAATTATCAAACATCATTAGCTTAGCGAGGCCCAGAAAACTCATTTGGGTAGCTATTGATAGCAGTAGTTGAGGGCACGCTTGAAAAGCACCATTAGCAGTCTGCACGTCGAAGTGCAGTCATGCCGCAGCCATTGTTGTATTTGTTTATCTGACCGGGCAAGTAACACGAATGTAAGCACAATTTTTTACCCTGAATAGCTCTGCTAGCATTGTTTGTACTAAAAAATGCTGAGTAAAGTTGAATTTGTTTTATTGAGGCAATTATTTAATTGACAAGCCATTGGCATAGTGATTGATGGCCAGGTTCAGACAATGACATTGGTGAAGTAATAAATGGTGAAAGTTGCAAAAGCTCTCAGTGCACTGCTTTGCTGGGCTTCATTCACTGAAAAATGTCTTTGTAACGATGAAAGCGTCAGACAGGAAATGACTCCCACTGCACATTGTTATTCGTGTTGAAAATTTTTACCATCACATGTGATGGGCAGCGAAACCATCTGTTTACTAAGACTGAAAGCATGAAAAATGCAACAGCATAGCAAAGTGCTGTTTCACAATATGGCACCCTTTCATATGCACTTCTGGCAAGCTGCCGCATGCACTGATGCATAAACATGAACAGAGGTAAGAGGCAAAGTTACTCTGCAACCCACATGACGCTTTTAAGAAAATGTATCTGTAAACCTTTCTATTTTCATAGGCGATCAGAATTTGTTTTCTGCAAGTTGTTTAATCACATTGCGGCAACAACACAAGAAGCAAGGACAGAAAACACAGTGACTAGGCAGATTAAGAAGACGAGGGAGACCAGTGGGAAAGGTTTTAATGAGATGGAAGAGGCCAGCCCTGCAGTCAACAGGAGTTAGTACTTTGAATGAGATTGGTTAATGGAAATGTGTAAAAAGTCTTTGCTGAAAGAAAACTAGCAAAAACAAATGCTATAAAATAAAAGGACAGAAATAAGTGTAAGCACAAACATGCATGGAAGCAGGCATGTATTCAAACACAAATGCGAAAACTGAACAAAATCTCAAATATAAAGAAATGTGGGAAATAAAAAAAATTAGACAAACGTAAGAAAACATACACACATTTACAAACAGGTATTATAGGAGCTGGGTTCACAAGCTGCTGTGCCTACCTTCTCTAAGGTTTTTTTTTTTTTTTTTTAACCGTTCTCTTAACACTGTCTTGGGAATTTTTAATTGCAACATATCTCGAGAATAAAAAAGCAGCGCGAAGCTGTGTTGTGGGAAACCATATCGAGCGCTGGCAACACAACTTATGCGTGACTGTGCCACAGCACGCATTTTACAGCTTGCGCGCGCGGTGAGTACTGGTGGAAAGCAATCAGTCGACGGTGCTACACAACGCTACAACACCACCGTTAGACGCTCGGGTATCTCACTGCTGACAACGATCGTTCATACTAAGTTGACGGCGACAAATCTTTGTATTGGAGGCTTCTTTTGCAAATATTTTCTGTTGAGGCACTCGTAGGTTTGTTTCATGTGCACACGCTTTTCTCATTTCTCCTGAGAATGGTTTTGCTCCATCACTTCACCCCGTCTGATGAAAAACGCAGTGACACAGTACACAAACACACCCGCCGCTGACAGTGGGCACCAGATTTGGCAAACTTTTCTTGTCATAACTTCACTTGGGAACGAAATAGAACAGACAGGGAACAAACAGGCAGGATGTGTGTTTGCAGCGGTTGCCGTGGGATCCTGTTTTCAGGCAAAGCGTAGGGCAGCGTCAGCGATGCTCGCTGCAATGTTTCTTTGCTGGATCACGGCATAGAATAAACGCACGCGGCACAAATGCCGCATCGGAAGTTCGCAGTAATGTTTCCGGCATGATAGACAATCACAAGCAGTTTGGGAATTCACTGTGACAAGGGGTTGATGGGCACAGCTGACACGATTTGGCCCAGTTCAAAGCCCGGGTGGCCATCTTCTCCGACGGCGGGTTCACCGGCCGTCCGGCTCATGACGTCAATCCAGAGTGCACACCCATTGGTGGATGCTCATGTGCATCCGCCTCGGAGGAGTAAACGCCCCTTTTTTTCTAAAGTTGTACCCTACTATAGAAGGCTTTCTAGGGGCATGACCGAAGCGTGCTCCCCTTGCTTGCCCCCTGTCCCCGCTTGTGGCGAAAGTAGCAGCGGCGCTGTCATCGCTCACTCTTCCCATTTAGTTTGCTCTGCAGCATGGCCGGCGTGATTTTTTCCATGTCGTGTGCTTGTTTATTCTCGTAAACGGCTTAAAAAGCAGCATCTAAACCATTGTTACGCACCAGGTTGCACAACTGGATATGCGCATGTGCAACAAAGTTGTAAGTTATCTTTTTTCAAAGCCCCAAAAAACGAAGAACGGCAACTTCTTTGGGGAGCGTAACCTTCATCAGCTTGACAAGTCGCTTGACGCCGATGGCGCTGTGCGAAAGTTGCACCTTGCACCGCATTTTATTGCGAGAGACTATGTGCATAACGTCAATGGTGTTGAAGTTCGAATGCCAAACGGATCGCCAACACTTGCCCCTAATGTGGTTTCGATGATTTTGCCCAACCTGCCTGCATATTTGACATGAAAAACTCTTGACTCCGCGAAGCGGCGTTAATCGCCATTAATTGCCGTAGCTATTACAATATTGCCAAGTGCGTCATTGGATCAAGCGTTCAAGAGGAATTTGTAAGCTCGCTTTTGGCAGTTGAAGACCAGACTGCTAGTTCGTACAAGCAGCAGCAGTTGATTGACCTGTTGCTTGATAGGGAGATCTTGAAGGCACCGAAGGTTCGCTTGATCGCAGCTATATGTCTGTACCGGACCACCCATACATTATGCACTGTAGTGGCTCAAGACTTACTGATTATGTGGCAGGCTTTGTCGGAAGGAAGTGTGTACTGAAAACAAAGTATTGCGTGCATGAACCAGCTTCTGCTACTTGCTTCAAATGGAAAGTGCCTAAGTGCTGCCGTTTTCGCGAAAACTCGCGACTTCGCTGGTCTTCTCTACCCTTCACTGAAGCTTTTTGTGTTTATCAGTGAACTTGACAGTTTCACTGGCAGCTTTGGCAAGAGTTAGCTACATCGAGACAGCATTATGGATGTGTTGGCAGTCATCAACAGGAGCAGCATTGGCAGTGTTGGTTGCTGTTAACATTGCAAGGTATTAACTGCGAAGTTGACCCGTTTTTACATCATCACACAGATGCATTTCTACATCAAGGGTCTGAATAAGTCTCATGATGAGAAACGAAGTGCACGGTAGCAACTGAAGTTAGGTCCATTATAAATGGCTGCGGTGCCATAAATGTATGCTGCCATTCTTGTGCCTATTCTAATGCGCTGTGTTAATTTTTGAATTAATGTGCGAATAAGAAACTGTTTTTGAACAATGTGAATAAATAATGTGTGCTTCCCACGTCTGATGACCGCATGCTAGGAGAAATGGGAAACAAGATGTGTACAGTGAAGTGTTGTGTTTCTTCAATGCCACCTGTAAACCTGAGGTAGAATGAGCTCCCAAAACATGCCAGTAGTGTATTGGCTAAGGTAATTATGTATTCAAAACTGATCTATCTTGTTGCGTCTGCGACAAGTTGTCATATTAGGACAGCAGTGACAGCAAAGTAGCAGCGGGTAAAAGCTGGCAAAGAAAGTGATCGTGTAATCACTGCCTACTCAGTATACATGGAAGTGAGCTGCAGTTTTTAACACGTGGACATGTAAATTTAAAGCAATGCTATGATACTTTTGATAGAATGATGCATTACACGCCAGCCCGGCCAATTGTGTGCACGGAACTGCTGAAATGAAGGGATTGTACATTGCACACATATTCAATTTTGCACAGAGAATAGAAAACGTGAGAAAAAGAATGGGTGTAAGGAAATAGGATAGAATGTCTGATGGGTGCACGGCAATGACCACCCGGCCATTCATACGCGACACGCCTCCGAGCGTGCTCACAAGCAGGTAGCGGTGCCAGTTACTGTAACAGCTCCGTTTGCGTATAACACTCAAGTAATCAGCGAAGCAGTTTGAAATATACTTCAGGCATCTCCCATTAACGGGCGCATCCGTGCGGATGCGCTTTCCTTGCGAACAGCTGAACAACTATAGTTGCAGTACAGTGAACTGACTAAACCGAGGCGCCTCGTTTTTGTTGCTAGCTTCGTACTGATACAAGGGACACGCCAACATTTCTTCGTTCTGTGTGCATATATGAACATTTTTTGGTTTCCTTCCGAAGTCCCAGCTAGCAAGTTCCTTGTAAGAAACCCCATTCAGTATAATGCTGCGCCGCTGCAGTGCTACTGGCAGCATTTGTCAAGAGTGGTCGATGCCAGCACCGCTGCATCATTCCACGCTGAAAGGCCCGCTCCCAGAAAGTCACTCGTGCCACTAGAAAGCCTTCTAGTTCACTGTAACTGTAGTTGGGCGTCTCGTGCAGCATAATTCGTTGTGGTCTGTGTTTTGTTTATTTAGAGCCTCCTGCAAATTTTGACATGCCGCCGTTGCGGCGACATCGTGCTGGTGTGCTTTGCTACCAGCTTCTTTACCACGTTGGCAGAGAAATGCACACGTCCTCACTGGCACAGCCATGCTCACCGTCTGCGTGGCGGTACGGGCGGCTTGTCTCGGCTGGTCCCGCTTCTCGTAAGTTCTCGTACACCACAAGAGTCACGTGGGTAATGCGGCCTCTTAGGGGCAGCGATGTTATAGGCCGCCCCAACCCAAGAACGCAAGTAGATGTAGCGGTCTGCGCATGCGCTGTAGTGTCGCTCTTAGTTTTTGCGTATGCAAGCAGCTTGCGTCCCCTAAACTAAAATTCTCTAATCAAGTAGTCGACGGCTTGTACACTGCAGACGACGGAAGCGAGGAGCGTTTTGAACTGAGTAATAGCATGCTTTGAGCTAGCTGCTTTATTTTAAAGGGGGACCCGGGTCTTTGAGACTGAAAATCGATCCAAAATTTCAATTTTCAAATAATATTTTCCGTGTTCTTCACGCGTTTCCGCGCCTATGTCCGAAATTCGGTTACAAAATACCACGTAGTTCTTCCGTTATCGCAATCGAAAGATGCGAATTCGCAAGCATTGCCTTTAAATTGGGGACAAATCGCGCCCGATTTTCGTTCCGCATAACTCTATAATTACACGTTCTGCCAGAGCTATTTTGGTATCATTGGAAAGCTCACGTTTCTGGCTTTCTTTATTCGTCGGTTGGCAACATTGCCGGTGCTGCGGTCACGAAAAGAAGAACGACAGAAAAACAAATTTGCGACGCACACTGTTATTAGCCAGTTTGAGCATGTGACCAAGATGGTGAGTCATGATTAGATCCAAGGGCCATGAGCGCTCAAATGACTAAAACAGCCGCCATTTTGTCTTAGTCTCGCGACTGCGACGCTGGATATGCTGGAGGACCGACAAAGTTTCTTTCCGTGAATCGTTATGGGCGGAAACGTACAAGACGCAGTAAACTTACGAAAGCGATTCCATTGTCGCAGTCGGCACAGGATACCCGGCAGCTCGCCGCTGAAGTCATACCACCGTCCAACGTCAACGCCTCAACTGCTTTGCCGGTTCACACATATCCACGTGCCGGTCACACTCATGTAAGAATTGAACATGGCTGTCGTAACTGAAGAGGAAGTGCATAAGATAAGAGCACAGAAGAAAGCTATGCTCGACAAGATTGCATATACGACAACCACGGAGCAAGAGATTTGACGTTTTCTTGAAGATCCGACCGCCGATAGTGCAACAGCCTCAGTTGCGAAGCCCGCTACTGCGTATGGTGTCATCGGACTTGCAGCAGTGAACAATCTTCTTGACGTTTTCTCAGGCAATACTCGCGGTGTTTCTGCTTAGCTGGTGGGGATCGATCAGGATTACGTTCTCGCTACTTAACTGACTCTGGTTTGTGAGATCTGCAGTGAAGTTGCGTCGGGATGGAGCTCATGGGGAATTGAGGGCCCGAAAACATGGAGTCCTTTTGCAGTGAATCTACTTGCAGTGCATGCTATGTCGTCGACCGGCAACGGCCAAACTGCCATGAATTATACCTAGTGCCTACTGATGCCTTTGATGCCATTTTTTCAAACTTTCTACAGTCGAGCCCGGCTATATCAAACTCGCCAAAAAACACCTATCAGTTCAATGTAGAGCGTAATTCGATACAATCCTGCTAAATAATTGGATGTCATAAAAGCGCCTACCATTTATAAAATCACTATTGTGAAACTAGCTTAGTTTCGCATAAATAGTACTGCATTTTCTTCTGCCTGGGCAATTTCACTGCCTGCGACGCATGCACTTCACATTGTCTAAGGAGTCGGAGCAGCTGAGGCTGCAACCTTCCACGTTCGCACAGAAGCACCAGACTAGCGCGAGCGCACCAATCACGTCAGAGGATGTGCGCAAAGGACCGTTGTTGCTTTTGTCATTGTGCCCACTTTCACTTGTGCTCGGTACAATGTTGGCAATGTAGTCTTCATTTTTTGGCTCTCCCATGGTTGGGACACCATCATTTGCACTCACAAACTCGTCCACCATTGATTCGTGAAGAGCTACCGGAAATTCTCACGGCTCGCTCCAAACTTCGGCAACACCAGCAATGGCTTCGTTGCATTCATCAGAATTTAGTCATCACCGAGCACGCAGAAGCCGGCACCGCTGAAGCAATTTCGGATGAACCACTCGTACACGGCCGTGCATACACGTCAGGTGCCACGGGCACCGGGTCGCAAGTTTGGCCACTTTAGCCCTAATCTCCCCCTTATTCTACAAGATCGTGCTGAGAGTGTTCCTTGGAATCTTGCATGCTCTGGGGACATCCGACTTCTCACCGCGTTCGACCCGATTTATGATTTCAAGCTTCACGACAAAAGGCAAATTTTGCCGCTTCATCACAGCAACACCCACAAGGCGCACACACAATGAACCAGAAAAGCAGCGAGACAACTCGCACTTTCTCTATCTTGCATGACAAGGGCACAAGAGCCTCTGATTGGCTGTCTAAACAAGGGCTGCGAGCGGGCCAGGATAATTTTTTGCAGGGGGGTGTGGACAGCTGCTCCGAGGCAGTGCAGTCATGGTAGGGAGAGCAGTTGGATGGAGCCGCACTGTCAGGTTTCTTTACCACTGTGAGGGAAAGCCAACTTGTAGGGTCACTTTTCCGCCGCTTATCGTTCGATATATCTGGAGTCACTGCTATTTTTGTTCGATGTAAGCACAATTTTTGCTATATATACTCATTGTAACTATACCGGGTCCAGAAATAGTTCGATATATAGAATAATTCGATGTAAACGGGTTCGATATAGTCTGGTTCGACTGTATAAATATATCAGTTGTGAACTGTTTTGGCGTTTTCTCAAAACCACAATTTTGATGATGATGCCATATTGGGGGTGGATTATCTCTGCTTCTACTTGTGCCATCACTGTAATTCGTTTTTTCCCAGAAAGTCAAAGCTGCGTAGAGTGCAACTGTACGAAATAACATTGTTGCATTTATTAGAAATTTTTTTTAATGTTTCTTTTTTTTAGCAGTTCGGTGGATTTCTCTCTCTGAAGTTTTTGAAATCCTTGGATTCCAGGGAGCTGGGCACAGTGTCATGCTCCTTGCATGTCGCAATGCATGTGGATATGTTGCACTGTATTGCAGTGCAACATGTCTTTTAAAATGCCTTGCGTGAATGATATCAGCACTTGTTCTGAATTTAGTAGGTACTTGTGTGCAAATATTTTTTTTATAAACTGCATGAAACACATCTATTAACTCTGGAGGACTCCCTGACGAATATAATACGTTCCAATATTTCTTGTGCAATGACTATGGTTCAACTGTGTGGGGTCTCTCACACCCATGCTCTTGGGACAAAGGAACAACACAGTAGTGCAAACAATCACAAGGGCATTTATTGCACCTTTCATAGATCAGTGCCTGCTAGCCGAGTTGCTATCCACAAAACATGCCGATGGGCGCGCGACAAATCTAGAAGTCTGACTCACCGCGACCGGAAGCGAGCGAATATGTTCGCCCCATGCTGGATCCCAACGCCTGGTCCTTCGCGTGTTTGGTCACGCGAATCGTGGCGCGTTCGAAGGCGGCCACACGAGGCGGTCTCGCAGAAGCATCGGTCGGCGGCGCGCGCGATGTCCACGCTCTCAGCCGACCCGCCGGGCAAGAGGGTCGCTGCACGTGCGGCACGACCGTCCCGCTTGCTGTCTCGAACCCCACAGCCCGAGCACCTTGTCTCCCGACGCCCGAGTAACCCCGCAGCGGCGCGACGCTCGCGCCATCTCTCGCACCGCGCTTGTACCACTCCAACCGCCGCGGGCGCCAGGCCACGCGGCGGGCGAAGCCGCCCTGCAGGAGACGAGCCATGCGGGAAAACTAGATCTCAGGGGAGGCGTGAGAGTCTCGCATCCCCACATCCCCCCAACCTTAAATCACTACATACTGTATTTACTCGCGTAATGAACCCACTCGCGTAATGAACCCACCCCCCACTTTTGTCGTCGAAAATTGAATTTTTTTTTTTTTTTTACGTCGCGTAAATAACGCGCACCCGCCCGCAGGGTCGGTGTTCAGCATGTTCGCGTTATCTCGGCTCAATTGGCCGGCGCTGTCGACTGTCGACGATCATAAAATTGTCTGATCGCGCAGTGATAAAATAAACATCATTTGAAGCCAACGATGCTGAACACCGGCGACGCGAACGCGGGTGACGCGGGCGTCGACTGCACGCTTTCGTTGATCGTTCATTGACCTTGCATGATTCGTTGGTGGATGCGCAAAGGGCTTTACTGGGGCGTCCTCTTTGAAATGGGGTGACGGCAGTTTCCACCACGCTCGGCTATTTTCTTTGTATTTCTCGAACCAATTTGTCAAACTTCTCTAGATTCTTTTTTTTTTACAATGATGATGATGATGATGCAGGTTGCCGAGTGCCATCTATTAAATGCAAAGCAAACCTCTGCTTATAGCGCCATGCATGCGCAGTCCTATTTTGTTGCTGTTTAAGTGCTTCGCTACGACCTTTGCATTATTTCGTGCGTGCTGTGCATTTTCTGCGCGTTGTGCGATGGGGCGTTACGCTAGCTACACGGCCGGTTTTAAGCTCAAAGTCGTGGAGCATGCTTTGGAGCATGGCAATCGCGCGGCTGGACGGCATTTTAGTGTAGACCCCGTGCGTGTGCGCTACTGGAGGAATCAACAAGAGGAACTCAGAGCGACGAAGAAAGATCGCCGGGCCTTTCGCGGGCCGAAGCAGGGCAAGTTTCCTCGCGTCGAGGAAGAAGTTCTGAGCTATGTGAAGAGGCTCCGCAACGAAGGATGTGCCGTATCCCACGAGCTGATACAGAATCACGCGCGGGCCACTGCAAGAAGTCACGGCATTGCCGCGAGTGAATTTAAGGCGAGCAGTGGTTGGACGACTCGTTTCATGCGCCGGAACGTGTTGTGCCTCAGAAGGCCTACTACGTTATGCCAGCGGCTGCCGGCAGACTGTGGGGACAAAGTGCGTGATTTCCACCGCTTTGTCATTCGGATCCGTGAGGACAAAAAGTTCCTGCTGTCGCAAATCGGGAACGCGGACCAGACGCCTATAAACTTTGACATGCCAAGAAACAGCACTGTCGATATGAAAGGTGCGAAAAGTGTGCAGGTTAAGAAGACGGGCGCCGAGAAGCAGCGGTGCACCGTGATGTTAGCTGTAACAGCGGACGGCAGGAAGCTGCCGCCGTTCGTCGTCTTCAAAAGAAAAGACTCTGCCAAAGGGAACTCTTCCTGCCGGTATCCACATTCGCGCCCAGGAGAAAGGGTGGATGTCGGCCGAGCTGGTGTCCGACTGGCTGAAAACAGTCTGGGGACGGCGGCCCGGGGCTCTTCTCCTGCCATCGCTGCTTGTTATGGACAGCTTCCGCGGCCATCTGGAAAAAAATGTCCGCTGCCGAATGAGCGAGTTACGCACGGACCTCACTATCATCCCAGGTGGCTTGACATCAGTGCTGCAGCCCCTTGATGTTTCCATTAATAAGCCCTTTAAGGACAACGTGCGCCGGCTCTATACAGAGTGGATGGCCGCGGGAAACCACGACCTGACTCCCGCAGGTAAGATTAGAAGGCCCACCATCGACATGCTCTGTCGATGGATTCTAGAAGCATGGAGTGTGATTCCCAGCGAGATGGTCGTCCGCAGCTTCAAAAAGACTGGCATCTCCAACAGCCTCGACGGCAGTGAAGACGACGCGCTGTGGGAAGACGACGACGCCGACGAAGTCGCAAGCGATATGAGTGGAAGCGTGGATTCAGATAGCGAGCCCGAGTGAGACAGACCATAAGCAGCCAGCAGCATGAAAATAAAAATGAATTTTTAATTCACATTCATCGCGTACGTGTTTTTACTATAAAGGTAAGGTTGGGATTGCGATTTTCCTATCTTCATTGTGACATGAAATTTCGACCTAAAAAATATCTAAATTTTTTTTCCCCGCGTAATGAACCCTCCCCCCAAATTTATGTCAACTTATCTGGAAAAAAGGTGGGTTCATTACGCGAGTAAATACGGTATTCCGGCGAGACATGTGACACGGTCTAACATCAAACTGTGCTTCGCAAACAAGGTAGAACATTAAACAGTGGTTGCGCCGAAGAAATGCCCGCACGCTGTCCATAACATGCGAGCCGACATTGTCCTTGGGTGCACCGCTGGCGTCCGCCGGTCACAGCAGCAGCTTTGCAGACTCGACGGCACGATGCCAGGCCAGGACTCCAGAGACGACTACGCAGTAGTCGGTACGAACAAGCGTCGCTCGCGCCGACGCGCCCTGCTGGGAAGAGCCGCCGTAGCTGTCGGTGACCGCCGGCCCTTTTTTCCGCCGCCGAGGGTTGTGAGCTGGATGCAGGAGGCCGCCGAAGTCGCTGCGCCGAACTGGCCACAGCATCACCATCGCCCGGGGTGGCTCGATCGTAGTCCGGGGCAGCAGCGCAGACGATGTGCAGGTGACGGCAAACCAGGGGTGACTCCAATCACGCTGCGTAAACTCAACACACTCGGCAAACACTAGAGTAGTGCAAGGGAGAGGAATTCTGCATGCGCATCGCCCACGTGGTACGATGTTCAACTCGGCTAGCAAAAGATCGGGCAGCTACTCAGATGCTAAGTTCACGTGAACGAAGCTCGCTTTCTTGAGTCGAACGAGTGATTTCAATTCGTGCGAGGCTAAATAGAATGAGGGAAGCGAATTGCAACACCTCAACGCCACGGTCCACCAGGTTGTGTCCCTCCACGTGCGACAGGCAGCTTCGTAAAGCCTTAGGCCTAAAGCGTCGCTACCCTGACAACAACCGGCATCCAAAAACAACACCCAAAATGGGCGCAAAACAGGCAGCCGCGAGGAGACGTTAGCTCTGTGAGGTGGTCCTACTCCGCTCGGTGCACAAAGCATCCGAGTTGACGGCGCCCGCCGTCCCAGACGGTGTCGGAGCGCCCGGTGCCAGGCCGCAATACCAGTCAGCCCGTAGTGGCACCCGTGGCCCGCCGCCACCCGGCTCCCAGAGCCGCGACTTCATCCGAGTCAAAGAGATAGAAGAAGCTATTTACATAAGAAATTCGGATCACCCACGAGGCTTCCGTACTCACTCGCTTCAGGCTTGCCACTGCTCTGCGGGCGCTCAGCCTCGCTCTCCCAGGATGCAGACCACGTGGCTCTCGTACTGACGAATGTCATTAAAAAAAAGCACTTGCGAAAAGGCTTAGCATGTTGACATGTTCAAACACACTACAGCCACCATCACCTCGCTCAAGAAAGCACGCCGCCGACGCTAGCGATCAAAATTCACGCTAGGCCTACGCTTCGGTTCAAACAAAGGTCTTGAACGAAGCAAAACTGTTAAAACTATCGTCCGATGTCCCAAGAGGTCCACGTTGGGCAGCCAGATGTGGGGTCTCTCACACCCATGCTCTTGGGACAAAGGAACGACAACACAGTAGTGCAAACAATCACAAGGGCATTTATTGCACCTTTCATAGATCAGTGCCTGCTAGCCGAGTTGCTATCCACAAAACATGCCGATGGGCGCGCGACAAATCTAGAAGTCTGACTCACCGCGACCGGAAGCGAGCGAATATGTTCGCCCCATGCTGGATCCCAACGCCTGGTCCTTCGCGTGTATGGTCACGCGAATCGTGGCGCGTTCGAAGGCGGCCACGCGAGGCGGTCTCGCAGAAGCATCGGTCGGCGGCGCGCGCGATGTCCACGCTCTCAGCCGACCCGCCGGGCAAGAGGGTCGCTGCACGTGCGGCACGACCGTCCCGCTTGCTGTCTCGAACCCCACAGCCCGAGCGCCTTGTCTCCCGACGCCCGAGTAACCACGCAGCGGCGCGACGCTCGCGCCATCTCTCGCACCGCGCTTGTACCACTCCAACCGCCGCGGGCGCCAGGCCACGCGGCGGGCGAAGCCGCCCTGCAGGAGACGAGCCATGCGGGAAAACTAGATCTCAGGGAAGGCGTGAGAGTCACGCATCCCCACAACTGGCAGACACCAAGCACAAGAAGCATTGCATTAGCGTGCATCTCTTGGCAATAAAATGGAGACCATGACACCATTTCTCCATCATCTGCGTTGCAAACAAAGCCAGCTTCGTCGTCTACATCCCAGGCCGGCAAGCTTGGGCACACGTCGGAGAAAAGGCAGTGCTGACACACTCAAAAAATTATTTTTTTATTTAAAAAATACCTTTTGTTAACTTCTCACATGCATAGCAGCCATGTAGAGCTATCTATTAATGTATCACAGGTATTTTTAGGCCGATCACCAAAGCAACTTTTTTTACCTTGAACATGTAGCTTTGTGCTAAAAGTTGGAAATTTAGTTCTTAGTTCTCTAGTTTTTCTTGATTTTCAGCCGGAAGGCTGAACCTTCAAAACTTCAAATATTTTTCGGCTGTACTATGTCAGCTGGGCTACCATTCTATATTTAATTTGTACCTTCTGGTTTCTCCTGCATTCCAATAAAAAAAATTCAAATTTTGCAATTTGACTCGCTTTTGCTGGTACGAAAGCACTCTTAAGTGTTCAAACGTATGAAACATTGGCTATTTTGGCAGTTGCACCACTTCATTGTTTTGCCATACCCACCATTTGAACAGCTGGATCATACAATGTGCTTTTGAAAAAAACATTGATGGATGCGTTTTAGCTCAGCTGGGCAGGAAACAAATTGTCGCCAAAATGCTACAAAATTTTCGCCAAAAAAGAAATAAATGTTGAATGAGGTTTGAAGTGCAATGAACATGTGGAAATTTTTTCAGCAATATCTGTGATGTTTTAAAATATACTACTAGATTTGGTGTGGAATGACCCTATGTTCAAAAAGTGTTCCAGGGTCAGCCCGGCTTGTATCATCCATCGCTTCTTGAAAAGGTAGCAAAAGACGCTAAAATTAGCCTAGGTGTGTAATATTGGTGCTAGTCAAGCCTCTAAATTTCTTTGAATGCCAGCCAGTGCTTTAGAAGTATTTCGGTACGATTACACACTTAGTAGAGCAGTGTATCTAAACTATGTGGTTAGTTTCAGTAAGAAACATGAATAATATTTTGAGGCAGCCTATTTTTCTGTACCTTTACAGAGAACGAGAAGCATTCCACTGGCAGCAGCAGTAGCAGTAGTAGCAGCAGCAGCAGCAGCAGCAGCAGCAGCAGCAGTAGCAACTCTGTGGTGTCTAGCTCGACCCGAGCTTACCAGCAGCCAGCAACAAGGCAACAGAATGACACGCGCAAGTGTCTGCAGCAGCGCAACGTGGATCCTCGAAAAGGTGTGTGGTCTTCGGGTTTTTATTGTCGGCACAAGAGCCTTTGCCCAATGCCAGCTGTGGTCACTCATGCTGGCCTTTGTCTTATGCTGAGCATAGCTGCCTAGCCCAGCAAGCCCTCACCTGGTTTGTGAATTTCAAACAGGCAAGTGTGTGGACATGCAGTGACAAGATGCAGTGGCGGAAATGCTGCTACATCCATGCTACAAATCAGGAGCTGCAGGGAACACAGGTGGAAGGATGTTATTGTGGTATCTCTACTAGCCATTCCTAAGCACTTTCCTTTTACATACCGATTCATATTGCGTCATTTCAGTGATATGGACAAGTACAATTTCTGACCAATAATGAAGACTGAAAGTCAGAATAATTGGGAGTTGGAAATATCGGATTCGCCAGAAAATGCAACTTTATTCGCCAAGTGGCTGAAAAAGGCGTGCCTTATTCTTGGATGACCACTTGCAGGGATACTTTTGCATGACTAGCATAAAACGCATTGGCATGAACGCGTTTGGCTGTCACCGTGTCTGGTGCTTGTCTCACGAAAGTGATCATCAAAGAATACGGCCCAATCTTTTCAACATTTGTGCTGTGCGCACATATGTTGGTTGTGACCTGATCAGTCCGTTGTAATGCTGTGGCTACAGGTAGTCACTGCATGCACCAAATCTCCATTTTCTGGCAACATAGCAGCAGCTGAATGATTTTGGGTCTCTTCGCAACAGTCACTGCCCTGTGCTTCCCTCGTTTAGTTGGTGCCACTTGAAACTGCTTGAAGAAGTTGCTCTGTACTCTGTAACATGTAAGTGAACAAATTGCTAATGCGCAGAACTTGCACAATGAACTGCAAATTCAGCCTGTACAAGTTAGCAGCTTGGCTTGGCTTGCCCTACAGTTTGGGCATGGTGGCGGCTAGTGGATTAACTAGGCTTCGCTAGTTTTAGTCTTGAGCAGGTGTTGGCATCATGGCGGACGAACTTGCCAACGATGTATCACAACCAAAATATCACTATTTCTGCTGGTCTGCCAAATTGGGATGTGGTCCTGCTGGTGGAATGCAATAATGAATTGGTGTGTTGTAAGGTGCCTGAACTTTTGGTTGTCCTAATACATTAACCCATTTACTCAATTGTAATGCGAGTTTTTTCAAGAGTTTGATTGCTTGAAGTCAATTGCATTACATTCAAATAAGGGCAAAATTGACAATTTTAAAACAGATGTACAGTGAACCCACTTGTACTAATTCTCAAGTGCCAAGAAAATCCCATTGTTATATCCGATAATTGTTGTAACCAGGTTGCACGAAAAAAATCAGAGGGGAGAAACATTGAAACACTAGACAGAAAAAAGTGCCGTGCTTATTCGTGCAATTTTCACACTTTTTTTCCCCTTCTTTTTAGGGCTTCGAAAGTGGGTGCGCATGCAAACACATCCTAAACCCAGTTATGCGTCCCCCAATTTTGTGATATCCCAGGCTTTACAACATGTTTAATCCGTGCTTGTATCTGTATGCCCACCCTGCAAAAATTTCTTCCTGGGATTGCAGAATCAATAAATAAAAATAATAAATAAATAAGGTTAGTGCAGTCCTGGTGAACTCCCCATAGAGACAATGCATAAAAAAACGTCGAATATATGACGCGAGATTACACACATCCCATCTCGTACAATGAATGACCTGCATGAGAAATGCGGCAGCTTCCTGCGGCTCCCGCTTGGCACTGTCCCCTCCCTCAGTAAGGGGATAGTGGGCACTGTCTGCCGCATACTTTTGCACTACTTCGACAAGTCCAGTGCCAAGTCTATAGCCGACAGGCACTGCTGACTGCTTGCATGTGTGTGCTGGTGGGTTGCTGCGGGGCAGGACAGGGAGTGCAAAATACAGTAAAACCTCGTTAAACCGTACCCGCTTATACAGTAGTCTTAAATGTAGTAAAGTGAAATCCCCGGCTCAGCGGCCATTGAACATAATGTGTTTTGTATCCGCATAAACCGTACCAGCTTATTGCGTACGCATAGGTTAAAACTTAGCGTTTCCACTTTTCGTCGCGCAAACAAAGCAGTGCGTCATCTCCATCGCGCGACCCGGCAGAACAACAAGCCTCAGAGATCCAAACAACGGCCTCCAAGCGCCCTGTGCGTTTGCGCGTCACATCAACATCCACATCATTTTGACGCCGTGCCAGAGTGTTGTGGTGTCGTGCTAGCGAGAACTCACGTCATGCCAAAGCTCGGATAAAAAAGACGCCGGGTGCTCAGCATAGAAGAAAAATTATTCATCGTCCGTGCTATCGCACGTGACACGAAGAGGTTGGCGCTGGCACACGACAGGGGTCTGTTGTTGACTACGGTGTGTGTCATTTGGAATATGAAGAAGTTGCTCGGCAGTGCCGCTGCGACTGCGAAGAGTGCGAGGTTCGACTTTTCGCCATCGTTGCCTCTGTCGTTGCCGAAGTGTCGACTAGCGACAGTGATGAGGACGACACGGAAAGTGACAGCACGGGCGATTCAGGCCCGACAGTGGCAGAAGCTATGCTTACTCCCACTCACAGTGATGACTGAGCCTCGGTTTCGCCATCGTACCCGTAACGAAAATGTTTTTATCAGTTCGATCAAGCAGCTCTTGACTGATGTTAACATGGTTTGCTTTTGTCATGAGGCACAATTTTTGCAGCAGTGCGATGCATGTTGAGTTTTTCTGTCAGAGTTGGCCTTGACACGATCTGAAGCCCCATGCGTGCATCTTCAGCAATATCTGATAGTAAAGTGGTGATATTATAAAAATCACTTACTGCATTGCTGTGAACGTCATTTCTTTATGGGGAAGGTCATACACTTCGGGGATCTTAATCAGTTGACATTCTTCTTTTGAAACAACTCGTCATCATCAATAGCAGCAGCAGCAGCAGCAGCAGCCTGTTTTATGTCCACTGCAGGACGAAGGCCTCTCCCTGCAATCTCTAATTACCCCTGTCCTGTACCAACCGATTCCAACAAGCGCCCGCGAATTTCCTAATTTCATCGCTCCACCTAGTCTTCTGCCATCCTCCACTGTGTTTCCCTTCTCTTGGTACCCATTCTGTAACCGTAATGGTCCAACGGTTATCTAACCGGCGCATTACATGACCTGCCCAGCTCCATTTTTTTCTGTTGATGTCAATTAGAATATCGTCTATACCCATTTACTCTCTAATCCAAACCACTCTCTTTCTGTCTTTTAACATTATGCCTAGCAATCTTCGTTTCATCGCTGTTTGCGCGGTCCTTAACTTGTTCTCAAGCTTCTTTGTCATCTCAAAGTCTCTGCCCCATATGTCAGCGCTGGTAAAATGCACTGATTGTGCACCTTCATTTTCAGTGGTAATGGTAAGCTTCCTGTCAGGAGCTGGCAATGTCTGCCTTATGCCATCCAACCCATTTTTATTCTTATATGAATTTCCTTCTCATGATCACGGTTCCTTGTGATTAATTGACCTAGGTAAACGTACTCCTTCACAGTCTAGAGGCTGAGTGGCACTCCTGAACTCTTGTTCCTTTGCCCGGCTATTCATCATTATCTTTGTCTTCTGAATATTAATCTTCAACCCCACTCTTACACTCTCTCTGTTAATGTCCTCATTCATTTGTTGTAACTCGTCTGCATTGTTGCTGAATAGAACAATGTCATCGGCAAACCGACGGTTGCCGAGATATTCGCCGTCGATCCTTACTCCTAAGCCTTCCCAGTTTAATAGCTTGAATGTGTCTTCAAAGCACGCAGCGAATAGCATTGGAGAGATTGTGTCTCCCTGTCTGACCCCTTTCTTTATAGATGCCTTTCTGCTTTGCTTGTGTAGAATTAATGTAGCTGTAGAACCTCTGTAGATAATTTCCAAGGTATTTACATAAGCATTCTGCACTCCTTGATTACGTAATGCCTCTATGACTGCTGGTATCTCTACTGAATCAAAGGCCTTTTCATAATCTATGAAAGCCATATAGAGAGGCTTATTGTACTGTGCGGATTTCTCGATAGCCTGATTAATGACATGGATCTGATACATTGTAGAGTATCCCTTCCTGAAGCCAGCCTGTTCCCTTGGTTGGCTAAAGTCCAGTGTTGCCCTTGTTCTGCTGGAGGTTATTTTGGTAAATATTTTTTATAATACTGAAAGTAAGCTAATGAATGGGCCTATAATTTTTCAATTCTTTAACGTCTCCCTTTTTGTGAATTAGGATAATGCTTGCATTCTTCCAGTTTTCTGGGACCCTTGCAGTCGATAGACACTTTGTATAAAGAGCCGCCAGTTTTCCAAGCATTATGTCTCCTCCATCTTTGATTAAATCGACTTATTCCGTTTTCTCCTGCCGCTATTCTTTATTTCATGTCTAGCAAGGCCCTTCTAACCTCATTGCTAGTTATCGGAGGAGTTTCTGTATCCTGTTCATTACTGTTTCTAATGGAGGTATCCCGACTCCTCTAGGTATTGTACAGGTCAGTATAGAATTCTTCCGCTGCTTTTATTATACCTTCCAAATTGCTGATGATATTACCCTGCTTATCTTACAGTGTATACATCTTGGTTTGTCCTATGCCAAGTTTCTTTCTCACTGATTTCAGGCTGTGTCCATTTTTTACGGCTTCTTCAACCTTTCTCAAGTTATAGTTTCTAATATCACTTATTTGCGGCTTGTTGATCAGTTTTGAGTTCTATCTTATCTCTTGAGTTGGACACTTCCATTCTTTATCGTTTATTTATTAGATTGTTTGTTACTTGGGAGAGTTTGCCTACTGGTTGCCTTGGTGCCTTGCCTCCCACTTCAATTGCTGCCTCTGAAGCCTACCTCGTTACGGTTTCATTCATTAGCTTTATGTCATCATCTCTCTGTTCTAAGGCTGCATATTTGTTTGCAAGTACCAGCCTGAATTTGTCTGATTTTACCCTTACTGCCTCTAGGTTGACCTGTTTCTTCTTGACCAATATTACTCTCTCTTCAAATTGAGGTGAATCCTATCCCTCACTAACCTATGATCACTGCACTTTACCCAATCTATCACTTCTACATCCTGCACTATGCTGGGACCAGCAGAAAGTGTGAAGTCAATTTCATTTCTTGTTTCACCAGTAGGGCTTTTCCTGGTACATTTTCTGTTGCTACATTTATGTTTCTGTTTATGTCGCTTTAGCTAGCTTGTCAATTCGTGTCATGGTTGCACTTGAACATAGCTGCACGTCTGCACTGATATTGAGCCAGTTGCAGTACTTGCTGTTTAAGTAAGAAAGTCTTGAAAATGCATGTTTGCATATATATATATATATATATATATATATATATATATATATATATATATATATATATATATATTGTCAACCACTACAACAGCACTCTTACAGCCTTGTCGTAGAGGAGAGAAAACATTTCAGCTGCCCCCAACCAAAAGGTTTTGAGGTCCATGTATGCAAACTTTGGGTTCATTACGGCATTTTTTTAGAAGCATTATCAGCTCATTTTTAGCATCAACACTTTCATGAGTGAAGCAAGTTGCATCTGCCTTGAAACGGGCCGTAATCCATGTTTCTGGAGCAGACTCTAAGTAACTCGTTAGGTCACACCTGAGAGGGCTCAAACGTGTCATTGTTCCTTTGTCAGCTGCAAATACTGTCACAGATGTTGGACCGTAGGTCCACAACTTAAATGGAGAATAATCATCTCTTTCCTGCCAACCTTGAAGTCTTGTACAGAAGCCTCTAACTTTGTCACCAGAGGATACATTACTCCCAACCCCTTGCATGCTGGAATTCAAGTTTTTGAGCTGCTCAAACACGTCACATAGATAGGCAAGCTTAGTAAGGAATGAAGGGTCTTTAAACACTCTCCCTGCCTGTTGTCTTCTGCTAAAAAAAAATGCTGACTTCTGGAAGGAAGTCAGTAGTCAAAAACCCTGGTCAGCACTTTTCTGCATGGCAGCCAACCCACTTCCATATGGAAGAGCAGGTGGTGCTGTACTGAACCCATCTCTTTGCAAAGCACTTTGAAAGGCAACTGGCCTTGGGCTTTGCTTTAATACTGTTCACAACTTTGACGACATGCTGCATCACGCTCGCTAGCTCTTGGCTCAGTTCCTTTATTGCCAAAGACTCGCTGGGAAAATGCTATGTATAAATATGACAGAACTTTTCACTTGTTTGACAAGGTTTAGCAGACCTGTCGATCATTGCACGGGCACCATCAGTTCACTCTCCCATGTAGATGTCCCAACTAACTCCATGCAGAACAAAAACACTGGTAGTAGCATCGAAGAAGTCCGTACCTTTCACCGTCGTTTCAAGCTCTTTTCACAAAAGCAACTCTTATGTGACGAAATAGTTATCTATGAAATCGCAAACCCAATAAGTTCAAGGGTGCCATCTACTGCAAGAGAAAAGTTCCCAGTGGATTTTAGTTCTTTAATTATCTTGCCTTACACATAAGACGCCACTTCTGTCACTCTTCGTGGCATTTTAGCTTTGTTTTTTTTTTTCCCAATTTTTTCACGTGCTCGTTCCTGGTGACGGTGCTGACAACTTTCTTCATGCAAGGCATGATCAGCATTTTGCAGATGGTGTGAGGCTTCATCCATTTGGCTACTTTTCAGCTAATGGCTTGCTTTTACTGCTGCTGAAGAGCTTGCCAGCTGGAACAAAAATAAGTTTAGTACAATTATACCTACCAGCATCGGTCAGATGTGGCAACTAAAATAAAACAGTCTGCAGGCGTGTTGACAACAGCACGCAGCATAGGTACCGACGATGCGTAATGCACTAAAGCAGCAAAATGATCAACCAACAAAATATTACAGTTTACAGTTCTGCATCTCCTAACGTGTGCCGGCTTTCACCATCGCAGCATGCGGGAAACTAGCAGATGTGCTGCTGCCATTCAACAGATAAAGCATGGTTAACTTGTGACCTCTTATAGACCACTTAGATGATGCTGGCAGCCCTGTACACACATAAGGTTTCTGCTAGCATCATGAAGGGTAGATGTGTGGGCGAGCGTGTTGCACATACAAAGTTTGTGGGCTGCGGAGGCTGTGGTAAAGACCATACCAACCGTTTGCTTGTATTTCACACTAATTACAGTCGACGCTCGTTCCAATAGACCCGCGTACAACAGACTTTCAGATATAACGTACCATATTTCAAGCTTAGTTTGTTCTGCCTATTTTATTAATGCAACAAAATTTGCTTTTAACAGACTGCACTACAATGGGCTATCAGCTACAGCTGACGAAATGAGCTGCAATTTTTTTCCAAAGCAGGCATATAAAACGTACTTTTGCCTTGTTGACACAAGCTGACAACTGACTTGCAAGGGTCAGCTTACAATTGCGGCTCAATATCACGTGTGAGAGACGAAGGCGGTGCAGAAACGAGCCGCCATCTTCTTTTACGCACGAGGCACCAGGGGAGGCAAGGGAGAGGGGAGCTCTACTCTGGCGCCTGTTGCTTATGACGTGGCTGCACAGCCTCTGTATCTTGAAAGCAATCTGCGACGTGGACAAAGTGCTTGCCTGCGTGTGCGCCATATCTTGAAAGCGAATCTGCAATGTGGACCAAGTGCCCGCAGTCTTATTAGCTTCATATACTCTGTGCTTTCGACGTTTAGTTGGCGTTGAAGCAAGAGGCAGCATGAATGTCAATTCACTCGTGCTGCTGCCGCGCTTCTTTACTACAACGTTTTGACCACAACTTTCCGCAGTCATCGAGTGAGACAAAACTACTGTCCTTACTTCGCATAGCTCAAGAGCACTGACTTTTGGGCAAGTTGGTTACGCATAGCAGGTCACGGTCAAGCGCGCATAAACAAGGACAAAGTACTTGTCTACTCCTCACTTTGTCCTTGTTTGTGCACGCATGACCGTGATCTGCTATTCGCATAGCTGTCTACTAATTTCCTATCTCAATCTATGCTTGGGAAACTGCTTTTTTGTTTGTTTTTTACTTAGGACGTTCATCACTCACTCTGCAATAACATTAGACATTGTGACCGAAGTTTCGGAAGTGAGGTGTTTCATATATTACAGCCTTTGGATAAAAGGATGTTTTTTGTCGGATTATCAGAGTTCGCTCTAACAAGAGTCAACTGTATAACAGTTGTGTGCAGTGCGTACCAGTGCACACATGACTAATTAATAATTTTTCACACTCGTGAGCTACAGCATCGTCGTATGCTGCACGTATTTTGCCTAAAGCCCTGTAGGCAACAGCAGTCGGGATTCTTGAGCCAAGGATGGTGGACAGACAGAGTTGACTGCGACATGCTGACCTGATCATGTGGCTGAATTTTCTTGCGCTTGCGAGGCCATTTTAGCCATGATAGTAACGGCGCTGGGTTAATTGTGCTGTTCGCTCAGGGTTGTCAGAATTATGCAAGAGGTCTAAAAACTGGCCAAAGATGTAATTTTACTTTGATCAGGTGATCCAGTTGCTGGGACTCCAGCTTTCATTTCTTCACTTTGAAGAAGTCTGGGTCCTTGTCTTGATAGGCTGGGTGCTTTGTCCAGAGGTGGCGCTTGCTAAGTTGATTGGCACAAGGGAGCTTTGTGCAAGAACTTCACCACACAAAACTCTATGCAGCTTGCCACCAATTGCCACATATTCTAATTTCAGGAAAATGTCTTTGTATGTTTGTAACTTTGACATTGTGATGGCACACAGCATGTGTTACGCCAATCGTTAACGTAACAGGAGCGCCAACACGGACCTTGTTAGCACCACAGTAAATTTAGGTTCTTGCTTCTTGAAGCCCTTTAGAAAAGATTGAGGCAAGTCAGCTATATAAAATGAACAAACTTTATATGGGCAAAGAGCATACAACTAAGGGTGATACAAAATCTGCCCACTGTCAGGCTATCTAGAACGGCTCCCATGGACCTTGTCCACAGTTACAGCATACGAGGCTTCCACACCTCGTTTATGGCTGTGAAGAACCCACTGCTTAGTACAGTGGCCGATTAAGTGCGCAACAACTCAAAAAGAGATCTGGCAATCTGCGGGAGTGACATTTCCATTCATCAACCCTATTCTATACATCACCCTTCACTATACATCACTACTTGAGAACCACTGCTATCCAGTGATAACTAACCATGGCTAAATGCTGAGGCAAGCCAAGTCACTAAGTTATTCAAGGTTGCATTTGTGTTTGTTGTGTGTATCCAGCATATTTTCTACATGCTAAATAATGACACTGTGCCTGCTTTGCACATCTTTATCACTAAGATTCTGCCTAGCAGCTTCAAATAGCACTAGTGCCACCCCCGATGTCTGTGATCACAAAGGAAATGCTAGACAATGGCAAAGGTGGCTATCTGAGCATGGTTGACGTCTGTTTTCAGGGGGTGGGTTCCATTGATCTATAGTGACAGCATAACATTGGTTGTGTGCTGACTGACCAGGTTGCATGCAAGCAATGTGTACGCAGCAATACATTGACAAGCCTTTCTGACTAATTCTTTTTTTTCCCAAACTACCAATTATTTAGATGGGTGACCTGCCGTGATTTCTTAATGGCTATGGTGTGGGGCTTCTAAGCACGAGGTCACGGGATCAAATCCCTGTCACGGTGGCCACATTTCGACGGGGCTAAATGCGAAAACACTTGTATACTTAGATTTAGGTGCACGTTAAAGAGCCCTAGGTCAAATTATTCCGGAGTCCCCCACTATGGCCTGCCTCACACTCAGAAAATAAAGTTTGTACTACCACCACCACCTCACAGTTGGATGGTGATTTTGGCACGTTAAAACCCCATAATTTTATTTCGACGTATGGGTGGTCCCTGCAGTTTTTGTGATATTCAAGGCTGAAAGGCTGTTAAGTGTGTGCCCTTCACTCTGTGCAATGTGCATTGCATTGTTAGGTCTGGCGAAGTGCAGATGTTGTGTGCAACCTTCGCTATGCAGTACCACTTCGGTCTGAATTAGGCAAGTTGGGAGCTTGCTGCATACACGCAAGAGAACCTTCTGTCCATAAGCCGGCATGGTACTCTTGGTAGTTTCCAAATGAGGACTTGGAACTCCTACTTCTGTGGCAATTTTCCCTGCACGTGACTTGATGCTTGATGGATGCTGATGATGAGCTTCCCATGATTATAGTCACTGACTAATTTTTCGGATGCATTTGTGGCACTTCCATGTACCCCATAGGGCCAATGCATAAGGACATCTGAAATTTCGGATGCCAAAAACCTCTTGCTGTACGATTTTTCTGACTTTATGCCATGATTGCAGGTTTAAATTGGCATTAATTGAAACCACCAGCGCCGCCACTTTGATTTTCTCACAGCCTCATACCAGCGCTCTGGTGTGCCGATTCGCTGGCAGCCACAGCCATAGCCACTGCAGCAACGCTAGGCCTAGCTGTTTCAACATTCACTGCCAAGCTTCCTGCTGTTCGGTGCTGTTATTTTTATTGCAAGGATCCGCTGCTGTCAGCAATGGGGCCGATACTGCTTTTATCATCTTCGCCAAGGGCTTCAAAGCACGGAAAGTGCAGCAAGGGTCAAGCGTTTCATAACAGGTCCCAAAAAGTCAGTTTTGCCCCTATACAGAAGTGTTACACGGTAAAGCATGTGTAAAGTATTGCGGTGAAGCTTAACAAGCGTGGGCAGGGGCAATAGTCGCGGAACACAGTATGTATTCCTTAATTACACACGTGTGCACCTGCTGTCTCATGTCACAGTATGAGCCCCTATATGCCTAATAAGTGTACTGGCAGACCTTCAGAGCTATTTCAGACGTGCTTACGACAATTTGAGCCCTCAGCGGCAGTAAAAGGCATGCATTCATTTTTATCAGACATATTCGTGCAGCAGAACTGATAGTTGGGCGAGTTGGTATGAATTCATAGTAAAATATTTAGCGCGCACAGTTGACAAGGACACAGTGAAGGGGGACACACGAGCGCTTACTCACAGCTATTTTATTTTCGGAAATACCCAGAACATATACACATCCCAGCTATTAGCGCTGAGCATGTGCTACAAGAGTCATCAGTAAAACAGAAACAGATTAAAAACAGATTAAGAAGGTTCAACCAGTATTTAAAAAAAGCAAATTCATTTTCAGTGATTGCAACCGATGGTTGGCTTACGCATTTTTCAGCGCACTTTTTGATATGAAACGCTTCTGTGATTTCACGTGTTAGCTTTCTTTTATCTGATGTCAGTGTCAAAAAATGTCAGTGTCAAAAATGTCAGTGTCAAAAAATACCGAATCACAATGACATAGATTACAGTGGTTCGACAAGTGCGAATAGTTTTCTTTACCGAGAGAATGTTCATGTTCTTTTAGACGGGTGTTTATGCACCGACCCGTTTGTCCTATGTACATGTTGCCACAGGTTAACGGAAGCCGGTACACAACACCTATTCTGCATTTTGTGAATTTTTGATCTTCTTTTAGGCTGCAGCTGCATTTTTTACCCTATTGTCAAACTTATTGGAAATAGCTTGGCACAGTTTTTGCACCTTGTTAGGAACGCTGAAAACCACTTCAACGCCATACCGGCTGGCAACATTCTTTAGCCCATGGGAAAAATAATGGACGTAAGGTACAACCACAAGGTGTTTTGTTCGTGCTAAGCCTGTTCCTTGAATCTGTGGGTTGTACACCCTTTACTATTTTTATTACCTTTTCGGCTGCTCTGACTTATAAGGTGTTCCGGGAATCCCACTGAAGCTAGTCTTGTTAGCTGATTGGCGATGCTTTCTTTTATTCGGTGGCAACAAGATTTTACTAAAGCAGCCCGAAGCCAAGACACCGCAATTCCGCTTTTTACAATCTTCGAATGTCCTGATTTGTACTGCAATATGGGCTTTCTTGATCTAGGGCTGTACATCCAGCATGTGTGATCGGGTAGCAATCGCAGAGAAAGATCTAGAAAGTGTAGTTTGTTTTCTTTGGCAATCTCATGGGTAAACTTAAGGCCTAGGCCACATCCATGGAACACTTTCAGTACATTAACCACATTACAGCCATGTTCATTCCCATCAAAAATAACCAAAAAATCATCAACAAATCGGAAAATTTTTGCCAAGCTTCCTAAAGCACTGTGAATACTTTGGTCTACATGAGCTAGAAAAATGACGCTTAGTATTGGGGCTACCTTGGAACCTATACATATACCTGATTTTTGCACACACATTGGTTCATTCCAACCAACCGACAAAAGTAGAACTAAGATAAAAGAATAGTACTTCCATAAAGCTTTCCACGAGTCATTTCTAAATTTTACTTCATCATTATCTTCGCAAACACACATTTTAACATTTTTAAATGGCTCTGTGTGGGGAATCGAGTAAAATAAATCTTGTACGTCAACACTGAAGGCGCTGCATCCCTTTGTTTTGTCTTCCCTCAAATATTGTACAACTGCCTCAGAATTACAGATTGCTAACAGATCGGGGACTCTTTACGAGGAAAGCTATTTCTGGATAAACGATGCTACCTGCTGCTGCCAAGTGTTATCTTTCAGTAACAATGGCTCCGAATGACTCTCCAGGTTTGTGCGTTTTACATGAGAAAAACACTTCAAGATGCAGGCCCTTTGCGTTTTTGACTGAGGCACATAGGCTTTCTAAATTGAGGGAACGCTGTAATTCAATAGCATGCTGTTTTTGTTTGGCAGGCTTAACATCAATTCTCTTGAAATTTTTATCTATAGCTTCACAAGCTTTTTGACGAAACATGCCATCAGGTAGGAGCAGTCTGTGGCTCCATTCGAGCACTTGACAAGATCAGTCCGTTGTCTCTCGAGTCTCAGACCACACTGCCCGCTCAGCCGCGCACATTCTCGCCGCCCTCGCCGCCTCG
This sequence comes from Dermacentor variabilis, assembly GCF_050947875.1. Taxonomy (NCBI): domain Eukaryota; kingdom Metazoa; phylum Arthropoda; class Arachnida; order Ixodida; family Ixodidae; genus Dermacentor; species Dermacentor variabilis. Next base: position 15,610,899 of record NW_027460280.1, read on the forward strand.
GCCTGACCCAAACACTCCCCAAAGACTCCCTTCTCCAGATGCTATGACAGCGGCTCGCTGCGTGATTGATGGCACTCGCCAGAACCGGTGCGCGAGAACCCCTGCCGCTCCATTTTTTGCCGAACAGCGCCCAGCCACCACCTTCCCAAAGCAGGCGCTCTCTGGAAGCAGCCCAGGTGCGAGCCAACAGCACAACATTGCAATGCAACAGATACACAAACACAGGATGGACCCCAGAGAAGTCGAGCAAGCACGCACTTCAAATAAACAAAAAGAATGCACACATTAGTTTAACCAAGGCGAACATTCACAACGACCTTACAGTGTGTTTGATGGTCAGAATTGTGTGGCGAAGGGTTGTTAATGTGCAGGGGTCATATTACCACTTCAGCATACTTTATAACCTTAATGGTGATGCAGTTTTTGTGAAAGTGGAGTTGCAGTTAAGGGCCTCTAAATAGGAATGATAATTGATGTAATAGTTCTGCGGAAACCCGTAACGTGCAAGGACATAATTGCTATGATTGCTATGATTGGGTGTATGTCTCATTTTCCCTTTAATAATTACTTCCCCCCACCTTGCAGGTTTCTGCAAAATTATTACGTCAAACTCTTGCCTATACTTCGAGTTGTCGATAAATTCGACTTCGCCCTGCCATGTGCTAGCTGCCTGGTTAGCTCAGATGGTAGAGCGGCTGCCCCGGAAAGGCGGTGGTCCCGGGTTCGAGTCTCGCACCAGGGCGAATTTTTCTTCAACTGCGGCGCTTTTCTGTCGAGGAACCCGTTTGGGTTTCCTTTGTAGCAGTTGCTATGATTGGGTGGATGTCTTATTCTCTCTTTATTAGGAATTATAATATTGAAGCAGCACACTTGCATCTGACACATACACACACATATAGAAAGGACATAAACAGGTGCTGTGTGTGTCCTTTCTACACCAGCACCTGTGTATGTCCTTTCTTTGTGCAGATGTATGTGTCAGATGTGCGGTGCTTCAATATCATGGCTCACCAACTAGCCCATCAGTATCTTTTAAGAAATGATAAGCCTGATGAGTAAGTTAGCCATTCCTACGAAAGGCAGAACGATAGTTTTGAGGTAATCGCAAACATGAAGATGTTCAGTCTTTTAAGACATTACATTTTCTCAAAATAACTTACAATGTCATGCTCTGCACATGTTACAAATGCGCTCACATAGGCATGGCATAGGCATAGGCATAGGCGTTTTCATTGTAGGTATAGCCACATAAGGCCAAATCGGGGCTGTTCAGGAGTTTTAAGTGAAGAGTGGCATGGCTATGTGCACCGATGCATTGTCATAATGCAATATGATTAGCCTCAGTACTGTCCTCAACTGCCTTTCTTGAAGTACGTTGAAAGGGTCAGACTGTCACATTGTAGTGACAGTGAAGAACAACGCAGGGTCAAAACTATGAGCTACAAATCCAACTCTTTATTGGACGAAGTCGAGCCCAGCAAAACGAGACTCAAGCACAATGATAGCGGCGAGTAAAGTTGGTGATTGACGAAAATTTGATCTACAGGTCAAGCGTGTCAGCCTTTATGCATGACTCGACAAGGCTTCCAGTGTAATCGCTGGTGCCCGCGTGCCTTCCAGAAAGTCCTACCCAACTCATGTTGCGCATACAGTCGCATTATGCAAGGTTTGGTGACAACAGGCAATGGATAGAACCGTCGATAACATTAGAGAAACTTCCAATACATGCAGGTGCACCCTGCGCAAAGAGATAATATTTAATATTTGTAGCGGTGAGAAATGGTGACCGGAAAAAGGTAAACAAGTACGTAGAACCTCGTTGATGTTTTCCCATTACATTCCCATGTTTTCCAGGCGCAAATGTTCGCAATCTAGAGCACAAAAAAAACATGACCCAATAGAGTAACCCTCATTTTTTTATAGGGTCATACGTTCCTGGAAAACACTATTTTTCGGCACCAACGCTCAGTACGTCGTCAAACTGCGATCGTATATGTTTTCTGGCTGCTAGATCCCATGTAAACAATAAAAAGTGCGGGGCGCGTGCCATCAAAAACAGCATATAGTTCCCTACTGTGGCAGCTTCACCGCAATGTTTGCCCACCTGTCTCGCGCGAGAACAGCGGCGCACAGTTTTTTATTCCAGTATCAGTAAAGCTCCACCTGGGGTTGTTGCACCCTGCATTCACAGCTATCAACGCCAATCCTATTGCGGTAAGCATCTTCACCTATCTGTTTTACAGCACATGGAGCGTAGTGCCATTGGTAGTGTACTGCATGCTTTTAGTAGGCGATAATCCAAACGCGCCGCTGTTCCCTGCTGAAGGTGGCACGATGTGGACATTACGTTGCGCTTCCATGACATCCGCTTTCGCCCGCCAGCTCAATTTCGTTTTGGTTTCCTGTCGCCCTCTTAACACATTCACTGCGGCGCGCTTTCTTTAGGTCTTGTTTTACGTGCGGAGTGACCCACCAGTGGTACACATGGCTATGGCTGTTTCTTTTGCTGCAAAGAGATGGTGCTGCCACCTTTGCTGCTGGAATTTGGCGTGCTTATTTGAAAGATGCAAAGCTATTTTCTGCCCTTTTCGCGTTAACGTATGTTAAACTACTAAGTGCTTGCCACCAGAAAAGACTTAAGAAGAAAGTTCCCGTCATAGAAATATTTATTAGAAACAGAAAAGGTCAAGTTTAGTTGGAACATTGCCCATGTTTTGAAGTTTAAGTCCTACTCATATTACATTTGAAGCTAGCTTGCTTCTCAGCTTACTTTTGCTTAGAATTAAAGCACCACAAAGACATGGATGACTTGCCAGGGCATTCTCCACAGAAAGTGGTCGCTTTTCTCGCTCTCACCCTAGCGCCGTCTGGGCTGCTGCTGGTACTGATGGCAGCTCAGCAGCCAGTGCAGTGCCGTCAAGTGTTGTGGGCCGATCCGCCAGTTTTCTCGAGCATGAGGACGCACTTTCTTTCACGAGTTTCTTCGATGTTGTCTCAACGAGGGCTGAACAGTGAATGAGCCAGTTCTGCTCGAAATGTTATCATTGGTGTAGAGTTGCCTTCAAGCATGCCATGATTGTTCCAGGCATTTACGATGGCACTTCCGACAAGCAACTCAACAGCTACCTTTCCGTACCATTTGAATCCTTTTCTAAGGCAGCTGTAGTGCAATGCCATTTGGTCGCTATAGTTCCACACCTTGTTTTGCTGCGCTTTAATCAAGACCGGCCTGAGGTTTCGTGATTGGTGTGCCATCCCTTGCTTTTTTCCTGCTGTCCACCAAAGTTGCTTCATGTTTGTCGACAGATGTGAGCATCAGAACAGGCCTTTTGTCCATCCACTTCAGTACCTTCACCCCATCTTTGGATGGAAGTCCGGTCGCACTGCCTTTCGGAACCTTCGCTTCAGTGACATCTTTTGGCAGCTCTTTTCTCGCTGAGCGAACCGTATGGCAAATGAAAGTGTCTTTAAAAGGCGAAGAGTGAGCGGCAAGCTCGTGTAGAAGTCTACTTACAGCGTGCGCGTGACTCCCTTGTAATTGTGCATGAGTTTCAAACATACATCTTTAGCATGTCTGACGCCAACTTGTTGATCAGACTTTCTGGCATATACGTCGACTTTTAGCATGTAACCGTCTTTTGTACATGCCTTTAAGAGCTTGACTCCTTACTTATGGGTTTTTCCTGCTGTCTGAACGAAAGCTGGCCACGGCATGGCACCATTGTTTCATCGACAACGGCCTCCTCTCCGGTTCATGCACAGAGGCAAAGTTTTGGTTCAATTTCTCTACCTGAGGCCAGATGTTAGATACAATCCTGCGACTCTGCAAGCAGTTCATTGTCTGCAAAATGCCAGAACCTCAAAAGCCGGAAAAAGCGGTCACGGCTCATATTTTTACGAATGATTTGAACGTCATAAAGATAACTCTTTTGCCCAGTAGGGACTTGGGGTAGGAAAATGGACGAGACCAACACAAATCAATATTCCAACAAATGCTTTCATTTCTTGGATGTTGGTTTCCTTCACTTCACTCTTGTATTTCCTTAAAGACCCCTCAATGGGGGTATTACATAAAGGGTAGAATTTACAAATGTTGTTTATTCTAATTAGTGGCCATATGAGTTCAATGAAGAATATTAATATCAAGCTTATCAGCAAACATAGATGAACAGGTGATTTCGGATATGTGGCGAGGCAGGCCATTCCAGTCAGTTGATGATCGGCAAAAGAAGGATGCAGACAAGGTTGTAGTACGGCTGCATGGATGGGTTACTTGCAAGGAATGCCCTGTACGCAGGGAATGGCGAGGGGGTGGGGCCAACACATCTGGCATGATGGAGCGAGCTGTAATAAATCTTATGAAAGAGGATTAACGAATCGCTGGTACGCCGGGATGATAGCATGTTTAAGGCGGACTGTGCTTTTAGTAGTGATACGCTAGTGTTGTAAGAATATGAAGAATAAATTAATCTTGCCGCACGATTCTGAATTCTTTCAAATGCATTGATAAGGTAAGTTTGATGTGGTGACCAGATGGGGGATGCGTACTCGAGTTTCGGACGTATGAGCGTCAATGCTGGTAGTTTGACGGATTGCGGTGCATGACGCAGATGGCGTTTTAAGAATCCCAATGTTTGGTTAGCAGAGGCAGTAATGCGCATTACATGAGCAGACCAGTCTAAGTCATATGAAAGGGTGACGCCGAGGTATTTCAAAGTGTCCACTTTAACTAAGGTAGTATTGGTAATATTATACGGTGAGTATAAGGGCTGATGGCGGCGAGTGAAGCACGTTACCTTACATTTATTGGGGTTAAGGGTCATTAACCAGCCGTTGCACCAGTCTTGCACTTTGTTATGGTCATTTTGTAAAATACTGTGGTCTGAGTTGTAGTAATTATGCGGTACATGACGCAGTCGTCAGACTTGTGATCGGTTAGTGAGAAATCCAATTACCTAATTTAATATGTCAGGGTACAGGTTCTGCTGGGAGAGCTTGAGTATTAGGCATTGGTGAGGTAACTTATCAAATGCTTTAGCATAATCCAGAAAAATGGCATCGATTTGGGTGTTAGCATCGAGATTAATGTGTAAGTCATGGACGAACATACCAAGTTGCGTTTCGCACGTGCGACCTTTACGGAAGCCATATTGGGTTGGGTGAAAGTTGTTAGTGTCAAGGAAGTGCATAATTTGGGTGAAAATGACGTGCTCCATTATCTTGCAGGGTATGCTGGTTAGGGAAATTGGTCTGTAGTTAAGAGGTGAGTTTTTATTATCTGATTTGTAGATTGGAACGACCTGCCCTTTCTTCCAGGCGATGGGGTTTCTACAGGAGGATAAAGACTGTGAGAAGATTAATCTAAAGTATGCTGCGCAAATGAGTTTAGTAATTTTTAACAGTTTAGAGTTGATGCCATCCGCACCTGATGACGATGAAACCTTTAGCTTTTCAATTATTGCCGTTATGCCATGTTCAGTGAATTCGATGGCTGACATAACAGATTGCACAGGTGAAGGTGGTATAGGTAACAGAGCATCAGTTTCAGTGGTGAATACTGATGAAAACGTGCGGTTAAATGTTTCGGCACACTCTTGTTCGGAGATTACTATATCGTTATGGTCGGCGATAGTGATAGCGTCCGGTGGCTTGGGGTTTAGAAATTGCCAGAATTTCTGGGGTTACTGCTTAGTACACGAGGCAAAGTGTCATGGAAAAAGGAGTGCTTCTTGCGGTGTATAGTTGAGAAATAAACTTTCTCTGCCTCGTAATATTTGTCCCAGGCAACAGCACAATTGGTTTGCTTTGCCGACCAAAAAATCTTTTTTTCCCGTTTTCAAAAGTTGATATTTTTTTTTAAACGAAGGTTTATTGCTGTTAGTCCGTTCTGGAATAACTGGAATGTGGGAATGTGGTTAGCAGCAAGGTCAGTGATTTTTTTGTTGGAAGATCGACCAATTTGCTTGAATGTGTGGTTGTGGAATTCAGCACTGAAAGTGGGGTAGAAAGACATAAGTTCGTTGTTAATGGCTTCGTAGTTGCCTTTGACGTATAAGTGTATGATTTTATTCCATGATTCTCGTTTTGGAAAGGTAAAGTTAAAGACAGTGTGGATTACTTTATGGTCGCTAATTGCCCAGAGATAAGATATCAGAAGATAGGCTAGACGGATTGTTAGATGATACGAGATCTAAAATGTTGGCTGAGTCCTTCACTATGCATGTTGGTTCTAAGACTAGCTGGGTTAAGTTGAAATTAAAGCAGACTTCGAGGAAATAATTTTCGGTTGTACTATGCGACGAAGGTGGATAGCTATCTCAATTGATATTAGGGAAATTAAAGTCTCCGAAGAGCAAAATCTGAGCGTTAGTGTTTTTTTCATTAGTACATCTAGGATTCAGTTGAGCTTGTCAGTAAAGCTAGTGTCTGCTCCCGGGGCGCGGTAGCAAACGCCAACTAAAATTGTTTGCAGGGTTGCGCGAAAGAGTAGCCATAATATTTCAAGGTCACTTGGGTTGTGAACTACGGAGCAGGGTACCTTATTACTAACGGCGGTGAGCACCCCACCGCCTCTAGAGTGCTGGCGATTGTTACGGAAAACATGGAAACCGGGTAGGTTATTGAATACGTCAGTGGTTAGCCAGGTTTCGGTAAGTATCAACAAGTTACATCCAGATGATAAAGCCAGATTAGATACTTCATCAAGCTTGGAAAGGAAGCTCCGTAAGAATAGATTGATGAAATAGTAGTGTTAGGGCGGGTTGTCGTTATCGAACGGTGTGTTGAATGACGGCGATACAGCGATTGCTCTTGGACTGCTTTTACACATTTCGTAGTTTCGTCGTACATGTACTTAGCAGATCCTATAAATAGAGTTTTGTAGCATGATGAAAATGGAGCTGATCTGGTCCTCGCAAAAGCCAAAAGTTGTTTCCGGGCATTTTGTACAGTATGAGAGTAGACTTTGCGAATGCTATAGTTAGTCCCTTTCAACTTGCGTCCGTTAGACAGAATTTGTTCTTTTGTTTTATAAAAAAGGAATTTTACAGTTACAGGATGGTTTCAGTTATCGGAATGGCGGCCGAGACGATGCGCACATTCAATCTCCTCAGGATTCACGGTCATGTTTAATTGGTCTGCACAAAGCTAAATGATTTTTTCCTCTGCCTGAGCGGCAGGTTCAGACGCACTTGGGTTGGGGTTACCAAAGAAGACAAGGTTGTCGCAGCGGGCTCGGTTTTCTGTGTCATCAATGCGCACTTCTATATCGGAGATTGCCCGTGTCGTCACGGCCGCAGAAGTCTTAAACGTTTCAACCTGCTGCTGCAGGTCTTCAATGTGTTGACAGTGGCTCTCGATGGCATGCATTCTTCTGTTTAGTTCGGAAATCGAATTGTTAGTCTCGACTAGTTTGCTTTTTAAACCTTTAATCTCGTTAATTAACTGCGATTTCCCAGCGAACAGCTTCATTAGTTCAGTTAGTACAGCGTTAAAGTCAGGACCGGGGTTAGTTTCTATGTTGCTCGACAGTAGCAGCAAGGAGTGCGAGACATGAATACAAATCGTAGCGATGGCAAACAGGCACTGGGGGCTCAGCAGCAGTACTAAAACATAGTTGTTTGATTTCTTAGCATAAAGAATTTAACACTGACTAACCTGCATATTAAACAGCGGCAGTTTAGTGGACTGTTTCGTGGCACAGCTACCGAGCCCACAGGCTGGCGCTCGAAGGCATTGCTCTTTCATAGGTGATCTGGTGACTGATGTTGCTGATGTAGGTTCCTCCCTTGTGGTAGGGTTTATCGCGCTCGTCACAGGCAGCCCTGGTAGAAGCATTGGGGGGCTAGCGTGACTTGAGAGACAGCAGCGGCATGGCCAAGGCACGGTTCCAGGCAGTTTGAAGTTCCATGCGGGACAGCCGAAATGGTAGCGGGCAGAGCTGCGCCAATCAGTGCGATGATGAACACCTGCATATTAAACAACAGCAATTTAGTGGTCTGTTTTGTGGCACAGCCACCGAGCCGTCCGCCAGCCATCCAATTCTTTAATCGCAATTTATATTTGGGAGTAGTTGACTCCAACACTTGTTGTGCAAACCTGTTTGTCTCATCGACCATCATTTGCCAGATATCATCCGTAATAAACATTGAGTATAAAGTCAGGGCATCATGACTAAATGGCAACTGAATGATAGTGGGCGGCCTAGAGTGCGGCGTCACACTAGGTGAAGTGGTCATGCTGATGTCCATTTCTCTAGAGATGGACTGACAGAAATGAGAGCATCATCGCCTGAATCGGCCACCTCTGAGTCATCACTCAGGTCTGACTCACCGTTCGATGTGCTGGCCGAGGTCAGTGATGGTTCGGAAACACTATCTTCGTCACTGACATCACTTTTCACTGTCTGTTTACTGCTGAGCATTTGACTCATCAGCCGGTGATCGGGAAGTTGCTGGTGCGTTCTTCCTGCCAAAACTAAGTTTGTTTCTCTCCTCTGTATTGCACTTTCTTTTGCATCCGTAAAAGGTATGAGGATCCATTAGATGCGCTGAAAAGTTTGGGAGCTGGAGGGAAAATGTGTATACTTAGTCCAATGGCACATATTTCAAAAAACTGTGGCAAGAAGTTTGTGAGCAACAACCCAACTGAGAAATGTGCCATCACTCTGCTATTTGAAACAAACACGCAACCCCACATCCACTGCAATAAAAAAATATACGTATTGACTGAATCTAGGCCGGCCCCAATTCTAAGCGGACCCCTGAAAGTCCGACGCCAGAAAAAATAAGAAAACTTATCTCGAATGTAGGCCGAACAAAAAACTGAGGACAGTGTTCACAAAATGAAAACAGCATCTATTTAATATGAGCATGCCGAGCTCTCTATGTTATCATTGCTGCTAGCCTCGTCGTTATAGCCCAGACCACACGCTCGCTTGCAGATGCGCACAAGCTCGCGTCCGCACACCTATGCATGCGCAGACAGTGTGGCATGGCTCACACGCATCGAAACGCGGTGCAATCGTGGTTAACAGCTCCTCTTTATTATGGTGCGCTTATTTTGCTTATCGCTGTCATCTCCTCGTTGTGGCATACGCAAGAAGCGTCGTCCCCTGCTGCCCCCTCCAACGACGGACATTTTGCTCATCGATGCTGAAGTCCTGCCCAGCTTGAACGTTTGACGGTGCCTCAGTGGCTAGCAGAAGTTTTTGCTTGAAAGCGGCTCTATAGGGGCATCGCCTGTTTGGTGCCATTACGATAACGACATGCTCTTATCAGCAGCAAGAATTCGGAGTGGCGCCCTGTTGCGAGTGAAATCATGGCCAGGACGCTGCTCGCTGTGGCTCGCTCGGCTCTCGTGCACGCTCGTTCCCTTCGTGTATGTTTGGGGTGGGGGGGGGCTCGAGCCGTACTTATTAAAGGGTATGTTGGCTTCATTCTGCTGCCGTGCCTGAACTACAGTTTCTTCTTCAAAAGCGTGAGTTGAGAAAATTTGCGGCTTGGGTATCGCAAGCTATGTAGCATTGAAGGGGTCTACTGGTTTTACATTCCATGTATGCGCCGTTTCTGTTCATAAATTTAGCGTAAAAAGAATGTCTGCAAATTCAACACGCGAAGTTATGTATGATGCTTCGCTAAACACTTCAACATTCCCTTAGTATTTAGCTATGAGAGAAATTGCATTTTACATGAAAAAAAATTTTGGTAATTGGCGTGAACATGTTATCCGTATTAGAAAGACACTGTCCAGTGAAGCTGTCATCATGGTTCAACTCCCCAGAGTGAGTTGTTCTACTCAAATATTGCCATTTAATAATGCGTAAAAGAAAGAGTTAGGCGCACATTTCTTGCTGCTTGTTGCAAAAAGCTTGCTGCTACTTCCACCCCCCCTCTGAAACAGGCCTCCGAAAAACAAATTGCTCATGACTGCTAACACGACGGCGTGCCTTGTAGAGTATTTACATAGTTAATTCACGAATACCATAGTAGCAGTCACCTGGGAGAAAAATTTTGTGGTTAAAATCTGGAGCCAATCAATTGCAAGTGATGAAATGTTTCATGGCGGCCCTCAGTAGCCTTTATCGACAATATGGCACATCCCTGACGCAATGTTAGCAACCGACTGTCGGTATGGGGAGGCACGCATTGTTTGCGAAACCCATTAGTTCACTACAACTTCGAATTGAAACCATAAAGCTTTTTTTTTTTTTCCAGTGCCAATTTGAATGCCTAAAGTATTCTCGAGGTACTACAGCACAGCTTAGCATAGAAAAGTAAAATTCAAGCACCTTCTGCATCACCATGTCTCGATCCAGCGTTTAATTACACAAACAGAGAACTATTCGCTTCGTCAGCACATAAAAGAGCACCTCGCAAACCATGAACCACTTGTCATGAGCAAACCTGTTTTAGCGGATTAAACTCAAGGTAACTGTTGTAGAAGTCATATATAGCCACCATTTGTGACACACTTGTTGCACCGTGGCAGGTATGGTATCATAACTGGATTGTTATAGGCTTTGTTTTTGCAGTGGTTGATCCGCGCATGAAAAATCCGCAATGGGCTGGTCTGCACTCCTTCGGCTGGCACTGTAGCGTTGCCGTTGATAGCTGCATTGTCTAAGAAATAAGCTCTTTGAATAAATTTTCGTGAATGAAGACGTCGTAAAACTATTTTTGAGATGTCCACCACAAGTATACAAGGATCTGAGAGAACGAGGGCGAACAAACGAAAACGCTGCATAAAGTGCCCGGACACCGCCCGAACTGTAGCGGACGACAGGCGCAGGTCCGTGCCCTGACGTCACGTGAGCGGAGCTGGCAGCGCCCCTGTAGTTCGTTCTCGGGGCTAATGGGCCACGCCGCATGCCGATACTACGAAGGTAGAAATAGCGATGTCGCTCATGTACTTCAGTTGGCTACTGGCATTGCTAATAGCGGCTGCAATACAGTCGCCGACTGTTTATTCAGACCTCACGGGGACCGCGGAAATGTCCGAATAAACAGGTGTCCGAAAAAACACTCAGAAAAAAAAAAAATTATTTCCACGCCCTTATTTGGGCGCGGCAGCAGGCGCGAAGAAATCGGGAATGCGCCATTGAACGCTGTTCTGTTTACGCGCAATCAGATCAGCCTCAATCTCGGGGAGGGTCATGTGGTCACTGTAGGTGGCTGCAAGCACAGTCACTGCTTGTACAAGCTCCGCGTGCGACGGCAGCGGAGCTTGTACATGGTGACTGGCGTTGTACATCGTGACTGGCGAAACACATGGTGCGTCATCCTCCGACTCAGTCATCATCCAGCGGGGCAGCACAAACCTGACGAATGATCTTGTTGTCGTCAAGTTCTGCGCATGTCAGTACAGCACCGTCAGCATCTGTAAAACTATCAAATGAGACAGTGCCCGGAATCGCAATGCCACCACTGCGCAAGTCTTGAAGAACATTTTCGGCTTCAGTAGGGAGCACATCTGAAGGCGACAGATCTGGGGCCTCCATGGCACTCACTTCATCGGTTATAACAAATCCAGTGTGCCGAAAGCAGTTCTGTAAATTGGCAGGGGCCACCACCTTCCAGGCATCCGCAAGCATGTTTATAGCCGACAGAAGGCTAACAGTGTACTGCTTGCCGGCGTCGATATAGACGACCATGCGGTTCAAGAGGTGTGCTCTGTAGAGGACCTTCAAATTTTTTATAATGCCCTGGTCCATAGGCTGGAGGACACTCGTGGTGTTGGGCGGCAGGAATTCCAAGCGGGTGCACTCGAGATCATGGATGTGACCGTGTGCACCGCAGTTATCCACAAAGAGCAGTACCTTTCGGTTTTGCGACTTGAACTTCCTGTCAAGTTTGCGGACGTAGTCGCTGAAGAGCTGCTGCGTGATCCAGGCTTTTTTGTAGGCCTCATACCAGACAGGCAGCGACTTCGCTCCCTCGAAGCACCTTGGGCTTTTTGATTTGCCAATCACAAGAAGCGGAAGTTTCTCTGTCCCCGACATGTTGCTGCCTACCATGATGGTGATGTGCTCTTTGCTATGCTTCCTGCCGTGGCAGGAATCGCCAGACACAGAAAGGGTCTTATCAGGCAGCACCTTATAGAATAGGGCGGTTTCATCGCCGTTAAAAACGTCGTCTGGCGAAAACTGGGACAACGGCGACTCCAGAATCTCCGAGCGATAATTTGCAACAAGGGTCCGGTCAACGGCACCACTCGCCGCACATCCTCTTGAAAGCGAGGTCGTACCTTTTTTTGAAGTTACAGAGCCATCCATCGCTGATCATCAAGCCCTCGATGTTCATCCAGAGAGCGAGCGTCTCTGCCTTCTGCTTCAGAAGGTCTCCAGACACAGGAATCCGCTTGGCAACTGTAGCACACAACCACATGTGGAGGGCTTCTTCGAGCTTCAGGTGGCTGCCGTCTCTAAAATTTTTCCTTTCCAAGCTGGAGGAAGACTTCGTTGCTTCGCCGAGAATCTTCGTCTTGTTTCTCATGTAATCCGAGACCGTCTGCTTCGAAATGTTAAATTCTCGAGCAACTCCGCTTTGAGACCGGCCGCTCAGGACTTGCTGCACAATGGCGATCTTTTTCGCCATTGACATTGTGGTATATTTAGTACCACGCTTGCCAGCATTTCCCAGCACAGTCTGCGCGGGCACTATTGGCGCCATTAGACACTTGACGCGATGTTTCCGTATACTAACACGTTCGATCACCGCGACCTCGACGCAGCACACAAACACCACTGCGCTGTCACGCCGGCACCATTCGCACAAACTAAAAACGTGGCCTACTCGCAGCGTCGTGCACGAAGAAAGAAACAAATCAGCTGCTGGATTGCCTTGACATGGCTATGGTGACATGGCTATGGTGACATGGCTTACTAAGCTGAGACCGGAACTGCTGTAGTCACTCGTAGCCACTCTACCGAACCAGGCAGAAACGATGATGATGGGCGGGGATTTTCAGTAGCGCCACCTTGTGGGGCAGCAAGGAGGCTCAGTTCAAAACAAATATGGCGTTCAGCAAGTCGAGCCATGCACCGGACAGAGTCGGTGGGGGCGAGTGCCATCGATGGAGTTGGCTCAAGGAGTGTCCGAAAAATCGGACGAGAGGTTGCAAGGTGGCCGAACTTTCGGCAGTTGTTATACATTATGGTCTATGGGGAGAATGGCGGTGCCGCGAAGCTGGCCGAATAATCGAGCATGTCCGAATTTTTGGAGTCCAGAAAATTGGTCGGTGACTGTACTGACTTTTCTAGATGGCGCTAGCTATGCACCATATTTACCATTTTAAATTACAACCTGGCGCATTTTTTAAAATCTTCAAATCTAAGCCGACCCTAGAGTTTGGCATATGATTATTTAAAAAAGAAAAACTATCAGCCTAGATTCAAATAAATACGGTATATTAGTTGCAATCTCGAACCGCAGATGGCAAAATGGAGACTTCTTGCGCGTGGACCACCAGTGGGTCACGCCTCACGCAGCATAAAAATGTTTTCATTGACTGCACCGTGGGTCACCGGTGAGTCATAGCATTTAACATCAGACAAGTATTCTTCTGGCTATTCATAACCTCATGCAACAAAAATCATACCTCTGCATTCAAATGTCATAAAGTTATCGCATCAGCAAGCAGATGAATGCCCAAAACTTCGCTGCTGCATAGGAGGAGCACACGCTGTGACCGACCGGTGACCCATGACGCAGTGAACATGTTAAAACACTCCGCAATAGGAAAACAACAAAATGTGTCTTGGGCCACAGGAGCACCATGAGTTCGACGCGCATCAGCGTCTCGTGCCGCAGCAATCTGCGCGATGTTTCGCATTACGTAAATGACAGCAATAGTTGAGTTCTTTACTTACTTCGGATCGTACATTTTTCTGGTTAGTACGATTTTTCTCACGGTTTTTTCCAAACGTATGAACAACGTTCTACTGTATAGGTGTCAATGCCCCCCTCTTAAAAAGCATCATCCCGCTGCTGCAAACAAACACAAATGCAAAAAACAAAAGCACCCATACTAAGGGAAAAAAAATAACAAAGGTAAAGTCACAAAATTCGTCAGTGGGTGTAGAAAGGCTTAAGACGCAACTCGTGGGCCACTTCAGGTTGTGCACAGCGCTGCTGTAATCGCGAAATGTTGCCTGGCACGACCTCATAGTCCAGTGTGCCAATACGTTGGGTGCTCTTTTATGGTTCAAAATAGCATCACAAAAGTTTCTCACTAAGTACTCATTGGCGTATCAGGGTCCAAACCCAAACACAGTCGCTGGGTTGGTATTTCACATAGTGTCATTGGAGGTTGTAGTGTCGGCTGTCCATCCTTCGCTGGCTAATGATGCGCAGCCGGGCAAGTTGTCTTGCTTCTTCAGCATGCTGCAGATAGGCAGCAACGTCGAGATGTTCTTCATCAGTAATGTGTGACATCATGGCCTCTAGAGTTGTCATCAGGTGCCTTTCATAAACCAGCTTGAGCAGTGTGATCTGTGTTGTTTCTTGCTCTGCCGTGTTGTTAGCAAAGATTACGTAGGGGAGGACCATATCCCATGTTTTCTGTTTGATGTCGACGTACATGGATAACATGTTGGTGAGGGTCTTATTCAGGCACTCTGTAAGGCCATTCGTTTGCAGGTGGTAGGCGTTTCGGAGTAGCAGGTAAGGTAGTTGGTGGCCATATTGATCCACTTATTCTCAGATGTTGACAGAAATGGCCCCAACGAGTCCATTCTGATCTGCTGGAATGGTTGCCAGTGTGGCTCGATGGGCTGCAGGAATTCCACTTACCTTGTTTGTGGTGTCTTTTGTTGCTGGCAGTTTCAGCATGTCTTGACATAGTGTGCAACATCGGTGGTCAGGCACAGCCAGTAATACTTCTCTTCTATCCTCGATGGCGCACGGGAGTATCTGAGGTGCCCAGTGGTCAGATTGTCATGCAGGGTATGCTGAACTTCTGGATCCAGTGCTGAGGACATAAGAAGGTAGTTGGCTCGGACTGATGTGAAGTTCTTTAGCACCGGACAGGGGGCCGGAATTAAATAAATGTTTCTCTCTCTCTCTTTGCAGGGGAAACGAAGACAATTGTCATCTAAATGCTTTAGGGTGTTGCTTTCCATGTACTTGTGGAGGCTTTTTAGCTCCGGGTTGGCTCGTTACTGTTCAGCGAAGTCATCCGCGCTTATTGGTCCCATGAAGGCGGCGTCATCCTCGTCCTCTTGTGGCGGCGGGTCAATGGGGGCGCACGATAGGCAGCCGGCAACAGAGTGCTTGCATCCAGACTTGTAGACGACAGTGATGTCAAATTCCTGGAGTCTGAGACTTTATTTTGCAAAGCGTCTTGAAGAGTCCTTTAAGTTTGCCATCAAACACAAGGCATGGTGGTTGCTTATGACTTTGAGGGGCCTGCTGTATAGGTAAGGAAGGAATTTCGTGGTACCCAAAATGATGGCAAGGCATTCTTTTTTCGTTGTAGTATAATTGGCTTTCGCTTTCAACAGCGACCGGCTAGCATAAGCAATGACCCTTTCAAGTCCATCTTTCCTTTGGGCTAGGACAGTGCCAAGGCCTAGGCTACTTGCATCGATGTGGATTAGGGTGTCGGCGTCTTCATCGAAGTGGGCGAGTACTGGTGGCGACTGCAGGCGTCGTTTAAGGTCTTCAAATGCTTTGGTTTGCGGCATTTCCCACTTGAACTCGACGTCAGATTTTGTGAGATGTGTCAGTTGCTCGGCAATGTGTAGAAAGTGTGTGACGAACCGCCTGTAATAGGCCCACAGTCCAAGGAACCTGCGCACGTTCTTGTCGGCGGGTGTTGGAAAGTCAGCAATGACAGATGTCTTCTGCGGATATGGACGGACTCCAGATTTGCCCAGGAACAAAAGCTCATTGTAAGTGAAGTGCGAGTCCTGATGACTTGATGTCTAGCGCTGTCCCAAGGCGCCTAAGGTGATCATCGAAATTCCCTGCGAAAATGATGACATCATTGAAGTAGATGAGACTGGTCTACCACTTCAACCCTGCATTAATCTTGTCCATCATGCACTGGGACGTTGCAGGTTCCGAACACAGTCTGAATGGCATGAACTCATGGCTGTTGGGCGGGATGAAGGCGGTCTTTTCGCATTCCTTCTCCTGGACTTCTGTTTGCCAGTAGCCAGTCTTGAGAGTTATTGATGAGAAATACTTAGTGTTGCAGAGCCGGTCTAATGCACAGTCTATCCATGGGAGCTGGTATATGTCCTTCTTCGTAATCTTGTTGTTCAGCCAACGATAATGCACGCAGAAACGCAGGGTTTCATCGTTTTTCTTCATCAAGACTACAGGAGACACCCAAGCACTCTTCGAAGGCTAGGTGATTGCGTTGTGTAGCATTTCATCGACTTGTTGCCTGATGGCTTCTCGTTCCCGCATCAAAACTCTGCACGGCTTTCACAGAGGGGTCAGGCACATTCTTTGGTTATTATGCAATGCTTAGCAACTGGTGTTTGTTGAATCGTCGATGACATCGAAAAGCAGTCTTTGTATCGTTGGAGAAGACTTTTGAGCTCTGCTTGCTTGTGGGGAAGACTGGGATTGATGTCGAAGCCTGATTCGGGAACTATGGCAGTCTAGGTGGATGCAGCAAAACTTGAGTGGACAAACACATTGCTGCTTTCCTCAGTTTTCTCCATGCAAGCGATCATTATGCCCTTGCTGAGGTGTTTGTACTCCTTGCTGAAGTTTGTTAGCATTACTTTTGCTCTTCCTTCATGTAGTTGAGCGATTGCTCCAGCAACACCAATTTCACAGTCCTGCAGTAGATCTTATTGGGCTTTGGTATTGGGATCACAGTAGCCATTTTCCAGGTCTCCGGTATGTCACCACTTTCCCAAGGTTGGTTTATGATAGCCAGGAGCTGTTCCAGTTGTGTGTCTGGCATATTGCGTAGCATCTTGTTTGTGATGCCGTCCGGTCCAGGTGCCGTGTGTCTTTTGCTTGCATTGACGGCTGCTTTAAGTTCCCCCATTGTAAATGGCTGGTCTGCAGGTACCTTGCCGCAATCTTGTGTGGGTGGTAGTTGTCGCTTATCTTTCTGTAAAGTGGCCAAAGGGAAGAAATGGTTGGCTATTTGTTCTGCGAGATCGTTCGCTCCGATTTCCTCCCTCAGTTGGATTGCCTCCAGGTGGTTCTTTCTCCTGGGTTGCCCAAGAAGCACCCGAAAAAACGACCAGGCTCGGCTTGTGTGCATGTTGTTTCTGGCTTGCTTGCATATCTGCATCCAGTTGTCAGTTGCGAGTTTGTCGGTGTATTCTTGCGCCTCCTTGGTAATGCTGTCTATACGGGCTTTTAAGCGCTTGTTCAGCTTGTTCTTTCGCCATTTTCTGAGTAGCTTGTGCCTATTGTCCCATAGATTAAGTAGGTGTCTGTCTATTTGCATGTGGTCTTCAGTTCTTTCTACTGTCTTGGTTGTACCCTTGTGCACGGTGCATAGTGTTTCCGCCAATTCTTCTGGGTTATCAGTACGTGCTCCTTGGAGAAAACTCTTGAAACCATCCCAGTCTGTGATATTTGTGGCTGTAGTGTGATTTCTTTTAGTCGTGGGAATGGGATGATTATTTCAGTGATGCTGTGATCACTACCCAACGTTTCCCCTGTTTTTCCACTCCACTTCCTTAGCTGTCCGGCCCCAGGTCAGGTCTGGGTTTGTGTCTCTTTCCACTGAATTTCCAATACGAGTGCGAGTTTCTATGTTGGGTGATCAAACACGTCACGTCAAAAACAATGCAGGAGCTTCTTTTTTGCAGCTGCACTGTGCGGCCGTGCATTGTCATGAAGAAGGACAATGCCTGATGACAACATTCCTCTTCGCTTGTTCTGAATTGCCTTTTATAGATGTTCAAAAGTTGCATTGTACGAGGCTGCAGTGATGGTCGTGCCACGTTCCATGAATTCCACAAAGAGAACACCATTGCTGTCCCACAACACAGTAGCAATACACTTCCTGCTGGAGAAGGTTCGCTTGAGCTTTTTTTGCTTTTGAGAAATCGGAATGCATCCACTGTGTGGATTGCGCTTTTGTTTTTTCAGTTTTTCGAAACGGACCCATGTCTCGCACCCTGTGATTATTTTCTTCAAAACAATCTTCTCGTTCATCATTCTAGTGCTGGAGAAATGTTAAGGCTGTGCCCATTCGCTGTGGTTTGTGATAGTTGGTCAGCATCTTGGGAACCCACCTCATGCAGAGTTTGCCGTACTGGAGTCGCTCACTCATGATGGTATAAAGAGCTGACTGGGAAATTTCGGTAGACGAATCACTCAACACAGAAATTGTAAACCAATGATTTTTTCGAATATCCTGATCCACTAACTGGACAAGATCATCGGTTAACACTCGCTTCCTTTTCTGCCTGCCTGCATCATGAGCATCTGTGCGTCCTGCTTCGAAGTTCCTGCACCATTGCCGCACTTTGCTGTCACTCATGAAAGGTGTACCATACGCTTTACTCATTCGTCGATCAATTTCAGCTGCATTGCAGCACTCAGCTTGGAGAAATCAAATGACAGGACGCACTACACACTTAGTGGGAGACTGAATTGTTCGAGGCATCTTTATGTGCTCACTGCGTGCTTAGAATTGACAACTCCGACCTCACGAGATTGATAGACATACTAGAAAAACTGTGCAACACATCTGTGCAGAACTTCATCAGATTTTCACTGTACTTCTCATTTTGCGACCGATCGGACCTTGAAAAAAAAAATAGTAATAACCCTCGTATTTTCTCACCAGCATGTCAATTACCTTTCAAATACAGTTGGCCTCATTTATTATTGATTAGAATGTGCAGCACGCCTAGACAAAGAGAAATTATAAAATGTGCTCATGGGGCCACACACATTTTTGGACCTTTATTCAAGCTTGTAGATTGGCCAAACTGTTCGTTAGGTTCTTGGAATGCTTTAAAAAATTCTCGATAACCTGCCATTTTTGTCTAAAGGAATGTTGTAACAGCTTGATGTGAAACCATGCACGTAAGTGCCTCTTTGGCACTGATGTGGATAACACTGCCTTTGTGCTTCTCATGTGCTCAGGCACCTCTAGAATATTATGAGCCAATGCATATCAAGAGGAAGTTCTGCCATGTAGCAGATGAAAAAAAAGGGTTAGGTGGTATCTTGGTTCACTATCTTTGTTGTGGCGCCACTTCTCGTGTAAACATTGTGAATAAATCTCTTGCATCTCCTTGTAACATCTTGGTGCCGGTTAGAAACGTGGTCACTGCTGATGATGCTCACCTGCTCTAGTCACTGCATGTCATGGGACTTATTTCCACTTGTCAATGTTGTCACGACTGGGTCACAACATCGTCTGAATTCGTTTGTCTAATAGACAAGTTTTTTTGCATTCCCTTGGTGGCTCTTTTGCATCCCTTACCTCCACTGTAGACAGGAGGTAAGGCAGAAGCAGACAGGTGTACTCAGCCAAGAATGGTTTCATTGGCACCTCTTTTGCCTTGCTATATTACTTGTTTATTTGACTTGAAGTGCTGCATTAGATGTCCTAGTAGCAACTCTCACAACTCATATTTATTGCCAAAAGTGGCACAGGAATGATCCCATGTTTGTCTGGTGCATGGACCCTAAGTGAGATGTGGACGAAACAAGAGTACCATTGAGTGCCTTATCTCTATTGGCTCAAGGGTCTGGCCACTCACTGGGCTCAAATGTTGGTGGCCATCGTGATTGTTGGTCCTAGCCACTTTCAATTGTTTGAGGAAATGACATCCAACATTCTTGTGGCACCCTCTCTTGGAGCCAAGTCATGAATTACAGCAGAGCTTCCAAGAAATTGCAATGTGTCGTAAGCTGTGTTGCGGCATGCTCATAGCCTTTGCCCTTCAGATGCGCAGACACAGGACATGGACATTTCTCCACCAGGGGGAGGTGGGAACACGCCAAACAGTACACCTGATCCAGCCCGCACAGCATCCACGATGCTTCTGCCTCAGTCGCCAGTGACGCTTGCCCAGCTGCCCAAGATGATGTCGCAGCTGGCTGGCACACGTGGACTCCCCAAGCTGGATGACATGTCACCACAGGAAGGTCAGCAAAGACCAGTGGACATTGCTCTCTCTGCTTGCTGCTGCACGCTGCTTGGTGGCTGGCTCTTCTGCACATGCATGTGCTTGTCTGTGCTGCACACGGCGGTGTCTATTGTGCATGAAGGAAGAGTGCATGCACTGCAAGCTGGCACGGCTGCAGTGCCTGTTCAGAGTGGCTGCTAAGTGAAGCCGTAGGGTTGGTAGAAGGGTTGCCGCCACGTACGAGGATGTTCTCACAACTGCCACTTTGACTACTGTAGCCCTTGCATGCTATAAAAGGGTGTTTCACTTGGCTGTATATATCATTTGTCGCATGTCCTTCCTTCCTGTGATTAAGGTTTGCGCCTGCACTCACCTGAATTGGTACTTCCAGTAGTACAGCTGGGAAAGCTTGTTCATGCTAAATGACTCTGTGATTATTGTGCATCTTTGCATTAAAAGGCTGCTCTATATCTGAGAGAAAAAGTGTTAAAACCGTGGCAATCACTTCGTATATTAAGCACTGACATATGCATACATGCTCCAATACTTGCACATGTGAAATGATTTTTGTATTTCATCTTTACCGTTAACTTCAGTGTTGTTGAAATAGAATTTTGATGCTAAGTTTGTTTCAGCACTTACAATGTACACCATTTACTCATTCAGTGCTTACACCACACTTTGGTGTGATTCATAATCTTTCAATTGCTTATGACACGCAAGTGCAAACACTTTGTGCACTGTTTTCCCACAGAAAACAGAAAATGGATCTTCTCTTCATTTTTGTACTTCATGTTATCGAGTTAGAAGTTCATAATTAGCTCAGGCAGCAGTTTGAGTGCTTGTGCCTCCTTTTTTTGTGTACTGTGTTCACGGAAAATAAGTGAGAAGAATCAGGGGAACCGAGTGAAAACTATATGAAGCCAACAGAAACTGTAGCCAAGGAATTGAAATGTGGCATGCAGTATTATGGATTCGTACTTGGTACACAGCTCTGGTGCTGCAGCATAAATAATTTTGGTGATTTATGTAAAGCATGGCACAATTCTGCAATTTTACCAGTGCCCCAGGCCAATCTCTCCAGGTTCTCTGGAACTGTAAGCTTATACCGTAAAAACTGGACTATAGGTCGGACCGGAATATAGGTCGACCCCTCAAATAACCAAATCTAAAAATGGAAAAAATCTTTTTCAATGGCAAAAGCACCGAAAGACACCCTTACCTTGAAACAAATGCGACTCAGCCGGTTACACAGTGGTGACAGTATTTATTTAAATGCTGCTCGCATGTGCACCTGGCAAAGCTTTTAACAGTATTGCGCGACCATCAACCCGTGTGCTTGTCAGCACCGTATTAACGGCACTGAGCGGCGAAACAAACGAGATACACGCATGCGTGCACATGCGCTTTCTTTCACTATTTCGCCGCTCCGTGACATGATGATAAGGTGCTGACAAACACGCAGGTTGATGGTCGTGCGATACTGTTAAAAATTGACCAGGTGTACAGTACACAGAAGGGCACAAAGTGCGCAAGCGCTACTCCGAATCAGAGTCGTCCGAACTAGAGTCAGGTGACGAGTGCTTCTCGCTGCCCACGTCCCATAGAGCATCGTCCTCTATGCCATCCAGCGCAAAGCCCTTCCTCTTCATGAATCGTCGCACCCAGGATGGCGAGCCCTTGAACTGCGCCCTCATCAGTCCAGAGGCATGCACAATCTCCGCCGCTTGCAAACAGATCAATTCGGCAATCACAGGCAATAACCTTACACGCAGCTCCCGGATGAACTCTGCAACCTTCTCTTCCAGTTCTCTATACGCTGCGGTCGTTTTCTTTGGTTTCTGCAAGTTGTGGATGACGTTTTCTTTTGGTTGCTGCAAGTTGTGATACGCTGCTTCTGCCTCAGCCAGTACCGAATGCTCTTTTCGGATGCTCCAAATTCGCGCTGTGTCGCCTTTTTCTTGAAGGCGACAGTTAATTGCCGTCGGCTTCTGCTCATTTTGAAACAAAATGTGAAAAAGCAGCTTTTAAGCAATATAACTTTGTCACAGTGGAAACGCAAATTTGCGGTGCCACAATGTCGCCATGCCGCGCTGCTGCTGATGGCGATAGCGGCTGTTTACTTCATCTGCCCATTGTTGCAAGACTTCCGTAGTTTTTCCGCCAATGTCCGGTATATAATACGGGGGTCGACTTTTCGCAATGGCTTTTTGAAAAAAAGTTCGACCTATATTCCGGTTTTTGCAGTAACTCAAGTAAAGAAAAATACACACTACATGCTGCGCTAACCTGCTGAGATCCATGAGTATTCCCTTGTGTTGCCGACACATTGTTGTTCAGGTGGTTTGGGAGAAAAGTTTGGGAGCTGGATGAAAACCCATGTTACCTCAAAGGAGCATGACAAAGTGAACAGAGACAATTTGACCAAACATATTAAAGGGGGTGAGTGCTTCTCTGTGTTGTCACATCACCAATGTTGTTGGAAGTTAGCTTAACTGGGAAGGAGCTATCACTCCCTGGCAGCCATTTTGTAAAGTGTTTTTGCCAACTTGCACAACTGGAACATTGCCTAAATGCTGTAGCAAAATATGTGAAATCTGCATAGTATTGCTTCGCCCAAATTGCTTGCATTGCTTTGCTATTCTCATGTGCATTGTTCTGTGTAGTGTATGGACAGTTCTGAAGACTGCTGATACTTAGAATTACAGAAACAGCTTTATGAAAGCAAATGGAATAGTATATAAACTCCTGAAGGTGGCAACTTGTACATCATGCTACTGTGCTCCTTCCTGCTTGCTTCTATTATGTAGCTTATTCACATATTGTGTCATAGCCTTCATGAATACCATTCGCATCCTTTTATTCAAGCTATGTGTGCCTCTGTTTTTCCTGTTGTGGTTTCCACAGTTATCTTAGCAGCACTAGCATAATTATTAGGTAATGTCATATCCAGGCACATTTGGGTATCTATTCACATTAGGAACTAACCACTTTTAACATGACCTGGTCTGCAAAGCCTGCAGTGACCAAAGCAAAGATACTGTGGCACTTGTGGTAACATATCCACTTGTTACCAGTGCAGTGTAGCGACTGTGAAGAGGCCAAAAGGTGAATAGAGAAGTAAAACTGTATTGGAGGAACATGTGCACAGAAAGGAAAACAGCACTCATATGATCAGTGTCAAATTTCCCTGCTCATGTCTGTCGGCTATTTATACATAATTCCAGAGTTACCACTAGTGTTCGTGTAGTGTATATGGCAACCTGAGCAAACATGCCCGTCTCACTATCAAATTGGTAGACAACCACTACGGAGCTTTAGATAAAGCAAGGGCATTGTGTGCAAGAGCAATAGTGATCAAACGGAAAAAGGAAGGCATGGTTATTTAATGAAAAATATTGTGAAAAACAATGAACATGCACATATGTAAATACGTATATGTGTATAGTAAATATGTGTGTATGTGTGCATTACTACATAACATGATATGCTGAGGGATGCTTATAAAGGTATCAACCCAACGTCGGTTCTACCCGACTTTTTTTTTTTCTTCATCAGAATTTCTGCTCTCCGAAGGGGGGGTGCAGGCCATGTACAAGGGCAGGCCTTGGACGAATAAATGCAGTAATTCAAAAGGGTAGGGCTGCATCTCTAGTGCCATCGTGCAGCTAGACAAAGCCAGACCAAACAACCAAAGCGGGTCACCATTTTTATAGTATTGTTTGTTGGTTCAGATCACAGCCATCGTGTCTGTGTTCTTGAGCCCTGGGTTCTAGAAATGGCTGGAAGTTTCAGCTATTTGGTTGAACATGACAGTCATTATCACTGGGTGCAGCCAGATATTACTAAGCCTCGCCAAGTGAAATCTGCAATGTGCCAGTAGGTGATTGCTATTGCTACAGTATGAATGTCTTCTATTTAAATTGCTCCAACTGATAGAACTTGCTTAAAAGATCCTTGGTTAAGCATTCCAGGCAGTTGTCGAAATTGTCATCGTCGTCGTCCTTTTCAGTCTCCCACCCGGTAAATGCAAATGTCTTTATCATTGATGAAACGTTATCTGTCACCACGTGAAAAACCTGGAAGATGAAATAAAAACAGTTAATGGAGGCAAAATTGTACGAAGAAAGATATTTCAACTTCTCAGTGATTTTCCACTTCAGCAACACTGTGTCATACTCTGAACAGATCCAAGCAGCTGTGTGGCCCCCCATCAGGCGTGTAAAACCGAGGAGGTACGTGCGAGCTGTAAAGTCGCTGTTCACGAATGTTGCTTTGACAGCCAGGAAGCCCTCCATAGACCGCGGCGTCCACACATCTAGTGTGATACAGACACTGCGCTCCTGCCAAAGGCAGTGATATTTTGGTCTGCGGCACTGATACTTTCCCGAGCAGGAACTTCTCTCTGAGGTCATCCCGCGATGGCAACTTGTAGCCCGGGACGGCGACCTGAATTTGAAAAAATACAAAGCAGTTACATTCATGAAAGGCAACTTATAATTTGTCAAACCAGTGCCTCAGTTTTCTTCAATGCCAGCCAGATGCGGCCGATCCGACCATTCACCACCCTCTCCTATCGACCATTCCCACTCTCCCCTATTGGCTAGCATTCGCGCCTGCTTTGTGGTCGTGGGGGAGAGTGCCATCTGGGTGGCACCTCGAGGCGGAAGTCGGAGGAATACTGACAGACGCGTCATAACCTGACAGATGCAGGGACGGAGTCTCTACTGCTACACCAGTGGAGCGGCAGTGCCGCGAGCTCAGACGCACGTGTGACTCAAGCAGCCATACCATCCGGGTAGCATTGCATCGTAGCAACTTACTGAACTAAGGCACACCAATGGCTCCCATTGGGGAGCGAGCGATTGCACTGGCATTGAAAAAATAGAGGAAGCATTTGTCAATGAATTGTTTGAATCCCTCCCTCTCGACAACATGAAAGGGCTCCATATCAGTGCAAGACGTGTTGATTACGGCGTCGTCAAGAGCAGCCTTTTGATGAACAGGCACAGAGCTGCACCCAGCAGTGAAGGCCGACATTATTTTCGGGTGACTTTCCAGCCCTTTCTCTTGTTGTGTGTACTCATGTTCGTGCTTTCTTTTTAGGTGCCGAATCAAATTAAGTGCAACTCCAACTACAGCATGTATAGTTTCGGAGCAAAGCTTGCAGCAGGCAGCTTGTTTGTGTTCATTGCGGGTCATTTCAAAAATTTTTTTCCAGTGTGCCATGTTGGCAGACTTAATGCGTGCGTGAGCCGCTGGGCGCAGGAACCAGTATGGCAATGCATTTTGGAAGCGCTTATTTGCACTAGAAGGCTGGAAAGGAGGGTAGGGGTGGCAGCACAGAAAGCTGAGGGGTTGCTTCATAGCATTGTCTAGCATTCACAGTATGAGCGAGGTGCTAAAGGAACTGTTGGGCTTCTCTAGCTGCCAACAGGTGTCAGCGCGGTGGCGCCACCCGGACCTCCCTCTACCCTAGAACAGCGCGAACATGGGTTTTCTTCGGTTGGGGCTCGGGGAGGCACTGCCATGGCCACAGTTACGTGGGCTCTCCTGCTACGGCTGGCTTCCTGAACCAATGCTTTCAAAAGTTTATTCTCTCTCTTTCTGTATGGAGGGAGAGGGCGCACAGTTCATCGTGTATGACTGTGTGCTGCACTGACCTGCAGACCTTCGTCGACAGAGTTTCGGTCAAAGGCGTCCATGTGCCTAGACAGGGGTGACAGTATTGCAAAAGGGTTGGGGGGAGCACGAGGTGAGATGCAAGCTGGTATGTGAAAGCTTTCAGTGAACACAAGCAAAGCGACAGTGTCAATATGCATTACAACTTGGAGAAGCGTTTTTTCGAATATGTGTTTGAGTCGCCCATGGCTACACAAGCAAAAACAAACAAGTGAAGGGTGGGGAGACAGCAGGTGGCTGGGGCAAAGGCTACCTGTTCTACCTACCGTTGCCTACCTGTTCCCACCTCCAGTTGTTCAAGAAGCGTCATCCTCTTGAACGCCTTCCGAAATGGGTAGCTTTGACCGAGCTGTAACATTTGCGGTGCTGGTCGCATTCTACATTGGAATCTGCAGATAAGATTGCCCCGCTTGCCGCAATATCTTTATTTTTTTTGCCACCCCCTGATTGGCTGCTTAGCGCTCAGAAAGCGTGTCGCTGAAAGAATAAACGTCTTTCTCTTCCTGGCACTGCGTGGGTCGCCTGTTCCTTGGGCCGGTCGTCCTGCCGCCCTCGGCGTCTAGCCATTGAATACGTAACACCACCGAGGTAAAGAAAAATCACAAAGCGTAAAGGGGGAGGAGGGGATTATGTCGCCACTGTAGTTCCGCGCGATGGATACCAATGGCATAGAGCCACGGTTATACAACAAATCGAGACAGACTTCGAAGCAGCTCAGTCTATAACGACAGAATTGTAGTAGGCGCATTGCTTATAAATTGTGCGGTTCCCACCCGTGCTTTTGGGACAAAGGAACGACAACACAGTAGTGCAAACAGTCACAAGGGCATTTATTGCACTTTTCATAGACTAATGCCTACTAGCTGAGTTGCTATCCACAAAACATGCCGATGGACGCGCAACAAATTGCAGAAGTCACCGGGACCGCATAGCGCGTGATTATGTTCGCCCCATGCTGGACACCAACGCCTGGTCACCCGCAGCATTGACGTAGTTTATTTTGATATCATGGCAGGTGGTGGTTGCGGAGCACTCTTCGGATCATGTGCTTGTTCAGGAGCCAGGTGTAGGCAGGTGGCGCCAGCAAAGCCAGGGAAGATGGTCACACAGGCTCCCACAGGAAACGGCCAGGCAGGTGGAGCCAATGCCTTGGGCTGCGCGCATGGCTAGACATAAATCATGAGTAACGGCCAGTGGTCACGAGGAGACAAAAGAATGGCCAGGAAGAGGGAGGAAAGATATACGAAAAGGACTGGAGAAGAGAGGAGGAAGTAAATGAGAAAACAAAGATGAAGCTTGCAGCTAGAGTCGGCTAATACGGGGAAACCCCGCCAATAGTATTCCGGGGTAGCCCTCGGGAGACGGTGTTGCAGAAGCATGGATCGGCGCACACGCGGAACGTCTGTGCCGCTTGCCAATCCTGAGCCAAAGAGGAAGAGCCTTCTCCTTTTTGCACCCGAGTAACCCCGCGGTTAGGTGGCGTTAACAGAACAACACTCGCGCCATCTGTCATACTACCCTGCGGGCATACCGACCGCCGCCAAACGACCAACAGACCAAACGATGGCTTTCAATATCTTACTCCTGTTGCTGCAGTATGCATTGACATAGCATACATGGTCTGCAAATTGGAAGTACTGCAGCTGTATATAGCTGCAGTGCTGCTTTTCTGTGTCAAGGAAAAGAATCCTATGACAAGGCTTTTGATGTGATCTTTATCGCTATGGATGACGGCCGACACTATGAATAGGACAGATGGGAACTCCTGCTCATTACATCACATTCTGACATAAGAACAACAAATCGCTCTTCTCTACCTTAGTGTGACTGATCATAAGAAGCCAACAAACTCTGCCACCAAGGACAACATAGGGTAAATTACTTGTGCTTAATGAATGAAATAAAGAAACAATAAATTAATGGAAATGAAAGTGGATGAAAAAACAACTTGTCGCAGGTGGGGAATAATCCTACAACCTTCGCATTTCGCATGCGATGCTCTACCAATTGAGCTACCGCAGCACCATTTCCTCGTCCACTTTCTTGGCTGTTTATGTTTGCTTGTAGAACCCTGGGAGCGTTAGCCAGCGCCACCACTCACAGACCTTGGCGGCAGACGTGGAACATCCTTTCTGCCGCAGGCGTCACGAAAACATGATCTTTTTGGGTGATGGCAACCAGTCAATAAACCCACGTAATAAACGCGAAATGCGAAGGTTGTGGGATCGTTCCCCACCTGCGCCAAGTTGTTTTTTCATCCACTTTCATTTCCATTAACTTATCGTTTATTTATTTCATTTATTAAGCACAAGTAATTTTCCTTATGTTGTCCTTGGTGGCAGTTTGTTGGCTTCTTATGATATAATAAATATAGGGCCCCTCTGTTAACCTGCCTTTCTTCTAGTGCGACTGAGGAACTCATACAGGCTCCGAAAACGTCTTGTCTTTTCACCTTGACTGGGTCAGTGACTGCAACTTCTTCATCAAGAAGGATACTTCGTTTGGTGGGGAGTGCACATGCCCATTTCTTCCCTCGTACTCGCGTCGTCTCGTTCGCACATTGCAGATGTGTTGAGAGCCGGTGTAGGACATGGGAGAGAGGCACTACACGCCCTCCCATTCTCCTTCGCTCTCATGACATGTGCACCCCCCACCCACCCCCGCTCACGGGAAAAGGAAAGGTATCAGACAGGCAAGGAGGACACTCCCTTCATGAAAGGTAAAAAAGTTATATCTAACTTGCCGAACAGAAATACCTGCTGCCACCTGTGAGTGACCTCGTTTGCCTGACTATCCCATGCAACGAGGGCAGCCTATTTATTACTTATTACATTCCATCTGCCAGTGTCCGTTATTGCTTGTAGCAATAAACGTTAGAGTTGACACTGCTGATTGCCTTATTCGTTCGGACCTGACGTAGCTGCAATTACATGTGCTATGGTTTCGAAGTACCATGTATCTGGAGCTCGCCTTCAGCCCTAGCCACACGTAGAGTGTAACCCCCACACTTAAAAAAAAAAAAAAATCTCTTTGCACTAGCTTGCAGAAGGGCCAAAGAACTCATGAAACAGTCCAAAATAAAAAATATTTAAACTGTCAGTGCAGCTGTTCTGATATGAATTTTTTTCTTAAATGTGAGCGAAGGTAGAAACTTGGCCAGATCACAAAAGTTCAGTCATAGTTGCCTTTAATGACTACAGTACATTGAAGCTGCCACATATGACCTAGTATCCATCTACAAGGTCAATAGACTGATTTGACGATGAATTTCACAGCATCACCACTGCTAAAAAGCATGCCAATGGAATACTTGCGGACAACTTTTGGCTGCAAAGTGAAAGCTAAAGGGGTGGGGCTTCTGTACATGTGTTCATACGCAATGTAGTCTGAGCCCATTTGGCACCGCTTTCAGTTTTGATTTCTCCAACCTTGCTTATCTCCTTTACTTTAGGGAAGGCAAGCCTACTTAACATGAACTTCTGAAGCTAATCTTTGTTTATAGACATCCCACATGTATTGAGCTCTGTACAGCATACAACACAGCCTCTGTCCGTGCTCTGAAATGGCCACATTACATTGGCAAGTACCGTATTTACTCAAATCTAAGGCGCACTTTTTTCCGGATAAAACGGGTCCAAAAATTGCATGCATGTTAGAATTGAGTACGACTCTAAATCTGTGTTACCACATTGCCATCAGCATTTCAAAAGGGCCACCTTGTGCACGCTTCGAGCCTAGCTGCCATAGCTTCCTCCATGTGCTGTAGTATGTGTGCTTAGGTTAGTCCACCGTCCATCTTCCCGTTTTCTGAGTTTACTCTATCAGCATGGAAGTGCCAACTGTGAAGACACATCGAGTGTTCATCACGATGCCGCAATTAAAAGAAAGTGGTCACATGTGCGGAGATAGGTGGAAATCGGGCCGCATCATGGGTGTTCGGAGTTCCCGCAACTTGCATGCGGGACTGGTGCAAACGGGAGAGATTTTCTACACCAGCGGTTGCTGTGTAGGCACGGCTATGCGGGCCCTATATTGAACGCAATCTGTGATGGAGATTGTCTACGCATCTAGGCGCACCACGCTGTGTTCTCATCGCTTAGTTCACGTACAAGCAAGAGACCGCACGAAGGTCAATTCACTCGTTTCTGCTACAGCACTTCTTCACTCCAGCGTTCTGATCAAACGTTTCCATGGTCATTGAGTGAGACATGTTCATGTCTGCTTATGTTCATGTGACACCATGCTTGTTAACTTAGTTAGTAAGCGAATGTTTAAAAGTTTATACGACCGATATAAAACTTTTATCCTTACCTTTCGTATAGCTGCTTCGGGCGAAACTGCGACTTTTTTTATTTGTCACCAATTTAGTGCATTGAGAGTAAATCTTTCTTTTTCCAAATGAGAGAAAGTCGTATTTTTGTATGAAATAATGAAGTGCGTGGTACTGTAAAGGACTTCTCTTTTTTTAGGTCATGGCAAACGGGTGCGCGTTACAATCGAGGGCGCGTTAGAATCGAGTAATTATGGTAAGCCTGCTCAATCATTTGTACATGCTGACAGTTGATTTCCAGATGGGTTCGCATGCTCTCTGCATAGGCATTGCACACACTTATTTTGCACCCTTCAATAGCCATTTGTTGCTGAAGCTGGTCATCAGTCTCTCAGGCGAGCTGACAGGTGGGCCAGCAAGCGACAAACACTAACCAGAAGGCTAACCAGAAAACATGCAACTTTAATTAAGGTGTAAAAACACAACGGTCTTGCATGTGCAAAAACTCAAAAGGGCGAACTAAAGAACACGGTAAAATATCAGTAGCTGACTGGTGAAT
This sequence comes from Dermacentor variabilis, assembly GCF_050947875.1. Classification (NCBI taxonomy): domain Eukaryota; kingdom Metazoa; phylum Arthropoda; class Arachnida; order Ixodida; family Ixodidae; genus Dermacentor; species Dermacentor variabilis. The sequence continues at coordinate 15,641,475 of NW_027460280.1, forward strand.
GCAATGTGTTGTTTCAATTATGTGCTGTAAAAAAACATTGTTTTCTGTTTTCTGTTGTGAAAAAATGGCGGGACTACTTCCAGATGCGCTGCCATAGGCGTGCTTTAGTTCGTAGCCTTCGCTTCATAGCCAAGAAAAGTCTGCCAGTATAGTAGTCCTTCAGACTGTAGGTTAACTGTGGTAAGAAGCATGTTGGGGTGGGGGTGTTTGTACTATGATAAACTCGATTGCCCTTGAAATCAAAAGGCGGAGAGGTGAGAATAAAGTGATTTTACAGTCGGAGTGGGGTTTACCAGATGTACCTCCCAACGTCTGTCAAAAATCCACAACGACATTGTACTCATCATTCTCTTTAGTGTTGTACCCAAATACAGTGGGGAAGCACCTAAGACTACTGTCATCTTGGTGACACAACAGGGTCTTATTCTTTTGGTTGCACTTATTATTAGCTTGATTGGCTAGCTCTTTTGCACATATGGCACTCAGCGATCTTGTGTTATCTGCTAGATGACCTTGTTTTTTTGCTGCTGATCAGTTCCATCTGAAATCAAAATGTAAAATAATGGTTATTTTATTTTTCAGTATTTTTTCACACATCTCTGTATAAATTGTATAAAGTGAATTAGAGCATGCACTCTAAACTTAGTGAAATCCGTCCATTGAGTGCACAAAAGCAGATGGGCACTTTCCTGGGCTGATGCATGTCTGTCTTCCAAGCCTTACATGCAAGTCACTTGGTGTCTCATGATGTTCTAGGGCTTTTGAAGGCAAAGCAGCAACCTTTCAGCCCCGTGCCATCGCTGATGACGCACCAAAACAAGCTTTTCCAATTTGAAAGCAGCAAATACTGTGGAACCCCGATTATACGACTTTCTCTGGACCGTGAAAAAGCATCGTAAAATGCGGGTGTCATAAAATCCGGACATAAATTATGCCTATAAGAATACTGCTTATTTCGCGCGACAGATTTACGAGAAACTTCAATGTAAACTGCTACAGTGGAATCTCGATGATACGACCACAGCTAATACGAATTTCCGGATGATACGAATATTTCTGTGGTCCCGGCTGAGCCCCATTACTTTGCAACGGGCTAGAGAAGGGTTGTTACGAATCAATTTTCGACCCGCATCGTTTGATACGAAAATTACCGAAGACACTTGAAATTCTAAAGTGCGCTTGGAGAAAGCCAGACGCTGCTGCCGTCTGCACTCCAATTCATTCGCTTTGGTGTTCGGCGATATTGCCTGTCGCTGCTGCCGCTTTCGTTCTGTTTCCCTGCCTTTGGTACCCGGCGATCTAATCAGTCGCTGTTGGCGTTTCTGTTCTGCCTCCCTTGCTTTCGCATCTCGTGACATGTTCAGTCGTCGCATGCGCAGTTGCTCCTTGTTCTTCTGGCGTTTGGTGTTGGGGGAAGCTGGCATCTGCTGCCGCTTCAGAGCCATGCGTCCCACACACTCGACTGCAACGAGACGTCTGGCGAAGAAGCGGCGGGCGGTGCAGCTGCCACGCTGCCACCGCCGATGCGCGCGCACTCGTTCTACCGCTACTGTGTGACTTCACGGTTGCTATGCACAGCCTCGCCCCCCACCGGCGCACCGATTGCTAAGGGGGGAGGAGGTTGCACGCTGCACGGAGGAGAGGCCACAGTTGGCACGATTCCAGCGCACGGACGGACGCGAGCATGAGCCATTAAAATCTTTCGCCTTAATAAACGGCGCTCCACCGACGGCTGCAAAAAAAAAAAAAGCACGCAGTCAAGCGATTTCTCCCTTTCTCTTTTGGTGCGGAGGCACGGACGCGGCATCGGACAGCGCGGAGGCCGCGACTGGGCGCGAAGAGTTTGAAGCGGTGGCGCATTTGTTGCTTTTGTGCTTTTCCTCCTTTTACGCATGCCATCGGACGGAGTAGCTGTTGTGCTTTAGAGCCGCGTTCTTTGTTAGACGTGGGCGACGGCGAAGGACCACCACCAGCGGCTGAAACGCTGCACACGCTCGAAGTTCTGAGGCGTGCTATGGCCGCGTATGAAATCAGCGACGACATGTGCACGCGTTTTTATAGATTTGAACAAAGTCTACTAAGTGACCTTGAAAATAAGCAGGACATTAGACACTTATTCTTCAAGAAATAAATGCTTTTTATGTACGTGTGCCTGAGTGCGTTCACCTCTGACTCTTTAATTTAGCTAGTTTTAATTGTTTCGATGATACGAATTTCGGCTAATTCGAATATTTTTTGGGACCCTGTGAGATTTGCATCATCGAGATTCCACTGTAACATACTCTGCAGGGCTTGGAAAATCAAATTACCAAAAAGTAAATGCGATAAGAATTAATGCTGCAGTGCAGGTACCAATCATGCTTTATTCAAACGAACCTTTACGGCACTCCACTGCCCACTGCCGCTATTCCCGCCAGCCGGCGAGAACGTCGCAGATCGCAACGTTGTCGTCGGCCTCCATGTACTCGGCAAAGGTCGTGGTGAGGTTTAAACCCTTGAAATTTTCGTCGGCGAAGCGTGCATCAGCCTCGAACAGCATCGAGGTTGTTGCGTCCCCAGCAGAGGAGGCAGTCTCTCGCTTAAAGCCACAGTGCTTGAACGAGTTAGTGATTGTGCTTCGCGAGACTGCGTTCCAAGAACTGGCAATAAAATACATGGTGTTGAGCACAGTGATCTTTTTTTCCGACTTGCTGTGCTCCATAGCCGCCAGCCGACGCTGCACTAACCGCTTCCGGTACCCTTGCTTGACGCACTTAATGAAGCTTAGAATGACAGAAAGCTGAGCTATTTGGTAAGGATTCATTATGCAAAATAGAAGTGAGGCGTGCAGACAGGACACAAGAGTAGAGAAGTGGACAACACGAACGCCGACTATCAACTGAAGGGAGCACTGAGGCGAAAAAAGAAAGAAGACACAAAACTCATCTGCGCATGCTCAGGAATGGTAACACCACGTTTCAGTCGGGTACACATGCCGGTCTACGTGAGAGATAATTGTTAAGGCACTTAATCTCTTCCTTATGTAAAGTAATTGAAGGCTGACTCACACACGCACTTCCACTATTATATATATGCCATGCCTATACCATAAGACGCGTATCTTCATTCTTATGCATGTACAATCTCGCGCATTCATCTAACTCTGGCGTGCAGTTACAATCTCGGCAATGTAGCGAAAGATTAGAAGACGATCCACCGGTTAACGACCTTTTATGTTCCATTAGCCTCTGATTGATACACCGTCCCGTTTGCCCTACGTAGAACTGGCCACAGCTAAGGGGAATTCTATAGACCACACCCATACGACAGTCAGTAAAACTGTTGTTCTTATTGTGCTTCACTGGACAAATATCTGTTCGTTGTTTGCCTTTTACCCGCTCCTTTCTATTCTGTACGGCAGCGCATATCTTACCTAGCTTATTGGGAGCAGTGAAAGCAACATTAACATCATACCTACTAGCAACTTTTTTAAGCCTGTGCGACACTGAATGAATATATGGAATAGCCACTACTCTTTTTTTGCTATTACTGCTTTCTGTAATCACGTCTGTCCCTCTCGAAACCGACTTCTTTAGGCGTTCAGCCACAGTGGCCACCGCTACACTAGGATAACCTGCTTCTAATAGGTGCCGAACCTGCGCATTGAAACTGGCGCTCATTTTGTGCACGCAGGATCTGGTGAGGGAAGACTTAAGGCACGACATGGCAATTCCGTTTTTTACTAATTTAGAATGCTTGGATTGAAAGTTTAGCAACGGCTTCGAAGATCTTGGGGAGTACTGCCAACAAACACGATTTTGTTCGAAGATCAAGGAAATGTCAAGAAACTGAATTATGCGTCGCTGAGGAAATTCCTTGGTAAACTTTAATCCTCCCCCATAAAGTTTAAATTGCTCACTTACTGAGGTAGCAGCGGAATCGAATTCTTCCCTATTGCAGAAAGTCAGGTAATCACAACGTAACGAAATATCTTGATAGCGCTATCACCTAAGGCTTTCTCTAAGCAGTTGTCAACCTTACTCAGGTAAATGTTGCTGAGAATAGGGGCAACCTTTGAGCCAATACAAATGCCTGATTTCTGCAGAAAAACGCCATCTCTCCAGCCAATCAGCGTTGACTTCAAGTACATTGAAAGAATTTCTAGAAAAGCTCCCGTGGAAACACCGCATCTGTCAATAAAAGCCAACTCTTGCACTTGTTCTTTAATGCACTCATTTACGGAATTTAGCAACCCGTCATGCGGCAAGGAATAATACAGGTCTTCGATATCCATACTAAAAGCTGTACAATCACCAGGATTTTCCTCTCTCAAATACTGAACTAGTGCTTCATGGTTATATTGCGCTCAGTTTTACAAACACGATACTAAGGAAGGACAGGACGTGGACGGACGAAGCGCAAGACGAAATATAAAGTACGTGGGAGCGGAGGAAGGTTAGGGATGTAGAAGCCCGATGTACTCGAAATAACATTTAGTAAAGCAATGAAGGGGGCTAGTTGGTGAACGTTCATGGTTATATTGCGCTCAGTTTTACAAACACGATACCTTAGTATCGTGTTTGTAAAACTGAGCGCAATATAACCATGAACGTTCACCAACTAGCCCCCTTCATTGCTTTACTGAACTAGTGCCTGAGAATTACGTAGCTAAAAGGGGTCTGAAAAAACTAGTGAAGCTAGGCAGTTCTGTAGGTAACTAGCGACACAAACCTGCCACGTCCCTTTCTCTGACACTATAGCACGAAAAGGAATTTCTTGTTTATGGCTCTTGGCCGAGAAAAACAGTTCTAAGGTGAGGGATTTAGCTTTCTTGACATTACAGACAAGCCTATCAAGATTACGCCTTGACAAGATGTCAACCACACGTTGCTTAACTACCGAAGGCTTAAGTTTTACTGGCTGCAAATTCTTTTCTATGGCTGCAATCGCTTTTTCTGAAAACATGTCATCTGGCATAATTACGGAATGACCTTCCTTGTCAGATATTACTGGTCTAAGTTTATGCTCCACAAGGTAATCAACTTGCGGTCGGACAGGGTCAGGCGTCTTAAAATGAGAATTTGATTGTTTAATGCTAGCAATGCAATCTGAAATACAGCGTGAGCGTTCTTCTTCCGGGACGAACCTGGTTATGCAGCGCGGTATGCTTAAAACGTCAACGGGTTTTATGTTAGGCTTAAAACAGTGCTTAGGACCTAAAGCAACGGTTCTTCTATGGTTATCACTTACGATGGCATCTCCGAGAACCAGTACGTTATTTGACAGTGAATTATTAGAAAGGTGTTTCCTCTTACTTTGTTGAAGCTCCGGAAGTTTCATCCTCCATAGGAAGTCTGCATATTGCACGGCTAACTTATTCCAATCGGCGTAGGGACGGTTCGAATGGCGACCATCTCCCAGGGCTGCGCAACGGACCCTTAGACACTCCTGGTAGAACCTAATTTTTAAACTCTTGCTAAAGTTAGCTGGGACACCCTGTATAGCAGTCTATGAGGCATTGCTTCTGGGTCAACTTTTCACTATTGTTCATGTTAACATCGTTATGTGGCAAGACATCTTTGAGACACAGACTGGTAGACGGACCTTGTGTTTAATTTTTCATTCAAACAATATGTGGTGTTGGGCCCAAGTGAAGAGACCGAAGACTCAACGGCTTCAGTGTGACAAAAGAGCATACATTAGACTAGGACAACCTACACGTATGAACAGATGTACATATATACATAGCATTGACACTAGAACATTTACATCTCTCCCTCTATCAGGTGTTAACTTGATCATTCATTGTTGGAGCCAATTGGGAGGGTTCACGAGGATATACAGAACATGCGTGAGAACTATGGTTGAGTATCGCCCAAGGGGCAGACTGCAGAGATTGTGGATACACCTCTTGCCTTGTCAAGAAGAAATCCTGACTGAATGAAATACACTTGTTGCCCACAGTCAATGTCCACTGATCAGAGATGAAGAAACACAAGTGTAAGGAATATGTCATTTCTCACCATAATCCACTGTAATGGGGATGGAACACTAATGTTAGAGACTGGTCCTATGACGATTGCACTGATATTACTAGTACGCGCTTGAGCCGAGAAAAGACATTTGTTGACATTGACCCGCTTCTACCTATTGACTATATTGACTAAAGTACTGACTTCATTCTTTCATACACTGGCTGGAGATTCAGACGAGCTGTTATCACTTCTCAAGTTTAGGGTGATTGGCTTCATCTTGTCACTAAACCCACACATCTCCCAGAAATGTGTTCCTAGAAGGTTTGTCCCAGTTCTCTGGTGTGACTTTTTCCTCTTCAGCAAGGAGGAGGTTGTGCACATCATTGGCCTTGAGTGTGTGTATTCATCTCTGCTCCGCCATTCTTAATCTGTGCCCAAATGAGTTCTGTGGGGTTAAACTCGCAGTGATATGGAGGGAGCCTGAGGGCAACACAGCCTGCACTTTCAGCAGCCGCATGAACCCAAATTTAGTCCTGACGGTGGCCACAGTGTCTAGCAGCTGCTTCTTTGTCATGGCAGCATGGCACGGGATAGCTTTCGAGGTCACCCAGTCTTGGATCTTTGCCTCCCGCCATGACAGCGACAGGATTTCCTCCATGCGCATGGAGTGGTAGGATGCATTGCCCATGACAACACTTTGCAGTGGCAGCGACCGAGCTGAACCACGTCTTGAAACAGTTGCTGTCCATTTCCTCATGGTAGTTACCTGTTTTCCATCCCAGGAACACATCCAGGCATCCATGAACAAATGCGTACTCACTACCAACACGAGTCAGGATCAGCCGCTGTCCTCTTCCCGGCGGCTGCTTGAGCCGCGTTGTCAAGCCGTGGAAGTACGCATCGCATGACAACTTGTCTTATCAGCCCAGGCCTTACTCAGTGTGCGGCCAGCAGTGACCCACATTTATATCAAGATAGAATATGTTTTGCCCTTTTTTGTACCAAGCAATCTCGTAAAGATACTTGTGCTACCATCCCAACAAGTCTTCGCACTCGATGAGCCAGAAGTACGTCCAAGTTTCTCTCTTGAAGCCGATGTCCAGGAAGAGGCGGTGGATTGTCCATGGCTGAAGGGTCAGCAGATCTTCTGTGCTTCCTGATGCTAATGCTGCAGTGATCTTCTTCTGCACTGTTAGGATCTCGTTGCAGCGAAAAAAGCCGTGAACACAGTTTCTTAGTGGGGTCAGTGTGAAGCTATCATAAGTATGTAGGCGCCTTTTACAGCCTTCACTTCTAGGCTGCATCCGTGGAGGCATCGGTAGTTCTCCGCCCATGTTTTCGGCAGTGTGTCTGACATAAACTTTGCGTAAGCTCACACTGGCTAGTTCGCTCACCATCTCGCAGATCTGCGTGATCGCTACATTCGATTGCTCATTTCGTAGCTTCATGTACACATTCAGAAAGATTTGCTGAGTGCCACTGCCGAGGATGTTCCCACTGCCGTTTCTTCTGAACAACTGGCTCGGTGTCGTCGGAGTAGCCTGGCACAACGCCTGAGGCACATCTCATGACAGCACAGTGGATGAAGGCGAGCTCGATGAAGCAGGAGGGAGATGCATAATCGTGCTCAGCCAGAAACCTTAGAAGAAGCCTTAGAACACGTGCCTATAAAGCCATATATAAGAAGGAAGAAGAAGCATGTGCTTGTTGCGGTAAAGCTAGGGAAACAATGGAGCATGTTTTATTAGAATGTCACAACATCTGCCCAGCGGTCGATTTAGGCACTACTGGCCTCCTTGAAGCCTTTGGGTTCAGCGAGAGGAGGGGAAAAGTAAACATGTCTGCAATAGATTTGTAAGAGGCGATTGGAAGATTAGTGGAAGTAGGGAAACAACCAAAAATGGAGACGCACAAAAGCAAAGTTCACAATAGGAGGTCAGAAAATTTGGTTGTGGGAGTTCCTCGTGTTTATTATTATTTTTTTTTTTCTTGACCTAGGTAGGACATTAGGCAGTCTAATAGAAAGGGCTTTGTGGCGCAACCCACTGCCCTGTTCCAAAGGGGACACTCATAACATCCATCCATCCATCTTCCATACGTCTTTCAGACGGCTCAAGGCACATTCCATTACTTGGCCTCGGAGCTGTCTCGGCTGTCTCCTTAGCATTGGAGACGGCCTAGGTAGAAACCAACGTTATTAGGCATACTTCAGTTTCACAGCTCCCTATGCGAGCCCACTGGCCGATGGGGCCACAGCGGCTGTCACTGGAACTACCGGCGCTGCAGTCGCGTCTTTCGTCACGCGCTGTGCGTCGTCTGCTCCTGCTGCTATGGGTCGTTTGCACTAACTGTCCTGTAGCGCTTATCCGTCGGGAAATGTAGTTTAGATACGCACTCTGAGTTTTGTGACAAGCCTGCCACGCTTAAGTAACAGTGACTTTACTGTGTCGATGTATCTTGTCAATGTGTCTTGCAGTCGAGTCTTTTTTCACACATGGTGCTTCGTCTACTATGATTGGTGCGATGCGTCGTTTGCCCCACTTAACCTGTACCGCTTGCTCGTTGGTGAATGTGGTTTAGCTGCCCGCTCAAATTTTTATGCCAAGTTAATGCGAAAAAAGACCTATTCCTGTGCCGACCTCAAAATGCACGTGTGGTTGGCGCATCGAGGCTGTAGCTGTACAGGGAAAATCAGTGGCCGGGTGCCATGATTCGGTTTTCCAACCAACTTTTTCTAGTCAGAAACGCCAAACTGGACGGCTCAGTGCTTTTTTCTGGCAGCGTATTCATACCATGTGTAATAAAGATGAGCGCCTGTATATAATCTGCAGCGGTATTAAAGGGACACTAAAGGTTACTATGAAGTCAAGTTAAAGTAATAAAGCAATGCTCTAGAACGTCTAAGGCATCAATATAATCGCGAACAGAGCTTTAGTAACCGAGAAATTGAGGTAAATGCATGACATGATTCAAGACCCCCCCCCAGCGACATAGCGGAACATACCTTGCAGCTCCGAACTCGAATTCGCTACTTGCTCTAAAGAATAGATGATGTAGAAAGTAGGCTGTGAAAAACAAACTTTATTTCTAGCGCCAATGACCGTGTCAAGGGTTAGGCGCGCCGAAATAGTCGGAAATCTGCACTTGCTTTTGCGCCAGCTTCAGCTTCACAACCGTGGTGTGCATGGATTCCAGCTGCTGCGTGAACACTGGTGGCAATCCTTTAGCATTGAGGTCGGGGTGAAGGAGCCACTGTCAATCTCGTTGTCACTGTCGCCACCGTCGCAGAACGAGGTAGCACTGTCTGCAGTCAAAAACTCTCCATCGACGCACCACCTGTGTCACCAGCAGGAACGAGCTCCCAGAGCTCGGTTATGTCAGCGGCTTCCACCGTGTTGGTCGCAGTGGGTTGGGGAAGTTCGTCCTGACGCACAAAGCCCGCCTTTTTGAAGCAATTGTATATGGTTGACTGCTTTACTTCGTACGATGCACCATAAACGAAGCGTACGTTTTTCGAAAGGCTGATCTTCTCAGGGGGCCCATCTGCATGACCCGACGTGCCAGGAGCTGCATGGTCAATGGCTAAAATTAGCCACTCCACTGGAGCATGCGCCGCCGATACAGGACTAAGTTGGCGATCACGCCGGCTTCCAACGGCTGCAGGCCTGCCGTAGTATTCAGAGGCAGAAACATCAATTCGACAGATGTTAGCTTCGGGTTAACGCTGTGTGCACTACAGTTGTCAAGTAGCAACACTACTTTCCTTCCTTGGCCTTCAATTATACTGTCGAACTCGAGCAGCCATTCTTCGAACAGGTTGCGGGTCATCCACGCCTTCTTATTGCTGCGATAGCGGACCGGGATGTGCTGATTCTTAACCCTTTCGCTGTCGGACCTTTCTGGCCGTGACGCACCCCCAGTGTTGGCTTGGTTTCAGGGAACGAGCATAACAGGGAATGAACATAGCAATTTATTTTTGATTATGATTGGTAGATAAATAACATAGTCAGTGGAATGTGCACATTTCAGTGTTCTTTAGCTGTTGTTAGTAAACATCATCGTCGTCATCAGCCCGACTATAACATCCGTTCAACATACGAATCTGACGATGCGGAAGTCATCTCTTCCTCACATGAGACGCCATCCGAGTCCGAATCCGAGCCCGGCTCGTATTCTGAATCGGAAGAGCCACCGCTCCAGTGAGCAGACGAAGGTCCCGTGCGCTCAGCCATCCGAAAGTAACTGCGCGCAGAGAGGATGCGCTTTCAGTCGCCCGCACAACGGAGAGAAATGGGACGTTGTGTGATCAAGAAGACAGAGAGATTGAAGTAGTAGTTCTGCAGAAACCCGCAAGTTGGAGAGAAGTGATGAAGAATGAATGAATGAAGAAGGGTGGATGTCTGATTTTCCCTTTATTCAAGACAGAGAGAGATTGAAAAAGGCGAAAACAAAGTTCGAGGGGCTTTACGTTTACTGCTGCAAGCCGCAAGCGAGGGTGCGACGAGAGAGCGAAAGCAGCAATCGAGTCATGTGCCTTGTCTCTTTTCGGAGAGGCAACGCATGCCCCTGAACTTGACGCGCCGTAGCAGACACACCAACAGAAGAAAAATAAAAACCTTCAAAACAGCGGAGATAGCAGAACAACCCTTGAACACATAGCCACACGCGCGCGGCGCATGATCCAGCGAACGCGCCACTCAGCAAAGAGGAAGGGGGGAGTGGCAGTCGCACCGTACTCTTCAATACATGTACCAACACAGTGCGGGGCAAAAATACGAACTTGTAGAAAGATTCAACAGATGGCGCGGCCAGTCCAGGAGCGCCAGCTTTGCGCCCAGGCGCGAAATTTTGAACGCTCGATAGAAAACGTACCGGTACGTCAGTGACACTGTGGGGGGGAAGCGCGAAGACGTACCGGTACGTCCGTGACAGTGAAAGGGTTAAAGCACATTGGCTTCTTTGATCGCCCGATCCTGAAAGGCTTGAGACGATGGCTCCCGTCCATGCTAACGTACAGCAACCCGTCACCCGAAGTTTCGAGTGCTTCCTGCCAGGGCATCAATCTTTTTTAAGAGCGCGAGTCTTCGACGGCAACATTTGGAGAAACAGCCGTTTCGTCGCAATTGTATATGTCCTTCTCCGCGTAGTGCTCCAGCACGCCGGGCAGCTTTGTCTGCATCCACTGCTGCTTTGCCTGTGTGTCCAAAGACGCCGCTTCCCCTACCAGGTTTTTGTAAACGATTCCGTGCCGCTCTTTAAAGCACTGAATCCAGCCTCCCCCAGGCTCAAAATTTGGGCATCCCGGAAGAAAAGTGAAGTTTTTCGCTTTGGCGGCAAGTATTGGCCCACTAATAGGCACATTATGCGCGTGGGTTGTGATGAACCACTGGTAAAGCGCCTCTTCAACATCGGCGTACAAAGGGTCTCTAACCCTTTTCCGCTGATCGGCATGGCCGCTGATAGTTCCTGCCTTCGCAATCGCGGCGCTCCCAGTTTTCAAGATGGTTGATATCGTCGACTGGGCGAGCTCATACTTCTTCACGAGGGCGCTCACTTTGAAGCCGTGTCGAGAGTCCTGCAAAATATCCATCTTCGTGTCAAGTGACACAGTTTTGCACTTTGTCGGCGCCATCTTCGAACTGGGTTGTACCGTTGGTTGCACACTGCTTTGGTGGCGTCGCTAGAGAGAGAGACTGAGTGCGGGAAGGCGGGCGCCACCGTGCCGCTTTGCTTGTCGCTTTTCTTTCTCTCTCTTTTGGAGCGACTGTGGCCGATGCGCATGAAGCAGCTACAGCCATCTTGTGGCGCGCTGCGCCTACTCAGGTACTCTGCAGTGCGCGGGCGGGGCGGAATGCGCTACGCGGTAATGGCAGCAGATACGAACTTACGGAGGTAAACATCGCCTCATCTCGACATCGTTCATTTCAGGGAACTAAGCAACGCAAATGTTACGATTATTTGTCACGGAAAACGCCGCCAGACGGCAAAATTTTGATCGTTGTATCCGATATGCGGTGAATAACCTATCGTTATAAATGGCTTTTTCCCCATAGACCTAATGCATAAAATGACACTCTCATGTCGACCCATTGTTATAACCGATATATTGTTCTATTTGGTATCGTTATAAACGGACTGCACTGTAGCCCGATGAAGAAGGTACTCCTCATCATAATTTATGTCACTAGTACTCAACTACTCGTATTAAAAAGATAATTTCATTAGGTTATAAGACGGAAGAAAATGCTACTTGTTTACTTCTGTTCGATTCTAAGAAAAAATAACATTTTGACTTTACCCTTCAATAGTATGGGTGGTCGAAAGGTTTCGTTTTCGCTCGACTCTGCGCCGCACGCACTTTGGAGTTTCAGTTGTTTCGTTATCGCGTCGTGCTGCGCTGGTTCTGCTGGCTCGCAAAACTTGCATTTCGAGCAAGCAGCGAAAATGCCACGTCCGTGTGATGTCGTCGGGTGCGCGAACAGCCCGCGGAACTTGGCCAAGGGAAGTTGCAGCGGCGAATCCGTTACTTATCACTGTGTGCCAACGAGTGGACCTCTCCGTTCGAAGTGGTTAAGTGCCGTACCTCTGCCACAGCACGTTGGCAAGGAGCCGAAAAATCGCATAGTGTGCTCGCTGCACTTTCGTCCAGAGGAAAGAGTTCAACGCCTACTTACTAAAGTCTTGTGGAGTGCCTTTCAAAGCAATGCTTTCCTGTAGCGCTGTTCCGTCGGTCTTGCCTGCATTCTCCGAAGCGCAAGAACAACTGCAGGTCGAAGACGGAGCGGTGAGTGAGGCATTTAGTTTTCACGAAGGAAAAGCTACAAATGTGCGAACATGTACAGCCATGACATACAGTTGCCGTCGTAGTAGCACACAACGACGCCGGCAGCGCGAGCTCTCAGCAGCAGGTCACGTTCATCAGTGCTTAAATCGCTGAAGTCTAGCCCAGCATCGCGAGCCAATGTGTCGTTGTCAGGGTCGCCCATTGCAACGAGCGCCAATGTTGGCGTCGTGCGCTTTCTTTTCCGCTAGCCACCATAATTCCGCTTTCGCGCTGCTGTCGGCTCTGTCTTGGCTCCGTTTCTGGCCGCGCGCTTGCGTTTTGCGCAGAAAAGCCGTACCGCCATCTCCGGGCGCCGTTTTACTCACCGACGACGCAACATCGCTATGAGATCATGACTTCACCACTCCTCGATCAGAGGGTGGGCGATTTCGACTGCGCTAGAGGTATGCGGACGCTTCAGAACGCATTTTCTCTTGAAATAAGTCTCCTCTTCGCATATAACAAGCATTTCGATGTTTCTGGGATGGTATTTCAACAGTCCACATTGACTTAATATTAACCTTTAGTGTCCCTTTAAGAATGTATCGTGCGCAGCTCGAGACTGTAAGGTGCACCAAATGCTACTCATCTGCTGGTAAGCTAACCGCCTCATTATTTTAATGCATAAGCATTTGGTGAGTACCCTTTGCAAAATCTCTCTGTCACGCGAGAACTATAATGCCTTGTATTGACACAAAAATGCTTCATTTCCAAAGTTAAGATGTACATTAATTCGTTAAAGTAGTGTAAATGTAGATGATTGGCATCTGTATAAGCTATGAACAAAAAGTAATCGAAATTCATATCTGGAAACTGAATGTGCTCAGTGAATTTCTCCGCTTGACATCTGTTCCTGTTCCGCCATTTGTGCATGCCTTTTTACATGTTCTGCACGCACCCAAAAATATGTATGTTTAATGTGATCGGCAGGAAGTGGCAAGAACCGTTTCGACAACTGAATATTCATTGGTCAAAGGATTACAGTAGAACACCACTGTTACGTTCCTCACTGCTGCGTTTTCCCAGCTGCTATGTCGCTTTCATCTGGTCCCGGCATACCCATAGGATCCAGTGTATAAGGAACCCCGCTGTTACGTAGTAGCTGTGAAAACGTTCCCGCATGATGCGTCGCAACTCGAACCCGCCTGGGCTAAAGTAGGCAACGCGCTCCAACCGCCATTTTGGCTTTTGACGAGTTTTGACCGGGCTTGGCCGGGCTTGGCTATTGAACTGGCTGCAAGGAGCCGCACGCCAGCTCGAGAGGCCGCCACTAAGTGGCCATTCGTGAAAAATGCTCTGACTATCATCTCTGTGATTATGGTCACCGCATAGTTTGTTGGGCGGGTCGACTCGCGGAGGAAGGAAACTCGGGAGAGGCCCTGACGTCACTCTTCGGGAAGCTATAGCTAAAGAGAAGCCGGAAGTTGGCGTTGCTCCGTCTATCGGGCCAGCTCTCCTCTCTTGTTTACATTTCTCGCGAAACCACGCAGGGCTAGCAGCACTGCGCGCAACCGGGCTGCTCGGACGCGCGCGCTTCGCAGCAATACTAAACAAGCGTTAGCACGTTAGCATGATTACGCCAAAGAGGACAAAATTTCCCACGGATATTCATTCGTCCGTTGCCTGGCGCGGTGACGACGAGGAGCACGAGCCGCATGATGCCGGGGAGTTGCCAAATCCTAGCTTTGGAGAAGCCGTCGCCGCTCTGGACCTCCTCCGCAGGTACGTCGCACCTCACAGCGATGCTGACAGCAATGCGGCCTTACAGGCTATTGAGAAACGTGTGGTGATTTCTAGTGAGTGAAAGAAACGGCAAGCCACCATTCTAGACTTTTTTTAAGTCCTAAGCGCACTCTGTGGAAATAAATTGTTTATAGTTTAAGCTGCACTTTTTTCATTCATTTTCAGAGCTTTCCTCACTGTTGCGTTTTCCCGGCTGTTACGTTTTGTTTCCTCGGTCCGGTGAAAAACGTATGAACGGGGTTCCGCTGTATTTTATTTTCTACGAATGAAATTGGCAACGAACATTGTGAAGTTTTTTATTTACTTGAGCAACCTTTTTTCAAAGTAATCTTGCATTTTTTTTACTGGTGGATCACATGCACATTCTCTGTAAGTGGCCGTTTAATATTCATTCTTTTTCTTCTTTGTCAAGTGACTGCACATGATCACATAAAACTTGATTAGTCATGTCAACAACTACAAATCTGCACATCCAAATGCAGGCACTCGCTGATGGTTTCTCCAGCCTGACTGGGGTGTTGCGGAATAAATAGCTGAAAACAGGATTTACTAAAGTGTGATGAAATAATGTTTAATTCTGTACGCGTTCATTAATGGTGAATATGCCAGGATTGTTTTGAACGACCTCACATCTCTGAATAAACAGGCTTGTGGGGGCCAGAATCACATACTTTTATTTATTTATTTATTTATTTATTTATTTATTTATTTAAGATTCTTTCAATGCACGAAGGCATTACAGAAAGGAGTGGGTGAATATAACAAAAAAATTGTGCAAGATACAAAGACATATTCAACGTGGCGTTTCATGAATGCTGGTTTTGAAGGGGTCGGTATCGGTGGTGGGAAGGTGGTTCCAATTTTTGCTTGTGCTAGGGAGGAATGCATTACTACAAAGATTAGTACGTGAAGACGGCACACCAACTTTGAAACTGTGGTCAGAGCGAGCTGATATGTATGACGGTTGGGTGATAAGCTGTTCTTTCAACAAAGGGTTGTGGTGGTAGATTTTATGGAATAGGGAAAGGTGGGCGTTTGAAGCCGCGGGCATTTTCCTTCATCGTGTTGCCCATACTTATGTTTCTGTTGTGGCTTAGTGTTGTGTTCGGAGGCTTGCTGGAACAAGGTTGAATCTACAGCAAGAGATAACGTTCACAACTTCTCGTAAGTACTGCACTACACTGTTTGTGGTGCACATATGACCTTGTATCTTGCTGTTTTACTTTGGCTTAATGTTATGCTCACCCGGCTGTGCTTAATTGTCAAGCCGTCTGCTTCTCTGAGGATGATCTTAATTATGCCTTTGAGGGTAGTATAGCTGCTCAAAATAGCATTTTGTGTATTTTGTTGCAGCTTTTCATGCAGTAAATGAGGTGCAATACTCTTCACGCACAACACTTTCCATAACTCAAAAGATTTCACCTATGAGTTGCTTCATGTAAAACGATTTATTGCTGCTGTGTGGCGTTGTCTTCAATAAATACACGCTTTCAGAGTCATCATCATCAGCAGCCTGTTTTATGTCCACCGCAGGACGAAGGCCTCTCCCTGCAATGTCTAATTACCCCTGTCCTGTGCCAACCGATTCCAACTAGCGCCCGCGAATTTCCCAATTTCATTGCTCCACCTAGTCTTCTGTCGTCCTCGATTGCGTTTCCCTTCACTTGGTACCCATTCTGTAACCGTAATGGTCCAACGGTTATCTGACCTGCACATTACATGACCTGCCCAGCTCCATTTTTTTCTATTGATGTCAATTAGAATATCGTCTTTACGCATTTGCTCTCTCATCCAAAGCGCTCTCTTTCTGTGTCTTAACATTATCCCTAGCAATCTTCATTCCATTGCTCTTTGTGCAGTCCTTAACTTGTTCTCAAGCTTCTTTGTCAGTCTCCGAGTCTCTGCCCCATATGTCAGCACTGGTAAAATGCACTTATTGTACACCTTCCTTTTCAATGATAATGGTAAGCTTCCAGTCAGGAGCTGGCAATGTCTGCCTTATGCCATCCAACCCATTTTTATTCTTCTGTGAACTTTCTTGTCATGATCAGGGTTCCCTGTGATTAATTGACCTAGTAAACATACTCCTTCAGACTCTAGAGGCCGACTGGCGATCCTGAACTCTTGTTCCTTTGCCCATCTGTTCATCATCTTTGTCTTGTGCATATTAATCTTCAATCCCCCTCTTACACTCTCTCTGTTAAGATCCTCAATCATTTGTTGTATTTTGTCTGCATTGTTGCTGAATAGAACAATGTCATCGGCAAACCGCAGGTTTTTTTTTTTACCCGCCGTGGTTGCTCGGTGGCTATGGTGTTGGGCTGCTGAGCACGAGTTCGCGGGATCGAATCCCGGCCACGGCTGCCGCATTTCGATGGGGGCGAAATGCGAAAACACCCGTGTGCTTAGATTTAGGTGCACGTTAAAGAACCCCAGGTGGTCAAAATTTTCGGAGTCCTCCACTACGGCGTGCCTCATAATCAGAAAGTGGTTTTGGCACGTAAAACCCCAAATATTATTATTAAACCGCAGGTTGCCGAGTAAGCTTTCTCAGTTTAATAGCTTGAATGTGTCTTCAAAGCACGCAGCGAATAGCATTGGAGAGATTGTGTCTCCCTGTCTGACCCCTTTCTTTATAGATGCCTTCCTGCTTTTCTTGTGTAGAATTAATGTAGCTGTAGAACCTCTATAGATATTGTCCAAGGTATTTACGTAAGCGTTCTGCACTCCTTGATTACGTAATGTCTCTATGACTGTTGGTATCTCTACTGAATCAAATGCCTTTCGTAATCTATGAAGGCCATATAGAGAGGCTTATTATACTCTGCAGATTTCTCAATAACCTGATTAATGACATAGATGTGATCCATTGTAGAGCATCCCTTCCTGAAGCCAGGCTGTTCCCTTGGTTGACTAAAGTCCAGTGTTGCCCTTATTCTATTGGAGATTATTTTGGTAAATATTTTATATAACAGTGGGAGTAAGCTAATGGGCCTATAATTTTTCAATTCTTTAACGTCTCTCTTTTTGTGGATTAGTATGTTTGCATTCTTCCAGTTTTCTGGGACCCTTGCAGTCGATAGACACTTCGTATAAAGAGCGGCCAGTTTTCCAAGCATTATATCTCCTCCATCTATGATTAAATCGACTGTTATTCCGTCTTCTCCTGCCTCTCTTCTCATTTCATGTCTTGGAAGGCCCTTCTGACCTCAACGCTCGTTATAGAAGGAGTTTCTGTATCCTGTTCATTACTGTTTCTAATGGAGGTATCCTGACTGCTCTGGGTACTGTACAGATCAGTATAGGATTCTTCTGCTGCTTTTACTGCATCTTCAAGATTGCTGATATTACCCTGCTCATCTTTTAGTGCATACATCTTGGTTTGTCCTATGCCAAGTTTCTTTCTCACTGATTTCAGGCTGTGTCCATTTTTTACGGCTTCTCACGTTATAGTTTCGAATATCACTTATTTTCGCCTTGTTGATCAGTTTTGACTGTTCCACGAATTCTTCTTATCACTTGAGTTGGACACTTTCAGTTTTTTTGTCATTTCTTTATTAGGTCCTTTGTTACTTGGGAGAGCTTGCCTACTGGTTGCCTTGGTTCCTTGCCGCCCACTTTAATTGCTGCCTCTGAAGCCAACCTAGTTACAGTTTCGTTCATTAGCTCTATGTTATCATCATCTCTCTGTTCTAAGGCTGCATATTTGTTTGCAAGTACCAGCCTGAATTTGTCTGCTTTTACCCTTACTGCCTCTAGGTTGATCTGTTTCTTCTTGACCAATTTTGCTCTCTCTCTCTCTTCAAATTAAGGTGCATCCTAGCCCTCATTAACCTATGATCACTGCACTTTACCCTACCTATCACTTCTACGTCCTGCACTATGTTGGTATCTGCAGAAAGTATGAAGTCAATTTCATTTCTTCTTTCACTATTACTGCTTTCCCAGGTCAACTTTCTGGTGCTACACTTCCTGAAAAACATATTCATTATTCGAAGCTTATTCCTTTCTGCAAATTCTACCAGCATCTCTCCTCTAGCATTCCTAGAATCGACACCGTAGTTGCGAATTGCTTGTTCACCACCCTGCTTTTTCCCCACTTTTGCAATGAAGTCGCCCATTACTACAGTATACTGAGGTTGCACTTTTCTCATCGCTAATTCAACATCTTCATAAAGCTGATCTACTTCCTCATCATCGTGACTGGATGTAGGAGCATAGGCTTGTACTACCTTTAATCTATACCACTTATTAATTTTAGTTACGACTGGTGCTACCGTCTCATTAATGCTGTAGAATTTGTCAATGTTGCCCGCTATGTCCTTATGGATTAGGAATCCTACCCCGTATTGCTTCTTATCTGGGAGACCTCTATAGCAGAGGAAATGGCCGTTATTTAGCAGTGTATAAGCCTCACCAGCTCTTCTAATCTCACTAAGCCCGATGATAATGTCAGATAGTTCCTCAAAGAGTCCTGCTTGCTAAGCTAGCCTTTCACGAGAGGGTTCAAGTGTTAAACGTTGCGAGGGTCAGTTTCCAGGGTGTCCAGACCCAGAGATTCTTAACACCCTCTGCTGCATTACAGGTACTCCACAGTCTGGGGACTGAGGGCCATTGGGTAATGGAGTGAGCCACGTGGGAGGGGGTGGCCGAATACTGCACCAGGGAGGCCAATTCCTGTTCTGGTGATGGAGTGTCTTGTTGAAGCTTAGCGGGCCTTCCTAATTTGGTTCTACCTGGATTAGTACGGCCTCACTCGCTCTTGCCATCTTTTGCTGGTGACAGACGTCACTCCAAGCCTGCAGATGTGCAGTGGAGGAGGTGAATTTTAAGCTCACCATCGTAGGAAAAAAAAAAAAACAACTCGTATAGCGGGATTTGAACTTCCGAGTGTGGCAACTGAGCATTCGACGTAGCTCAGTCAGATAATTCCACTGGTGACGAGGCTACCTTATCGCCGACAAGTACAGCCCCGGAGGCCCTACGTGCCTAAAAATTTCCTTGATTTGTCCGCGAAACGGTTCTGGCCTTGTAGTTCCAGAATCGCCCGTGCGCAGTCGGCCGTGAACAGGTGACTAGACATGGGGCACCTCCATCTTGCGCTCCCTTAAAGGCCAAGCTGTGGAGAATGGATAAGCTGCTCAATCGTACACACACACACACACGCATCACGGGCGAATCGGATGACTGTGACACGGGATTTTTGCACGGCACGGAGCTCATAAAGCGCTACTGTAATTTAAAAATGATAATAACTGAAATAATGTCGGCTATGTGCTCGCTTTGACAACCATAGGGGCGCATGCCTCTTAGTTCGCACGCCTCGGCGGCGCGTTTCGGGAGTTTCTGCTGCCTATTTCGCGATTCTTACGTGCCTAAAAATTTCCTTGATTTGTCTGCAATAGATGCTTTTAGCCGATTGCGATGGGTAACTCAATATAGAACGATTTCTAAACGGTTCTGGCCTTATAGTTCCCAAATCTCGCACGTACGCAGTCAGCCGAGAACCCGGCTAGGTATAAGGCGTCTTGGCCGACTTTGACAGCGCTTAGAACGTGGAGGGGTAAGATAATGGTGGAAAACTGTACGCTTCTCTCACCGGAAAGGCGACTACACATGGGGTACCCCCATCTTGCGCTCCTTCGAAGGCCGAGCCGAGGAGAATGGATAAGCTGCTCAGTGGTATGCACGCACGCACGCACACTCACTCACTCACTCACTCACTCACTCACTCACTCACTCACTCACTCACTCACTCACTCACAGGGTGTCCCAGCTAACTTGGACCAAGGTTTTAAAAATACCCAAGAACTCTAGAGAAATCGTACCGACTGCATAGTAGCCATAGTCGTATGTACTTACAGCCAGCATTTTTTCATCACAAAGTATTACTCAATAAATTACTTTTAATTAGTGAACTTTTTCATTATTGCTTGAATCACAAACATATCAATTACAAAGTTGTAGGGCACCTTAACTAACCTCCGAATCAAGCATTTATATTGTGCTGATGTGGTCCTGGTTGTTTTTTCCAAGAACAAACAAAAGCCCAAGAAATACGAAATAGATGCGCACTCGCACGCTGCTATTCAAGCGCCTACAAACAACCATTGAAAGATGTACGGCTGCATTCTCTTATCGCCGCTTCCTACAAGGCTCTGCAACACTTACCTATGCATCAGCGACATGTTCTCTTGATGCTGTGACCATCGCATAGCGTGAAGCCCTGTATCGAGCTGCCACCGCTAGTAAAGCCATGTATCTGTGGCTATTCGCTTGGGAGCACTTCAGTAGTGGCGTGTGAGCGCTTACCTATTTCGTATTTTGGATGTTTTGCGCGCTTTTGTTTTTCCTCAGAAAAACCAACAAGGCAAAGCTGAGCACTAAACAAATGGTTGATTCGGAGGTTATTTCATGTCCTCAACAACTTTGCAATTGATATGTTTGTGATTCGAACAATAATTAAAAAGTCCACTAATTAAATGGAATTAATACTTCTTGATGAAAAAAATACCGGCCGTAAGTACATACGACTGCGGCTACTATACAGTCGGTACGATTTCTCTAGAGTTCCTGGGTATGTTTATAATCTTGGTCCAAGTTAGCTGGGACTCCCTATATATATATGTATATATATATATATATATACACACACGAAAACTTTCACTCATGAGCGAATCGGAAGAGTGCGACACCAGATTTTTCTATGGCACGGAGCTCATAACACTCTACTCTCATTTGAAAATAATAATAACAGAAATAATGTCAGCTATGTGTTTGCTTTGACCACAAAAGGGGCGCATGCCTCTCTTAATCCGTAGCACTTACCAGACTGTATCAGGAAGAGCTTCTTGTGTTTTCTGAAACTATTTTGGCATACGAAGGCGCAGCATGGAATGGGTGATCGAAAATGCCGTGAAGCAACATCGCACTTTCAGAGTACAGAAGGCAAAATCGCGGTCGTGAACTTGTTGATCACAGTCAGTAGCGCATATTTCGAAGGAAGGCACAACAATATTCCTAGTACATTTGATTTGAAACCTGCATGAACTGCATCCCTGCAAGCTTCCGTCGAAGTGCCTGTCAACGCTCGAGCTGCTTCTGTTGGAGAACTTCGCTTTTGCATCACATTTCTTGGCTTCGAGATCTGTTCGCGAACATTGATAGTAACTAAGTTGTGGAATTGCGCTGTGAACAAGCATCCATGTTTCGAGTGAGAAATCAATATATATTTGTTCTCAAGAATTCAAGTGTAGATCATTGCCTTCAACATGATGTTCACACACTTCGGACTTATCTGTGGGGCATTCTTTCTTTTGGCGCAGCATGTGTTTCCATATACACATACCTGCCAACCCTCCCGATTCGCCCGGGAGACTCCCAATTTTTTACTGAACTTTCCGATTGTACGATCACTGTCTTATATCTCCCAAAAAGTGGTCTCTGTTTGCATAATAATGGTTTTTGCAGAACCGGCACCGCGGAATTTACAGCCACATCGTAATCGTCAGCATCACCAACGGCCGCACTAGCACTATCGATATTATCGACTAAGCAACTGACTACAGTGCCTAGGAAGCCGACCAACGCCAGAGCCAATGTAGCTCTTGCATTTCATGCATGCCTTCCTCCATAGTGCATCGGTGCATCTTGTTGCTGCTGCTTGTGTGTATAATTAGTGTTGGCTAGGCTGTGTGTGTGCGGTGCACCGTGTAAAGTTAGTCCTCGCGTGCTGGATGCCATGGCGCTATCAAAGCCCAAGAAAAGGTATTTGCAGAAGCTTTTGCGATCTTATACTTCTGAATTTTTGTGCCTTTTGACATCAATAAAGGGAAAACATTTTGAATTTTGCACAACGTGCGGATGTGACGTCAGTGTGTCTCATGGTGGCAAAGACGACTTGAAACTGCACGTTTCCTTGGCGAAGCATCAGAGCTATGTTCGCACCGCTGAGCAGCAAGACAACATAGTGAACTTTTCCAGAACAACTGTGATGACAGTGTCATACGCGTGGAGTGCCTGTTTACGGGATTCCTCGTCGAACACAACCTACCCCTTAGTGTCAGTGACCACGTTGGGCCTCTTCTATGGAAAACGTTTTCAAAATGCGACGAGGCGAAGCATTATGGATGGCGACGCAACTCTGAAACGCAACTCTGAAGAATGCGGAGGTGGACAACCTGAAAATTATTTCACAGGCATCGCTCTCGAGTCTTGTTTCTTTTTTCAGAGTTTCCCTCAGCTGCTGCCACGAGATTCCAATGAATCTGCTGAAGACGCTTTAGATGCTCTCGAAGCTGTGTTTGGCACACTACAGGCATACAGTCTTCAAGAGGACATTTTGAATGAAGACAGGTGGGACTTGCAGTGGCCTGTGGTTGGAAAAATGAAGCACACTGATGGAAAACATGTTTCACCGATTTGCTAAGGTGATGCTCGATTTACTCGTGATACTGCATAGCAAGGCAGAGTGTGAGAGGATTTTTAGCACGGCGCGAAAAACTAGGACTGAATTCCACTCATCAATCTGCAACACAACCCTCCAACACTTGCTGTTAGTGAAGGGCCATCAGTCTGGACCATGTTTTGAGCAAAGCTTAGTCCGACAAATTTTTGAAGTGAGCAAAGTCAGCTACTGCAAGGTCCCTGCAAGAGGACTCATTGAACACTGCCTGAAAGTTTGAACGAACCCTCCTCCCCCCCCCCCCCCTCAATCCCACCAGAAGTTGAAACAGTGAATGCAGCCCCCCCCCCCCCTTGGCACAAATAAAAAGTCTCCCGATTTTGTATGCATATAGAACTCTCTGCCCTCGTCGCGGTACGAAAAAAAAGAAAAAGACCACCAGCTTCACTTTCTATCTGGATACTCCAGCAGCCGTGGGCAAAGCAGAACTGCACAGGAAACTTCCTGTGATGAGATGCCGAAACATGTCTGTGCGAAATTTTTCACCGGAAGAGACCGCCGCACATCACACGACACCAACAACGCGACCACGTACCCGCCATGGTTGCTCAGTGGCTATGGTGGACGGCTGCTAAGCACGAGGTTGTGGGGTCGAATCCCAGCCACAGTGCGGCCGCATCTTGATGTGGGCAAAATGTGAAAACAGCCTTGTACTTTTAGATTTAGGTGCATGTTAAAGAACCCGAGGTGGTCGAAATTTCCGGAGTCCTTCTTCTTGGGGGAAATAAAGAGTTCACCACCACTACGGCGTGCCTCATATTCAGAAAGTGGTTTTGGCATGTAAAACCCCATAATTTTTGAACAACGTTACCACACCAAAATGAAGACAGAAATGAAAGCAGAAGCGAAACCAGAAGTGTTAGAAGTGACGAAAGACCCGATCGCAGCGCCACTAGTTCGCGTGACCACCATTTCGGCCACCTCCCGAGCGGAGCTGTGAAACTGAAGTATGTCTAAGAATGTTGGGTAGAAACCTAGGCTGTCTCCGATGCTGGCCAGGATTGGAGCACACATATTATGACGAATTTGGCAAATCGAGCGCATCTTTTCACGATCGGTTGGTTGTGTAGTAGAGAGGAGAGTTGGTAGCGTATAGTATTTTTTTTATGGCAGTCTGCTCGTAGTTTGCACAGAGATATTTGTTGACTGTTGATAGACTGTTGCATTGTGTTGCCTTGTGTAGGTGAATTTTCGGTGATAGGGTCTTGGAGCAGCTGGCAGCCGCACCATGAACAACGCATTGCTTGCGTGCTTGGTGTCATAGAGTTTCATACAATGTTTACTAGAATGAACTCTGCCCCTAGTGTCTACGGGAGCTGGAATACGCCAGTGACTTGAGACGATTTGGCCACCTCGACAAGCTCAGTCGTTGCAATTAGTAGCAATTGTACATGTTCGCAGCATCTTCTGCACTTCGAAAAGTATATATCGCTCTGAAATTTTTGAGAATGAAGGCATATAAAGTGTAATAAACAAAGCCACAAGAACGTCCGAATCCACAAGCACGAAGATCAAACAAATCCATGTACGTAAATCCAGTCTGCCGCGCCTATCACAATGTGGACGGTTTCCACAAATATCAAGTCGGAACCTAGTGGCATAACAACTTTGTCAAGCAACCATGTTGCATGTCATGTGACGGGAGAGACGTGCGCAAAAGCAGGCCCTGCAAAATAGCACGAGTGATGCAGTTCGTTTTCTTTGCTTTATTTATTTATTTATTTATTTATTTATTTATTATTACCCTCAGGGCTTACAAGAAGCATTACAGAGGGGAGGGGCATTAGAATATCAGTACATAGAAAATAAATACAAGGAGAAGTGAAGAAGAGCTATACCGCAAATAATATACAGCAACAACAAGTAAATAAGCACAAAAGTAACAAGGCAAAAATAAACACTTAAACATCAAGTAAGAAGAATATAAAAAACGAAAACATGGAATAATAGCAATGAAAGAAAACGATAGCAATAGGTGACAACGTGATAGTGACGCAGTTTTGAAGTAGGTTTATAATTCGTTTGATAGTGCTCTGCGAAAACGGTCTGTATCAGTGATAGCGACTAGTGACGCAGGCAGGTGGTTCCACTCAAGACATGTTCTCGGCAAGAACGAGTGTGAGTAGGTAACTGTGCGCTGCGCAGGTACATGAACTTTGAAGCGATGATCGATACGTGCGGAGACATAAGAGGCTGGTGTAATGTACCGGGACTTGAGCTCGTGGTTATGATAGTAGATTTTATGAAAGAGCGAAAGACGAGATAATTTTCTTCGGGAAGAGAGAAGGGGAATGCCAAGACTAAGTTTCATGTTAGTAACGCTAGAAGTACGGTGATAATTGTTAAGAATGAAACGGACCGATCGATTTTGGACACTTTCAAGGATATTTATTAGAGTAGCATGCCCAGGGTCCCATATCGAGCATGCGTATTCGAGGTTAGGCCGGACATAAGTGACGTAGAGTTGTTGTTTTAGTTTCGGTGGAGCTAAAGAAAAGTTACGTCTGAGATAGCCTAGCATGCGGTTAGCTTTCGACGTGATGTATTCGATGTGTCTTTTCCATGAAAGATTGTTAGCAATATACACACCGAGATATTTGTAAAAAAGTACTGGGTCAAGGGGAGTATCATTAAGTATGTAGGCGGGGCAAGCTGACTGGTTACGGGAAATTCTCATTGTTTTGCATTTAGAAATGTTTAGTTCCATTAGCCAAAGCTTGCACCATGCTGCAGTGTTACCGAGATCATCCTGGAGTGTAAAAGTATCGTTAGTGCTTTCAATCTTGCGGTATATAACACAGTCGTCAGCAAATAGACAAATGGAACTTGCAATTTGGTTAGGAAGATCATTGATATAAATTAGGAAAAGTAAGGGTGCCAAAACAGAGCCTTGAGGCACCCCTGAACCGACCGGAACTTCAGGAGAATCATTATCATTAATGCTTACATATTGTGTACGGTTAGAAAGAAACTCTCGAATCCAGTTGAAGACCAGGGGATCAATATTTAGCTGGCCGAGTTTTAGTAGGAGTAAGTGGTGGTTAACTCTGTCGAAGGCTTTTGCAAAATCTAAAAATATACAGTCTACTATAAAGCCAGCGTCTAGGAAAGCATGGAGATCGCTACAAAATGTTAATAACTGCGTTTCGCATGAGAAGGACTTACGGAACCCATGTTGACTGTTATGAAAGAACTGGTTTGATTCCAAAAAGTTGACAAGATGAGAGAAAATTATGTGTTCAAATATTTTACATGGTACTGATGTCAAGGAAATAGGTCTGTAGTTGTATGGGTTATGGGTGTCGCCTGATTTGTGAAGTGGAATCACCTTTCCTTTTTTCCAGTCTCTGGGCAAGGAGCTATTGTTCAGAGATTTTGTAAAAATCAAGTTTAATATAATGGAACTATATTCGGTAGTACCTTGCAAGAATTTGGACGTAATGCTATCAATACCGCACGAAGAGGATCTTTTTAGTTTGTTAATAATAGAGCAGATACCAGATGAGTCGAGTAAAATCGGTTCCATTGGAAAGAAACTAGGTGCTATGAATGGTGGAGAGCTGCCAGAGTGAGTGGGGCAAAATGAATGGGTGAAAGCGATGTTCAGTGTAGACGCGCAATAACGGCTTGGGATTATCTCACCTAATTCATTAGTAAGGGTTATACCTTGACTATCGCGGTTTTTAACGACATTCCAAAAGCGTCTCGGATTCGTTCTGAGTAATGATGGAAGCGTGGTGTTATAGAAATTAAATTTAGTTTCTTTTAAAGCATTGGAGTAGAGTTTTGCTGCGAAGGCATAAGCGGACCACTTGTCAGTAGTTGACGATTGTTTTGCAGCACGGAAAAGTCTGCTTTTTTTTGTTAGATAGTCGGTTAAGGTGTCTGGTGTACCACGGTGCGTTAGATGATTGATAAACCTTTCTTAAGGGAATGTATTTGTTTATTAGATGCATTGCTTTACATTTAAATGATGCCCACAATTCTTCGACTGATGCGTCAGTGTGAGATATACAAAAACTGTCGAGGAAGGAAGAAAGATTGGTGTTGATAGCGTCAAAGTTAGCTTTATTATAATCTCTGATAAGTTTAAAGCGCTTGTTCCTTTTAGCAGTTGGTACAGAGACAGAAAAATGTATCACGTCGTGATCACTGAGCCCTGGCAGGTGAGTTATTGTTGATACAATTTCAGGTGATGACGTTAGTATCAAATCTAGTAAGGATGATGTCGTAGAAGTAACACGTGTAGGAAGGCGGACTAGTTGCGATAAGCTGAAATCCAAGCATGTGGCTAGGAAGCTACTAGTTTCGGCGGAAGCAGGTTCTGCAAGCGGACATAAATGAGACCATTGGATTGATGGAAAATTAAAATCACCTAGAAGAAAAACTGGTATACCGGGAAATCTGGCTGAAATCTGGCTTAGACAATCATGAATTGCCTCGCAAAAAGAGCTGTTGGAGTTAGGCGGGCGGTAACAAATTCCAAAAACCATTTTTCTAAAAGCAATGGTTATACAACACCACACTATTTCTAAATTACATGGTATGGTCAAAAGAGTGCATTCAAAACATTCATTCACGGCAATGAGGACACCGCCACCCGTTCTCTCAGAGCGGTCACGACGATATAGGGTGAATCTTTTCTCGCACTGAAGAAGTTCATGGGTTGAAATTTTGTCAGATAGCCAAGTTTCAGTCAGCAATATTATATCAGCATCTGTATCGTTAATTAAGGCGCTTAGATTGTCTCTTTTCGGAATAAGACTGCGAATATTTGTATAAAGCACGGAAAGCACTGACGGGGTACCACCACCCCTCGCACTGTCCTAGCTAGCGGCAGAGTAGGCACGGCCTGAGCGGGTCGCCCTCGGGGAAAGGGCATCGGTAATTGGCGAAGTGGTGTCGGAGTGAAAGGAAGGCGTCTCGCAGACGGAATTCTCGGAAGCATCATACATGTAACATTTTTTGTTTGCATATAGGCGTTTGTACCGCAGCTTAAAAGACGTCTTTAGACCCAGGCCGAATTCCACCAGTTTTTTACGAGCATGGCGAGTTGGTGCGGAGAAATCTTCAGTAATGCTGATGCCGGTACCCCGCAAGGCAGACCGCTTAGATAATAAGAGCTCTTTTGATTTGAAGCAAGAAAATTTAACAATGAGTGGTCGATCTTTGCCTGCTACATATCTGCCTATTCTGTGCGCACGTGCTATGTCTTTAGATGACATGTGAATGTCCAGCCTGTCACGGGCCATAGCAATAACTTTTTCTTCTGACTGGCGGGCGTTCTCATCTGAAATGTCCGATATGCCGTGAAACAGCAGGTTCTCCCGTCGAGACCTATCTTCGGCTTCGTCAAGGCGGGCTCGTAGCTCAGCCGCCTCTTGTTCCACGCGGTTTAGCGATTGACGTGTCTTAGATAGCTCTTGCTGCAGATTTGGAAGATCGTTAATCCTATTTTCTACAGTTTGCAACCGCACGGTAATGTCTGTTACAATAGCAGAAACCGTCTCATGGGAAATCTTAAGATCCGCCATTGCCTGTGACATACTGGATTGGTTAGATTCGATCCGAATACAGCGCTCATTTGTCTCTTTGACCATTTGAATTAGTTCCGCCATGGCCTTGTCAGGCCCCGGATTTACTTCAATGTCGCCACAAAGCAAAAGCAGCAAAGAACAGAAGGGTTTCAACAATGCTTCTGGGCACGGAAGCACAAGCGCAAATCGGTCGTCTGTCTTGTAACATTTACAAGGTAGGAGAAGGTTATTACCAACCTGCACAACAAAAAAGATGCGCTGTGAGTCCTTCATTCCACTTGTGCCTCCGTGCCCACTATCGTGGTAACAAGTGGTGCGTGCTTTTAAATGGTCCGTTATCGCCCATGACGATGTCGCTGACGGTGGACAGCGTTGCTCGAGGTTCGGGCAAGGGATGACGTCAGAAGGGCCGGGTGCTCTGCTCTCTGACGCACGTGAAGATTCAGTGGCGGCGCAGTTGATAGCCAGGCGTGTCGATGTCGAGCAGCAACAAGGGATTTGGACAGCAGGAGGCGTTCGATGATCCGGGCCATTGCTTGAAAGGAAGCCCAGAAGCTGCACAACAAAAAAGATGCGCTGTGAGTCCTTCATTCCACTTGTGCCTCCGTGCCCACTCAAGTGAATACAGTGAATAGAGTTCCTCACTATATTACGTAGAGGGAAATCTGTCGCTGCTTTGCTGTGGTATGCATAGGAATGCCGGTGTATTGCCACTTCGGATTGGCATCGTTCTCGGAGAGCCCGGGCACCTTGAAGACGCTCCTGGCAACCACCGTTCCGTCTGTCACAGGGATTCATTTTCAACTAAAACAGCACGTAAAAAGCTGTTTTATCTTTATTATAACACAAAAACTTCTTTAATTATGAGAGCTTGTTATTGCACGTACAATTATATAAAACATAAGAAGTATCAGCAGCCTGGTAAAGTTGGAGGACACAAGATTTGCGCTCACTTTGGAACAGTTTGTCATCTGTTCTTGCTTTTATTCGCTTGGATATGCATTGTAGGTGAGTAAACTTCATTTGAAGATGTAGTGTGGGTGAATGAAAATCTTTTATGAAGAGCTTAAGCACGCGTTATTTGTGTAGCTATATGCACATTTTAAACGAAGCCTCTTACAACATCAGCCAACACCAGCCTCGCAGACACGTATACCATCATTCCCATGATGGCACAGTGCTTTTAAGAAACTCCCATAGACGTTGGTGCCAGATTTTCCTCTAGGTGTTATAGTGAGAAACTCTATGCTTCCCATCATTTCCATGGTGAATCAACGACTGCAGCGCCAAAGTTCCCTTTATAGTAGGATACAACTTTGAAAAACCGCAGTTGGCTACCAAGACATACGGACCACGCGAGGCTGTTATACCCCTGTCACACAGGCACCTGCAAACTCCATTAACATGAAACTCCCTATTGGAGATTTACGGCAATGGAGTTGCGGCCGTGCTACACGGCACAATGCGAGCTTTTGACGGGCGCCGCCTGAGACAGAAATGGCACTGCTGCACTTACTTTCGCATGCGACTGCTCATATACACAGTCGCCATTAGAGGTGGGTTTTTTTTTTTTACGCAGTATGTAATCTAATAAGATCGCAGCGAGTGAGTTTTCTGTATGTCACTGCAAAACTTGTTTTCCAAGCATAGCGAAGTTGAAAGTGAAGCCGGTCACACTGCGCTCTTGCTTTCGTGCGTGGGCAATGTGGGCCACGCTGTTCGACCGGTGCGCTTCGAGTTATGATTCTGTGCTGTGTAATCATGCGTGTGTTCGAGGTGTGCCCAACTGCTTCCAGATGAGTGACGAAGCGGACAAATAAACAAAATAGCAGAACGACATTTCCCCCGTGCAGCATGGCGAAGCATTGGTGTAGAGGGTATAGGCGCTATGTCCTTAAAACAAATTAAAAACTCCCATTACGTGGTGTATAAACCAAGGCAAAAAATAATAATAATGCTAAAGTTTGTAACTGAGCCAGTTGCAACGATTTTGTTAACGTGGTTTTTTTCGCAGCTGTAGCTATCTGGGAATGAGAGTACTCCATCCAGCCGTAATGGTCATTGCCGAACTCCTTTCACAAAAATCTCCATTGAACTTCGTTGGCGCAAGGGAGACCGTGTGACAGGGAGTGCAATTCCCTTGACGTAAAGACGAAGGAGTTAAATGGAGTTCGCGGTTGCCCATGTGACAGGGATATTACTCCGCCAGCCAATCACAGAAGCAGACAAAATTGTCGTTATGCGACCATTTCAACAAGGCGTCGTACTACCTCCGGAACGTCTGCTGTTCTTGAAGAGTCTTCATCGGTGGAAGCACTGAGGTCTGCAACAGACATGGACAAAGTGTATGGATTCTGAGCATTTCACTCTTCAAAAGTCTGCGGTACAGTTCATTTCACTGCTGACCCCGTTTTACTCATGAAACTTCACTGCCAACTGAAGTGAAACTTGGCAATAAATAGTTGGAGCAAAGCAAGCGTTTTGTTTCAGTTTAATAAAAAATTAGGCTTTCGCCATTCCACTGTATTAGACAAGCAAAAACTTACAAAATTATGCGTTTACAATATTATTTTTGTGGTTACCGCCTTTTTAGGTAACACGGAAAGTTTAGAGTACGAACTATTTGCAGCCTCGTGGAGGAACAGTGGCTGGCGGTTATGAGGGCGTGAGCGGGGCTTCACTGCAGATTTGAGTTGTATGGGAAAAAATTAGGAGGGAGCATCACATGATTCTGCTAGTCTCGGCAAGCCAACCTCCTCTGAATCCTTCCATTTGCCATTTGCTGGGGCCTTGTGCGCGGTGCCTTTCGGGTATAATTAGGCCCACATTGTTCACGGACCATTCATGTTTGTTTGGTATGGGGCAACGATTAGTGGCGCCTGCTGTCAAAGGCACAGAGACGTAGGAAGTACAACGCGAGGGTTTCTGCTACCACGGGCATCGTTCTTCGCTTCAAATGCGTTGCCTTGAAATGTTAAGAAAGATTGGGGAGCCACACCCATGGCGACATAATTTTCAAAGCATCATTTGTGCTTACCCTCTGCAGTTAGCCGGCACTCTCACCTCGAAATCGATCCAGAGTATGCGGGGCCAAGCGTGGTCTGTTGTTTCGTCAAATCAGCTGTTGCGTACCTGAAACTTCGGTGCATATTTTGTTGCTAATTTTTGTTACGCTGTCTAGCACCTATACAGGACGAGACAAGATCACTCACGGGATTGTTATTTGTCGCGTGTTTGCTTAGTAAAAGGTTCTGCTGTGCGTCTTTCATAGTGAAAAATAAGTAGTGTTACCCTGCATTCTAAGCGCCTAAGTCATCGCCTTTTCTTGAAATTTACGTGTACTATTTTGTAAGATTGTGTGGTGCGACATCCTTGCGTTGTTGAGAAGTGCCTACTGAGTTCTCGCCGGTCTGTTGAGAGGCAGAAGGCATTGAGCAGAACGACAGCTTCGACTGGGACCGACTACCATAACAATTGGCCGGCACGGCCTTAAGTATGGTCGGGGCCCCCGGCTCGCCAGACTATCGTTGGGCACAATATGGGACGAATCTTTTTCACACTGAAAAGCAGTTGCTGCGGACCCTTGACGCTCACTTGATCGCCTGCACATGTTTGCAGGGGCGAAAGACGTCATATTGTTTCCCAGAAGATGGCCCTAAACACGACGAATCACCGTTAGAAGGGCGGCTGGGTTGCCTTCACACGTCTGTTGGGTGAAAGGTTGAAAGGTTTCCTTGTATCCCTGAAACTGCCCCGATACGCGACCAGTCGCCCTTTAGGTGGTCCTCGCAGGTTCTTGGGCATAATGCCAACACCTTCATTCGCTACTGCATTGGCGCCTGTCTGCTGCTTGCTTAAGTGGCGTGGTGGTTCGGTGCGTTACCTGACTGACATAACACGTACTCGAGCGCTTCATCAATGCTTCTTTTTGGGCGAGTTGGTTCATATTGAAACATGGGGGTAAGAGTGCAAACTGACGACCATAGGAAGGGAGACACGTACACACCAGCGCTGACTAACAACTGCTTTTATTGGCAAGGATAGCACACCTTATATATGCCAGCATGAAGCAAGGGAAATCAAGGGGGAAAAACATGTCAACGGTGATAGCTTGCCAACAGCGCAAGCGCAATACAGCCGACCAAGCGCAACAGAATGCAAACAATTATTTTTCTTTTTCTTTGCAATCTGAACCCCAGATAGCTGCATCCAGAAGATAAATTCAGCATCAAAGAGAGCAAGAGAAGGGGTGCTAAAGCACTTTCTGCCAAACTTTCTAATGTGGTAGGCTTCTAAACTGATGCGCACGGTCTTGTCACTGCTCTTTCCTAGAATCGTCGTCTCTTCAACCGGGCGACACAATCCGTGCTAATGTGCACAACTAAATGTGCGTATTTATCATCTAGTATTTTTTTTCCAGTTTTTGAGCGTGTTCCCCTAAACGGTCATTGACCCAGCGACCAGTTTTGCCGACGTAAAACATCCCGCATGACATGGGAATGCAATACACCACTCCAATAGAAACATTTCACTAGCGGTGGTAGGTGGTTCTTCTGGCATCCACGTTTTCTGACGTTACAGATATGTGGACACAACTTTCTCAGCTTATTTGAGGCAGGGAAACAAATGAGCATGCCGTGCACATTTGCCACCTTCTTAAGATTGTGGGAGAGTTTATGGATGCAAGGGACCACCTCAGGCTTAGGTGCCTTCCGTTGATCCTCTGCCGTTGTACTTCCTGATCCACGCTTCAATTTTTGAAGGAGGCTTTCTGAAACGGCATTCAAGACAGAGACGGGGAACCCTGTAGCCAAAAGACGACTTACCTGATTATTAAAACTGGGCTTAATCTGGTGTGAACACGATTTTTGGAAAGCCGATTCCATACACAACACCACTATTCCTCTCTTAATCGTCTTAGAGTGTGCCGAGTCAAAGGGCAGCAACCGTTTAGGGGAACATGCTCAAAAACTCAAAAAACTAGATGATAAATATGCACATTTAGTTGTGCACGTTAGCAAGCATACAGATTGTGTGGCCTAGTTGAAAGAGATGACGATTCTAGGAAAGAGCAGCAATAAGACCACCCGCATCAGTTTGGAAGCCTGTCACATTTGAAAATTTGGTAGCAAGTGCTTTAGCACCCCTTCCCTTGCTCTCTTTGAGACTGAATTTGATCTTCTGGATGTGGCTATCTGGGGTTCAGATTACAAAGAAAACTGATTGTTTGCGTTTTATGGCGCTTGGTTGGCTGTATTGCGTTTGCGTTGTTGGCATGCTATCACCCTTGGCATGTTTTTCCCCTTCGTTTCCCTTGCTTCACTCTGGAATATATAATGTGTGCTGTCCTTGCCAATAAAACCATTTGTTAGTCAGCGCTTGTGCGTACGTGTCTCCCTTCTTGTGGTCGTCTGTTTGCGCTGTTACCCACGTCTCAAATTGCTTCACACACTTGAATTCCTTCACTCAACCTGAGTGTGCATTCTCTGCGCTGACTATGTGCGCATATTCCAAAAACCCGCAGCAAACGCAACCAGAGTGAACCGACTAAAGTTACCGCTGGCCTACCACGTGGGGACATATTTCCCACCATCTTATTCCTCTAAATTTTTTATGACTAGGCTTCAAAATTGTCACGTGACGCTTACTACTAGTATTTTCCTTCCTCCATGGTATGAAGTGTAAGTTTCTGCTACCGCGGGCATTGTTCTTCGCTTTAAGTGCGTTGCCTTGAAACGTGGAGAAAGACTGGGGAGCCAGACCCATGGCGACATAATTTTCAAAGCATCACTTGTGCTTACCACCGCAGTTAGCGCTCTCACCTCTAAACCCGTCCAAACTATACCCGAGTGTAGCCTATTCTATTGGCAAATCGGCTTTTGAGCACGTAAACTCCGGTGCGTATTTCCTTGCTAATTTTTGTTCCGCTATCTTGCACCTATATAGGATGAGACCAGTTGTTTCGGGGGATAGTTATTTGTCACGTGTTTGCCTGGTAAAACGTTCTGCTGTGCGTATAGTGTTTTGAAAGTAATAAATAGCATTAGCCTGCACTCTAAACACTGAGGTCATCGCCTTGAGATTTACGTGCACTATTTTGTAAAATTGTGTGGTGCGACATCGTTGCACTGTTGATACGCGTCTATTGAATTCTCGCCGGTGTTTGGAGAGGCGGAAGGCATTGAGCAGAACGACAGCGTCGACTGGGACCGTCTGCCATAACAATTGGCCGGCATTGCCTTAAAGGCCCCAGAAACAGTTTGGACAAATTTTGTAGACTCATAGGGTACAGCTAAAGTTAATCATTCGCACCACAATTTGTGTGAAGTGCCTCATATTAAGAGAGCTACGGTTGATTACAAGTTACCCTCCTCCATAGTCGTGCATTTTCTTCTCAACTCGTTCGCCGAGTGATTGGGGCTATGCTCCGCCTTCACTGGCTTTGTGTCATGATGGCACATCTTGTCGTCGACTTCAGGTTCTCTAGGAGCGAGCGTGCGAAGCCTCTCCAGACTCTCCAGCTGCTTGGCAGTCGACCCCAAGCGAGTGCTATCGAAGCAGCGTGCGTTGCGAGCATTCTGTCGCAGCGCCAAACGTGTCTGGTATTCTGCTAACCACAGGCGAGCTGGGCATTTCGACGGATGGCTGCAGGCAATAACTCACGCTGATGAAGGAACTTTAGCGTAGACATACGTGAGCTCCCTGATCGGTCTCTGCGATCCAGCAACCCATTGGGGCAGAGCTTAACCAGCCAAACAAAGAGCTAATATTGCTCTAACCAGGTGTAAAACATTTTAAACATCTACAAAAACAATGTGTTAACGATTACACTCCTGCGAAAAATTTACACCAGCAGCAAACAAGAATAGATTTCGT
Source organism: Dermacentor variabilis (assembly GCF_050947875.1). Taxonomy (NCBI): domain Eukaryota; kingdom Metazoa; phylum Arthropoda; class Arachnida; order Ixodida; family Ixodidae; genus Dermacentor; species Dermacentor variabilis. The sequence goes on from NW_027460280.1 coordinate 15,676,872, forward strand.
TACTCCTACTTTGTGTGGTTGAGCTCTGTGCCGCCAGGTGGCTGCACCGTGCAGACCATTCACGTTTGCGCTTCAGCTCATCCCCTGAAATAACACAGTCAAATGGCCAGGCCTTGTCCCCTTGCGCTTGTGTTTACCCTAATACCGGACTCGCGAAATGCTATTGCGTTAGTAATCTTCCGGTGTAAAATTACGGGCGCAAACGCCTAAATCCTTCTGCTGATCGGATAGCGGCAGTCCGATGCACTGCAGCCAGTCCGCTCGTCTGCTGCCTTGCAGAGAGGCACTGTGTCACAGCTTGACATATTGCGAGTCACTACGTTTGCAGTTCACAACGCAACAAAGTCGAATCATAGTGCTCGCGAAAAGACTGAGACCGACTCTGACCGCGGAGCTCTCGTCAAAATGGAGCACGTTGTAACACAAGCAGACGACGCTTGCTGTGTGCTGGAAGGGCTTAAGTGTAGTGAGAAATTGTTCTCGTGCATTTTCTTTCTGTTGCTTTCTTTTTATAGAAACAAATTAACTAACATTCCAACTATTACGAACATCATTTGTTCAACGTAAAGGTGGAAAAATTATCGATGACGCTCTGGGCAGCCAATCGGATAGCTCGCCCTACTGACGTCAATTGCGGCATTTACGTCATATGGGTAGGGGCAGCTTAAAATTTCGCCGAGCAGTGTGCTTTGATTGGCAGCGATGTACATTTTAAAAACCTGGTAATAAATTACTCGCTTTATGCGGAGCACTTACATGTGTCAATTTATGATCAGAAGGACCTACTCTAACGACTCAGTATGTTTGTACAAAATCGTTTCAGGGTCCCTTGAAGTATGGTCGGGGACCCGGCTCGCCAGTCCATCGTTGCGCACAAGAAGGGACAAATTTGTTTCACATGGGAAAGCAAGTGCTGCGGACCTTGGACTCTCGCTTGATCGCCTGCACATGTTTGCAGCCGCGAAAGACATCATTGTTTCCCCAGATATGCCCATAAACGCGGCGAATTGCCGTCGGAAGGGCTGCTTGGTTGTCTTCACACGTTTGCAGGGCGAAAGATTTTCTCGTTTCCCTGAAACTGTCCCAAAACGGGACCTGTAGACAGTGTTTTTTCTAGCTGTCTGGAAGACGTACGTAAACCCTTCTGCGACTTACGCCACCTCGCGAAGACAAGGAAGAGTTGAGAAAAACATACACTATTCCTGTATTTTAAAACTTTGCGCCTGTGAACCTATGAAGAATACAATATGATTTACATTAAAGGGACCCTGAAACGATTTTGTACAGGGTGGTCCTTTATGAAGGGGAACACGCGAGCGCATGGCCTGTGCTCTTCGGAGGTAGAGTTACTGTATATGCTCATATCCAGCTTTTCTGGACACGAAGGGTTGGTTCGCGTGAGTGCCACCACGTGGCGTACTGACCTTAAACATTTCAAACTTCCCGCAGTGGCTTGTGATGACGTCAACAGAAGGAAAATAAAATAAATAAAAGCTATCCCTGTGCATTGAACTTTGCCACATTGCTTGTCCCGCCGGCGTTATCAATGTTCTTGATAAAGCGTAGCCGCTCGTCACCTGGAAATGACTTATGATCCTAAGAGCGTTTAGTCGCGACGATCGATGATGGATTCTGGGCTTTTGATACGGTTCTTTTTTTTTATTTTTATTTTTGATGCTACGGAGTAAACAAGCTAGCCTAACCGTCAGAAGCACTCTTTGGCAGTCTTTCTTCAGTTGGCAAACATTGTTAATGTCCGAACATCGCACAGAGTCTACGAGAGACGTCGTCATGAACGGCTTTTGATTTTGACCTATTGATTTCGTTAAGGTGCCCCCAATTATTTCGCCAGTGACTTTGCTATCTGCACTCACGGGCTACTGACACAGCTCTAAATCGAAATGTGCTTAAGTATTAAGACATATACATGGATATGTTGGTTTTGCACCTTGACGCAAAATTCACGACACAAGAATTGAGCAAACTGTATCTTTGTTGTCGTCTCTAAGCATGCAATGGCCGAAGTTGCTCGCAATAGTATGTCGCATTTACTGGCCACCAGGCCAGGTACACCCTTGGGTATGACATATACAGTACTTGCAGTTAGTTTCCAAGGTAGTCTCCTATGACGGTTATCCACGTGTGTGAAGGAAGACCGCTATTTTAAATTACTGTGCAGTAATATATGCGGGATTTGTATGCTCTCTATATTGTCTACCATGTTGCCGTTCTGCCTTTATAATATAGCCGCAAAGTAGACTAGCATTTATCGAACGCCATAAAGGCTACCGACATACTGAAAGACCTCGTGCACGGCTCCTGACAATTACTTGTATTCAAGAGTTGTGCGACTGCCAAGGGCATCCTTAACGAATGTTACATAACACATTATGGGATTTTAGGTGCCAAAACTACGATCTCATTATGAGGCACGCTGTAGTGGAGAATTCGGGAATAATTTAGACCACTTGGGGTTCTCTAACATGCGCCTAACCCTAAGGGCACGGGTGTTTTCGCATTTCACACCTATCGAAATACGGCTGCTATGGCTGGGATTCGATCCCGAGAGCTCGTGATTAGCAGCCAAACCCAATAAAAACTAAGCAACTACGGAGGGGAAGGAATGTTGGCAGTTCGAGGAAGATGACAGTCGCCACGTGAGACAATTTGTTCCTATCCTCATTGCACGAGAATCGGTACCAGCCGACGAAGAATGACACCATAGAATGCACTGTATTTAATGTGATGGAGTCAGCGTCCAGTATTTCAGACCCGAATCGCCCTGTAACTGACGACCAGGCATCTCACTTATAAGAGCAGGTGCCTGACAGTTGTCGGGCGCTGGCGTCGGGCACAGGACCTACTTGACCTCTGTTCAACACTTGCCGCCATTCTCTCCTTATTTCGCACCATCGGTTTCATCTGAACTGCTTCAACAGCCCATTTATTTTTGCCAAAATTTGGCCGACCTGTCAACGTAATGGTTTCTTATTTTTAAGTCATCTTTTATATTTAGGCTAATGCTGTCCTGAGATTTGCAGCGGTTTCACCTTTCCCAAAATGCCCGCATTTTTGTCGACCTCTGTTCACACTTTGGAGGATTTTTAATAGAAGTTGAAACCATTGCATGGTCCCCTGACAACGTTGCTCAAAAAGTTTTTATTTCCCTGAGGTCTCATGCAAGCTTCTGCATTCTTGCCGTTCATCAACCTCCGGGTTTACCTGTCACTTGTATCCCATTTTGACGACTACAATCTCACGGAAGTTGGCAACGATATAATGTCCATGGAATTAAAGCCGTTTAAATAATTTCTATCGTGGAGACAACAGCTGCTTTTGATCACTGGGAATACAAATATTGCATAAATGAGCGCCATTCTCAAGCATATAAATTGATAGTCTAAAAAATTATGCGGATCTTACGTATGTGCGAATTGATGTAAACGAAGCTTTCTGTGTTCTTCGTTGTCATCGTCATACGTAATCTCCACAGAGTAGTCAGGCACCCTCCAATGAAATGATGTCAGTGTTTGCCCGATTACGCCCACCATTGCGATGCAAATAAACCTAACTTCAACCCATTTTCTCAGAAATAAACGTTGAATGAAATGCTGACGTCATCCTGAACAAGATCGTCAAGAGCCGTAGTGCTCTTTCTTATGATGCCCCTATTGGCAAGGCGATGTACTCTTGTACCGTAGAAATGTCCCTCGGACGTCTCTAATGCGCTCATTTTTATTCTCGAGCGCCCAATGAAAACAGTCATCGCTGTAACTCAAGATGTCCTGGTGGCAGGCCACCTTGGCATGTTGCGCAAGTATGACCACGCTGATACATTTGGGTTGGCATATACCACTTTATGCGTCATACTTCACCACATTCATTTTTCAAACTATGCCAGAGCTCGAAGAGGCCGGCCAACTCATTAGGTCCCTTTTCTCTGTTTACTTCCGCAAAGTGTGCATCTATCGCTATGGTTACCAAATATGCCCAGCGGTATGCTATTACTCAAGCCTTTCTGGCGACCTGAGAAACTGAAGTTACAGGCTTTCTTCAACCGGCGTCGACGTTCAATATGGCTATCCTCAATCGTTTTTCGCGGACTTCGCTCGCCGCCTTCTCCCCAGTGTCATCTCTTACACTACTCGCTCCTGCTAGACACAGCACAAACACGCAACGACCTTAATGAAGTATCAATTACCTGCTAGCTGACATGCTGTCAATGTACCTTTCTGCAGAGCACTGGGATTGGAGCGTGGTCCTGTCTATGGGGACATTATCGGCCTACAGCCTTGCTCAACAACACTGCCCTTTACTCATCACTTTTTTTTGTCAACAGCAGCATAATGTATTTCCTCTGAATATACTTACGGCTATAAGTGTGACCTTGCACGCCCGCTTATTCTGTTACGTTGACGGCGACCGTCGTCGTCAGGCTGCCGCCTCATTCTAAACTTCGCCCTCACCAGAGAGCACAGAAAGTTGTTTTCACAAAGAAACCACCGGGATTCGAGCAAATGTATTCGCAGCATCCTCCATTTGGGAGCTGGGCGCACTAACTATTACGCTATTACCTCCCTCCACAATTTTCTGTTTATCTGTCTTCCCACTTCTCGTTTTCGTCGCAGATGCAGGCAGAACGGACGCAGAAACGAAAAAAAAAGTAAAGATTGCTTGAGCCGCCAGCTGACACGACCTTAACTTTGGCAGGTTACTCTCATTGGAGCGCATGTGCTTGCGGCTAAGTGCAGATCGTGGGTCGCCTTAGCTTTATTGTAAATTTGCTTTCACCGACTCTTTTCAAATAAAACTGAAACGCCGGACAAAAATAACACCTACCGTTGTATTTTTTTCTTCTTTTCTAAGTTTAAACCAAAAACACTCATTCGCACAAGCAGTGATTTTTTTAAGAAAGGGCATAAGGATGACATATTTCGAGACCATGTCACTGCCAGTATGGGCCAGTACCACGTATCGACGAAAGGGCTTCACACTGCCGATGCATGCGGCAGGTTACTGAATGATGAAAACAGGAAACACGACTGTTTTTCAGTTCACGCAACTTATTAGACACAGAACACCAGGCGCCCACCACCATGACATTTTTTTGACAACAGCGACACACAACGGCGGACTGATATACTTCTAAAGGGGTTTAATTTTATTTTTCCTCGTAAAACCACCAGCACAGGGAGCGCTGCACTGTGCACCGCAGCCACGTACTCTAGCCGCCCTCCTTTTCTTCTAACAATATGGCCGACGGCGGCTTCATGTGCTCCCGTAGGCAGCAAATTAGACTGTCATTCCAGAAGTTTAAATATATAACCTCTTTTCATAGAAACGACAGCATGGTTGCTAATATATTGTTCACTTGGATATGTTTGGCACGAGGCCCAAGACGGCACCCTGTCTTCTAACGCATTCTTATATTTGCGTTCGTGTCTCTGTCTTGAAGGGACGTGCACCGTAACATGCTGCAATGGTGCTTGTGTTGAGCGTATGTAAGGCGAGAAACACTGTTCTAAAATGTCTGTTCTCTAACTTGTGCAGCAAACCCATGTTTATAGTGTTCCCGCAATAGCAAGAGTCCCGAGTATAGCAAGCGTAACCGCAAGCGTCAAGTTATAGTGGGAACTTGAAGTGACAGTGTAGTTGTATTTAACAGACCCTGCCAGTAAGGAATGAGCGGTGAGGCATGGCTGATGAATAATTAATTGCCAAGATAGGTTTTCAGTAAACATTTGTTACCAAGAACGGCGGGTGCTTATACTACCGCAAAGGACGGATGCTGGGCGGTGACTCCAATAATTTACTCGCCACATCACACATCTACACTGGAATTCAACTGGTTTCACCAACTCTCGCATATATTCTCTCTACCCTAAACTGTGACTTCGCCTGTCACCTGGGCTCCAGCTTTTCCTCTCTTTGTGCCTCGCTTCTTTTCCAATGTGCCGAGACGTGCTTTCACTGATACTTGCTGCTCCTTTTTCTCAGTAAATGAAGGCATTCATTCATTCATTCTTAAGTTACTGCAGAAAATTGCGTGTCTTCATCTCCATAACTACCCTGTCTCTCACCTGGACTCTCCCATCGCAAAACCATGTTACTGTGTTGCAAATGGCTGGGCGTCAAATATACAATATTTTAGGAATGGCCAGCAGCACGGCGTGCAATTTTCGGTGGGTGTCGAGACAGTATATAAAGCGCCTTCTCTGCCACATCCGCACTTAGCGCTGTGCTCCGTGGCTACTATTAGCCCCTAGCACGCAGTACGAAATGAAAGAAACCTATCTGGGAAGAAACCTATCTGCCGCATCGGTCGGACGACCGCAGCCAATGACACCGCCGGTAGCATGAACGTACGTCATGGCCACGTGGTAGACCCGGCAAGGCGGGGCCGGCGAGCGGGCGCCTCGCCGCTCTAATCATGTCTGTTCTTTTTTCTCTCCCTGGTCGAAACACGGGCCTCTTTCGCCGCTGACGGCGGCACATAAATCGGCTACAATTTGTTTCTGACACAAAATAACTTCAAGAATAAAGTGACCTCGAAAGAGTGCGAGTGATAGAACGTGCAAAATAGTAAATCGTTGGTGATTTCTACACGGACGCAGTAAGCGCAGATGCACCAGCAATCGTCTGTATACGAAGCGGCTCACCTGACTGGCGTGTTTACTCATCGCTACTAACGGCACCAGGAAAACTAACCGTATTTTCACTTAAGAGAAACACAAATGTTCAGGCATTGATTGTGCTGACAAATTTAGGCGCTTTATTACGAGCTGTGGACGCATCGCAAGGACCCTCGGCCCCGGATAGACAGCTGGCGAGCTAGGCCTACATCTTCTCCCAGCGATCGCAAGCTCGCCTGGCATGCTCATTCGCTTCTGTCGGCGCCAATGAAATCAAATGTGCTGCAATTTAAGCGTGACATAACTGTGTACACGTTGTGCCGACTAACATAGGTGCTTCGTTATACGAGCTGCAAGCGATCGTGTCACAAGCGCAACCGGTGTAGGATTCGATGGCCCAGCGAGCTATGCCTGCCGGCTCCTGGCCATCGGCGGCTGTCAATTAAAATCAGATACTGCTAACGCGGCCTTGCAGAAACACGTCTACAGTGCTCGCATAGACGTGTTTATATTGTCATCGTTTGTTTCAAACAAGATAGCTGTGCAAATACGGTTGCTTTCACTTTCAGTTCGAAGTTACGCAGCATTCCAAACTTCCACGCAGGGGCGCCGATTCTGGGCGGAGCTACCCACCGCTTGCTCATTCGTACCATGTGTCCCGAATTGCCGCACGCGGCAAGTCGCACACGACGTGCTGTACGACAGATCGCATGGAAAATTGCACCATGTGTCTCGCGCTTGAGATGTGGCCAATCACTTAGCAACTAGATATTGCGGCTGGCGATGGCGAGGACGAACCTCAACAAAACCCTCGCATCGGTCACGATCAATGGTAAGACAGAACAAATCGGCGTTGAACGTTGTGGCAGCGCAGCCAAGCTGATAGTATGGGAAATGTCCCGATGAACACGACAAAAACTGCAGTTGCAGCGACACGGACAGCGTCCCACTACAAGTACAACAGCTAGAACAAGCAACAACAGAGGAGAAGAGCACATGTAAGCTGCATGGCAGCCAACGAAAATTCGTGACGTAGCCACATGACGTAGCGTTTTCTTGGGTATTTACAATCCCGCTTGATGTCAATGTCGTGAGGTGCTCTGTTTTGCGGTTGGCTGCGCGCTCGTACTTTAAGATTGATTTTAAATATGTTCTAAGCGATATTCGCCGCTGATATTTTATAGATGATGTGTGTGTAACGAAGTAAATCGATCTCACAAGTTATCTCGACTTCAAATTTTTGTGTCAGAACTCCTTTAAAGTGTAACAAACCTTGGCAAATTTGGTGCAGTGGTTGCCGATAAAAACGAATTCTCTTTTTACATATATTTAGATATAATCACCCGAGCTAAAGCTTCCTCTTAAGGGCTAGTTTCTCCACTATCGTGTCCACGTGTAGAACAAAATCCCGAAGATAGTGCAATACCAACCCGACCCGCGCTGGCGGTAAAGCAGGCGTTAAGCACTCCCCATACGTGGGCCGATCCCAAAGATGGTAAAATGGTGGGCCGACCCGCAGCCGAGGTGCAGTTCGCCATTAAGGGGCCCACATACACAGCTTTGCTGGTCATCCTTCTTCACAGAGTGGAAGGGCACCGAGACTTTTTTCTTATCCGCGTTTGTCCTGCATGCGTCTGTGATGAAAACAAGAAGCAGGTATGCATGGAAAAATTAAGCTAGCAGCGGCAGGTGGTAGCGCAGAAGTTAGCATGCCTAGCCCCTGCACGTACTTATATCTGCATTGACATGGGTTCGTGGTAGTGCTAGCGACCAAAGCTCTCCTTTTTCTGCGTGCTCCAGCGATTGTGAAACTAAGGATATGGTTAGCATGCCCAGCCACTGAATGCAAATTGCAGCAGTTATGAGTGGTCGAATCCCGCTGGGGCTGATTGTGAAGAAAGCTTCATTTCTCTGTCCACTCTCGCGATGGTGAAGCTAAAATGAGGAGGGGGCCTGGCGGACACAACGTTGATCATCACCATAACATAATGGATGGACGACCTGCGGAAAGGGCAAGGCACACTAAGTTTTTAGCGCTTCACTTGTCCTACAGTAAAGCGCTACAATGGCTAGTATGCTCTCATGGGTGTGGTCGACCGAACTGCTTCTCACTCCTAAAACTGGACTGAAACTAAGAAAATCCTCCGTTTGCAGACACCTCGCTACACTGAAATTAGCAAAACAATATCAGTTTATAAAAGTGCGTGTGCCAATTATCTGGTGTCCTTGTGTGTGGAGGGCATAAAGGTCCTGGCAATGAAACAGTAGTATCGGCAGTTTTGCTGCAGTTGCACACAAACAAAATTCGGTGAAGTGATCGGACAGCGATCTACCAGTCAGAAGACCAACCCGCAAATAAAATCACTGGTTTCAGATCTTCCGATGTACTTGGCTTAGCTGCCAACCGTAACATTTTTCTTTCTGTGCTCTTATGAAGAGGAAAACTCCACATTGCTACCAACAGTACACAAAATAGACTGGCTTTGAAGCTGTGACCACACACCGCACTTTTGTACATTTAGCCCATGTAGTATTGGGGCAGCACATTTGAGCAAAATGGTTAGGTTTTCGGTCAAAGCACTGTGACAAGCAGGAAGAAATCGTCATGCCTGGTCGAAACAATACCATCTGAAATCTTATTTACTTACATATTTTTTTGAAAAATCACTGACCGTTTGTACATTTGCTTCGTATGAGTTATATACTAGCTTGCCTTGTCAATCTCAAAAATGTATTCTCTTTGCGGGAGAAGGCCTTCGTGAAAAACGATGTAACATAACAGTAAAACATCCAGCAAGGTTGCTATCCAGATGATTGGCGAAATTGTGCACTGAGAGCGTGTCGACTAGTGTGCGATTGAAAGTTGAATTATGATCGTTGTAAGCTTGCGTTGGGTCTAGCACGAGCGAGTAGTGGTAGCGATGACATTGGTGTGAAAATGGTCAGTTCAGTCTGCGATAAGTTCTTGTGGATCTCCCCACTGAATGACGCAGTCGTCACGATGAGAGCACTTCCGTTACATTATTAGCCCAGTGGGCTGGGAACGCTCTAGTGGTAGGTCACCTTGAGTGGTATTGGCTAACAATTATTAATATACGTACTTTGCGAGGATGAAAAGGATGCAGAAACACCACTGGTGTTGTCTAACTATTCGTAAACAGGCCCCCAAATTTCAAGTTGGCACACCCCCAAATTTAAATTTGCCCACCCCCAAATTTAAAGTCGGCCACGCCCGATTTTCATTTCGCCCAGCCTTAAACTTCAAGTTGGCCCAATCCCAAATTTCAATTGGGCCACCCCTAATTTTGAAGTTGGTCCACTCATGAATTTTGAGTCGATGCCCCTACAATTTAGGTTGGCCCACCCCATTATCGCCCCAAATTCAGATTGGCTGGCCCTGAGATTGCCCCCACATTTAGGTAGGACCAACCGCATATCACCCCCAAATACAGATTGGCCTGCATCCACAAACCACCAAATTTAGACTGGCCCACTCCAATACCACCTGCAAATTTTGGTTGGCCCACCCCCTTATAAGCCCCAAACTTAGCCTGGCCCTCCCCTCTATCACCTCAAATTTAGGATGGCCCACTGCAAATCACTCCCAAATTTAGGTTAGCCCACCCCATATCACCCCCGATTCAGCTTGGCCCCGCCCCATATCACCCCCATGGTTAGGGTAGCCCACCCCCATATCACCCCAAATTAGGTTCTCCCACCCCCATGTCATCTCCAAATCCAGGCTGGCCCACCCCCCATATTCCCCCAAACTTAGGCTTACCCACCCCTATATCACCTCAAATTTAGGTTGGGCCACTCCCATATCACTACCAAATTCAGCTTGGCCCATCCCTGTATCACACCCAAATTTACGCTGATGCCACTTCCAAATTCACGTTGGCCACCCCAGCCCTATTTATGAAGACGTATGTATTTATATGGGAAATGCGTCAAGTTTTTTGGCGTTACAGACACGATTTTGCACGATTTTGCTACCAAACTGCTGGGGTACTCGACAAAGAATGCTGCGCATTAAAAGCAAATGCACCGAACGAGGGACGCCATGTGTTGATCCTAAATGCTGACGGCTAGCCAAGCTAGCTTCTCTGTAGAGCGACCAGAGCAGACAGAGCACGGGACATTTATTCAAATGTTTTTTTTACGGCCACACCTGCGGATTCATACCACTGGGCTGTAGGGAGCACATTAGCAGTAGCTATTAATCCAGACGCTGCACATCTCCTGGTTGGTGCATTTCTTATTTGGATGAATCTTTAGAAATAACGCTTGGGCAGCGACTCAGCCTAGCAGACCCTTTGTTCCACAAGAATGTTGCATAGGAATGGCACTGGCCACCGGGTGGCATTGTGGCCCAGGTGGACCTGATTCGATCGGAGTGTGTGCCATTAAGGACAGCCAAAAGTCGAAGAAAATGGACCTTCCAGAAGAACGCAATAAGAATAGCCATTTTGTTCTCCCAGGTTCCACGGTACAAAGCACGAAAGTTTTTTTTTTTTGCATAACACAAGGCCATGCGCAAGCTTCTAGTTATGATGTCCAATGAATAAAATCTTCATAAGAGCGATGACTTAACAAATGAACACGACACTGCTACATTTTAGGAAGGAAAAGTAGAAAACATAATATTTCAAGAGCACCACTGGAAAACCAGAAACGAAAGCACATCTTGAGTTTTGTGTTTCTGCCATCTGGTAGGAGTCTGTAAAACTAAGTCCTATGTGGCTTAAAAGAAAAAACTGCTGAAAAACTAGAACCCAAAGCAAACCTTGGGTTTTGTGTTTCTGCCATCTAGTGAGAGACTACAAAACTAGTTCTTATGAGGCTTAAAAAAAAAAGTGCGAAGCGGGAATCGAACCGCGGCCACCGTGACGCGGGACTATAGGTGCACGCGATTTCACCACTCAACCACGACTTTCGAGGCTTCGCTGAGCAGTACGCTCATGTTTTTATAGATACCACATGAATTTTCACATCAGTGTTACAAAAATCGCTTTTGGGAACAGTGTTACGCCATGTGTCGAGAGTCAAGATAGGCATAAATCGAAAGTTGAATCTCCGTGATTACAAAGAAGGCGCCAAATAAAAGGACAGACGAAGGAAGGAGACAAGTTGGCGCACTAACAACCGAGTGTTTTATTTCTTGACATGGGAATATATAGCTGCTGTCAAGGATCAAAACAACAAGAAAAAAACATGGCCGTCATCTGCATAGTGCAAGGAAGCCACGATACAGAATAACTTCCAAGTGTCACTCCCAAGATACGCCAGTTCCTTTGTCGAAAGAAAAACTGAGGCTTCACTGATACAATCATCACCACACTTCTTGATCTCAAGCGCTTCCAATATCTCCCTTGTCAGTTGATCATCAGCTCTGTTCAAAACACGCATTCTATCGAAATCTGGAATGCACTTGTGAGCCTTACAATGCGCACTTATATGACAGGAGAGCTCGTTTTCCATCTTATATCGATGCTCATGCAATCAGAATCTCCGTACTACATACGCTGCACTGGGTATTACGATAGATGCTGTAGTTTTATCACAGGCATTGTTTTGCCTCGAAAATCGAGTACAAATTTTCGTCGTTTCCATAGGCTTCCATTGCTAAATCTTTACCCGCTATGGGAACTAAATTCTTACGTGCCATAGCGTGATCACTGCATTTGGCTCGTGTGGATTGTCTTCCAGAACACGTCTGTCACCTGCCTTTTTCACTAATCGACCTGCAGCTTTTGCCATTCGCGAAAAACCCGCTCGTTCCATTGAAAACGCGCTAGCTTCGTGCCGGGCCCGCTTGGGGCGCTAGTTGGTACGTGTCCAGAAAAGCTGGATATGACCAAAGGTAGCATCTACCTTTGGTGGCATATACAGTAACTCTATTCAGAGGCTGCTAAGAGCACCAATAGCAGGCAGCAAGGGGAAGCACATCCGCTTGTAGCGCCATCTATTGGTGGCCAGACTAAGCAGACACGGCTGATTGCCAAGCGGCTGTGGACTGCCTCCCGCAACAGACGGGGCCTGCTACGCAGCGTCTTGCTGGCATCAAACCGCACTTGGTATGCTAGCACATAGAAAATGTGGAAGGACCAACATTTGCCCGCTAGTTAATGGGCGCTCCCAACGTATTTTAATGCATAAGCATTCTTTGACAAGTACCGCAGCAAGTTCTGTCCACCACGCGAAAACTGTAATGCCTTGTAATGAGCGATGTTAATACCATAATGGGCGACGTTACAACATCTTATCATTATAATAATATAAATGTAGATGATTGGTAGCCTTGTAAGCGTTGAGGAACAATTAAAAATATATATAGATTAGAGAGAAGAACAATAGAGATACAAAGGGTCCACAGAAAATGCATGGGGAAACCTATAGTAGGAGTGGGCCAACTTGAAATTTGGGTGTAGGCCAACATAAATTTGGGAGTGGGCCAACTTGAAATTTGGGGGTGGGCCAACTTGAAATTGTGGGTGGGCCAACTTAAATCTGGTAGTGGGCAAAGTTGAAATTTGGGGGTGGACCAACTTGAAATTTGGGTGTAGGCTAACATAAATTTCAGGGTGGCCAGCTTAAACTTTGGGGGTGTGCTTATGCACACTTTGACAACTCCAGTAGAGTTTGTGTACTTTTTTGCCGTACGCAGCCCTGGCTACCCCGTTCCCCCATGCGTGAATAAACCTCACTTGATTCGAAGCGGTTTAGGAGCGTAGTGCACTCAAGTGAAGCTTTACATCAGGTAAATAAACTTAATTTTGTTATTTATTATTCAGGCCTAGTTATTTCTATAATGATGTTTGCTTAATTATGTAATTAACCTCAGTCAAGGTTATGACGAAGACGTTTATATATGTAATTAATAAAGATTACTTAATTAGTAATCTTAATTTTATAAACCACTGTCATATGGGTGTGGTTTATAAAATTCCCCTTAGCTGTGGCCAGTTTTACGTAGGGCAAACGGGACGGTGTATCAATCAGAGGCTAAACTGCGCACCAGAGTTAGATGAATGCGCGATATTGTACAGGCATAAGAATGAAGATGTGCGTCTTATGGTAGAGGCATGGCATATCTATAATGGTGGAAGTGCGTGCCTGAATCAACCTTCGATTACTTTACATAAGGAAGAGATTAAGTGTCTTAACAGTTATCTCTCACGTAGACCGGCATGTGTACCCGACTGAAACGTGGTGTTACCATTCCTGAGCATGCGCAGATGAGTTTTGTGTCTTCTTTCTTTTTTCGCCTCAGTGCTCCCTTCAGTTGATAGTCGGCGTTCGTGTTGTCCACTTCTCTACTCTTGTGTCCTGTCTGCACGCCTCACTTCTTTTTTGCATAATGAACCTATTTCTTTTTCTTCATTTCAACTAAGATGTCATTAACTCGCGTTTGTTCCCTCACCCAATCTGCTCTTATCCCTTAATGTTACACCCATCATTCTTCTTTCCATAGCTCGTTGCATCGTCCTCAATTTAAGTAGAACCCTTTTCGTAAGCCTCCAGGTTTCTGCCCCATAGGTGAGTACTGGTAAGACACAGCTATTATACACTTTTCTCTTTAGGGATAATGGCAACCTGCTGTTCATGATCTGAGAATGCCTGCCAAATGCACCCCAGCCCATTCTTATTCTTCTGATTATTTCTGTCTCATGATCCAGATCCACCGTCACTACCTGCCCTAAGTAAATGTATTCCCTTACCACTTCCAGTGCCTCGCTACCTATTGTAAATTGCTGTTCCCTTCTGAGACTGTTAAACATTACTTTAGTTTTCTGCAGATTAATTTTTAGACCCACTCTTCTGCTTAGCCTCTCCAGGTTAGTGAGCATGCATTGCAATTGGTCCCCTGAGTTACTAAGCAAGGCAATATCATCATCGAATCACAAGTTACTAAGGTATTCTCCATTTACTTTTATCCCTAATTCTTCCCAATCCAGGTCTCTGAATACCTCCTGTAAACACGCTGTAAATAGCATTGGAGAGATCGTATCTCCCTGCATGACGCCTTTCTTTATTGGGATTTTGTTGCGTTCTTTATGGAGGACTACGGTGGCTGTGGAGCCGCTATAGATATCGTTCAGTATTTTTACATGTGGCTCGTCTACACCCTGATTCCGTAATGCCTCCATGACTGCTGAGGTTTCGACTGAATCAAATGCTTTTTCGTAATCAATGAAAGCTATATATAAGGGTTGGTTACATTACGCACATTTCTCTATCACCTGATCGATAGTCTGAATGTGGTCTATTGTTGGGTAGCCTTTACGAAATCCTGCCTGGTCCTTTGGTTGACGGAAGTCTAAGGTGTTCCTGATTCTATTTGCGATTACCTTAGTAAATACTTTGTAGGCAACGAACAGTAAGCTGATCGGTCTATAATTTTTCAAGTCTTTGGCGTCCCCCTTTCTTATGGATTAGGATTATGTTAGCGTTCTTCCAAGATTCCGGTAGGCTCGAGATCATGAGGCATTGTGTATATAGGGTGGCCAGTCTTTCTAGGACAATGTTCCCACCATCCTTCAACAAATCTGCTGTTACCTGATCCTCCCCAGCTGCCTTCCCCCTTTGCATTGCTCCCAAGGCTTTCTTTACTTCTTCCGGCGTTACCTGTGGGATTTCGAATTCCTCTAGACTATTCTCTCTTCCATTATCGTCGTGGGTGCCACTGGTAGTGTATAAATTTCTATAGAACTCCTCAGCCACTTGAACTATCTCATCCATATTAGTAATGATATTGCCGGCTTTGTCTCTTAACGCATACATCTGATTCTTGCCAATTCCTAGTTTCTTCTTCACTGCTTTTAGGCTTCCTCCGTTCCTGAGAGCATATTCAATGCTCTCAGGAAGTCCCTCAATAATTCTAATTACAGAAAGGCTTTGATCCAGCCGACAACGCCAGCGATAGGCTGATCGATGACATGTGACCTTGCTCCGCCCCTTTGCCACCATGAAAGTTCTTGCGTGCCGGGCGAAGTGCGCGCGCTTCGCCTGTTGTGCTATGCACATTGCTGGGATAATTTCGTTCCGGGAGGGCCGAAATGCCTTGTTGCTGTGCTGTTGGGTGCCGAAACCGGACGTACGCGTGCAAGAAGTTATTTGCATCCCGCACGGCAACCAGAACCTAACCAGAAGAAAAGTATGCTTGCATAGAATTGGGCGGAAGGACTTTGAACTGCCGGTAACTGCACGGCTTTGCGACGCAAGAAACATAGAAAGATACAAAGGTGCGATAGAGAGTATACACATGCGTGCGTCGAGCTGTGATAGTATTTCATTCGCGCACATGGATGTTGATGGCCGACGTTTGTGGAGATTATTTATTTTAGTTCGTTATGGGGGGAGCCCGCTGAATAGCTCAGTGTGACCTAGGATGCAAGGACCGAAATGCCTTGTTGCTGTGCGCGTGGGTGCCGAGATCGGATGGAGGATGGCAAGAAGTTTAGAACGACAGAAAGCTGAGCTAGTTGGTAAGGGTTCATTATGCAAAATAGAAGTGAGGCGTGCAGACAGGACACAAGAGTAGAGAAGTGGACAACACAACGCCGCGTTCGTGTTGTCCACTTCTCTACTCTTGTGTCCTGTCTGCACGCCTCACTTCTATTTGGCAAGAAGTTATTTTGCATTCCGCGCGGCAAACAAAACCTAACCAGAAGATGACAGTGGTCGCATAGAATTGAACGGAAAGGCAGAACCGTCGGTAACTGCACGACTATGCGAGGAAAGTAACGTTGAGCGATACGAAGGTGCGAGAGAAAGTGCACACGTGTGTGCGCAGAGCTGCGATAGTATTTCATTCACGCGCATGAATGTTGACGGCCGAAGTTTGTGGAGATTATTGATTTGAGTGCATCATGAGCCCGTTGGCTTAGCAAGTGCAGTATGACCTAGCATGCAAGTAAATAATGGGGCTGAAGCGCATTAACTCGCTGAAAAATATCCGCATTGCGTTACGTGCGATAAAAAATAAGGAATTTCACAGGGAATTCTACTTTCACACTTTCCTTTGTTTGTGCGCGCGTTGTTAACTGCGCTTTACGATATGTCCAAGAAGTCATTTCCAACTCTGCATATCCTAATCGTATTTTGTGCATTGCACATGTGAATAAATATCCTAAGTGCCTGCATTACTCTGCTGTTAAAAAGAAATACTGCATAGCCACTGCTGCTGGCCATCAAATAATAAGTATAATACAATATATCAAAGTACATCACATTCAGCTGGAAGCTCGTTCCTTCCAAGTTTTCCCTTACACTCGAAGAAGTTTCAGTAATCGGCAATGCCATTTTACTGATGAAAAAGACAACTGCAAATTAACATAAGAAAAACGCCAGAAGCGATACACGGATCGCCAGCAAAACACAGTGCAGTAATAGCTAGGCCAATCCGCGTGCGGTTCGTATAAGGGCCCTCTAATTCTTACGGGGCTTTAGCGGTGCACGGAGGCGGAAAGGCACAAACACAACAATGCGCGTCATGATTCAAGTTTATGTGGCGACGTCGCACGGTTCACGAGAACAGTCAACCGCATTCACACACGCTCACACACTACGCTCGATGTTGGTGTGCCGCGAGATCAGATCGCGCTGGCAGCCCGAACACGATCGAGGAGACTCGCTGACACGATCCATACCGCCGCTTCAGAATGTCAGGACAGTTGCACTGGTTCGTAGCACTGAACCACATAACACAACAGTCGTCGTGTAATCGCTACACGACATACACACTCAGCAGCAAGAAGACTGTTGGCGCACTCGTTTCCACACACACAAAGGATGTTGTTTAGTTGCCGTGAGGGTCGCACGTTTCAGCGACGTTATGTCGAAAGTTTTTCGGTCCAAGCCACTGTCAGCCTTCTTTTTTACCCGAATTCTTCGTTCAAAGTAACCCCTATGTGTACGCAGCACACTTACAAGCAAAAGAATTCACAGAGCAAACGGGATTAAGCGCAAGCTATCACCAAGGCTCGCGCGGTGATTGAGCGCAAATGAACGAAAGGTAAACAATCGAGGCGATCAAGCCCTCATTCCGCTCTCTTGAGCGTTTTTCTTTCAGCGCTCATTTGAAATTAAAGGACTAGATTTAGCGGTTCGGGCCCTTCTTTCGTTTTTCACCACAGTCAGGCACCAGTAGCGTTTTATTTCCGCGCGTGTGCAGATATTTTTTCACCTCACGAATGCCGCGGTTTAGCTTGGGCGCCGTCTGCTACAGGAACTTCCTAGGTGGCGCGCGCGGCAGATGTAGCTTAAAGACCCTTAAACTTCGTAAAGTAGTGACACTCTCCTCCTCCGCCTTCACTCCTCTTCGTTTCTCCTCTCTTTCACGCTCCCTCCACGACCGTGGCGCTGCCTACGATGCTCGAGCGCTGCAGATGACCTTTCGCAGAGTAAATGCATGCATAGCAAGGCAGTGCTCTTTAGGCGTTCACGTTGGCTTTCCAGCTCCGCGTAACTTCGTGTACAGCGTAGAAGTTCTAGTCGGATGGTTATACAAATTCAGTAACGGCAGCTTACGTTTCATTTTTTGATAACTATTTCTTTAAAAAGTATCTGAAGGAGTGTTAACGCTGTGCGTTGACGACTGCGAATGTATCGCGTGCCCTACAATTAGGTACGCGACATTTGTCAAGGGCTTGTCGCAAGATCTTGTTGCGAATAGTTGTAAATAACACTTTTAGGATCGAATAAAAACATCTTGACTTCCAGCAAGCCCTCAGCCTAAAGAATCTGCGCCGCCCTTACCATGTGAATTCGCGGCGAGCGTCAGCTATGACGTACAAAGGCTGACGGAGATCACTGCTCTGAAGGTTCGAAAGTGTATTACAAGCTACAGTCCCGCCAACGTGCGTGCTTGCCAATCTAAGCACGCGCAAAGGCTCAGAGGTGGGCGCTGGTGCTATTATGTTTCTCGTGTCTCAACGTCGACAGAAATACCACGGCCGATCACCGAGTCGGGACTCTGCGTACACAAAATAATAAAATAAGTTTTTAGCATTCGTGCGCGAAGCGGGAGCGCGATAATAATGCTTGGCTCAATCTCGAACAAGACCACTTTGGGCTTCAGTAATTTTTTTCAGGTTAATGACTTATCACGAATAACACTTCATCGTGCGTTGGTTCGTCCGTTTACTAAGTGACGTACTTGTCGCTAACCGAGTTGCACTGAAGTGCATGCATCGAGGACGGATGCACTCCCTCCGAAGTAACATTTGCGAGACATGACTTTATTAGTGAAGTCATGATCGCGCAAAGAATCCCGCCGCCATGACGCGGCCAAAATTGTGGCAAGTGAAATGATGTTTTATCGAGAGGTCAAAATTATATGAAACGGCATTCGAGTTGCAAGTTAACAGTTTATTTATAGATGCATTACAGATTTGCCTTTGCAGTCACAAGTCCGTGTGCACCATTTATTGTCTCATTGCGTAAATAAACGCACCAGCCTAAGAGGCCTACAGCAAGCGCGTCTCAATTCGGCATAGTGACTGTAGAAACTAATGGTGGAATGAACGAGCAAGCGAACGACTATATGAGCGCGCGAACTAAACGAACGAGCAAGCGACTAAGCACGAAAACCAGCCAGAGAACGGGCGGGCGACCGCACGTTTTCTTTGCGAGGGCTCCACCGCCGCATCTGAAGCTTCGCACACTTTAAAGCTCACGCGAATTAGCACATACGTCTCAATTACCTATGATGCTGTCGCTCGCCGACGAATGCACCGCGTAACACGGTTTCGGGAGAGAACGCACGCTTTTCATCGGTGCCTCTGCATCGCAAATCCACCGGGCGACTGCCAACGAGGAACACGAACAAATGAGGCAAACAACGCTATTCTATCTAAAGAAGGCTAGTAAGTAACCACAAAAGGCAGAGAGTTGCTCTCCTGAGGCGCTTTCATGATCGAGACTGAAATTTTGTCAAAAGGACTGCGCTGAATCTTATAAAATTTCGTAATCATGCTATCTCACGCAACCTCGCGTGCCCGCGAACTCAAGCCGGTTGGCGTACAAAACGATTAAGCGCACCAAATACGACTAACACGACCACGTAGTGCGTACATAAACAAAGCAGACGTTGCGGAAAAATCGTGTTAAAGCGTGCGTACAAATGACAACATGCACAGTGAACTGTGCAATATCTACTACGTTATTGCCCGCAGCACAATACGCAAGCCTGGCACATACTATACTCTGAGAGACTCGCAACATACCTCGCATAGTCGCGCGGAGGCAGTTGGCCGGAAGTTCTCCCTCCCGATTCGGTGAAGTCATGTCTTTCTTCTTAACCCGTCGCGCTTACCGGACGGTATCGCGAACAGATTCTTGCCTTTGCTAAAACTATATTGGCATCCGAACGCGCAGCATGTCATGGACACAGAAAATGACGTGAAGCGACGTCGCACTTGCCACAAAACATCCTTCAAGGCGTTCGCAAAATCAAAACAACACAGAATAGGAACGGAAGGAATGGCGCCAACAAGCGCCGCTTCTCGAGCAGAAATGGCACTGAAGCCTGCTGTGCACGGGCAGAGCGCTCGAGGAGGGGGCGGCATTCTTCAAAGCGTGGCAGTGCTTTACGAAGTTTAAGGGGCTTTAATGTAGCTACCCTTACCTCCCAGTAAACCCCCTTGATAATTTGAAAGTAGCGCCACTCTCCTCCTCACGGCGCTTTCCTCCTCGATTCTCCTCGGCTGCGCACGGCGCGCTTCTCCTCCTGGGCTCCCGCGGACGGACCGCAGGATTCTAGGATTCTATGGAGGCGTGTTATTTTGGGCCACTTGCGCGCCCCAGTGGAGTTGAAAATTTTGAGAAATGCTAATAACAGCATCGATAGCTGGAAGCAACGTTTATGAGGAGGTCGGTTTTTTTTTCTCAAAGCCGTATGAACGGGGTGTACCGATGTAAACGGAGCTTTGAGGCGAGTTCTATACTCCAGACAATTTTTCTGCCACATGATCAGATGCATTACTTGGTGCGTCTGATCTAGTATTGCTTGTGACACATCCGTTTGTGTGTGGCTTATTAAGCGAAAGCCTTAGGCCTCTGTTTCAAGGTCCCGTTGTGAGCTACAGAAAATATCACGTGACCGAAGGAAGGCGGGAAGCGAACCAAAGCATGTGCAGCCGCGTATAAGAGATGATTAATGATTAGCAAAGTAATGATTGATTAGTGATTGGATTAAGATTAATTCGTATGTATTAAGCAGTATTAAGGTGGATTAAAGTCCAAGGTACATTAGGGTGAATGAAGGTGCATTAAGGACGATTATAGTGGATTAAGGTGGATTAAAGTGCATGAAGGATGAGAGTGGATTAAGGAGGATTATGGTGAGGGCTTAACGCTAGTGTGAATTGAGGTGAAGAAGCAGGATTAGGGTGGATTAAAGAGGATTAGGGTGGACTAATGTAGATTTGGGTGGATTAAGTTAATTAAGGACGATTAGGGTGGATTAAAGTGAATGCGGAAGCATTAGGGTTGATTAAGGAGGATTAAATTGTATTAAGGAGGGTTAGAGTAGATTAAGGTCGATGAAGGTGGATTGGGGTGCATTAAGGAGGACTTTCGTGGATTAAAGTGAATGAAGTATCATTAATGTCGATGAATGTGGATTCGGTGGATTACTGTGCATTGAGGATTATGGTAGACTAATCGGTCTTAATACTCAATGAACCCTAATTCACCTTATCCCACCCTAATCCACCTTAATGCACCTTAATACTCCCAATCCACCTTAATACAACCTACATCGCCCCTAATGCACCTTAGCCTACCCTATACGGTCTTGATCCTCCTTTATCAACCCTAATCCATCATAATCCTCCTTAATACTTATTCATCCACCTTAATCTAACTTAGTACTACTTAATGGTCCCAATCTACCTTAATCCACCTCTATCTAACCTAATCCAGCTCCATGGTCCCCAATCTACCCTAATCGGTCTTAATCCTCCTTTATCAACTTTAATCCACATTAATCGACCTTAATGTCCCTTTATCCACCTTAATCTTTGTTCATGACCCTAATCCACCCTAATCGGTCTTAATACCCTTTCATCAACCCTTCACCTTAATCCGCCTTAATCCACCTCCACCTACCTTAATCTTTATTCATGCATCTTAATCCTTCTTAATGCACTCTAATCTACCTTATTCTTCTTTAATACACTCTAATCAACCTTAATCCTCCTAATCCACCTTATGTCAATCACCAATGATTCATTAATTGGGTAATCATTCTCTTATACAGGGGTGGACATGCTTTGGGTCACCTCTGGCCTTCCTTGGGTCACGTGATACTTCCAGTTTACAACGTGACCTTGAAACATAGAGATCTAAAGGCTTTCGCCTTAAAACTTCAAAAAAAACTCAATGTTGACTAGCTAACGCTCATCACCTGCAATACCACGGGTATACTTGCCACTAACTTTTTCAGGGTGCAAACCAGAATCTATAATGCTGCACTTCCGACTGAATGACAACAGTTAGCGACGTGCGAGAGGATGGAGCCGCCCCAGAATATTAAGCATACTGAGGATAACCGCAACAAAAACGTTGGTGAGCAGGCCGGAAAAATGAAAAAAAAATGCAGCATTACGGGATGCTTTGCTACGAGCTATAAGACGCCTGAGCTCGCAAACAACGCTGTTCTTTGTCCGAACAAAGTTCTTTCGGGCCAATGTCATGCAGCCACTGCTTCCTGCGCAAGCCGTCACGCTTTTCTTGCGGTATCATAAAAACGGCATAACCATCTTCAGGCTTCTTGCTGCAGTTATATGCGCAACAGCCCGGTATAGCGCTAGCACATACAGCAGGAAACACGGCGTACAACGTTCACGACGGCGAGCTAAAGCGCCGAGCCAGCCGTGCTCAGGAGGAAAATGGCGCGAACGAAAAAGAAAAACACAAGCAAAACTCAAGATCCATGCGTTTCCAAGGGCAACGGCAGGGAGACCAATCGTCGTGCAGAAAAAGGGGGCCAAAACTGGTTGCCGCGGGGGAACGCGCAAGGGGCGAGGAGGTCGCGTGGCGGCGACAGAGTTCAGAGTGTCGCTACTTTCAAATTATCAAGGTACTTTACGGGCCACGCGCTCGCGTGTTCCCTTTCATATAGAATCGCCCTGTACAAATGTACCGAGTCGTTAGAGTAGGTCCTTCTGATCATTAAGTGACGCATTTAAGTGCTCTACACAAAGCATGTAATTTATTATAAGGTTTTAAAAATGTGCATCATTACTGATCGCAGCGGTGCCGCTCCCCTGAGTTTTCAGCTGCCCCCTCCCAATTGATTTATTTAGCCAAAGTCGCGTCATCGATAATTTTTCCACCTTTATGGTGAACAAATGATGTTCGTAATAGAATAGTTGGAATGTTAGCTAATTTGTTTCTATAAAAAGAAAGTAACAGAAGGAAAATGCACAACAATTTCTCACTACAGTTAAGCACTTCCGGCACACAGCAAGCGTCATCTGCTTGTGTTACAACGTGCTCAATTCTGGGTGGGTCTCAGTCTTTTCGCGAGCACCACGATTCGACTTTGTTGTGTTGTGGGCTGCAAACGTAACGACTGGAAATCGAAAATTTTAGTACGACCGGTATTCCGGCAAGCGCGGGCGGTTAGGGGCCTTAGCGGGGGTGTAAACGTGAGCGGCCAGATTGGTGGCGCCAGCTGGTGGCGCAAAGCTCAACCACACAAACACAAAGCCAATTATACTGCTTAGCTGCTGGTGTGAATTTTCAACAGCGGCGTAATCGTGCTCACTATTAAGCAACCGGCGAAAATTTGCACCAGCAGCGAGGCAGGATATAGTTGGTTACTGCAATTTTAGCTCTGTGTTTGTCTGGTTGAACTCTACGTCACCAGGCGTCTGCACCGCTCTGGCCGCAAATCCGGCAATCCGCTCCGTTTGCCGGAATAGCGAGCAGGCGAAACGTCTCTAATATGTCAAGCAGTGACATCGTGCCCCTCTGCAAGGCAGCAGACGAGCGGACTGGCCGCAGCGCATCGGACTGCCGCTATCCGATCGGCGCCAGGATTTGCGCGTTTGCGGCCGTCACTTTACAACGGAGGATTACTACTGCAATAGCGTTTCGCGAGTCCGGTATTCGGATAAGCGCGAGGGGACAGGGCCTGGCCGTTTGACCGTGCCGTTTCACGGGATGAGCAGAAGCGCTATTGTGAATGGTCATCACGGTGCAGCCACGTGGTGGCACAGAGCTCAACCACACACAGTAGCAGTAACGAAAGGTATTCTTTTTTGCTGCTGGTGTAAATTTTTCGCAGGAGTGTACTCGTTAACACGTTGTTTTTGTACATGTTTAAAATGTTTTACACTTGATTAGAGCAATATTAGCGCTTTTTTTGGCTGGTTAAGCTTTGCGCCAACAGGTGGCTGGACCGTGCAGACCTATCAGGGCGCTCACCTACGTCTGCGCTAAAGTTCTGTCATGAGCTTGAGTTTATCCCTGCAGCCATCCGTCGAAACGCCCAGCTCGCCTGTGGTTACCAGAATACCAGACACGTTCGGCGCTGCGACAGAATGCTCGCAACGCACGCTGCTTCGATAGCTCTCGCTTGGGGTCGTCTGCCAAGCAGCTGGCGGAGAGTCTGGAGAGGCTTCGCGCGCTCGCTCCTAGAAAACCGGAAGTCGACGACACGACGTGCCATCATGACGCTGAGCCAGTGAAGGCGGAGCATAGCCCCGACACTCGGCGAACGAGTTGAGAAAATGCATGACTATGGAGGAGGGTAACTCGTAATTGTCCGTAGCTCTCTTAATATGAGACCCTTTACACAAATTGTGGTGCAAATGATTAACGTTAGCTGCATGTGCCCTACGCGTCTACAAAATTTATCCGAACCGTTTTAAGGGCCCTGTAAGGAAATAGGAAAGCGTGTCTCCGTTTTCTTGTGGGCAGACGACCTTCTCCTCCTTTCCTAGCGTCTTCTCAGCCGCCATATTGTTTGGACAGGAGAGTAGCCTGCATCGTCTTTGACTTCGACGCTGTCTTCGCGAAGCTGTGTACTTTGACGTCTTCGTTACAATTGGAACGAGGCTTAAAATGGCCGCTGTCTGCCTAGCCGTCTACGGCGAGTATTGGAACCAGTTGGAACACAGCGCCTGTATTGTAGAAAACTCTGTCGCTGGTGCTGTCCGCGGGCGCTATTCTTGATTTTCCGCCATTTTCTTCGAGGCGTGACTTAGGCGCGACGCATTCAAGATGGCACTGATGGCTCCGTTTTGCTTTCGTACCGTGACGCACACTTGACGTTTTGCCTGAGAAACTGAAATGGAGGCACTAAACCTAACGTTCTTCATAAAGCAAAACAGTTTTCCTCATTAAAAAATGAAGCAGCTCTCACGAAGCCTACGATTACTCCGCCGAAAACGCTTCTCGCTTCCGTCGTCTGCTTCATTGACTATGATGCATGCACCCGGCAAACGAAATGAGTCATCGTACATTGGCGCCAACGCGCTTGTTTTCTACCTTGAGACAACATACGCGACTTGCCACTAGTGATGAACGCACGTTCTAGGCCACGTTATCGCTATCTCGCGAAACGCAAGTGACCCGACTCGGCTGGCTGTGAAACGGCCGAATATCACCGATAGCGTGGCGCGCATCAGAGATATCTGCTAGCGTGACTCAAGCGCCAGCGGTGCCATCTCTTGTTCAGTTCGCTGGTTACTCGCACCGTGGGAGGAAATTTCAAGACGCCACCTTGCGTAATTCCTTTGTATAGATTAAAAAGACGCCGTTGTCATAACTTTTGATGGTGCGAAAAGGCATTAATCTTGATTACAATACAAACACAGCAGGGAAAAGTGGACAACTTTGCAGAAGGTTTGCGATGTTCAACCAATATTATTTCGTATAAACGCGCTCTTTAAAAAAAAATGATGGCCCAAAACACAAATGCCAACACCATCCGAGAGCGATGCAAATACTATGAGCACGCGTTATGAACAACATATTTTCATGCCGCCAAACGACGGGGGAAATGTGGCGATATGCATTCCTCCCGGCCGCCATTGCATATGGCTGCTCATAGGCGTAATTCGCGCGGCTCGTCCCACCACAAATTATGGCGGAAAATCTCTGCAATGGCGGCCCTGTGCAACGTCACGCAACGTTAAATTGACTAATCGTCACTTACAGCGCATACATAGACTGAGGACAAAAAAGAACGACGTAGACAAGCGCTGTTAAAGGGACCCTGAAACGCTTTTGACGATTTTCTACAAACGTATTGAGTCGTTAGAGTAGGTCCTTCTGATCATTAATTGGCACATCTAAGTGCTCCGCGTAAAGCGTGTAATTTATTATAAGGTTTTAAATATGCACATCGCTGCCGATCGCAGCGCACTGCTCGGCGGAATTTTAAGCCGCCCCTACCCATATGACCGAAATCACCCATACGACGTCAGTGGGGCGAGCTATCCGATTGGCTGACAAGGGCGCGTGATCGATAATTTTTCCAACTTTATGGTAAACAAATGATCTTCGTAATAGTTGGAATGTTAGTTAATTTGTTTTTATGAAAAGAAAGTAACATAAAGAGGATGCACAAGAATAATTTTTCAGTACACTTAAGCACTTCCGGCACACAGCATGTGTCGTCTGCTTGTGTTACAACGTACTCCATTTTGAAGAGAGCTCCGCGGTCAGAGTCGGTCTCAGTCTTTTCGCGAGCACTATGATTCGACTTTGTTGCCTTGTGGACTGCAAACGTAGCGACTGGCAATATGTCAAGCTGCGACATCGTGTCCCTCTGCAAGGCAGCGTACGAGCGAACTGGCTGCTGCGCATCGGACTGCCGCTATCCTATCGGCGCCAGGATTTGTGCGTTTGTGGCCATCACTTTACACCGGAAGATTACTAACGCAATAGCGTTTCCCGAGTCCGGTATTAGGGAAAACGCAAGCGCAAGGGGACAGAGTCTGGCCGCTTGACTTTGCCGTAACGGGATTAGCCATGAGATGAGCAGAAGGGCAAATGCAAATGGTCTGCACGGTGCAGCCACCTGGTGGCACAGAGCTCAACCATACACAGTAGCAGCAACGAAGTGTATTCTTCTTTGCTGCTGGTGTGTATTTTTCGCAGGAGTGTAATCATGAACACGTTGTTTTTATAAATGTTTAAAATGTTTTGCACTTGGTTAGAGCAATATTAGCGCTTTGTTTGGCTGGTTAAACGCTGCACCAACAAGTGTATGGACCGTGCTGACCGATCAGGCCGCTCACGTACGTCTACGCTAAAGTTCCTTCATCAGCTTAAGTTTATGCCTACAGTCATTTGCCGAAATGACCAGCTTGCCTGTGGTTACTGGAATACAAGGCACGTTCCGCGCTACGACAGAATGCTCGCAACGCACGCTGCTTCGATATCTCTCGCTTGGGGTCGACGGCCAAGCGGCTAGCGGAGCGGTCTCGCGCGGGCGGAGGCAACCAAAACAACCGGAAGTGGACGATGTGACGTCGCATCGTGACGCTAAACCAGCGAAGGCGGAGCTTAGCCCCACTCGCTCGGCGAACGAGTTGAGGAGGAAAAGCATGGCTAGGGAGGAGGGTAGCTTCTAATCGCTTGTAGCTCCATTAATACGTAACGCTTCACTTAAATTGTTGTGCGAATGTTCTACTTAAGCTGTACCCTACGCGTCTACAAAATTTGTCCGAACCGTTTCAGGGGCCCTTTAAATTGACGTTTACGAAACAGTCCTTCCTGTGACGCTCCCCACAGCATACTGCTTCAGCCAATCAGCTAGCTGGCATGGCGCATATCCTTGATCGCCACCACATATTTGCGAAATTGCAGATGCATTGCACTGGCTTCTATACGCTGCCGCTCACTTTCTTTTCAGAGCGCTAACGTCGCAATATAGCTGCCAAGGACCAAGAAAAATGTATTAGTCGATAAAATTTGCAGCTCACGTGACGTTTCGTCATCTTGATGAAAACGCAAAATTGCATTTTGCAGTACTTCCGTTTCCCGCACAAATTTCAAGGCACGCGAGCTCTCCAAAGCCAATCAGAGAGTCAACATGGCGGATAATGGCGGTCGTGCAGCCCGCCATGCGTGTCGAGAATAGCGCCCCCGGTTGGTGGTGGAGTAGAGACTAGTCAGGCGAAGCCGCGCTGGCGGCGCACGATGGCCGAGACCAGGCATGTACCCAGGATTTTTTTTCGGGGGGGGGGGGGGGGGGGGGCTTTACTAGCACAAATGTGAATAGCGCCCACCATTCACCATAAAGACGCGTAAACCCGCAAAAGAGAAATAAAATAAGCTGTATCTCACACGTACGCGTGTGATATACACCTCTCCTTGGCAAGCAAGAAACCGTGTCAAATGGACTCGCGGAGAAAAAAGCGCAGGAAGAACACTGCCAAGAACAAGTAAACAAGCGAAAGTATAAAATAAAGATGAATATAGTGGAATGCAACTGAAAAAACAGCGCTTGGCAACAAAGGCACACAGACCGCACGGGGTTGTGTTACTCCGTCAGCGAATCATAGAAGTAAACAAAATCGTCGTCATGCGGCGTTTTCTAAATGGCGTCGTACTTGATACCTCCGAAGCGTCTACTGTTCTTGAAGAGTCTTTTCACCGGCGGAAAGCAATGAGGTGTGCAACAGGCATGGACAAAGTGTATGGAGTCTAAGCATTTCACTCTTCAAAATTCTGCGGAACAGTTCATATCACTGCTGAACCTGTTTTACTAATGAAACTTCACGGCCAACTGAAGTGAAACTTGACAATATCTAGTTGTAGAGAAGCAAACATTTTATTTTAGTTCAATAAAGAATTAGGCTTTCGCCATTCCCTTATAATAGGCGAGGGAAAACGTATATTACGCCCTAGTAATTTTATTTTTCTGGTTACAGCCTTTTTTGGGTAACAGGAAAACTTTGAAGTGCGAATTATTTGCAGTTTCGCAAAGAAACAGTGGCTGGCGGTTGTGAGGGCGTGGGCGGGGCTTCACTGCAAACCTTAGTTGCATCCGACTACAGTAGCGTGTTTTGAATTAGCTCGGAAAGAATTATAAATATATATTTGCGGAACAACCACAGTTCTTTTGGATCCCTCGTTTACTGCTGTATTAAGTTAAATGCCAAAACCGACTCGTATTGTTATTTGGGAAGTTGCGTAACGGTACGTCGCCGCCAGTCCCGTACAACCGGGTAGAGCGCAGGACGCTGCGGTTCTAGACGTACTGCGCCCACCGCGGAAGGTAAGAAGAACACCTACATAAGCACAGCAGAGAAGTGGATACGTCAGGCGGCTCGACTGACAACTGCAGGAGCGTCATTCAAAACACACGGAATCGCTCTCCTTTTCGGCGGCGTTTTCTCTACTTCCTTTTTAAATAAAAAAAAATGTTGATCCATAAATATTTTCATAAACAACGGTTAAATTTGTTAATTCCCCGCAGGGGCGTCTGCGTCAGCAGGCGTTTGGTCCGTTGCGACACCACGGACCCGAGCACACGAGGGTTGGACCCTCCCGCGTGTAGCCGTGCGCGGCTTAGCCGTGTCTGGGGAAAGGGGGATCCTGGGGGTTGAGCTGATGCTGGGTGTTTGGACCTTTAAGGCCCCCCGGCGGAGGCAACACACCCCTTTGGCCTCTGCTTCACATAGACGGCACCCCCGGACTGACCCACCCGGGGGAAATCGGTAGTTGCCTTTTCCTGTCTCTCTCTACCCTTATCTTCGTCTTTCTCTTCCACTTTTTATCTTTCCTGTCTTCTCATCTTTTCCATTCATTTCGACTTTTCCTGGCGGCAAGGGTTAACCTGGTGTGGGTGTCCTACCTTGGGTATACCATATTGGGTTATAGTAACGGCATACTGCTGGCGCTGTGCAGACTTGTTTTCATGTTCTGCCACGTCCCCTTGTTGGGCTCCGTGGTGGGTGGCAGACGCCGTTGCCGAAAAACTCACTTTTTCCATGGGATCCTCCAACCCGTTTTCACCCGATCGTGCCTCGAAAAGGGTACGCACCGACGCAACCTCGCTGTTCTTACCCAGAAACAAAGAAACATTCCCGAAATTCCACGTCCTTCACTGTGAACAAACATCCACAAAAGCTAGAGCAATTTCCCCATTCCTTGTGGCCAAGTGCCTAAAAGAGACCATTGGAGCTGGTTATAAAGTAACAAAGATGGCAAGTGGGGATTTGCTCCTCGAACTAAAAGACAAACAGTACAACAGACTCTCACATCTCGTAGCTTTTGGTAACATCCCTGTCTCTGTCAGCGCACATCGAACTATGAACACAGTCAAAGGCGTAGTGTCAGATGAAGACTTAATGGCATTGAATGAAGAAGAACTCCTGGATGGATGGAAGGACCAAGGCGTAATCCA
Organism: Dermacentor variabilis; assembly: GCF_050947875.1. Lineage (NCBI taxonomy): Eukaryota > Metazoa > Arthropoda > Arachnida > Ixodida > Ixodidae > Dermacentor > Dermacentor variabilis. The sequence goes on from NW_027460280.1 coordinate 15,706,881, forward strand.
TGTGCAGCGCATCAAAATCAGACGGAATGACAATGAAATCACAACAAAGCACTTAATACTCACTTTCAGTTCAACTACTTTACCCGAGACACTTGAAACCGGCTATGTAAAGCTTCATGTTCGACCCTACATCCCGAACCCGCGACGTTGCTTCAAATGTCAGAGATTTGGTCACGCATCCCAGAGCTGCCGAGGACAGCTTATGTGCGCAAAGTGCGGCACAACCGGTCACTCTGCTGATGACTGCAAAAATGATGAGGTACATTGTCCGAACTGCGACGGCAGTCACCCTGCATACTCCAGAGCTTGTTCAGCCTGGAAGAAAGAAAAGGAAATAATTACTATAAAATTTAAGGAGAACATTACATTCCGTGAAGCACGACAAAGGGTATCCTCGTTATTTACATTGAAAACATCTTTCGCTGAAGTGGCGCAACGGGGGGCGGCACCACAACGGCTTCTGGCGGCAGCCCGGTCCCCGCCTAGCGTGCCGAGGCTTGCGCCACCCGCCCCTACGGTGGGAGCAGCCAACGCTGCCCTGCCCTCTCTCGAAGTGTCCACACCAGTGGCCTCTTCAAGCTCCGGCAGCAGCCAGGGCACCGCAGAGGCCACAGGGGTCTTGTCGACCTCCGGCCTGGTGGGGACGAAGACTTCGTCGCTTGAGATGAAGTCTACGCGACGCACACATCGCTCTTTGGAGCGGGTGTCCAGCGCCTTGCAAGAGGCTATGGACACCAATTCAAGCCAAACGGCGCTGTTAGCGTCGAAGGAGCGGCGAGGTTCTCTTGACCGCTCCAGAAAAGACAAAACACCAATTACAGGGCCTAACAAAGGCCCTGTAAAGTAACATCACTCTCCTCTCTCTCGAGACACGCAGCACATTTTTTTTTTCTCAACATGCATAACATCATACAGTGGAATGTTAGAGGACTATTAAGAAACCTAGATGTTGTCCAAGAAATTCTCTCTAAGTTTAATCCTAAAGTGCTGTGTGTGCAGGAAACCCATCTAACGTCCAAGCACACCAACTTCCTCCGACAATATATGACTTTCCGAAGAGATCGCGAGGATGCTCTCGCATCATCTGGCGGTGTAGCCATCATTGCTGACAGAAGTATAGCATGTCAGCATTTCAAGCTCCAAACGCCCCTTGAGGCAGTGGCCATTCGAGCCGTACTTTTAAATAGACTCATAACCATCTGCTCCTTGTATATACCACCACATTATCACCTTCACAGACGCGATATAGAATCATTAATAGATGAGCTCCCGGAGCCCTATTTGATTCTTGGTGATTTTAATGCACACAGTAGTCTGTGGGGCGATTCACGTTGTGATGCGCGTGGTCGCGTCATTGAACAGCTGCTTTTTACTTCTGGAGCATGTCTCTTGAATACAAAGGAGCCCACGTATTTTAACCTGGCTAACAAGTCGTATTCTGCCATAGATCTTAGCATTTTATCGCCGACGCTTTTATCTTTTTTTAAATGGAGTGTGCTTAATAACCCGTATGGCAGTGACCACTTCCCAATAATCTTAAGTACCACGGAACAAGATCAACTTCTCCCGCAGGTCCCCCGGTGGAAGGTTGACTCAGCCGATTGGGAACGCTACCGAGCTCTTACTCACATGACGTGGACTGAGATGTCCGGTTTAACCATAGCTGATGCTGTCAGATATTTTACAGCTTTTATACTTGATGCCGCCTCTAAGTGTATTGCTCAAGCGAGCGGCACTGGTTCTAAGCGGCGTGTTCCCTGGTGGAACGATGCATGTAGGCAAGCGCGGAGGAACCAGAACAAAGCGTGGGCACTGCTTCGCGACTCGCCAACAGCAGAAAACCTGGAAAACTTTAAACATGTCAAATCCCAGGCAAGGAGAACACGCCGACAAGCTAGACGAGAGAGTTGGGCACAGTTTATATCAAGCATTAACTTTTACACAGATGAGAGGAAAGTCTGGAATAGAGTTAAGAAAGTTGACGGGCAACAAACGTATTCCTTACCTTTAGTAAACAGCCACGGAGAAAGCCTGGAAGATCAAGCCAACTCTCTTGGTGCACATTTTGAACACATATCGAGCTCCTCGCACTACTCCGAAACCTTCCTAAAGAACAAAACGCGAATAGAACAGCAAAAGTTACAAAGAAAATGTGCTAAAAGTGTGGCGTACAACGAACCCTTCTCCATAGCAGAACTGCAGGCAGCACTGAACTGTTGTAATACATCCTCCCCAGGTTCAGACCGCATAATATATGAGATGTTGAAACAACTACCTCCCGAAACACAAAAAACCCTCCTTTACCTCTACAACGTTATATGGTTTTCCGGCGAGATCCCCTCTGTTTGGAAAGAGGCTATTATAATCCCAATTCTAAAGCACGGAAAGGATCCTTCCTCCGTATCAAGTTATAGACCCATAGCATTAACAAGTTGCCTCTGCAAAGTTTTCGAAAAAATGGTAAACTGTCGCTTACTACACTTCCTAGAAACAAACAAATTGCTCGACCCATACCAGTGCGGGTTTCGGGAGGGTCGATCCACCAATGACCATCTCATACGTATCGAGGCACGTATCCGTGAAGCTTTTGTTCATAAGCAGTTTTTCGTATCAATATTCCTAGATATGGAGAAAGCATATGACACTACGTGGCGGTTTGGGATATTGAGAGACCTCTCACAGTTAGGTATACACGGTAATATGTTCAATGTTATCGAAAGTTATCTGTCCAAACGCACATTCCGTGTTCGAGTGGGCAACGTTCTGTCACGAAAATTTGTACAGGAAACTGGAGTGCCGCAGGGCGGGGTGCTCAGCTGCACGCTCTTTATAGTAAAAATGAATTCTCTTCGTCTACACATACCACGTAACATCTTCTATTCAACATATGTTGACGATGTGCAGATAGGATTTCAATCAAGTTCTCTCGCAATCTGCGAGCGACAGGTCCAGCTTGCTCTTAACAATGTCTCCAAATGGGCGGATGAGAACGGGTTCAGACTGAACCCACAAAAAAGCTCCTGTGTCGTTTTTTCTAGAAGAAGAGGCCTGCATCCTGATCCTGAAATTGTGTTGCATGATGAGCGTCTGCCTGTAAACAAGGAACATAAATTTTTAGGCATGATTTTAGACGCGAAATTAACCTTTATACAGCACATAAAGTATCTTAAAAACAAATGTATGAAAACAATGAATATCTTAAAGCTGCTGTCACGCACAACTTGGGGCACTGATAGAAAATGTCTTATGAACTTATATAAAAGCCTCATACGCACACGGCTAGACTATGGAGCCATAGTTTACCAGTCGGCTACACCAACTGCTCTGAAGATGCTAGACCCTGTCCACCACTTAGGAATTCGCCTGTCCACAGGCGCCTTCAGAACAAGCCCAGTGGAAAGCCTGTACGTTGAATCGGATGAATGGTCACTTCAACTGCAGAGAACATATTCGTCTTTTATGTATTTTCTGAGAGTGAACGCAAACAGTGAGCACCCCGCGTATTCCACTATAAATGATTTGTTCAGTTCTCAACTTTTCCGCAACCGGCCCACAGTGGCAAAGCCTTTCTCACTACGTATTAGAGACATAGCTGAAGAAACAGGGGTTGCACTGCTTGAATACCACCTTATGCCCCCGGTTATACGGCCCCCGCCCTGGCAGTGGCAACCTATACACTGTGATACATCTTTCGTAGCTGTCACAAAGCGCGCGCCTGTCGCGCATATCCGAATGCACTTCCTCGAATTGCAGCACAAATACTCCTGTCCTGAATTCTTTACAGACGCATCGAAGTGTTATTCTGGCGTGTCTTACGCAGCGGTCGGTCCATCCTTTTCGGATTCCGGTGTATCGAATCCTAGCACAAGTATTTTCACAGCAGAGGCCTACGCGATATTGGCCGCCGTTAAACACATTAAAGAATTTAATATCCAAAAGTCAGTTATATACACAGATTCTTTGAGCGTCGTAAACGCTTTGAAAAGTGTCAAAAAATATCAAAACCCTGTCATTGTATCTCTTTACTCAGCATTACTAACCACCTATGCGTCCAAGCGGCATATCGTCGTATGCTGGGTGCCGGGGCACCGAGAGATAGAGGGAAACGTGTTGGCTGACCAGCTAGCCACATCCGTCCACACGAACGCTTCCAACACTTCCACGACTGTCCCTGTAATGGACCTCAAGCCATCAATAAGAAAAAAGCTAAGGGCTTTCTGGCAGCGCTTGTGGGACAAGGAAACAGAAAATAAACTACACGTTATCAAGCCGTATCTTGGCAACTGGCCCCCGGTATCAAAGAACCGCCACACAGAAGTAACACTTTGCAGACTCAGGATAGGACACACATACAGCACACACGCATACCTCTTGTCCAGTGGCGATCCACCCACGTGTGATAAATGTGGTGAGCCACTTACCGTGCTTCACATCCTGATACAATGCAGGGAACTAGACACAAATAGGAAAAAGCATTTTCCATTCCCACATCGGCAGCGAATTCCACTTCATCCTCAAATGTTCATAGGTATAGAACCTTTTTTTAAATATCAGTCGTTGTTCGAATTTTTAAAAGATGTACGTAGTTTTCATGTTATATCACCAGGAAATCCGTAGCACAGCCTCTTAACTGAGGTTTCTGCTGCGGTAACTGCATTAATAGAAAGCGCCTGCCTCCCAGCCTTTGGGCTCAAAGGCCTTCCGGAGGCATAGGAGCTATTTCCATGTTCTTGCATTTTAGCGTCATGATCACTTATCAAGCGTACTATACCCATAGACAACTACATATGTCACTATCATAATTTTATACTATATATCATTTTACGCTTCTATGATACGCATTGATTTTAGGCCACTTTACAGCCATGTTACATCCCACCATCGAAACTCACAAATCAGCGCTTAACAACACATAATTAGTCATGGCGCTCTTTGGCCATCCCTGGCCCTTGCGCCACTAAACAATACACATTCATTCATTCAAATTTGTTAATTTTCGCTTTTCCTTCCTGTTTGGCTGTTGCCTCGACTCTTTCCCTTATTAGATCGCTTAATTTCTCTACTCCTTGTGACTTGTTTTCAGTTGCCAATTTTGCACGAAAGGTGCTATACAATTACAGGGTGTCTACCAACCGGGGAAACCGGGAATTCTCAGGGATTTTGAATAGTCTGGGAATACTCGGGGTTCCAAGGGAAGGGAAGCGTAAAGGGGGCGGCAGAAAGTTAGGTGGGCGGATGAGATTAAGAAGTTTGCAGGGACCGCATGGCCACAATTAGTACATGACCGGGGTAGTTGGAGAAGTATGGGAGAGGCCTTCCCTGCAGTGGGCGTAACCAGGCTGATGATCATGACTCTAGGAAAACTCGGGGAATTTGTGCTTCTGTCAGGGTAAATTAGCTGGAATTTTGTTGAAAGGGAGTGAAAGTCGCGGTAATGCTGGCTCGAGTCACAGAGAAATCATAACGAATCGTCTTTGACGCCGTGTTGCCGGCTGGAGGAGTTGCCAGTGTACAGTCAACGACCGACTTTCGGACGCAAGAACCCTTCGCCGTCCGATTTTATGAACTTTTTGCCGTGACCGAAGGTCCGAAACGGCATTAACCAAAGCCACCACCGCCGCCAATTTGTTTACCTCGCCGCCTCGAACCGGCGTTCTCGCACGCAGATCCGCTGGCAGCCGCAGCCACTAACGCTGCAACGCTAGACCTAGCAGCTCTGACGTTCGGTATTACGCTTCTTGCTGTTTCTGTGCCGTGTTTTTTCATTATAGATTTCGCCGCTGTCAGCAATGGCACAGACTTCGCCTTCGGGGTCCTCGCGATTGGCTTCGAAGCTCGGAAAGCACGGCGCGTTGCGCGAACTGGTTCCCGAAAGTCAGCTTCGCCTCAATACAGAAATGTTACGCGGTGAAGCATGCCCAAAAGTATTGCGTCGAAGCATAGGCGTGGGAAGGGGCAGTTGTCACGGCACACAGTATTATTCCTTAATTATACACGCATGCACCCGCCATCTCCTGTCACAGTACGAGCACCGATATGCCTACTAAGTCTACTGGCAGGCCTTCGGAGCTGTTTGGAACGTGCCTGTGGCCACTTGAGTTCTTAAGGGCAGTGAAAGACACGCATTCATTTTTTCTAACTGCCCGATTTTTCGGGCGTTTTTGTGGCCCCTAGGCAGTCGAAGTGGATGCTTCAAATGGTCCGTGGGGCGAACGTGCGGCGCAAGGAGGACGCGAACAGGAAGGACCTACACATTGAAGAATGAACGGGAAAGGAAGCGAGCCGCCGCTTCTTTGAAGGAGCTTGAGATCAAAAAGCAAAGTGTTGGCTGAAGCCAGGGCGCAGGTGTCCCTCTTTCCAAACTAAAATAAACTGTTTAAAGCAGTGAAACGCAACACTGAGGCATTGTGCGCGGGCTGAGAGTTTGTCAGGGCACATCGTTCTCTTGGTAACAGCGCAAAGGCACACGGACAAAAGGAAGAACCACGATAAGACGGGCGCCCGTGTTGTTGTGTTTCTGCCTTTTCTCCGTGTCCCTTTGCGCTGTTACCAAGAGTATGATGAATCCTAACCAGCTCGCCCACCTTGCTATCTTGCTTCAGCATATGTCAGGACAGTTGAGGTTGACTAACCAGCTGTTGAGAGAGAATCTCACTTGTGACAAAGTTTGGCCTTATGCCAATGAGCTTGCTATTACTTAGAAATAGCTCATGTTCGAAAATATCTGTTTCTGTATGCCTATCCATTTTATTTGTATTTGAGAATGTTAGACTCATTTTGCAATGGGTTTAACAATTTTTTATAAGATATTCCGGTTCGCTGGGCATTTTATTAACCCCTCCCTTCTGTTTTCTTTTTGAATAAAATAAACACTACTCCTTAATATTCAAACTGGATTAAGTCGTTTTATTTTTTTATATGCTTACTAGAGAGTGAAAGCATTGGGCGCTGTGATGTCGGCCCGTCTTAACATAAAACAAAGTTCTGTGTCACTCGGGGAATATTGCAAAGGCACCCAGGGAAAACTTGGAAAACTCGGGGAATTTTGAGATGTCAACTTGGTAGACACCCTGAATTAGGGAAAAACCAGAGGAGGTAACGGGTGACAGATTGCTTATGGGTTTAAGGGTTATTGCAGGGTATGATGATGGACGCTGTCCCGAATTATTTTATTTTTCACCTTGTCTAACCCATATCGCGGGTATATGGTTCCGAGGGTCTGCCAGCGTCGCGGCGAGCCATCACTCGAGGAAATAATGAAGGAAAAATTAAAGGCAACTGCCGTTCTCTCCGGCCGCTACTCGTTCAACGAGCATACATACCAGCTGACCACGAACCGAACCCTTTCCTGGTCCGTGGATCAGTCTCAACAGAGAAGGTTGAACTAACGAAGCAACAGCGATGCGCGTGACCGTTGAATAGATGGCGACTACTAAGCGCATCTCGAGTTAATCGCGCGGGCACTGAATCATTGAGAAAACTGGCCTTCACAGCTTAGGAGATGCCGATAACTACCGCCATCCAAAACGAGTGAAAAAGGAAGCGAACTGTTGACCGCCGAAGAGCTGTAAAGTTTTAACATTGATTTGGCGGCGCTTTAGTAATGTGTAGGAGGAGTGGTGCCGTGGAGGGCGTAAATAGGGCGTAAAACTGAAACGTATGCCGCTTAATTTCGGGGTGGGGATTGGGGGGCTGGCCCCCTTTCCCCTTGGGTATGTGCCTGGCTGAGGCACAGGAACAGTGTGTCGCTTTATAATATCGTCAAAAATGTTGTTTCGCAACCGCGTGAGTTGTAGCGCAATTTATTCATTAAAATAAAATATTTTACACTTGTTTTTCAAATTATTTTACCTAAAGCGGCCGTAGTCAGTGCGCAGAACCCGCACTGCGGCCATTGCACAAGAAAACACCCGAGCAGTTCTGCACTCGCACGGTGCGTTCTCACGTGCGTTGTGAAGCGTTCGAGAGCATGTGTTGGTAGTGCATGCTGTCGTCACGGGTAAGTAGCAGGTTGGTTTATTGAACGTCACTATCGCCGAAGTGGATTGTTTCAGAATACGACCCCAGGTCACGAGGTGCTGCACACTGTCAATCTTTTCAGCGGTGAACCACGCCGTTCGTTTCAAAAGATGCAGGAAAAGTGCAGGGCTGGTTCACGATTTTCCTGCACCCTCTCTACTGTCGGTGCCGAGTCGCACAGCAGACGACACATGCGCCGTTAAAACCCCGCTTACGTGCGCCTGCTGTTTCTACGCAAGCACGGGTGTACTTAAGCCTCGGCAGCCGATTATCCCAGTAGTTCAGGTCTGCTCAAGCTTACGCATACCGTGTAGATTAGTCGGAAAAAACAGAACGCCTGCGCCGCGTCTGCACCTTGACATTCGTTTCTAGTGTCGCGCTGTGCCTGCACCGAAGAAATCGAGCTGCACAATTTCTGAACTTGTGAACCACCGTGAACTGGTTCGCAGTGGTGCAGGTGAATCGAACGGACCTAAAGCTTATGATTGAATATCTGCAGTACAACCACAGGCTGTATACAGTATAACCTCGTTCATACGTTTTGGGGGGAAAACGACGTGTGGAAAAGTGTACAACCGAGAAAACTTACGATCCAAAGTGACTAAAAAATTTGACACGCTCTACTGTAGTTGACACCTACGTAATGCGAATCGTTGCGCATGACACACCGACGCGCGTCGGGTTGCTGGGGCATCGGCGGCCCGAGACTATAGTGCCTAGAATATACCAGTATATTCTAGGCACTATACCGAGGCACGTTTTGTTTTTCTACCGCCTAGTATTTCAACATGGCAACGAAATCGAGTTGGTGGGCGACGCCACGAGACGTTCATTTGAGAGATCGCCAGCCGTTTGTGCGCAGGCGCGAGTAAGAGCGGGCGCGCGAGAGAAGTGGGGTCGAGTTTCTGTACGCTCGGACGCTGGCCGCCGGCGTGGTAATTTAGGTGGAGCAGCGGGCACTGACGCCCGATTTGGCAACCGCTGTGCCGGGCAGACAGTCTGCGAAGTCAGCCGTGGCGGATCATAGCTTTCTCGCGCCTTACGGCGATATACTTTGTAAATAACATCACAGATGTTTCTCTGGGAGGAGTAGTAACCGTAGTAGAGCCCGGGCAGCATATATTGAAAATCTAGAAGTCAGAGCGCCTTAGCAACCGCGGTTGAAAGCAAGTGGCTGAAAGGCCGCTGGTGACGATGACTGGCTCAGCACCAGCGTCGCAGGCGCGAGAAAGTCTCCGAAGTACCTTCAGAGGCAAAGGTGTTGCAGAAGTCGCGGTGCGCGGTAGTGCTGATCTGAGCGTCACAAGTTGGCGGTTGGACGTAATTATATTTATTCAATCGCGTTTTTTAGTAATTGTAACAACGCGTCGTTATTTCGCATTATTGGCGGCGCCTCCAGGACACCAAAGCTAGAACCCGCACTGGACCGTGGGTTGGGGCCGCGGAGGCCGAAGCGTGTAGATTGCGTTTTTTACAAGCACTGCTCCAGGAGGGCACATGTAACCGGCAAACGGAGGCCTCGGGAGAGCACCTCAGGTTATATATAATAAAGCGGGTGGCGCAGGATCTCCGGGGCACCCAAGGGGTAGCAGGGTGATCAAAGCTGGAAGCAGGGGATCAAAGCTGCGTTGGGGCCTCGGACGCCGAAGCGTGCCAGGGGGTGTTCGCATAAAAAATTGGCTGTCCGCGATAGCGGACTGCCGATCTTATACACCCCTAGCACGCGCAGGCCTCTGTTTTGCTGTTCTGCCACGGGTCGCCCTGCTTCCAACTTTGATTCCCCCGCGGTGCCCTTTGGGTGTCCTGGAGGCGCCGCCAATAATGCGAAATAATGACACGTTGTTTCAATTAGTAAAAAACACGATTGAATAAATATAGTTACGTCCAGCCGCCAACTTGCGACGCCGCACTACGCGCCCATGCCGGGGCGCCTAGGGACAAACGCATACAACACGCGCTATGCGCGCATACGGCTGGCGATCGGTCTCATGGCGACGCCGGATGTTGCCGAAGCGAAACGTGACGCTCACGGCGCCGCCTGCAGCAGTGAACGGCAGTGCGTTTGGGTTATCGCCTAATAAGTGCGTTCTGTACGCTACCAACGGCACTACGTCCCACGAGCTGTAAAAAGATAGTTGAATACGATTACGGCATTAGGTTTGGCGGCCGTAACTGCGAGTGCGGTGACCCGAGAGGAGATTTGCTGGCACCAGAATAAGAAGCTGAGTGTGTGCGCTGGCGTTTTCACGTGAGACGGGCGAGCGAGTATTGCGGTGAAGCTACCGCCGCGGGCGGCTATATGCTGTTGGCGATCGCGCGCTCGCCTCGTGCATTTTCTTGTTTACATGGGACCTAGCGGCCGGGAAACAAATCATACGATCGCATTTGGCGATGTACTAAACGTTTGTGCCGAAAAATCGTGTTTTCCGGGAAGGTGTGGACCAGTAAAAAAGTAAGTGTAACTCTATTGGGTCAGTTCTTGTGTTCGCAAACGTTGGTGCCGGGAAATCATACCTAACGGGATCGTATCAACGAGGTTCTACTCTCTTGTCTTAATTGGTCCCCCTCCCTCTTCGTGATTGCCTTGCATGCCGGTGAACCATGGCCGCATGGCACAACAGGTGATCAGAATAATTAAGACCGAAAAAGATCCTTAGTGCAATGCAATGTGTGTTTGTGCTACATCACACAGTGAGGTGAGAGCGTGATCGGAGAACTAGTGATATTCTCACATTTTGCTGCCACCTCCTCACCTGCTCTACTGACCTAGTCTTTTCTGCTCACTCTTGCCACACCAGCTCTTCCTGCACATTGGCTACAGCATGCGAGGCTTCCCCATCATCTGACTTTCAACACATGGTGAAATTTGTTTTAGCTGTTTCTTATGTTGAATTCCAATGGAGGAGTCGGAGCAATTTTTTCTGCTCATTTTAGAGCAAGTTTCTTCCTATGGCAGAGTGAGGGCGGGAGTAAGGTGTTCCAATGAGAGAGTTGGAGGGGATTCAGAGCGGGAGTCACTCCGTGGAGCAGAAAAAGATGCTCCACCAAAATCGGCGGAGTGGACCGGAACTCTGCCTGACGTATTTCCTTTACCACGTTTGTCTGCTCGGAGGCGCCACCGGTCACGACTCGCGAGGAAGCAAAAGCTGCTGCGTGTTTGGCAAGATATCCATTCCGCACTTTTAAAAAAAAACAACAGGTGAACGGCGCTGAAGAGACAAGTGACCGGTGCGGCGGTGCTGGGAGCAAGCAGTGGAAGGAAATGACAACACGCAAGGTATCCTGGGTAACTCGGTGATAGAACTTCCGCTTCCGCCATGCTCCAGCGGTGCAGGTTGTGTTCCACTTGTGGATCTGGAGGCGTTGCTCTGCGCCAGAGTTGAGTGCTCGCTCGCGGAGTCCGTCGGCCGCTCCGACTCTGCCATTGGAATTCAACATTACCTATTGCCATTCCCCTGCCAAGTCCTCTTCGTGCTGTCATGGCACATGTGCCTTTTCTAAAATAAGCAAGCTTCATTTACCACGAGGATTCCTTGCTGGTGCACATTTTAGAGTAGCAGCTGGGTAGAAAAAAGGCCACTAAACGTGAAGTGCAAGTTGTGTCTAGCGTCTCCTTTGCGCTTCTAGTTTATTAGTCATCGAATACCTACTCAGCCCACTCTAAAGTCTCGGAAAAAAGAAATAGCATTACCCTCTCCCCGTCCCCCAAATAAAGAAATGCCACTTCCTGCGTCGTAATCACTGCCTCAGAAGAAACAACTGCCCCTTTGATACATTCCACTCTTTGAGAGGCAAATATTTTTATCATGTTGGTCAAACAGACTCATTGTTTCTTTATTTTCATTTATCGATTGTTGGCAAGCACCACAGTACATATATATTTTTTCACACACACTTGTTTATTTCCCAAACAGGATAGTGAGCATTCTTGTATGCTGCACATTGTACACAATAAATTGCCCTTATATTTGGTACACACAATGTTTCATATAGATTACAATTGCACTGACACATGCTTCGGGTTATGCCTTTGTCTGGTTAAATGCTTGTGCATAGCCTACCAATCACAATGCACCTAATTCTGTAGTGGTGTACCAACTTTTGTTAGTACCATAGAGGTATACTGAGTTTAGCAGCATAGAATTCTAAAACACCAGCAGGGAATGACTTCACAAGAGATTGTGCATAATGAATAGCTTATTCTTAAAAGAATGACCTAATCTGGTAAAAGTGTCCCCACCCTGGGAACCCATGACGTCTCAAATCGAGTAGCCCGTCAACATCTACAATTCATGTCAACACCACTGTGCAGAGTTGGGAGCATAAGAGCAACATTTCTTCATGACACACTGTTCAACACCTCCTCAGCTTGTCATGGAAAGCCAGCGAAGCACATCGTATTTTCCTTCCAAATTTTGGTTAAAATACATGGTGTATGGTATGCTGCTGATGTATTGTCAAGCAAGAAAATTTATCTTTTTTTCGTATTAAAAATCGGCGTTTTTCATGAGACATAGCACAGCCACAGGGGTGGTGGGAGACAGTTTGAATTAGTTTTGTCAGAATGGTATTGGCATGAACAGGCATAATTATATCGTTGTTAGGGTATCCAAGGAAGAGTAATTATTTGAAGTATGTGACAAGAGGTGCTAGCAACCTCCAGAAAATAACTGAACAAGTTACCACACTGGTTCAGCCACATCAGTTTTTCCACCAGTTCAAGCGCATGTATTGGTCATATGTAGTGTTAGCTTTTCCTTGTATGCCCAGCATGTGGACCAGTACCAGGCAAGCATTCGTGACAATGATTCGCTAGCCAAGATCAGCAGATTTAAATATCTGCCGACGTACCTGATTGGGTCAGCTGAGACAACAATTCAGGGAATCAGCTTCGCTGAAGCAAACTATGATGTTGCTATAAAGGTTGCTATAAAGGTCTGACTGGTTCGGCTCGCGCAACCTGCTGGTTGACAACCATCTGGACCACCTACTCGCCATGCCACCTATTTGTAGTTCAGCTGATATCGGCAAGCTGCGAAATCTCTATAAGATTATTTTCTGCACGAGCACACTGGAAAGCCTTGTAATTTCCCCATATTTCCACAAGAAAGCTATCTCCACAGTCCTTCAATACTTTCCATCTGGTCATGAAACTTCCTCAAACTTTTCATATAGGGACAGAAGGTGGCGTCAAAGATGCTGGCATGAGTAGAAGGTGAACAATCTGCGGCACCAGATGGCCAGGCAACGCGATCATGCAAATCTTTCACGAGGAAAGGCCCCTCTCCCGCATTGATTTCAGCATGCTTGTAGATCACACATGCAATGGGAACATTTGGCAAAATAATTTAATGTGGGGTGCGTTTGTGTTTAAATTATACATGGCACCGTTTTATGGTTGACGTCGCCCCCTGTTAGCCTTCCTTGTGCAAATTGTTTCGTTTGGCTGTCTCTGCTTGCACTTTATCTAGTTAGTTGGATAAGCAGGTATATGTGGTCAGCTGGTTCAGTGTGTTATTAGCTAATTGGTGTTTGCTTAGTCATTATAGTTGGGTAGGTTATTAGACAATTATTTTGTTATTTCATTTAGGTAATTAGTTGGTTAGCTTTGTTAGTTTAATTCGTTTTCTTAGTTGCCTAATTTATTTAGTTTAGTTGGTATATTACTTAGTTATTAGTGTGATAATTAGTTTACTTATTACCTGTTTGCTTGGTTACTCAATAAGCTGGTTAGCTTTGGTAGTTTGAAACGCTGGTTTTTTTACGCACAATTACATAGAAGTGCGATGTGAACTTGCGCTGTTGTTGGTTTCTAAAGATTGTGCAGTCCAAGCATACAATTTGAATTAGTAACACAGTTGAACCTGGAAATGAGACAAGGGGTTGTAGTTGTTTCCAGATTGTTTGCGTTTTCTAAACAGAAACAGAGTGGCGATTTGCACGTTATGTGGACAATATTCACATGCTGATACAGGCAGTCGACCCTTACGCAATACTGAGCGTGTGCACAGAATGCCTGTGGCATCCGTTCGGTGTCTGCTCCAGTTCGTGGAAGTTTCATGACCAGATCGAAAGTATTGAAGGCCCCTGCTGTCGCTAACTTCGACAATCATCTTCGGTGATTTCTTCCACAATTGTTTTTCACTCAAGGAAAGACAATGAAAAGGTTCAAAGTTCGAGCTTATGTGATATGCCACTGGTTTCTGATACTGTGTCCGTGGACACCGCCATGGGTGTCTGCTGTATGTAAAAAAACATTTGGAGACAATTCAGAAATGCACAACGACGAACATGGCATGTCACCCTCATGTTTTAAAAATGATCATGCAGAGATAACTGGTCTTGCACAATGAAAACAGAATAATGGAGCTGTCTGCCCTGCGCCTCGGTACACATGCGTCAGGGCCACTTTATATATAAGCATTAGATACCAGCACCCCAAATAAAATCGCACTGTAGCTGCAAGGTACCAGTATGCATATCAACACATTGCAAAAGCATTTCTATGTATTAGTTGCACTAGCTGTTCCTTCCAAAGGTGTGGGCAGGGCTTTCCCTGTGCTTTTGCAGTATTTGGCCACCACTAATATCAAAACAAGTCTTTTTCACTTTCACAGCTTTTTCCCTTTCAAAAAGCCTCCTCGAGTGACTAAGGTGTGCACTGGCATAGCACAGCCGTGAATGGGCAAGCTGCTTCTGTAAGCACGAGCTATATCTGTAACATGAGAACCAAAATCTCAGACTCACCTTTGCAATGTTGGAAATCTTGTGGCTTCACAGCAGAAGATGCTCGTACATTTCCAGAAAAGCTGCCAGTGTTCCACAGATGTCGTTATGAGCTGCGCCCACAATTCTTTTCTCCGCATCAGCTCAGGACCGAGCAGGCTCAGGACCGAACACTTTCAGCAGGCATGAATGTTATTCCATGAAAGCAATTCTCGCTGGTGTTGCTATGTGTGGGGGGCCCAGATGAACATTCTTATATGACAGCATGATGAAAGAGGGAACAAGATGCCAACATGCAGGAGCAGGTGACAATCGTGTTGCCACCACTTTTTCAGGCACCTAAAATTATGAGGCTGGTAACTTTTTCATTTTCTTACATAACTTTTCCAGTGCAAATTATATTGCTATAGTAAAAAAAAAAAAAGCTTTAATATAAAAGCTTTATTTATGCTCCAGAAACATGATGGCCGTCATAACACAAATTGACACAAACTTCCAGAGCTGTCCCCACTCCTATGTGCCCTCCCCCGCATAATTTTGCGGATTGCCTATTGGTGAAAAGAAGGCGAACATTTGGAAAGGAAGATGCTTGCACGATCATGCCCCAGCACCTAGCAAGTCACGGAGAACAATGTTGCTGGTATTCAAGCGAAATTGTTTTACTGAGACCTCTTGGAAACAAAACTTTCAGCTGGACCAGTCAAAAGGTATCTGGTATACATTGGGCCAAGTTCACATAATCACTAGGATGACTTAGAAATAAAACTTGTTTCAGCTGGACCCAGTTAAGTAATCTGTTTCAAGCTAACAGGCAACTAGGCATTGACATCAACATTGGGGCCAGTTAACCTATGTATAGGACTAGCTAAGTGCTTCAGGGCAAAATAGACAAGGCTATGATTGTACTGTGACCCTTTGACTGACAGCTTGACCTGGGACCAGGCTATTTCCAGCTGATAACACTTAACATATAATTGTGAGTTGTTGGGGATTTGGCAATAACACTTCCTAATTCTTCCTAATAAAGCCAGCAGAGTTCACTGTGCGTTTCGTTCCACCGTTGCACTGTGGTTTGCCGTGGCTTGGGTGCTCAGAAAGCAGCAGGTTGCAAAAAAAAAAAAAAATCCATGTGTCAGAGCTTTAACCCTGCTTTATGTCACATATGCTACAGTATCAATTGAGCTGCGCTTAGCAGTCTACTGAGACCAATATTTACTTAACAGCTTGCATAGACCAGTCTTCTCAGTTATATGTATTAAAAGCATGTATTTGGTACGAATGCACACCATCATGGTTGCTGCAAGGTGAAGCGGGCCGGAGTAGATATCTGCATAAATTTTGGGTGCTGGGCCTGTCCCATCTGATGCCAGTGCTGTGCAAATCTCCATGTTACTTGGGTTACATTGCTGCCTCATCAGTAGTGGAGCCATGTTGAGCCTGGAACTAACTTGTTCACTCGGATTGCGAAATGCATACACGAACAGGAGAGCTAATACTCTGAAATTTCTCACATCCTGCCATTCGAGTGCTGTGCTAAAGCTCCGCTGGATAAACCTTTTCCATGCAAACTTTCACACACCCATAAACAGGAATTTAAATCATGACATTATAGTCCACCGCTTGTGACTGGTTCCACTTTGCATAAGGAACCAGTTCACCAATCACAGCTCAGACCAGTAGATCAGTCCCAACCATAACCATTGTGTGAGACCCAAATGGTACCAGTAAGCGACTGGCCCCAGCTATAACTAGCTATGTGTTTCCTTCACCATTCATACTGGAGCCAGTAGATCAAACTGGGATAAGTTGCAGCCACTGGTTCTAGTGTAAACGTTTTAACAAAAGCTTGTTTCCAGTTGTAGTTAGGACCAGTCGCAAGTGTGAGCCGCCTAATCTACCTGAAACCACATCGAAATAATTTAAGCTGGAAGCTAATTGTTGAAATGCGAGTTGGAACATTTTTGCTCGGGTATGTGAAAGCAAAGCGTCCATCACAAGTCATTGATCACAAGTCATTGACTCAATTGTCTATGCTGTGGATCTAGAAGTGTGGTATTCTCTAAGTGACCATTTAAATGCACCTTTGCCACTGCAGTGTGCTCCGTGTTTCAGTCTCTGCCTGCCGTACAGTGTCAACTGTCTTAGGTGCTCTAGCTGCGGGGATCGTATTTATGTTTATGCTGTTCGTAGACCTGTGGGCTGCACTTCCACAATGTAATGCAGTGTTCAGCTCCAAGTGCACACTCGCGCTGGCATGTTCTGTGATGTTGCAATTTGCATCAAATAGCACCCAATTTAGTGCCAACTGCGCTGAATTCAACAGCACTTTGGTTGTTCTTATAGCTGGCTTTGTTACGGGTAAGTTTATGGGTTCTTATGCACATAAAATAATATATCCTTCATTGTTCCTGTAAGTGGACGAGTCCATTTACGCTCATAGGCATTTGTGTAAGGTGGGGCTGATGGGGTCAAATAGGGTGTCGTCCAACTCTCGTGCTCCTGTCTGGGCAGCAGTTCAGCCTGATGTGCTGCCACTTACAAAGTGGCAGGGCAGTGGCAGAGGTGTTGGCTGTGGATTTACGCCAGTGATGTGCTTCCCTTGGGGCGGTTTATGATAGCAACAAGCAGACCAGACACCACACAGTTCATTCATATGTGGCGTGTTTGAGAGCACTGCAATTGCTGCACACAAGCGGGCATAGTCACATGGTTTTTTCCCCCCATATTTTGCAAACTTTTGTTATAGTATGCAGAAAAAAATATTGTGTAACAAGGAGGAAGTTCAAAGCAGCTGAATTGGATACTTTCTAGAACTCCACAACTTTCTCATTGGATGCTTCACCCTAAAGTTGATATTTGTGAAGTTGGTTAATTATCCCTTTCAGTGCTCTGATGTACTGATACATTTCCATGTTTCTGTCCTGCCGTGTTACTGACATACCTTTACGTTCTCCACACCCTCCCCTCAGATACCAAGAGTACATTTTTCACTAACCATGTCATTTTTGCTTTCTGTTCTGCGTAAGCAAAAATAAACCATTGTGTTCATTTTGTAGTATCAGCGGGGAAAAAAAAACACCACTGGGGGTGTGTCACCTCTGAAAAAAACCTGGCACTGAAAGGGTTAATCTTGACCAATTATTCAATTAAGTAGAAAACAAAAAAATAGTGTGACTTGCTCCATACAATAGCCAACAACATGCGTTGCGTCCTCAAGTACTTTGGAATATTTCAAACCTTGGCTAAAGTTAGCTGGGACTTCCTTGTATATGCCACCACCACAAACTATGTGTTGACAGAAAAAATTTCCTGTTTCTGCTCTTTTCAGTTTAATTGTAGCCTAAATTTTTCCTGACACACCTGGTGTACATTCGCTTTGCTTCAATAAAAAGTAACCCATGTGACATGTACTTTTCTTGTGCATTTTCTTGTTTAGGTTAACATAAGAAAGGAAAACTTTATGTTTGCAAAAGCCAGACTTGGTGCAACACCAGCAAAGAGCGACTTTTTCTATGCACTGTCTGCGATGTTCGAGCATGCTTGGCTACAAACTAAATACCTATATTTGCGCAGTTGCAGCTGTTAAATCTATTCACAACACATGGGAACACCCTGTTGCATGTGCCAAGGCATAGCCTCATGTCGATTCTTTTTGAGTATTGTAGTGCCATCTGTTAAACTACACCACAATCAGCAGAATGTCAGATGAGGAAAAAAAAAACCAAAATCAATGAGCTCACTATTAAAGTTCGACAAAAAAAAAAATAAAGATACAGTGAGCGAAGAAGGTAAACAAATTTCAGAAATAATTATTGAGGAATTTTCATATAAACAAGATGCCAGACAGAGTATGGCAGGTGCTGCTATTTCTAGCGTTACTTAGCCGTACCAGCTTTGTGGTGTTTGGACTGCTGCAGCCATGGAGCTGCTTTTGTTGAAAGCAGCATTTGGAGAATTATGCTCGTTTTGGAACCATGTACAGTAACTGTACTGTTTTATCATGCCTCAGTGTATGAAATGAGGTTCCTTGGCAAGTGCTCAGTGATGAGCCTAGCAGTTGAATTAATTTTTTTCATGCTCACACGGTGGCCCCCCATCAGATTTAGGCATTGCAAACGAACAACAGGGGTGTGCAGATTGCATAGTTAGGACTCTGTCTGCGAAGTGTTCCATTGATGGAAGCCACTATAGAAAACGTAACTCTTCATGGAGCTGCCAGCAGAGGGCACATATGCAGCAAGACAGTAAAGGTGGCTGCTGATTAGGCGGTTAGCTCTTTGTACCATGGCCTTGCACTGTGGTATTAAAAATATCTCGTGGTACCTGGGTGGTGCTCTGCAACTTGCCGTGTAGAATCAAAATTTCTAACAAGGCCTGGTTAAATATTCCAAGTGTGATGCATTTAGTTTGTGAGTGCCTGTCAGCTAAAAAAAAATATGTAGAAGTGTTATGTGAAAGTCTCCACGGTTAACTTTATATAAAGTTTAATCTTTTCTCCTTTTTTCCAGCATTTAGAACCATACAGCAAGCTATCCAGTTGACAAAACAGGCACAAAGTAGTGAGTATACTTTCAAGCTTACCTTCCACCATTAATTTATCAATTCAAAGTGTATATAATGGGCACAGTTTGCACACAACTGCTTTAAATGTTAGGGCTATCAACTATGCTATTCAGAATACTTGTTTCATTATCATACTTTTTGTAGTAGGTACAAAAATATGTAATCCACCAATATGTCAATCTTTTCATACTTTTGTATTTAAATTTTACTGCACATATGCAGACATTGTCTGCAGTACATACTTGACTCACATATGGTCTCGATGAAGTAGGACAGCAGCATAAATGCAAACAAATCTAAATATTAAAAAATAATAATTTCTGCGCTCACCAACAATAGTGGGTTGGCGTTGGTGGGTTTCAGACTGTGATGACTACCTTTGGGACTAGAGCATATTTAGAAACTTCCTGTGTTGTCATGGCACTTTAATACCTGAAGTATCATGTCCTAACATTTCAGTTTATAACAATATTACACCAAAAATTAGTGCCCAATGTGCACACACATCAGAAAAAAAAATGGTGCTTACACTATGTGGAGTTGGGATATGTTGTTGCAATACAACAGGCGCTAATGAGACATGGAGCAAAGGAAGACAAAGACAGGGCTTGGCACAAGCTGGTTACCATCTTCATACCTGCCAACCCTCCCGATTGTACGATCACTGTCTTATATCTATCGAAAAGTGGTCTCTTTCACGCAATAATGGTTTTTGTGAAATCGGCACTGCGAAATCTAAAGCCACATCGTAATCGTCAGCATCATCAACAACGGCCGCACTAGCATCATCAGTATCATCGACTAAGCAGCCGATTACGGTGCCTAGTAAGCCGCCCAAAGCCAGAGCCAATGTAGCTCATGCATTTCATGCAGGCCTTCCTCCATGGTGCATCTTGTTGCTGCTTCTTGTAAGGCGTTGCTGCTTGTGTGTATGATTAGTGTTGGCTAGGCCGTATGTATGCGGTTCACCGTGTAAAGTTAGTCCTCGTGTGCTTGATGTCATGGCGCTATCAAAGCCCAAGAAAAGGTATTTGCAGAAGTTTTTCCGATCTTATACTTCTGAATTTCTGTGCTTTTTGACATCAAGAAAAGTAGAACATTATGCATTTTGTACAACGTGTGGATGCGACGTCAGCACACGGTGGCAAAGGCGATTTAAAACTGCATGTTTCCACAGCGCACCGCTGAGCAGCAAGACAACATAGTGAATCTTTTCTGGAACAACTGCGACGACAGTGTCATACGTGTGGAGTGCCTGTTTACGGGTTTCCTTGTCGAACACAACCTACCCCTTGGTGTCAGTGACCACGTTGGGCCTCTTCTATGGAAAATGTTTCCAAAATGTGATGAGGCGAAGTGTTATGGATGGCGACGCAACTCTGAAACGCAACTCTGAAGAATGCAGAGGTGGCCCACCTGAAATTTATTTCACAGGCATCGCTCTCGCATCTTCGTCTTTTTATTCAGAGTTTCCCTCAGCTGCTGCCCTGAGATTCCAATGAATCTGCTGAAGACGCTTTAGATACTCTCGAAGCTGAGTTTGCCACACTACAGGCGTACAGTCTTCAAGAGAACATTCTGAATGAAGAAAGGTGGGATGTGCTGTGGTCTATGGTTGGAAAAAGGAAAAACACTGATGGAAAACATGTTTCACCGAGTTGCTAAGGTGATGCTCAGTTTACTTGTGATACCGCATAGCAAGGCAGAGTGTGAGAGGATTTTAGCACGGCACGAAAAATTAGGACTGAATTCCGCTCATCAATATGCAACACAACCCTCCAACACCTGCTGCAAGTGAAGGGCCGTCAGTCTGGACCATGTTTTGAGCAAAGCTACTCGGGACAAATTTTTGAAGTGAGCAAAGCCTGCTGCTGCAAGGTCCCTGCAAAAAGTCTCATTGAACACCGCCTGAAAGTTTGACCCCCCCCCCCCCCATTGGCGCAAATAAAAAGTCTCCCGATTTTTTTTATCTCGCCAGGTTGGCAGGCATTCACCTTAGTCTCTGGCTGTGCTGCTCTTGTAAATACAATGTAAATAGTACCTTTTGTGTGTTGTCTTTCTACATGTAGCTTTTTGGTGGAGGTTTGCAATCCACATCCTTGCCACATAGCTCCGCAGCGGTCACTACATCAAGCTCACTACCATGCTTCCCGGAGATGAGACCCCATCACTGTCAGCTGCGACCCATCAGGCTGCTCCACTCGTGACGCTTACCCCGCTCGCGACCCTGGTCCGTTCTCAGACTTGGACGGCACTGTTGTCGAAGAGTGGATCAACCTCTATGAACGCGTCAGCATTAACAACAGGTGGGACCGGAGGATCATGCTCGCTAACGTCGTTTTTTTTTTTATCTGATTGGCACCTCAATTAGGCCACAGGATGACCTCAACCACTGCAGAAATATAGTTGCCATAAGGGGACACCCCGAAAGTGGACGAAGCTCTATGATGCAAAATCATTATTGCAAATGATGTATTTTTTTGTGTGAGAGACACCAGTATTATGACTTGGACCTAGACATAGTACAGCTACGCGGCATTGCTCAGCAAAACAGTCACTCTGTTATGTTCCAATGAGTACCTGGTCACTGTGGCTTAGCAGGCGACAAGCTAGTCGATGCTGGATCAAGAGCAGCTCTTACTGAAACCATCAAAGTGCACATCCTATATTAACGAACGGATGCAAACTTTTTGCTTACTTCGCTCATGCGACATTGCACAATACATTATTGGGCCCAACCAGACCCGTGTGGTACCAAACCCACGAAAATGACTTAACAAGATGGGACATTTTCAAAGAAGAATTCCACAAACTGTTCAGCGACCCCTTCGGGCACACGGTCATAGAAAAAAAGGCCCTTGCGACGCGTGCTCAGAATCCCACTGAGCCCTACCTCTTATACATACAAGACATCTTGGCTTTTTGCCGCAAAGCTGACGACAAGATGTCTTACACAAAGTGGCCCACATGAAGTGTATCGCAGGTGATGCCTTCAACTTGCTGGTTTTCGGCAACATTTCAGCTATTGACGCCATTATCAAAGAATGTCACCCCTTCGAACAAGCTAAGAGCTGTCGCATTACTCCCCACATCGTGCGCCTGCCCAATACTGCTGCTACGTCAACTTGTGAGGACCATTCCCGCCAGCCAGTCCCATGTGACAACGTAACACGCGCCATTCGTTGTGAGCTCGAGGCCGCTTATTCACCATCCTACTCCGTGCCGCCCACCGATCCATTACCAGCCACAATTGCTGTAATCCACGATTGTTGTAACTTGCTGTTGTCCGTCAAGAATTTGAAAACGTGAATCTCGACTCCATGTGCTCGTTGACCCACGCACTTAGCGTGCAGCAATTCTCTCGCAGCCCTCCTCTCACCAGACAGTCCTTTCCCACCACGTCCAGCAGCCCGTCTGAATGGCACAATTCTGACGACAAGCCCATGTGTTTCCGTTGCTGCCGCATTGGCCACACCACTCATCATTGCCGCAACCGATGGCCAACTCCATCTCCAACATTCAAAAGTGCCTATTTCCGCAACTCTGCACCTGCTACTCCTTATGCTTCCCGCCACGATCATACTGCCGTTGACGCCCCCGCTCCAAATTTTCGCTACGGCCAATTGCCGTCACCTTGATGTCGTCAGTCTCCTTCACCCCAGCCCCATCACTTCTCGTCCTCGTTCATGCCCCTCCACACCCAGCTGGAAAACTAGGAACTGCAGCTTCTGGAGGTGAAGCTGCAATGTCGGCCTTGCCCTCAAATCTTCTGCTTACTTTGCTTATGAACCATAACTTTCTTGAGGTTGACATTGAAGGCATTCCTGTCACTGTGCTGATCGACACAGGTGCACACCTCTCCATTATGAGCGCTGCCTTCTGACGACGAAATAAAGAGCTCCTTACTCCTGCAACCTCATGCGTTGTCCGCGTTGCGGATGACAGTACTCTTCCTGTCATCAGTATGTATAGCACGTGTAAGCATCACCAGCCACCACACTGCCGTCCTTTTTATACCATGATTGTTCATTGCCCGCACGACCTCATTCTCAGCCTCGATTTTCTCGCAGCGTATTTGGCTCTTATTGACTGCTTCGCCACCACCCTCCGCCTCGAACTGCCTATTCTTTTGGATGCTTGTGGTACAAACCCCAGCCACTTAAGTCCCACCAGCTTTAGTCGACTGCCACCTGAATCATTATGATATATTGAACTGTCGTCTTCCCCGCCTGTTCCTGATGGAGAGCATTTCATCATTTTGTTGCCCGACATTCCACTGCAGTATGATGTCACCGTACCTTACACATTTCTGACTATCATGGCCAACCAGACTTGCATTACTGTCTTCAATTTCGGTCGAACCAAGCAAATTTGCCTCGCCCAACTTGAGCCTTTATATAACCATCACGTGGCAGCTTTCTCACTCGACGCTTCATCTCAGCCTACCAGGTTTCCAAAGGCTGCTTCTTGTGCTGATCCCAAGCTTCCGAGAATGACATCAACGGATCTTTTACCTGCACAAGCTGAAGACCTCTACCGTGTTTTGTCTTCCCACAGGGATGTTTTCGACTTTGACAATCGCCCCTTAGGCCAGTCGCTTGCTGTCAAGCATCGTATTAATACTGGCGATGCTGCTCTTTTTCACTGTAGACCATATCGCGTATCTCTATTAGAACACCAGGTAATTCAAACAGAGGTTAACAAGGTGCTCAATAAAAATATAATTGAGCCTTCTTCGAGTTCGTAGGCATTACCAATAGTGTTGCTTAAGAAGAAGGACGGAACATGGTGCTTCTGTGTGGATTACCGCCATCTGAATAAAGTGACTAAGAAAGACGTGTACCTGCTGTCGCGAGTCGACGATGCCCTTGACGATGCCCTATATGGTGCGAGCTAGTTATACTCTGTTGAACTTCAATCCGGATAGTACTGGCAGATCGCCATCGACGATATGGATAGAGAAAAGACCACATTTATAACACCCAACGGTCTTTTCCAGTTCAGAGTTATGCCCTTTGGCTTATGTAATGTGACGGCCACTATTGAGCATATGATGGACTCCTTGCTTCAGGGTTTCAAATGATCCACATGCCTATGCTACCTCGACAACATTATTGGGTGATTCCATGAGAGATAAAACATGCATGTCCGCTTGATTTTTTCTTTTTTTGTCATGTACGAATATTCAGACAGCGCGAAACCAAATATTTATTCCCGAAAAGCCTTCCCAGAGGCCAAAAAAAAATATTTGAAGGGGGCACCTTGGGCGTCCTCCTACTTTTTTATTGCTTATCACAATATTTTCTGATTTTACGACTGAATTAAATGCAAACTAAAAGCATTGTGTAGAAAACCTTTTCTGCTAATTTTAATACGCTTCACAGTAAATTAGGTCCATGCTTTTTTTATGCTGTCTGCAAAGGAGAAAAATGTAAAAAAAAATTCTAAACATGGCCCAAATCAGAAAAAAATTTGTAACTTTGATGCATTTTGGCATGTTTTCTATTTCAGACAAACTTGGAAAAACATAGAGCATTCTCGTTGCAACATTCAAGCAAAATATTATCTTCCTATGTGAAAACGAGAAGAAAAATAGTTAAAAAAAGAAAACTCATCTTCAAGAAATAAGAGAAAAACTCCGGTTCCAATTTTTGAAAAAATTTTGCATGGAAGTCTATTTAAGTTGGGCAAAACGTGGATGCGATAATATGTTTCCTCATTTTCGTTGTTCATATCTGAGAAACCTGTGAAGCGTTCCTTCAAGGACTACTCACGCGCAAATGATGCAGCCATAATATAATAGAACATATGGAAACATGCCTCACCGACTTCAACGACAGTGATGTGATAGCACTTTGGCGCGGTTTTAAAAACGTGTCAGTTCTATATTGATAAATTTGTGCCTGATAAATACAAACTAGTCCTCGAACAAACACCATGGATGACACGTGAAATTATCCACATGACCCGCAAGATAAAAAGTTTAAAGAAAACATGATTACAGCTTGATCGAGTTCCCTGAAAAGTTCTGGAATTACTTGAGCAAAAACAGAAGCCAGTAGCACAAATCTGCATCAATGGATCATTCATTACCTATCACAGGGATATTGTGAGTCGTTTCAGTTATTATTTCCATATTGTATTTTTTAATTCTGGCATTAGTTCATTGAAGGACAAAACGTCTCACCCATCCGAAGCAAATTTTATTTCATACACTGGCTTAGTTTCGATGCTAGTTAACTTAAAAAGTAGATCTTCATGTGGCCCTGACAGCCTTCCAAACATTTTTTTGAAACGCTATGCTGAAACTATTGCAAGGTTCCTTCTTACTATATATCGGGCTTCGTTACTTGCTGGAAAATTACTGGATGACTGGAAGATAGCCAGAGTTGTACACGTATTCAAGGAGGGCGACTGTTCATTGTTAGAAAATTACCGTCCAATATCATTGACATCCTCATGGTTGTAAAGTAATTCAAGATATTGTTCCCAATCAGATTAACGAATTTCTAGATAAACATTCAATACTGTCTAATTTTCAACATGGGTATAGAAAAAGCTATTTAACAGTTGCACAGCTTGTCACCGTAATTCATTCACTCGCATCATGCCTTGATAAAAATGGTCAAATTGATGCCGTATTTCTTGATTTTGGCAATGCCTTCGATACAGTTCCACATGACAAACTAATACTAAAACTTAGACATCTTGAGCTCCCAGAAATATTGATCGCATGGATAACAAACTGTCTAACAAATCGCCGCCAGTTTATGGCAATTATTAAGCAACAGTTTGGCTGTCTTCCGGTCAACTCAGGTGTTCCTCGAGGAAGTGTCCTAGGACCATTGCTCTTTTTACTTTACATAAATGATATTACTACTTCAATCCATTCCATTGTGCAAATTAGGTTGTTTGCGGACGACTGTGTGCTTTTTAGAGATATCACTTCAACAAAGGCCCAAATTGATTTAAATACTTCTCTAGCTGGTATTATTGATTGGTGCAAAATGTGGGGAATGTGGCTTAACGTTGAAAAGACAGTCTTTCTTCGCTTCACTCGTCAGAAAGCTCCACTAACCTTTAGTTACACATTAGGTTCGTTGCCTTTGCAGGAAGAAACAAAATATAAGTACTTGGGTGCCACAATTACTAACAATTTATCATGGAATTTACACATTGAAGATATCTGTACTTCAGCCTTGCGTAAACTATATTTAGAAAAAAAAATAATTTTATATAGTTATATAAATATAATTTGTGAAAATATATAACTTAACGTAAAACTGCTTCCTTATTATTCATTAATTAGACTGAAATTTGAATATGCATATGTTTGGGACCCGTTTACTAAACAAAGTATTAAGTGTCTCGAAAGGGTACAGAAGAAAGCCGTGTGATTTATATATTCAAAATTATCTCGATATGATTCCTCAACACAAATAATGCGTGATAATGGCATCGAAATTCTTGAGTAGCGAAGGGAAAACTTAATAATTCGATTTCTTTCATTGCTTTTTAATGGAGATTTATCAATTAATCCTGCATCCTATCTGTCTAGTTCAATGTCTAGGCTTACTCGACACCATCCGAATTCACTAACACCTTATTTTGCATGGACGGATGTATTCAAGGATTCTTTTTTTCCCCGACCTATAACATACTGAAATAACTTGTTGTTGCCTGTTTCAATCGATTGATTCGTTGTATTACTGTTGTGTCTTACCACCCTGCTTGATTTATTAATGCATTGTATTATTTTTGTGCTTAACCACCCTGCTTGGACCTGAACTAAGTCTGCAATATGAAATAAATTAAATTTAAAATATATATAATGGGCCAAAGTGGCGCCCATGTTGAGCTTGCTGGCTTCAGTACCTTTGCTGGTTTTCTATCAGTTGGCATTGTACGTAAATCTAGTTGTACTTTCTTTGCTGAGTACGAACTTCGCTCTGGCAGCTTGTTTTCAACAAAAATGTGTTGTCTGATTTTATTTGTGTCTAGCGCATGTGGGGGTGGGGGGCTGCCACCCTCTAAAGTGCTAACCATACTGAGTTCGCAAAGCCTACAACCTCTGTGGTCATCGCACTTATGCCTCCATTATTCACTTGTCAAGAGCATGCGAGACACCACAAGTGCATGTTGTGGCTGACTTTGCCAAAACCCACCCGGTGCACATAGTAAATCACCTGTAAGCAGCACCAAGGCAGGCTAATCCGTAAGTGACAAAGCACTTCCATAATCAGCCGATGTGCCGTTATGGAGGTGCTACTTCACTGCCTGCTCCCTATTCCCCGCATGCAACTCACTCTGTGCTTTTCTAAAAACTTATCTGAGTCATTTCCCGAGCTGTTGATTTCCTTTCCCGCTACATACCTGTCAACCCTCCCGATTCGCCTGGGAGACTCCTGATTTTTGACTGAACTTTCCGATTGTACGATCACTGTCTTATATCTCCCGAAAAGTAGTTTCTGTTCGCGCAATAATGTTTTTTGTGAAACCGGCACTGCAAAATTTAAAGCCACATCGTAATCATCAGCATCATCAACAACGGCCGCACTAGCATCATCGGTATCATCGACTAAGCAGCCGATTACAGTGCCTAGTAAGCCGACCAAAGCCAGAGCCAATGTAGCTCATGCATTTCATGCAGGCCTTCCTCCATGGTGCATCTTGCTGCTGCTGCTTGTAAGGTGTTGCTGCTTGTGTGTATGATTAGTGTTGGCTACGCCGTCTGTGTGCGGTGCACTGTGTAAAGTTAGAAGCCTCGTGTGCTTGATGTCATGGTGCTATCAGAGCCCTAGGAAAGGTATTTGCAGAAGCTTTTGCGATCTTATACTTCTGAATTTTCGTGCTTTTTGACATCAAGAAAAGGAGAACCTTATGCATTTTGTACAACGTGTGGATGCGACGTCAGCATGTCTCACGGTGGCGAAGGCGACTGGAAACTGCACATTTCCATGGCGAAGCATCAAAGCTAAGTTTGTACCACTGAGCAGCAAGGCAACATAGTGAACTTTCTCCGGAAAAACTGCGACAACAGTGTCGTATGTGTGGAGTGCCTGTTTATGGGATTCCTCATCTAACACAACCTACCCCTTAGTGTCAGCGACCACGTTGGACCTCATCTACCAAAAATCTTTCCTATATTTTGACGAGGTGAAGCATTATCGCAGTGGATGCAACTCTAAAACGCAACTGATGAAACGCAACTCTGAAGAATGCAGGGGTGGCCAACCTGAAATTTATTTCACAGGCATCGCTCTCAAGTATTCATTTCTTTATTCAGAGCTTCCCTCAGCTGCTGCCTCGAGATTCCAGTGAATCTGCTGAAGACGCTTTAGATGCTCTCGAAGCTGAGTTTGCCACACTACAAGTGTACAGTCTTCCAGAGGACATTCTGAATGAAGAAAGGTGGGATGTGCAGTGGTCTATGGTTGGAAAAATGAAAAACACTGATGGAAAACATGTTTCACCGAGTTGCAAAGGTGATGCTGGATTTACTCATGATATCGCATAGCAAGGCAGAGTGTGAGAGGATTTTAGCACGGCACGAAAAATTAGGACTGAATTCCGCTCATCAGTATGCAACACAACCCTCCAACACCTGCTGCAAGTGAAGGGCCGTCAGTCTGGACCATGTTTTGAGCAAAGCTACTCGGACAAATTAGCAAAGCCTGCTACTGCAAGGTCCCTGCACAAGGACTCATCGAACACTGCCTGAAAGTTGTAACAACTCCCCGGTCCCACTGGAAGTTGAAACAGTGAATGCAACCCCCCCTCCAATGACGCGAATAAGCAGTCTCCCGATTTTTGCTCTCACCAGGTTGGCAGGTATGCCGCTATCACATGTTTTCTGCGTCACTCACAGATAACGTCTTTCTGTCTTGCCTTGACCTTCACCTACCGTATTTACTTGCATAATGATCGCACCCCTGAATTTTGTCATCAAAATCCGATTTTTTTTCTTTCCCGTGTACTGATCGCACCCTAAACTTGTCGCAGCGATATGTCGTGTGCCAAATCTAGCTAATGATAGTTACGCTTACCATCTGTGGAATGCTACGCGAACGACTCTTCAAGACATGCCAAGCAGTCTGCATGCACTCAACATTCTTTAGCAGATGCCTCATTTCATTCCTTTCAACACGTTCCGCACTTCCATGAAAAAAAAAAAAAGCTACAACCAAACTTGCCTCAGCTTTATTATTTGTAGGCTTCATGATGGTTTTGGTCAGCAACGATAACATAAAGGGCGCCTTTCGATTCTTCTCGTCTCCACTCGTGGGCACGCAATAAATCACAATCTGCAATGATAGTGGCCACATTTACACTGATACACTAGAAGTGTACCCTCTTCATTTGCTAGCGCTTGTAACGCAGCTAAGATATTCGCTCACACTTAGCGGAAACGTGCCGTACTAGGATAGCAGTGAAAACAAATGCCGTAGTTTCCGCAGCATGCCTGCAATGTGTTTCTATGTCACTGGCAGCTAAGCGCGCCCATCTCTGTTTCTGTCCCCTCAAAGTGGACATGGCTACGTTATTGTCACAAACTTGCAGGTATTAACAATATTATTCGTTACTGATGCGGAAGAAACTGTTTCAATGCGCATAATGTACTCACGAGAAGAAAAATAATCACGTTCGGCACGTTTGGCTTGCTCCGCCGGCTGTCATTTTTGCTTTGGTGTCCCGCACTGACAGCAGCAGCCACCTGCTTGTCATCACGCAGCAAATGCGGGATGAAAAAAAAAAATCTTCCTTTTCGTGGGAAATTTAACCCGCATAATGATCGCACCCCTCAATTTGCGTCAATTTTTTTTACAAGAAAGTGCGATCATTATGCGAGTAAATACGGTATGTGTTCCAGCTGGTCCGAAAAAGTGCAGTACGGCATGACTGAGCCCAAAGCTGTCAAAGTTGCCTAATTTCTGACGTTTTGTCAGCACCTTGCTGATGTGGTTTCATTGTCCTTCGATAACTAGCATGGCCGACACGTTTTCACAGTGAAAAGCTTTAGATGGCCTTGTTCATAAAACGTGAAACCGGGAGACATTCTGGAGGTTTAGTTACGACAGTGGCGCAAAAAAAGCGACAGAAAGAGTGCGGTGCTGTTCAGTATAAATGTTTCAACTTGGTCTAACTGTTTACTACACGCTATGCATGCGGCTCATAGCTTGGCCCGAATATTCTGTGCCGATTATTTATGCTTTCACAAGAAGATTGCTAAAAAAAAAAATTCCATTGCGTAAATGTTTTGGATGTTGCCTCCCTGCGGAAGCTTTGTACTGCCCGAAGGTGAGAATATTCGCAACACCGACGAGGCCTGCAGCACTGCTTTACGCGCCTCATGGAACTCCTGTCTTCATCTAGTGACACCCGCGATAAAGCAGACGAGGCATTCCTTCAGGAAGAAGAAGCGATTGACGACTTGAACAGGTATGTCCACCTTTCTTCTGATGTTTCACCATTGAAGCCGCCATCTGCCATTCACAAATGCAGCAGGCAATCTTATGGAAAATGTTCCAAGATTAGAAGCGTCATGAGGATGAAGATACATTCAACTTCAAGCGCTGCATACGAAAGCGTCAGTACACCTGAACCGTCCGTGACAGAATGTCGTGCATGTGCTGGCTGGTTAAGTAGCTTGAAGCAAGCGTACGAGGCTTCAAGGTCCTATGGAGAGCACCTCCGTGTTTTAACCATCGTGCCACCAAAATTGAAAACAAACGCGTTCAAGAGGCAATCCCAGGTGTCACAACGTACATGCTGAGAAAGGCCCCAAATTGGCGTGCGAAGCATGAAATTGGGTCATATTTTGATGCATACACAAAGTCAAGGTTAAGCCCATCGGATGTACAAGCTGCATTAGACTACTTCACCAAGGACGAACTTGGGTGCTCTCAGCAGGGCTCGAACAAGAAGGCATTGTGTCAGTCAACACGAATGGCTTATGAGAGAAAGTAATTTATGACACATTCTATCCGCAGGATGTTCCAGATGTTCAAAGCAGCTTACCCTGAAAGTGCCATCGCCGTGTCAAACTTTTATAGCCTGCTTTCAAAGTGGGTGCTGCTCACACATTCTTTGTTCTTGCCACAATAAAAAACCCAAGTAAACCTGCCTTCATTTGCGGCAACCATTGCCTTTGATTTGACACTCGCATCTTTCACATCTCACAATGACACCTTTGATATTTGACATTCACATTGAACATCTCTCTACCATACTTGACGTTTTTCGTAAGGCCAGTCTGCAACTCAACTCATCAAAATGCTGTTTCGGCCGCTGCCAAATCACAGGTTTGGGCCATCTAGTCAACTCTTCCAGAGTGCAACCTGACCTGTCCAAGACTTTCTGCTTCCGAAGTCAGCCACAGGTGTAAGCAGTTTTGTTGGGCTGTGTTCTTACTTCCGCCGTTTTGTCCAAGATTTTGCCGCTATTGCTCGATCTCTTCCCGATCTTTTGAAGAAAGGCATACCCTTCTCATGAGGACCTCCAAAATCTGCCACCTTCTCTCATCTCATCACGCATTTGACCTCACCACCAATCCTTGCTCCCTTCAACCTTAATGCCCCCACAGAATTGCGTACAGATGCCAGTAGTGATAGTGTCGGTGCTGTCCTAGCCCAGCGTCAGCGTGGCCAAGATTGAGTTATCAGTTATACCAGCCGCCTCCTCTCACCGCCACAGCGCAACTATTCTATTATGGAACAGGAATGCTTTGCTGTTGTCTGGGTAATTGCTATGTTCTGTCCTTACCTTTACAGCCGTCCCTGCCTTAGACTGTCAGCGCAAGCAAGGACAATGTACTCAGATATCACCGTCGGACTCTGCCATCAAAGCCATGCTACGACAAATAGTCGACGCCCTGCAACTGCTACTGTTTGGTTTAAATATGGCTTGGTCGTTGGGCTTTGAAAGCTCCAAGAACTTTTTTACTCTGTGATTTACCAGTCCGGGTGCCCGCACCAAGACGCAGATAGCTTGTCGCGTTACCTCATCGACAGCTTTGACGTACCTGACATCGAGAATGCCGCTTGTGTTTTCTCCGTGTCACAGCTACTCCGTATGCACCCTACGGTGCCGTATCACAGCTTCTCCGTGTCGCAGCTACTCGTAAATGCACCTACAGTGCCTGGTCGTCTCGCCTACGGTGCCTGGTCGTCTCGCCTACGGTGCCTGGTCGTCTCGCCTACGGTGCCTGGTCAACTTGTCTACGGTGCCTGGTCGAACGTTTCCCTCACCTTGGGATCAATTGTGGACCGAGTGTTTATAAACCGCTGTTGTGTGGCTGCTCAGGGTACTTTTCTCAAGCAGTCATGTTAGACTGATCTACTTTTCTCTCACAGTCATGCTAGACTAATGAACTGCATGTAGATACTGTAAATAAACCCATATTCCTCGTTCTCAATGAGAAGCAGTCCTTCCCTTCAATAACCTCCTCAGCGTGGATAAGTTGGACGACGGCGTGGGCCAGCTACCTTCTAATTTATGCCTGACTCCAATTTTGACAACGGGTTACGAGTGATGGGATTGACTCCCCAATCCTAACAACTGGCTGACAGCAGTGAAATGGACTTTGCGACGTGGTGCTGTGTCTGCGGTGAGTGCTTGGTTCTTGCTTTGACTCTCTAGGCTTCATTTTGTGGTTGTTCTGTTTAGAACTGTAGGGAAGCTAGATTGTTGAGTGTTAGCTAGGTTGTGTTTTCCTAGGTAGATTTAGCGAGCAGGACCAAGGCAGTAAAGCAGCAATCATGGAGTTAAGGACACTGCTGAGAGACGAATTGTTGATTGTTGGTGAGGAACTAGGTCTAGATGTACGCAAGGAAATGCTAAAATCGAAATTATTGGAGCTAATTTCCGAACAGGCCAGTGAGGAAGAAATTGAAATGGGATTGGAACTTCTAAAAAAGAGAGAGAAACGGGAAAAAGAAAGAGAACAGGACAGAGAAAAACAACGAGAGAGAGGAACGCGATAAAGATCGTGAGTTAAGAAAAATGCAACTTGAACTTGAAAGCAAACGTTTGGAGTTGTCTCAAGGAAGTGGAGGGGCTCTGGGACGATCAAGTGAGGCAGAATCATACCGCATGGACAGGCTGTTAAAGCCATTTAAGGTTGGGACTGACATAGGCTTGTTCCTAAGCAATTTTGAAAGGACTTGCGAGAAGATGAACTTCGGTCCGAGTACGTGGCCACAGCGGTTGCTGTCTATGTTGCCGTGTGAGGCGGCGGAAGTAATCGCCAGACTGAGTGCGCAGGATGCATATGATTATGCAAAAGTTAAGGCTAGTCTACTGAAGAAATACCGCCTTTCAGCCGAAGCTTTTCGCCAAAAGTTTAGGAGCACAGGCAAGAAAGATAGCAAGGGGTATCCGGAGTTTGCATACGGCTTAAAGGCCAACATAGTCTAGTGGCTGAAAAGCACGGAAGCGTACGACAGCAGAGACACGATGATTGAATGCATGTGTCTAGAGCAGTTTTACAAGAGCATCCCCAAAGCTGTGAAACTGTGGGTGCAAAACAGAGGGAATGTAAACACTGTGGAAAGGGCGGCTCAATTAGCCGAAGAGTACGCAATGCGTAGAAAGTTCAATGCCGAGGACGGAAATTGGGACAGTCGAAATGGACTGCGGAAACCATTTCCGTTCAAAAAGGGTTGGCAGACTAGACGACCGGAGCCTGTAGATGTGGAGGAAAAGCCCGCAGAAAAGAGCGAGGAGGAAGCTAACGGCGAAACTGTACAAAAAGAGCAGAAAAGAAAATTCAAATCTTTTAGACCGATCCGCTGCTATAAATGCCACAAACTGGGACATATTGCTGGTGACTGCGGAAAGCCTAGCGTAATTTTCTCCTACGTGGATGAAAAGTATGAGAATATGGAACTTTTAAAGGGAAGCTGAAGAGTCTGTCGAATTCAATAAGATGCTCATATATGGATGCAGGAACCTTATAAACCATGAAGGTAAAATTTTGGGGGGATTTTTCACTTAGGAGCGACGCAATCGTAGGTTAAAATTGCACTGTAGCTCCGCCCCCCCCGTCGAGCGCCGCGTGCTGCTGCTGACGCTGACGATGCGAGCAGAGACCGGAAACCACGGCGTAGTGACGTCAACACTGGTGTTCCGCTCCTTCGCAGTTTCCGCGACAGTGCCTGACCGGGCTCATTTCTGCTTGCGTGCCTTCCTAATCTGCTTCGCTCGACCCTACATTCCTTTGTTTGTGTGCATATAGGAGTGGTAGTTGACGTGCACAGCATCAGTTGAACTTGTAGGTTGATCATGCCGGTGTTCTGTGCAGCCTACGCTTGCACGAACACCAGCGGCCGCGACGATGTTTCGATGTTCCATTAGTTCCTGCAAGACAAGAAGCTTTCAGCTAAGTGGGAGGCTGCTGTGAAGCGAAACAACTTCAAAGCGCTCAAGAACAACAGTGTTGTGCTCTAACCACTTCCGTGACGATTACTACCGGAGTTTATCAATAATGCGTGCTTTGGGTTCTCCTAAAAAAAAAATTAGCACGCTGAACGGAAGGTGCATGTTTATCTCCCACCCTTGACGCAGGTTTCATCGCCAAGCGCCGCAAATTTTCTATTCGCACGTGTGTTGTGAAGCAGCCTGCATGCAGCTACCATAACGTAGTACAAGAGTAAAGTTTGCATGTGTTGGAAAGCCTGCTCACGCCAGGACACTGCGCTCCCCCTTCTCTTGCACACATAGAGAAACCGACCATCTTACGTAGCTGACGGAATTCGCCGGTTACGAGTAGCTTGCAGATGGCGCGCTGATGAAGGTCCTATACTACAAGCGCTACAACAGCTGGTAAACTTTTCCTGTGTTTAAACCGTCTGTGTAGATTGCCGACAGCTTTGGGGCAACGCGCAAATGCCGAAGATCGCATCACCGCTTACATTCTACGAGGAGGCATGCAAGAACATAACACTACAGTTGTTTGCCCGGAAACGTACTCACTGGAACGCTGAATGCAGCTTAGCAAAAAACATACTCGCCAAAGAATATTTCCAACACATGGAGATGCTAACACTTCGCCTTCGTTCGCGTGCAAAGCAGTGCTTGCACCAGCATTTTTTGCTTCTTGGAGAGGCCGGCTCTTCGCACTCGGCTCGTACATGTAGGGAGTAAAGTATAAACCCCTTACAAGTGATCTTGCACGCGACAGCGACAGCGCGACAAGCGAGGTGATGTCTGTCGCATTCACTCGTCACCTGCAAGCCGAACTCCACGCGGGCGACGGCTTTGAGCGACGACTTCCCGGTATGAGGGTAGCAATATACGTGCCGAAACTAGCGTGACGCATGATTTATCAATTTAGGTTGATGTATTTTACTGAAGAAGGAGCATAAAATATTTCTGAAGGTCTTGCACTAGGTTATTTTTGCATGTGTAAAATTCAATAGTTTGCTCGTTCCGTGCGACAAACGGTAGTATTTGAGGTGTGTACTGTACATCCAGTTTCGGCTTCACACTATTGGCTAGTCGTCATAGCATTTCCGGGCGACGAGCGACGAGTTCTATATTTCTAGAAACGAGCGATCGAGCGACAACACCGAGCGATCTGTTCAAGCGACGGCCCGTTTTGTCACTCGAAGTCGTCGCCCGTCACCGTCGCGCGCAAAATCGCTCTCGTGGAGTTTGGACTTAACGCCAAACTCCTCAGAGAAACGCAAGCTCTCGAAATTTTGCATCACCGTCTCAGCAAAACACCACCAAACTACCTTGAACCGTGCTTCGTGTTTAGTGGCAGCAGTCGATCTGGACGAACACCATTGTTGACGTCACGAGGCGCCCAACCAATCACAGGCGAAAACGAGGCGCGCGAGCTAGGCATGTCTGCTGCTGCATTTTTCGTCGAAATATGTTTGCGCTTTCTTTCGCTCAATTTCGATGTGATATTCGAATTCAGAGGGTTCAAAACCACGACGTACTGCTCTTCACTCATTTTTTCTGGAAAAGCTTTCAGCTTCCCTTTAAGCCCCTATCTTCACGACCTGCAAGTTAATGGCAAACCATGCCGAGTGCTAAGAGACAGTGTCGCCACAATGGACATTGCCCATCCGTCTTACGTGACGGTAGATGACTCCACCGGAGAAGTAGCATGGATAAAACAGGTTCTAGAAGAGCACAGCCCGTGTCTGCCCATGGCCAAAGTCAAAATCAGTGGACCATTCGGGGAGCTAGTGACCGAGGCTGCAGTTTCCAAATTTTTGTCACTGCAGTACCCATACATTTTTTTCGAATCGTTCAAATCGGTTACTGCGTGAACAAGGGCTTAAATTGGTAGAGGGTGTAGTACAGGCATTGACGCGAGGCCAAGCTCGTAAAATCGCGTCGCTTTCGGCTGAAAATGCACCAGCTGCTCCAGCGGAAGCAGCAAAAGAGATAGCTTCAATAACCGAATCCGAGCTAGACTCGAGGGACAAAAACACAATTGAGGAGAGCCTGCCAGCTGACCAGCTCAATGAGAGCGTAGCACTAGAGTGTCAAAGTTCAAGCCTGCAGGAAGAGCAAGCTGACGCAATCGCAAGCGAGACAGGGTCGTTATTATCACCGGCCTCAATAAACTTTGATCAGCGCTTATGTGTGGACAGAGAGTCACTGGCAGCGGAGCAAAAGAATGATGACAGCTTAGCTAAATTACACCACACAGCTAAAGAAGGCATTGCTAGGTGCAACGTGACAATACAAGAGAGAGGAGGATTGTTGTATCGGCACTAGAGAGATTGAAAGGGTAGGATTTTAGATCAGTTAGTCGTACCTACTAAGTACAGGGAGGACCTTTTGAGTCTCTGTCATGGAAATGGGTGATCTGGCCACCATGCATAAACAAATCAAAGAAAAGATTGCTTATGGAATACTAGTGGCTTGGTTGTTTCAAAGATGTAGAAAACCTTGTAAGATCATGCGACGCCTGCCAGTGCTTGGGTAAACCAGGAGAGACATGGAAAGCTCCACTAAAGGTAGTGCCCTTAATAACAGAGCCTTTCAGACGACTTGTAATAGACACGCTAGGGCCTCTACCAAAAACAAAATCAGGTTACAGGTACTTGTTTATCATGCTGCGTCCGGCTACAAAGTTTCCAGAAGCAATCCCTCTGAAAGAGCTCAGCTCCACCGAAGTAGTAGACACGCTTTTGACAGTGTTTGCGCGAGTTGGGTTTCCAGTCAAAATTCAGGCGGATCAAGGGTCAGTATTCACAAGCGCACTGACTTCCACATTCTTGCAAAAGTGCGGGGTAACGTTAATACACAGTTCCGTCTATCACCCTCAGTCAAACAGTGTAGAGAGGTGGCATTCACTGCTTAAGCGAGTTTTGCGTGCGCTCTGTTACGAGCACAAGGAGGACTGGGAGAACTGTCTGCCGGCAACTTTGTTTGCTTTGCGAACGGTTCCACAAGAAGCGACAGGGTTCTCGCCAGCAGAACTAGTGTATGGGAGGACACTCCGTTCTCCACTGAGAATGTTAAGAGAGATGTGGGAGGAAAAAGGGGAGAGTACAACAGTGGTTGAATACGTCTGCTGGAAGCTACACTGTTTGACTGAGGGTGATAGACGGAACTGTGTATTAACTTTATCCCGCACTTTTGCAAGAATGTGGAAGTCAGTGCACTGGTGAATACTGACCCTTGATCCACCTGAATTTTGGCTGGAAACCCAACTCGTGCAAACAGTGGTTGAATCTGCTGGAACGGCTGAGCGCAACCCAAGAACTAGTCGGAAAGAACATGGGAGTAGCTATAAAGAACGCCAAATTATATTGCGACAAGAATGCGAGGCTTCGTACGTTTAACGCCGGAGACCAGGTAATGGTCCTCAAACCTTCAAGAAAGAACAAGCTTGAAGTTCACTGGGACGGGCCCGTTAAAGTGTTGCACAAACTTTCAGATACTAACTATGCTCTGAAACTTCCCGGTCGCAGGAAGGAGGTGAGGATATATCACTGCAATTTGATGAAGCCGTATATAGAGCGGAGCGGAATCGTTAACTATACCATCAAAGAGCAGGATGGCACTAGTACCAAGTTTAAGGAGTATAGGGCGACCTCCAACTCTGAAATCGGCCTAGAAGGAGTAGTAAAACATTCGGTAAGCTCACATGTTCTAAGACCCGAACAGTTAGATGAGCTAAAAGAGGTGTTAGGGGAATATCTCGACAGATTCAGTGATCGGCCGGGTAGAACCAAACTAATAACGCATGAAATAGAGCTGACATCGACCGAAGCCGTAAGATCAAAGCCTTACAGGGTGTTTCCAAGACAGAGAGAAATTATGGAGGCAGAGATACAGCGCATGCTAGAGTTGGGAGTTATTGAGCCCGCTGAGAGTGACTACACGTCACCACTAATATTGGTAGAAACCCCTAACAAGGACCCTCGTCCATGTGTTGACTACAGTAAGTTAAATGCCATCACTAGGGATCAGCTGTACCCGATACCCAACATTGAGGAACGAATTGCAAGAGTTAGCGCTGCTAAATACATTTCAACTATAGATCTCGTGCGGGGGTACTGGCAAGTTCCCCTTTCAGAAATTGCCAGCTGCTATGCCGCATTCATCTCACCTGTAGGCACTTTTCGCCCTCTCGCACTCAGCTTTGAGCTGAAGAATACGCCGTTTAGCTTCTCTAAGTTAATGAATATTGTCCTAAAAGGCTTGCCGGAGTTCGCCTTGCCATATCTTGATGATGTAGCAATTTTTTTAGACAGCTGGGAACAACACGTATCACACCTCAAACAGGTGTTCTCACGGTTGAGGGAAGCCGGCTTAACGATGAAAGCGGAAAAGTGTAGATTTGGTTGTTCGCAGGTTACTTATTTGGGCCATGTTGTCGGCCAGGGCACGAGACAGCCGGCCGAGCTGAAAATGCTACGATTGGAGAATTTTCTCAGCCGCGCACAAAAACAGACCTTCGTTCATTTTTGGGACTTGTGGGGTACTATCAACGGTACATTCCAAATTACTCGCAAATGGCAAGTCCATTAACGGACGCCCTCCGAAAGGGAGCACCGAGTAGCGTACACTGGGATAAGAACAAAGAGAACGCTTTCCAAAGTTAGAAAACGCTATTGGTTTCTCGTCCTGTGCTTCGCGCGCCAGGCTACACAAAGGAATTCATAGTTCAATGCGACACAAGCGACAGAGGTATGCGCGTGGTACTTAGTCAGGTCGGCGATGATAACGAAGAGCATCCTATCCTCTATGCCAGCCGTAAACTAAATGTAAGAGAGGAAGCCTACAGCGGTTCTGAGAAGGAATGCGCTTGTTTAGTTTGGGCCGCCCAGAAGTTGTCGTATTACTTGTACGAAGCGAAGTTCATCTTCGAGACCGACCACTGTCCTCTGACATGGCTCAATCAAATGTCACACAAAAATGGCTGCTTGCTACGATGGAGTCTCACTGTCCAAGAGTACAACTTCTCGGTTAGATATAAGAAGGGAAAGTTGCATAGCAATGCAGATGGTTTGAGCAGGCTAATTTGAATTCTGCGTTTAAGGGTCCTGCCTAAATTTTAGAGTTACTAGTGTTAATTTTGTTAAGCCAAGAAGACCCTCTCTCATTTAGCAGGATTCCCTCCATGATTGCTGAATTGGTCAGCACGAAATTGCTTCAGAAATTGGCATAGCGAAATGTAGTATTTTTTTTGTTTGTATACTTAATTTTTCTTTGAAGCCTAGCAGGTCTAAAGTGAGTTCCAAGGTACGTCATCTCTGCGCAGAGCCGTCTTGTGGGGTGCGTTTTGCAGTTGCCTGTCCTTGTTGGACGTTTTGGGGCGGTGACACCATTACACAAGTGGTCACTGCGAAACACGGCATCATCCCCTGGCCACCAGCCGTTCTCTTCCTGCCCAGTGGTTAACAGCGCTGGACAGTCGAGATTTTCCGGGCCATGGAGGCGCTGTTAAGAATGGCCCGATGACGTGTAAGTTTTGCCTGCCAGTTGCGACAGCGGGCGTCAACTTTTCCTGGAGCGCCGCCGCAAACCTCTAGCCATGGCGTCACTAAGTCGACTTTGTGTGGACAACAACACGCTCGTCCTCTACTCTCCGTCGCTGGAGCCGAGTTTGACGAAGCAGGCTTTGTGCCTGAGCCCGCCACCGCGGACCTGATCTGCTATGAGCCGGGGAGTTGCTGCAGGAATGTCTACGGAGACCCCTTCCCACGCGCCGACCGAGACGCAAGACAATGGGTAGCCGGCGGGCGCGCTGCGGGGGTCAGCTCGGGGAATAAGATGCGCCTACGGTGCCTGGCCGTCTCGCCTACGGTACCTGGTCAACTTGTCTACGGTGCCTGGATGAACGTTTCCCTCACCTTGGGATCGATTGAGGACCGAGTGTTTATAAACCACTGTTGTGCGGCTGCTCAGGGTACTTTTCTCAAGCAGTCATGTTAGACTGATGTACTTTTTTCAAGCAGTCATGTTAGACTGATGTACTTTTCCCAAGCAGTCATGTTAGACTGATGTACTTTTCTCTCGCAGCCATGCTAGACTGATGAACTGCATGTAGATACTGTAAATAAACCCATATTCCTCGTTCTCGATGAGAAGCAGTCCTTCCCTTCAGCAACGTCCTCAGCGTGGATAAGTTGGACGACGGCATGGTCCAGCTACCTTTTAATTCATGCATGACTCCAATCTTGACAATGGGTTACGAGCGATGGGATTGACCCCCCAATCCTAGCAGTGCTCACAGGCTGAGGCCGTAACTTCTTGTCCAAGGTCATTGGTGACATTATGCGTGCCTGCTCTATCAAGCATCAGCTTACCACCTCCTACCATCCACAAACCAATAGCCTGGTCGAGCGATTGAACCGGACCCTTACAGATATGCTGACAAATTATGTTTCAGCCGACCACCGAATTGGGACCCCCCCCCATTGCTCTACCTTACATTACTTTCGCTTATAGGTCTTCTTGCCTTGACACTGCTGACTATTCCTCATTCTACCTCTTGCATGGCCGTGACCCCATGCTACCGGTAGACACTTTGGCACCATCAATTGTGACTTCAACAAGTGAATATGCCCATGATGCCATTGCTTGCGCTGGCCATGCTTAACAACTTGCACGCGCTTGCTTATCACTGTCACAAGAGAACCAGAAGTGTTGCTTCAACCTCTGTGACCATCAAGTGCACATTTTGCTGGGTGCCCTAGTGCTCCTTTGAATGCCTTCCCGTCGAGTAGACCTTGGGAAGAAACTCCTGCCTTGTTACAAAGGCCCATATCGCTTGGTTCAGCAAGTTACTGATGTCACCTATAAAATCGTTCCAGTCAGCCTTGCAGCGTCCTCCGCTCCTACCACCAGTGATATCGTCGACGTTGCCAGGTTCACGCCCTACAACTCTCTGCTTGCCACAGGGACACCGGGACAGCGCTTTTGCCACCGAGGGTTATGTTGCGATACAACAGGCGCTTATGAGACATGGCACAAAGGAAGACGAAGACGTGCATCTGGGCTTGGCATGAGCTGGTTGCCATCTTGGTCACCGGCTGCGCTGCTCTTGTAAATGTAGTGTAAGCAGCCTCTTTTGTGTTTGTCTTTCCGCATGTAACATTATGTTATTCATGAACAGAGGCCATTTCAGGACGCTGCAGGCATTTGACTTGAAACTACAGCACCTTGCAACATGGACATCATTGCGGCATGCAGACAACTTGTGACATATGCACACTTTTGTAACATTCATCAGGTGGATGCAGATACATGCAATGGTCAACTACCACCTTTCTTCTGCACCTGGCTTGTTGCATACAGAAAAGAATTGATTTGGCTGTACAGGAAATGGTTTGATTTATTTGTGCCCCTGTAGTAAGCTTATAGACTATTTCACCATTAACAAACAGCCCGTGGAAGGCTTCCTATTTTGCTCACAGAAATAGCCCACAAAGCTTGGCAAGCAAGAAACACTATGGTAAGCCACAGTACTGTGCTAATACAGAATCCTGCAGATTTTTTACCCTTGTTGTTTGCAGCTAATTTTAATTTTATTAATCATTTTTTTGTCTTAAAGTAAATGAGAAATTATACTCGGTGTTTCCCAGAACTTGAGCCACCGATTTTTAAAAAAGTGGTTAGCTGGAGCTAGGTGAAACCAATGACATATTGTTTACCATCATGTGGTGCTCCTAACACTACTTTTAATATCCCACTTAATTAATTAAGAATTGTGACAAATTTTTAATATTTACTTAGGGCCGAATGTTTCACTACGTTGTAGAGGGGGTTCAGAAACAACCACCTGAGTTTTTTTTTTTTTTTTTTTTTTTGGCAGTGTACCTCCTGCGTAGATTGTCTTTAAGTGTGTCCAATTTACACAACTTTATTCCAAGCCATTTGACACTCCTCTGCAAGAAAGACAAGGTGGTAGGATGGTTCTTTGTCCTTTCTCTGATGAGTCATCATGATTACAGAGTGATTAATCATATAATCTTTGTGGTCAGTAATGCTCCGTTTTTGCTCCGCCCAATTTGCTGCCTCTAACTGCTGTGCATAAGTGTTTGCCCACATGGATATTTAGGTCATTCTGTGGTGCAGTTTGCGATTAAGTTGCTGTTTTTTCCATCGCTTGGTTAACCCCCTTTGCCTTTCCACATATGTAGCAGATGGCTGTCAACCGCTGGCATTTCCACTGTGCGCGTTAGCCGCTTAGATGTTGCTTTATGAGTGTCTTGTATGTGCGTTGCCAAGTCTTAAGGGTTCTCAGGTAATATCTCCGCTGTACTTTACAGTAATTTACCCAGTCCGTGATTACCACATGCCCACAGGGCCATCGAATTTTGGGAGAGCCTACCGACACGCTGAGGATGTAATGATCACTGCCTAGATTCTCTTCTAGGTTGGTCCAGAATACCTCGTCAACATTATTTGTAAACGTAAGATCTGGAAAGGTGTCTGAGCTGGCGCTGTTCCTAATCTCGGGTTTTGAGGGAGAATGACGAGTTGGAGGTCATATGCTTCGACAAATGATATCAGGTTTGACTGGCGCCGTGTTCATGCTGTAAAGCAGCCACCCATTTGTTGGAGGTGCGGCGATTCCCTTGCCAAATTTCGAGATGTTAGTGGTGCGCTAGTCTTTTACTCGCCATTAATAGTGCTTTTGCTGTCCGAGGTCGGTATGGCTTTCGGATGGCTGCTAGTGCTGGCTCGTTTACGAACCGCGTCCCTTGTGCTGGCCATGAATTTATTGACGCAAGTTTTAGGATTTCTAATTCTGTTTACATCTGCTGCTGAAAATTTTGCATAGGTTGTAGTTGATGCACTACTTGTGTGCGTCATGCAGTGTGCCCTTCATGGAATTCGGTGTTGTGCCTGCTGCTTTAGTATGTGCTGTTTTGTTCGGTTCGGTGCAGTGGCTAGCTTTGAGGGAGGCCAACTCTCGTTTGATTTCTGCCATTCTCTTGCAGAGAAGCTTGTTTCCGTGAATGAATTTTTGGTATTCGTGATTTTTTGTTACAAGAGCAGTA
Source organism: Dermacentor variabilis (assembly GCF_050947875.1). Classification (NCBI taxonomy): domain Eukaryota; kingdom Metazoa; phylum Arthropoda; class Arachnida; order Ixodida; family Ixodidae; genus Dermacentor; species Dermacentor variabilis. The sequence continues at coordinate 15,750,671 of NW_027460280.1, forward strand.
GGAGAAACAACTCATGCCCAGCTTACCGCGTTATAGTGTGGCGCTTGCTTGGTAGCAGTGCCGGGAGCCCCAGATTTAGGCAACTTGGGTGATTGGGAAAGAGGTAGGTTATTGGCATTGGAGTTCATTCGTGTCTGGGATCTGGATCTGGATCGATGGCGATTAGGGCCCTGATAGCTCTGGTGAAGGATCCGATGCGGATTCTCCATTTTCAGAACCGAACCAACGTAGGCGTTGAGGTGGCTTCGTTGAGGTGTCCTTCTGGGTAGTCCGGTTAACGCCAGCCCTCGAAGTTCTATTGCTTTGGGATTTGAGGCGTTTTTTGTTACGTTTCTTGCAACTTCGGTCTCCTGTCATGTGACCCTCGGGTGCACTCGCGTCTGGCTACAGAGCCCTGTTGTCCTCACATATGGCACACTGGAATGTCCAGCTGGGGACAGACGTCCGATCTGTGACCCATTTGGTCCCACACTTTGCACATCTGAGTGGTGATCTTGTAGGGGTAGCAAGCAAGCTCTCCGTCATTGTAGTTTACGTACTGTGGCATGACCCTCCAAAAAAGGTGACAATGGCAATTTTTGCTTGGAGAATTTCGACCCCTTGTATGCCTATGCCTAGATTCCCTTTTAGCGTTTCAGGGGTCGTGTGCGGGTCCAAATCATGAATGACACCCTTGCTTGTCCTGTCACTTGTTGCTACATAGGCGTTGACAGAGTTAGGCCGGCCGTTAATGTTTAGCGTTGTAATACATCTAATGTAGACCACCGCTGTCTGGTGCAGCATGGACACAATAAAGATGTTGGAGCCTGACTTGATTCTGAGCAGAAATTGCTCACCTGATATTTGCCCGCTGTAAGCAGCAATCACTGCGTCCACTAGTATTGGACTAGTCAGATTCTCGACCGGTAGCCCCTTATGTGATTGCACCACTATCTTGAAGGCTTATGGCAGGGGGGTAACCGCCTGTAGACTGGCTTGTGTTTAGATTTTCCAGTTGCTTGATCAGCGGAAGTTTGTTAGTGCTTCAAGGTTTCCAAATATTTCGGTGATTTGGTCTTCTCTTTCGCAAGGGCTTTTTTCTGCCGAAGTGTCAGGACCGTCTGCCAATCCGCATCCGTTTGGCTTTGGCTCCCTGTCCCGGTGTTCTGATCGCTGGGTCCTCTTGGTGCCATGAGGTTGTGAGCAGCAGAGTCTTGAAAATTCATGTTATCAAGGTCCTGGCATTGCGCTGGGGGTTAGGTTGGGGGGTTGAATTGCCAGAGCCGTTGAGCACGGGTTCACCACACACACGGGTGTTCCAGTAGCTGCCTACGTGGTGGCTTTCATCGAACGCGCATGGAACAAAGGCACGTTTAAGTTTGTAAAACAAAGTTCCAGTCACTGACGGTTGTGGGTAGTTTGAGTTGATGCAAGACCACTTCACAGATCCGTGGTGAGCGTGGAAATCGGTTGCACGCACAATTTTTCACCAAAAAGCAGGAAAAGTCACAGAGCACATGTGAACATGACAGCACTCGTCACCACCGTCTAGTAATCTCCTTTGCTGTAAAAGATTCACTCATCCACCAGCTTTGTAGCGCTGACCTCCAAGGACTTCAACCCCGGAATGTCTGCATGAGCGAGTACCACTCGTTATATGGTGACAAAGGGCGGAGTGCCACTTCATGGCATATAGTAAGTTTCTTACACATTATCTACCCACATCCACTCCAACTCACACGCAAACTTACGCCTACTTTATCACCAACTTATCAAGAATAAGTGAACGGGTGCACATTTGAATCAGTGTGCCAAACCATGGGTGACGGTGGCTACACCGGCAGCACACTAATGTTCGAAGCTGAATGTTTCGTAATGGTCCACACAGTAAGCGAGTGACTAGCAATAATATGTATTTGCTACAAGCTATTGCAACATACAGAACATCTGCATTAGAAGCGATCAGGCAGAAAGTCAGACATTGACCACCCGTGGAATTTCACTGAGTTAGAAAAGTGACAAGCCACTGTTTAAAAGTATTTGCTAAATAAAAACGAAGAGCTAAGCACACTGATTGTGATTCAATTCATTAGTAGAAAGTTAGGACAACTTGGAATACATTTTTAGCCTCGCTTTTATTACAAGCACTGTATACACTGCTCCGTCTGTTTGGACAAAGTGTAATGAGCTCCGAAAGTGCTTACATGTCCTATGGAGCTGCAGCCAAAGCTTCGCGTACCGTCCACTCAATCACTGCCTATCATATCCGCCGAAGCAGGGGTTTGCAGAGCCGCACCGGCCTTATATACATCCATTGTAAACAGAGAGGCAATGGAGGCAGCTGAGGCAAACAAAGGAGCTCTCACTGAACCCAAGTGCTTCAACGAGGCCGGAGGCACCTAAATCGATCGCTGGGCAGGTATCTTCACGTTCTAATAAAAACGAGCTCTATAGTTTCCCTTGCTTTATCGCAGCAACCACATGCTTCTTCTTCCTTGTTGTATCTCGCCTTATAAGTGCACGTTCTAAGGCATCCTGATCTCACTCCGAAATGTAGTGAGCTTCCATTTGAGTTATCATCACTTGTTTCTTTCCTGATTTTGTTTTTTCCTCTTAAGTAGGTACTCATAGCAGGTTCCTTTTCGATTGCCGCTACCAATGAGATTGTCTCAAACTCTCTGACTGCATTTGACGTTCTTTCTGTCCATGTTACTTGTTATACCAGTCGCATACTTGCTGGTAAGCTTCCTTTCCTCCACTTAGTATTTTTCCTGTACAAATATCTGAACACTCTCGCAACCTATTTACGTTATTCCATATTCCTCAGTCGTTCACCACTGTAAATTTTACTCTGAGCTTCCATCACCTCAAAACTTGTCCAGCCAATATCACCTTGCACAGCTTCATTTGTAGTCTTCCCGTGAGCACCCAATGCAAGGCGTCCCACTGACCTTTGGTTGCTATTGAGTCCTCATTGTACCGCTGACTTGAAGCAAACAACTGCATTTCCAAATGCAAGTACTGGAACCATTGCACCTTTCCACATACCCCGGAGCACCTCATACCTATTGTATCCCCATAGCACTCTGTGCTTCATTATGGCTGCATTTCACTTCCCCTTTACTGTTATTCTTTTTTCCGATGTTTCCATATATCTATTGTTTCTCTTTATCCATGTACCAAGGTATATTCTCCTACCCTAGGTACTTCTTGGCCCTGTATTGACACTGTCTGTCCACTGTTTTCATTGCATACCATAAATCCTGATTTTTTATTTTAATCCTAAATTCTCACATTCCTGTCCACAGATGTTAGCCAGACGTTGCATATCGCTTCGCTTGTTAACAAGAAACACAATGTCGTCCACATCAAACAAACCTGGAAGCTGCTGCTCTGCTATTGTGCCGGCTTGTTTGTATGAGAGGTTAAACGTGATATTGAGTCTCTTCAGCGCGCTTTCCATCCTTGCCATGGACATCATAAACAGCAGTGGGGATAAAGGGCACCCCTGTCTCAGTGTCTTGGTGATATCAATTTTGTCCTCGCTCCTCATCCAGTCCCATTCAACACAAACGGTATTGTCTAGCTAAACCTCCCTGAGAAGTTGTATACAGTTGTTGCCCAAGCCTTCCCCTTCAAGAATGCCTCACAAATTGTTGTGGTCTACGTTGTCATATGCTCGAGTAATGTCTAAAAAGCCACATGTAATGGTCTCCTTTCTTCTCTGGATATTTCAGTACACTGGGTAAGAACAAATAAGTTATTATCCAGACGTCTACCGATGCTGAAGCCATACTGAAGTTCTCCCAATATGACATTTTGTTCTGCCTATGCTTACAGTTTTAATTTAAATGCCTGCATTGCCAGCCTGTATATTACTGATGTACATAATGGTCAATGATCTATATGAGCAAATTCTATTTTTGGCCCCCTTACCTTTATAAGTAAATTCATTCTACTTTGTCGCCAACTCTCTGGTATTTGCCTTTCTTGTAAGTGTTTAGGAATTTTCTCTTTGGCTTTGTTCCAGTTGAAATTTCTCAGCACCAGCTCCTTTTCCACCTGGTTATTGTTCATGCTCTTTCTTTTTTCTCTAAAACCACCTTGTCATTGCCTTGAAATGATTCGGCTGTTATTTTTCGGATGTAATTTAATGCTTTGTCCCCTTCCAGTTTGTTTCCATCTCCATCTTGGATATGTTGTTGTATTGCTCCAGACTTCCTGCCCAATAAGTTTATGTACTTCCAAGGTATTCCAGGTGTGGCCTACTTTTTCACACGGACTGCCAGTGTTCACTTTCACCTTTTATCTTTGCTAGAACCAGTATTTTTTAGTTATTTATTTATTTATTATGATACTACAAATTGCCCAAACGAATTTATTCTTTCTCCTAGTATATTTCTCATTTTCTGTCTACTTCAAACTGTGGCAACTATGTTTTTTTTTGCCTGCCTATGATCTTGTGATGCTCTTTGTTGTTCACCCATTACTTCCCATATCTCCCTTTTCCACTAGCTTTTCAGTTTCCTTTTTCCTTTTCAACAAGCGTGTTGCTTCTCTTTCCTATTTCTCTCGCCATTACACTTAGAAGCTCATCATATTCACACTTCTTGCTTGGCCATTTGCAAACTTCTTTCTTGGGTGCGTGGAGGTGAGTGCCATCTGGTGGTGACTCAAGCAATCATCGCAGGGAATCGCAGCGGCTCGTCTCTCGGGTATCTACCGGTAATATCGTAATACTATAATTAAGGGCATCAGTGAGGATGCGTTTCAGACGCTCATTTCAAAGAGCCCCTCTACTGCCGCCCAAGTTATTGAACTGTGCCAAACCTATGACGAGCTCCGCCGTCAACGCATCCTCACCCGCTGTCCTGTTCCTCATCAGGAATCGTTGTCCAGCTTGATCTTTCCTTTACAAGATCCCACCCTCCTCTCGCAGATCAAGGCTTTCGTCCGGGAAGAAGTTGCTCGCCAGCTCTCCCTCATCTCCAACCCGCCGGAGTCAAGTTCGTCCCTTAGTCCGACCCTGCGACATGTTATAGAAGAACAAGGGTCCGAGGTCCTTCCTACGGAGTGGGTGCCTCAGCTCACCGCCCCATTGACTTACGCCGACGCCGTCACACGACCACGACCGCTGACCTTCCGGGTTCCGCCTCCGATGCCTAGCCCAGTTTTTACCTCCACGCCCCCACGACCTCCAGCCCATCGAGTAATTAATCCCTGGTGCACAGCGGACAGTCGGCCCATCTGCTATTCCCGGACACGTTGCACGCCTTCACCCAGTTTCCAACTGCCGTCCTCCTTCTCCTCCTCGTCGCTCGCTCTCCCCGATGCGACGACGTCCCTCTACTGCTGACACAGAAAACTAAGTGGTGCAGTTCCTGAGGCAAAAACTGCGTCATTGTTGCAACGCTCAAGCCCTCTTCTTTCGCCGCCCAACATTATTGATGTTGCTGTTGAAGGTGTCTCTGTGCTTGCCCTCAGTGACACAGGTGCTGCCATATCTTTGATTGCCGAAAAACTATGCCGCTCAATATGAAAAGTCACGACGCCTTTCTTCGGTCCTTTACTCCTCACAGCCACAGCACAGCACATCCAGCCGGTGGCTGCGTGCACCGCCAGACTTGAAATTCAAGGAGTGCTCTACGCAGTTGAGTTCATCATTCTTCCCCACTGTTCCCACGATACTATTTTAGTTGGGACTTTCTCTCCCGTCACCAAGCTGTCATTGATTGCTCCCGTGCAGAGGTCGCCTTCTCTTTGCTTGGTAATGCCATATCTGATGATGTTTTGCTTTCCTGCACCAAGTTTTCCCTCACTGACGGCATCCAAATACCTCTGCATGCATCCGTTCTGGCACCTGTATCCTGTTCCATTGCCGCTGACTCTACCATACTCTTCACACCTTCCACTGCTTTCGTTCATCGCCACCTCTCACCACTCCCTACTGCACTGCTTGGCCTTCAAGCTGGTGCGACTCGCATTCCTGTACACAACCACTTCCCATTCCCGATTATGTTGCTTCGCGGTGAATCTCTCGGCACTGTGGAGCCTTATGACATCATTACCACGTTGGAACTTCCTATTGGACCGTCAGAGGTCTACACCCTCTACTGTAATCCCGTAACTGCCACATTGCCTGAAGACGTTTTCAGCCACGTCATCAACAACGCCTTAAACCCCACGCAACGCCATAACCTTCTCTGTCTCCTCGACAAATTTCGCCCTGCATTTGGCAGCCATACCACTTCTCTGGGCCGAATGACGACTGTATGTCACCGGATTGACACTGGTTCTCACTCACCACTACGGCAGCGACCATACCGCATATCGCTGACAGAACGATGCATCATTGATGAGCAAGTAGGTGACATGCTAAAGCATGGTGACATTGAACCGTCTGACAGCCCATAGGCATCGCCAGTAGTTTTAGTTAAAAAGAAGGATGGCTCGATCCGCTTTTGCGTGGATTACTGTCGCCTAAACAAAATAACCAGAAAGGATGTTCGTCCATTGCTGCGGATTGACGATGCCCTAGACTGCTTACAAGGTGCAGAGTTCTTTTCCTCCCTCAATCTACGCTCTGGTTATTGGCAGGTGCCTATGGCTGCAAATGATAAGCCTAAAACTGCTTTCATCACACCAGATGGCTTATACGAATTTCGTGTGATGCTATTCGGACTTTGCAACTTGCCCCCGACTTTTGAGCAGATGATGGACGCTCTTCTTCGAGGCCTCAAATGGAACACGTGCTTGTGTTATTTGGATGATGTAGTAGTGTTCGCACCAGATTTTCCTACTCACCTTCATCGCTTGGAGCAGGTTTTACGCTGCCTCAGTGACGCTAGCCTCCAACTAAACCTGAAAAAATGTCACTTTGGGGCATGCAAGCTGACAATACTCGGACATGTGTCGAAGGACGGCGTCCTCCCTGATGCCGCTAAGCTCCATGCTGTTGAAGAATTCCCGAGGCCAACGTCTCTAAAAGACTTGTGCAGTTTCATTGACCTCTGCTCATACTTGTGCCGCTTCATTCGAAATTTCGCTTTGATTATGGCACCTCTGACATAGCTTCTTCGGGGAGACCCCAATCTTTCCGCGTGGTCCCCAACTTGCGATGATGCCTTCGCGACGCTACATCGCCTGCTCACAACACCACCGATACTTCTTCATTTCGATCCAACTGCTCCCACGGAAATCCATACGGATGCTAGCAGTGTTGGTCTTCGCGCTGTGCTCACCCAGCGAAAGCCCGGCTGCCAAGAATATGTTGTTGCTTACGCGAGCCGCACTCTCATGAAAGCCCAAGCGAATTATTCAGTCACAAAGAAAGAATGTCTAGCGATCATCTGGGCCATCACAAAATTTCGTCCATTCCTGTAAGGCCGGTCCTTCGATGTCATTACCGATCACCATGCACTTTGCTGGTTGTCGTCTCTCAAGGATCCTTGTGGCCGCCTAGCCCGGTGGGCACTGAGGCTCCAAGAGTATGATATCCGGGTTGTCTACCGCTCAAGCAAGAAACACGCTGATGCCGATGTTCTTTCGCGCTCGCCTGTCTATGCCGACATTGTCAGTGTCTCCGTCCTAGACGACCCACTTCTCCCATTCGCTTCTGTCAACATGGCTTTGGAGCAGCGCAAGGACTCCTGGATTTTATCTTTGATAGATTACATCTCTGATTCACCTGCATGCCCACCATCCTCAGCGTTACGCCGACAGGCTTCGCACTTCGCCATCTGCGTCGGAATCGTCTATCGCCATAACTACAGTTTCGACGGTCGCAAATGGCTGCTTGTAATACCCTGGCAGCTCCGCACTGATGTATGCGCCGCTTTACATGCCGACCCTCAGTGCGCACACACCGGTCTCTTCAAGACCTACACCAGACTGTGTCATAGGTTTTATTGGCGTGGTATGTACACATTTGTGCAAAAGTACATTCGCTCTTGCACAGAATGTCAACGCCGCAAGCCTGATCGTTGCCGCCCTCCTGGACCAATGCAACCTTTGCCATGCCCTTCGTTACCCTTTGACTGGGTTGGGATGGACCTATACAGACCTCTGCCATACACTGCTGCTGGCAATCACTGGGTCATTGTAGCTATAGACCACCTCATGAGGTATGCAGAAATGGCCGCTCTGCCAGCCGCGACTGCTCGTGACGTTGCCTCCTTCCTCCTTCAACGCTTCGTTCTACGTCATGGCGCTCTCCGCGAACTCCTGAGCGACCGAGGCCGCGTCTTTCTCGCCGATGTCATTCGAGAACTTCTCGCTGAATGCCGCGTTATTCATCGCTGTACCACCGCATATCACCCGCAAACAAACGGATTGACAAAGCGCTTTAACCGAACTCTTGGCGACATGCTTTCGATGTATATCGCCTCCAACCACACCAACTGGGACCTCATCCTTCCCTATGTCACATGCGCCTACAATACGGCACCCCAGTCAACAACGGGCTTTCCTCCCTTCTTTCTTCTATATGGCCGCGAACCATCATTTCTCATTGACACCATTCTTCCTTACCATCCCGCCTTATCAGAGGGTACACCGGTTTCCGAAGCCGCCCGGTATGCAGAAGAATGTTGGCAACTAGCTCACTCCCTTACAAAGTAAGAACAAGCGCTACAGAAATTTCGTCATGACGACAGGCGCCCCCACCACCAGTTTTCGCCTGACGCTCTCGTTTGGTTGTGGGTGCCTCCTACTTCGACACCAGGTGTCTCCTCCAAGTTTGTATCCTGATGCTATGGACCCTACCGGATTCTACAGCAAACGTCTCCGGTGAACTACGTCATCGAACCTCTGACGCCTCCTACGGACCTGCATCGCCGAGGCTGCGAAACTGTGCACATAGATCGGCTCAAGCCGTATCACCAGCCCTTCGTCCTCACGGCGCCTTAGGCCTCCTGTGCGGCTCCGTCTTCAGCGAGGGGGGGGAGTTGTAAGGAAGAAGAAGTGTGCCGTGCAGAGCTCCGCAGTCGGATCGCCAGTGCTACTGAAGTGGAGCTCGGGCTAGACGCTGTTCCTGGTGTGACTGGTTAAGCCTACGCTGTTGTGTCTTCTTTCCGGTGTCCTTCATATCGTCCACAGCCGTGTCGGACTTCTTTGCCATAGAACACTGGGGGTTAGCATGCATTAAGATCAAGCTGAGCTACTCCAGTTGCTCTTTCGTTCTTTCTGCCAGTCTCCGCAGTCCCCGTCAAAAGGTGGCTGCCCCTTGGAAGCACTGCAAATTCTGGTCCATAGTTCCTGATTCAGGCGAAATTGGCAACTCTAAAGTCACTAAAAAAGTCAGTGCGATCTAAAGACAATGTTTTACTTGTTAATCTCTACTATGCCAAGTTTCGCTACTGCATCTAAATTGTGTATGTATGCCACAAAAGGTGTGTGCTTAGGCCACAGTTCTTGAGAATGCATGCTGCCCTCCAGGTTGGCATGCTCGCATGTTGGCAGGTATGCAATGCTTAGCAACTAGAAGCGGTACTTATAGTAACAAACGTAGTGGTCACTTTGTGCATGAAGATGCTGCTTTCGGCATCTGTTTAAATGAAGAACCAACTTGAAAAGCGTTCCTGAGCTGTCTTTAGGTAGGATAGCCGTGAGAAATGGTCCTGCTTTTCAAGCTGCAGTGTCAACTCGTATGCCCTCCAGTGATTCTGATTGGTTTGAACTAAAGGTTTCTTCCAACAGGTTCGTTACTGAGGTGAATTTTACATGTAACAATCACGTCTCGTAGAATGCACACCCCCTACACACACTTGTAGCAGAAGAAGACAAGTAATCATTCTCGAGTATCCTTGAGCCAGAAATGCTCAAGGTGCACACGAAATGCTGAAAATGCGCACGAAACATGCATCAGCAATTCAAATTCGTGTCAGGCAATAGGAGTGCTTCCACTGTGCACGTCGCAGCAGTAACTGATTGCAACGCTAGTTCTTCCTTCTTTCTTTTGCTTTCTTTGCTTTTAGTTTTGCAAGGCAAAAGATGACACTGTGGCTAACCTCTTTACGATGGTACCAAGACAGAGGTGTTGCACCAGAAAAAAATTACGCAATTCACAGAGTGATTGCAGGGATCTGTTCTTGGCCCGCTTTTATTTCTAATATATACCAATGACTTGCCTAACAATTTATTATGTAACATCTGCATGTTTGCTGACAACTGTGTTATCTACCGCGAAATAACTAACACATCTGGCCAAATAGCCTTACAGAATGACCTTAATAACGTGTTCGACTGGTGTAACTGCTGGCTAATGTCTCTTAATCCTAACAAATGTAAATTAGTTTCCTTCCACCACCGCGAAAATCCTCTCCAATTTCCCTATGAAATCACTAACATACCAGTTGAAACAAGTGAATCCTTTAAATACCTTGGTGTAGCACTAACCCCTGAGCTTTCCTGGCACACGCATGTCGCGAATATAATTTCATTAGCTAACCGATCATGAGGATTTCTAAAACGTCATCTGCGTCACTCACCCTACCACGTAAGACTTTTGGCTTACCAATCGCTAATTCGGCCCAAACTTGACTACGCATCACCCATCTGGAGCCCTCGCCAAGTTTATTTGATCAATGCTATCGAAGTAGTGCAAAATCATGCTGCTTGCTTGATTCATTCTTATTCATACGATATCAGCGTGTCATCCCTTAAAAATGAATCTGGTCTGCCCACTCTTTCGTCTTGCCACAAGATTGCCATACTATCACTCTACCACAAGTTTTATCACAGTTCTTTCAGCCATCCACCTTACATCGCTCCTACCATTCACACTTCCCCCCACACTGGCCATCCACTTCGTCACCTGACCTCGTTCTGGCACGACAACTTTTTCTGCATCATTTTTTTGCCGCGCAGCTTCAGAATGGAATGGCATTCCCCACGACATTGTTTCAATTACCTGTCCATCACGTGTATCCATGTACCTGTCTTGTTAACAACCTGTGGCATTTGTAACAACTCTCTACAACCCACTCCTTATGTAACACCCCATTGTGGGGTCTTTAAGGAAATAAAGTGAAGTGATAGAATCCCCAAGTTCCAATTTTGTACCCAATTATAGGCGGTAGCACATTAGGAAAATGCAATTTTCTGTCTAATATTTCCCCACGCTAAAAAGGAGCACCCGAGAATCGTGAAAAAAAGGAAAGAAGAAAATTTGACTAAATTGACCATTTTCATTGCTGTGTCCCCCCTCAGAGGGGTGGGTAAGACAAAATCAACATCACAAGATGCAAGATGAGCATAACAGGCAGTGTACAAAACTTTTTGACAATCAGAATAACTGCTGCTTTTCGTGCCATTGTCTTAATTCCATTTGTTCTACCTTTGAGGAAAACATAAAAAAGCAAACAATACCTGACAACATCAGAATAGTATTCAACTTAGTGGGTTCATAGCTAAGATGAGTTGAGCTCTTCAAACTTGTCTTGGCTAATACCAGACAAGGCTGACAAAAAGACACGGATGTGATAACTTTCAGAGCTTGTCAGAGATTGTCAGAGAACAGCAGAGATTGTTCATTGCATCACTGAGAAAGTTGCGCCGTACATGCAGCCATGCAGGTCACTGCCATGTGCTAGTGGTGTGCAAATTGTCATCTCCTTCTCAAATAATTTTGAACAAAATAATCTCAAGTAACAGTGTAAAATGTAGAAAACCAAATCATATACAGATTGTTTTTTTTTTCCAGAAAAAGTAAACCATTTATTCATCAGCTCAGGGCAAAGGCATGGCGGAGGAACTGGAGTGGCTGGAATGAGTATGTAAAAGATAAAATAAGAAACATTAAGGTTAAATCAAATATAATTTAATGACGTGAAAGTGATGTCAGTTTATGGAGCATAAGATATGGCTTAGAGAAATATTGAGGAAGGACATTGTTCATTAAATATTTTGGCTTGTTCAGTGTCCCTTCATACATACTGCTGTGTGTGTGCATGCATGTGTGTAATAACAAGCTGCAGTATAAGAAACTGAACAGTCTCGTAAAGACACATGGTTGTCCATTATCTTGTCAGCATAGTGTTAAATGCGTTGCCAGACAAATTGTGTCTCCAAGGTCCTTGAGGAACTGTGTGGAAAGGACAACCTGTATAACAGCACATATTCACCATCTTAGTGAGGGCTAGTTGGTCCATCTTCAATATAAAGTAAAACACTGCAATTTAGGCATGAGAAAACATGTACATCTAAACAAGTACTAGTGAAAACCATGTTTATTATTTTTCATATACAGTAATAAAAAAATAAATAAACATGGTTTTCACCGTGGTGTTGCTTTTTCCATGGTTTTTTTGCATTGTGTTTGCATTCATCCAGCAATATTTTATTGCGATAGCAATTATATAGACACTGCAGGTGCATTTCTGCTGTCGCCGTCATGTTCAGTATCAAGTCCAAGTGCGATAACATTGTGCCCACGCATCGTATGTCTTGCATGCGAGTGAAAGCTTGCAAAAGTGAGCCGAGAAGGGTCGTGGCTCGATTTTTAGCGTGTAAGAGAGGAAAGTGGGGAGGGAGTGCATCATCCTCCATCACACGCAAGGCAGGAGGGTAAGGGAGGAGGGTGTGCCCTTGACTACAGCCCCTCCATACACACGGGTGGTCAAAAGGTTTCATTTTCACTCAACTCTGTGCCGCCCACTGTTTTGCATTTCAGCAGTTGCATTATTGCATAGTGCTGCGCAGGCTTTGCTGGCTCGCAGAACTAACACAAACTACAAGTATCAGAGAATCCCACGTCCATGTAATGTCACGGGATGACCAAACGATCCACGCCACTTCACCAAAAGCAGCTGCTGCGGCGAACCCAACACTGTCTTGGCTTGGTTTCTCTATGGCTGCACATTTGTGTTTTGCGCAAGAAACTGTAGTGCTGTCTGTTGGATGTCATTTTACTCACCAACGGCAGTGAGGGCCAACATTCTTAGAGATACAGTCGAACCCACTTATAACACTATTCAAGTGCCATGAAAATTCCATTGTTATAACCGATAATTCTTATAATCGGGTTGCATGAAAAAGTCAAAATATGGCAGAGCTGATGTGAGAATACTATTCTCACATCAGATGTGAATACCTAACCTAACCTAACCTAACATCATCTCCGCAAATCATTCCTACAAAACCACGATGTTGGAAGCTCCATTTGGCCTACTGGGTGCTGTTTCAAGAAAATGCCAGCTTAGAAAAAATAGATCCACATAATTTAGGTATAGATGAACTTAGTGAAATTCTCACAAACTACATTATTTCTGCCATGCTCCTGGCCATACCTCAATCTTCTGGAGTGTTGAAACAAAACCACAAAACCTGGTATACAAAAGAATGTAGATTAGCAAAAAAGAAACAGAACAAAGCATGGGGAAACTTTCGAAGGTACCCCACGCAGAAAAATCTCATAGACATTAAAAAGGCAAGAGCACAAGCCCGATATATCCGCCGTAGAACCAAAAAGACTTCGTGGCAAAATTACGTGACTTCCATAAATAGCTCAACCACATCAAAAGAAATGTGGGAGAAGGTACGAAAGCTAGATGGTAAATACTCCCCTTTCACACTTCCCCTTCTAACAGCCCCTGGTATACAGACAAACATCGAAGAACAGGCAGACATTTTAGGTGAATATTTTTCGGCAGTTACCAGCTCATCAAACTACACAGAATCATTTCTTACATACAAAAACACAGCCGAGAAACAAAGACTCCCTACAAGTGGATATACAAATGAACCATATAGTTCATTTGTATATCAAGAAATCAACACAGTCTTGTCCGCTGGTAAACAGACTGCACCCGGCCCTGATGGAATACACTATCAAATGCTGTCCCACCTCTCTGAACCTGCCGTACAGGCACTCTTTAAGTTTCTTTAATAAGGTGTGGGTATCGGGTAAACTACCCGAAGCCTGGAAGAAGGCCATCATCGTTCCATTTTTAAAGCCCGAAAAACCACCAACCTCTCCCAGTAGTTACAGGCCCATAGCGCTCACCAGCTGCCTCGCAAAATCCTTTGAAAGTATCGTGAATATGAGATTAACCTTCGTGCTAGAAGCCCGTGAGCTTCTCGATGTCCATCAGTGCGGCTTCAAAAAGGCATGCTCCACAACAGGCCACCTGGTTTGTCTTGAAAATACTGTCCGTGAAGCCTTTATACACAAACAACAATGTCTTGCTGTTTTTTTCGATTTAGAGAAAGCTTATGACACAACCTGGAGGTACGGAATTCTTCACGATTTGGCTGAACTTGGCATTCGTGGCAGGATGCTGAACTGCCTAAAAGACTTCCTGTCAAACCGTTCATTCCATGTATGCGTCGGTTCAACCCTGTCGAGAATTTTCATTCAAGAAAATGGAGTGCCCCAAGGGAGTGTTTTAAGCACGACCCTCTTTGTTGTTAAAATGAATTCAATCAGTAAAATAATTCCAAGGTCAAGTATGTATTCAATCTATGTCGACGATCTTCAGATAGCTTGCACATCCTCAAACATAGCAACATGCGAAAGACAAGTGCAGTTAACAATAAATTAACTTTCAACGTGGGCTGACCGAAATGGTTTCCGGTTCTCCCCACAGAAAACAGTGGCCATCCTTTTCTCACTCAAGCGTGGCCTACAGACATATCTTAGACTATACCTGAACGAAGCGGAATTGCCGGTAGAAAGTGAACACAAATTTCTGGGCATAACTTTTGACAGAAAACTGACCTTCTTGCCACACTTAAAGAACCTGAAGAAGAAAACTTCCCAATCATTAAACATATTAAAGGTGCTTTCACATAAACGCTGGGGGGCTGATAGGACCTGCCTTTTACACATCTACCACAGTATACAGTCGACTTCCGATAATTCGAAGCCGCTTAATTGGAATTTTCGGTTAATTAGAAGTGAAGTGCTGGTCCTGTCAGTTTTGCATGTAATCCTATAGAAGAAATCGTTCGATAATTCGAAGTCCTCATCCAGTAATATTGTTTAATTGGAAGTTAATTTTCAGCCGGGATCCTCGAGGTGACCGTCATTATTTGGTAGAATGTGCAATTTTTCAAGTGTTGCAACAGTTCCGTGCTCCGCGTTGGTGTCATCGCCACCGCAGCCGCCCACAACGCCATCCTTCTTGGAGCGGCGCGATTATTCATTGCTACGGCTGCCGTGGCCTCCGCGATCAACTTCAGCGGGAGGCGAAGCGGCTCCCGCCGGAGGCCACGCGCGGCTACCGCGTGTGGCCGGAGCTGATCGCGGAGGCCACACGGGTGCCATAGGTGCACAACTTTTCCACATGTCAGGGGAATTTCATACACAGCCCCGACCAAACACCTGACAAACTGGGTGAACCTGACAAACTATATTCATAGGGTCTCCCACAACCTAAGGAATGTAGCCAATCGCTACGGTGTGCCGGTGGTATTTTCTGCCCCGCGCAAGTTGGCCTCTTTGTGCCCCCGGATTGTCTCCGGCGAGGAATGCGTGCGAGACTGCACAAAACGTCACGCCACCCGGTTTGTCAGGTGTTCGGTCGGGGCTGTGTATGAAATTCCCCTGACATGTGGAAAAGTTTACGTTGGCCAGACGGGCTGTTGTATAAATGAATGACTAAGGGAACATAAGCTTTCTATGGTTAACGAAAAAGGGTCAAATTTGCCCTTACATTGCGGCGCATGCCCTTTGGCTATGCCTGATAAAGCATGCCAGCCTTTGCTGGCTTGAACCAAAATCTTAAGGCGCAGTCGTAACCAGGTAGCACGTGAACTCGCAGAGGCTTTTTACATTGATAAGTCAGGTGATGAATGCGTAATCGATTCTAGTATCAATTTGTATAAGAAAGAGAAAACGTTCTTGGCATGTGCGCTTAGGCAATGATTGAATAAGAATCTAGGTATTTATATTTATGTTCTTTCTGAATAAAATCAGTCGCGAGTTTGCGCCCGTCCATGTACTTACGCGTCCCTGTCTTATTTAGCGCACTTCCCTTCTTTAAGTATGTACGACCGACTCGCCCAACAACGTGCTCTTCTGAAACACGAAATTAAGCTTTGTTGGATACCAAGCCATCATGGAATTACAGGCAACGAGAGAGCTGACGCGTGCGCCGCTCAAGCCTGCCATAAGGATGTCAGTACTGTAAATATACCCTATGCAGATTGCATGAAGTTAGTAAAAAACAAGCTTAAAGAAAAATGGCAGTGTACACGGAATAGCGAAGAAAATAACAAACTACATTTAGTAAAACCTATTCTAGGAGAATGGAGATCATGCAGACATCAGGAACGTTTTATAGAAGTAATTTTATGCCGCCTGCGCATCGGACAGACACACCTAACACATAACTTTCTACTGACAAAACAAGACAAACCCTTATGTGAGAAATGTGGAGATGAACTCACTGTAAATCACATTTTATTCTCGTGCACACAACTCGAACGGCTAAGGAAAAAATATTTTACTGTATTTTACAATGGAACGCATTCCCTTCCATCCCAGTCTACTTTTAGGAGATAAACCACTTGTAGGAACTTCATCCGTTTTTAGTTTTTTGAAAGACGCAGCGATCCTAAACGAAATATAATATATCACAGAACTGCTAATTCTAAAAATTCTTACCCAGTTTTTTTACGGATCTTATGATGCACCTCACCCATTTTCTCAGTCCTGAGTAGAAGGCTGAGGTCTTCATTTGATTTGTTGGGCTCCTCAGAGTCCTTGTCCAGACAAGGACCTTCGCTGAGGATACCCAATTTTTGAAATAAATTATACCATGTGTTTGGTGCATGATAGCCTGAGTTGCTTATGCGCCATAAAACCCAATGCAATACAATTTCTTGTCTGGTCCTGCTTTGCCCACGGCTGCTCCAGCAGCCAGATGCATACTGATGCAGGTACCGACTATTTTTTTCGCACTGCGACAATGGCAGAGAGTTTTGTATATGGAAACACATACTGCATCAAAGGGAAGGATGCCTCACAGATAAGTCCGATGTGTGTGAACGTCATGTTGAGGACGATGATCCATATTTTAAAATATTAGTCTTGAAAATGAAGATATATTGATTCTTCCCGGAAATATGGACGCTGGATCCCAGTGCTATTCCTTCACCTAATTTTTCCCGGTCTTCGTGAACACATCTCAAAGATAATAAATGTGATGCAATAACGAAGTTCACCAAGAGAACAAGCTAGAGTGCCGACAGGCACTTCTGCAGAGGCTTGCACTGATGCACTTCAGGTTCAAATCAATTGTGCTTGGAATATTGTTGTGCTTCCCTTCGAAATAGGGGCTACTGGCTGTGGTCAACAAGCTCACGACTGTGAGTTTGCCTTCTATACTTGCAAAGTTTGAATTTAGTGAAGACGACGCCACAGAGCAGCACGCTTTGTGGATCATTTTACTATGAGGCAACTCGTAGATGGCCGTCCTTAGAGTTATGAGAACTGTTGTCCCTGAAGAAGCTAATTTGCAGCATGAAAGGCAACGACAAAATACACAAAATGCTATTTCTAGCGGCTGTACTACCCTCAAAAGCGTAACTGAAATAATCCTTAGAGAAGCAGACAGCTTGAAAAGTAAGCATGGGTGTGCATAACATCAAGCCAAAGTAAAATGGCAACATATAAGATCATATGAGCACAACAAACATTGTGGTGCACAGTACTTACAGAAGTGTGTGAACATTATCTCTGTCTGCAGAGGCAACTTTGTTTGAGCAAGCCTCCGAACACAAACCTCAAGCGACACCAAAAACATGTATGGGCAAGATATGGTGAAGGAAAATGCCTGTAGCTTCAAATGTACATGGTTCTCGACCTCCGTAAGCCTCTTCGCAAAGACATGAGGCTGTTCATTACCATCCTGAGATTTTCATCGTTATTGGGCATGTAGAGAATTTAAAATTTATCCATCACATTTGAGTGAATCCTGCTTTTTTTTTCAAGTTATTCTGGAACACCCTGGTAGGGCTAAAGGAACTATGTAGAGACATTATCTGTAAGTGCCTGCGTTTGGATGCAATGATTTGTAAACCTTGACATGCCTAATCAAGTTTTATATGGTCATGCGCACACACTTAAAAAAACATAATCATAACAATAAGATGATCATTTACAGAGCACAAGCGCACAACCCGCCAGAAAAATGTCAAAAGTACTTTGAAAAAAGGGTTGCTCAAGTAAATAAAAGACGTCATGATGTCAGTTGCAAATTTTGTTTGTCAAAAAGAAAATGAAACTTTTGACTTGAATGTTTAGTTTTGGAATCGGTTCTTGCCAATTCTTGCAGATCGCGTTAAAGCTACATCTTTTTATATCTGTGAGTGACTGCAAAAAAGGCATTCACTCTTAATACTGCTGCTTCTACATAGGCACTCGTCGTGTTTGTTACACATATGTTAAGAATAAGCTGCCAGAAAAAAAATAGACACTTAGTCGGGCAATGTGGGGCTTGTGGAATTGCCAATGTGGGCAATGTGGAATTGCCTAAAAACTGTAAATATGCTTACCGTGCACCGGAAACAAATGTTTTTTATTTTGTGTATCCTACTTCACACAGACAGTTGCCCAAATGAATAAGCTGGGAAACATGCTCTAAATATAAAGGTCAAGCAACAGACTTGCATGCACGTTACGATGAACACTTGTGTAAGCTGCATTTTCATGAGCTAAAAGGTACTTGTCAAAAGCAGGGATCAAAGTCTGCATAAATTAGTGGAAGTATACTACTCAAGAAAGGAAGGCTGCACAATTGACACATATATTCTTGTGTTTCCATTGGAAATTAGTTTCTTATGTTTGTCTTTTTAGGTGTTGCAGCAAGTGCCAACCGTGCCAACAAGCTTTCCTGACACACATGCACCAACATGTTTGTTGCGTTTCTCCCTAGACATTCATATTCACTGATGCTTCATTAATGTCTGTGTTGTGAAGTGCTCCAGTTTGACATCCATATGGTGTAATGGGTTCGAACTTTTCTTTGCCATTCATATTCAATTGTGTGTGGGTGCTCTGTCAAAAATTCAGGACTTCACATATCCTGCATTGTTGTGAGTAAACCAGTCATCAACACTCGCACTGTCCTCACCTAGAGCACAGTTATAAAGGTGTAGACTGTAGGCTAGGCCTTCCGATAGAACTCTTGCATTGCAGTGCAAGAACAGCAGTGTTGTTGATGCTTCAGCATGTTTGCAGTAATCAATGTGTTGTCCCTTGCAAGAGGGCAGTGAGGTGCATTCAAGATAATCTTTACCCCTCTGCAGGAAGGAATGCATCCACGTGAGAGCTGTCAAACTGGCTCACAAAATTTCAAGTTGCTCTGGGTCACACCTGCAGCCACCCCAAGAAGGTCAAGATTAAAGCAAAGAAAGCATCCATAGCAAATGCCAGATAAGGCATTCATATGATTGCCATGTATAATAAACATTGGCCACAAATAGAAGTAACCGGTTCACAAGTACTCTGACAGTCATAGCTGAAATTTCAGAGCAAATACTGAAACGTTATATCTGAGGCATTCATCTTGGCATAACATGTTTTCATTGAATAAGTGCTTAGAGATCGTCATAAAGCATTATCTGTATTGGGTGATGGCCTTATTGGTTCACTGGAGAACTACATGATGAGCGAGCAAAGTGGGCCCAATGTGTCCCGAGTACACCCGTTAAGTGCCAACTATAACCACAGTGGCACAATGTCACGAATCATACTTGCCCAATTTGACGGCATGGATTATTGAACAAACTTGATTGCAGATGGAAATCGTATTAATATGAGGTGCCTGAAACATGCTTTGAAGTGGCTAGTATGGCAATTTAGAAATATTTTCAGAGCTCAGGAAGCTTTCATGCATCTTGTGGCCTACTGTGTCGGCAAGCATGACCTTGTTGAGTGTCATCTGCAAGACTTTGAATATAGTGTGGCACTCTGCATACTGGTGCTGGAGGTGCACACAAGTCAGACTGACATTTGCCTTGGAATTCTGTTATGAAGGAATACTGTTTGCTAACAGGGTAATGAAGTGATCGGTTGAGGCAATATAGATGCATTTCTTGCCACTTCCTGCTGATGTGTGTGGAGCAGGAAGCCTATACCATTAGAACGGGATGCTTGTTGGTTGCACTGAGCAAGATTTGTGCTGGTTCATCTAACTTGTATGGGAACATCAAAATTTTAAATGTTCTTGTTAAAGGTACTAAGTGGATACAGTAAAGAAATGCTCAAATGTTTTTAACATAAGGACTGATGATGGGTGATGTGCACACAGCGGCTCAGGTGGAATCTACCAAGGAGGCTGCCAGTTCATCACCTTACCAGGGTTTGCACCCTGGCCGCAGCCTACCACCCCTGCAGCAGCAACTGGGGCCAGCTGACAAGCTCCTGGTGGATGCAGACCGACGTGGTGCTTCACCTGGCTCTGACTACAGTGCTCACTCTGCCAGGTCGCTGCTATTTACACAGTCCTATCAGTGTTTGTCCTCTTGTTAGCAGCAGTTAGCCACAGCCAGCACAGCTGGGGTTAAATGTGGTTCAGGCAGGTTAGGGCAAGGGCATAGGTGTACCATCGATTAAGGCAGTCTACAGAATGCATAGGAAGTGTGACCAGTGCTAGCTCAACACTGCTGTGACAGAGCTCTCCTGGGAAAGCTAGAACACAGGATACTTGTGATTACACTTTATGTCTGCATAACTCACACAAAAGAATCTTATTAAAGACAGAGTGCAGGTTACATGCAAATATTTATTGCAGTGCGATTTCAAAGCTGTGCACACCACCCTTGACAGGCCATAGCTGAGTGTGTTACAATTTGAACCATAAAACTAGAAGAAAATTTTCCAATTATATTTGAAGTATGGTTTCAGACAATGTTAATGTGAAATTCCTTCCCATGTTTATCATTCCCCCCCCCCTCCCGCCCAACACACACACACACACACACCGAAGCAGTGGCCTAGAGGTAGCGCATCCGCCTCGTATGTGGGAGGTACTGGGTTCGAATCCTGGTACCACTGGGAACCCATCAGTTTTCCTAATAAGTAGAGATGACCGCTGATCTGGTGCTCAGCTACTTGCGGGTTTTTTGCATCTCCAAAAGGGGCCCTATGGACTCCGTGTGGTCTCTGGGTATCACTTGTCCAACCACGGATGGCTTTCTACTATAGCATCCGCCATGGTGATGGGAGGTAGACGAGAGCTGCCGCTGGGTACCTACTGGTAAAATAAGTACAAACGTTTTCCTGGCCAGGTGCTTGACCTAAATGGGACCTCAACACTTGAGAAGGACACCCACCTGATGAGAAATTGCGAGAATAAAACTGGCAGCAATCTTTTGCAAATCTCCTTTCCAAATGAGTCCCCCTACAAACAGCAGAGCGCCATCTCTGTTATTAGAAAAGCCAGTGGAGGAAAGAAAACATAGGAGAAGCCCCAGTTAGCCCGGATAAGTTCAAGAGAGTGTGGTGGAAGTCACAAGGTCTTTTTCACAAAGGAGCATTAGGGCTGGTCTGCCAAACATCAACGTTGCCATAGCAACTGCACTCCGAAAGCTCTCTATGCTGCTCTCTGCCTCTGAAAAGTGAGATTTTTCGGCCTGTGTCTATCTCGCAGCACATTCTGTTCTGCAAGACAAGCTGACTTTGGAGTGTGGTGTGTAAACTTGAAAGCTGTGTTTTGGGTCTGTGGGTGTGAGTGTCAGCCAGCAACAGAGACGCTCAAGCAATCGCAGTGCAGATCTTTGTTGTCTTCTTCAGCCTGCCACAAAAAACACAGGAGCGCATCTGCTTCACTAAAACTGTTACAGTAGTTTTGTAGGCTTTGATCTGACATGCGTCAGCAGCACACACTTCCAGCGGCTCATAGCATGCAAGTTCAGAGCTCAGACCTATCTTCAGACTGCTCCGATGAGCTAATTGGAGGTGCAAAGGCAGATGGCACACCAACATGGCTGCACTTCCGTCTTGAAAAATGTGACATCAGGGCCTCTTCTATTTTGTTTCCTTCCTCCATGGAAAAACCGGTGGGTTCCTGGTGGTGCTCGGGATCCAATCCGGGCAACTCCCACGTATGAGGCAGAACTCAACCATTTTGTAATTGCATGGGGGATTTCTTTGTTGCATGTTAGCGCTGCTTCTCTGAAGACCTTATTTTTTTTATGTAATTTTCCTGTAACTGCCGCTAGATACCACGTAGAAAGCTAGTAGGAGAATTAATTAATGTGACTAGGAGTTTGAGACAACAAACAACACATCTTTGTTCTATTTACTAATTATTGGGATTTACTTGGCATACATTTTGACTTTGAGGGCAGCTGCTGAGAAATGGTGAAAAAGGTTTTCCTGCCTTCAGAGGTTTAAAAGTTAGCACTTAATGTGGTGATTTGAGAAGGCAAGTAGTTAGCCTTGGAAGGACCACATGCTTTCATCAAACCCCTGCTGTAATGGGCTCGGTAGCTTCTTGGCACTTGTGGTTATAGTTCAGCTACGAAGGCAAGTTTGGTGAAACAACTCCTTACAGAAAGAAATTCCTAGTGCAGAAGTCCAGTATACTGGAAGTATGAATTTTATCGTGTCACTGAAGGAGTAAAAACACACATTTGTTTGCTCAAATAGTTTCCTAATGGCATTCCTGTTTTATGGTAACTTAGTTGTGCTTTTCCACAATTACCGTATTTACTTGGTTCTCGCATTCTTCCTTATCTAATGCGCCTACAATTTTTCACGAGTCCAAATTAACAAAATAAAAGTGCACCTGAATGGAAATGTATGTAATTTACAAAAGAAAAATATAGCATGCCCCCCAAGTTTGCAATCAGAAAGAACGAGACATACAGAATTTGACTTCATAGAAGGGAAATGTATTCACAATTCTTCTTTCTTTCCTTCCTTATTGATACTGTCAGCCCTTTCTTTAGGGCCATTACAGGAGTGGAGAAAAAATAATAAAACAAGCAATGTCAACACATCTGATTCAGGCAGGGCGTACAATACATCTGAGTACAACGTACAAAAAACAAATTGCATTGCATATACATTGTAATAGAGCAAGCAGAAGAAACCAATCAATGTACCTTGAGGGATTTAAAATAAGAACAACATACACAGATAATAACAAAAACATAAAATCAGATTATTCAGAAAGTCAGATAATTAACGCACCGCGCTCTCAGAATAAATAATGGCATGCAAATTACTCAGAAAACTATTTAAAGAGGTAGACTGAACTACAAAATCGGGAAGCATGTTCCACTCTTTTATCGTTCTGGGAAAGGAGCTATATTTAAATGTGTCATTACGGGTTACCGGAGAGGGAATATACATGCTGTGGCGATGTCTAGAAGATTCATTAGTAGAAATTGCAAAATAGCTCGTCCTATTCATTTTTATTTCATTATGAATAATAAGGAACAGGAACTTCAGCCTATCATACTTAGTCCTTAATTCTAATTTGGGCAGATTTGCAAGCTGACATAGTTTTGAAGGGGAGTGAAGTCGAACATATTTGTTGAAGATGAATCGAGAAGCTAACCTCTGAATCCTTTCTAGTTTCTTACAGTTTTCCTCTGTGTAAGGATCCCAGACAATTTTCGCATACTCAGTGATTGGTCTGACCAGTGTTCTATAGGCCAAGCTTCAGAGGTTGCTGTGTGAAAATTTCGTCTTAGGCTCCAAAGCGCATCATTCGCCTTCTCACTTACTTCCTCTACATGCCTATTCCAGCTTAAGCCACTTCTAAATAATAATTCCAAATATTTGTGCTCCTCTACCTTTTTAAGCTTGTTTCCATGTATACTATATGGAAATTGCAGGATCTTCTTTTTTCTTGTAATAGACATGCTTACTGATTTAGTTGGATTTATAACCATTTGCCAGTCAGAACACCATTTCATAATGTTATCAAGGTTGCATTTTAATTTAATTTGGTCACTGGAAGATTCTATATTATTATAAACAACACAGTCGTCAGCGAATAGTCTTATTGGAACAGAAATAAGGTGTGTCAGGTCATTAATGAAAATAAGAAATAGAAATGTATTCACAATTCCAATCATCATCACTGTCAGAGAGCTCCTTGTCACTGTCAACTGATTACACCATGTTGTCCTCTGTGCCATGCATTTCTTGAATGGTTTCTCAACCACCGCATATGGAATGGTGGTCCAAATCTCGACTAGCCACTTAGCTAGTTTGTCTAGTGATGCGCACTTCGGCTTGGCATGAAAGTGTGACTGCCATTTATTGGCTACTTGATATACAGTGTGTGATTTTTCATGCATTTATTAACGCACACGTCCATCGAAACCACAGCAACCTTCATGAAAGCATGTTCTGTTGGGATCTTGTGTAGGGATGGGTTTGCACAAGATTCACTCTACGAGCAACGGTCAGGAAAGGGCATACGCTCCTCCACTCTGCAATGCACAAATGCGCAGAGAAGTCTCTGGAGTCAGATTGCCGACAAACAAGGGTTTATTAACCCAAGATACAGCACTGTGCGACAGTCACAACACTTAAGGGCAAATGTTCACCACAAGACCAATCAAGTATGCGTGGCTGCTGCGCCAGGGCTAACTGGGTAGCAGTCCACCAAGCATGAGAACAAGAAGTCACGGAAGTAAAGGTCCCATGTAACGAACTCGTTGCAGGCCTGTGAGCATCTGCCGTGGCGATGTAGCACTCAGCGGAAGAGAGCTCAGCCACTACCCTGGAGGCCAATCAGGCGGCATCCCAGTGATTCACGTGGTTCCTTGACATTGGGAGGGAGAAGTGCGGTTCGTGCAGGAAATTAGCTCCGGTGCGCTAGCCGTATCCACCATGTTGCAATCGCAGCAGTGGTTCCCGGAGATCGAGCGAAGCGCAATGTGTGAGCCGAGTACGAGGCACGGCCAGGCACCTCAGTCCCCGCACTTTTCAGGGTGGGGTCCTGATGGGACTGAGGTCGCGACCAGGTGGTGGAAAACCGGCCACCTGGCCAGTTTTCCGCCAGCACAGCCGCTTTTATTTCATGCGGTGCCAACTGCTTGCGTGACCTCCCCACTGTCACGTCATTTGCTGGTCCTCCGTTCCTTTCTAAATTGTGTCTTCATTGCAAACCCCCTCTCGAGCATTCATGGTATACATACTAGACAACTGAATTGTCTAGCATGTCCATTCTTAGCTACTTAAGCTCTTTACTGGCATGTTGTAATACCATGGCATTGTAATACCATGTCCATTCTTAGCTACTTAAGCTCTTTACTGGCATGTTGTAATACCAAACTGTTTATCTGTTCGGTTTGTTTTGTTTCCTTCTAAGCTTTATTTCTCCTGTAAGTCTGAGCGCATCCTGTTGTTCTCTCTGATATGTCGGCAATGACCCACTGTGGATGCTTATCGCGAAACAGGCGCAAAATGTTCCAGCTTCTGCGCCCACACAACCCAGGACTAGATCGATGAGATTTCCCAATTTTATATGTGTTCTAATAAATTTAATCATGCAAAGTTTGTACTAGGTGTGTCGCTACTTTATATTGTTCTTTTTGTTTGTATTTATCTTTGCCATATGTTTCACAAAATACCCCCCCCCCCTCCCCCCTTCATTTTCACGGTGCCGGTTTTTTCACCTTGGCAGAGGTGGCAACTCTATGTGATTGGGATGGCATTTCCTCTGATGGCTATGACAGTAGGCTGTTGTGAACGCCACAAATGAGGTTTAGGTTACATATCAAATTGTAACGCACAGGCAATTTTCAGATGTATTTTGTTGGGGAAAGAAGGACACATTAATTCGGGTAAATATAGTAGTAATGACAAGTGCATTAACAATGGGAGGCAGCTAGAAAAAATAAAGCTTATACTAATCATGCTGTGCATCAAGCAAGTGCCACAACCACTGTACATTAGACAAGTATTGCAGAGGGGGCCATGACAGATGAGAAACCTGGTGAAAGAAGGCCATGGAGGCCTTTTTTGGTTTAATTAAACCAACATCAATGCCTGTGACGATGCTGTAAGATTGTCCACAGTCTGCTGTACACGGGTGTGCCTTCTACTGCCTTGTCCAGCCATCTACAACTCACAGTCGCACACAGTGTGCTGCAGCTGCTTGATGACCTTTTGCCATATTGACGGAGCCACTGTTGTCTGAGGTGTGGTCTCAAAGTGTGCGTGCCAGCTTCCATTAATGGTCAAGTGCCATTGTGTCTGATACCTTGCACTTAAGTTTCCATTCATGAAAATGCATCGAAAGGATACATAGAAGTCTTCCACCTTCCTATTTCCTTCAATGAGCTCCGTAGTACGCACATCATCTCTCAGTACTTAAGATCAGCTCCTGATGTAGGGAAGCGCTTCCTTCTCCGGCGGTTCTTCAAGCGTCTGTGCCGTTTCCTTCTGTCTTGGTAAGAGGACCTCTCGCGCTCTTTAAGCTTTCCTCACTCTTTTTGGGTTTCTGCCTTGCCTATGCGGATGCATGCCAGCCCTTCGAGAACTGAAGTGCCTCTTCTGCTGGTGCATTTCACAAGCTCACTGCATCCAGCAAATGCAAGGATGGAGCAGAATGAATCCTGCCGGTTTTGTGCATTGCTGCCATTGTCTCCTCAAAGGACATGTCTTTCAGGTTTGCTGAAAGGTTTGCACTGCCACATACAAGTTTCTTAGGAAGGTCTTCCTCTATAGTTACCACTTTGCTTCCAGGAGCTGCAGTTTGTGCTGTTGTTGGAGCAGTCCTTTTTATTTGTTAGGAATGTCAGTGCAAGCAGCACTTTGTCTTGGCTATCGACTGGTATTGGATGCTCCTTCGACCAGATCTTTTGATACAGCAGCAGATCTAAATGACATGGCCAAACAACAAGTGCCCTTCCCTGTGGCCCAGTCTGTCATTGATGCTATACTCTGTGTCGGTAATTCCTGCAGCAGAACCAAGGTTACACAACTAGTGAGTGCACATTCTTACACAACGAGATGTAGTGCTACAGTTCGGAACCTGTTGGACGACTAAATGGTCTTGACAAATAGTCTTGTTGACAGGCATTTACTTGGAAGCTTCTCTGCAGGTCGCAGGGCGCTTAATTGCGTGATTTTGCTTCATTCTTTAATAAAATATTTATTGAGGCTGTAAGATACTGAAAATAGAGTTCTCCACTTCTTGAATGAAAACATGCAGAGAACAAAAAAATTAATGCAATGCTGCCGACATTAATTTGAATTTAAAGATTACAAACAATTAATTGATTTGATAGGGGTTAAATTCATACGTGTAGTTGGCACAGCCACAACACCATGGAGGAATCCCTCCTGGGTAGTGCTTCGCCCTTCGCAAAAATGGCATCCATAGATTTGTTTATGTGGTATCATTCCGAGTTGCTCTTTTAAGCAAAAGAAACAAATACGTTGGTGTTGAAGATGCTTAGAACAGTGTGGTAAATGTGCA
The DNA here is from genome assembly GCF_050947875.1 of Dermacentor variabilis. Classification (NCBI taxonomy): domain Eukaryota; kingdom Metazoa; phylum Arthropoda; class Arachnida; order Ixodida; family Ixodidae; genus Dermacentor; species Dermacentor variabilis. Next base: position 15,778,045 of record NW_027460280.1, read on the forward strand.
CAAATTCATGGACGTAACAAGAGGGATCAAGAGATGACGCCACCATTCCATGCAACACGCTGGCCAGGTGCTTCCTCTGAGCCCTCCGCTTCCGTCATCTCTGCAACCTTCCTCCTCCTCTGTATCTCGAAATATCTTGAAGACGCAGGTGTTTTTGGTGTCAAAGCAAGTATGGAACAAATTTTCTACTGCTGCTATCACAACACTGCGCAGTTGCAGTCTTAGCAGATACTGTCGCTGCTTGCGCTGTAGCACTCACCGCTAGCAGAGAGGGCACGGCAACATTAAGATTTGTTCGTTCCCTTGGTTGGTCAAAAATGCCTGTAGCTTCAACAGTGCTGCACAGAACTACTGAAAACCATGTAGAGCATGTGGGCATTGTAATAAGATGCCCATGTAGAGCATCTTGTTACAGTGTTGTTTTTCTGCCCATTTTCACACACAGCTGCTGAGATGGGAGTTTCTTCATTGCACTTTGGTGACAAAATCGGCACAGAAGTTCTGTATCATTTCATTTGCTTCAACTGGGTGCTTGTGTGGTCTTGCCACGAGGCAAAAAAAAAAAAAAAAAGTGAGGGTATAGGCTATGGATTCACCTTCCACTCAAATGCCTCTTGAAGTCTTTCTCTAATTGGAAGTCATCATCAAATATATGGTATTGCACCTGCCCGTCTTCAAAACTGCTCTTTAATGTGAGAGTACTTTGCTACTACACAGCAGCTCTGATGAAGCCATTGCTGCAAGGCACATGCCACAATGATGTAGATTGCTTTGAGGCAAGCAAGTATGCACATCTCCATTAGTCTACCAATGGCTGTTCCATAGCAGGCAGTGATCTCGTCAAGCATGCCATGTGCTTCATCATCAGCTGTTCAGGATGGCAAGCACCTCCCAAGTTTCACAGATTTCACAGCACCAGAAATAGTGTGCGAGACCATAGCTGATGCGAAATCCGGTTGGTGAAGGCCAGAGATGATGATACCCATGAGCAGTACCACCATCCTCTTCTTATTTGCAACAGCGAGTGCATTAAATGCATGTGTTGTGGCATTCTGTTGGAGGATGCCATGATGGCTTCATTGAGAACTGTGGCAGAGAAGTGAACTGCCCATTTGCAGAGGCATATGTTTTTGAGTGGGCAGGAAGTTTTTCTGCCCTTGGATGCCATAGTTGCCTTTTCTATTAGTGTTTCTGATATGCCCACTTTCAGGTTGCATGCCACAAGATTTGAATGTGACTTGTCTATATGACATGTCGTTCTCCATGTACCATAATTTGGAGTGTAGGTTGGGTGTAGGAATATAATACATCAAATGTGGCACCCATTGCCGAGGGTGCTTTCTTGGTTGCCCCACTCAACAGCTGAATGTTGGAACAGGTAAAATACACTGGACAAATGTATGGGATTTCTCATTTGATGGCCATGTGACACGTTCCGATGGTGTGTGCAGGAGAGACAGCCCAACCTCCAGCGTGAGCAGCCTGCACAGCCTCAGCGGCACAGGCTCGCTTGTATCTGCCGTGCTCAAGCCCTCGGCCCCCAGCCTGACCCCATCACTGGCCAACTACTACAACGAGTCACTCATTGAGCACGTCACAGGCTGGCAGGCCGACCATGCGGAGCGACAGGTGCGCCTTGTTGTCTTGAACCTGAGCTTGCATGTTGGCGGCACACTGTTTCCTTGGCAGTGTGCTTTGCAGAGCGCAACTGCAGGAACAAGCCAGGTCATCATTGCCAAATCGGCATATTGTATCAATAAAGCTGTCTTTTATAACTCGTAGCACTGCCAGTGCATTGAAATGACCAGTTGAAAATGTCATATCCAGACTATGCATTTCATTATCTTGCTTTAGCTTCATGCAGATAAATTTTCATACTATTTCATACCTGGCAGCTCTCCCAAATTTTTAATAAATTCTACAAATTTTAACTCGTTTTACAAATTTACAAATGTTGCATCATGTTTTAGTTTATTTCACAAAAAGCTTTAAAGTTGTCAAAGGATAAGGTGATGCAAGATAAAAGAAAAAAAATGTATATGCGTACAAGAAAGAATTTGTGATATTTGTGTCAGCCTTTTGTGGCAACACTGTAGTCGCCATATACTAGAGAGGTACCTGCTTCGAGTAAGCTTATTCAGAGAAGTTCCCAAAGCAGGCAAAATAGGCAACAACAAAGTTACTGAAAATGTCAGTGTGATCTAAAAACTCTATGTGTTGCTTGTCAGTCTAAAGGTAGATGAGCTATCATAAAGTGCATGTGTATCCCATAAAGGTGTGTGCTCAGAGCAAACTTTAATAAAGCGCTTGCTTTCACCCCCCCTCCCTTGCAATGTTCACCGGTTGGCAGGTATGATTCTCTATAGTGTTGGCTGGAGTAGGTGCTCGAAACACTTTTCGTTGAATTTTGACAGTGTTGACTGTAGTAATGAAAATGTTGTGGCAGGCAAGTTCACATTTTGTACTTGTAAACTGCAGAACAAAGAAACCACAAAGGATGTAAGTGAAGATGGACAGAAGTACTTACTACCGTATTTACACGATTGTAAGTCGACTCACGACAGAAAAAAAAAAAAAAAAGGAGCATACCCGAGGGTGCATTCGATAACGAAAATTTATTAGTAGCTGACATGGCCACTGGACTACTTGTCTTCACTAGTGCTGCCATCATCATCGTTGCTACGGTCCCACAGCATGTCGTGGTCCAGCGAAATTTCACATTTGGCAAACGACCGGACCACAACATCTTGTGGAACAGCAGCCCACGCCGAATGCACCCAATCACACATAGCCGTCAGGGAGGCTCTTTTGACAGGTCCGGTTGGCGTAATTTCGCGGTCTTCTGCCGCCAGCCACTCGTTGTACTCACGGCGGAGCAGGTCCTTAAAAGGCAAAGGTCCGCGCTTGTTTCATGACCATGTCGCACTTCACTGGCAGGGACTGATCACGCATTTCAGTGACGTACGCCACAAGCTTAGCCTGCAGCTCCGGAAAGCGTCCAGACTTCGGCACGTGGGAAATTTTTCGCTTGCCGTCACAGGTGAAAATTTCGCATCGCTGCAGTCGCCACTCTCGCACCACCCATTCAGAAACTTGAACGCTGCTTGAACTTGAAACTTGAACGCTCTTGAACGCTGCTGTGAACGAGTGCCGAATGATTAGTGCGTCTGGAGTACTCATGACGACTAAGGAAGCATAGAAGTAGCATGTAGCCGGCAGTCAAGTGGAAGGCGTCAAACCAATGCCTTTCATGAAACTATAGAGAAAGCTTAGTGCAACAGAGGAAGAGAAACCCGCGAGCGGTGTCTGCTCTTCCATGAACTACCGATACTTTCCGCAAGCGCTGCCGTTCTGAGGGTGCCGCCGCGAATGGGCACAGCGGCACTTCCATCAACTAGCGACACCCCCCCATAAAGCGGGAGACACACCGTCCGATACGACGTCCGACGCGCCGGAACGGCAGCTGGAATCGAGGTATTTTGCCGTGCCGAAGCGCCGGATTGGACATCCGGTGTGCGACAAACCGTGCAGATTTTCATCGTCCGACACGTCAGACAACCGCACCGTCATTTGGCCGCAGCCAATGACAGCGTGGCTGGCATGTGACGTTCTCTGACATTCCCTCCACAGAGGCGGCGCTGGCTGGCCGGTTTCTCACCGTCTTTTTTATTTTCCTTGCCTGCTGCAGTTTGTTTCCGACACGAAATGGTTACCAGTTCTGTAAAATTATCTCGAACATGTGCCTGTTAGGCAAAGCAGCGCCTAGTACACTAGCACCAAGCTACTGGCGAGATCGGGAGCCGCGACGCGAGGGCATTTCGCGGGCAGACAGCACGCACCGACCGTCTGAGCGAGGCTGCTAGCTTCGCTTGCACTTTTGCCCTTCGCAACGACTGCGTCAAGTAAACCAATTGTATTTAATTACGGGCGACCTAAATGTACAGTGTTAATTGTTTTGGCAAACATAAGCGCTCTTCGACGAACTCGGGCTGGATCGCAAGCGCCGCCGGCCGCAGCGTCCGCATACCGGCCCTATCGCTGGCTGTTAGCGGAGCCGTCAGTGGACAACGCGCCGTTGTGAAGTGTTCTGTCACTCGCAGGGGCATAATTTTATTGACAGTGTTCGCGTAAAGCGAAGTGATGGTGTTTATATTGCGTCTCTCTACGTGGATACGAAGTCAAGCTAGGGTGCTGGATCTAGGTGGAGCCTACGCGGCGCTCGATCTTTTGGATGCACGCACCGTGTGCCCCGAATCGTCGCATCATGAATGCCGGAGCATTCAGCGCCGCACGTCGGATTGGACGCCGAATCGTACCGTGTGTCTCCCGCTTAAGTGTTGTGTGCACTCGTGTGCACTGTAAAACTCTCAAAAATGCTGAAAAACCCTTCCGAAAAGCGAACAAATATGCGGGATAGCGAAAAGCTATGGGTAGGGCCATAGAGCAAACATGAAATTGTAACTTCGTTGTAGCTCCCGTTGGTCTCACTTTTTTGGCAGTGCCATGTTTTGGTTTCGATTGTAAGTCGACCCCTCCACTTCAGATTTTCAAATTTAAAAAAAGTAGTCGACTTACAATCGTGTAAATACGGTATTAGCTGAGTGGTTTTGCTTTTAGATATGGTGTGGGAATAACAAGGGAATGCAAACAACAGAACTTACCTATGTTAATTGTGCAGCATGGCATGTCTGTAACGTCTTGAATTGTCATCTACCACCTTGTTTCTTGAGAGCCATCCCATGCACACCAGAGGGCAGTTACATTCTTTGCTGTGTCCAGTGGGAGAGGGGAATGTTACTTGTGTTCATATTGTCATGGTGCTTCAGATTGCACCTTCTGTGTTATCAATATGGCAAATAAACTTGAACATTTCACAGGCAATTATCCCAGCAGGCAGCCCACAATCTTGCTCAAAATGTAGCATGCTTTAAGCAAGACTAAGCACAGTTGCTACCAGGTGGTCTTATTTAAATGTCGTCTAAGCAATGCCTCCTGCAAAAGTGGAAATCTTGATGAAATTATACATACTTGATCAGTTTTCCATGCTAATTTCAACCTTTCTTTATTTCCTTGTACAGGCCAATTATTTTCTGAGATAATTAAAAATCACGTGCCATTGTTTCAGGCATGAGAAAATGGCAAAATAACAATTTAATTTTAATGCATGGGTCAATGGCCTGAAATGTGAAGAATGCAATGAAGCTAGCATTCTTTCAAAAGTAGTCTATATAAGTGCCATTATAATACACTGAACTTCACTTGTTGCAGTGTGGAAACAGACTAGCAAGAGAGTGAGCAAAATAATTTATATTAGAAGCCACCATCTAAAAGTCTGCTTGCAACCATACAACTTATCATACATGCATCTTTCTACTGCAAAAATGAAATTTTAATGCAAAAGCATTATATGGCTCATGAGGCAGAAAATCTGGCGTTGGCGGGGCCAAAGTCAACGAACCCTTGACCTTAGGTGGGAGTCAAATCCAGGACCTTTGGTTTAAGGTGAAGTTAATTAAAACATAGTTCATTAAGATAGAGTTAAGTAAGGCACTTGAACTCATGACCTTTGGTGTTAATTAAAGGGCCCCTCACCAGGTCTGGCCATTTTGAGCTGAGAAGCGCAGAGCATAGAATGTGCGCTAACAATCGTGTTTGCAAAGAATTGCATCGCTACGCGTCATGGAAAGGTTTGAAATTTCAATCCGAACGCCGTTTTCCTCTTCCCTCGCGGCGACCGCGCGCCAACCGGATGGTGACGTAGTCGTGTCCGCATTGTGACGTCGCTCGTGGTGACACGTGACTTCGAGAATTATTCGAGGCAACATCTGTTATTTGTGTGATCTGTTGCTTGAATTGACAAATTGAAGTTTAGAGAAATAATAAAATGCACAAATTGAATGTCTGAGTGTTTCACTTCGCACCACAGCAAGAGAGATGCACTTCCGATTCGTCTGCTTGTTCCCCCGGTCGTGCAGTCACGTGCACAGGTACCGAAACTATGCCACTTTCTACCGTGTTCCAGCGCATGATCATGCTCTGTGATCAGCTTGTTCTGCCTCGGTATTCGTGTAGCACTGCATTATACCTCTATTCATGTGTCCTTGTGCACAGCGCGCAAAATCGTGCCCGACACTGTCAGCGGAAGTGCACTGGAAAAAAGGAAAGTGAGGAGAAGAAAAAAATGAAAGCGGGGTCGTGACGTGTGCGTCATGCAATCTTTGAGGTCTGGTATGGGAGAATGCAGGGAAGGAAATTCGCTTGTGGAGGCTAGACGGGGCGAGTGGGGAGAGTGTCTCGCTATGCACTGGAGCTCGCCTTCTGAAATCATGGGTTTGCGACACTGAAGTGCTTCTATCTCAGCTATTAATGAGCCGATTTGAAAAAATTTTTCTGGCAGAACAATTCCTAGAGGACACGTATAACAACTTCCAACATATAACCAACATTTGCTATGATACCTAGTGAGGGGCCCTTTAAGGTGGCGTTAATTATGGCAGAGTTAATTAACCCTTTCCCTGCATAGCTTTTTAGCATGAATAATATAAAAATACCATTTTTTTATTTGCCTAATTAATTCTACGTTTCTTGAAACAAAAAAAAACGCTCAAAGGCACTTTATTTGTAAAATACATGCAAAATACTTTTTTTAATATGGAAAATGGATTGGCTTCACTGCACTGCACAGCAAAGAGTCCCCAAGTTTCTGTAGTCCTCGGTGCAAGAAATGTCTCTTTGGAATTTCAAATACAATACTGTGACAAGCGGAACTCGTGCTTGTGGCAAGGGATATCAGATCCTTAAATTGAAGACTTGGCGTTCTACATATCAAAGCATGGAATAGTGCAGACACATCGAGATGCTGTTGTCATCCGAATCCAATGATTCAGAGAAGATATGCTGCTCAATATCGTTGCTGCCACTCTCGAAGGAGAACCGAACTACTTCTTGACTGTCCAAGTCCAACACCTCCGCAAACAAGCATCATTCTTTTTTTTTTTTTCCCTGAAGCGCAGTCATTGCCCACACGCGCATGCACAGAAATGGATGCCATTTTTAAATCGCAGTTGCCAGCATCAAAACATTTCTCCATCAAGATGCAAGTTTTGAGTCCGTTTTTAATTTTTTATTGCGCCATCTGCTGAAGCCTAAGAGAACTAAGCAAAATTTATCAGGGTAGCTCGACTGCGGCAGCCACAAACGCTTGTTTCAGCGTGGACAAGCCCAACTCGTCTTCGGTGGGAACAGTACAAACCACGTGGACTAACTCAGTTCATCTACAGTAGAGAAAGAGTTAGGGCACACGAACCCGCCTTTGTTGGGAGTCGACCCTCAATGTTTGGTTGGATACTTTTGGTTTTAATTAAGGTGAAGTTAATTAAAGGACCCCGCGCCATTGTAGATTCGCTGCATAGCCAGGGAATTGTACACTTGCCAGAAATTTGCACATGCTCTACACTCATGTGCTCCCTTTAACAGTGGACTGCACTGTGCGTCACCGCAAAATAATACCGATTCTGCACCACGTTGTTGTACGAAGAAACATTTGTACAAGGCCTCTCCAACAGGTATCCAACCATGCTCCCGGAAAAATATAAGCATCGCCTGGAGTTTTCGTCTTCCTAATCCCTTTCAAAGTTGCTTTCTCCTGCTTCTATATGCGGAGTTCTGCACACTTTCTGCTTCTTGAAAGTCCTGGAACCCCTCCTCGGGAAATGATGCTAGAGCAGCCGTCGGGTTTCATTTGATGTTCTCTTAGGTTCAAAAGTAAGTTCTTTCAAGTGATATCAGGATTTCTAAGAGCAGTCGACTTCTGTTAAGACAACTCTGACAAGACCAACGAAATAGATGCAATTATCCGGTGGGTTAAATATAGGAAGAGGTAGAAAAGCACGCCAAAACACACTGCTAAATTATTTTGTAGTACTTGCCTGATTACAGCAAACGTGCACCCACATTTTACTGGTTGAAAGTAGAAAACTAATGCAAAAATGAGCAATTATGGCCAAACTCCGCATCCAGAAACATTCTGTTGAATTTGGAATTCATGCCAGCAACACTTGAAAGTTGTGGCAACTCACGCTTCTGCTGCTTGGACATGGACTCGAACGACCTAGTTTGACACTTATGAGTGGCCTCCAGTGCGCGATCTTCATTGCTAGCTTGCGCTCGACGCTGACGATTGACTCTTGCATCTGCTGTCACTGACATTCTTCGGAGGCAAAGTCATCGGCCGCATTCTCCGCTTTCGCACGGACACGTCATTGGTTATACAGTGAAACCTCGTTAAACCGTAGTTGGCCGGAGCTCGGAAAAAGTACATACAGTAGAACCTCGTTAATTCGAAGTATGTCGGACCGCGAAAAATCATCGAAATAATCGGGTTTTCGAATGATCAAAAATGGACTAAAAACGAAAAATAAACGTACGAAATGTGGCTGTATCAACACTGCACCTTTATTTCGCCTGAAAAACGGTCACTTTAAGTACGTCATTGATGCATGACTGCTTGGCGCGGTAGTTAGCCGCACCGTCGGCTGCGTCCTCCAGTCTGTTTACAGTGCCGATGCCTCCTTTACTAGATGCCCGCCACGTTGCTCGCTTTCCCATTGTAGCGGCGTTTCCCTTAGTTCAGCATAAATTCCCTGAGGCGGCGCTCGTTGCCTTTTCAATTTCCAGTGGATGTGGCAGCGGCGGCTGAATGCTTCCGCCGGCGCGTTATATGCGCGAGCATCTAGTCCAACGTAACACCTGCGCGCGCGCACGCTACGTCACGTCGGCGAAAACGACCCCTTAAAGTCGGGCGCACCGGCACAGCCAACGTAACCGGCGGCTTCCGACGTGCCCGGCGCTGATATGGCTCCTGAGCCATTCGCGCGTCCGAGTCGGCGGAACTCTCGCACCACCATGCATTGCGCGCGAAGAAAAAGGCGCCAACACAACTCCGCAGGCGACTTTTGCGGACGGCGCGTGACTTGGCGAACGTTCTGCGCATGCTCCTAAGATAGCAGCCGAAGGTGTGCGCGTTCAAGTATAGAGGGGATGGCATCTCGGCTGGCGCAGCGCAACCGACGTAGCGTGACTGACCGCGAACGACGCTCGCCCGCGCGCCGATAACGTCGGACTACAAACGTAGCGAGCGTTCTCACGGGCCTCTGAGATGGTGACAGATGCCATGGTAATCTGCCGCAGCACGTGATATAAGTTGCAGGCGTTCGCCATGAGAGGCGCTTGTTGCTTTTTCGCGGAGACGAGAAAAGGGAGAGGGCACGGAACCAAGTTTACCGGACAACACGGCAGGCATCTAGTAAAGGAGCCATTGACAGTGCGCAGCAATTCACTGTTAACGCCGCTACGTTCCACAAAACTGCGCACAACATTCGCCGGAAACAGAAAGTTGATTTAAAGTGCCGCCTGGCTGCCACTCCGGCAACTATACTGGCCTCAGAGACTGGCACACTAACTTTTTTTGTTGCAGATCACGGAGACCATGGTTTAAACTGACGTATTATCTGGATATGGGCACACTGGCTGTTCAAATTATCCGGCAAAATTTGCATGCAAACTGTTGGGACCGCCAAAAACCTTTGAATTACGCGGGATTTCGAATAAACTGAGTTCAAATTAACGAGGTTTTGCTGTACCCAGTGATAGTACTGTTTAACCGAAATAGCAGGAGACCGCCCACTTACCTGTCGAAAACGGAACACAGAATTAACTCGGAGAGAATGCGACAAAAGGGGGGAAAAAAACATGCAATATTTATGCACTTCGCGCAAGAAAAGTGTTATTTTTGTTTGATGCTGTGGCGGCCTAGCATGACAACAGCAGCCTCAAACTTACTGAAGCTGCGTGCCAGCTTTTCAGCCAGCCCCCTCTACTCGGCAAACACTCGCATGGCCGATTCCTCGTTGGCGTTACGTATTCTCCATGCACGCGCGCAGTAGCGCTGCAGAAGTTGCGGGGTGCCGTTTTCATTGCGGGGTGCTGTTCTCGTCGCGACGATTGCATTCGTGAAGCTGACGTAAGGCGCAGCTTCTGCCACTGTCGGGCCTGAATCACCCATGCTGTCGCTTTCTGTGACGTCCTCATCACTGTCGCTAGTCGACACTTCGGCAACAACAGAGGTAATGATGGCGAAAAGTCGAACCTCGTAGCCGACATCTCTTCGTGGCCGCAGCAGTGCTGCTGAGCAACTTCTTCGCATTCCAAATGCCACACACCGTAGTCAACAGCAGATCCCTGTCGCGTGCCAGCGCCGACTTCTTAGTGTCTCGTTCGATAGCATAAACATGGCACGAACGATGTCTATTTTTTTCTTCTATGCTGAGCCCCTGGCCCCTTTTTATCCGAGCTTCGGCACGACGCGAGCCCATGATTGCATGACACCACAACGCTGTCTGGCACGGCGCCGACATGATGTTGTTGATGTGGCTTCACGCGCAAACACACAGGGCGCTTGGAGGCCGTTCCGAACCCTGAGGCTTGTTGTTCTGCTAGGCCGCCTGATGGAGACGACGCACCGCCATGTTTGCGCGATGAAAGTGGAAACGCTACGTGTTGACCACTACGTACGCAATAAGCTGGTACGGTTTAGGCGGATACAAAACTCATTATTTTCAATGGCCGCTGAGTCGGGGATTTGACTTTACTACTTTTAAAATGAAACTACTGTTTAAGCGGGTATGGTTTAACAAGGTTTTACTGTATTTTGCTCTGTTGCTTGTTTGTGAGGGACAGCAACACTGAAGGCTCGTAAGACATCAAGGTACACAACGGTGTTGCATCATCGTCTAGCGAGCCCACGACGCGGCGCAAAACGTCAATGGCATCCAGAACTTCCTTCACGGAAGGGAAAGCACGTGATGAGTCGACCTCCAAAGATCCGTCGTCACTTTGATAATGGATACTTTCCACCAGCTCCTCACCCGAGATATCTTCTGTAGTGGCGATGTAGCCGTCCGCATGCAGAAAATTGCAAAGCTGCACATTGTTTGAGGCTGCTCCATTTGCGCACAGTGAAACCCAAGCTTTGGCGAGATCAGGCGGGCCCTAAAGCTCTTCCTCTCCACTGTCAGTTTCCGCAGTCTGACCCTCTTTTGTGATCCGGGCTTTGCTGAAGCAGCTCATAATAATGTCTGCACTTTTCTCCCGCCAGGATGCTTCAAGCATCTGAACTGCTTGAAAAATGTCCACCTTTGTTTCCCGCTAAAGACAAATGTTCGGAAGCAGCCTTTGAATTAGTCTACGGCAGTAGGAACACTTCACGCTGTTAATAATTCCTCTGTCAAGGGGCCGAATGAACAAGGTACAGTTCACAGGTAAAAACTGGAGTTCAATGTTAGGCAACTCGAGGCCTTCATCATGGTGCGCAGTACAGTTGTCTACAAATAGACAAATTCTGCGGCTTTGTTTCTTGATAACTTTGTCGAACTCTCTCAACCAGTCATTAAATATGCCCCATGTCATCCATGATTTCGCATTTGCCTCGTATTTCACAGGGATTCTGTGTGTCTCTTTAAAGCACCTGGGTCGGGCGCTTTTGCCGATAACCAGTGGGACTCGCTTGTCGCTTCCGTCACTAGTGATGTTTTCTCTGCTTGCCGCCGTGGCGGACGTCTTCTTTTAGCGCAAGGGTACGGTTTGGGAGCAACTCGTAAAGGGCCATCTTGTCAGCGTTGTATGTATCACACGCATCATAACGCTCCAAAATGCCTGGTAGCATGTGCTCAATCCAAGAAGTGGCATCATCGCTGTCCGCAAAGGAGCACTCACCGCTAATTACTTTGCCAACGATTTCATACCTGCTTTTGAAGCCTTGAAGCCACCCATTAATTGCTTTTAAATCATTGCAGCCCAAGATACAAGCATAACCCCTTGCTTTTTGCTGCAAAACAGCGCCTCTGATGGGAACATTTCGTGCTCTCATGTCCATGAACCAAGTAAATACCACTTTGTCGACATCGGAGTATGTTGATGGCTTCAGCTTCTTCTTGCAGTCGGTACCCGACTCCACTGCACTGTGAATCGCATCTTTTGCGTTCAGAATTGTAGGCAGAAAACTAGCTGGGATGCCTAATTTGGCAGCTACATCCTTCTTTTTTTTGCCTCCGAAAACAGCGTCCAAGATGGCCATTTTGTCTTCAAAAGTCAATATTTTACGTTTCTTCGTCGAGTCACACATCCTTGGAATTATACACCGAAGTGACTGGATTTGTGGGCACAGGAGCCGACTCGTACGAGTGCGCAGCGTCAAAAAGGAAGAGACAAAGAGTGACCACGACTCCACGAGACACAAAAAACAGTCCTTTTCTTCTTAGTAGTGTCACCTGGTGTCAGGTTAACGAAGTGAAGTGCAGAGACTTCTGTAGCTACCAAAGAGTGGCGTTGCTGCTGCATCGCCGGCAACCTGCAAGCGGCAGCAACGTTACTTAGAACGAGCGGTGGGATGTTTGAAGGGAGGAGGAAATAAGGACACGGGTACAGCGACGCTTCGTCATGCTCTCTCATGGGTTGCAGAATCAAGTGTCTTTCCCTTCTTTAGATCACTATCATCCAGGATCGCGTTGCCGGCCGGCTCAAGGGACGCAGGGGGATGTCTCAATGCATATGTAGCGCCTCTTCACAATCACACTCTCTCTCAGCCGGCTCAAGGACACGGGGTGCCCCACTGGGCGACACGGGCAGGCACAAGCGTCGTCCCTCCCTACTCTCTGTGCCAAGGCACTCTGCAGAAGCCTTGCTGTTGCCAGGGCGTGTTGCGCCATACTTCCTTGCATGTTGCGCCGTGCTTCCCTGCGTGTTGCGCCGGCGGCACTCTGCGGAAGCTTTACACTGTTGCCAGGGCTACTATGTGCGCACAAAGTGCAATGACACCGTTTTGCGCTCTGGCGGTGGCGGGGCAACCGCAGGAGATGCTGCTCACGTTAAAATAACAAAATTTGGGGCAAAATCCACTAGGTGGTCAGTGAAGGGAATTCGTTATTTCCAGGGTGTCTCCCTCCGCCACTTTGTTACATAGAGATCACAAATACATGGGCTTCTATGGAGGAACGGCGGGGAATAGAAATACTTAGGAATATCAAGGAATTAGTTGTATGGAGGATCGTTATAATGAGATCGGTCTAATTCTTCAACATAACTAAAATATTGAATTAACTGAGTTTAAATTATCGAGGTTTTACTATACTTCAGTGTGCCACGCCACTTATTCTGCACGCTTGAGAGATGAGCGGATTAACAGTCATTCAACGGTTCAGTTTGCCATATTCCTTAGTTACTTCGGACGTTAGTACATTTGTTCTTCCATTTTTTTTTTTTCCAGCATGTATGAACGAGGTTCAACTGTGTATACAAGCACATAAAACATAAGAAAAGGCAAGCACGAAGAGTTTATAAATGACTATATATTGGATGTAGTGTTCCATTATGACAGTGAGCAAAACGAGAACAAGATAAAAGCGGGAGCCAACATTTCAGCAAGTGAACTTGTCGTACGGAACATTATGCCACCCCAAAAACATAAAACATGTTTGAATTACTTATGTGATGTGTGTGTGTGTGTGTGTGTGTGTGTGTGTGTGTGTGTGTGTGTGTGTGTGTGTGTGTGACCAGTTTGTTCAGACTAATGGAAGCTTGGGTCCCCTCAAAAAAAAAAAAAAAATCCTGGCTACTTGTTTAATGCACTGTACATTAGGTGCATGTTAAAGAATCCCATGTGGTCAAAATAATTTGGAGCCCCCCACTACAGCATGCCTCATAATCAGATCATGGTTTTGACAAATGAAACCTCAGAATTTAATTGAATTTAATTATTTAATTTATGGTTTCATTCATTATCTCATTTGTCTTGACCTTCCTGTTCTAAAGCTGCCGATTTGTTTGCTAACACCAGCCTGAATTCATCTGCTTTTCCCCTGGCTGAGTCAAGGTTGGCCTGTTTCCTCTTGACTAACTTTGCTCTTTCTCTCGAATTGAGAGCAATGGTTGTCCTCACTAACCTATGATCACTGCCCTTTACCCTACATAACACTTCTACATCCTGCACAATGGTGGGGTTGACAGATAGTACGAAATCTATATCATTTGTTGTTTCCTCGTTAGGGCATTTTCAAGTCCACTTTCTGTTAACAGATAGTATGAAACCTATATCATTTGTTGTTTTCTTGTTAGGGCATTTGCAAGTCCACTTTCTGTTATTGTGCTTCCAAAAGAGGGTATTCATTAGAAACGCAATAAACAGAACACCAACCACTTGGTCAGCTATCTGTTCATTGCAGTTTTAATTTAAGTGCTCTCATTCCTGCACCAAATATGCCAAATTGTGCCAAACAAGATTTCGTGTGCCATCCTGATAAAAAAAACATGATTTTGTGCTGAAGTGCACCAAAATTAGCGACTGCGCAATATGCATGTGGCCGCAGTGGTTTGTAGACGTGTGTAGTCCACATGGCTTAATAATCTCAACTTCACGTTATCTATACGCCGCTGACCGATAATTCGGGCTTGTTGGTGACTGCCTAAAAGTCGCAAATGATCAAAAGTCCAAAATATCCTTATTTGCCAGAACACAAGTGACATTATCCACGAATGGGCAAAAAGTGTGCCGTATTCTTGGATTACCATTTCAGGGATACAGTCACTTTCATGGGATTTCACGTTGCTAGCATCAGCTGTGTCGGCATTCATGGCACTGTGCCAGGAACGCTATCGCCTGTCAGCATGTCCGGTGCCGGTCATGCAAAATGTCCCCGAAAGGGATTGTCCAAGAATAAAAGCAAAGTTTGTCAATGCGTTCCTGCGTGCATGTACACTTGCCTGTGATCTGGTCAGCACATACAATGCAATCCACTTATAACGGTACCACATATAACGATACGTCAGATACAGTCGCCGACTGATTTTTCGAACTCCAAAAATTCGAATATGCTCGATTATTCGGTCTGCTCCTCCCCGTAGACCATAATGTATAACAACTGCCGAAAGTTCGGACACCTTGCAACCTCTCGTCTGATTTTTCGGACACTCCTTGAGCCAACTCGATCGAGAGCACCATGCACCGACTCTGACTGGTGCATGGTTCAACTTGCTGAACGCCATTTTTGTTTTGAATGGAGCCTCCTTGCTACCCCACAATGTGGCGCTACTGCAAATCCTCGCTCATCATCATTGTTTCTGCCTGGTTCGTAGCTACAGCAGTTCCGGTCTCAGCTTAGTAAGCCATGTCAAGACAATCCAGCAGCTTATTTGTTTCTTTCTTCGTGCATGGTGCTGCGAGTAGGCCACGTTTTTCGTTTGTGCGAATGGTGTCAGCGTGATGGCGTGGTGATGTTTGCCTTGTGTGCTGTGTCGAGGTTGCGGTGATCTAACACGGCATACGGAAACATCACGTCAAGTGTCTAATGGCGCCGACAGTGCCCGCGCAGACTGCGCTGGGGAATGCCGGCAAGCGGGTGCCGGGAGGCCCCCTTGCCGGCAATTTGTTGCCTTCCGATGTGTTCCCTACTGACGCCGAAAATGTTCTGCCGAGACCTGCACAGTGGTTGCATTGCGATTCCGGACACCGTCTCATTTGACAGTTTCACAGGTGCTGACACTGCTGTACTGACATGCGCAGAACTCGACGATGGCGAGATCATTCAGCAGGTTTCTGCTGCACCGCCAGACGATGACTCCGAGTCGGAAGATGACGCACCATGTGCTAAGCTGCCGTTGCATGTGGAACGTGTACAAGACTGTGCTTTCAGCCACCTATAGTGACCGTACGACCCTCTCCAAGATTCAGGCTTATCTGATTGCGCGTAAACGGAACAGCGTGGAATGGAGCATTGGAATGGAGCCCGAATAAATGTGTGGAAATAAAGGATTTCCTTTTTTTTTTTCTTAATCTGCTTTTTCGGACACCTGTTTATTCGGACATTTCCGCAGTTCCCGTGAGGTCCAAGTAAATGGTTGGCGACTGTATATCAATGAGTCGACTTCAGAGTATCAACTTATGCATTAGGGCTATGAGAAAAAAAAAACATACATAAGGATATGTTATTTACCGCAAATCGGATATAACGATCGAAATTCTGCCTTTTGGGCGGAATTTTCCATGCCGAATAATCAGGAAATTTTCGTTGCCAAGTTCCCCTTAACCGAGATAGGGTAAAAAGTTTGCATACGCAAGTTCGTATCTGCCGTCATTACCGTGCAACGTGTCCCGCCAGGGCTGCGATTGCGAAAGCCACGGAAAGCCTCGCAAGTTGGCGCAGCGTGTCACAAGAAGAGAGTGCCAGCTTTTTTTTGCATGTCTGCATCGGCAGCGAGCATCCAGAGAGGCCAGTGCTTTTTTTCTTAGATCTCCCTCTCTTCCTCAGCAAGCGCAGAAATGTGCCGCGGAAATACGCCACGGAAGCAACGGTAGGTGTGCCGACAAAGGGCACAGCTGTGTCGCTCATCAAAGTTGGCGCACGTCTCTATTTCTGGTGCACATCTCGACCGTCGATGCACATGGCTGGTAGCGCGGCTGAGCGGATATGCAGCCGCGCACCCTGCTTTAGAGGTAATCTGCCGCATGTGCAAAGAGTGGGCGTGCCAAGTCTGCGTGCTTTTATACGCACAACCCTTCCTAATGTAGCACCATGTAAGCTGTCTTGTCCCTTGTAGAGTATTGGAGGTTGCGTAATCTCGAGTTTCGGTGGCCCGTTCGAGCGAGAGGCAGACGAAGCATTCGCTCCTCGCTGCCGGCGCTTTTCCTGCTAGCGTCGTCCCAGTGCAGTCTACGCTATCAGCCGTGGAGTGGAATGCATGTGAAAGTGTGGCTGGCTTTGCCTAATTCATAGCACCGAGAAGATATCGTCGATGTGCATAGCTTGAAACCGTATCATTCACCGCCGACTCCCAAATTTATCAAAACGAATTCTTTTCTCATTCAAATTTGATTTTTTTCAATTGCCCGATAATTCAGAAAATTCTGCGGCCTCTTTCTGTGTAAGAAAAATTGATCGGCGACTGTAATTATTTGCATAAAAGGTCGAATTTCAATACAACGAAATTTTTATATAGCAAAGCAAATTGACGATTTTACTGATTTGGTTAAATCGAGGTTTAGCTGTATAAATAAACGTTTCATTTTTCACAACCTGCTTTATACTTCAATTTTTTATTGTAAGGGGCAAATGTGGTTTCGAAGCTATCAAGGTATATTCGGCAGCATTTATTATTTTTCTTTTTCAAGGCAGTCCAGATATAGCGATGATGGGTTATAACGATCGGATTTTTCATTCCTCTTGATGTCGTTATAAGTGGACTGCACTGTATTTCTATCATAACCATGCTGTCGCCACTGATAGACGAAAGTACATTCAATGCATGCACTGAATCTTCAACCCCTGGCAACATAACAGGACTGCGATTTTGCACCAATGCCTTTTCCATTGCCACTCCTTTTTGCGCTTCGTCAGTGGCAAGAGTGGTGTTCTGCCTGCGTTATCAATATTATCAGTCAGCCGTGCACGGTGGCTGACAAGGGCGGCAGATAGAATGTAGCAGAATGCATCGCTATAACATCGCGGCGCAGAAGTCGACCATGCTATCATTGCTGAATGACATTTAGCCAGAGTTGGCACCACTTAAACAACCCGAAGTCGCCGGGGCAGTGCTACTATTTAACACGTGAATGAACAAATGTTGGGCGCGTGGAACCAACACCGCAGGGCTTGGAATGGCTTGCCTGTGTTCACTAGTTTTGGTTTCTAGGAGATGTCGGCGACATGGCCGACGACCATGCTGTGGCGATGTGAGCGATGTATCAAAGCCAGAATACCTCTATTTCCACTGAACTTGGCAGTGAAATTGGTACGCAGTCATACAGGCAGAGTCCAAATTATTGAACAGCTTGCCTTAAGGTATCTGAAATTTCATTCGTACTTATACGTTAAATTTATGGGCCACTGAAGGTGTGTTAAGGTACAGTAAAACCTCATTAAACGATACCCGCTTAAACAGTAGTTTTGTTTTAAAACTAGTAAAGTCAAATCCCCAACTGAGCGGCCTTTGAACATAATGCTTTTTGTATCCGCATAAACCGTGCCAGCTTATTGCTTACGTATCGGTTAACACGTAGTGTTTTCACTTCTCATCGTGCAAACATGGCGTTGCGTCGTCTCCGTCCGGCGGCCCCGCAGAACAACAAGCCTCAGAGAAATGGCCTCCAAGCGCCCTGTGCGTTTGCGCGTGAAGCCACATCAACATCAACATCATTTCGGCGTCGTGCCAAACAGCGTGACAGCGTTGTGGAATTTCTTTATCTATGGTTGTGGCGTCGTGCAACCAAGTACTCGCGTCATGCCGAAGCTTGGATAAAAAACACGCCGGATGCTCAGCATAAAAGGGAAATTAGACATTGTTCGTGCCATGTTCGTGCTATCGAACGCAACACTAAGAAGTCGGCGCTGGCATGCGACAGGGATCTGCTGTTGACTACGGTGTGTGGCATTTGGAATGCGAAGAAGTTGCTTGGCAGCATGCTGCGACCTGTCAGAGTTGTCGGACGATCCCACCGCTGTCAACCGGATGTAGGAGTCGTCTGACGATCTCGCCGCTGCCACCATTTGAAGGAGTTGAAGGTCGTAGAGAGGAACTCAGTGAACAGGATTTATTTACATTATTTACATCTTAGACAAGACATACATCGACAGTCTAGCATGACTCCCATATGGAGCCCGCAAGACTAACATACAGCAAACAGCTTACGAGTACACAGCTCACGAGTACATTTCGAGCACAACAGCGAGCACTCAGCTCACTAGTACATCTCGAGCACGAAAACGAGCACCCTCTAGCAGCCGACAATCGCTGCTTATAAGCTCTCTGCTCGACGTCATAGTTCGACGTCATTGAAGATGACCCGCCCTTTTGGAGGAGGATGAGGGCTGTCGACTTGGAGGAGGATGACTCACATACACGTGCTGCACACACACACAGGTGTAATGGTCCGGAGCCGACGTCAGAGGGGCTTCGTAGAACTCTGAGTTGTTCCGGGTAGCACATTGTCTTGAGTCTCGAAAAGCTCATGGGGAGGTTTCGCCAATTACCTCCCCTCGAGAACTCCCCTGAGCTGACCCCGCGCCACGTGGCTGCCGGTTATCCGCAGTTCTCTGAAGTGCACCTTGTCCGGTTGGATTCGAACACGTGCAGCGGGCTAAAATAGCTGCAGGCTGATCCTAACAGACCGCAAAGAGATGTCGGCTACGAGGTTCAACTTTTCGCCATCGTTGCCTCTGTCGTTGCCAAAGTGTCGACTAGCGACAGTGATGAGGACGACACAGAAAGCGACAGTACGGGCGATTCAGGCCCGGCAGTGGCAGAAGCTGCATGTTAAGTCAGCCTCACGAGTGCAATCGTCGCAACGAGAACAGCACCCCGCAATGAAAACGGCACCCCGCGACTTCTGCAGCACTACCAAGCACGTGCACGGAGAATACGTAATGCCTACAAGGAATCTGCCATGCGAGTGTTTCCCGAGAAGAGGGGGCTGCCTGAAAAGCTGGCTCGCAGCTTCAGTAAGGTTGAGGCCGCTGTCGTCGCTGCTAGGCTGCCGCGGCATCAAAGAAAAAAAAAATATTTTTGTTGCACGAAGTGAATGAATACTGCAAGTTTTTTTTCCCCTTTCATCGCACTCTCTCTGAGTTCCGTTTTTGACAGGTAAGTCGGCGATCTCATGCTATTTCGGTTAAGCAGTACTATCGTTTAGTATGTGCTTTTTCCAAGCTCCGGTCAACTACAGTTTAATGAGGTTTCACTGTAGTCTGAATGATCAAGCTTGTCGAAACTCTTGGTGTCCAAATAATTGGTCGGCGCCAGTTGTAAAGCAGCCAGTAGAGGCTTCATCTTGCAGACCATTTCAATGGTGTGCTTTTCCGAGATGATCTGCAAAGTGCCTGGTGCCTAAAGCAATGGTTGAGTGATACCAGGGGCTCATCAAGGCTCGCTCAGAAGAGCATTGATGACATTGAGTCTTGCCGGGTGTTTCTGACTGACGCTTAAAAACTTGGCTAAGTTGGCAGCTGTCAATAGAAAAATTCATAAGATGCTAAAGGCAATGTCTGAGCAGCCTCACTCCATTTGAAATAAACTAATTACAACACGCTGTGTGAACAGGTTTGTTGTTTTCATTTAAATTGAAGGGATACTCAAATTTAGGTTTCCTTTTGGTCTACGTGGAGACAGAGCAACATTGTTTTACTGCAAGAAAATACTTTCTATAATAATTTGTGTCAATTTTAAGGGTTCAATATAACCGAGGACATGTCCAACAGTTGGCATTTATTTGCTCCAAAGTGCTCTAAAATATGTATTAGTGAGCTCTAAACTGCTCCAAAATTAACATTTTGCTACTACAAAAATTATTCCAAATCTCAGTTTGTTAGTGGCACCACTGTAATGTGAATCTACTTCCCAACCAGACAAGATGTCATTGAATTATTGGTTTCAAGATATTCATTATCCGCAGTCAGCTCTTTTCCACGAATTCTACCAACATATCTAATCTATTACAAGGCAGCATGCCAGCAAATGGGAAGGAAGTCAGAAAAAGAAAACAATAATAACTTTATCGTGGTGAACAAGGGATCAGGAAAGGGGGAAAACAAAGGCTCTGAAGCTTCTGAAAAGGCTTAACTTGGAATCTTTGAAGCGGGCCGTAAAGAAAAGCAGATGTGATGTGCTATCTGCATTTTTCACTCTGGAAACACACAAACCTGTGTACCTCTTGGGAACCGTTGTGATAGATGAAGGTTCATGTCAGGAGCTAACCGGAAGGTTCTTGCAACATTCTCTGAATACCTTTGCTACAGAGGATCCTTTCAGCATCGAAAGTTCTAAGGTTGTCACTGATGCCTTGATGTTGAGAGTGCTTACAGCGAATGCGACATTCTTGGTGCATATTGAAGATTTGTGCTATTCGTTTCCCCATGAAAAACTGTATGTTGCTGTGCAGGAACTTATTCAATGCATAAGGAGAGACTTCTTTTTAAGGTATCGTATTTAGTCGAATTTAACGCGACCGTGATTGTAACGCAAGGGTCGACTTTCCAGTCACATTAAATAAAAAATTAAAAATGAAATCGTAATGTAAAGTGAGATGAACGGAAAAACAAATGGTACCTTTATTCAAGGAATCGTAATTCGGAAACGAGTATTTTTCACTCATCATAGTCGTCTGAAGAGGAGACAGCTTTCCTTGGGTGGTACTCTCGGGCGATCACTTTCGTAGATAGTTTCACTTGTGCAAAATTTCGCGTCCCTCTGCACTGAAAGCGTCTCCAGCAAGTGTTTCTGGTGCTGTCCTGAGTGCACTATCAGCGCCGTGAAAGCTGTCGGCCGTATGCTTCAAGTGGTTCGGTGCCAGACCGAGCCAAGTCTCACAAAAGCAAAACTATCTCATAAGTGATTGCCCGAGAATCCAGTAATTTTCTGGGCCGTTGAGCTTGTTTGATATTTAAGTACTTCTTAAAAGACCATACAGCCATTTCATTTGGGGTTAGTACCAAGAAATTTCAAGTTCCACGGAGCTTTTCCGGCTGATCTCTCATTTAAAATGGGCCTGCTGTGGCTCCTGCCATGCGCAAATCAACTCATTCACATCGAGACACCGAGCCGCAGCAGACTTTCCCAGCTCCTCGGCCATCAAATTTGCTCGTCTCTCAAAGCGGCCATCATAAGGAATGTGCTGCGTCACCATAGCATCACGAATGAACGGAGTCGAACCACAAAAGACCATAGGATATTTAGGCATTGTAACCAGTCACAGGCACAGCAAAAACAATGCCGATTCCAACCAAAAACAAGTTCTGATTTCGGTTGACTTGTCTGTGGATAGAATTAAGGCGTAAAGTTACAGGTGGCCAATGTAATGCTGAAAATCGCAGGATTTAGAGTATTTGTTTTAAAATGGTCAATTTTGCCATTATTTGAATGTAACTGCAAGGGTCGAGTTCAAGTAACGAAAATCATAAAAAAGACTGGCAGACATTTAAGCTTCACCTTTAAGAGTGGAACATGATAGTGTTATCAGGCCCTGTTTGCCATTAATTTTGCACAATTACTTCATTCATAATTAGGATATTCATTATTACTCATGTACCATCAGTACATGTCTCTAGCTCACTTCATTACGTTAAAGACAACAACCCACTCACTAGGTCCCCCTAGTATCCACACTTAGTGTTTGCGGCCACTAAAACAGACCTCAAACGGCAGCTGGTAAAGGGGGTTTTATTTCAGTTTCCGCTCAACAGAATTATGTTTTCTCATATATTTAAATTATACTCCAACACTATCATGTCTGCAGGTTTCGTGTAAGTCATACTTTATGAATTTTCTTACGCATTTTACTTTGAGAAATTCAGCTAGTTAAGTAACGCCTATGTGCCACGCGGAGAGCCTGCATGTCTCGGGGCGTGTGGTTCCAAGTGATTTTTCTCTAACAGACACAGCCAATGGAGACGCCAGATTTTCTGCGACTCGGGGACCTTAACGCTATCGCGTTAAACACTCATGTTACAATCGAGTAAATATGGTTACACTGGAAGCATAACGCGCAAAGGACGATCCACAAAGACTAGACAGGACAAGCGCTCCTTCTTTCCCTTAGCAGAATCAGTTGCTCCTGTTCTGCAATAAACGCTGTGTTAGCGCTTGTCCTGTCTATCCTTTATGGATCGTCCTTTGCGCGCTATGCTTCTAGTGTAGCTATGTTTTACCAACCAGCCCAACCCTATACTCTTCTAAATATGGTTGTTGTGAACTCTCAACATAGAACTTTATGGAACTTGTATATTATGCTGTTCGATATTCGCTGTGGCTCAAATTTCAGAATCCAAATTTTTTGAAGTATTTGAAACAAACGAATATACCATATTTACTCGCATAATGATCGCTCTTTTTTGTCAAAAAAATTGGCGCAAATTCAGGGGTGCGATCATTACGCGGGTTAAGATTTCCTGCGAAAAGAAAACATTTTTTTTTTTCATCCCACATTTGCTGCGGGATGACAACAGGTCAACATATAGGCAGCTGCTGCTGTAA
The DNA here is from genome assembly GCF_050947875.1 of Dermacentor variabilis. Lineage (NCBI taxonomy): Eukaryota > Metazoa > Arthropoda > Arachnida > Ixodida > Ixodidae > Dermacentor > Dermacentor variabilis. Next base: position 15,801,115 of record NW_027460280.1, read on the forward strand.
TAGTGCGGGACACCAAAACAAAAATGGCGGCCGGCAGAGCAAGCCAAATGCATTTTTTTTTGTTCTTCTCGTGAGTACATTACGCACATTGCAACAGTTTCTTCTGTATCAGTAATGAATAATATCATTACTATTGGCAAGTTTGCGGCAGTAACGTAGCCATGACCACTTTGAGGGGACAGCAACAGAGATGGGCGCGCTTAGCTGCCAGTGACAGAAGCCCATGGCAGGCACGCTGCGGAAACTGCGGCATTTATCTTCACTTCTAGCTTAATACGGTAGCTTCCGCTATGGGTGGGCGAATATCTTGGCTGTATTACAAGCGTCGGCATATGAATAGGGTACACTTCTAACGTATCAGTGTAAACGTGGCTACTATCATTGCTGCTCGCAATTTGTTGTGTGCCCACGAGGGCAGACGAGAAGAATAGAAAGGTGCCTTTTTTTGTTGTTGACCACAACCATTATAAAGCCTACAAATAATAAAGCCAAGGCAAGTTTGGTTGTAGCTTTTCTTTTCTTTTTCATGGAAGCACGGAAAGTGATGAAAATGTTCAGTGTATGCAGACTGCTTGGTATGTCTTGACGAGTCGTTCGCATAGCATTCGACAGATGGTAAGCGCGATCATCATTAGCTAGACTTGGCACATGACATATCGCTGTGGCAAGTTTGGGGTGAGATCATTACATGGAAAAGGGAAAAAAAATCAGAACTTGACGTCAAAATTCAGGGGTGCAATCATTACGTGAGTGCGATCATTGTGCAAGTAAATACGGTAAATTTATAAATGCGTATGATCGACAGTTTTGGGTGCTGTTGAACAAGTGTTATTGCCATAACATGGCTCTGTGATGCAGGCTCTTTTTCTAATGTTTCTAATGGGTCTCTGGGGCTATCAAGGACAAAGTCGTTCTTTCCAAGAAACAGACAAAACATTTAATCTAACCCAGATGAAAGAATAGATGATAAACATTTAATGGAATACAGTAAAATCTCGTTGTAACGAAGTTGAAGGGGGGTCATAATTACTTCGTTATAAGCATTAGTTCGTTATAGCCACTAACCATTTCTATTCACAATTAGCAAGCAAGAGTGGATGTACGCACCACCAAATCTCACAGCAGCCCACCACGTGTAAAAGAAAACGGCTGTTGCATGGAGAAAAAACAGGCGAAAAAAAGACAGCAAGGAATTGCTACTTTATTCATGCCAAATGGCTCATCACTGATCAATTAACAGCACACCAGCTGGTGGCTCGCTTCTCAGAAAAAAAGTCCTTGATAGATTTTTGCTGCGTCTTCTTCATGCGAATGATGGCTTTTTCAGCTGCAGCCGCTATTTCGAGTCCGTCCTCACCGTCATCGTGAGCGCCAAAGAAGTGGCACAGCAGCTCTGCTGCATCCAGCGCTTGTGCGGGTGTCGGTACGTCAGGTTCGCCAATATTAGGCTCCGGGCTGTCATCAACACATTCGTCACTGTCGTCATTAGGCACCTCCGTCACCGCACGTACAATTTCTGCCTCCGTTAGCTCTTCCGTCGTCACTGCATCAGCATCGGCACTGAAATACATGCTGAAGGTATCGCATTCAGGCACAACGCCGGCGTGAAGGAGAGCGTCCCATGACGTTAAGGCTTGGTCGCCCATGGCACCCCCCCCCCCCCCCCCCCATTGGCGGCAGCACTGAGATCTTCGCTGTAACCGCCGCTGCTGACGCCAAATGAGGCATGCCGGAAGCAATTGGCTATCGTGCATGCCGGTACAGCCATCCAAGCAGCCTGTAACATCTCGATCACCATACACAAGTCGATTGTGGACTCATGCTTGATGCTCATATTGACCAGAATCCGGTCGATCACACGCTTGTGGTAGCCCGACTTAAGGTTCATGATAACTCCTTGGTCGAGGGGTTGCACAACTGCAGTGCAGTTTGGCTGCAAGAAGCATAGCTCAATGTTTTTGAGCACAGCGGCAGTGTGGTGGGCTGTGCAGTGGTCCAGTACGAGGCATATCTTCCGGTTCAGCTTGCCCAGCCGCTTGTCCCACTACCGCAGCCATTGTGCGAAAATTTCTCTCGTCATCCAAGCCTTATGATTGGACACATAGCTCACTTGGAGCTTTCGTTTGCCATTGAAGCATCATGGTAACACACTTTTGCTGACCTCAAGGGTGGGCACCTCTTCCGACCCATCCACGTTGGCAGAAAGCAACACGGTTACCCGGACCTTACTCTGCTTACCGCCCTGGCAGCGTTCACCTTTGAGGGCTAAGGTTTTTTGCGACGGCATCTGGTAGAACAAGGCTGTCTCATCAACGTTGCGAACAAATCCTTGGCACTGTGTTTTTCTAACAGCTGTCCGACGTTTGTCTCCACCTACACCACTTCAGCTTCGCAGTCGACAGACTGCGCTTCCCCGCTGACAGCCCTGCCGACGATGTTGTGGCGCTCCTCGAAATTCTACAGGCAGCCGACACTCGCCACAAAATGGTCGTGCCCCATGATGCATGCGAAGCCCCTCGCTTTGCGCTGCAACAGTGCCCCACTCACAGGAGTGCCGATTGCTCTGGCATCCAAAAAGCCACTTGAAGACCGCCTTCTCTACAGCTTTGAAACTGGGGGCTCGCAGCTTCTTTCTGTCGCCTTTTACGCCACGTGCGACAGCACTGGTGAAACTTCTTTGCTGCCCAATATTGTCGACAGTGTTCTCAATGCTATGCTGAAATCTTCGGCCGTTTTTTCTTCTTCACGCTGGACTCGGTGGCTTTCAGCATAGCCGCCTTGTGCTCGATTGAAACCGTTTTGCACTTCCGTTTGCCATCCTCCATCTGCTTTCTGGCAGCGGGAACTCACATGGAGGCAACGACTAGCAACAAAAAAACTTCTCTTCCACTGGTGCATGGGGCGGGTCCACCAGTTCCACGGGAAAGGGGAAGCTGGGAGACGCGCACGGTAGACGCGAACATCGCGCACTGTAAGACATTTACCTGACAGGTACCAAAATGGTCAGTAAATGCTCGTTGTAGAAAAAAAATTGCCGACGATTACGTTATTTATTTATTTATTTATTTATTGGTACCTCAAATACCCCATTTGGGGTTTTACATGAGGGGTGGGCATATTTAGATAATATTTTCAATGAATGCCTTGAACGATGAATGACTGGAGTGGTGCACCGCTTCAGCAGGTAGATGATTCCAGTCTTTCGCTGTTTGAACGAAGAAAGAGTTAAGATGAGCGGAGGTGCGAGCTGGAGGGGGATAAACAGCCTTTGAATGGCTATGACGGGATGAAGTGCGATGCGCAGGCGTGATGTCGATCTGATGAAGTAGTGAGTGATAAAATTTGTAAAAGAGGCACAGTCTTGCTGTTTTGCGGCGCTGCTCGAGGGTTGGAAGGTTCAGAGATGATTTAAGTTTAGTAACGCTAGTGTGGTAAGAGTAGTCAGAATGAATGAACCTTGCTGCACAATTCTGTATGGATTCTAGTGCTGTTGCCAGGTTAGATTGGTGTGGGTCCCACACTGAGCATGCATATTCCAGTTTGGGTCGAACGATTGTAAAGTGTGCGAGTAGTTTTACTGAGTGCGGAGCAAGACGTAAATTACGGCGCAGGTAGCACAGTACACGATTGGTATCATTGCTAATGTTGCAAATGTGCGAGGACCAACTGAGGTTATTGGACAAGTTAACGCCTAGGTACTTATATGAAGTCACAGCACATATTTCCGAACCGGCGATAATGTAATTAGCTGAAATAAATGATTGGCGACGATGGAAAGTAAGTAGTGATGTTTTTTTGACGTTGAGGGACATTAGCCAATTTTTACCCGAAGTTTCAATGACGTTAAGGTCGGACAGGAGAGCACGAGAATCAGTGTCGTTAGTAATAGGACGATAGATTACACAGTCATCAGCAAATAAACGAATTTTGGAAGAACAACCTGTCGGTAAGTCGTTAATGTATATTAAGAAGAGTAGTGGCCCCAGGACTGTGCCTTGTGGCACGCCGGAGATAACGGGTGATAAGGTAGGCGAGCATTGGTTAGCATAAACGAACTGTTGACGGTTAGTCCGAAAGTTGCGTATCCACTGGAGAACACAAGGGTTAAGATTAAGACATGATAGTTTTAGAAAGAGCCATTCATGAGGAACCTTGTCGAAAGCCTTTTGGAAATCTAGGAAGAGGGCGTCTATGGGTATGTTTTGATCAATATGCGAGCTGATGTCATTAACGAATAGAGCTAGTTGAGTCTCGCACGACATGCCTTTCTGAAAACTGTGTTGATTAGGATTAAAGAAATTAGCGGATGTTAGGAAGTTTACAATATGAAAATAAATTATATGCTCCATTAGTTTAGAACAAACACTGATGAGGGAAATTGGACGGTAATTGTGGCACAATGACAATGATCCTTTTTTTGGTACTGGAATTATCTTACCTATTTTCCAGTCTTGTGGCACCACTCCAGATGATAATGATTGCTGAAAGATGTGGCATAAAAATACACTAGAGATGTGTGCAGTGTTCTTAAGCATTTTGGAATTGATTCCATCGATGCCGGCTGAGGATGTTAATTTGAGGGGTTCAATTAGCTTGGTGATACCATGTGCTTCGATTGTTATGTCTGGCATAGTTGGGTTGTTGAGGTAAGGGCAGTCTGGGAGGTCAGTGTTTAGTTCAGAAGTGAACACGGAAGAGAAGACAGAATTTAGTACTTCAGATACTTTATGGTCTGGAACATGGTTATTATCGTTATCATATAATAATAATGGTTTACGGTTATTTGGGATAATGTATTTCCAGAATTGTTTGGGATTGTTTTGCAGCATGTTAGGGAGTGTAGTTGAGTAGAAGGTTCGTTTAGCTCTTGCGGCCAAAGAATCAAACTTCTTTTCAGTGACGTAATATTTTTCCCAGGCCGAAGCGGTATTGGAACGCTTGGCTTCACGAAACAATCTTTTCTTTTTATTGTTTAGTCGTTTTAATGTGTTGTTGAACCATGGGGACGAAGGTCGCTCTGTTAAAATGATAGTTGGTATGTAAGTCGTAGTGAGTTCGATCATTTTATTTTTAAAAAGCGTCCAGTTGGCGTCTACTGTGCGCTTGGGGAAATCTATAATGTACCAGTTGTAAAACTCGGTTAGTGCATTGTTGATGCTGATGTAATCACCTTTATCGTAGAGTGTTATTTTCTTTTTTTATTTTTTGCACTGAGGTAGCTGCCAGGATAATTCTGCATGTAGTACCGAGTGGTCACTTAGTTCTGGTAGATGTGTTATAGAAGAAACACTGTCGGGGTGGGATGTTAAGATAAGGTCGAGTATGTTAGAGCACTGTTCGTTTTTCCGCGTTGGGGTAGATACTAGCTGCGTCAAACCAAAGGTGAGGCACGTGTTAAGAAAATTACATTCAAGGTTATTTTTAGACAGTGTTATGGCTGGTTCGGACCATGTTATATCAGGAAAGTTAAAGTCACCTAAGAGGAGTAGTTGCGCATGATTAAATGGCTTCGTAACAGTTTGCAGTGCCTCGGGGAAGTGAATAGTGAAGGAAGCATCTGCGTCGGGGGGTCGATAGCATACACCGATAAGTTTGTAGGTATGAAGAACTGCACAATGCGAATAAAATTTCTAGAGGTGAAGTGATATTGACGATAGAGCAACAAAGGCTGCGATGGGCAGCTATCAGCTACCCTAATCACCCTACTACCCTACCCTACCCTACCCTAGCCTATCAGCTATTTCCTAATGCGAAATTTGAGCACATCTCTTCAGCTGTTTCGGCTTGTCTATGTACTGAGGCACATAGTTCGAGTAAGACATGTATGTACAGTTACAACTTTTTATTCTTCACTTCTTCAAGAAACACTCCACTCCCAGTTCTTGATTGTCATGAAGGTAGCTTTGTAATCGGAGAAATAGATGGATATATAGACTTGCTGCACCAATGCCTGGTTCGGCATAGCACACCTCTGGATTCTGGCAGCGATGGCGCTGGGCTTCTGCTTGGGCAGCTCGTTTAGCAGCAGCAGCAGACAAAGGACTTCCACTGGTTGCCTCGCTCATGGCTCAGAACGAACGGGCTGAGAACAAACTACTTATATAGGCAGACGGATTATATTATAATATAAACCGTCTGTGCCTCTGACAATTCGTCTGGTGCGGAACATTTCGCACCAGCCTACGCAAACGAAGCATAGCTCGGTGCAGCTGCCTCACTTATCAAGAGGTTGTGGGAGGTAGCGCATAAGTGCATAGGAACGCTGCGCGGCGAAGAGATTGCAGCGACTGACTGACGCCGCCGATGCTGCTAGCGAATCAACTACAGGTGGCTCTGCGTTTCGGTTTAGGAAGCACGCACCGCGATCCGCTGATACCGAGCTGGCGCTTCGGCAACCGGAGAACATCGCGTGCTCTCTCGCGGTGGCCGCCACAGAGGATGGGGGGGGGGGTACACGCGGTGGCAAACGGCGGCGGCTACACGTTTCAACTCAGGCAGCAGCACATCATCGAGATCAGCCACCACCGAGCCGGCGCTCTGATTGCTGCCGCACATGGGTGGCATTGGAGGAGGAGCAAAGAGAGCAAGGCTCGCGCCATGCGCAAGAGATGGCGCCAGGAGCGCACGCTGGCCCCGGCCATGGAGCTGGTTATGGCGAGGCACGATGACGCCGCGAAACGCAGGAACGGGCGCCAAAGAGCTGTGCTCTAAAAAAAAGGATCAGACGGCTCGTCCATTGCGAGGAAATTTGAACTTCATTAAAATGAGGTTTTCAATACATGGCCATCTATTAGAATTTCAAAGGGAATCATGTTTGCTTCGTTATATCTATTAGTTTGTTATATCCCGTTTCGTTATAACGAGGTTTTACTGTATTAGCAGCAAGATACAATTTACAACTCAAATTAAGATAATGCTAATGCACCAAGTAGAGTTATGGCATAATGCAAATACAGTCATGTGGTAGGGTCAATGCAACTACAGTTCAACGTTGAGAGACGGCAGGTGAGGCAATCAGATAAATATAAGCCCCATGCAAGCAATCTTGCGAACGACAGCGACAAGCAACGTGATCTAGATAGCTGTCGCATTCGTTTGTCGCCTACAAATCGTACCCCATGCAGGCGACGACATTGAGCAACATCTTCCCGGTGTTGCCGGTATGAGGGCAGCAAATATCCACCGAACCTGATGTGACACATGCTTTATTAATTTAAGTTGATGTGTTTTAGTGTAAAGAGCAGCATAAAATATTTCTGAAGGTCTTGCAGTGGGTTCTTATCCTTTAAATTTAGTCATTTGCTCGTTCCGTGCCACAATCAGCAGTACTTGACTGATGTACATCCAGTTATGGCTTCATGCTATTGGCTATTCGCTCATAGCACATCCGGGCAATGAGTGGCAAAGTCTAGATTTCCAGAACCGAGCAATTGAGCGAGACGAAAGGGCGATCTGTTTCCACGACGGCCTGTTTCGTCGCTCAAAGCCATCGCGCACAAAATCGCTCCTGGGGTTTGGGCTATAAGCAGCACTGTTCTCACTAAATCAGTGCTGTGGCAGTGTGATGAGTTTATGATTGAAGAACAGCTGTTCCTGCTTGCCAAGAGGATGTGGGCCCCTCAGCGGAACTTTCAGTTAGAAACAGCAGGAGACTGGGACGTTCTGGGGTTTGGCGAAGTTGTGAAGCATAGGAACAGGTCAGCAGAATGTCCCAGTAGGATGAAGTCCTGGTGGCTCGAGTCCGGTGACCAACCTTCCCCTTTGATCGCTTTTCTTCTGCTCTGGCCCTTGTGTCCTTTTCAGAGTAGTGGTTTTCGGAGCTCCATGTTTACCAATGAGGTCCATGGGTTTTCTAGATTGGATAATTTTCCCTTTATTTTCTTTACTCACGCTGCGTGTCCTCGTGCTTGCCGCTCTTTGACTTTGTCTTCATCTTTTCATCTCACAATCCACGGCACTTTGCTTTGTGCACCAAACACATCACAGGCTCGTAGCCAACACAAGCTATTTATGTTTGCTGACTGACTTGTGCACCTAGTCCATTTATTGAATATCGAGCTTATGGCACCGCCAACTTCTTTCTTGCACCAGTACCTTACGGTGATTGAAGTTCTAGACACTGAAAGTTCTCTGGCTCAATTTTTTCAGACATGGCGCTTGTGCTCAGTGTTATTAAAGAATGATGGCTGTGAAGAAAGTCGCGCCATTAAGTTTGTTCCGCATACTATCATTTTTGCTGCTGGGATGATTTCTCGGCTTCCCGAGAGCTGTGTGGCCGGTACATCCATCGTTTCTGTGGACTGCTGCGAATAGATATACATCGACCCGGCTCGAAACCATCGCTAACATCTGGCGAAGCAGCTCTAGTTCGGCCAAACTAACACGGCAGGCATGGCAGTGGGTGGCAAACCTTCATGGGAAATTTGGCATTCATCAATGATCAAACCTGAAATTTGTCTGCGTGCTTACTTGGCAGAACAGGTTCATCTCACGTGTAAGCAGACAGCATCTAGCTGGAGTGGTATTCCTTGGTGATCACTTTCGGAGATGCTATCACTCCGAGATTTCTACCACTGTGCCAAGCCAAGCTATCTGTGCACAGTACCAGGAATGTTGTTGGCCGTACACTTCGATGTGTTTGGTGCCGAGTCAACTCAGAATCTCGTGAAACTAACAATGATAATGCTTTGTTTGTATTTAGGAAGGGTATGGCCAGGCATACAGGGCTGCAAAAAGGCATAACTGCCCATAACAGTGTGGCTTGCATGCCCAACCTGGGGGCCATTGCAGCACTAAAACATTCAAATTAAGTGAAAGAGATGCAGTGAGAACTGGATATGCCTTTGTGCATATGACCACAAATGCTGTGCGGCCTTCAAGATAGGCCCAATGTCTTGGATATCGGAATCATTCAACACCTATTACTATTTGTTTCGACTTTGGTTTGAATAAAACAATTGATGTTTGCAGAATCCTAGCTCACTTCTCCTTCACTTCTATGCAGCTCGATGCTTCTCACTCAATGTGCACTTCGATTTCATTTTGTTCACTTCTTTCTTCACACTTACTACTTCTAGTGCCAACGTCTGTTAATGCCCTTGTTCTACTCGTCTGTTTGGGCACAATCTATTTGTGGCCCAAGATGTTGTACAAGTGGGGACAAGGGGCACCAAAAGCTTAACTTTAATGAACGCTTATTTGTGCAAGTGTAGTACCCCCCCCCCCCTCCCTTCGTACAAGATGTTCACCCCTTGAAAAATTTTGGGTAGCGCTGCCTATAATAAACCTAGCAAGTGTGATCGTGCTTATTTTCCTGCAATTTTATCTTTTTCTTGCAGGCAAACCGGTACAGCGAGGAAGCGCACAGCTTAGGAAGTTTAAACTGCACACGAGTTTCGGCTGAGCTCAAAATGGCCCGCTCTCTTGTCCGATTGTCTGAAATTCAAGCAACAGTACAAGAACAGAGGTAAGAAGAGCTTTCACTCGTGTCATTTTTTGTAGTGGTGGGGCAGTAAATGGGGGGGGGGGGGAGCTGATGCTTGCATCCCACAAGGAGCAATGCCGAAACTGTTGGCTAGATTGTGCACTGCCCTTGTGTAACATCAGCACACAGTCTGTTTTCCACATGAGTCAGCATGATGTTTTGCTTACTCTTGTCTGTACAGTGGTGCAGTTTTATGTCGGTCCGTTTTTGAAAGTCATGCCTGCCTAATCGCATTTTCATTACACTACCAAGTTTCCTTGGTCCGTGGCATGTGAATCAAAGCGCAGTGCAGTGCAGTTCATTTGCCAAGTTGAATAGTTCTTACAAATTCAGAGCTGCATGTAACATAAACAAGAAGCAAGGCGTGAACATGGGAACAAGCAGGTGCTAAGATTGTGGCATTATACTAAACTAAAGTGTCTCTTGAGGTGCCATCTATTTAGATGTCCAAATAGGTGTGATCCAGACTGTATCGATAGTAAGCAGTGCCCAAGCATTTGGCTTTTATTAAATGCATTCCATAACAGTGCATGAAAGTACAGTAAAGGAAACAGTTTTCCGTAACTTTTGAGATAGCAGTGTGCTATTGTCTGCACAACGTGAGCTCTGATGTCATGGTTCTTGCACAGTTTGATCATCACTGCTTGCTGTTAGAAAAGCTGAACACCTTGTGCTGGAGCTAAAATATGTTGTACACCTATGTTTGGTCAATTTGTGAGGGCTAGTTTCCTATACAGTCGAACCCACTTATAACGATATTCAAGTGCCACAAAAATTCCATTGTTATAACTAACAATTGTTATTACTGGGTTGTGTGAAAATATCGAAATTGGGGATGGCAGAGCTAGTGTGAGAAAACTACCGTACCTACTTGCATAATGATCGCACTCGCGTAATGATCGCACCCCTGAATTTTGTCGTCAAAATTTGTTTTTTTTTTTCTTCTTTCCCGTGTACTGATTGCACCTCGAACTTGTTGCAGCGATATGTCGTGTGCCAAGTCTAACTAATCATTATCGTGCTTACCATCTGTCGAATGCTGTGAAAAAAAAAGCTACAACGAAACTTGCCTTGGCTTTATTATTTGTAGGCTTTATAATGGGTTGTGGTCAACGACAACAACAAAAAAGGCGCCTTTCGATTCTTGTCTGCACTCGTGGGCACGCAACAAATCGCGAGCGGCAAAGATAGTAGCCACGTTTACACTGATACGTTAGAAGTGTACCGTGTTCATATGCCGACGCTTGTAACACAGCTGAGATATTAGCCTACCCTTAGCGGAAACGTGCTGTATAAAAATAGTAGTGAAGACAAATGCCGCAGTTTCCGCAGCATACCCGCCATGTGTTTCTACGTCACTGGCAGCTGAGCGTACCCATCTCTGTTTCTGTCCCCTCAAAGTGGACATGGCTATGTTACTGCCGCAGACTTGCTGATATTAATGATATTATACATTACGGATACGAAAGAAACTATTTCAATGCGTATAATGTACTCTTGAAAAGAAAGAAAGTCCCGTTCAGAGCATTATGCCCCAACCACTCGCACGCGTCGGAAAGCTTCGGCACGTGCCGAAGCGTCAAAAGCGGTGGTCGGGAACACGGCGAAGCGTGACGACACGCAGCGATTATGTCTACTGCCGATGCTAGAAGTTTGCCGGTGCGAGGCGACGCTGCGCCGACATGCACCAATGAGAGGCTGCGACGCGTCGCAAGCGCCAACCAGTCGGAGGCTGCGAATCCTCCGGCTGCTATGCCTATGATGGCTGACCATGCGAAGGCGCCGGCACCAACGATCGTCCGAGTTCTTTGGACGTGCGACGCGTGCGACAGTGTTCCTGAAAGACAGTGTTGTAATAGTAGGCCGACAACGACACGACCGACCAACCGACGACCGTGGGTTGTGGCAGCGCGACGTGGATCCGAAGTGACTTCGAACGACGCCGACTAATCCAACCTGCCCACTGGGTTCCGCTGGGCTCGGTACGATCGTCTGCTAAAACAGCCAACCGAATCACGATTGCCGCAACGTCTGTGCTTGTTGTATGTGTATTTTGTTGTGCTCAAAACGAATGGAGACATGTTTACGAGCTCCGAAGTCTGGACAATCAGCACTCGCCTATCGCTGATGTTGTTTACGTTACGCGTAGGCCTAGCGCGTTCATCGAGTTCGTAACTGGCGAGTGAAGGAACCCAGCTGAGAAACTCTGTCAAAGGAAATTAATTTTCAGGTCCATTTGGTGCTACAGTGATTTCAAATATGGCACTCCTGACGTCGTGTGATGTGGTGAATGAACCGTGTGGAACTTGGGGTGGTCAACCGCGGCGTGTTTCGTGTGGTGTCAGGTGACTCAAGTTTAACGGGCAAGTTCTGCGCTGTTTCCAGTGGCAAAGATAACTTCCAAAAGCGAAAGACACTAGTAGCCGGACTATGGGAAGTACTTACATTATCAGCTGTGCCGCCCGTTTCAGCTGACACTGCGCTCTTCTTTTCGGCATGTGAATCCAGTTCAGTACAAGTTCACTGTGCGCCTTCACTCACTTCTTTCAAGTGCATCTGTCTTTTGGGCTAGTCGGAGATAAATTGCTCATGTAGTAATCAAGAACACTGATGCACTGAAGCATACGTGACAACGCAGTCATGTTTGATTCAGTGTGTCCTTACACTTACACTGCAAAAAGAAATCTGTTTGCAACATGTGTCCCGTGTGCAGTGCATAGCAGAACCTGCATCATGCAAGACCTATGCATATAGCAGCGTATACCATGATTGCTTCGATGCCTGCTTCAGAAGCAGCAAGTACTAAGTCGGTGAAAGTGTAATTGATTTTTTATCTCACTTTTTGTTTATGGAAAGTGTAGCTGCTGTGAATGCATCATGTGAGTGAAGTCGGTATGCTTAAACTGCTGGAATCCCTTCAGCTTCTACTAAAATGTTTCTTGCTGCGATACTATAAATTGTAGTCAGGACAAAGATCTACTCAAAACTAAGTTACTAAGGCATCTGCGCAGAATGTGTTTGATTAACAAGTTAACACTTCCACAACAATATGCCGATGCACAGCGTATATGCTTGCAATAAATACATTCCGTAAAGGTGAACGACTGGGCCTACAATAACAAACTTTGTAGTAGCACTGCGAAAAGTGCTGCGATGCGTTTCAGCCACAACAAAACTGCTGCACGTCCAACCTACTTCCTTGGAGGCACCTCTATAAAGACGGTTCGGGCCCTTCCCATTCTGGGTGTAACATTTAGCTCTTCTCTCAACTTTTCCGCATATGTCACCAGCACTGTATCTAAGCATCGGCCCATTCTTGGGTTTGTGTCCCGTGTCTCCCTTCCTTGATGACATAAGGTTTTCCGAGCACTCTACGCTTCTATCATTCTGTCACGACTTGAGTACTGCTCATCAGTATAGTTCCCGTACCAAACTCGCGACGCTAACAAACTTAAGCTTGTTCATCGCCGGACAACACGCACCCTCTACTCTCGTCTTTTTGGTTGTCGCAAGCTCATGCCAGCCTACGAGGATTGCCTCAAACCCCTCAAGTAGCACACCCTGCAATACCAGCACAACATTGCACTAGTCTATACTGCAGGGTGCTTGACGGCTCTCTGAACAGCACTAATCTTTCTTCAGTTCGTCTGAACAAGTGGTCAGCACAGCCCGAGCCCTCATCGCGCCTCTATGGCCCGACACCACGACTCCATGATTATATCTGGCATACAGAGCTTTCTTTTCACCCCCCCCCCTTGTCCATTTGGATTCTCCTTCCTTGGAACCAAACTGAATTGGCACTCCTGTGTATTGTGCACCCGTTGAATGTGTGTGTGTGTGCCGTGCTGTGTTATTGAGCAAGTGTGTGTGTGTGTGTGTGTGTGTGTGTGTGTGTGTGTGTGTGTGTGTGTGTGTGTGTGTGTGTGTGTGTGTTTGTGTGTGTGCACGCGCGTGCGCGTGTGTGTGCACGTGGAGGGGAAGGAGGTGTCGTCTGCATCCTGCAAATTCCTGTTCTAGATGGCTGGTTATCAGACGCTCTAACATACAGGCATCAGCCTTTCTTTTAGTCTAGAGTGCCAAGTTACCACTAAGATTATTATTATTATTATTATTATTATTATTATTATTATTATTATTATTAGAATCACCACTACGACCACATTGATTGTGTTGAAGCCAGCGTGACATAATTCAAAATATTTCTGGAGCTTTGTGCACTCTCACTCTTCGAAAAAGAGTGCCAAAGATGTACGTGTTCTTCATGAAAATAGTGGTGTTGTCTCGAACACTGCTGATGCCTTTGCAGAACATTTCTGTTTGCTATATGGTGTGAAATATGCTTCAAGTAACCTTCCTTCTCAGTCTGGCACAGTGTGTACGCTATCAGTCAATGAAAACCTTGTTTTCAAGTGTATGAAGTGCCTTAAACCTTCCCTTTCTTGTGGTGTTGTTGATGGTATTTCTTACGCAGAGCTTAACCCTTTGAGACGCTGTCTGCACAATTGTGCACAGCAGGAGAGTCCATCAATAGCAAAAGCACTGATGAAAGTAATGGTATTTAAAATGTGTTTCATACATCTTGAAATATTTATTATTGAAACTGTGCTGCAATTCTGAATAATGTGCAGAATGTTTTAGCAAAATCAGTGGGAAGGTAGACTGCTGGGTGTTTTTACTCTGTGTCAGTATGTTGTATGTAGCGGGTTCGCTTCTTTCATTGTTCTTTACAATATCATGCACCAGGCATAATTTTCAAGTGGCTGGATAAGTGCTTTTCAAGCTTTTCAATACAAGAAATAGTGCATGTTCTCATATTTTGTGTTCCTGTAGTGAGTTTTCACATGAAGTTGAAATTTCGTAAACATGACAAAATTCGCTAAACAATTGAAAATTCTTAATATTTTCTGCAGCTGTACGCTTTCTACGATTCTGAAAATGCAAGAGATTGGGTGAAAGCAACTTTTCAATCAACGGGATAAAGTGGCATCTGAAAGGGTTAAGATGTATGGAAGCATACTTGTTCCCTGTTCTCACAAACATCTTCAATAGTTCCCTAAAGTTTAGTACCTTTTCTAGCACTCGGAAGGTAGCATGGACATTGCCCATGCGCAAATCAGGTGCTAGATGTGCAGTTACTAACTGCCGACCTATATCTATCCTCTGCAGTTCGTCAAAAGTGTTTGAATCAATATTGGATTCCTTGCTTTCTGTTAGTGCTAAGAGCATTTCAATAAATGAACAGCATGGCTTTCTGTGCCGACAACATAAAACTATTTGAGACTGTGAACAGTGTTCACCACTGCATCAACTTCCAAAAAGACATTTTTTCACTCTCAAACTGGTGCAGAAACAATAAGTACTCCTAAATGCTTCCAATACTATGGCATTAAGTTATATGCAGAAAACGCACTATGTGAAATTTTGATACACCCTATGTGATGCTCCACTCCTTATGGTCATGAAATGAAAGATCTTGGTGTGTACTTCGACAAAATGGTAAGCTTCTCTTCACATAGATAATTACACAACATGCCCTTCACGCTCTTGGAATTGCATGCTGTATATTGCATGATTTTCACTCGCCTATTGTGTTTATTTGTTTCTCTATCTTGCATTTTTTTTTGTCTACTACATTCGTGTTTTCTGCACATTTTGTCTCACATAGTGCTCGTTAAGTACACCAGTACAAAGGCTCTCTAGCTGTTCCTGGGCACTACAATAGAAATTTGAATGATTGATTATTATCGTAGTATAAAATAATGCTTTTTCAGTATGTACTAGTATACTATTTCAGTGCAGTAGCATTTGTGCACTTAAAAAAAAGGGGCATGAATTAATAAAGTGCAATAATAATATGCTATGTGCCTGATCATATGCATTGTGCTATTAATTTCGTCTGAGTAATAATAATGGTTAGCTACTGTATCCAGTGTTGTGCAATAAACTATGCCACAGCAATTATTGCGTGCCTCACAGAACAAATTGAATATATCTTTCTCAGTCAGAACATCATAGCAGGCTGAAAACAATAAAACAATTTTTTCTTGTGGTGACGAAGTGTATAAATTGTGAAAATAACCTGTTTATATATTTCTTATACTATGCAAATGAGCTGCTCCCATACATTCGAATAAGCGCTTCAATAGTACGACTTGGCAAAGGGCAACGAAAGACCCCTATTAAAACCCTCCAATTCTCAAGCTTGTATTATCTGACGGTATGCTACTTCATTAATGTAAAGAAAGACAAACTTGACATGTGGAAACCAGTTACAATAGAACATGGCCCTTACACTGTGAAAATGTTTTGTAGCAATACACTCAATGTGAAGGCCTCCGGATGCAGTGTTGATGCATCAAAACAACCCAGAATAATAGAGGTGATCCATGGGCTAGATATAACAGAAGCAAGAATCGGGGGGAGACAAGCTACGAATTACATAAATTTTAGCTATTCTAGACTTTCTTTTGTGAGTGCTATAGGTGTTTCAATTCTTTTTTTGTTGATTTTCTCAGAACCCACTTTTTCATGTTCCTTTCATGCACCAACAAGCATATTTGACACGGATGCTTTATCTGTAACTGGTTACCGTATTTCACCGGCTACAAAATGTTAAACGTTATCGCTCGGTGCAGTATGCGCCTGAACGTATCGGAAGTTTTGCGTATGTTATCGATGGTTCTGTCTGTTGTCGACGAACCCTGTTAATCTGATTGCATACGCGAAACGAATTGTATAGTAGTTTCTGGAAGGCGTGCGGGCACCAGCGAATGGGCTGTAACTTTTGACCACTGATGTATGCAAACCAACGCGCTTGACCCGCAGACGAGATTTTCGACGATTGCCGACATTGCTCGCCGCTATCGTTGCGATTGAGTCTGCGCTATTCATTTACCATCACTACTACGTGACAATATTTCCAACACAGATTTTTTTCAGTGATACTTTGCATGCCTGATTCTTACATAGTTGGCTGTGCAATGAGCTACCAAAAAATGAAATGGTACAACAGTTTTTGATATGATATGGCATCGTCGTGCAAGTGTTTGCAAAGCGATCTTGCAGGCAGACGACTCGCGAGCGCTGATGTCGATATTTTGTGTACTATTTTTACTTCAAAAATAAAAACAAACTCTTACGGCTGGCGTATATTCATTATTCAAACATGTTTTTTATATCTAAAACACATACAGATCACTAACTTATTGTTTCAAGCTTAGTTTACAGCAGGCTGTTTTAGGCCGGGCTTTGACGGATGAAGATAAAATAGTCCAGCACCAGTGCGTCGCAGCCGAGGAGCGAGCTTCAGCACGCGTCGGAGCTTCGCTCCAGTGGTTGCGTGCCCTCTTCCTCCGACCAACGCAAAGCGAAGCGTTCGCTTGTCGGTGCGCACCGAAGCTTGCCGACGCATGCCAGTGGTTGGGGCATTAGACTTGCTCCGTTGGCCGCCATTTTTGTTTTGATGTCCCGCACTGTTACAGCGGCAGCCGCCTATTTGTTGACCGGTTGTCATCCCTTAGCAAATGCTGGATGAAAAAAAAAATTCTGTTTTCGCGGGGAATTTAACCAGCGTAATGATCCTACCCCTGAATTCGCAGCAACTGCATTTTACAAAAATGAGCTATCATTATGTGAGTAGGCATGGTACAATAGCAGGGAGGCCAGTGCCTCTTCCCACCACCTTCCTCTATCTGGCTGCTGATTGCGTCCACTCGTTTAACTGCTTCCTGGGCACTCCCATCGCGTGTAATAAGCCGCAGCTGTCGGCGTTATGCGAAAAATATGCAAGCGATATGTGAGCTCTGCCGCGACATCGCTTTCATCATCATCAGCAGCAGCAGCAGCAGCCTGGTTACGGCCACTGCAGGGCAAAGGCCTCTCCCATACTTCTCCAACTACCCCGGTCATGTACATCGCTTTGGTGACACCAAAAGAGACCATTTAAAAAATGCGAGAAGGTTGTCGCAGCAGCCTGTGGGCTTGAGAAATCCAGAAGAAACGCTGAGGCGAGATCGCCAAAAGCATCTCACCACGTACTTCTCACTGGCTTGCACGAGAAAACTCGTGTCGTCAGCCTTGCATGCTTTATGTGAAACTTTCTGACATTGTTCTCCAAGGCATCCAGGTGCACCACGTAGTGCAGCGAAAGGTTCCTCGCAAAAACGAAGTGCCAGAGGGACTGAATCATATGCCGGGCTTCCTGTGAGGACAATGTTGAGGCAGCCTGCCCTACCACGTCATTTCTGCCATCATCGCCGTCGCTATCCGATGCAAGCATATTCGCAACGATCGCTGTATCGGTTAGAAGCACTTAGTTTCCAAATTTATAGCTGTGCAGTTTCTTTTCACCGGCAACGTCGTGCATTGCTAATGACCAGCAGGTGGATTAGCCATCTTCCGTTTCGACGGCGAGTCACACGAGGCTGGGATACCACGATTTCGTCGCAACAAACAAAGATGAACCCGAGCGATGAAATCTATTTACAGCACTGCGCTGAATGAGGAGCCAGCGAGCAGTCTGGGAGAAGTGCAGTTGACGCAGTCTATTCGTGTTTCGGGGTGGTGGAAGGGCGATGCGAGAGAGGCTCCAAAGCATTTCTGTAAGGAATGTCTTGAATAAATCAATAAAGAAAGAAAGAAAGGTGCGTAAAGAAGGCTGGGGCAGCGGTTGGGGCAGCGGGCCATCGTTCAGCCGCTCAAATTTCTCATTTTCTTTTTTATTTTCAAGGCTTTGGCATTTCACTACCGTTCGGCACAGACACCCAGCAGCCAGACTTCATCATTATAACCGATAATTTAGCATCGGGGCATTCTAGTAAGCGGGTTATTTTATCGTGGGAAACAAAAAAATTGACAGTGTAGCAGCTTCTCATTGTTATAACCGATATATTGTTAAAACCGGTATGGTTATAAGTGAGTTTGACTATAACAGCAGCTTGCTCCACTGTAGACTGTAGCTGAAAGTAAGTTGTTCCTTGCAAGGTTCATGCAGCGTTTTTAAAATCACATCTTCAGGGCCTTGAGACTACTGTGATTTCTTAGGGGCACTTGAAAACCTTTAAGATATATGTTCATTTGATAAATAAGAAATTAATGCATCTGAAGTTTTCGCTATAGCCTGTACAAGATAGCCTCTGTTTGCCCAATGTAATGCATTCAGAGAACACAGTAATTAACCCACTTTCTTTTTTTACTAGAAATGGAAGTGTGGGAATATCAAATTGTCAATTTCAAGGTGAATTCAAATAATGACAGGGTGTCTACCAACCGGGAATTCTCAGGGATTTTTAGTAGTCTGGAAAAACTCAGGGAAAACTCAGGGAATTTGTGCCTCTATCATATTAAATTAGCTGTAATTTTATTGAAAAGGTCGAAAGTCGCGGTAATGCTGGCTCGAGTAACAGAGCGGAATCGTAACTAATCGTCTTTGACGCCCTGTCGTCGGCTGGAGGAGTTGCCAGTGTAGAGTCAACGACCGACTTTCCGGATTCTCGATCATTTGGATGGCTTCGTGGCACCACCACGTACCCCATAGAATCAATGTATCAGAACGTCTGAAATTTCGGACGCAAGAACTCTTTGCCGTCCGATTTTCCGGACGTTCCGCATAACCGCAGGTCCGAAACGGCATTAATAAAAGCCACGACCGCTGCCATTTTGATTACCTCGCTGCCTCGAACCGGCGCTATCGCACGCAGATCCGCTAGCAGCCGTAGCCACCACTGCGGCAACGCTACGCCTAGCTGCTTCGACGTTCGCTATTCAGCTTTATTCCGTTCGGTGCCGTGTTTGTTCATTTCTCCGCTGTCGGCAATAATTTTGGCTTCGAAGCTCAGAAAGCACGACGCATTCCATAATGCTGGTCCCTGAAAGTTAGTTTCGCCTCAGTACAGTCGTGTAACGCGGTGAAGCATTAGCAAAAGTATTGCGGTGAAGCTTGACAAGCGTAGGAAGGGGCAATTGTCACAGGACACAGTATGTATTCCTTAATTTTACACGCGTGCACCCGCGCTCAACTGTCGCAGTAGGAGCACCGGTATGCCTAATAAGTGTACTGACAAGCATTCAGAGCTTTTCCAGGCGTGCCTGCATCGATTTGAGCCCTTAAGAGCAGTAAAAGACATGCATTTTTTTCGGACTGCCTGATTTTTCGGAAGTTATCGCGGCCCCTAGGGGGTCCGAAAAATTGGACGTTTTACTGTAAACTTACCACGAGTATGCTTCAAATGGTCCATAGTGCGAGCGCGCGACAAAAGGAGCACGAGAAAAGAAAGGACATACGCATTGAGGAATGAAGTATGCGGGCGCTTCTTTGAAGGAGCCTGAGCTCAAAAAATACTTGGCTGACGCCGAGATGCAGGTGCGCCTCATAGAGAACAAAATAAACTCTTTAAAGCAGTGAAACACAACAGTGAGGCGTCGTGCGCAGGCTGAGAGTATATGTGAGGACAGTTAAGGTTGACTTACGAGCTGTTGAGAGAAACTCTTAATTGTGACAAAATTAGGGCCTCATACCACTGAGCTTGCAATCAATTAGTATAAATAGCTCAGACTCGAAAATATTTGCTTCTGTATGCATCTATTTTTTATTTGTATTTGAGAATGTCTGACTCGATTTGCCATTTCTTTCGAAGACATCTTATTTGCTGTGCATTTTACTAACCTCTCCCTTCTATTCTTTTTTTGAATAACATAAACACTACTCCTTAGTATTCAAATTGGATTAAGTCGGTTCTTTTAAAAAAATTTTCATATGCTTACTAAAGAGTGACAGCATCGGGCGATAGGGTTGCAGCCCGTCTTGACATAAAACATAGTTCTGCATCACTCAGGGAATTTCGCAAAGGCACTCAGGGAAAACCTGGAAAACTCAGGGAATTTGGAAATGTCAACTTGGTAGACACCCTGAATGAAAACCAACTGCAAATCGAATATTTTTTGAATACGAATACTATTGGTTTGGCAAAAATTCAATTTTTTTCCCCAACCAGAGGTATGAAAACAAAAGTCAGTTTATTGCACACCAAATAATGTACAGAAAAATTATGCTTTGTGGTCCACAAAATTTGCAATCACAACACTTTTGCATGACAGCATGGTAACTGCCGTTATTTAAATGTTGTCATGAAGGAACAATAGCTGCTCGACATGTTGGGGATCAGCTACACCCTCCTGCATGTCACAATTCCTTCAGACACCGAATAGAGCTGCTCACTGGAAAGACATATTGTCTGGTTTTGGCAATTATTTCTTTGCAAAATGAGCCAACAATGGGCACCATGCTTGCATCACCACTCACATAGATCTTCTTTTTGGTCCAAAATTTCATCATATGCATATTTTTCAACCTGTGCATGGAAGTGAAAATTGTTGCTGGTTGATGAGGCTATCAAATTTTTTCCACAGTGCTGACCTGAAAGGAGCCTCTTCAGAAGCTTTCATTGTTAAGGACATACCTCGGTTTCTTGGTGTTAAATTTTCCTTGGTTCGTCTAAAGCCAGGTTTTTAATCCAGTTTGCCATTAAAGTATCCTGGCGGTACCCGACCAGTTTAAAATGAGTGTCTAAAGACTGTCAAGTTTGCTATTTGCTCAAATTTATAGTTTATGAACTGCTTTTCAGCACTTAGCCATATTAGTAGCAGACACAAAGGTTTCCACCTGATGGCAGCTAGTGCCCAGATGCATCAAGAGGCAGCACAATTTTGTACTTGAGCTAATAGTGTCGGGTAGCCATAAGCACCAGCAGGGGCCCCATGCTTCACTACAAGGCAAAGAAGCTTCACTGCAACACAGCCTGTACGCTTCGCCGCATGACACTGCTGTAATGCGGCGAAGCTAACTTAAAAACCTGACAAAAACAATTTTTAGGGGTTCAAGTATTTGAAATAGTAAAAGTATCTTTCGAATGGATTATTCGAAGTTTTCAAATATTTGCTCACCTCTAGCCTAGAAGGGACCATGAAAGTGCCCAAAAAGTTTGACTGTTGGGCCAGGGTGAACTAACTTGAAGGGAAAAAACAATGATATTTTAGGTGGCCAGCAGCTGAAATGCTCATTGTTGCACAAGGTATGGCAGTATTTTTTCCAAATCTTTATTAATTGCATGTTTTGAATTTTTCAGTAGAAAGTCCTATACTTGTAGCTATGCAGTGAAAGTAGATTTTACGGCCTACCAGACCAGCCTCACTGGCAGTCCACAAATGTAAAGAATGCACCAAGTGCACAAACAAGTTTGCAACTTGCTGTGGGCCACATACATACATTTTGTTAAGCTAGTGTCAGCAAAGCATATTACAAGAGGTGTGATGTGGTGACATCCAACATATAAATTGTGACTCGCATAGCTTTAATATAATGCTCAGCAGCTGAAAGGCAGTTGTAAAGCCAACAAGGCTACAGAAAATGTAGCTGGCTCTGTCATTTACAACAGTGGTGTTCATGACCTAGTGCTTGCAGACTTTGCCAGAAAAATCTAACAAACCAATGTGTGGTGCCCAAATTTTCTGTCATTATTGTACACTGATGCTCTGAAGCTCACGGTGGTGCCACCACCAGATGACCTATGTAACGAGTCCAAAAAGGTGCTTTGCTCCACCTGGTGCAGTGTGGCACGTGACATGTATGTCAGTGCCTGCACACCTGCAGAGCTGTTCACATAGACAACTGCTGCTCAAAACATGTAGCTGCCATTTTGTAAAAAAGCCATGTACCTCTGTGCTTCCAGACAACTGGTATTTGTTACATTAATGCCTTCTGTGCTGTTGTGGAAGCCTTTCTTGCTTTATGTTTTTTATGCCTTAGTTCCTCAACAAAAAGCACAGTGATCTGGCATGTCTTCGCATTTCTTCAGGTGTGAAAGCTCAGTCCTGCAGTTTAGTATGCCTGTCTCTGTGTGTTTTAAACAGGTAGATATGTGAGTGAAGGTGAAGAAACATACCTCTTTGCATTTTTCTCAAATGTAATCGCAAAAGGTGCAGCATCGCAGTGTTTGAGATTCTGTGCTTCACATGTTGGTAACTTCTGTTGCCAAGTTTCAGCATTTGCTTTTTGATGGGGATGAAATGCAATGAGGGACATTTTTGTTATCAAAAGGCACGCGCCATTGTCTCAGGTGCATCACACAGCCGCCTTTGGAAGCATAATATCGGGAGGTAGCTGGCCGTGATTTGACCTTCCATTTCCAGGTTTTGCAGATTGTATAGCTTCAGGGACCATAGACAATATAAGTGCTCTTTTCTAGCATAATGAATGAGATCCAAGATGCTTTCCTACTACAGTCGAACTCACTTATAAGGATCCCAGATGTAGCGATCTATTAGTTATGACTACCACAGTTCAGTGCATTTACAATTTTCCGGCTCTGCCTATTGGAACTGCTTCCAGATATAACGAATGCTTTTTAACCCTTTCGCTGTCGGACCTCTCTGGCCGTGACGCCCCCCCAGTGTTGGCTTGGTTTCAGGGAACGAGCATAACAGGGAATGAACATAGCAATTTATTTTTGATTATGATTGGTATACAAACAACATAGTCAATGCAATATGCACATTTCAGTGTTCTGCAGCTATTGTAAGTAAACATCATCATCATCATAAGCCTGACTATAACATCCTTTCAACGTCCGAATCTGACGATGCGGAACTCGCCTCTTCCTCGCATGAGACTGTCCGAGTCCGAATCCGAGCTCGGCTCATATTCTGAATCGGAATTGAGCTACCGCTCCAACGAGCAGACGAAGGTCCGCGCGCTCAGCCATCCGAAAGTAACCACGCGCAGGGAGGATGCACTTTCAGTCGCCCGCACAACGGAGAGAAATGGGATGTTGCGTGATCAAGAGACAGAGGGAGATGTAAAAAGGCTAAAACAAAGTTCGAAGGGCTTTACGTTTACTGCTGCAAGTCTGAAGCGAGGATGCGGCGAGAGAGCGAAAGCAGCGATCGAGTGACTCTTTTCGGAGAGGCAACGGCGCGTGCCTCTGAACTTGACCCGCCGTAGCAGACACACCAACAGAAGAAAAATAAAAACCTTCAAACCAGTGGAGATGGCAGAACAACCCTCGAACCCATAACCATACGCGTGCGATGCATGATACAGCGAACACGGAGCCACCGCGCCACTCAGCAAAGAGAGAGGGGCGAGTGGCAGTCACACCGTACTCTTTAATACATGTATTAACACAGGTTCAGACGAAAATACGAACTTGTAGAAAGAATCAACAGATGGCGTGGCCAGTCCAGGAGCGCCAGCTTTGCGCTCAGGCGCGAAATTTTGAACGCACGATAGAGAACGTACCGGTACGTCAGTGACACTGTGGGGGGGAGGCGCAAAGACGTACTGGTACGTCCGTGACAGCGAAAGGGTTAAATCGCCAATGAATGCTTCGAACTCTGTCACAGTAAAAAGAGGGTGCACACAAAATCACCCTCTGTTATTGTGGCTTGGCTTACGGAACTGTTGAGTTCGTTATAAACAGATTCGACTGTACAGTCGCCGACCGTTTATTCAGACCTCACGAGGACTGCGGAAATGTCGAAATAAACAGGTGTCCGAAAAAGCAGATTAAGAAAAAAAAAAGAAAAATCCTTTATTTCCACGCACTTATTTGGACTCGGCAGTAGGCTTGACGAAATCGTGAATGCTCCATTCCACACTGTTTCGTTTACGCGCAGTCAGATAAGTCTTAATCTCGAAGAGGGTCGTACGGCAGCTGAAAGCACAGTCACTGCTTGTACATGCTCCGCATATGACGGCAGTGTAGCACATGGTGCATCATCGTCCGGCGGTGCAGCATAAACCTGCTGAATGATCTCGCCATCGTCGAGTTCCGCGCATGTCAGTACAGCAGTGTCAGCACCTGTGAAACTGTCAAATGAGACAGTGTCCGGAATCGCAATGCAACCACTGTGCAGGTCTCGGCAGAACATTTTCGGCGTCAGTAGGGAACACATCGGAAGGCAACAAATCCTAGGCCTCCCAGTACCCGCTTGCTGGCATTCCCCAGCGCATGCGCGGGCACTGTTGGCGCTATTAAACACTTGACACAATGTTTCCGTATGCCACGTTGGATCACCGCAACCTCGACACAACATACAAAGCAAACACCACCACGGCGTCACGCCGACACCAGTTGCAAAAACGAAAAACGTGCCCTACTCGCAGCGTCGTGCACGAAAAAACAAACAAATCATCTGCTGGACTGTCTTGACATGGCTTACTAAGCTGAGACCGAAACTGCTGTAGCAACTCTATCAAACCAGGCAGAAACGATGATGAGCGGGGTTTCCAGCAGTGCCATTTCGTGGGGCAGCAAGGAGGCTCCGTTCAAAACCAAAATGGCGTTCAGCAAGTCGAACCATGCACCAGTCAGAGTCGGTGCATGGTGCTCTCGATCGAGTTGGCCAAGGAGTGTCCGAAAAATCAGACAAGAGGTTGCAAGGTGTCCGAACTTTCGGCAGTTGTTATACATTATGGTCTATGGGGAGAATGGCGGTGCCGCGAGGTAGACCAAATAATCGAGCATGTCCGAATTTTCGGAGTCCGAAAAATCAGTCAGCGACTGTATCTTGGATCTCGCACTGGCATGCACTTTCTCTGTCAACAGCATTTCAGTAAAATTGTTGTTTTGTGTAGGTCGATTTTGCTTGACTAATGTCGACACATATCCAGCATGTATCACATAAAGTTCTTTGTGGTCACCGATGGGTCAGAATAGTCAACTTGCTTGAAGAGAGTATGCAACATAAACTATACTTTACAAGCTGTACTGTTTCAGTTCATGACCTAGCCTTCTTTGTGCTTGCACCAGTGGCTAATGCACTCTTGAGTGGCACTGGGTAAGTAGATTATGGCAGTCAGGAGAGCCTTGACTTTTGGTGAAACCTTGAGCAGCTAGTCATATAAGCTGCCAACAAACAATGACACCAAGGGCAACGTAGGGGAAATTACTCGTACTTTCTAATTGAATTAAAAAAGTTATAAATTAATGGATATGAAAGTGGATGAAAAAAAACAGCTTGCCACAGGTGGGGAACGATCCCACGTCTTCGCATTACATGTGCGATGCTCTACCAGTCAAATAATCAGGCTCTACCAATCAGCGGTAGTCATACCAATCAGCGGTGGTCATACAGGGCATTTTTTTCTTTGTTTGCTTGTTTTGAAATTCAGCATAGCTTAAATTAGAGATGATATATAGTGCTTGTTTCCTATTTCGCAAAAATAGGTAAGTTGTGAGCTTACTGCAACTTTCAGAAATGTCATTGCGTACCGAGAGTGCTAATAGTATGCAGTGCATAATATGCGCTATTATTCGTGTCATTGCGTTTGTCAGTCGCTTACATGGTCTTTTTAACCTAAGGTCATTTTCTTTATATAATACTGTAATAGCTTTACCGAGGAGAAAGAGTTGCACTGCATCTGTGGATTGTCAGCAACAAGGCTACCTTCCAAAAACTAGGAAATATAGCATACCCACTAGTGTCTATGATGTGGGGATTAAAATTTTTATTGTTTTTAAAGAAATGCATTTATTCCAAACCCTCCCTTTTTTACTACCCCCACTGCCTCTGCCCCCATGTACCTTTGCAAAAGCAGGGTGTCTACCAACCGGGAAAACCGGTAATTCTCAGGAACATTGAATAGTCTGGAAATACTCAGGGAAAACTCAGGGAATTTGTGCTTGTATGAGGGAAAATTGGGTGTAATTTTTTTGAAAGAGAACGAAAGTCACGGTATTCCTGGCTCAAGTAGAAGAGGAATCGTGAAGAATCTACTTTGACGCCATGTCGTCAGCCGTAGGAGTTGCCAGTGTACAGTCAACGACTGGCTTTCCAGACGTGCAATAATTCGTACAGCTTCGCGGCACCATCACCTACTCCATGAAGTCAGTGTATAAGAACATCTGAAATTCCGGACGCAAGAACCCTTCGCCGTCTGATTTTCCGAACTTTTTGCCGTGACCGCAGGTCTGAAATCGCATTAATTAAAGGCACCGCCGCTGCCATTTTGATTACCTCGCCGCCTCGAACTGGTGCTCTCGCACACAGATCCACTAGCAGCAGTAGCCACCACCACAGCAACGCTAGGCCTAGCTGCTTCGACGTTCGCTACCAAGCTTCTTGCTGTTCGAGGCAGTGTTTTTCATTAAAACAATTAGCCACTGTCAGCAATGTCATCGACTCCGCCTTTGTCATCCTCGTAATTGTCTTCAAAGCTCATAAAGCACGACGTATTGCATAATGCCGGTTCCCGAAACTCAGCTTCGCCTTAGTACAGTAGTGCTACGCTGTGAAGCATAACAAATGTGGAAAGGGGCAGTTGTCACGGGATACAGTATGTATTCCTTAATTATACACACGTGCACCTGCCATCTCCTGTCACAGTACAAGCACCAGTACGCCTAATAAGTATACTGGCAGGCATTCAGAGCTTTTTCGGATGTGCCTGTGGCGATTTAAGTCCAAAAGGACCCCTCCCAAGTTCTGGCCATTTTGAGCTGACAAGCACAAAACATGCATTGCGTGATAACAGTCGTGTTTGCAACGCATTACATCACTACGCACCGTGAAAAGACCTGAAATATCAAACCGAATGCCGTTTTTCCTTCTCCTCGCGGCTGCTGCGCTCCAAGCCAGAGGATAACGTAAACGTGCTAGTGCGCCTACGTACACATGTTTGCACTGTGATGTCGCTCGTGGTGACACGTGACTTCAAGAATTATTCAAGGCAGGATCTGTTATTTGTGTAATATATTGCTTGAATAGACGAATTAAAGCTTAGAGAAATAATAAAACACACAAACCGAATGTCTGGATGTTTTTGTTTTGCTTCAAACCGCAGCCAGAGAGATGCACTTCCGTTTTATCTGGTTGCTTTCATGTCGTGCAATTGCCCGCACAGACACCGAAAGCACGGGATCATGCTCTGTGATCCGCTTGTGTCTGCCTTGTCAGACATTGCAGTGTCACGCTGTCCGTAATGACTTCACTCATTTGTGAGCTGGCTAGGCCTACTTCAGCACCGTTTGTCGTTTGTGGCAAGCTATTCTCGATGCTTTCTGAAGGAATGGAGCGCTTCTGAAAGTTATAAGCTGATCGCTTCTTCTTTTCGCCAAACTTGTGCCTCGTGGCGAACTTCCCCGGTGGATCGGACATAGTTGGGCACTTGTCACAAACTAACGAGACACGCTGTCGCGTCGCCAGCGAAGTGGAGCAGACCTATGGAGCAGATGACAGGAACCTCGTGCAACCAACCGTAGCACACGTTTTTGGTCACGTGCGCTAGTCAACGAATCGGATCGCGCATTGGGACTTTCTCTTTGCTACCCAGATTCCAACGTCACTGGCGTACCGACGGAGTCACTTTTGGCGGGAAATTAAAGAAGGAAGGCTCCTCTTTCCAACGAGACCAAGATGGCTGCGATCGCGTGCATAGAAGAGCTACGCGCCGCAATAAAAAAGGGCTGTTTTTTCACGAAATTCAGCTCACAGTGATGTTATGAATTGATATTGCGGACGAAATACTCTTTCATGAGATTCGAAACTTGGTGAGTTAAAGGAATATTAGCTGTAGATATCGAAAATTTTATTTTCAAAAAATCAATTTTTTTCGCCGCAAGGAGCCGTGTGCCCCCTTAAAGGAGCTTGAGCTCACACAATAAGATAAAGTGTTGGCTGATGCCGAGATGCAGGTGCCCCTCGTGCAAACAAAATAAACTCTTTAAAGCAGTGAAACGCAACACTGAGGCGTTGTGTACGGGCTGAGAGTATGTGACAAAAATTGAGGTTTACTTAAAAGCTGTTGTGCGAGAGAATATTACTTGCGAGAAAGTTCTGGCCTCATACAATTGAGCTTGCTATCAATTGATAGAAATAGCTCATATTGAAAATATTTGCTTCTGCAAGCATCTCCTTTCTGTTCGTATTTTAGAATGTTCAAGTCGATTCGCAATGGATTTTACCTCTTTATTTTTTTCGAAGGTATTTTATTTGCTATGCATTTCACTAACTCCTCCCTTCTGTTTTCTTTACACTACTCCTTACTATTAAAACTGGATTAAGTAGTTTTTCTTTGTTTTTAAGATACTTGCTAGAGAATGACAGCATCGGGTGACGTGGTGTCAGCCCGTCTTGAAATAAAACAAAGTTCTCTGTCACTCAGGGAATATTACAAAGCCACTCAGGGAAAACCTGGAAAACTCGGGGAATTTGGAAATGTCAACTTGTTAGACACCCTGAAAAGGATGAATAGGTGGACTAGTTGGTAATGCATTATAATAAAAACTTGGATCGCTAAAAACACAAAGGACGTAGAAAAATAAACACACACCGCACACACTCGGTGTGTGGTGCGTGCTTCTTTCTCTACGTCGTTTGTGTTTTTAGTGTTCTAAGCTTTTCTTATATGTAATACCTTTGCAAGCCCCACAGTTATCAAGGCATGTTTGCAATGTTACCCAATGCCCTTGCAAATAAAGAAAAAAGCTGAGGCAGGTGGTTTTTTGTAGAGACATAGGAGAATGAAGGAACACTTATATAAAAATTGGCTTTTATTGCAGGAATCCAGAACAAACTTTTTCTTTGAATAGCTTGCTGTAAGCACTGATCTGAAGCATATGCTTAGTAGGATGCAATTAAAAAGAAAACAGCAGTTAGCAAATAGTGTCCACAGCGTCCTGTAGCACTCCACTGACCTACGCATTAAAAACAGCTCTTCAATGTTCGACTATGTCAAAGAAGCCAGAGGCATAAAAAGTCTTAAGCTTGTAATTTCTTATGGCCGCTGGAGCAATGAAGTATGGCATGAAGCCTGAGTACACGCAAGAGTGGAAATCACAAAAAAAGACTACTTCAGGGCACCTTCAGAAATAGCAAATATTGATGTTGACTAGAGTACATTACAGCATTGATATAATGCACGACACCAAATATCTGTCATTTAATAAGACATTTCATAATAACGACTGCATATTTAATACTAACAATAAAGCTTTATCTCCTTAACACAACCATGAAAATAATAATAATAATAAACAACGAAAATAATCAAACTGCAGGGAACAAAAAAGAAGCAGCACATTCTTGAGTGTAGCGATAGATTGTCATCATGTATTCTCTTTCTGTTGGTTGTTCTTTAGAAATAAATTAACCAACATTCCAATTTAATGAACAACATTTGTTCACCATAAAGTTGATAAAATTATCGATGACACAACCTGGGTAGCCAATGGGATAACTAGCCCAACTGATGTCAATTGGGACAACTATGTCAATTCGGAGAGGGCGACTGAAAACTCAGTAGACTGATGCCTCTGCGATTGGAAGCGATGCACATTTTGAAAACCTTATAATAAACCACATGCCTTACATGGGGCACTTAAATGCGTCACTTAATGATCAGAAGGACCTACCCTAACGACTCAGTATGTTTGTACAGCATCGCCAAAATTGTTTCAAGGTCCTTTTAGACACACAAGAATTGGTTTCCCCTTAGATTTGGGGGCAGGTTAGAATCTGGCAAATGCGGTATTCTGTCTCACAGTTTACTTCCAGAGTTTACGTTGTAGAGGGCACTAAAAATTAACGATCTAATTCTTTGTAGCAATGTACATGCTGCATGGCGATTTTTTCCGGTGTTTAAAGAAAGACGCAAAATACGAAATCAAGCCACGTGACTGCGCTTATACACGATCGTATTGAAGTGCTCTCAACTGCGCTTCGTGCGAAAGAACAGTGCATGCGGACCATGCGGTTGCAGCTCTAGGCATCGGCTTCACAGTGCGTCAGCAGCTTTGATGGTGGCACACAGAAAGGAAGCACCGTCATCCTTGATAGGCGATAGGCTCAACGCATGGTAGAGCATGTTAGAATACGATAGCACAAGAGCACAGTCACATGGTTTTATTTCATATTTCATGGGCTTCCTTTAAACGCCGGAAAAAATCACCACGCAGCATGTACAAAAAATTGGATCGGTCATTTTGAAATGCCCTCTACAACGTTAGGAAATGCGCTTGGCCCTAAAGGGAATATTAAAAATTTTGCATAATTGATCTTAGTTGATTAACTAATTAAGCACAATATTTAAAATATCCTAAGGAGCACCACACGACGGCAAACCATATGTCTTTGGTTCAAGTTACGTGAAACACCTGGTATATTATCAAAGTCACAAAACGGAATAAGCAGAAGAATAGGCCAGAGCAGTAAATTATTGATAAAGAGGATCAAAATGAGGAACTTCGGTGAATACAAGAAAAAAAAAATGTCAGTCCACATGCTCAGTGCTGCTGGAAGTTGCTTATGTTAGTTTCAGTAGTGATGTGCAATGGCTGATTATGAATGAACTTGCAAAATGGTGTGACTGGCATGTTGGGCGCTTATCTTTGCACGGGTGATCATGGCTTGGAAAAATGGCTGCAGGAGACAAAAAGAAATCATTGTGAAGAATTGCATGATGGTAAAGCTTGTGAAAGAGTGAAAGACATGCGATTTTGCAACAGTGTGATAAGCTTCCTAACTGAACTAGACTTCTCAGTGATATAATGCTAGTATGACGTAAGTATTCAGAAAATATAAAGCGCATAGCACAGTTCTGCAAGGATTCAGTGTTATGAGTTACCGTATTTACACGATTGTAAATCAGCCCGAGTGTAAGTCGACCCCCCCATATTGCGTATGATAGGGAAAAAAAAAGCATACCTGAGGGCGCATTCGATAACGAAAATTTATTAGTAGCTGGCATGATCACTGAACTACTCATCTTCACTTGCACCATCCTCACTAGTGTTGCCATCGTCATCACTGCTACAGTCTCACAGCGCATCGGCGTCCATCGAAATTCCACGTTTGGCAAACGACCGCATCACGACATATTGTGGAACAGCAGTTGGCGTAAGTTTGCGGTCTTCTGCCGCCAGCCACTCATTGTACTCACGGCGGAGCAGGTCCTTAAAAGGCAAAGATCCGGGCTTGTTTCATGACTATGTCGCACTTCACTGGCAGAGACCGATCACGCATTTCAGCGACGTACCCCGCAAGCTTGGCCTACAGCTCTGGAAAGCATCTAGTCTTCAGCCCATGGTAAATTCTTCACTTGCCGTCACAGGGGAAAAGTTTGCTTCGCTGCAGTCGCCACTCTCGCACCACCCATTCAGAAACATTGAACTTGCGGCCTGCTGCGCAGTGACTTGTTTCTTCGGCGTAAAGGATAGCAGCCCTCTTGAACGCTGCTGTGAATGAGTACTGAATGTTTAGTGGGGCTGGAGCACTCATAACAACTGAGGAAGCATGGAAGTAGCACGTAGCCTTGGTAAATGTGTTATCTATGTTGCTTCGTATGAAAAAAAAAATTCGATGTTCCAAAGGTAAGACGTCACCGCGAACCATTATCAGCAATCAGCAACACATAAATGAAACGCCGCCGAACCATTATCTCCTGATAACAGCGTAATAACTGCCAATCCTTTGCAACAGTGTGTGGCGGCAGCGCTTGGTGCAGCATTCTCGCTGACTTGAGTCACGTAGGTCTGCTTCAACAGGAACGCTTGAGCAGCCGTTCCCATGGGGAAGACATAGATGGTCGTTCCAAATCATTGAAACAGGTGTAATGCACGTGGTGGCACACGGGCGCAAAAACGAGAGTGCCACCATCGTGGCATCTGATATCGCACTGGTACAGGCAGCAGCGTATGCCCAGTGCCATGCTGTTTATGCTGTACGCCTCCCCTGGAGGCGTGCTTTGAAAGCCTGTGACCACGCATGTTCATGGCTTCCAAAATCTGCATGCAGCAGTTGCTCGCTCACCTCGAAAGCCGTATTATCATCGCAGTTGGACTGGAGCGGGGCGCATGCTGCTGTGTGCCTAGGGTACGTATTCTCGGACAGTCACTTTCGGCAATACTAGACAGCTTTATTTGGGTGTCCGCAACCACCCATGTCCGCAGCGCACGAGGTCATGTGCATGTAGCGAAGCGTATGTGCACAAAATGACAGTACTTGGCCGGACGCAAAAGTTGAGAAGGGGATGCTGACTTGCATGCGCAGAAGCCGACAAAAAAGGCACCTTTCGATTCTTCTCGTCCGCACTCATGGGGACACAACAAATTGTGAGCGGCAACGTAGTGGCCACGTTTACACTGATACTTTAGAAGCGTACCCTATTCATACGCCGACGCTTGTAACAAAGCTAAGGTATTCACCCGCCCTTAGCGGAAAAGTGCCGTATTAGGATAGTAGTGAAGACAAATGCTGCAGTTTTTGCAGCATGCCCTCCATGTGTTTCTATTTGACTGGCAGCTAAGTGCACCCATTTCCATTTCTGTGCCCTCAAAGTGTACACGGCTACGTTATTGCTGCAGAATTGCCGATATTAACGATATTATTCATTACTGATATGGAAGAAACTGTTTCAATGCACCTAATGTACTCATGAAAAGAAAAAAAAATCGCATTTGGCTTGCTCCGCCGGCCGCCATTTTTGTTTTGGGTTCCCGTATGCAGCGGCAGCTGCCTGTTTGTTGACCCGCTGTCATCCCGCATTTGCTGTGGGATGAAAAAAAAAAATATGTTTTTTGCGGAAAATTTAACCCACCTAATGATCGCACCTCTAAATCTGCGTTAATTTTTTTGACAAAAAATTGCAATCATTATGCGAGTAAATACGGTACTTGTCCATAATTTTGCGTCTACTGAATGAGCTAGCAAGGTTACTGGTAATAATGTCATGGTCAGAGAGACTGTCAATGTGGATCAAGTTAGAGCAAAATTCGGGATTATTTGTCAAAATTAGATCCACAATATTAGCAGATGAAGCCGTCATCCATGTAGGACAAGTGATTAACTGTGTTAAAGAAGTCGAGACAAGTGTAAAGAAAACTCTTCTGTTAGAGTTGGTACAACAGATAACATTGGCCATTTAATACTCAGAAAGCTGAAAATCTCTGACAATAAGCAAGGCACAGTTCGAAAAGCGATTGGCAACAAGGCTGAGTACTCTTTGAAATTCGTCTGAAGATCTGCTGCTCATATTAGGGAGTCTATAAAATATATAGCAATGAGTAATAAACTGAAATCACGTTTCACTGTGACCCATGCACATTCCGAAAATTTATTAATTGGAACATGTGTGGCAATAAACTGTTTTCGAACAGCCACTAAAACACCCCTACCTTTCTTACTTGTACTTACTAATTGAATTAAAGAAATTATAAATTAATTGCAAAGAAAGCATATGAAAAAAACTTGCCGCAGGTGCAGAATGATTTCACGTTCTCGCATTACACGTCACATCGTAATGCGAAGACGTGGGATCGTTCCCCATCTGCAACAAGTTGTTTTTTCATCCACTTTCATTGCGATTAATTTATAATTTCTTTAATTCAGTTAACAAGTACAAGTAATTTCCCCTGTGTTTTCCTTTGTGTTTTTTATTAATCATATCAAGGCGCCTCATGATATGATTAATAAAAATCGGGCCCCTCGGTTAACCCTTTCTTCTCATCTCTGCCTTTCTTGTGCTTTCGGTCACAACGAAAAAAATTGCTTGGACCAAGTGCACAAAATAAGCTTATTGGGCACTGAGTCATCAAGCCAGGTTTCAGTGAGTATGACTAGTGATGCTAAGCATGAATCGATGATGGATGATAAGGCGAGAGGCTTAGGGAGCATGCTTCTGATATTCGTGAATAGGAAGGAAATACTGTTATCGCGTGAATATTTGTGCTGGGTTAACACAACTAGTGTAGATTCCGATGATCGATTATTGCACGTGCATCAATCTGCAACGCTGCGTAAAACATGTGTTACCCGATTGTCTTCAGTGTCCCGCAAGTAAACGTCACTATTAATGAACAGTTTATCAAAAACCACCTTAACCCTATCACTGTCTTACTTTAGAGAAGTGCAGTAGCTTGCATCGTTTATCCCAAACAGCGTCGGAATAGCCACATGCAATACTGAATTAATTATTTTTCAGCTTGTATTCATGGCTTAGTAGTACCTTCTCAGCTTTATCATTAAAAAATTTTGCAATTGTCGGTCAGTTCCTAGATAAACGACCCAAACGGGGAGCTCTGGCAACAGGAGAAGCTTTCAAGCCTAATCTGCTATTGTAGAAATCCAGTATGAGTTGCTCGAAAGTGCCCCCCATTTTTCATTTTATTGCGATAGCAATTATTGGACACTCCAGGTGCATTTTTGCTGTAGCTGTCGATGTCAGCGTCATTGTGCATCGTATGGTGTATGTGCAAGTGAAAGCTTGTGAAGGACGCCGACGATCATGGCTCAATCTGGCGCACGTGAAGGAAGAAAGTGGAGAGCAAACACATCGTCTTCCGTCGTGCAAAAGGTTGTGGGGGGATGGCAAGGAGGGAGGGGGAACAGCGTTGTGCTCCGGCAACAAGTGCGCATTTCTCGACTGGGCACAAGGAGGTCTGACGATCACAGCTCGCGTGCCATATATGGAGGAAAGCGGGAGCAGCATAGGAGGGAGGGGGTGGCTTCGACTCCGGCCAACAAGTGCATGCTTGCACGGTTGCGCTGGCTGTATCTTGAAGGGGATCTTCAGATGGCTGATGCCTTTGTGCACGCTGTGTTCTCGCCACTCTTGTGTGGAAACGATAGACCGCACAAAGGTCACTACACTCACTGCTGCTGCACTTGCTCACACCAGCGTTTTGACAGTGAGTGTCCGCACTCATCGAGTGCGATGTGTTTATGTTTGCGTGTGCACACTGACACCATGTTTGTTAATTCAGTTAGTGAATGTTTACAAGTTTATGTGGCCAATGAAACTAGTATCCTTACTTCGTATATCTGTGTACTAATTTGCTATCGCAATCTATGCTTTACCTCTTGGGCAAAATTGCGACTTTTTATCAGAATCTCTAGTGGTGCGAAACAGCAAATTGCACCAACATGAGTGGTTCTCAAAATTATCAATAATCAATTTTACCTTGGATTCTAGTGAGGTCTTCTGCTTGGTTTGTGGTAGCGCATGCTGTGCTTTCACCCATGGCCTTATTTTCCACTTGTAACATTCTCATCATAATGGAACTAAGGGTTTCACTGTAGTTAGGCAAAGGGAAATGAAAAGCAGCGGCTGCCACTTTACATTCTAATTCAGATCGTCGCTTGGTTACAACATCTAGTTCGTTCTTCAATGTTATATGAAGGTTCAATGTCTTGTTTACTGTTTCAAGAAATTTAGTGCTGTTAGCTTCAAGCCTTTGTACGGTATTATAAACTAGTTTAAATTGGGTCCAGGGTTTAGCTCGATGTTGGCACAAAGGAGTAGAAGATAACACAGGTGAAACACAGACGCACGAGAACGCCGCAATGAATTAAGTGGCTTCGACACCGTGATAAGACATACATCATCACGACAGCTGCAGATATTGCACAGACTAACCTGTAGAAGCATGAATGGTAGGTGTGGCACCCCACCCGACGCGGCGCCATGGCCAACTGCTTCACTGCGGTGCACATGCTTTTGTACGAGGTGGTCAGCTGACATAGTGCCCTGGTGCCGGCCTGTCCAAGCTGCTCCGTCCACAACCGATGGGGGTAGTGGGCTGTGATTGAAGACAGGCCGTTCATCCAAGCCACATGGTCCTCGCAGAAGCTTGTACCGATGGAACTTTTCATCAAAAGTATGACCAAAGTTACAGACGTTGGTGAACCGAAGGCCACAAACAGGAGCTCCTTCAGAAGTATGAATGGTAAGTGTGGCAGCTCATGCGAAGTGGTCGCAGCAAATAGTTTTGTTCTGACTCAATGCACACTTTGGCTGCGTGCATTCAGAACTGCCTAGTCACCAATCACGATCAGCAGGACACAGAAAAGGAGCACACGACACAGGCGCTGTAGAAGAGCCTGGGAACGAGTTGATGAACTTGAAAATGGTGGCTAGCCAGGCTTGTTGGTATGAACACGTACTTGATCAAAAAGTGCAAAAACTGGATGCAGGAAAGGAGCACATGGCAATGCTGCTGTAAAAGAGCTCGAGTGAAAAGCATGTCTGCTCTGACGAAGACCCGGGTCTCATGCCATGGCTGAAGATGCTGCACTGTGAATGAAGTCACGAATTGACAAGAATTGCAGCTTCTGCACTGATTTTGTGCGAAGTAGAAGCAAGGGTTGTGGATTTATTCAGTAAATAAAGGTAGATTGGTGTACTAAGCATTTATTTATTGTTTGTTTGATAATAATTCGACATTCAGTTAATTCGGTCGTTTCGTTTTTTCATCCGTGGAATCCAAATGAATGAGCACTTACTGTAGTGGGATGCTCTCCATGTGACTGCAACAGTTTATGTCATGCCCGTTAAAAGATTCCCTGCACTATCTGCATTGAATGTGCTGCACTGACTATGCACAAAGCATGAGTACAGCTCAATGTTAGGTGCGCACTGCATCGTTGGCTTCTGCCCAACACTTTCAAGGCTGGGGTATAAGTACCGTATTTACTCGCATAATGATCACGCTTTTTTGTCACAGAAATTGACACAAGTTCAGGGAACCCGGGACCAGGACGAATTTTTCTTCAACTGCAAGGCTTTTCTTTCAAGGAACCCATATGAGTTTCCTTTGTAGCAATTGCTATCAACGGGTGGATGTCTAATTTTCCATTTATTAATTACCTCTCTCCACCTTGCGTGTTTCCGCAGAACTATTTTGTCAAACTCTTGCCTTTGCTTCGAGTTGTTGAGAAATTCGACTACGCCCTGCCATCTGCTAGCTTCCTGGTTAGCTCAGATGGTAGAGCAGCTGCCCCAGAAAAGCGGTGGTCCCGGGTTCGAGTCCCAGACCAGGACAAATTTTTCTTCAACTGTGAGGCTTTTCTTTCGAGGAACCCATATGGGTTTCCTTTGTAGCAATTGCTACGAACAAGTAGATGTCTAATTTTCAATTTTATTAGATACGTTTATAGTATCAGGCTTTCTACTTTGTCTATCCCATCTTGCACATCATACAGATTACATAATCATCTCAGCTTCATGCACATCTATGGCACAATGGTCACTTTCAGTTCATCAGCATTCCCACGCACAGTTAGCCTCTAGAATGACCTCCCAGGGTTCATCGTCACCGAATCTGATAATAAAAAATTTTGCCAACATCTAACCATACACCTAACGAGATTATATAGATCAGGAGCTTTTATTAGTTCTTTTTATGTGTCTTCAGTGTTCATTTATGTTATTAAACACGAACCAGCCATGCGTTCTATACCAGGAAATTTTCTTTGTCTGTTTCTATATCAACTTAATTCTCTTTTCATTTTTTTAAAGATGCGTCTTCAGATAGCTGCAAATACTATATGCTAGGGTATAACGTGATCACCTGATGAAATGTATGAATTTACCCCTATAATTTTGTCTATTTTTATTGATGTCCGCAGCTCGTTCCAAGTTTATTTGTTTTTGTTTTGCGCTCCCATTTTGTTGTACTAGCCCTGCTTACCCAATGCCTCAATTAGAGGCCTGTAAGGTGCTTTGAATAAATCCAAAATAAATATATATGCCTTAAATGATAGCTTTAGTGCCTGTTGTAGGGCCTAGAACAGCATTCTTTAGCGCCTAAATATCCTGTCTCTACTCATACCCATGTTCAGTACTTCAAAGTAAATTTAAAAACATGCAGAGAGAAAGAGAGAGCAGATTTATGGAACCTTGCAGAATCAACGGACGCAGCAGCAAAGCTGTTGCTTCAGGATCCTTGTATTAGTAATTTTTTTTCTGAAGCCAAAAAGTAACCCGTACACTTCAAAGTTTGCTTGCACATCACCCATAACATTCTTCGCATTTCGTCCAAATGCTGTCTGAGCGATATTAATATCTCTCGCCTCTAAAGCAAGAAATAAATGAGTATTTAGTAATTATTCCTAAAAGCTGTAATTCTCAGGCACTTAAAACTTGGCCTGCACATGAACTTAAAAATACCTCCAGTTCCCTCCAGATGTAAACTCGATAGTACATGTAGTTCTCCCTACACATTGGGAGAATGCGCATATACCGTCAAATGCCTTTATAATGAAATGCTCAGTTCCTCCAAAATACATTTTTATACAGGTCACTTCATTGTAAAGGTCATGCACCATACCACTTATACTTAACAGAGTAAACAGGTTCAACAAAAGAAAGCTTTTATTTACCATTAATTGTTGGGTCTCAAACGTACTCTTGCAACAAAGAAATTACGATTCAGTAGTGCAAACAATCACAAGGGCATTTATTGCACCTTTCATACGGCAATCCCAGCTAGCCGAATTACTACTAATAAAACATGCCGATGGGTGCTGACAAATAATGGGAGTCTTGACTCACCATGCCAGTATATCGAGTGAATATGTTCGCCCCCATGCTGCACGCCAGTGCCTAATTGTTCACATGTGCACTCACACAAATGGTGGTGCATTCGAACTGTCATATTCGTCCATCTCAGTGCCCTGCTTCAAAGTCTCTCAGAGGGCAGTCCCGTGAAGCATGTCGGCACACGTGCGGCTATTCACACGCGACACCCGCCCTAAGCCAGAGAGAAAGAGGCTACTCCCTTTTGCACCTAAGTAACCCCGCCATTAGTTATCGTTAGCGGTACAACAATTGTGCCATCTCTCATACTATTCTGCAACCACACTGAGCAAGCTACGCAGAGAATCGGGATTAAAGGAAACACAAGAGCCATGCGGAGAAAACAACATCAGGGGGCATGTGAGTCAAGCATCCCCACATCTCCCCAACCTTAAATCGCTACATACTCTTGTGAAACATGTCACACAGTCTTAACATCAATGCGTGCTACATGAACAAGAGGTAGCACATGTGACAGTGGTCAAGCCAAGAAAATGTCCACACATGTCTGTAACATGTATACTGACAATGTCTCTGGTGTACACCGCCGGTATCCGTTGCTCGCAGCAGCAACTCTGCAGACTCGATGGCACAACTCCTGGCCAGGATTCCAAAAACAGCGATGTGATTGTTGAGACGAGCAAGCATCGCTTGCATAGATGCGCCTTCCTGCCAAGAGAGCCACAGCAGCCACTAGGGGCTGCTGGCTCCTGCCCCAGCAGCCAAGGGTTGCGAGCCAACAAAGGTGGCCATTTTGCTGAACCAGCCACAGGCATTTCCATTACCTGGGGTGGCTCGATCGTAGTCCAGGGCAGCAGGCAGCAGTGCAGACCATGTGCATCAAGCCAGGGATTACTTCGCTCACACTGCACACACTCAACACACTTGACAAGCACTGAACTAGTGCAAGGGAGAGCAATTCTGCATGCACTTCGCCTGCGTGGTAGGATGTTCAATTCAGCTTGTGAAAGAGCTGGCAACTACTCAGATGCTAAGTTCACGTGAACAAAGCTCGCTTTCTTGAGTCAAATGAGTGATTTCAATTTGTGTGAGGCTAACTAGAATGAGGGAAGCAAAGTGCGACACCTCAATGCCACGGTCCACCAGGTTGTGTCCCTACACGTGCAACAGGCACCTCTGAAAAGCCTTAGGCCTAATGAGTCGCTACTCAGACACCATCCAGTATCCGAAAACAGCACCCAAAATGAGCGCAAAACAGGCAACGGCAAGATGTCAGCTCTCTGAATTGGTCTTACCCCGCTCGATGCACAGAATGCAGTGCCAGGCCTTAA
This sequence comes from Dermacentor variabilis, assembly GCF_050947875.1. Lineage (NCBI taxonomy): Eukaryota > Metazoa > Arthropoda > Arachnida > Ixodida > Ixodidae > Dermacentor > Dermacentor variabilis. Next base: position 15,841,238 of record NW_027460280.1, read on the forward strand.
TACCAGACAGCCCGTAGTGGCACCCGTGGTCCGCGACCTCTCAGCTCCCAGAGCCACGAATCCCAGAGTAAAAGAGATAGAAGAAGCTATTTACTTAAGAAACTCTGACCACAGACGAGGCCTCTGTACTCCCTCACTTCAGGCTTGCCAACACTTCACAGGCGCTAGGCCTCGCTCTCCCAGGATGCAGATCATGCGGCTCTCGTACTGACAAATATTCTTCAAAAGCAGTTGCGTAAAGGCTTAACATGTTAAAAAGTTTGAACATGTTACAGCAACCGTAGCCTCCCTCTAAAGAAAGCACTCTGTCGACGCTAGCAATCAAACTCTACGCTAGGCCTGCCCTCGGTTCAAACAAAGATTGTGTCGAACCAAGCAAAACTGTCATCCGATGTTTTCCATGTTGAGCTCCATGTTCGGCAGCCATATGTGGGGGTAAGCTCTGCATGTGGCTAGGACTCAAGGCAAGCTTTAGATCTAGCCACGCACAGTCGTTCCATAGTACTCCCCAACCCACAACCTGTGCAATTGCAGCTATGTTAGGCTCGGATGAATAAGGCAACCAGTGGTGTTAGTCCTAAAAATATTTATTTCTGTGCGCTATAAGTAACATTAAATGAGGGAAAGTCCACTCTATAAATGGGTAATAAATATGCTTACCTTTTTGTACGTGTTAGACAACGAGGTCACTAATGGCTTGGGGCAGGTATTCGTAAGGTCGTCGGCCAGGTTCAAGGTCACGGCACTAGAGAGAGCGTCTCTTCCAGTGACGCTCTTTTACATATTTTTACCTTCATGAGGGGCATGTCCTCCTTGCACGGCGGATACATTTCCCTTTCCTGCGAATTTTAGGCAAGGGCGCACATGTCCCGAGAGCGAGGGAAAACCGGGAGAGGATATACTGTGGCTTTCCCATGCCTGCCCGTCAGCTCTCAATGCATCCACAATGTATGATCATTCCAATGGGAGTATGTTGGAGGAAATGGGTGCAGGTGTTCCCCATAGAATTAAAGAGAGACAGGGAAATAAGTGACCAATTTTTTTGTGCACACTTTGTCTGACAGAATGTGCGACTGCAGTCTACCTTATGGTACCAATGTTCACAACATGCTCCATGGAGAAACACAGGAGCTACACAAATCAGTTCGTCCAATGCCCTTATGCCTCCATTGCTGTCAAAATCCTTTATCAGTCTACAGGATCGTCATTGCTGTTGACTTTGTTGACATTTGCATCCTTTCTCTCCTAGCTGGCTTTGAAGAGATCATCTGTTGTCAGTTATGATTACAGAGTTACATCATCATAAGCTGTGATGTCTTCATCAACCATCGCAACGTTGATGCACTCAAACAAGCAGCATACGAATTGAGCAATTCCTTGAGCAGTGCAGAACTACTACTGGCATCGGCGTGCTTGTGACATGCATCGCTTGCGCTGCCGTTAGCGCTAGTGCCAAGCGTAGCTACGCGATGTCTGCAGAGAGGCGGTGGCGGCACTGCTACATGGCATTCGTTGTAAAGCAACAAATTGGCCACTGGGGATGCCCAGATTTCTTTGTTGAACTGTCAATTTCGTTGTAGTAGTCTTCATTGTAAAGGCGTTCACAATACATAAGAAAGACAGGAATTTAGCCGGAACCTAATCAGCCTTTTGTTAGCCAGTGAACCATTTATGTCCCATAGATGTCCATAGAACATCATATTTTGTACATTGCACACATCCTATATATATCTATATTTCTTCAAACAATGTTACAAATATGTACTATGGATAATCTAAGTCCCATCCAGATCACGTTGCTGTAATGTTGAAAGTATGTCGCAGCTGGGCATAAGTGACCTCTTTAATAGGTGTTCCTTTTAGGGATACAGGAGGTTCATAGAACATCTAATGGATCTTTCCTGCTGACACTATAATGAGCTGCATGCCTGCAAATGCCACAGCAGATGTACTATCGAATACAAATGAAATGCGAACAGCATAGTGTGTGGCCGAAGCATAACTGAACACGCATTGTGCGGCATCGGCCAGCCATCATTGTACTCATGTATGCGATGGGCGGCTCAAGCGTAAGTCGGCCCTAAGTAGAATTCCAATTGACATCATGAGTGGAACCCGTGACCTTTAGTGGGAGTCAAACACACACGACCTCTGGTGTTAATGAAGGCAAAGCTAAGGCACTCAAACCCACGACACAACATGAAGCTATGGGCAAGGCGGCTATATCTCCAAGTTGGATTCCAATTGACATGGTGAAAGTTGAGAGTTGAACCCACTATCTTTGGAATTAATTAAGGTGAAGTTAATTAAGATAGAGTAGATTAAGTCATTCAAACTCACATTTCATGTTAATTAGGACAAAGTTAACTAAGGTACAGTTAAGGTATAGTTAATTAAGACACTCAAACCCTCGACCTTTGGTTGGAGTCGAACCCATGAAATTTGGTGTTAATTAATTAGGCTGAAATTTAACCATTGCTAATTTAGGTAGTTAATTAAGACACTCGAAACCTCGGCCTTTGGTGGAAGCCGCACCCATGACATTTGGTGTTAATTAGGATGAATACCATTAAGGTACTGCTAATTGAGATAGTTAAGTATGGCACTTGAATTCTCTGCTTTTGTTGGAAGCTGATTAGGACAAATGTAATTAAGGTCGAGTTAATTAAGGCACTCGATCCCACGACCTTTTGTGGGAGAAAACAATAGGAAATGCATTCGAGTGAGATTGACAAGTAATTTAATGAATGTCTCGTGAGTGATCAGGCTATCGCCTTCATCCTTTCTAGTGTGTGCTAGAGTGACTGTGAACTTTTATATATAGTTCTAGTGCTGATCAAAATGTGAAGGCTCACAAAATTATAGATCTCTATCTTGATACTTGCATACAAATCCTGCATGGCTGTATGAAAAAAATTGTGTTCAGTAAGCGCTAGGTAAAGCACACAAGTGAGACTCGCAATGTCATATCAGCGTTACTTTTTATTTATACAATTGATAAAGCTTTATTGCAAAAATGATTGGCACCCAGCCAGGCACATGTATGAAAATGTTCACTGCAAGTTCTAGCTGTATACAAACAGGTTAAACATGGATCTAAAAAACATTTAAAAAATCTTCAATAAAAGAATTCTTGAAAATTCGACTTGACTAAACAAAAGTAATGAGAAAAGGGTGCTAACACTCAGAAAATGACTAGCAGTCATAATGCCACTGTAATATTTAAAAGATTACAACTGATTAGTAGACGGTAATAAGATCACATACTAATGAATAACCAAAAGGGCCTGCATGCCACCAACTGCTTCTGGGGCCACAAGATTCAAGATAGAAAGCCAGTACTTGCTAGCTATCTGTGCAAAACGAAAGTTCACATAAGCACAATCTCGAGATGGAATGTTGATGAGCTCAGGCAGCTTCTCGCACCATGAAAGTGCCAAAAACATGAGAGACATCGATATAAGCATTGCAAACAAGAAATATCTTCACACTTGAAGAGGAGCGCTAGAAACCAAACAATACAAATAGCAGTCAGAAGCACAGCTCTAAACTTCAGTATGCAACTGTACAGTTCTGCCTAGTGTATACGTACTTGGGCCATGGTCAGCCAAACGAAAATTGAAAAGGCACACCAATGAAGCACACTCCATGCTGCTTGCACGTGGCAAATTATTATTTTTTTAACATACCGCAGGCCCTTCACGGACCGTGCAAGAGTGGTACAGAAATGTAATGGTAAATGGGAGTACATAGCAAAAAAAAAAAAAGGATTCATGGTGAGAAGTCAATATACTGAATGAGGTTCATAAAAGTGTTGATGTCATTGCAATATACAATATCATTTGTTAACTTGTTCCACTGGGAAATGGCCAGCGGAAAAAGGAAGTGTTTGGGAATGTCAACACGACTTGGGGGTAGATGGATTGTCTTATGGTCGGATACAACTTTAGAAAAAAGGGGAGGCTCCGCCCAGATGACCAAAGCGCGACAGCCGATTGCCTCCGCGACTAAAATAGTCCCGCTCGAAAAATCGTGCTCCTGAAACGCGTAATTCTCAGTATAAATAAAGACTTTTGTATTTTGATGACTGGTTTAGTAGAGCTCGTATGTGCTACAACACATGCCGGATAGCGACAGAAAAATAACCCCGTGCCTTCTACAACGCTTCCCGTCGTCTGCTCTTTAGCTTCATTGCAAGTGGCAAAAGTAGAAAGAGCAGCTCTGCAAGGCTTTTGCGCTTGTTGAAATGTACACGGCGTATCTACTACTCGTTTTCCAAGCTTAAAATGAATCAGTTGCTATTGAAAAAGTACATATATATAACAATGCATTTATTGCAACCATTACAAACCTGGGGTGAGAATACGGTCGAGGCAGCAAGGTACAAAAACGCTTCATTCATCGTTTTAAATAAATACTCTTGGTTTTAAATAGCATAAAATTTATATTTTTTGGTTTTGTGTTTTCACAATTTCACAGCACGCATTCTACAGCTTGCGCGAGTAGTGATCACTGGTGGACAGCAATAAATCGACGGTGCTACACAACGCTCGAACACCGTCGCTAGACGCTCGGCTATCTCACTGCTGACAATGATCGTTCACGCTAAGTTGACGGCGACAAATCTTTGCGTTGAAGGCTTCTTCTGCAAATATTTTCTGTTGAGACACTCGTAGGTTTGTTTCATGCGCGCACACTTTTACGATTTCTCCTGAGAATGGTTTTGCTTCATCCCTTCACCCCGTCCGACGAAAAACGCAGCGACACAGTACACGAACATACCCACCACTAACAGTAGGCACCAGTCTTTGGAAAAGTTTTCTCATCGTAACGTCACTCAGGAGCAAAATAAAACAACATGGAAGAAACACGCAGGATGTGTGTTCGTAGCGGTCGCCGCGGGATCCTGTTTTCAGGCAAAGCGTAGCGCAGCGCCAGCGATGCTCGCTGCAATGTTCCTTCACCGGATCACGGCTCAGAATAAATGCACGCGGCATAAATGCCGCATCGTAAGCTCATAGTAATATTTCCGACATGATAGGCCATCACAAACAGTACTGGAATTCACTCTGACGAGGGGCTGAAGCACATAGCTGACGCGACCTCGCCCAGTTCGAAGCGCGGGTGGCCATCTCCATCGGCCGCCGGCGGGCTCACCGGCTGTCCGGCTGATGACGTTAGTCCTGAGTGCGTGCCCATTGGTGGGTGCTCGTGCGCCTCCGCCTCGAAGGAGTAAACGCCCCCTTTTTTCTAAAGTTGTATCCGACTATAGAATGATTTAGTCTGGTTGAGCCTCTAGGAGAATCAGGTAATGAGAACATGTCATCTAGAAATAACCATAGCATAACTGATAAATAAATTTGTCAAGGAATTAGTCTTCTCTGCGAGAGGGATTTTAGGTTTGCCCTTTGTAATCTGAATATACAAACCTGACTGCTCATTTTTATATGCGTTCTATTTTATTGATAAGGTATTTATGATGAGTGCTCCGGATTATATCAGCGTATTCTAGGCATGGCCTTATCTTATTTGTGAAAGAAATGTAATGCGTTTTTGTAGTGCTCAGTCTCATGCCCCAAGTGTTGCACCAGGAGTGAATTGTTTGCTGTGAATTGTTGAGTTCTATTTGGTCGTCCGAATTGTGCACGACTGCGTTCACGACACAGTCATCTGCAAACAGGCGCATTTGAATGGAGTTTTTAACGGAAAACTGGATGTCCTTAATAAACATCAAGAACAAGAGTGACATAAGAACCGATCCTTGAGGCACTCCGGGGTAGACGTTGAGTTGTTGTGAAAGATGATCATCAATTGTCACGCTTTGTTTATGATTGGTTAGAAAACTGTTGATCCAGCATATTATTTTATTACTAATACCAAAAGCCAATAGTTTTGCGAGTAAATCCTGGTGTGGAACTGCATCAAACGCCTTTGAAAAGTCTAAAAAAATTGCATCTAATTAGCCATTATTGTTAAGTATGTTAGCTGTGTGGTGTTAATTCAGCTAATTGGGTTGTAGTCGACAGCAAAAGGATAGAAAGTTAGGTGAGTTGGTACTGTAACATATTCTTGGATTGTAGCACAAAGGGACAGAGACAGACGTAGCGCTCGTACTGTCTGCTTCTAGTCTCTGTCTGTGTCACTTTGCACTACAATCCAAGAATATGTTATAGTTGACAGACCTGATCTGAAACAGCGCTGTTGTTTATATAGAAGTTTTGTTAGTTTCTAGGTGAGTTATTATAGCCTTAAATATTACGTGTTTTATTATTTTGCAGCATGAGCTTGTTAGTGACACTGGGCGGTAGTTATTTAACTCTAATTTCGAGCCCGATTTATGTATTGGAGTTATTGCAGCCTTGCACCAGTCGTCTCGTAACACTGATGTTTGAAGAGAAAGAGCGAATATTTTAAATAGATACTTTGACGTCCAGCTTGCATATCGACTTAAGAATGAGTTAGTAAACTGATCGGGACCAGTAAATATTTTAAAGATCAGGCTTACGCAATAGAGAAAGTATGCCCTCTTCACTTACAGTTGATTCTTCCATGAGTGTTTTGACAGTGTAAGGTGTTAAGACTGCATTAGTAGCCTATGCTGTAAAAACGGACTGAAAGAAGTTGTTCATCTCATTAGCAATTTGATCAGGATCCTGAATAACTTAATCTGAAATTTTGATTTGTGTTTATTTTTCTCGTTCATCTGACAAATATCGCCAGAATTTGTTAGGCTCATGTGCCATAAACGAAGGTAACGTACTGTCAAAGAAACAGGCTTTTGTTTCCGAAATTTTGTTTTATATGTGTCCATAGTATCATAGTATCATAGTACCATAGTACCATAGTATCAGCTAACGTGTACTTGATTCCCTTTTCCGCCATCATTTTATTTTTATATTTAGTTGGATTATTTCACTTGTTATCCATGGGTATTTACGGTTTATGCATTTTGTTTTATTCGGAATGAAGGTTTCTTTGCAATATGTAACAATGCTTGTAAAAGACGTCCAGAGATCTTGTACATTTGTTAGTTTGTTGAATGTGTAATGGGTGCACTGAACAGTTCCGAGGGTAACGTCTCTTCATAATTGAGGAGGCAGGTGACGCATAGCAGGAACAGCTGGTTGCCCGAACGGCTCACACTCATGCCATGCACTGGCGATCTGGCTGGCCCCACTGGTTTCACAGCAGGCATGGAAGAGACGATCTGGCTGGCCTTGTTCTTGTGCTCTTCTTCTTCATTACAATTACCCCCGGTGCAAAAGTGGAGCCATGCTGGCGACTTACGACGTGGAGACGAGCGGGTCATAGAATTGTTTCAGGCGGAGCACGTGAACAACATCCCGTCCACAGCGGTGCTATGACATAGTTGACCGGAGAGGTGCGTTCGACGATGCGGTATGGTCCATCATACTGCGAGAGAAGTTTTGTCGAAAGTCCAGGCGTGGTAGAAGGCATGGACAACAAGACAAGGGTGCCGGGAGCGAAGTTCGGATTCGTAGCGTCGCCATCAAGATTGACTTTTTGTCGTTTTGGTCAGCGGAGGTGAACTTTCGGGCTAATTGACGGCATTCCTCGGCGTATCGGGCGACGGCTGAAACGGGAGCACATTCTGACGCGTCTGGTGTATAAAGCAAAACCATATCAATGGTATGGGAAGGATCGCGACCGTAGAGAAGAAAGTATGGAGAAAATCCTGTGGTACTTTGTGTAGCCGTATTATATGCGTACGTGACAAATGGGAGGATGATGTCCCAGTTTGTATGCTCCGATGAAACGTACATGGCGAGCATATCACCAAGGGTGCGATTGAAACGCTCCGTAAGCCCATTAGTTTGAGGATGGCACGCCGTGGTGGTCCGGTGAACTATGCGGCATTGAGCAAGCAGAGCTTCAGCCACCTGCGACAGAAACACACGGCCTCTATCACTCAGCAGCTCCCGAGGTGGGCCATGACGAAGAATGAAACGATGGAGCAGAAAGGATGCAATGTCACTGGTGGTCGCTGCAGGTAGAGCACCGGTTTCGGCATAGCGTGTAAGGTGATCAACTGCGACAATAATTCATCGTTTTCCAGCGGGTGTTAGTGGTAGCGGCCTGTACAGGTCAATTCCCACACAGTCGAAGGCACGAGCAGGGCACGGAAGCGGCTGTAATAAACCGTGGGCCGGATGATGCGGAGATTTGCGGCGTTGGCATTGCGGGCACGAGCGGACAAGCTTTTGGACGAAAGTAAACATTCCTCGCCAGTAGTAACGTTGCCGCAGGCGCTCATACGTCTTCAAAACGCCTGCGTGTGCACATTGTGGGTCAGAATGGAAAGACGCGCACATGTCGGAACGCAAAGTCCTAGGGATAACCAGGAGCCACTTGCAACCATCGGGCTGGTAGTTGCGTCGATACAGGAGGTTATCCTGGACAGCAAAATGGACAGCCTGGTGATGCAGGGAGCGGGAGATGGGAGATGCAGGCGAGCCAGAAAGGAGATCCAAAAGAGAGGCCACCCAAGGATCCCTGCGCTGTTCTGATGCGAAGGTGTCGATGTCGACCGAGGATACCGCCTTAATGGTGGAGAGGGGGGCCGTGTCGGCTGGCAGCGGAGAGCGGGACAGAGCGTCAGTGTCAGTGTGCTTGCGACCTGAGCGGTATATGACGTGCAGGTCGTATTCTTGAATGCGCAGAGCCCAGCGGGCAAGGCGTCCAGACGGGTCTTTTAAAGAGGATAACCAACAAAGGGCGTGATGGTCAGTAACCACATTGAAAGGCCTGCCGTATAAATAGGGGCGAAACTTCCCGAGTGCCCAAACGATAGCCAGGCATTCTTTTTCTGCGATGCTGTAATTGCGTTCCGCTTTGGTCAGCGCACGACTGGCGTAAGCAACGACGTACTCGGAGTAGCCAGACTTCCACTGCGCAAGGACAGCGCCAAGGCCAATACCACTGGCATCGGTATGCACTTCAGTTGGGGCGGTGGGGTCGTAGTGTCGCAGTATAGGCGGAGACGTCAGGAGACGACGTAAGGTCACGAACGCGGTGTCGCATGCAGGAGACCAGGAGGATAGGTCGTTGGCGCCACTTAAGAGTTGTGTCAGAGGTGATATTATCGAGGCAAAATTGCGAACAAAGCGTCTGAAGTAAGAACAGATGCCGATGAAGGCGCGGAGTACTTTGAGTGTCTTAGGTTTCGGAAATTCTGCCACGGCGCGAAGTTTTCATGGGTCGGGACAAATGCCGTCTTGTGATACGACGTCACCTAGAATCATGAGCTTGCGCGCGGCGAACTGGCACTTTTTGAGGTTCAGTTGCAGGCCTGCATTGGTCAAGGACGTCAACACTTGCCTAAGGCAAAGAAGGTGCATGCTGAAATCAGGGGCGAACACAACGATGTCATCGAGATGGCACAAACACGTGCTCCATTTTAGGCCGCGCAGGATATTGTCCATCATTCGTTCAAAGGCAGCAGGCGCATTGCATAGGCCAAATGGCATCACATTAAATTCGTATAAACCATCTGGCGCAATGAATGCAGTTTTAGGGCGATCAACTGCTGACATCGGGACCTGCCAGTAGCCCGAGCGTAAATCCAACGAAGAGAAGAATTTAGCGCCTTGCAAGCTGTCCAGAGCGTCATCAATGCGGGGTAGAGGGTAGACTTCTTTTCTCGTTATCTTATTGAGACGGCGATAATCGACGCAGAACCGAACGGAACCATCTTTTTTTGTGACGAGAACCACCGGTGATACCCACGGGCTATTGGAACGTCGACTGACACCACGCTGAAGCATGTCGTCCACGTGCTCACTGATCACCTGACGCTCTGGCGGATACGCGGTATGGGCGCTGCCGCAATGGCGCGTTGGAGCCAGTGTCAATGTGGTGGCTGACGGTTGACGAGTGACCCAGAGTAGGCTGAGCGACATCAAAAGAAGAGCGGAACTGGGCAAGCAGGTGAAGAAGCTGGGAGTGCTGCTCGGAAGTAAGGTCATCGGCAATGAAAGGTGTGAATAAGTCAGGTGAAGGCGGAGCAGAAGTGGAAAGGGCACAGAAGTCAGTGAGCTCTGCATACAAAGCATCCGGCATGTCGTTTATAAACATGTCATCAAGAGGCTGAACATGGCCAAGTGCTTCGCCGCGAAGAACCATCAGGGCTGTAGGAAGTGGATTGCAGACAACGATGGCGCTGAAACCGGCTGAAATGTCAAGCGCGACGAAAGGGAGGGGAACGTCTTTGCGGTTCATGAAGAGTTCTGAAGGAGTGAAGAGGACAGCGCCTTCAGAGACAGCGCCACAGAAGACGGGAACAACGGCAGACGAGTACGGCGGTATGGCGATGTCTTCTCGAAGAACTAGCTTAGCGGGAAGAGAACTGACGCCGACGAGGGGCACGTCACACAGAGGCGATAATTCGACTTCAGCACATGCACAATTGATGACGGCGTTATTTCGCGAAAGAAAGTCCCACCCAAGTATCATGTCGTGAGAACAGGACTGCAGAACCACAAACTCCACAATATAGAAAACGCCCTGAATAACAACTCTAGCTGTGCATGCTGCTGAAGGCTGAACTGGCTGGGCGCTTGCTGTGCGAAGAGAAAACCCAGAAAGTGGCGTCGTAACTTTTCGTAAAGTGTGAGAGAGGCGTTCGTTTAGGACAGACACGGCTCTCCAGTATCAATTAGCGCAACGGTAGGGACGCCGTCAATAGTAAAATCAACAACATTCGAAGGCGACAATGGAGGACTTGTACAGATCGATGGCGACACAGTTCTTGCTTCCTGAACTGCGGCACTTGGTTTTCCTCGTGCGTGGGTGAAGGGCGCCGACGCATGGGGGACAACGAGTGACGACGCAGGGAAGGTGAACGACATGTAAGGACCGGGCGCTCGGCTGGTGGCCTGTTCGACTGCTGACTAAAATAAGTGTCGTGGAAAGGCTGCACGTTGGCGTAGGGAGGCGACTGCACAAACTCATCAGAGTGCAGCATGCGGCGGCGGCAGAGTCGTGCAACATGGCTGGGAATACCGCAGGCATAACATATGGGCCTGTTGTCTTGCACGCGTCAAGGATTAGTAAAGGCAGGAGCAGGTCGATGAACGGGACTATGAACGGGTGGTGGCGGCCAAGAATGTAGCGCAACGAGTGGTTGACGAGGGGGCTGCGCGGCGATGGATGCGTAAGTGGCGCGGCGGCAGGGTACTGCTGATGCTGCATTGGTAGAGCCTCAGCAACTTGGTCTTCAATAACCCGCTGGAGCGTAGGAGCAAGCTGTGTCGGAGGCTGTTGCGGCAGCGGCTGCTGTAGCTCAATGAAGGGTAGCAAAGAAAGCTGACGTGCAACTTCCTCCCGCACGAAAGCTTGGATTTGTGTGAGCAAGGAGGAGTGATCAGAGAAGGCTGTCATGGAAGAGAGGGCCTCGTCAGCCACTGAAGGGCACCTGGTCAACTCGCGCTGCCTCCTCAACTCGTCGTAGCTTTGACACAAGTTTATGAGCTCTGCTACGGTGCGCGGGCTCTTGGCGATCAACATTTGGAAAATGTCATCGGCGATGCCCTTCAAAATGTGCTTCAATTTGTCATTTTCGGGCATAGACGCATCCACATGTTTGCATAGGTCGAGAACCTCTTCAATATAACAGGTGAATGTTTCACCGGGTTGCTGCGCTCGCTCTCGTAACCGCTGTTCGGCGCGCAACTTGTGGACGGCAGGGCGACCGAAAACTGCAGCAAAACTGGTCTTGAATGCGGACCAGGACTGAAAGTCGGCTTCGTGATTTTTAAACCACAGGTGAGCCACTCCCGCAAGGTAGAATATGACGACATTTAACTTGGCGGTATCATCCCATCGATTGTGCAAGCTCACCCGTTCGTACGTAGCCAACCAGTCATTGACGTCCTGTTCATCCGTACCGCTGAAAACCGCTGGATGGTGTTGCGGGACAGCGCCAGAGCAGGCAACGGGGGGTGGCAGCGACGTCGGCTGGGGAGAGTCAGGCATGACGGGAGGCAGAGTCCCGGACCGGAGTTCCAGGGTGTAGATGTTCTTGAGTACCCCGCACCTTCCACCAATTGTAATGGGTGCACTGAACAGTTCCAAGGGTAACGTCTCTTCGTAACCGAGGAGGCAGGTGACACAGGGCAGGAACAGCTGGTTGCCCGAATGGCTCACACTCGTGCCAAGCGCTGTCGATCCGGCTGGCCCACTGGTTGCACAGCAGGCATGGAAGAGACGATCTGGCTGGCCTTGTTCTTGTGCTCTTCTTTTTCATTACAAATGTATGAAACTTGGATTCTAGGAAGCCTAGCACTGCAAGGTCATTTGCGGGTGTGTAATCCTTAAAGTAAGTGGGTACTGTTTTTTTGTATTTTCGCGTGGTTGAAATGGGGCAGGTTAAGATAAGCGCTTTGTGACCTGAAATGCCACTCTTTATGGTCACGGAAAAGCCTTCTAATTTATTTATTTATTTAGAAAGGCTTCACGGGCCTATGAAAAGGCATAGCGTGAGGGGGCATATGGTACAGCTTATCACAAGATACAATCGGTAAAAAGATATGCATAAAGGGATTCAAACATTGTCATAAAACGCTAAAATTTATATATGTACAAATGTACTGCTAGGTCGAGAAAAGTCGATGATGTTGAAGTGACACGGGCGTTATCAGTTACCAGTTGATTCAATGAAAACGTGAACGCCAAGTGTAGCAGTGATTCTGAACTCGCAGCATCCCGGCCGTCATGGGAGCGGTTGATCCAGTCTATTCTGGGAAGGTTAAAATCCCTGGCAATAATAAATTTTGATCTAGAATTAGTATGTTGCAAGAGATAATTATGAATCTGATCATTGAAGTCAGGCGCCGCATTTGGGAGCCAATATACGCCCCCTACAGTTATATTTTTGCCACAATATGTTATTTTGCACCATACACTTTCAAGGTCGGGAATGCCATCGAGTTCTAAGGACTATATATTATTTTTGATTGCTATCACCATCCTGCCGCCTCTTGACCCTCTGTCTTTACGGAACAGTCTGTATGATAAAGGAATAATTTCAGAATTACGTACTCCAGAGTTAAGCCATGTTTCTGTTATTATTAAAACGTGAGGTTGATAAGACAGGATCAGCTTTTCTAATTGATAAAATGTATTTATCACGCTTTGGGCATGAGGGAAAGGGTCCATACCCAGGGTGTCTACCAACCGGGAAAACCGGGAATTCTCAGGAAATTTGTGCCTCTATCAGGGAAAATTAGCTGTAATCTTATAGAAACAGTCGAAAGTCGCGGTAACGCTGGCTCGAGTAACAGACAGGAATCTTAATGAATCGTCTTTGACGTCCTGTCGTCGGCTGGAGGAGTTGACAGTGTACAGTCAACGACCGACTTTCCGAATTCCTGATAATTTGGACGGCTTCGCGGCACCACCGCGCACCTCAGAGACAATGTATCAGAACTTCTGAAATTTCAGACGCAAGAACTCTTCGCCGTCCGATTTCTGAACGTTCTGCCATGACCGCAGGTCCGAAACGACATTAATCAAAGCCACTACCGCTGCCATTTTGATTACCTCGCCACCTCAAACCGGCGCTCTGGCACGCAGATCCGCTGGCAGCCGTAGCCACCATTACGGCAACGCTCCCTCCCTAGTTGCTTCGACGTTCGCTATGAAGCTTCTTGCCATTTGGTGCCGTGTTTTTTATTGAAAGAATTCGCTGCTGTCTTTAGTGGCACGGACTCCGCCTTTGTGGTCCTCACGATTGGCTTAGAAGCTTGGAAAGCATGGTGCATTGTATAATGCTGGTTTCCCAAAAGTCAGCTTCGCCTCTTTAAATCAATGTTACTTGGTGAAGTATACGCAAAAGTATTGCAGTGAAGCATAACAAGCGTGGGAAGGGGCTATTGCCGTGGGACACAGTATGTATTACTTAATTATGCACGCTTGCAGCCGGTATTTCCTGTCACAGTACGAGCACCAATATACTTAATACGTGTACCAACAGGCCTTCAGAGTTTTTGAATGTGCCTGTGGCGGTTTGAGCCCTTAAGGGCAGTAAATGACATGCATTTATTTTTTTCCAACTGGCCGATTTTTCGCACGCTTTTGGCACCCCCTAGGGAGTTCAAAAAATTGGACGTGGACTGTGCAACTGACCTAGAAGATCCTTCAAATGGTCGGTATGGCGAACAAGGGGCAGAAGGAGGACAAGAACAGAAATGACGTACACGCTGAGGAATGAACGGGAAAGGGAAAGGAAGCGTGCTGCCGCTCTTCTGAAGGAGCTTGAGATCAAAAAACAAAGTGTTGGCTGATGCCGAGATGCAGGTGTCCCTTCTCCAAACCAAAATAAATGCTTTAAAGCAGTAAATCACAACACTGAGGCGTCATACGCAGGCTGAGAGTATGTCAGGACAGTTGAGGTTGACTTACGAGCTCATGAGAGAGAATCTCAATTGTGACAAAGTTCGGGCCTCATACCACTGAGCTTCCTATCAGTTGATAGAAATAGCTCATATTTGAAAATATTAGCTTCTGTATGCATCTCCTTTTTATTCCTATTTAAGAATGTCCGACTCCATTTGCAATTCTTTTCGAAGACATTTTATTTGCTGTGCATTTTACTCGCCCCTCCCTTCTGCTCTCTTTTTGAATAACATACACACTACTGCTTAGTATTCAAATTGGATTAAGTCGCTTTTTTAAGAATTTCTCATATGCTTACTAGAGAATGACAGCATCGGGCGATATGGTTTGAGCCCATCTTGACATGAAACGTAGTTCTGCATCACTTAGGGAATTAGGGTACCAAGGGAAAGGAAGTGCAGTCGAGAATGGCTGAAAACTGGGTGGGGTAAGGAAATTCGGAAATTTGCAGTCACAAGTTAGACTTAGCTATTGCAAGACAGGGCGAACTGGAGATCGCAGGGAGAGGCCTTCGTCCTGCAGTGGACACAAAAATAGGCTGCTGCTGCTGCTGATTATGATGATGATGATGAAAGCAGTACTAATTGCTCAGGCTACTTTTGAGAATCCTAATGTGAAATTTCAAAGCAGCACCTCAAAGAACCCAAATGAAAATAAACTGCTGTGTTTAGTATACGAACTGAGAGCAAAAAAAAAAAATATCTGAAATATCCAAAATGTACGCCTGGCTCCTAGTTCCCAACTTTTGTGAGTCAGATTACACAAAACAATTAATATGAAGATTTCTTGGCATCAATGGTATCCATAGTGATGCCCATACTATGCAGGAAAGTGGTACCTTCGCAAGTATAATAATAAATATGGGTAAAAAGCAGCCCACGGTGGAAAAAATAAAGTTGCACTTGATATTAGCCAAACACAATTATCAAAATAACATGCACTCTTGAGTATCCACCATTATTTGAGAAGATCAAAAGAACAGACTGGTAGGCTAGTTGGTACTGCTTAACTTCAGGTATAGCGCAAAAGGGCACGCAGCACGACAGAGGAGGCATGCTGTGTTTTCTTCTCCTCTGTTGTCCTGCATGCCCTTTTGTGTTATACCTCAAGCTATGTTATTTGAGACATCATTAAAACAGACATTGAATCAGAAAATTAGGCAACCGGGGAGCAGCTTCTGTGTCTTCACTGCTGCTGTCATTAAAAAAAATTACGTTGCCGAGTTGACCAAAGTGCTGATTTTGCATGGTTTTATTGAAAAAGTACTAGGAGCAATCTAGGCTAACTTCGATGATACCTCCAGATGAAACTTTATTTTTTTCCACACGCTCCAGTTGCCAAGAAGTGGTCACATCGGAAAAATAGTAAAATTCAGTCATCATTTCAATAGGTGCATA
The DNA here is from genome assembly GCF_050947875.1 of Dermacentor variabilis. NCBI lineage: Eukaryota > Metazoa > Arthropoda > Arachnida > Ixodida > Ixodidae > Dermacentor > Dermacentor variabilis. The sequence continues at coordinate 15,857,050 of NW_027460280.1, forward strand.
ATGATGTGAGTAAAAGAATTCCAATAAATATGTTTAACAGCACTTAGAAAAACATTCGGTCACGTTGGTCGACTTCTACAGGTAGCGAAATAGTTAAAGGCGAACTCTCCGCAGCAGCTTGCTGCCTATCACACCAACCAGCTAGGCATAACCTGCACTACTTCGTATGCAGACAGAGTATGATCAGAAATTTTAGTACTAGTACTAGGTATTATTAGCAACTAAGTAAGCATTCCACCACTCAGAGGGAGAGCATTTGGAAGAGTGATGAGACTCTTTCTTCTGCTTCAAGTATCTTTCAAAAGTAGTTTCAAATGTGTGTTATACCAGAGTACGTTTTAACAAATGGTTCTGATAAGTCTGTCAGTTCGTGCATGCACTTTTGCAATGAAGATATTCCAGCTAGTTTTAATGCCCTGGTTATCAAAATCTTCTAAGAAGAAATCCGGAAAGGGAACAGTTCAATAATATCTTCAGTTACTGTGATTACGAATACTTTTGGTCACTGTTTTTCTTTGTGTGTTCAAGACTATAAAACTCGGAGCAACATTGTCGCTTAAGCCATGCAAATATGATAGTGCACAAAGCACATGAGGATGAGTTGTTAGTATGAGGTAAAATGTATTTGCTGCATTAATTGGATAGCCTAGTTAGTTGGGTAACAACCTGATTAAGAGAAAATACTGAACACTGTTTAATAACGTAATGGCTTTCAGTATAAAATGGCATAGGCATAGGGAGATCAGAGGACCAAATAGTATTAGGAATATTGACGTGACCCAGTAAAAAAAATAATAGGTGCGTTTGGGTTTAGTGTGGATTCAGGACATTGTGCAATTCACTAGCAAAGTTAACAGAAGATGGGCAATAACAGGGGAATTTCGTCTTGTAGGCAAAATAGATGGCTGAGAAGGGCACAGTGCCTTTCACCCTGCTCCCTGCTATGCCACCATGTTTCACAAGCAGGTAATCTCGTAACACTGATACTTCTGAAAGAAAGTACTGTTGGAATCCCCATTGAGCTACAATTAACACAACTTTCTAGCTTCCCCACAGCAGTCAGAATTACCTTATGCACATCAAACTTTGCCCTTACTTTGACATGACATGCCGAACATCCCCTCAAAATTTTATTAAAGGGGCCTTGAAACACTTTTCTAACTAATTGTAGAATGGCCTCGCTACTAAAGGATGTCATGTCGCAAATCTTATGCTGGAAAAATTTTTCGGATCCTTCAAGTATTGCGCCAATACAAGTTTTCTCTTTTTGTCTCCGCTAGTGCACTGGAAGCTACACAGGGAAGAAGCCAAAGAGGCAAAGCCCCACCCAAAAGTTTAGTGTCTCAGCAGCAAAAAGGCTCATCCTGTAGCAGCTACAGTAGACCACACTGTGCAGCAGGCACAGCTACGCCCATCTGTCGTGCATAGACCGGCAGTGCAAAGATGAAATGTGTGTCATTTTGAGATTGCAGACATATATATATGTTTCATTTGTTTAACTCAAAATTATCACTTATGTACTACTGAGAATTTTCTTGCAATCCCAAAATTATCCAATAGCTGTTGGTGGGCCCAGCTACTTGTGATGACACTGCATGATGACTTTGTGGAAGTGAGAGCAAGCAGTTTTTCTATCTTTTTGACACGGGATTGTAAATTCCTTGCTGCATTCAGTGCAATAATAGTTGGCTGATACGTTCATAGGAGCCTCTCATACAGTTTGGCAACACTTTCTTACTATGTTCAAGAAGTGTTTCAGGGCCCCTTAAGGCAGCTGCAGTGGTTCTCTGAATGAATTTATAACAAAGCTGCAATAGCAGCTTTGCTGTGAAACTCTTTCTATGAATGACTTAATGAAGAAGTTTAACTATGTTGAAGAATGAACTGTGATGAAGAAATTGCTCTCGTCAATAGCCACTCAAGCGACTTCCACGGCGGCCGCATTTCGATGGGGGCGAAATGCGAAAACACCCGTGTGCTTAGATTTGGGTGCACGTTAAAGAACCCCAGGTGGTCGAAATTTCCGGAGTCCTCCACTACGGCGTGCCTCATAATCAGAAAGTGGTTTTGGCACATAAAACCCCAAATATTATTACTCAAGCGACTTAATCCTGTTCCACGTACACCCATCTGACAAACAAATAATTTGTGGCACTTCTCGTAGTGTCTGCTGCCACTGCCACGCACAAGAATGTTCCTGCATGCAAGAGGAGGCACCACACTTTCCACACACATAAGATTTTCCGAACAGTGTCCTTTATTACTATATTAAAGTAAACAATATTCGTTGGGAGTTTGAAAGCTGAACATATAAAGTGCTTTTGCCCAATATACTTTCACTTGTTTCATTTTTCTTTGTGAACCAGACTGTTCTCACATGCAATACTCATGAAGAGGAGATGTGATGCAAAAAACCATTTTGCTAAAAAAGCTGGAATGCTTAGAAATTTAATCAATGATAGCTTTGTTGCAGATGATACCTGTGTGTCAACTGGCATTGCAACACAACAAAACTAGCAGTTCCTTGAGTTATGACGAAAGCATTCCAAATGTTGGGCAAGAGTGTCCAAATGTTGGCTGGACATTGTTATACCTAAAAGTTTAATTATTATGGTAGAAGGCTCAGAAATCAATTTCTTTTATAAGATTGCCTCTTTTCGACATGAATTTCTGTGTGCTACTCATTACCAGTGCAGTGCCGGGGTATGTACTGACAAGAAAAGTGATACTTCTGCAGCTAGTATTGAGTATCCCACACATACCACCACAGCTGTTTCTGCAGCCCACCACTGAACTCATCAAAACAAACAGATATACAACCATTAATTATTTCCTGAAATACGTACATGGTGCCGGCCATGGCAATAGCATCACATCCTATTTACTGGAGAAAAATTTTTCGAAACAAACAGTTCTTAGTATCAGTTATTTGGCAGTTGTTTCCTCAGTGGATGTTTTTTCTGTGTTACATTGGTTAAAACTAGTGAGTTGACATTCATGTTATGACAATGTGTTTGTCCCTCTGTTTTTAAGAGACTACCTATCTGTGCCAAGGACCAACCCAAGTAGTCTGGCACTTCTGTGGATGCTGTGAAACAAAAAATTAAGGTTATTAGACCGTTGCAACACCATCATTTTATTCGTGCTTGTTAAAATTAACTTCCTAGAGTGCATAATAGTGACGTTGTGACAAGGATCAGCTCTTGTATTAAGCACTGAAGCAAGCAAGTGTTGGGATGCAATATGTACTTGTGTTATTATCGCCGGTTCTTTCCTCTTTACACTGCTATGTGTAAACATCTTGCAGTGTAGCAAAGCAATGCACAGACCTGCTATGTGAGATTGGTTTGCCAGCTAGTCTGTGAATGAATGGTAGACAACCCATCGATGGTGGTGAGAGCTCTCACACCTTGGCTGTAGCTGAAAGCATTGGTCAGCTGCACTGATCTACTGAGTGCCTTGAGCTGACATGTTTGCTTTACCTTAGTTGCTGCTCAGCACCTTGTCCTGGGTGTGTGATGAGCCACCGAAAAGGCTTAGCAACTTGGGTTGCACATTTTGACTCTGCTTTGCCCGATTGCCAATGTTGTCATCTGCACAGAGGAATGAGAGAATGACTCAAGATGCAGCGTAGATTTTGATGGCGGTCATCTTTCTGCCTGCAAAGCAGTTGCATTTGTGCTCTGCAGGAATTGTTGCAGGCAAGAGCGCAGCTTCTCTTGTTAAACAACTTTGTTTTTCATAGCACTTCGTGCAGGGAGGCACTAGCTAGAATGCAGCTGAGTCGTATCATGTCAGGTTTGTAATCTTGTGAAAGTAAAGGAAGATGTTTGGCACTTATGCACTTGTTTTGTACAGTATAGTTGCTTGGGAATGGAGGTTAGTTCTAGCAAACAGCTACAGCACATATTGGCAGTAGCACAGCCATACATTGCATATTGATAGCATACCTGTTGGGTGAAATGGGGTTGGAAAAACTTTATTTTGATTTGCTTTTCTTGCAGGTCCCTATTTTTACGACAACTAATTAAGGAGCTGGAGGAGCTGAAAAGCCAGGTGAACTTTATGTCTGACTCATAGTGAGTTTAGGTGAGTGCCACCTTCAGACTTGTGTTGAACAGGGCAGTGTGATCATACAGGCATGGTGTATGCACTATGTTCATTGATGGGGTCAAAGGGCCCGCTCCAGTGGTGGAACTGTTGTACTAAAAAGAGCAGAGCTTGAGACATGCTGTTGCAAAGGCATAATTTTGAAGACAATGTTTTCCTTGGCAAGTTACCCCACTTTTCCATAACGGATGTGTCTGTTTCTAGCCTCTTTTGTGGGACGATACCAGAGATACTCCAGTCTAAAAATGTAGGCCATTTCTGTGGGTGCATGCAGTCTAAAATAATACTTCCTTGCCAACTAGTTGGTTCATACTTGATTAGAAATGTACTGCACAAGATGCGCGAGAAAAGAAAAAGAGGACAGGACTACCAACTTTATTTCATGGAATGACAGAAAGCCTTCATATAGGCAACCTAATCACATGCACCACCTGGGTGCGCAAAAACTAGACAGTCAAATTGCCACCATCAACACAAAGTGTGAAGACTGTCACTTTAAAAAAAAATTGATACGACAATGAAAGCTCATCCTCAAGGCCGTATTAAAAACAGATCAACAGCAAAACAAAATAAGAAAGAAAAAGATTTCAAAAACAGATAAACAGTAAAAAACTAACTAAACAATTGACAAAAAGCGTATGCAAAGTTAACGATAACCGACACCAATAAGAACAGAAAAGTGGATGATGATGCAAACAACATGACCAAAGGAATGCCAAAAACTTTAATATATAGCCATCTAGAAAAGCAACTTCCCTGTCTGATAATAAAATTGAAGGCATGCTTACGCACTTGTACATATGTTGCCAGTTGGAGTTGCAAGAGTTGTGACTGCTCACCGCAGTTCGACCAAATCAGGGTCATGGCAAAAGCATGTGATAAGAGCGAAAGGAAAATTGTTGAAGCTTTCTTCATCAGGCACATACAAGTGTGTAAGGATGCCTTCAATTTTACTCTTGAGACAGGGAAGTTGATCGCATTGTTTTCATCATTTGCTTTTCTGTTTTTATTATGTCGGTTATTGTTAACTTTGCATATGCTTTATGTCTGTTGTTTTCCTCATTTTTTTGCTGTTTATCTGTTATTTTGTTGTCTGTTCCTTTGTTTTGGTATTGCTGTTAATCTGTTTTTAACATGGTCGTGTGGATGACCTTATCCCTGCCGTACCATTTTTTTTTTTTTTTTTCCACCAGTGAAAGCATGCACAGTTGTTGGTGGTGGCAGTTTGAATGTCTAGTGTTTGCACATCTGGGTGGCGCATGCAATTAGGTTGCCTATATGAAGGCTTTCTGTGTCATGAAAAAAAGTTGGTAGTCTGTGCTCTAACCTGTCCTATTTTTCTTTTCTTGTGCCTCTTGCGCAGCACAATTATAATTCAAGCAGTCTAATATTGCGGGCCATTGCTGTGGGTATGTGCAGTTTAAAAATGTCGGCCATTCCCATGAGTACCAGCAGTCCAAAGATGTGGGCCAATAATCCCTAAAGTAGTCCACTCTAAAAATGTGGCTAATTCCTGTGAGTATTATGTAGTCTAAAAGTGTGGGCAGTTCCCAGTATATGCAGTGTAATAACATAGACCATTCTCGTGAGTATAAGCAGTCTAAAAATGCGGGCCAATCTTGAAAGTAGTGAAGTCTAAAAATGTGGGCCAACCCCGAAGATAGTGCAGTCACAAAACTTAACCCTTTGAGGGTCTAATTCTTTTATTACAAATTTAAAATGTTCAGACTGACCTATATCGAAAAAAATTTACCGCAATTTTTTAGAGTGATTATAAAGTGAAAAAAAAAATTTTCCGTAGGTATACATGCATTGTTTATTCATGAATACAGATGGGCTTCCATAAGTACTCTTAAGTATTAAAAAATGTAGATACACAGAAATAGATATATACAGATTTGGCACTTGGGTAGTAGAGTAGTAGTACGCATCAGAAGATCGCAGCTCGACTCACTTGCACCGGGGCAACCAGCACACACGCCCATAGCATAATCGCACCGTGTAAGTTGTACCCCAGTCAGAAGAACCAAACGAGTCAGAGACCTTGTAATAATCCTTCGTTCCATCGCCAACGAGGGGCAATCAGTTTTACGCTAGCCGAGTCTCGAGAAAACAAATGCAGGCATGGCAGCCTCGTTTGTATACAGCAGCATCGTTTGTATATACCAGTGCCCGCCTGTGAGCAAATGTAATTGCACCCCTGTGAGCAACAGACAATTGAGCATCTAGCAGTGACTCTGAGAGATTAGATAGACATCAATTTTTACGAACACAGCAAATGGAGACAGCCCGCGAGATGAAACCAAAACTAACCGCTGCGCGCCCTCGCATGGGTGGGTGCACGAGCGGTCACTGAAACGCCAGTGTAAAGAAGCTGTGGAATGAAAACTAAGGAGAAAAAACATTGTATCTATGGCAGCACTTCCTGGGAAACAAAGTGTTGAAAAATTGGCGAGTTTTTCAAACATACAGACGGGGACATAAATACGCAGCATCGACCATTTGGAACTTCTTCGCAGCATGTATGGCATTCACCCTCAAAGTTGTAAGCAGTTCGATGCTTCTCCTAGTCCCCTTGCTTGAGGAGTGACTCTGCACATTCTGCCCTCTTCTCAACCCCAGCTCGCACAGGAAGGCATTCTTTGACACCACCTCTCAACTGGTGCAGAAAGGGAAAGTGTGGTTGCGCTGAATATTCGCAGTGCGCAGCCTTGAGTGCATAATACATGCATTTGTAATATATATAAATCAAGGGTGCAACAGCTGTGCCAAGCAGTGATAAAAGCATGAAATTTGTTGCGCCACGCTGCACCAAAGTGCCCAGCCTAACTGCAAAAGTTATCAGTTGCACTAGATTTAACAGAGAAGCAATGTTAGCAACCTGCAGTTTTGCCATCATTCTTGTGTCAGATGTTGCCCATGCAATCCAGTAGCGGAGACACAGCAACAGAATAGTCTGGGCCGTGCTTGGTGTTGGGTGCCCAAAGAGTTGCTTTTGCACTGCTGCTTTCTGGTTGCAACACAACTTTGAAAGCGAATAGCTTTCTTTGGCTTTTTTTTTTCATGGTAGGTTGGTAGTACGCCGGTGGTCAAACTTGGGGAAGGGAAGGTGAGGGAAAAGGCATGTGCTTTCAGGCAACTGAGTTGTGAAGAGGGAGGAGTTTGTTCAGGCTTACATTGACAATCATTGTCAATGGTTTTGGCATAATCTCTTCTCTCTTAAACTGCTCCAAAATAGGGTTTTCTTTCCTTGTAACCTGCTACAAATTTTGATTTTTCTGCTCAAATACTTGCTCCAAATCCCATTTCAGCTGTTGCATCCATGATATAAATGCTACCTATCAAGACAAAGCTAGATTTGTATTACGTCTTTTTCTTTTCATCCTTAATTGAACTGCTGTTGTTTGAGGCAGTGTTGCTGCATCAAATAGTAGTTAAAACTTCTTGCATTGCAAAAGTAAGTGCTATACACTTTTGCTGCTATACCTTGAAATTCCCTTGCCATTTACCGTCGTGAGGCAGTGTTGCTGCATCAAATAGTAGTTAAAACCTCTTGCATTGCAAAAGTAAGTGCTATACACTTTTGCTGCTATACCTTAAAATTCCCTTACCATTTGCATTTATGAATGGTTTAGGTATTGCTTATAACCTAACTTTTTTTATTGTAGACTAGAGTGTTTGTTATACAAAGATAGTTACCTAAAATGGTGCTTTCTGGTTGAATGTTTCAATGATTGAACACAGAAGAACACCTTATTCAACCAATATCCCAGACACCTTCCTATTGCCGCCATGCTACCGTATTTACTCGCATAATGATCGCACTGTTTTGTCGAAAAAAATATTGACGTAAATTCAGGGGTGCGATCTTTACGCAGGTTAAATTTCCCGCAAAAAGAAAATAAATTTTTTCATCCCGCATTTGCTGCGGTATGACAACAGGTCAACAAATAGGCGGCTGCTGCTGTATGTAGTGCGGAACACCAAAACAAAAATGTCGGCCGGCGGAGCAAGCCGAACACGCCAAACGCAATTTTTTTTTCTTCTCGTGAGTACATTACGCGCATTGAAACAGTTTCTTCTGTATCTGTAATGAAGAATATCGTTAATATAGGCAAGTCTGCGGCAATAACTTAGCCATGTCCACTTTGAGGGGACAGAAACAGATGGGCGCGCTTAGCTGCCAGTGACATAGGAACACATGGCGGGCATGCTGTGGAAACTGTGGCATTTATCTTCGCTACTATCCTAATACGGCAGGTTTACGCTAAGGGTGGGCGAATATCTTAGCTGTGTTACAAGCGTCGGCGTATGAATGGGGTACACTTCTAACGTATCAATGTAAACGTGGCTGCTATCGGCGCTCGTCGTGATTTCTTGCGTGCCCACGAGTGCAGACGAGAAGAATCAAAAGGCGTCTTTTTTGTTGTTGTTGACCACAACCATTATAAAGCCTGCACGTAACAAAGGCAAGTTTGGTTGTAGCTCTTTTTTTTTTTGTCATGGAATTGCGGAAAGTGATGAAAGGAACGAAATGGGGCATGAAAGAATGTTTGGTGCATGCAGACCGCTTGGTTTTTCTTGCAGAGTCGTTCGTGTAGCATTCGACAGATGGTAAGCGCGATCATTATTAGCTAGACTTGGCATACGACATATCGCTTCGGCAAGTTCGGGGTGCGATCATTACACGGGAAATTAAAAAAATCGAATTTTGACGACAAAATTCAGGGGTGTGATCAATTCGCGAGTGCGATCATTGTGCGAGTAAATACAGTAAATATGCTTTCATGGTCTTGCAGTGTTAAATTATATAACACCCGAATTCCTTAATCTGTCAGTGTTTGGCAAATAAATATGAGCAAGTCTTACCAAAACTACCATCATAACATTATGTTCATACATTGTTGCATTTTTTCATTGTTATTGTGTATAATTGTGTGCAGTATTTGTAAGCATGTGTCGCATAGATTTTTCGCATGTACTTTCTGCTACTGCTGACTTCGGTGAGGCCAGTCTAGCGGCACTGTAATGCTGCTTTTTTTCTCGCTGGCTTCAGTTTTGTAAAAACTGATTGACTGATTGATGAGCGCACTAGATGGTGTATGTATGCCTTTGTGGACTTTTGTACACAGTGCACGAATATGAATGGAAAGGCTCATCACAAGTTCTCGAGAGAAGTTCATTGTGGCAGTGTCAGAAAAAAACGATTTTGCAGTGACAGAACAGTGATGCTATCTCTCACTGATTTGAATGACAGGTTGTTCACATTGATAAGTCAAGACCAAGCAATAAATTCATTATTGTTGTATGACCAAGTTTCATTCTCAGGCCATTCTATTTATCTGAATGATTTGCCTTCTCAGATGGTCATGTTAAAGCAATTCTTTGGTCTGATGACACAAATATATTAGTCACCGATAGAAATGAAAGTCTCCTTGTGGCAAAGTCACTGTTGAGTTACGACATTTAGAGCATGAATGCGTAAGTGATGGCATTACACTTAATCCTATGAAGACTATCTTTATTCCTTCTCATTTACAAATAAAAATTCGGAGGACGCTTCACATTTAAGAGTGGCACGTGATAGCATTCAAAGATCCCTGATGGCTTCTTCCTGGCAACTGCAGCATATGTAACCGTGATGTTTACTGGGCTGGCGGCGAACGCTATGCACACAGGTGAGCTTTCTGGTAGAAATGCGGCCTCTGGCCAGAGGTAGTGCATGGCTGCACCAAGAAGTGTGCAGGTTGTTGCTTTCCGCCTGAGGAATGTTAGGCATGGGCGTCATGACATTTGTTTGTGGGCTGTCATTCTCAAAATTCTGAGGGATAACTTTCTCAAGAATGTAAGACAAGTTATGACCAATAACTTTAGTGACAGAATGGTGTGGCAATATAACCCGCGTACCGGCATGTTATAGCAAGGCGTGACATATATACCTAAATGTGTACAAGAATTTTCGCTCACGGGACGCCAATGCCAGACGCCGACACCAGATTTTCTGCAACATGGGGCCCTTAACACTGTCGCGTTAAAAAGGCAAACCACAACATATGTTGACATAAAAAATGGCAGCAACACAATAAAACTTGCCACTGATATAAAATTTCTTGGTGTAGTCATCTATATTCATAGTAAGCTTAATTTGCATGCATGTCATGCAGTTCAGAAAGCTTCATACGAGAGTTTCTAAATGATAAAACGTTTATTCAGTAGGTTTGCTGATTAATCTTCATTACAGAATTGTTCGTTCTTACAGGATGAGAAAATGTGCTCGAATTGCTTCAGCAAGTTCCTTCGGATTACACAGATGCATATATTTTAAGATGACTTGAGGCATAGTTCAAGTAAATATCAAAATTAGCCTAATTAAATGTTTTTAACTGAAAAAGTTAGATGAGTAACCTTAATACAAAAATTGAAGCCTGTTGTTCCAGGAGTTCATAACCGGTTACAGACATGCAAAAGGCTGATGTTGTTGTCTTTTATTGCAACTGCCCCTGAAAAATATTTACCTTGTGTTAGTAGAAATAAAATGGGACTCAACAATCTTTAGGGGTCTCAGAAAGTGTCTGTACAGGGTGTTTCACAAGATGAGTTGCAAATTCCTTAAAAATGTAGAACTGATCTACCAAAGAGGCATGATTTGAAAATGACTCAAGGTCGTAATTAGGCAAGTAATTGTTGAAATTAGATTAATTAGTTTTTTAGCCACAAGAGCCAGACAATCGACCACAATGGAAGTCCGTCATCTGAGGAGCTGGTGACTGTTTCCAGACAAGCAACAAGTTAATGCTGTTAAATTTTACAGCATAATGAATTCCGGCCAATTTCTAACAGCAAATGGAAGTTGAAGCGGCAAAGAGTGCAGTCATTGCAGATGCCTTGCCTGTTTAGTGTCGCCGTTAAGCGAGCAGAGTGCCCTTTGTAACCTCACTCTCTCATGCTTGCCTGAAAGGCTCATGCCCCGTTTCCAGATCAGACCCATATGGATATTTAACGTAGCATGGTAGCGTCAACCTGAGTGCTGGCAAGTATAGTTGTAGCAACAAATTTTTGGTTTTGCTGGTACCATAAGTGGATCACATTGTACAAGCCTTTTCGACTCTGTATTTGGTACAAGCTCTCCTTGCAGAGACGAATGTGCTGAACGAACAAGGTTCCATCCTGTCTGTGTGCACAGGTCAAGTTTTAAGGAACCAAGTTGCCACATGGAGCAACGCCGGCCGGACCCGGCGTACAGCAGCAGCAGTCTGCCGAGCCACACCACCTCTTTTTTACACAATGCCCGGTTTCAAGCAGTACGCCCTCCCCAACCAGTCCTGCCGTCACAGTGGGGTGGTCGGCATGCTCGCCATTTTGCCGAGTTTGTCGTCGTCGGTCACGAGTGCCGAGTTCTGTACATAACACACTTGACGGGAGAAAAATGTTCTCAAATAAAAATTAGCCTCGTGGCCGCATGTGCGGTGAAAAGCCACTCAGTGATGCAAGGAGTGGTCTGGATGTGCATAGCCTTTCGTGTGCCTTGCACGCTTGTGGACATTTTGGTAATTTTGACAAAAGGCTGGCGCATCTGTCTGGCTGCCATGTGTGTGTTGTACATATAATGCGCAACCCCGGTCATGCACGACCACTCTCCCGGGTTTCTCTGTTTCCTTTGTTGTATATTTCGATAGCATCTTGAAAAGGGTTTTCAGTCCTTGGCTGAAACCAGCACTTGCAGTGTACATAACATCTCTGTCTCTGCTCTGTGTGTGTGTGTGTTTTCATCACTGCGCATTGGGGTAACTGTACTACATGGTTTTTCATACTGGAGGTATGCGGTTGAAGGAATGGACATTTAATAAACCGACGTGTGCAATGCTTTCTCAACTCTGATACTTGAGCTTGTCCCATGTGTGGGATGCTGGCATACAGTGCACACCTTCTCTTCCTCTACGCATCCAGGCTGTGCAAAGCTGGTTGGGCTGTGTATTAGGTTGGCAACTGAAAAACGTTGCACAACACACTAGCACTTTGATTCTGCTATTCAGGTGTTCTATGTTGCAGCCAGGTGTGTGTCCAAACAGACAGCCCAACAGCCAGTTTCCTAGCTCTGCGCACTTTGTTGATGGGCCCCATTACTGTTGATCCTGAAGCTGTGTTCTGTTCAGAGGTGCACTGGCCAGTAAGAAGCCCCCACTGCAACACTGCTGTAAAAGATTAGTGCTTTAGGTTTCTTCAGTGTTGGGCCTCTTTTGTTGGACACATGGAGTAGCACTGCGCGTTTACAACTGTCAAGAAATACAGAATGACCTGTCTTTCCTTGTGTTTTCTTCAAGTGCCCACACCACAGATTTGCGACATACTGCTAACGGGATTGAAAGCATGGGTACTTTTATTTTCCTGGTGTCCATACATCTTTCTTTTTCTCGCCTAGGTGACATTTATGAAAAATATACAATGCTTCAAAAGGAGTGTAATAAACCGAGTTTGTTGCGCAGCGTTGAGTCAAACTGTTTATATGTACTTGGCTTGCCGTCACTTGTGTGCTGGTTGGTGAGTAAGCCCTGGTGCCAGTCCCGGCATACCACTGCACTGCCTGCAATATGTACTGCATCTTTCCACGTATTTGCCAGCAAGTATGTGGCATTAGACCTGTGGTGTAAAACAAAACAGGGACTCATGCTTGCATCTGTTGTGCAAGTGAACGCAGCTTGCTTAAAGGGCAACTCTGGCAATTTTTTTTTACTGTCAAGGTCATGGCATATTTAAGTTCCCAAGACCCCCCTGTCACACGTCTGATGGTAGATGTCTTCCACAATTTCAGAAATAATTTTAAATCAGCAAAAAAAAAAAAAGAACACCAAAGCGAAATCGAAACCAGACCCAGCATCCGAGCAAACATCTTCGATTCGTGCGACGTCAAAAGCGGCACACCAGCGGGGAATGTGTGCAATACACGCCTCTACCACCAGGGTCGAAAACGAAAGCGGTGAAGAGCAGACGCTTGGCTGATTCGTGGCCGTGTCGGAACATTGGCACAATGTCATTGGGGGACAATGTCAGCTGCGCCAGCTCTTCGGAGCTGTCAAACAGTGACAGCTATGATTACAACAAATCAAAAACTACGAATCACCATTCGCATTCAAGCAGTGTAGGAGCCGGGAGTCATGGCCTCGGAGTCTGGCATCGCACAGAGGGTCGCTTTCTACCCTACGCCGCCAGTGCGTCTCGTAACGGGTAGTTGGCCTACGCTACCGGGGCGCCACACGGAGGCTAAGCAGGGCCCACGCCGTCATCCGAGTTTTCTTGACAAGGGTTGCTTCTTTCGTGAAGAGTGCGAGCTCGAGAGGGAGTTTATTTACATAGAACAAGGGGTATCGTACTGACCGGAGCACGGAGAGCAATACATCATTCTCGTAGCATGAGCTACAGGTCAGAAAGTTACATCTTCCTGGCGAGCATGCCTCAGAGCACACTAGCACACACTTCAGCAGTCCCCTTAAATCACTTTTGTCCTCCCTAGATCCCTATGTCGGGAAAGCCTGCGATCACACCTTCCTCCAATCGGAGCATCCAAAGTTGCGAAAGGCTTGAGGGCAAGGATGCGTATAAGCACTCCAGTACTTTTGTTCCCTGAACACAATCGGACGCACCCACGGGTGCACGCAGCTCACTGCCCCAGAGAAAGGAGGGGACACGCGTTAATAGGAAGGTTCACGCTTGTCTCAGTTAACGCATCTCGGCTCATGGAATGGCCTAGCTACTAGCTGGTTCTTGGGCCGATTGGTTTGGGCAGCCAGCAGCAGCCGTAATGAAACTGTGCAGAACGCACTTTCAATGGAGTTTCTTTGTCCAAACATCGTGGTCGGTGGCCCGGTGTCATCATCCGTCAACCACGCTGTCTCCCATCAAACATGTTGCACCATAGTGCCGCCACTAGTCGACTGATGGAACGTACTTTTAACTTCACAAAGCTTAAGCGATTCATCTTAGGAAATCGAAGAGAGGTTCGAAGGGTGCGGTCACCGCTGGTCAATCGTAACAGTTCCTCCATGGCCCGAAAATTGCAACTGGCCAGTGCTGACAACCACTGGTCAGGATGAGAATGGCTTGGGACCAAGAAGATGGCTTGGCTCTCTGCAACAACTGCAAACTCGGAATGCCTCCAACCATCTTGCAACAACCGGCACGAAAGAGTCGATCCCGGCAACACCACACCACAACGCGTGCCAACACCCGGAATTGGCTGTTAACTTACCAGGCTTCATACTAAAATTTTTATATAAGCACTCCACTGGTGACTGCAAATTTGAATCCCAAAATTTTGTGCCGCCAAAGCGAGCGCTCATGTTCCTTTTGAGTTGAACCAAACCCGACTATCGTGCTGCATGAGAGCACAGGTATACGTGCAACTAAACCCAAAAGGCTGTCAATTACCTATGCTTCAAAATGCCTTATGCAGCCCCACTTCATGAACAGCCTGTTGATACTCTATCACAGTGGACTACTTATCACACATACTGTTGCCATTAAAGAGCCTCGTCAACTCTAGAGGATATGTAATCAAAATCGCGCTAGCCTTGTGCTCACAACTCCACGCATACTTGCGTCTGATAAAGATGTTTCTTAACGCTTATTGATGTTTCTTCCTCTAGTCCATACAGGACTCGTACCTTAAGAGAACAACTAAACTTGCATACCTTACGCACCCGCAAGAACCTTTAAAAAAATGTGTCCGCTTTTGACTAGTTCCATGCACTCTTAATAGAAAACGCTGTCGCCGTCAACACACATAAGTGACCCAGTCACTAACATTCTCTTCTGTCCAGAAAGGATGCGCACTAATGGAACGTACGCTTGGGGGTGAGACTGCCCAAAGTCATTTTGGAGCAAGTAGAATTGCATATTGGAGTAGTTTGAAGCAGTCTAAATTTCATTTTGAAAAAGTTTGGAGCAGGCCAATCTCAATATCGGTGGAATAATGGAATATGGCAGCACACTTCGAAACCACGACTAAACGGAATAAATCAACACGAAGCACATAGTAGAAGCACGCTTTGTAGCTATAGCGTACAAGAATATAGATGGCGGGGGGGGGGAGTGGGTCAAGCAGCGGCGCAGCGCCTGCTTTCCTCTAAAAGCTGAAAACATTGGTGGCAGTACGATCCAACTATATATTCCCATGCCGATGCTCAAGATGATAGCAGAAAATTCCCAAATGCGGTCCAATCGACACGGTAAAATAATTTCTGGGTCAGCATATCTCACCGCAGACCCAGAGAGCTGCAATCAACCCTGGGCCGGTACATGATATTATAATAATAACAATAATGATAATTTATATCTGCCTCAAGAAGTACAGACAGGGGAGCTGCAGAAAAAGAGCTTATTTGAGCCGCAGCCCCTAAATACAAAGCAGCAGCAACAGGCAATCCAAAGCAATTCATTGCAGACATGATGGCTTTATGCTTAAATAAATAAAAAACAATATGAAAAACCTAAGAAGAGCGCCTCCTTTGTGGAGCACACCGTTCCAAAATATTGTAGCGGACTAGAAGCCTAACTGATCGAGCTCGTGCCCAGTAGATCAAGCAACGCAAATGTCTTTATTCTTAACGTCTACAGTTCGCCTGCAGATAAGAACAGAGACTTTAATGCACTATTCCATTCCGCAATCAGGGCAGCCGGAGATGCGCCCCTCTTAATTGCGGGGAACTTCAACACTCCGAACACGGATTGGGGATACGGCTTTAGCAGCAAGAAGGGCACAAACTTAGCCGAATGTGCAGCCGATTTTAACCTCATGCTTGTTACAGATCCTAGGTTTCCCACTAGAAGGGGTAATTCGGTCAGTCAAGACACAACGCCAGACCTCACATTCTTCCGAAATATCGAGGGCATGTGGGATAATCTCCAGGAGGACTTGGGTAGTGACCACTACATTCTCGAAATCGCGGTGCAGGTCAAACCCAAACCTCCAGTCAAATACGAATGCGTTGACTGGGATATTTTCCGGAAGATTCGAACCGAAACGGCCCCCTCAAGCGAATCCTTCAAAGAACTAATTACCAATCTTAGGCCGTCAAAAACGCGACCAAAGAAATCAGCACAGAACTTAAGTCCCCAAAATGGACTCTCGGTTAGCGCACTTGCTCTTGGAGAGAGGTGGAAAATACAGAAATTAAATCGCCGACTACGAGCGAAACTAACGTCACTAAACAAGGAAATAGAGTGCTATTCCAAGCAACTGGCCCTGCAACACTGGGACGAAACGTGCAACGAAACGGACGGTCGCATGAGAAGGGGTAGTAAGTGGAATCTGCTTAAAAGCCTCCTTAACGACAAACAGTCCCGGAATGCGCTAAATCTCGCCGTAGATAGGCTCATACATAAGCAGGTCACCTCGGGCCTCACAAACGATGTAATTGTCAACGACCTGGCGTGAACTTACCTACCCGGCAAGGGAGGAGATTCGCAAGGCATAAGCGCGAGAGCGGTTTACACGGGGCTAGACAGGCCAGAATTAAACGAACCTTTTACGATTTCAGAAATCATAGACTTACTCTTCAACCTAAATGGAAGATCGGCCCCGGGGCCAGACAGGGTCACCAACAAGCTCCTCCGGAACCTGGACGACAAGGTCATCGAAATCCTAATGGCAGAGATAAACGAGGTGTGGAGCTCAGGGCAGGTCCCGTTGGAATGGCGCACCACCAAGGTGGTGCTCATCCCCAAACCGGGGAAACCTCCGCACATAAATAACCTGCGTCCCATCTCTCTAACATCGTGCATTTGCAAAGTGGCAGAACATGCAGTACACAATCGGATCGTCGAACACATAAAAAACCACGAACTATTTAGGAATAATCTAATAAGCTTTAGAAAGGGACTCTCCACACAGGACGCCATGCTCCTCCTGAAAAGATCTATATTCGATAACGAGACGCGGGACGTACGAGGTATCATTGCACTCGACCTCGCTAAGGCCTTTGATAAGGTGGCTCACGAACACATCTTGAACGAAATTTCCCATCTCAACCTAGGGTGGAAATTCTTTAATTTCACTCTCTCGTTCCTACCGGAAAGGAAAGCGTTCCTTCGACTAGGCACAACCTCGGGTGGTCCTTACGAACTGGGCAACTGCGGAACCCCTCGGGGCTCAGTCCTATCCACGCTACTATTTAATGTCGCCATACATAAACTCACCGAAAGGCTGGCCGCACTCCCAAAAATAGGCCACGCAATCTATGCAGACAATATCACAATCTGGTCCCCGGGAGGATCTCTGGCCAATCTAGAGCAATCTCTCCAGGCGGCCATAGATGTAACGGAAGAATTTCTTACATGCATGGGTCTCAAGCTGTCACCGACCAAATCCGAACTCCTCCTCTACAGACAGTCGAGGCAGGGCGTTGAGAACCTCGAGCCTCTGGAAACGCTGCCAGTCGAAAATTACAACACGAGAAGGGCACCCCATTCCAAGGGTGAACTCCATCAAAACTTTAGGACTTTTAATCAACGCCAAAGGCTGTAATGCAGAAGCTCTAAACAAGCTGGGCGTGCAGGCGAAAAATATACTAAGACTCATAACTAGAATCGCAAGCAAAAGGGGGGGACTTAAGGAGGACAACCTACTCAGGGTCTTCCAAGCTTTCTTCTTCAGTCACATTACTTACACAGCACCGTACCTCAAATGGAGCAAAATTGAAAAGAACAAACTCAATACGCTCATCATGTCCGGCGTAAAAAGAATACTCGGTACTCCACAATCCGCTAGCACAGTAAAACTACTTGAGCTCCGAATTCACAATACCACAGACTAATTGAAGCACAGTTTATTGCACAGATCTCCAGGCTTTCGTCAACTAAGCCGGGAATCAAGATTCTTGATGAAGCTGGTCAACTCCCTATACAGGCACTGCTCGACAGACACCCTCTGTCTAAATAAGCCCGTGAAGGTATAAAGGTTGAGCCCGTATCTTTCGCGGGCAGTTGTCCGCACTATGCGGAGAAGTCTTCGGACATCTACCACATGGTGTGGGCCTGCCCATCTAACCCAGCTATTGCCCTCACCCCAACCTTACTCGGGAGGACTGGGAGGCGACCCTGCTCCGTTGCTATGACCTGCAGGCCCAAAGGGCCTTGGTCGAGCGCGCCCGGGCAGCGGCCGACGCCACTGGGGTCCCGTACTAGGGATTCCACCGAGTATTTTAAGGACCGGCCCATGTGCGTGCCTCCATGTGCTTCTCGTCTGAGAGCAATAAAAGCTTTTCACCATCACCACCGAGGAACATCCACCCAATATATAACGAAGGTCGCAGAAGAGCGCGGGCTAGAACCATCCTTCGACGAATCGATCCTTACGGGGCACATGCATTCTTCGTCGACGCCGCCAAATATGGCAGTGAAGACGGGTTTGCAATCACGGTCGTTGACGCGCGCGGAACACTTATCAGCGCCGCATCAATCTACACTAAACATGCGAACGAGACTGAGGAAACAGTGATAGCCTTGGCTCTTCAAGCCGCAAAAGGCCCGGCGACCATTTTCTCCGACTCTCGCACGGCGGTCAGGGCTTCCTTGTCCGCTCTAGTTTGTAAACACGCAGCCGACATTGTCAACAGATCCTTTTGTATTACTACGCGAGAAGACACTGGAGGTCATACCATAGCATGGTTCCCGGCGCACATGGACGATGTAACTAACCAAGCGGGTTGCAACCCTAACGAGCAGGCCAACTGCCTGGTGCGTGAATTCACGAACCACGCCCGAGCTAACGGTCCGGCTCTCCCGCAGGATTGCCCCTTCAAAGATAATCTTACGACCTTTCACAAAATTACGTCACATTAGACACAACAGGAGGAAATTCCCTCCCCCCAGCCTGAAACTGAACAGGGCTCAGGCTGTTACTTTCAGGCTTTTACAGACGAGATCCTACCTCACCCCAAAAGCGCTTAGTTGGATAGACCCGAACTTCCCGCAATCGTGCTCCAAATGCGGTCACGCGTGCTGCTCCTTCGACCACATGCTCTGGCTGTGCACATACAACATGGGCTCCGACTTTCATAACAAGTCCAAGTAGGACGCCTTGCTGAAGAGCTCGGATTTCACAAACCAACTACAGGCCGTCCAGAGGGCCCGCGACGTTGCGGAGAGTCACTACCTCGCTGTCTCGTCGTGGAGGGAGCCACCAACTTGATCGGGGAGCCTTCGCTTCCCCCCAATCGAGTTCCTCAGGACACTAATAAAGTTCTTGTCACTGTCACCAAACAAAACCTTATGTGCATTTGCATGGGCACAGACCAAGTTACTTCATGAGAAGCATGATTGCACATATTTAAGACCATAGTCAAGTAATGTGTAAATGAAAATGATGAATAATAAATAATTCATAGTAAATAATGAAAACAATATCAATAAGACAAAGAAAATGTCGTATATGAAGCTTAACTATACCTAAATATTACTCTGTGGTACATTCTTATACATATGATTTATACGTGGAGAGAATTTCTCCTTGGGTACAAGTAAACAAGTTTGGACGCATTGAGAAGAGAAGGAAGTGTATGTTGAAGGCGCACTTTCCCCATATTGATGTGTGCTGTTGGCACTAAGCAGTTTTCAGGGTGTCTGAAAGGGTAACTCTTTCAAGTTCGCGAGATGCCAAATATGATTTATATTATTTTTGTTTCTATTTTAAAACGAATACTGAGCGGATACTGATACAAATAAAAGATTATGACTATACCAGTTTCAAGAAAAAAGCGTTTGATGGTTGTTCCATAGTTCGCATTAAAGACATTACGAAGAAACATTCTTTTTTTTTTTTGCAAAATATAAATTTGTTGTAGACAAGACGGTGTTGCAGTGCTCCATACCGGCTGGCAATAGTTAATGTGAAAATCAAATGAGTTGTAAAGAAGCAGTTTAAGCACGCGGCTTAGGAAAAATGTATCTAATGCAGCCAATTGCACCAGTTATTCTAGCTAACTTCTTGACAACTTGGTCCAGATGAGCTCGAAGAAAATACTACACCGAGACATTTAAACTGATCAACTATTTCTATTTGTTTGGAGTTAAATATGATACTATTGTGTGGACAAATCGGATTATTTTTCAGCCGGAAGATTACTGCTTTTACCTTTTTTCATTAACATGCATGTTAGATTGTGACCATTTTTCCAGCAAGATCATCGTCGTATTGCCCGCTTGTATTAGTTTGTGAATGTTATTTTCAGAGAAAAAAATGCTTTTATCATCTGCATATCGCATGCGTAATGCGAAGACGTGGGATCGTTCCCCAACTGTGGCAAGTTGTTTTTTCATCCACTCTCATTATCATTAACTTATCATTTCTTTAATTCAATTAGTAAATACAAGTGATTTCCCCTGTTGTCCTTGGTGACTTTGTTTGTTGGCTTCTCATGATATGATTAATAAAAATCTGGCCCATCGATTAACCCCCTTTCTTGTTGTTCTGCATATATTATAAATCTGACATTTGGGTTAATGTTTGCAATGTCATTAAGGTAAATGTTGAAAAATAGCAGCCCTAATATACTGCCTTGTGGGACACCAGAATAAGTCTGTTTTATTTCTGAGTACGCATTATGCATGTCGACCGTTTGTTTCCTTTTAGACAAGTAAGAATTAGTTTTGCAGCCGGCCCTCGGATTCCTATAGTAGCATAGCTTCTCTAGAAGTAACTCATGATTAACAAGATCAAACACGTTTGAAAAGTTGACGAATATTCCCATCACAAAAGCTGTTATCAAATTGTGACAGAATATATTCTTTTTGTTCTAAAAGCGCCAATTCAGTAGATTTGTTTTTCCGAAATCCGAATTGACATAAGGTGAGCAATCTGTATTTATTCTTAAATTTAGTAAATCTAGAATGCAAAATTTTCTCTAATGATTTGGAGAAGACACATTGTAGACCTGTATATGGACTCAGGTCTACAATTGCTTGAATCATTTCTATCTCCCTTTTAAAATAAAACAGTTACTTTACAATTTGCATTTTTTTCTGGAAATACTGATGTAGCTAAAGAAAGGTTTAAAATATGTATGATCGTTGGCGCTATGATATCTGCAACATATTTTGCACACTTTATCTGCATGTCTTCAATGTCTCGAAATCTGGTATTTTTTAGGGAGAGTATACCTGTTAGTATTTTATCCGTTGTCACAGGATCTAAAAATATTGTATTATCATAATGAAAGTTTGTGTACTTGTAGGTTACCGACAACGATCCATCCTTCTTTATTTTTTAAAAGAATCATTGAAAGCATTTGCCAGCTCAGTTCCTGTTAGCTCTTTGCCATCAAATATTTAAATTGCGCACATTACTTTGTGACTGGTTACGATGCAGCAAGTAGGTTATACGGGTCCAAATCACATAATCGCAGCCCTTCTTGACGTCTAGATATGTGGAGTAGTATTCCGTTCGAGCTGATCGCAGTTCCTTTGTTAACCTATTTCGAAACTGCTTGAACAAATGCAGATTGTCAGCCGCACATGTCGTTAGAAACCTTCTGTGCAGCTTACTTTTATATTTAATTTTATTCTGCAATACAGATGTGATCCACAGTTTGAGAGTTTTTCTAGATGTTTTACATGCTCTAGAAAAAAAGTAGTAGTGTAGCTGTTTAAATATATCAATGAACTTATTATGGGCTTCATTGGCATTATTAAGACAAACAATGTGGGTCAAATCAACTTGCTTAACAGCATCCCGAAAATTCTCGAGTAGCATCGGTTATTTGAGGTAGAAGTTGTGCGGAAGCCCGCAAGGTGGAGAGAAGTAATTAATAAAGGGAAAATCAGACATCCACCCGTTCGTAGCAATTGCTACAAAGGAAACCCCCATACGGGTTCTTCGAAAGAAAAAGCCTCAGAGTTGAAGAAAAATTCGTCCTGGTCTGGGACCACCGCCTTTCCAGTGCAGCCGCTCACCATCTGAGCTAACCAGGCGGCTAGCAGATGGCAGGGCGAAGTGGAATTTGTCGACAACACGAAGCAAAGGCAAGTGTTTGAGGTAGAAGTTCTGTGGAAACCCGCAAGGTGGAGAGAAGTAATTAATAAAGGGAAAATCAGACATCCACCCGTTCGCAGCAATTGCTACAAAGAAAACCCCCATACGGGTTCTTCGAAAGAAAAAGCCTCAGAGTTGAAGAAAAATTCGTCCTGGTCCGGGACCACCGCCTTTGCGGGGCAGCCGCTCACCATCTGAGCTAACCAGGCGGCTAGCAGATGGCAGGGCGAAGTGGAATTTGTCGACAACACGAAGCAAAGGCAAGTGTTTGCGGTAGAAGTTCTGTGGGAACCCGCAAGGTGGAGAGAAGTAATTAATAAAGGGAAAATCAGACATCCACCCGTTCGCAGCAATTGCTACAAAGGAAACCCCCATACGGGTTCTTCGAAAGAAAAAGCCTCAGAGTTGAAGAAAAATTCGTCCTGGTCTGGGACCACCGCCTTTCCAGTGCAGCCGCTCACCATCTGAGCTAACCAGGCGGCTAGCAGATGGCAGGGCGAAGTGGAATTTGTCGACAACACGAAGCAAAGGCAAGTGTTTGCGGTAGAAGTTCTGTGGGAACCCGCAAGGTGGAGAGAAGTAATTAATAAAGGGAAAATCAGACATCCACCCGTTCGCAGCAATTGCTACAAAGGAAACCCCCATACGGGTTCTTCGAAAGAAAAAGCCTCAGAGTTGAAGAAAAATTCGTCCTGGTCTGGGACCACCGCCTTTCCAGTGCAGCCGCTCACCATCTGAGCTAACCAGGCGGCTAGCAGATGGCAGGGCGAAGTGGAATTTGTCGACAACACGAAGCAAAGGCAAGTGTTTTGAGGTAGAAGTTCTGTGGGAACCCGCAAGGTGGAGAGAAGTAATTAATAAAGGGAAAATCAGACATCCACCCGTTCGCAGCAATTGCTACAAAGGAAACCCCCATACGGGTTCTTCGAAAGAAAAAGCCTCAGAGTTGAAGAAAAATTCGTCCTTGTCCGGGACCACCGCCTTTCCGGGGCAGCCACTCACCATCTGAGCTAACCAGGCGGCTAGCAGATGGCAGGGCGAAGTGGAATTTGTCGACAACACGAAGCAAAGGCAAGTGTTTGAGGTAGAAGTTCTGTGGAAACCCGCAAGGTGGAGAGAAGTAATTAATAACGGGAAAATCAGACATCCACCGATTCGTAGAAGTTGCTACAAAGGAAACCCATATGGTTTCCTCGAAAGAAAAAACCTCAGAGTTGGAAGAAAAATTCGTCCTGGTCCAGGACCAGGATGAACAGGCGTGCCGAGGACGCCGGACTATATCTTGGCCTTTAAATGCGTGCCGTCTCATGCCAGAGTGGGGGAGAGAGTGAAAGTGCGTGACGAGCTTTTGCCACTGTGGCGTGCATTGTAGCCGCTCGACGAGGGCGCGCCATTCCGCTCTAAGTGAGAGGAGAAAGTCTTTGGCTTCGGCTAGAGTGGGCCCTATTTGAGAAGTACGTGGGAGGCCATAAATGTGGCGGATGACTGCTCTGTGTTGCATGTCGAGTGACTGCCACTGAGCAGGTTTGAGAGAGGCCAAGGGGAGGCCGTACAGGATTTTCGAGGAGGCGACCGCATTGTATCTCGAGCTCCACCATTGGAAATCTGGCGCCACGGTCGGCGTGACGTGCTATTAGGGATTACGTGTACATAGCGGCCGCGATGGCTGCTTCGGGAGCGCCAAAGCAGGCTGAAAACGAGAGTTTAAATTCCCTCATACGCTGCGGTCCTCATTTAGTGGCGAGATTTTCCCGCTTCGAGTGCCTCCTTTACAACGCTTGAAAGCACTACAATAGGTAGTGGCTGCCTTCGAAGGCGCGCAGCATGGGAGACTACTGCTCGGGGCTGCAATGCCGGACGTACGCAACAGAGCCCGGTGTCAGCCTTATTCACACGTAGCCGCAGGACAAGCTGCGTGAAGCTTGGCTCGCGAAACATAAACCCGGCAAACAGTCATCGGCTACAACTCGGGTATGCAGCAAGCACAGACGCGAGGAACATTTCTGCTACGGCGCCGGGTCTACGATCTTCGGAAAACGCGCACCGAGACGCTCGCCCGACTAATGTCATGACAGTTTGGTCTATGAACTTGTCGATGCTATAGATACTGGCAAGTTCACTGGAGTGAAAAGGGAGCAGTAAGAAGCACATTATAAAGAAGTATGACATGTGGTCATGAATTAATGCTCGGGATTACAAAAAAGAAGCATCGGGAAATCGCACGCTGAGAACACCGCTAAACATACAGTGCGACGCAACTCGAGAAATAATATTGAAATGTCCAAGAATTTAGAAGAAGAAAAAAAAAATGATTGAATCGTGGCGACGGCACATCACAGTCTCCGTAGGCGTCGAAGTCTCTACTATGAAATTATTTTTTAACAGCTCTGATTGATGATTGATTGATGACTTGGCACTTTTCAGGAGGGAAAGCGGAGGCCAATAATAGTAAAATTCGCCCACTTTAAAGATAAAGCAGGCATCCTTTTCTCAAGCGGTAAGCTGAAGGGCACCGAATACGGCATTAGCGAAGACTTCTCCCCAGAAGCTCGACTGGCCAGGAGACGTCTAATCGAATTTGGAAAAGCGCAGCAATCTTCATTCAAGCTCCGTTACGACAAACTTATCTGTGGCCGGAAAGCCTACGTTTACGATCACGCTAAACAGTCGGTCGTCGAACGTCAATCCTAACAACAAGTGCAAAAGCCACTGAGGCCGACTCAGCGTGTTAAGCACAATCTATCGTTGCTCTACACTAACATCCGCAGCCTGATACCCAAACGGGATTCGTTATGCAGCCTCATTTCCTCGTCATCCAGTAACATTGTTGCACTAACGGAAACATGGTTAAATTCCACAATACTTGATTGCGAAATTCTTCTAGATCTACCAGAATTTGATATTTTTCGCAAAGACAGGTGCGATGGAAGCCGTGGTGGCGGTGTGGCTATTGCTACTCATCGCCAACTTAAGTGCTCTTTTGTAAATATAAGAACGCCTCTAGAAATGATTTGGACGTGCTGCCACGCCACTTCACCGCGCACGCTCATCGGCTGCTGCTATCGTCCACCCTGCACTGATAGCTCCTTTCTTTCGTTTTTTCACGATGCGTTGTTTGAACTAACCACGGCTTATCCTAACACACCCATATTGTTACTCGGGGACTTCAACTTTCCAACTATAGATTGGAGTAACGTTGCGTCATGTCTAACACAAACAAACATGGCTAGCGAATTTATAAACATTTGCTTGCTGTTTGGTCTATCGCAGCTTGTTACTAAACCTACGCGAATAACTCAACACTCATCAAATATCCTAGATCTCGTCTTATGGCGTTTTTCACTGGTCGATCTGGAGCAGCCGCCGAAATCCTCGAGCGAGCGCTCGGGTTTCACCATAGAGTTACTATACTGACTCTAGAGGACAAGCTACCCATAGGGCCCATGCTAGGGTGTCTAGCCCACGACCTACTGGAACTCCAGACCTGCACAGATATCGGGCTTCTATGGGAGCAGCTTGCGCCCACTTTCGTTCAACCGGTGGCCGTAGGTGGCGCTTTTATAACCTGTTCGTCTGCTACGCGGCGGGCGGCTGTGCGGCGTTCGAACGTGCGCGTGCGCCTCTGCTGTGGCGGACTGCTAGCGTATGCGACAATTTCTTGAGAAGACAACAGCTAGTACGTCAAAACTGTTTAAGTGTAGTCATTGCAGTGCTACGTAATGACGTGTACAACCATACACGAATGCTTGCATGATCTAGGTTTGCCGATAATGCGGATATTTTGCGCCGCTCCACACAAGAGAAAAAAAAAATTAACTGATCAAGCGATTGCTTACGTGCTTGGCGAGCCAAATATGCATCGCGAAGCTTTTTATTGAACTGATTCTAAGCTATTTAAGATGGTGTATGATGCGTCAGTTAGAACCAATGCCTCTATTGCTCCTTCTTTCTGACAGGCAATATCTCGACCGCGATCCCGATCATAAGCGAAGTAGCAATTCTCACTAAAGAAGCGACTACAGTGCGGAAACAGGAACAAACACATGCACCGTAGTAGCTGTCGTTGTGAATTACCGACTACTTCGCTCGTAAAACTTGTTGCAATTGCCCGCACATCATACTACGCGAAAATGATCGCCTGGTACGCACTGCCAGCTATACATGTAACCTCCAAATATTAGCGCATCATAACAAACGTACTGATAATGTCACTGACATAACTGCCGAGGGCCTTTGGCTTCGTGATCGAGGTTCGGCATAATTATGTACGCACGACGTGAGAAACGGCGTTTTCCATCATCGATCGATCGCCTGAACAGACAGTTATAATTGCTGTCTGGATATGAAGCATACATGCGCTATCTGCAATTATACGTTTTGGGTTATAGCAGACGAGCTCCCTATCGCACAACGCAATAGTTCAGTTTCTCTTATATAGGCGTTAATGCAAGTATTCATCAATGTGATTGTACATAAGTACTTATGCTATCGCTTGAAAATTTAACTAAAGGTTTAGCGTCGTTGCTGGTCGTCGTCAAGGCGTTTTATCATTCTAACATATGTTTCACATGCCTATACTTTGTGATTTCGAAAAACATAGGGATTTATTTACGTGTTGCTGGTGTACGTTGTTTCCAGCTGGCGTCACTGCTGAAGAGCATATTGAACTTGCGGGAAAATTCAATCAAGTTTATTTACAAATGCACAGACGCCTTAACTCTGGCACAACGAACACATGTCTAGACTTTCAAAATTTTTCGACATTTGGGCTTTTCCGCAATTCGTCTGGCTTTTCCTTCTTTGGTGGTCTTGTCGACAGCGTAATTCGCAAAGAAGGGACGGCTGAACTTTTGCAGCACAAGCCGCGCGGTGGTTTCCTGGTGCTCTCTTGTAGCACCTTCATGTCTGAAAACCGGATTCTCAGTTGCTGCTGTGAGTGTTGTTTGCACAAAAAGTGCCATCGGCTTCTTCTTAGATATGGCAAACGGTGCAAACGCTTCTGCTGCCCTTTCCAAAGTGCAAACAAATGAAAGAAATGCAAGTGTTGGATAAGAAAGCCCTCCCCGGTCTAAATTGAATATAACGGCAGTAGCGGGGCTAGACGAGCGGGGAGCCTTGATTTTTTCCATGCATTGGCTGCAGTTGATGCTGTCCTCAGCTGCTCTGACGAGAAAACCTGCAATGAGGCCAAGCGTGCTCGCCCTGATGCCTGGCTGGGGGGGGCCTAAGGGAAGAAAAGAACAAACACAATAAAAATACTTGTAGGACTTCGTCACATACAGATATGACATAAATTAAACAAATAAGTACGTATTATGCTTCCTGATTAGGTATACATATCAGCTGGCTTCGAATAAAAATTTACACACACACACACACACACGTGTGTGTGTGTGTGTGTGTGTGTGTGTGTGTGTGTGTGTGTGTGTGTGTGTGTGTGTGTGTGTGTGTGTGTGTGTGTGTGTGTGTGTGTGTGTGTGTGTGTGTGTGATTGTGACGACCCACGGTAAGTTGTTCTTTATTCTATGCCACGGTGTTCGGTCGTGCGACCTCTGACGCCGAGAACGAACACACCATGGATTTTATAACTGTATCTTGCACCGTGTTTTTTACGTCGCTTGTTTCATATTAACAGCTATTGCATTAGCTGGTATACACGGTATATATGTCGCGCGCAGCACTATTGCTCGTGAATTTAAGCTTGTGTAATTGTTTCTTAAGGGAGTTATTATAGGGCTCGCACGACCGAATAGTTCAAGGGCATATCGCCATAATCAGTATACATCGACTGCACCGCAATATGTAGATCTTGATGGAACAGAATAGGAGGTCATCGGGAAGGACTCATTGTTGGGCTAGTTGGTGTTTGCTTAACGACATAATCCAGCGCGAAGGCACAATCATAACGAAGACACGTAGGCACGCGTCAAAGGCGCAGTAGTGCCTGTGAGGTGTGTCTGTGGGTATTTCTTGTGATTGTGCTATCGTGCTAGAATATGTCGTTAGTCATTAGGGAACCGTAGTCGCGGCTGCCGAAGGCCTCCTTTTTTATTTCTGGGTACATAGGTCACTTTGTCTATTGGTACTCGTCATTTACATATGAGCGTGCAATAATTGACACGCTCTTCTCCATTCACACACTACAGGGCAAGTAGCTTCGCACCACGCACAATTGCGGCCAATTGAACTGATTACATTGCAATTAATTTACGACGAAAAACCCACCACAGTAAATCCGTAGAGCCGCCAAATGTGGCCGCATCGCTTGTCCCATTGTCGGAGCAGGCATCGCTGATGAAGCCTCGGCTGATGGCTCTTGAACGGTTCTTGACTCTTGTAGTGCTGTTGAATTCGTTTCCTCTGTGGGCCACGAGGTTGAAAGGGCGGGGTGGGATCCAAGAGGACCCATTGCCTTCTCTGTGCTGCCGCTTGGTGATGAGTGAAACATGCCCATCACCAGAACTTTTTGCAGAGATGAAAGTGCTGCACGGGCGTCTGTCAGGTCGTTCGACCCATTTAGTTGCCGAATGGTGGAAAAAAGTGCCTCTACAGGGTCACTGGAGAACTTTGAAGTCAACACATAAAGGAAACCGGAACGGAGGAGGAATTGTGTGCACCGGACCGTGGACATTGTGGTGACCTGCAAAGCTTCGTGTGTTTCGAGAGATATGAATGCCCTCTTGTGGGGAGCTGCGGCCTTCCACGATGCGAAGAAGGGCAAAAATTCTTTTTCTAGCCACAGCAACCTGAAATGTCATAGTATTGTAAAAAAACAATAGCACTTAGTTAGAAGGATTGTGGAGGTATATACTGATACCTGTCATCATCTGGAGAGCTGAACGGCATCCTGTTTGGGTCCCGGCTTACTATGTGAAAGGTGGTACTTCTGATGTTGTGTATAGTGAACCATTTGAATACTGTCTCCATGTACTGGATTGTTGGCAGACTGTCTTCGAAACCTGTTATCGCAAATCTTCTGCCATATTGCTGAAGGTACCGCAGCGCAGCTGTAACCTAGAAAGAATAAAGGGAGTGGAAAAGTTATGACGTAATAGTTCTGCGGAAACCCGCAAGGTGGAGAGAATTAATCAAGAAAAACTCAGACATCCACCCATTCGTAGCAATTGCTACAGAGGATTCCAAAAGAAAAAACAGATTCCAAGGTATACAGACACGCCGCATACCTCGAAATCTATTTGAAGCGGTTAATCAAATGCTATCAATTTTTCCGCTTCGTTCCTCCCTACTTGCATGAAGGAAACTGGCACGAATGCATGTGCTCTCGCGGACACGTGCTGCACAACGCGACGCACACAGCGGTCATATCGAAGAGCAGTACGCGTATACGTACGGAAGTATACGTGCGATATTGTAGCCTAATGGTTCGTGCATCGCGGGCTGCTCTGCTGCGAGACATAATTCATTTTCTTTAAGTATAATCTATTCGGCAAGGAAGCAGCACCACCCACTAGCCATATACGGGAACGTCCGGGAGAACCCTCATATAAAGCTTGGCTTTAAAATCATGTTTTTGCTAAAATCAAAGAGTATGTATATGGAGGGTCCCTTCTTCGTTCAAGAATTTGGAGGCAGTGAGAGGAAGAGTAAACATCAGAGTTCGGAAATCCATGAATCTCGCGCGGCCGACTATTGGCCAGGATATTTTCCCTAGTCCCCTCAACCATGCACTTTCCCCACCTTTGCACTTAGTTCTTCTGGAAGTTTCGCTGTCGAGGAGCATCGTGCGAATTATGGATAGTATACTCCTCGCTCGATCTCGCGATATTCTGATCGAAGTCGCAAAACGCCTACTTAAACGCTACAATAAGTTGACAGCCTCTCAATGCAATGGAATATAGATGTACAGGGCGGCAAACTAACAGGCACAAATATTATTATTTATTTTTTTTTTCATCTCCTCTGCAATCGTTAATCCCCTTCCCCTTCCTTATACAGTGTAGCATGTCAGAGGAATCGTACACACCGGCGAAAATACCTGTCGTTATACTAAATGCCCCCCCCCCCCACGCATCTCTCTCTCTCTCTTTGTTAAAAAAATCGCAACTGTCTATGACGTTAAAATCAACGTACGTTTTTATGAACAAACTGAAGGAGCTTCAATCATGTATTATGCCCTCGTGATCAACTAAACTTACATCAATTATGAAATAACTTTAACGACGGAATTTACGGCAAAATTGGTGTTTAGAACACATGAGTAAAATGAATTTAAGTTATCTGGGGCAAGATATCGACAAGCAAATATATTGTTTGTGCTGAGAAAAGACGACCAAGGAAAAAAAAACCCGCTGATGGGGCCTCACAATTGCTCTCCACAGTGAAGCCGCTCAGAAATACTGACAAAGGACTAAACGTCATCCGTTGGTTACTAATTTGACGAGGCGTTTTGTCACGGTATGGCCACTTGTAATGAGCCAGCGCGACCGGCCAGCGCACAGCTAGGACAGCTTTATGATAGAAGCAATATGAGGAATTCAAGTTACTCCAAGTTAAGAATGGCGCATCGCATGCAATTGACAATTATCTTCGAAAGTGTGCTCAGGTTTACTGTTATACCGACATTTTTGTCGTAGATGTGATCTATGTAAAGTTGGTTTGGTGATCAACATAAATTACTAAAGCGCACAAATGTACTCGATGCTTATTTGAGATCCCGATCAACCTATTCACAGGGAATGTACATGAAGTTTCATATTTCTTCTCTTTAAGTATGCTTAATTGCTACATTATAGCTACGGTACCTGCGGATATACCGAGAGTGAATATTTAGCCTACTAAACAAGTACTGTAAATGTTCCGTCGAAATATTCTGCCCTAGAATTCCAGCAGCTTTATGCGTATCAATATTGAAAGAAATATAAGCCGGCACGTGCCGCACCTTCTCTCTGGACACTAGCGCTATCAATTTTGACAGCAAATGACAGGCTTGTTTCAGGCGCAGTCGAAATATGTATTACGCTAAAGGTATACCGCTATAATTACAACTAATTTCCAAGCTAGCATGAACGCATTTCTTCTTGCATTTAAAAATATACGCAGATGTCCACATAGACGCCTTATACGGAGGGTAAATCAAGGACTTGCGGGCAATCGTGGATTCGAAATAATCCTGCAAAATTTTTTTCCTGAAAAAAAGAAAAGTTGGACCTAAAGCTCATATAATATTTTGTCTATAGGTTAATTTGCCACGAAAGTGTGCGTCACGCATTGAATTCATGGAATTAATTAAGAGAGGTGGCATCTTCATGATGTCACTAAATATATTTCAGTTTTAGTTATACATGCCTGAGGGGAGAACACGTCCAGGGCCCTCTTCACGCTCATTTTCTCGAAGTTTGTCGGGTACACATGTTTCCGTGTCAGGTTCCGCACAAGCTTGAATGAAGGTTGTCTTTCTATTATGTCCAGTAGCATTCTTAAATATTTGGGGCTATAGTACTGTCCGCCGTTGCACAGCACTCTGTTTGTGGATATCAACTGGTTGCGGAGGTTCTTGAGGATATGGCAGTGGTCGAAAGCTAGGAACAACTTCCGATTGGTGTCCAAAGGGTGTCTACAATTAAAAAAGAAAACAGGCTTGGCATTACGTACTCAACACACACACACACACACACACACACACACACATATATATATATATATATATATATATAATCATTTTGTATGTAATGTTGCTTCTAAGAAACGAATCTGAAAGCCTTGCCATGATGCGTGTACTTCAGTTTGCAATATCTAAGGAGAAACTCCTTTCATCACGTGATGGTTCTCCAAAATAACATTCAGTGGTTGTCAGGCTCCCACAGTCTAGTTGTTAAATTTTTCAGTTCACTAATACAAATGTACACGCAGCCTGAAACTCAGGCGCGTAGATCTTGGTTTTTTTCTAAAGCCATGCGATCAGCGCTGCACGTATTCCGAAAGGCAGTATTGACAAAAGCATTAATTTCTTAATTACATACTTGCGCTCGTACAACATATGATACATGTGGGCTCTATACAAATGAACTACGGCTAGTCTGAATAAGTTTTCTATAATACAAAGTGAGCGTCAGTGTGCGTTGACTTATATTTACAAATATCCCAGACATACGTTGTACTGAAACGTGAAGTCCAAGCAAGTACACCGGACAACTTACGGCACGACTGGAATTATTTGACCACTTCCGAATATGGCAAACATCTTGCAGTTAGATGCGTGGTTGTCGGCTACAAGCCGGAGAACTTGAAAGCCCGCTTCTTCAATGGACCTCATGACTTGGAGTGCTAGTCGGTGCAATTGATCCCCTTTTATAGACTGCGTGAAGTAATATCCGACCGGGAGGCTGAAAAATACAAAGGCGCAGGATATTTCGCGAAATCACTATTGCACGCTAAATATTCAGGTAGTTCTTTCCGAAACTTATATTGTTCAAAGAAGTTGAAATGTTATGTCTTATATCATGGCGACCTTTCCATCGCAATAGAAGCCTTTGGAATTGTGCTAGTAAAAGTAATGATCATCTTACGTGTAGTGCGTCGACAGCCCGACGAACACAAAAGCGAGAAGGTGTGTGGCCAGTTCATTTTCAATTCCGAGTTCCTTCTCCAGACCTCCCATTTCAATTAGTCCATGAATCTTGTCTGCCTTTTTTTCGTATGTCGCAGCCTGCTTTAGCGACATTTCATCCACGACTAAGGAACCCATCTTTTCCTAAAAAAGGAAATCGCATTTCATTGCATCAGATAATTCGTCCAAGGAACGTGATTGCGCACAGCGCAAATACCGAAAGAAAGAAAGAAAGAAAGAAAGAAAGAAAGAAAGAAAGAAAGAAGTCCGGGTGGGCTAAACAATATATCAAATGGACAGCGGTTACGCACCGACTATCTTTAGCTCGATGGGTGCAAATAAGCGCGTTGTCGCAAACTGAAATTATGCAACGTACAGTCATGAGGAATTGAAACGTAACCATCACAAAGTACCTCATTAGCCGTTATCCATTTAAGACACTGAGGTGGTTCACACAGCTTCAGTGCACTGGTGCCAGAACGCCCTTATCGTCCAGCCACGTCTCGACTACACGTACGTTTCACTTTGAGATAATGTGGCTAGCTAGGACTTTCTTTCCTTTCCTGTTCACGTTTCGTTCTGGGGTGATAACAATGGCTTATGGTCAGCCAAGCACTCACGTTAGGCACTTTCTTCGTTAATTATTTTCTTGTATAATGTAATAAATTATATTTCCATCTGGAAGCGACATACTCGTTCGGACAGGCGTGCGCTTTCTTGGTGCAATCTTTGTTTCATTAGTGAAGAAACAACTTCGCCGTTGCAGCACCCTACGTAGCGCTTGAGTGTCGTACGGCTTGGAAGAGTGAGGCATCCTGACCGCCGCAGCATTTCATAGCCGCATGGTGACTTTGCATGCCACAGTATTGCCTGTCGGATTGTGGCTTCTGTCCAGTGGTGGTTTTTTTCATTCAGGCATTGCAGCTGCTCCTTTAAAAATATAGCTTTCTGATCGTTCTCGTCCAGCTTTTCCTGAAAATAAATGAAGTACTAGTCAAAAGCGTGTAAAACGTACAAGAACAAATAAAGTCATTTACTGTAAAACCTCATTTCGCGCCCCCATCTGTTCATGAATTGGGGACCTGGGACATGTTCACGGCTACTAAACCTTCGCACTTATAAAGTAAGCGAAACTTCAGGTTTGTTACATACGGCACAGTGGACCGCGAGAATTCCTTGTCGTTTCTTTTTAACCATTTCTGCCTCTCCGAAACAGTCCACTCTGTTCACACTTGTACATATGACTTAAATTCGATAACGCATGCACTTCATGCGTAAGTTCTCATTGGACTAATACTTCGGCGTGCCTGCAGCTAGCAGATCTAGTCGGCAATATAATTTTTAGTTTCAAACATAGCGTCCTTATTTCTTGCCAAAATTTTCGTCTGCCCTTAAATTTCGCGGCATTTTTCAATCGCGAAATTTGCGTAAATAAATAGCGCGTGATTTTAACGATTTTACAGTATATAGGCCCCCAGACGTAGATGTATACCTGTAGCGTGATTGCGCCAGTAGCTTCGGCGAGTGCATTGACCTTGGAAAATTCTTTTTTCAACTGCGCAATTATCATTTCTTCTTTCCAATTTCTGACATTTCCTGCGCAACGTCTTCGTAGCACTTGCTAGTGAACGCATCTTCTTGCGTGTTATCTTCGTTTGACATGTCATCGAGCGCCCCATTGTTTTTTGGGGACTGTGTTCCATGTGTGCTGGAGAAGCAATGTTTTCGACATCGGCATCGTGTGGCGAGGAAGGTGGATTCAGCTGATCTGGTAGAGTATATGTATGCAGCAAATCTTGGGCCGTTTCTGATACAGACGCCGCTGATGCTACCTCGTCTGGTGATGGTGGTGCGCTAGGCTTTCTCCTGCGAATAATAATAAAAGAATATTTTATTTATATGCATATGTTCGACCCAAATGAAGAAATGAGTAATGCAAGCAATAATAAATTTGATCTTTGTAAAACTAATAATTCTCGCTGACCTTTTGTCTTCATGGATTGCAGTCTGCACGGTTTGCACCTGCGCCCGTTTTTGCGCACAGCGCTTTTTCCGCAAGGCTGGAGCATGATGAGAAGGAGAAGGGGGGAAAACGGATGGCACTGCTCCAGGTTTTAAGATTTTTCTCTTCAAGCCTGGTTTGTAGTCGTCAGGCGTAAAGTGCAGGCTGCACACCTTTGAACGGTCACTCGGTTCCCAAACTTGACTGCCTGAACCTGGAAAAAGTCGGTGAATATAGTTTGCGGCTTTGTAACATATGGTCATAAGCACTCTTTTTTATTATTTTACGCGCAGTAACAAAAAACCAATGCCTCAGTCGCACTTGTTCACAGAGTTCGCAAATGGGAGAGCAGTTTCCTTCTCCGATTTATAAAGCTCGTTTTTCCGCGTTAATTTAGAAGAGAAAACTGCCGCCACGTTAAAGTGCGAAATAATATTTATTTTAGTACTTTCCCGCTTAATAAGCGAATTGCATATATATATTCAATTACACGTACGTTCTCCACAGCCTTTATGTAGCCGCCGTGCCGTTCAGAAAATCCACTTTA
The DNA here is from genome assembly GCF_050947875.1 of Dermacentor variabilis. NCBI lineage: Eukaryota > Metazoa > Arthropoda > Arachnida > Ixodida > Ixodidae > Dermacentor > Dermacentor variabilis. The sequence continues at coordinate 15,892,298 of NW_027460280.1, forward strand.
GCAATGTAGAAAGAGTTTTAATCTTCCGTATAGCGACATAAGTTTGTGTCACGCAAAGCAGTAGCGTTTTAAAGAATTGGGTCACCTGTTGCAAGCCTTCAATTTCTTTGCATATGAAACAGTACGGAAAAAAGAAACAGGAAAGAACTCACCTATCCTTCCGACTGCCTCGATCCATTTTGTGCGTACGTCCGTGGCAGGAAACTCGTGAAAACTGATGCCAGATCCTTTGCTTTGTTCTGACTTACATAGTGGCACACAGCAGTATACCATAATGTGATCGTTACGTTATCTTATCTGTAATTAACTCAAGAAAGCTGCACGCAGTTAGGTCTGAAGCTACATGCCTTCTGCGGCGTCTGCAGATTCTCGCAGTCTGCGCGTTGTCTGTGTAACATATCGTCTGCGCCATTCTTTTAAATTTCCTCGTTCATATTAAATATATGAAGTTCTTTAATATTCTATTTGATTATTACTCCACTGCACCACATTTTATTGTATGAATGTTCTCGTAATCAGATTTTTTTTCTCTTCTACGAAGGCAACGAAAGGACAATGTTACCGTCTGCCGGCTGTACTCGTTGTTTTCCTTTCTTGCGGCACTCTTTCTACACTATGTCGTCATTGAAATGCGAAGCACTCTTTCGTAAACTTTGTTTTATTTGTAATTTCTTGAATTTGGTGCATTTACAAACAACGTAAACGCTTCGTGGCTGCCGAAATAGCGGCGCGAGCGCTGGAACAGATCGCAGAAGCAGACGACAGCGAACAGGTTATGACTAGCGCCACTCTGCTCGTACGTTCTGTCCCTAGCGGCAAAAGGGGCGAACTAGACCAGGCGTGCTGGAGGAGGGAGATCTGTGCAGGTCTGGAGTTCAGTAGGTCGTGGTCTAGCCACCCTACCCATGCATTGAAATTGGGAACCGCAAGAGCGCCGCCATGTTGCTACGCGCCGAGGTTGCCAGCTCCTGAGACGGTTGCTAGGCTTGGTGACAGTAGTCAGTCTTAATCCGGCAACCGTAGCAGCGTAGCAGCATGGCGTCTCGCTTGTAGTGGCGTGATGTATGCGTGCAGCCGTGTGTTTGGGCTTTATAAGTTGGTTCTTTATTCTATGTTGCGGGATAGTGTGTGTGTGGTCCATGTTGGCCGTACAGGTGGCAGTTATGCAACCGAGGGATGATCCTGTTGAAGTTTCCGGCAGTATGCGGTTTTCAGCGGTCACGCCTGTTGCAGGAGTGTCACTCGAGGAGGTTACGAGCTGGAAGCTGTGGTCAGATTCCTCGTTGGCATTCCGCAATTCTCTTCGTACGGGCGCGGTATGTTGCAAAAGCCGCTTTCGCGATCTATCGTCGCGACGATAGATCGGGTTTTTTTATTATTGTAAGTACTGATCCAGCTGTAGTGTGGGTGTGGTCCATGTTGGCCGTACAGGTGGCAGTTATGCAACCGAGGGATAATCCTGTTGAAGTTTCCGGCGGTATGCGGTTTTCAGCGGTCACGCCTGTTGCAGGAGTGTCACTCGAGGAGGTTACGAGCTCGAAGCTGTGGTCAGATTCCTCGTAGGCGTTCCGCAATTCTCTCCGTACGGGCGCGGTATGTTGCAAAAGGCGCTTTCGCGATCTATCGTCGCGACGATAGATCGGGTTTTTTTATTATTGTAAGTACTGATCCAGCTGTAGGGCACATGTAGCCGACAAACGGAAGTCTCAGGAGAGCACCTGAGATTATAATAAAGCAGGCGGCGCAGGAACTCCAGGGCACCCAAGGGACAGTGGGGGGATCAAAGCACGAAGCATAACGGTACGTAGGTTGGGGCCGCCGAGGCAGGTGTGTGCCAGGGAGTGTTCGCACGGACAGCTCCCCTGGCAAGCGCAGCGGTGCCTCGCAAGGTCGAGATACCTTAAAGTCACCTGCGCCCATGATCTTTCTTTTGCCTCGGTGCAGTGAGCAGCACGATTAACGAGAATAATATGGAGGGCATCTGGTGCAGTCGCAAATGTGTCATGGCAAATTTAGCTCGCGTCGCCTGGCGTGTGTAGTAATATCAGAGTTGGTTGTATGAACTTTATGCATAATACGCTTTGTTACGGTACCTTAACGGAATGGGTCTAGAGGACGGTGTTGGTACATTTTTTCGCACCGCCCTAATCCTATACCCTCCACTACAAACACACACACATACCCCCCCCCCCCCCCTTTTTTTATGTATACGTACAATTCCTTGCCATGACGGATCATAGCCTCCTTTATTTTTGAAAAATAGAGGAGGCTATGGACGGATTGACCAGTTCACGTTGTCAACTTGTCAGTAACTGTCATAGGAATCACTGTCATAAACACAATTCCACGATCGGACTGTTTACTTTCATTTTTTCTTGTAACACTGAGGACTACATAGAACTTTATTTTGTATATGTGAGAGAAGTATGCGGATATCACGAGCTTAAGCCAATGTGCGATACACAGACAAACCAGTTGCTACAACATGAACTGCATTGAGGGCCACACAACACATACGTAATTAAAGGTGCGAAATATAGGGGGAAGCTTCAAAATACACTCTGTAGCACTGCAAAGTATAACATATATTGTATGTGTACAATAAATGTTCAAAAAAACAATGCATCAATGTCCCATTTGCCTTCAAGTTTATTATCAAGTTCAAGTTTACTGAAGTTTATTATGAGCATATGTACAACAGGAATCTACTGACACACCCGCAGTCAAGGTGGCTGTCCGAGGTGTGCTGGCTGCCTCAGTGTAAGAAAAAGAAATTGGGTGAATGTCGACACCAGTGCCACTGCTTCTTGCCTCTGACCTGCACGTGCCTCCGCGGCATCTTTGTGCACAAGTGTGCTGGCGTGGCGTAGGAGTCATCCGAGAGAAAGAGTATCGTTTACATGGAGAAGTGGCTGTTCACATTGCCTGTCGCTTTCCCTCAAATGTTTCCTTGGCGACAAGGCTGACACACCTGCAGTCAAGGTGGCTGTTCGAGGTGTGCTGGCTGCCTAAATGAAAGAAAAAGAAAGAAATTAGATGAATATCGATACCAGTGCTATTGCTTCTTGCCTCTTACCTGCATTTGCCTCCACGGCCTCTTGGCTTGCAAAGTCTGTGTGAGGGAGCTGCTGTGGCTAGGCGTAGGCATTGTCTAAGCAAAAAGAAAAGGCCATTCAAATGGGGAATTGTGGAAATAAATGCAGTTGTTATGTCTGCTTCTTGCAGTCTTCTTGCCTAAAAGTTTTCAAACATAGTGTCCAATATACACCAGCACTTTGCCTGCTTCTGCTTTATACCTGCAGGTGTTGCTGCGAGATCCTTAGTATGGCTGCGTGCAGCATTGTAACACTTGGTGGAGGCATTTGAAGTGGTAGCCAAAAATATATAGAATCATCCTTGTCCGCATGAATGTTTTCAATTTCTAAATGCAGTGGTAACTATCACTATTAGTGCAAGGCCCCCCACATCTATGCGGCAAGTGCCATAGCTCGAAACTGAATTTTTCCTTTAGTGTTTCACAAGGCGTCTGATATGTCCACATTAGATGCGATGTGTTTGTTTTTATTTATCCCAGTGTGGAGAAAGCATCATTAAATTGTTTTTTTTTTTTCATTTTGGCATGTCTTGCTTTTTGGTTTATTTCTGAATTTATCAAGCAGCAGTCCCATAATACTAAAGTGACTTATGTAATGGCAATCAGCTTTTGTTTTGCAGAAAAACAACGCATTTCCTGGCCCATTGTTTGACATCCCCTCACGCGCATAATTTTGCTGAGTATTCTACCTATATTGACTTGCTTGACCTCCACTAAAGAGTCTTGCATTTTCAAATATGACTCTTTCCTTAAAATCATTCAACACTTCTCATAATTTCTGTACCTTGGGCTTCCGATACTCTGCATTCACCATATTTGCTTGTTGTTTCTGACTAGAAATGTCTTCTTTAATTTAGAGCTTAAATTTTACCTTTTACAACACACGGAAGGGCTTGCCATTGCATATCTGCATAAAAGAGAAACATGTTTCATTAAACATTTGCAAAATCCAATTGAAGATTGATGAATGCAGCTTGCAGTGCGATATGATTGAATGAGCCATAAAAGTAACTCATCTCACTTGGTAAATTAAAGCACATATTAGTGTGATGCACAAGATACGTTACACGAACGTGGTGGGTTCTCTTGCTTATACAGCAAAATAATCGGTGCGAGAGAAAAAAAAATTATTTTTGCATACCCCTTGTACACACTGATTTAAGGAAAATGAGCTGGAGCTGTCCACATGATCTGCTTATTTTACCTGTGAGTATGGTCAACAAAAATGTGTCCCAGCTGCTTAGTGGTATTTGAGATTATGTCAGTATTGCATATGTGCCTGTTGTCTAAAATAATTGAATTTCCAAAATGCTCGCAGGGATCTGATGTGCATATCTGCAGTTTATGGATACATGTAAAAGACTCAGCATCAAGTGCAAATGAACGGTCCCACAGGTCCGGAGTCGATCATGCAAATAGATTCGCTGCACAAATTTGTGACCAGAAAAGATATTCCACATGAAATGGCATGCAAGGAAGTGTTGAAAATATTGCACAGTTAATAAAACGCCTACGTTATTAATATGTGGGTTGATGCCCTCGTTATGCAAAACGGAGGTGAGGCATGCAGACAGGAAAATATTATATAGAGTATTTACAAGCAAACAACACGAGGGCCGCCCACTTCTCTACTCTTGTGTCCTGTCTGCACGCCTCACCTCTGTTTTGCATAGCGAATCCTTACCAACTAGCTCAGCTTTCTGTCGTTCTAAGTCTCGATGCACTTGATTTCGTCCGCATTAGGCACTCGCCTCTTGATTACTTCGTGGCACAGAAATACTCGACATCAGGCTGTTTTTCTGCTGTGGCCTGTGTAGAAGCATGATTGTTTAAAGTGCAACAATTAAACAGATTCTTTGAGTTGCGTGTGGCTTCGCCAGTACACTTCCGGTGCGCTGGTCCGCCTGTCCAGCAATTTCCTGCTGAAGGGAAACCTGCAAATAAAAACACCGCTCCGCATGTAGAAAAATGCTCTACTGTGACGCTTCTCAAACGACTGTGACGCACCACAAGAGCTGCCTACTCGCGTGATATTCTCAACAAGGAGATACATTCGTTTACTTACATGTGAAGGTATATGCCAGAGCACTTCGATGCTTCAGCGGCACATAAGGCACGAGTGTGCCATAGCGTCCGATGTCGACGCGCGATCGCATGTCAAACCTAAACTAGGACCCTAGCCATATACCACGACACAACGTTGCCACGACATATACCGTCATTCCCATGACGGCACGGTGCCACAGAACACCTATGACGGTGCCCCCTTAAGAAACTCCCATAGACGGTGGCGCCAGATTACCCTCTAGGTGTTATAGCATAGTGAGAAGCTCTATGTGTTATAGTGAGAAACTCTATGCCATTGGCCCCCTATGGAGCGTCCTCGATCACCCGCACCGGTGCGCACCGGGGCGCCTTGGTGCGCACTTTCATCCTCGATCACCGGAAGCGCACCGTGTTGGAGCGGTTTTCTGTTGCCCCGTCTCTCACCGAGAAAATCGGCGGTGCGCCGGGGTGCAATCCCAGCAAGCAATGCGGGACGCGCGCGCGCACAGCCGACTGCAGAACCGCGGACGCTCTGGCCGTGCTAGCTGCGGTTGCAACGGAGTTGACGGAGTTAGCTAGTGGAGATGTCGGCAATGAGAAAGGAAGCGCTGCTAGTTGCCGCAATCGATGAGCTTTTTTCAAGTTCGTCTGACAGCGAAGACGACATGCTGATCGACCTCGTCCAAAAACAATGGGGTGAAGAGCTGCCGAAAGTGGACAGGTTCGTTGAACGGGTCGTCAGGATTAATGATAAAATACATTGGTGTTTGCTTGCAACCAGGTATGTCGGAGCACGCAGCTTGACAAGGTTCAAGCGCTTGCCGCGGATGCTCAGCACCTGCAAACAAATGTTTGCGCGCGCGTGTTCGCGCACGTTTTGCGCGCCAGGGGCACTGCATGCGAGCACCCTGCACGGGGTGCAGTTTTGTCCTCGATTTTGACCCTCCGCAGTGCGCCACCACCGCAGTGCAAGGCGCAACATTCTGGTTTCGGGGCAACCCCGGGGCAAGGTGATCGAGGACGCTGTTAGAAGCTCTATGATGTCAAGAGTAGACCGTCACGTACATTTTGCTAAGACGGGTTGTGCAAAAAAGGGATCGTTGTAATTGAATGTGAAAATGTACATACATATAAAACTGCAAAATAAAATGGCTACAATTTTTCTACCTTTAGACGACGACGCCTTGTCCGACCTGGCAACACTGGCCTGCGTGTGCTGTGGTACACAGTCTAGTACACAGATTGTCCACAGCAATGCCTTGCTGTAGCATGCTGTACGAATGAGCACGCTATGGAGCTTATCTCATGATTGTGTATGGTAGCGACCGGCTCTTTGCTAAATTGGCTTCGTTATTTTAGCATCGTGGTTAACCTCAGGTACTGCTTGTTCCAACCAGTGGCTGTAGCAAGTAGCACGTGTCCGCAGTAGTTGTTGAGTGGTAATATCAGTAATAGTTCCAACGATCCGACGGCGACAACGTTGACAGAGGCGAGACTACACCGTGTCGTAATAACGAGACAAGAACATTTATTTGGAACGTCAAGTCGCGGCTACTCTTGACACTGCGCATTTGCAAAGCTACGCGTGTGCGCGGCAAGTGCGGCTGTCTTGATGCATAAGTAACGGGAACTGTTCACGCAGATGCGAGTCTTGCAAACGCGAGAAATGGCAGTAGCACTAGCCATGAATTACCGGTGCTGTGTCCGGGAGCTTATGCGGCTGCCTGGCCGGTGCAGCTCCCTGCCAGAGTTGTGCGCATTGCCTGCAAGAGCTTTGACAGACATGCGGACGTCGGCACTGTACATTCGCGGTAAGGAAGCGCGCAACAGGCGAGCGCTTCTGCTACCATACATTGAAATAGACAAAATAGTTAACGACCTTCCAGCACTGCAGAAGACTCTGCAGCTGAGAGACATCGGTTTGGACATATCTCCTTTGAGTACAAAACTGCCTTCTTTAAGAATTGTGAAGAATGAATTGAAAAGAGTCCAAGTGGAGATCGTACAGCTGACGCGTGCATTGGCAGACTACTGGAAGGCGAGCACTGAAGACCAGGAGCATAATAGCGAATCGGAACTCAAAGCACGGCTTCAAGCTCACTACATGACCGAGCGAGAAGTAAAGCAGTCTTTGTATGCAAAGGAGGAAGAAGTCATCCCCTTAATACTGCGGCTGCCCAACTTTGTCCAACCACCAAGTGAGGTGATCAAGTTGGAGTGCTCAGAATACGGCATTCGATCCACATTTCCGTTTCACCCGGCATCGCATGTCGACATCGCCAGCACCGACATCATCCTGCGGCACGAGCCTCGGCTGTGCTACCTAAAGGGCGCGCCGGCACTGCTACATCTTCAGCTGTGCAGGTTCTTTAGTGAACGTTTGATGTCACTGGACAGCACACTAATGAGTGGACCAGACTGGGTCGTAGATACCGTGTTAGAGGGCTGTGGCACCGATCCAAACAACCTAGACCACACCATGGCCATTGAAAACAAGGAACACAGTGGAGGTCACCACATGCACTTGGTTGGATCATCAGCGCTAGAGTCATTTGCAGCTTACCTGGCCCGGCGCCAGCCCAAAGACGTACCAATGAGTTTCCACACAGTCGGCCGCCGTTACATAGCTAAGTGCGACGCACGCCTGCCTGGTCTCTTCTCGCTCACCCAATCTACGAAGGTGGCTGCTTTTGTGGCCTGCCATCGTGAAGAGTTGATGCCCGCATTTGAAAAGCTGCTGGCAGCTGTCAAGCAGTGGTACCAAGAACTGGAACTGCCCTTTCGCCTTGTTCTTGCTGAGCCACCAGAGCTTGGCTTCATTGAAAGCCTACGTGTGTCCATTGAAGTTTGGTCACCTGCACAAAACAGGTATATACCTAGTGGCTTCCTCAGCCTACATGATGACTTTGTGAGCAGGAGGCTCATTATGGTTTCTGGAACCAAGGCATCAGATGCAGAATTTTTGCACACCACTTATGCTTGCATTGCCAATGTGCATGTCTTAGTGGCATGCATTATGGAAAATACACAGACAAAGGAAAAGGCATTCACGTTTCCAGCAACTCTCAAGGATACCTATGGAAGCCCATTTACTTCTCGTGGGTGAACCACAGGGGTGCAAAAGTAGCATTCAAGATTGAGAGCCAGAATAAAGTTGCATATATTGTAGTATATAACCAGCTTGCCTATAATGTCCATATTAATCTGCCCCCTTCCGCTTCTCTGCATTATTCAGCTATTGTAAAAGTGTGATAAAGTTTTTCTGTCTTGATATAGTTGTGGCAACGAAGGTCATATGTGACCTAGCATATGTCATATGCCTTTTATATTCCGGTAAATGCCTTATGTCTCTCCAGTCAGGATTAGGATATGTGGGCAACTGTAGGCACATTAAGTTTTTTTATGGTGCTTGATGCTCCTGCACACATATAAAGCAAAATGGACTTCTTCGTGAAAACACCATGGTGGCCATTCAGCACAGTTGCCAATAGAAGTGCCATTCTTGGTGTCACAGGCATAGAAAGAGCACTTATGGCAGCACCATCAGTCATGCTTCCAGGTCTGATGACTTGTTTAGTAAGAAAGCTGTTGTGATTTTATGTAGTATTATGGCAGGCTCACAAACTTATCTTCACTGGGGCACTTGGCTGTTTGCCAGGCCACTGTCAACCTGCAATTCTTGAAGTAGGTTTTCACCAGCCACTGGTGGCTGAAAACTTGCTTGGTTTTGTCAAAGGGATCCTCAAACATGTTTGCAGCGACCATTTTTTGGTTATGGGTTGTGTAGATTGATGGTAGGAGAGAGAATTGCAAGGGAAGAATGGGAGCGATAAGGGTACACAGTCTGAAGTTATTCAGCTGAGAAATTAAAAAAAAAAAATGCGTGCCATCAGTTTAAATTACGCGCGGTCTTTCTCCATTTCTCTCACCCATTGATAGCCCATCGCTACCAATGGCAAGAGCCGAAAATGCTTATGTAGCTGGAGTTCGCACTCCATGTTTGCCTACTTGTTCTCAGATTCCAGTTACTCTGGTGTGCTGGTAATGCTGGTCGAGCAACGTGTGGCTGCACAACAGTTCCTCAGTTCAGCCTTAATTCAGCGCTGCACCTTGAGCATCAAAAAGGGTGTGGCAACAACAATGCACCAAGGTGAGGAACCTGCACCATGAGAACAATGTAAAAAGTGAGGCAGCGAGACTACATGGCTGTTACGAGCATACAAAAGCAAGAAGCTTTCGTGTTCAGAGGCCAGAGGTATGCCACCATACCAGAGGTGAAAGAACCAGCATCCCTACCTAGTTTTGTGGTTGTGATTTTTTTTTTGTGCAGCCATATTTGTTTGCGTTGATATATAAATTACAGCAAACAAAAATAAAATCACCTGTTAATTTATGCTTTTGCTGCAGTGCAGTGGTTATCTGCAACTTACGGTGATTCCACTGGTCGTTCTAGAGTGGGGTGTTGAATCCTTGAGAACAAAATTCGGCACAGAGCGACCCAATCCAGATTGGCCAGTGAGAAATGAACATGCTCCGGCAGGGAGCACAGTGGAAGTTGGGTGCCCGCCATATGCGGCAACAATTTCGCGATTTCATCATTTGCACCTTAAATACCATTTCCTAAGGCATATGCAATTCCTTGTCATTGTTGCTGCTACTTTCCAATAAACTAGAGCTGCTGTCAGAATCGCTCAAGGCAAGAAGCACTGCCACATGGTTGAGCAACACCATTTCGAGAATGTAAACAACTCCACAGGGTTACCAAACAACGCCTCAAAAAGAGCTAAAAACAGCGAAGCAACACAACCAGTACGGAAGTGATGCCAACACGTCATCGGTGTTCCGGAGAAATCTATCTCTGCTCGGGGGCGGATCAATGAGGAGCACTTTGTCGCGGAGCCAGTTGATCCCAGTTGACCAGTGGAAAACTCAAACTTTGCTTGAGTGATTAAAATATTAAATATTTCAATATCGCCACTTTGACCTATGCTAGAAGCAGCTCCAACCATCAGTCTATGCCAACAGAAATATGGTGGCTTGAAAAGTGTTCGAGGGCCAGTTTAAAGCCAATGCACCAGTGATGATATAGGTGGCGTGTTAGAGCTTTGACAATCAGCTGTGATGGCCCACAGAAAAGATGTTTGCGTGAGGTCAACGCTTTCCACTTGACTAGCTGGCTAGCTATAGTGCAGAGCCTCTGTCACTAGGCAGGAGTGGAAAGGGGTGTGCATGCTTGCATTGCTGCACCAATAGTACGACGGGCCGCACTCTTGCACAAAGTTGTCAAAAACACTTCAGCAGCCTTGCATGGCCTCCTACAGCCATACGTTTGGGTGCTTACAATTCAAAATTTCCTTCATTTTGTTTCATAACTGCAGCTTTAAAAGGACACTAAAGGGAAACATTATTTCACCTGTATTAGTGATTACCCTTCTACAATACCAAAAATGCCGCTCTTACCGTGAGAAGAGGCTTCGTAAGCCAAAAAAGGGCAAATAGGTGGCAACGCCGTCTTGAAGTTCCTGCACGAGATTGCAGTGATGTTCTGCATTTTGATGGTGTCTGCTAGGGCCTAGCTAATTGTTTATTGATAAAAGGGGACTACATTGTGTTCTCAAGGAGCCAAGCATTCAACATGGCAAGTTTCGAGAACTACCGGGCCAAGGCAGCCCAACTACAAAAAGATAATTTGAAATTTGTGACTTCACGCTGGTGTACCGGCACTGAAGCTTCAGTGCAAAATTAAAAAATTGAAATTTTGCCTTCATTTTCTCCTGTAATAATCAACCTCTTATCACCAAAGTAACGAAAATTCAATGAATATTTCATCAGTGCAAACTGGTTTAGAAGCTCTTTAGTGTCCCATTAAAGATGCTTGTTCACTCAAAAGTTGAATGTGTAGCTTCTGTGCGGGGTCCAGACTCTGAATAATTAACTTCCATGGATAAATGCATACGGCACCGTGCTGCTTGATTTATTCTTGCCAATTATCACTAAACTTCCAGCAAAGTTTAGTCATCTACCAAGTTTTGCATCTCAAATTGTAATACAATGCTTCTGCCTGCTTCACAAAATTTTTCATCGTGATGTTTTGAGCAATTTGCTTTTGTCTAGTCCATTGTAGACATCACAGGCCATATATCATCTTAATCTTAGACCAATTTTCTACAGCACAAAAATATTCTATTATTTATTCCTACCATAAATGATTAATGAGTGGAATTCCTTTTGTGAGTTGATGGTTTTCATTTCTGATAAATTTAAATCAGGTTTAAGTATTCACTTTAGTGGCCAAATGTAATCATGCCTATGAACTGTGCTTCTATGCCACCTGTGTTGTTTTCTTGTTTTTCTTCCTCTTTCTATTTTGTGAACAATTTTGACGTGTCACTGGATGTACTGGACTCTGTTGTTCATGTGCTCAGATTTTTTAGGTCTTTATTGCGGTTCAAGGACCAAGCAGGTGGGAGTACAACAATACAAGAACACTGGAAAACAAAATACAGACATGTGAAAAAGAATGGAAATGTGTTAACCTTTGAGAAAACATAAATTTGGTGAGACACTCAAATGCAGCATAAATATAAAGGCTGTGTGGTGCAGCGCAAAGTGGGACACAGAAACACGAAGCGCCAACTGAGAGCGCTGGTCCTCGTGTTACTGGGTCCCGCTTCGCATTGCACCACACAGCCGCCTGGAAAACTAACTAGTCCCAACCATCACCCCATCAATATAAAGAAAAATAGTTCAATAACACTTTTTCAAATGCTTTCACATCATCAATGATTAGCAGACTTTCAGGCGACACGTTCCAGTGTGGGATAGTGCGAGGGAAAAACGAATGCTGAAAAAGCATAGTGCGAGCAGACTGTGGTGCTATCTGAAGATTACGAGTGTGACGTGTTGGCCTTAATAAACGGGGGCGAACATATGAGTTGGGGTTGACAGTAAATTGATTAATGAGCAATAAAAACAAGGATTTTATTCTAGCAACAGCTCTCCTCTTTTTTTTAGACAAAATGTTGTTAGCCATGAGCTGAGTTGGTGAATCCTTGCGACAATAGGAGTTAAAATCAAACAAACTGCCTTTCTTTTAATGATTTCAAGCTTTTAAATGTCTTTCTTTAAGTACGGATCCCAAGCTATGCTCGCGTATTCTAGCTGGGGCCTCAAGAGCATATCATATGTGTGCATTTTTTATGAGATGGGCAACTGTTAGTTTTCAAAGAAACCCAAGTATTCTTGAGGTGGATGCACAAGATTTATTACTGTGATTGGACCATGATAGATTATTATAGTAACCCCTAAATATTTATGTTCATAAGCTTGGTTTAATAAGTGCTTGTTAAATTTATAATCATATTACAGAGTATTTCTCTTTCTAGAGACCTGAAAAAAAAAAACAGATTATGTGTCATTTGATTTCATAGAACAAACCTGGTACCACTCTGAACAGTGTTAAGGCTAGTCTGTAAGCATTCTTCGTCGCTCAGTGAAGTGACAGTTTTAAAGTCAATGCAGTCATCTGCAAATAACCTCATGCCTACTGATGATTTCTCGGTTGTTGAGATAATATCATCTATATAGATAAGGAAGAGTACTGGGCCAAGAACACTGCCCTGGGGAACTCCATATGATACCTGGAGGACCCCAGATGAGCAGCTTTGCACCTGAAAAAACTCTTTGAGAGGTAAAAAATGAATCCATTTGACAAGAGTTAGAAGACCAGTATCCTGCAGTTTTAATGCAAGTTTGTTGTATAAAATGTGATGAAATGCCTTACTGAAATTTAAAAATACATCAATTTGTTCGCCTTTGTGAAGTGCTAGTGCCAGTTCATGAATGGTTGTAGCTAGTTGGGTGGTGGTAGGCACACGGTTCCTAGAGCTGTGTTGGAAGTGAGAAATAATTTTCTTTGTATCTAGAAATGAACAATGTAATTGTAAACCAAATCTTCCGTAAGCTTGGACAGAGAATGTTAGTGAAATTGGTCAGTAGTTAGAAGCATTCAGTTGATCACCTCTTTTAAGGTAATTTTTATTTATTTTATTTATTTTTTATTTTCAAATACTGTTGGCCGTCTTGGCCGTAACAGGGTGGGTACAGCAGGTTTGCACATAGCGTAAAAAATGTAAACACTTTACAAACGTAAATAGGACATGAAGCAATGAATGTTGGAAATACAATGCAAAACAAATAACGAAATGCAATAGTTTGGCTAAGAAATGCATGTTTCTAACACTGTGACAGTGATATTGGAAGCAGCATAAAAGAAAGACTATTGTATGTATTTCTGGAATAGTGTGACAATTTTTGCATGGCACCACTAAGATTCAATTTCATAAAAGGTTTTTAACGCGTTCCTCAAAGATTTTAATGCTACTCGAATGCAAAACAGACGCCGGCAAACTGTTCCATTCCTTAATCGTTCGCAGAAAAAATGAATAAGCGTACATGTCCAGATATGCTTTTGGAATTGAGAACATGCAATGATTGCTTGATCTGACGTTTCTAGCCTGCCTGGGAGCAAGATAGGGTGTGGTTTCAATATTGAAGTGGCCTTTTGATAACAAAAAAAGAAATTTAAGTCTAGCCAACTTACGCCGTTGAGCCAGTGGAGGCAAATCAAGCAACCGAAGCATTTCGGAAACAGAGTCAGTACGGTAATCCCTGGAAAGAATGAACCTTGCAGATTTTCTCTATCTACTCAATGCGGTTTATTAATCCTGATTGAAACGGATCCCAAATGACCCTGGCATACTCTAACGTTGGTCTAATGTAAGTTAAATATGCAAGTAGTTTGACGGGTGTCGTTAATAGCTTTAATTTTCGGCGAAGGAACCATAACTTTTTTTCTGCAGCTCCACAAATTCTGTCTATGTGTGATTTCCAACTTAAGTCTTTCGAAATTGTTAAACCTAGGTATTTTATTGTTTCAGCTTCGGTTAGAATTGTTGAGTTCATCTCATAATTACACTCAATAACATGCTTTGTTTTGTTTGTAACTCTGAGCATGACTGATTTAGATTCGTTAATTTTCGTTTTACTTTTTGCGGCCCAGACTTCTACAGCTTTAAGGGCTTGACTAAGTGACGCCTGATCATTTTGGTTATTGATTGCACGATATAATAAACAATCGTCTGAAAATAACCGGATGGGTATGTCGTTACTTATGTTATGAGCAATATCATTTATGTAAACTAGAAAAAGAAGTGGTCCTAAAACGGATCCCTGTGGAACGCCTGAGGTTATTTTTAATTGGTTAGATTTGTTACCATTTATTTCAACGTATTGTGTCCGATCTGTTAGATATGAGCGGATCCACATAACACCATAATTTATATTCATTTCCATCAGTTTTTTTAATTAATTCATTATGTACGACCAGATTGAAAGCCTTTGAGTAATCTAAAAATACAGCGTCGACCTGCTTTCTATTGTTCAAGGAAGCTGAAAAATCGTTGATCGTTTCTATCAACTGTGTGACAGTCGAAAGGTGCTGTCGAAACCCGTGCTGGTTGGGAAAAAAAGCATTCTTGTCTTCAAGGTAGGTGTAGATTGACTTTGAAACTATGTGTTCAAGTAGCTTGCAGCATACACACATGAGTGAAATTGGCCGATAGTTTCCAATATGTTGCCTTTCACCAGACTTGTGAACCAGAACCACTTTTGCGACCAGCCAGTCATCTGGGACCCGTTTTTGTTTCAGCGAAGAATTAAAAATGATCTCTAGATAGTGAGCTACCCATTCCGCATATCTGCGCAGAAAGGCATTTGGTATGCCGTCTGGACCTACAGATTTCTTATCGGTAATTTTAAGCGAAAGAGCTACAATGCCTTCATGCGAAACCTGAATATTAGGCATTGGTGATGTGTACGGGGATTCTAGAGAGAGGGGAGAAAGACCATCTGCAGAAGTGTCAGTAAAGACAGATTGAAAAAAAATCATTAATACATACTGCCATACGCGAGTTGTCCGACACAAGTTCGCCATTAGTGACAATGACACTTGGACCTTCGTTATTATGCGACAAATGGCGCCAAAAACAGTGTGGATCGTGCTTCATAAAATTAGTTAATGTCACGTCATAGTAATTTGTTTTCGCAGCAGCCATATTTGTGCGCAATATAGAGCTTAGCGCCGAAGTTTTATTATGATCTTTGTTTGACTTCTGTCTCTCACGGTTAATTTTCTGCTTTAAATGTATAATTTCGCGGGTTATCCACAGGTTCCATTTATTTATTTTCTTCTTCCGAGTAGGCACAAATTTGTTTACGCAGTAAAAAACAATATCTTTAAACGCAATCCACATCGCATTGACGTCATCCGTCGAAGTGAATTCATCAAAACACAGCGAAAGATTATCAATAATGCTTGTGTCATCGGCTCTGTCGAAGCATAGAACATGCGTAGTACTACCAGCCTTCGGGTATACAGCGGTAGACTATCTCCACATAAACTAGCTTATGATCCGAGAGGCCAGTTTCAACCAATACGTCGTAGTCTTCAAATCGCCCGTATAGGAACACCAAGTCTAATACAGATCTTGATTTCCCAACTACGTGTGTGCACTCATGAACTACCTGTTGTAAATGCTTACTGAAAGCTATTTCTAGAAGTAGTTCATAATGGGCATCTTCGCGAGGCTGAACGTTAAGCGTGGACCAATCAATCCGTGGCAAGTTGAAATCCGCAGCAATGATTATGTGACAGCTGTGCTTTTTAAAGCTTTCTAAGTATAGCTGCATATGTTCAAGATAGAAAATGGGTGATTTAGGCGGTCTATAAACAGTTCCAAGAATTATCCTTGTTTTATCTAGCTTAATTTCACACCAGATGCTTTCATGTGTTGGAATGCCAGTAATTTGCACACAGTCAATATCGGCCTTGAATACAATAGCAACTTCGGCCCCACGAGCATCACGGTCTCTTCGTATGATTTTGTAATTAGGTGGTACGAGCTCTTGGTCTTGTATTTTGGGCCGCAGCCACGTTTCGGTTATTGTAAGCACATGGGGATCGTAATTAGCCAGGATATATTCTAAGTCTCCAATTTTGTTTAATAAACTTCTAGCGTTCAAATTGATCAAGCGGAAGGCATTCGAATCACATTTTTTGTTCCATCAGTCACCCGTACCAGCAGTAGGGCGTCTGTTAGGATACGGAACCTTCACATGGCTGCGCTTTGATTGATCCCACGCGCACACGTCAGAGTCCACATGTAGTCTGTCGTAATTCAAGCGCATGCGATGCCCGTCCTCCCTTTCTTGTTTCGCGGAATCCCAGAGCATTTTACGCTTCGCCAGCGCTTCTTTTGAAAAATCATCAGAAATGGAGACGCCGCTGCCCTTCAGCTTTCTGCATTGTTTGCAATTTTAGCTTTTTCCCTGTAGTCATACAACCTGAGAATTACAGGTCGAGGCCGGGCGCTCTTTTTTACTATCCGATCTGTTTGTTCCACGGTACTCAAGTTGACGCCAAGTTTTTCTTTGAATACACCTACTAACACTTTCGCTTCAAGGTCAGTTAAGGATTCCTTCTCGCCTTCTGCTATTCCAAATACCGCTAGGTTATTCCGCCTACTTCTGTCCTCAAAGCTGTCCATTCTGCTGCTGCCAAAGTGTACTCTCTAACTCTTTTACTGTTTTAGACAATTGAGCAATTGTACTCGCCTGTTCTTTGAATATTTAAAGGCTGTTTTCAACCACCTTCAGTCGCTTGCTCATGCTCTCTAGATCTGATTGTATTGCCTTTTGGCCATCGCACAATTCCTTTAACATCACCTTCGTTTCTGGCCCAGGGTTCATTTCTACGTCGCCAGACAGCAACAGACATAAAGATGCAAAACCGGAAAAAATCACTTCTGGGCACGGCAGCACAACAGCAAAGCGATTATCATTCTTGTAGCCATAAAAATAGCAAAGGGCAGGAAGAAAGAGAAGCTTCTGGTTTGCTACCCAACACTGGGGGAAATGCAAGTGGGAAAGAAGGACGGAAGGAATAGCAAAGAAAGAAAACGTGTGAAACTTTCATGGGGTGGAGGATTCCTGGGAGTATCGAGGCCTCTATTGGGCCACTCGAATGCAGAAACTTCAATAATGCCTTGCATAGGCACCAACTACGTGGGGGCTCCGAGGGGTGGGGCTCTCCAGCGATGCCGCAGCCTGTTCCCTCCCCCCAAAGTGTTATTACTAGAGTTCTGCTACCCACATCATTTGATGTTTCTTTTGAGTTGCCTCTACCTTTTCACTTAGAATTTTATTGTGGCTAAAAGCTTACTGCATCATTGTCGATGCGAATGTGCACAGCTTTTAATTCATACTTTCGCTTTATTGTGCACATGGCTGCAGGGGCGTCCGCAGTCGTTTGGTGTGTTGTGACACCACATACCCGAGCACACGAGGGTTGGACCCTCCCGCGTGTAGCCGAGCGCGGCGTAACCGTGTCTGGGGAAAGGGGGATCCTGGGGGTTGAGCTGATGCTGGGTGTTTGGACCTTTAAGGCCCCCCGGCGGAGGCAACACACCTCTTTGGCCTCTGCTTCACATAGACGGCACCTCCAGGCGGACCCACCTGTAGGAAATCAGCAGTCACCTTTTCCTGTCCTCCTCTTCAATCTTCGTCTTTCTCTCTAGCCTTTTCATCTTTCCTGTCTCCTTTTCACTTCTTACTTCCGAATTTCCTGGCGGAAAGGGTTAACCATGTGTTATATATCCAGTCTTGGGTATGTACATTAGGTTATAGTGGCGGTGTATGGCTGGCGCCTGCAGGTTTTTTGGAACCAGCAGCGTCCCCTTGTTGGGCTTGGTGGTGGGGGGCTACCACTTCCGCCGAAATTTAAAACCATGTTATGGCAGAAGCTTTCCCCTGCCTTCCAGATCAGCCTCTGAAACGAGGTCGCACCGAAGTACCTTTCGATTTTACATTCAGAGTAAATACAGTCACGTTCATACATTATCATGTCATGCACAGCGAAGGAACCACCCCAATGCGACAACTCTCCCCTTTCTTGGTGGCAGAATGCCTGAAAAAAAAAATAAAAAATCGGAGAAAACTACAAAATCTCTAAAATGACAAGTGGAGACATTCTCCTGGAACTTAAAAAGAAAGAACAGTTGGAAAAGATCTCCGATCACTAAATACATGCAGGGGCGTGATCTCTGAAGAAGATTTCCTTAGCTTAAACGATGAAGAACTGCTCGAGGGTTTCCAAGAGCAAAATTTAATCAAAGTGCAGAGAACTATGTGATACTTACTTTTGGCACCAGCATTCTTCCCAGTTCACTCAAAGAAGGGTATGTAAAGATCAATGTTAAGCCATACATGCCAAACCCAAGATGGTGCTTCAAGTGCCAAAAGTTCGAGCATGCATCACAATCATGTAGAGGTAAAGCAACATGCGCAAAATGTAGTGCAAATGATCACCCTTCAGACAACGCTAATGCTCCTCCACATTGCGCAAACTGCAAAGGAGGTCATGCTGCTTATTCGCGATCTTGTCCCCTCTGGAGGAAAGAAATAATTGCACTCGCAGTGAAAGAGAAAATCTCTTTCTATGAAGCAAGGAAGAGACTATCTCACTTACCTCAAACGAGCTATGCCAGTGTGGTGCGGCAGCACCACACCGGTTCTAGGGGTCTATAGGGGTCACAGCCAGTGGCCCCATAGTACCTCCATCCTTGGTGGCAGCGGCCAGTGCTGCTCCAGCTAAGGCAGGCCCCCAGACTGCTGTGTCGCAGGGCCCAATCGAAATTTGAGGCCCGAGTGTCTCAGGGCCTCAAAGCCTCGTTCAATCCTGCAGCGCCTCGGAGAAGGCTGTGGAGGTCAACCCAAAAACCACGGAGTCGTCGACGCCAAAGGACCAGTGCTCCCTGGAGCGCACTAAAAAAGACATCTCGTAACTGTGCCACCAAAAAGCCAGGTAACCTGAATGGTTACCACCCTCATTTAGACTAGCTATCTTATCATTACCTGTCACCTATAACCTTCTAAAACACACGCATATAAGTGAACAGTTCTAACTGCTTAACAATGGCTTTCATCATCCATTGGAACTGTAGAGGTCTGATACATAATTTAGGTGACATAAAAGACATAATAAATAAGTTCTCGCCAGTGGCATTCTGCCTTCAAGAAACAAACCTAGGGCCCAAGTACAGTCAAATCCTTAATGGTTTTACTGTTGTCCGAAGGGACCGCGAACCGTTTGTCAGGAGGAGTCGCCATAGTCGTTCAGGGTGGCACCCCTACACGGAATGTTCAGTTGAATACTTCTTTCGAGGCTGTCACCATCACCGTTCTATCGCATAAAACCATCACCATCTGTTCACTATACATCCCACCCCATACTCATTTTACTACTAGACAACTAGAAAATCTAATACACCAGTTAGCGGAGCCTTTTATTTTAGTAGGAGACTTTAATGCCTACTGTACCCTCAGGGGCAGCGATAGTACAGACCAAAGAGGGCAAGTAATTGGAGATTTTATTTTCTCTACCAGCATATGTCTTTTAAACTCGGATTCACCAACATATTTTTCACCAAGCTCACACAAGTTTAGCTGTCTTGATTTAGCTTTTGGCTCACCGTCTGTCTTTAGTGATTTTAAGTGGGAAGTCCTCGCCACTTCATAAGGAAGTGATCATTTGCTGGCATTTATTAAGCTATCATCCACATTACCTACCATAATCTTTAAGCCACGTCGCTGGAAAATGCATCTTGCTGACTGGCTGCTTTTTGTCAAACATGCAAAACTCAAAGAAGTCTTTTCAAATGAACTCAGCATAAATGAAATTAATGAAAAGTTCACTGCAGTTTTAATTTCAGCAGCAGAAAAGGCAATACCTCAAACATCTAGCCTTGTGCGAAAAAAAATTACCCCTGGTGGACTCCTGAGTGCACAGAAGCAAAAAAACTTCAAAATAGGGCCTGGGGCATGTTACGAAGGCACCCAACCTATGTTTTAAACAGGCCAAAGCCAAAGCACGATTTATCAGAAGACAGAAAAATCATCGTGGAAGAAATACATATCTTCAATAAACAGTTCAATCACATCTAAATGAATGTGGGAACAGATTGGAAAGTTTCGGGGGAGATTACTGATCTTACATAATGCCGTTACAAGTCCAGGCACACAAACAACAATACAAGAACAGGCAGATACACTTGGTGAACATTTTTTTTTATTTATCCAGTTCGGTGAATTATACAAAAGAATTTTTACAGTACAAACAGTCTGCTGAAAAACAGAAGCTGCCCACTACTGGTGCATCAAATGAACCGTACAATGCCCCCCTCGCACAACAAGAAATAAACAGATTCCTTTCTGCAGGGAAAGAAACGGCGCCAGGTCACGACCGTATTCACTATGCCATGCTGGCTCATCTATTTCAAGCATCTTTAGGCGCTCTCCTTAAATTTTTCTACATAATCTGGGAATCTGGTATAATGCTGGAAGAGTGAAAAAAGGCAATAGTAGTTCCATTTCTAAAAGCCGGTAAATCCCCAACATTCACAAGCAGCTACAGACCCATTGCCCTCACAAGCTGTTTGGCAAAATCATATGAAAGCATTATCAATATAACACTCTCATTTTAGAATAAAAAAAACCTCATAGACCCCCACCAGTGTGGATATAAAAAGGGTTGTTCAACTACTCACCATCTTGTCTGTCTAGAACATGAAATTCTATATGCATTTTGACCCAAGCAACACTGCCTTGCAGTTTTCTTTGATTTAGAAAAAGCCTATGGTACCACATAAAGATATGGAATTTTTAAGAGACTTGGCTGACCTCGGCATCCGTGGTAAAATGCTGAACTGCCTAGCTGATTTTATGTCTAATAGAACATTTCAGGTATGTCTGGGCTCAGTACATTCTCATACATTTACACAGGAAAATGGCATTCCACAAGGCTGTTTTCTCAGCACGGCACTGTTTATAGTAAAAATGAACTCAGTTAATAAGATTATACCGTCGTCTCTTATGCACTCTGTATACGTAGATGATCTCCAAGTGGCTTGCCGCGCCTCAAATTTGCCAACCTGTGAAAGGCAGCTTCAAATCACAATAAATAAACTTACACAATGGGCTAGCAAAAATTGCTTCCGTTTCTTCACACAGAAAACAGTTACTGTTTTGTTCTCTGAGAAACGAGGGCTACACAGCAATCCAGTCCTAAAATTGAATGACGCCATACTGCCGGTGAAACAAGACCATAAGTTTTTAGGAGTAACCTTTGACACCAAACTAAACTTCCTAGCTCATGTAAAAGTACTAAAGATTAAAGCAAATGGAGCGCTAGATATCCTTAAAGTTTTGTCTCATAAGCATTGGGGTTCCGACTGAACGTGTCTTTTATGTATCTACCGGTCTCTTGTGCGTAGCATTCTAGACTATGGCTGCACAGTTTATGGCTCAGCCAGACAGTCTTACATTCGACGACTTGATCCAGTTCATAACCTGGGACTGTGACTGGCAAGTGGTGCCTACCGAACATCACCTGTCCAAAGTTTATACGTCGAGTGTAATGAACCTCCCTTACAGCAGCAGAGAGTGTTACTCACTTTTTCCTATGTGCTCAAAGTTCAGTCCTCACCACAACACATATGCCACAACATCGTCACACAGTGCAACTCATGCTTACAGTACACAAATAAAACAAACATGATTAATCCGCTTGTCCTGCAATATGAGCAATATTGTTGAGAGTATGACATCCCTTGCAAAGTCCTCCAGGTTGCCAAAAAACCATGACAATTGCCCCTGTGGTACGATTTTACACAGTTATCTGACTGGATATTAACACATTTAAAGAAAAGAGACGCCCCACACGAACACATTATACAAGAATTCCGGGCTCTTCAGGACAAATATCAAAATAACATGGAATTCTACACTGATGGCTCTAAAACAAAAGAACACGTGGGTGTAGGGGCCGTAACAGAAAATTGGGAAACAAGTATTCGTCTACCTAAACATGCCTCTATTTTCACTGCTGAAGTTTATGCTGTATGGGTTGTAGTTAAAAAGATTATCACTGGTAAACCTAAAAACACACTCACATACACTGATTCCTTAAGTACACTGAAGACTCTACATCTGAAATCTGAGTGTGAACCCCTGCTAGGGGATATACTAAACATGGTTGCACTTACAAATATGGGAGATCATTTCTGCTGGGTACCAAGTCACATTGGGATACTGGGTAACGAAGCAGCTGATAGATGCGCATCGATGGCAACGTACAAAGACATAATAAACACAACACTTCCATATAAAGATAATATCCGTGCCATCAGCAAGGCCTTAACGTCAAAGTGGCAACACGAATGGGACCAGTGTACAGACAACAAGCTACATCTCACTAAACATGTACTTGGTGAGTGGAAGTTGTGTAACCACCAGGAGTGGTTCTTTGAAGTAGTTCTATGCCGACTACACATTGGGTACACACACATCATACACAATTATTTACTTACAAAAGAAGACATACCAACATGCGAAAAATGCCAAGAGCCACTAACAGTTATTACTCACGTGCACACATATTGAAGTACAAAGACGAAACCTTTTGCACAACCTATATCAACTGCACATACCTTTACATCCTGCTTTAATTTTAGGAGATGATTCGATAGTCCCATTACCTGACGTGCGTAAATTCCTAGACAACACTGGCTTTTTACACAAAATATAGATTAACAGATCCTTTCTCCTATTAAATAGTACTATAAAACACCTCATGTTTGGCACAGCATAGCCTTAGCCACTTTTGCGCCACTAAACCTCCTTTAACTAACTTTATGGTGCGCATTCGACACAGTGCAAAGGTCCAAATAAGTTTCTCGCATCTTCTTTCCTCTCTGCTATGCTCCTTCCATGTATATACACGCTCTGAACCACCCCCGCAATGCGGGCAAACTTTCAAAAAAAAAAGAAGAAAGCTTCGCTTCAAAAGAACGCTGATTTGCATGCGGAAAAAATATATCAAGGACTGGGGTGCTGGGCCAGGAAAGCTAAGAAGCCGCCACAATAAACAGGAGGGAGGGCAGGTATGAGAATGGCCTCGAAGTCCATGCAGAAACAGAAATATTGGTGTGTTAGCGGCCACCGCACCGTTCAACCGGTGAATGTTGAAGTGTGTGACAGTGACTAACGTAAAAGAATGTTAAAAAGGGAACTGGAGTGATGGATACGAGGAAGGGGGTATGTGCATAAAAGGGGTCAAGAACGAAGTTGATGGGTAATTATAAACATAGGAAGAGCATCTCGTCACTGCCCGATCGCTCAACACCAGACAGCCGTGGCCAGTCGTCTAGCTGAGGCTCACCTACTATGTGATAACACGTGCTGCTCGCTGTGAAGAGCGCATCCTAACTAAACATCTCGGCAATTTTCAGAATAGACGGGTGTCGGGAGACACGACGCTTTCAAATCTCTCAGAGCTAATGGCCCTTATTGTATTGTGAGCAACGGATGCTGTAATTTTCACAAAGGCTTCTAAACAGGAAGCAGCCCTGTTCGGACTGTCTGGCTTATCAGTTCCAGAGTGTGATCAAATAATATGTGTCGCGTGATGACTAAAATACCGTGATCGCAAGTTACTTCCAAACATCTCTTCAAACAAGTCAGACAGCAGGTCACCAAAAATGAATGAAGCTTGCATCATATGATACTATTGAAGTTCTAGCGCAAAGCTTCGTTCCTTTATTTTTAAATCTAGAATAATATAGCATGCCCACAATGGCAAAAGCGCGATTGAGTGATAGGAAACTTGTAAAATAGTGCCCGCCCTCTCCCGTACGTAGCCGTGGCCGTACCACTCACTTGAAGGTCTGGCTGGAAAACAATGATGATCTCCATTGTTACCTGGGCTGCAACAAGTCTGGCCTGCAAACGAGACGACACGCGATAGTGCGCTGTCTTGTTTTTGTATGGCCCCATTTTTAGCGCTGCTCATTTTTCCAAGTCATGTACCAGCTAGGTCATCGACATAGATTGTATAAATGCATCAATTCGTAAATGAAATTTTAGTTTTTTTTAATATCATCATTTTTAAAAATAATAATAATAATATTTGGGGTTTTACGTGCCAAAACCACTTTCTGATTATGAGGCACGCCGTAGTGGAGGACTCCGGAAATTTTTGACCACCTGGGGTTCTTTAATGTGCACCTAAATCTAAGCACACGGGTGTTTTCGCATTTCGCCCCCATCGAAATGCGGCCACCGTGGCCGGGATACGATCCCGCGACCTTGTGCTCAGCAGCCCAACACCTTAATTTTTAAAAATAGCATAAGGATGATAGCATAATTTGTGCAAAGTGGCTGCAAAACGTGCATCTACATTAAAGCATTCTTGTCCGGGGAGTGCTAGGAGTTTATTTTTGCATGGTGTACAACCTTCATATATGTATATGTATACTGTGTGTGTGTGTGTGTGTGTGTGTGTGTGTGTGTGTGTGTGTGTGTGTGGAGAGAGAGTGCGTGTGTACGTGACGGAGGGGAAGCAGTGGTAGTTGTCGGCAGAAACCACTCCTTCCCCTGAAATAAATTTCTGGCTATGCCACTGGGCTGCACCCATGTAAGGGCTGCACCCATGTAAGGGCTGCACCCCCAACTCGACAGCCCAATATTTGAAAAAAATACAACCGAGAAGTAATCGCGTTTACTGCGCTGATTTCGATCACACTCAAGAGCGAATTTTTGTGCATCGCTAGATGATGAAAGGTGGCGATCGCGGTGGTTTACAGCG
The DNA here is from genome assembly GCF_050947875.1 of Dermacentor variabilis. Lineage (NCBI taxonomy): Eukaryota > Metazoa > Arthropoda > Arachnida > Ixodida > Ixodidae > Dermacentor > Dermacentor variabilis. Next base: position 15,917,197 of record NW_027460280.1, read on the forward strand.
GATTTCATACAGTAGTTGGAAAAAGTGGGTCAAATGGCCCGGTCCCATGTAAGGCTCGTCAAAATTGCGACAAAAAAAGTGTGGTCCTTACACGAGTCTATGCATTATATCAGCCATATAAATGTAAACATTCACTTACTAATTAAAATTACAAGCATAGTGTAATGCACGGACCATGTAAACCTGTAAATATCTCACTGGATGACCACGAGCATTCGCCGTCAAAACGCTGGCATTATGAAAAACGGCTGCAACGGGGGCAAACACTTCACACAGCTGTGCGATTCTCTGCGACTCTGCAAATTAGTCATCATCATCATCCCCGCAGGGGCGTCTGCGTAAGCAGGCGTTTGGTGTGTTGCGACACCACGTACCCGAGCACATGAGGCTTGGACCCTCCCGCGTGTAGCCGTGCGCGGCTTAGCCGTGTCCGGGGAAAGGGGGATCCTGGAGGTTGAGCCGATGCCGGGTGTTAGGACCTTTAAGGCCCCCCGGCGGAGGCAACACACCTCTTTGGCCTCTGCTTCACGTAGACGGCACCCCCGGACTGACCCACCCGGGGGAAATCGGTAGTTGCCTTTTCCTGTCTCTCGCTCTCCCTCCAACCTTCGTCTTTTTCTTACTTTCCATCTTTCCTGTCTTCTCCTATCTTCCTCTCACTTCCAATTTTCCAGGCAGCAAGGGTTAACCTTGTGTGAATAACCAACCTAGGTTATCTCATATTTGGTTATAGTGATAACGTACAGCTGGCGTTTGCAGGACCTGTTCTTACAGTCCCTGTAGCGTCCCCTTGTAGGACTCCCCGGTGGGTGGCTGGCGTTATTGCCGAAAATTCAATCCCATTATGGCAACCTCTTTCCCTCCGCTTCCTGATCGCCCTCAGAAAAGAGGGCGCACCGATGATGTATTCCAGTTTTTTGGTCGGCAAAAAGAATCCTTCCCTCGTTTTCACGTGATCCACTCTGAAAAACCAGCTAAACCAGTGCGAACTATCTCACCATTCCTTGTTTCTAAGACATTGACTGAAGTCTTTGGTCCAGGTTATAAGGCGTCGAGGATGACAAGCGGTGATCTCCTCTTGGAGCTCCGCGATCAGAAACAATATGAGAAATTGACAAAACTAGTGTCGTTTGGGGAAACCCAAGTAATTGCAACCCCGCACCGTACGATGAACACCAGCCGCGGTGTTGTCTCGGACGATGACTTGCTGGAGCTCACTGAGGATGAACTCTTGGAGGGCTTCAGTGACCAGAATGTTATCAATGTTAAAAGAATTAAGATCAGGCGTGACAGCAAAGAAATCAACACAAAACACCTTATATTGACTTTCGGCTCAAGTAATCTGCCCGAGTCTGTAGAGGCCGGGTACATCAAGCTTCGTGTTAGGCCATATGTGCCAAACCCCCTGAGATGCTTCAAATGCCAACGTTTCGGCCACAGCTCGCAGAGCTGCCGAGGCCGCCAAACCTGTGCGAAATGCAGTGCCCACGAACACATCTCTGAAGCTTGTGAGAACTCTCTTCACTGCGTGAACTGTGATGGGGAACATGCCGCGTACTCGCGGTCCTGTCCATCATGGAAAAAAGAAAAAGAAATAGTTACAATCAAGGTTAAAGAAAACATATCTTTCAAAGAGGCACGCAGGCGGGTTTCATACCTGCCCAAGAAAAGCTTTGCCGATGTGACGCGTCAGGGGGCAGCGACACAAAGGCTTCCGGCGGCTGTCCGACCCACAGTCAGTGAGTCGCCAGTTACGCCGTCTGCCCCCGCGGCGGTTGCAGCTAGCGCTGCTCCGCCAACCGAGGAGAAGGGACCACCGACCCCGAAGGTGGGCGCAGCCGAGGCTGCCTCAACCTCCCAGGTCCCATCCAGCGCTGGCAACAGCCGGCGCAGCCAAATCCCCCAGGGAGCCCCATCGACCTCCGGGCTGGTGGGCGCAGGGGTCTTGCCCTCCAAGGCGGGACTCTCCCTGGTGACTTCTCGCTCGCAAGAGCACGTGTCCGGCGCCTCACAAGAGGCAATGGACACTACACCTATCCTGAAGGCGCATCAAGCGCCTAAGGAGCGGCGAGGCTCCCTCGAACGCTCCAGAAAGGGCAGAACTCCCGTTACAGGGCCTCGAAAGGGCTCTGTAATTTAATCTCTGTAATTTCCATAATCACTACTTCTGTTTCTGTACACACAGCACTTATTGACCTCCAATATGGATACACAAATAATTCAATGGAATGTCAGAGGCCTTCTTAGAAACCTTGATGACGTGCAGGAACTCATCCACAAACACAATCCAAAAGTGCTGTGTCTACAGGAAACACACTTAAAATCTAAACACACAAATTTCCTGCTACAGTATGTTACGTTTCGCAGAGATCGCGATGATGCTCTCGCATCATCGGGCGGTGTTGCCATTGTTATTCAGAAAGGCATAGCGTGTCAACGTTTGCAGCTACAAACGCCCCTTGAGGCAGTGGCGGTTCGTGCTGTTCTCCTCAACAAACTTATCACTGTCTGCTCGCTCTACATACCCCCCCATTACAAATTAACTAAACATGAATTTCAGTCCTTCATAGACGAATTGCCAGAACCTTACGTTGTGCTTGGGGATTTCAATGCGCACAGCAGCCTGTGGGGAGACTCTCGTATCGATGCGCGGGGTCGCCTCATTGAACAGTTCCTTTTTTCGTCCGGTGCGTGTCTGCTGAATAAGAAGACACCCACATATTATTCTCTCGCAAACAGAACATTTTCTTCAATTGACCTCAGCCTAGTTTCCCCTTGTATGCTGTCTGAACTCGAATGGGAGGTCACCAAGAATCCTTACGGAAGCGACCACTTCCCCATACTGCTAAAAACACATAAAGAAAAAGAATGTCTACCACAGGCTCCTAGGTGGAAGATCGATACAGCCGACTGGGAGAAGTTCCGAAACTTAACTAATATCTCATGGAATGACATGTCTTGTTTAGGAATTGATGCTGCTGTGCAGTATCTCACAGCCTTCATTATAGACATGGCACCTAAATGCATATCAGAAGCACATGGCTTGGCATGTAAACGGCGGGTCCCGTGGTGGAACGAAGACTGCAGGATCGCTCGTAAGAAACAAAACAAAGCGTGGGGGATGCTGCGCGCTTCTCCCACTGCAGAGAATCTAGTCAACTTTAAGCAAGTAAAATCCCAAGGCAGGAGAACCCGCCGACTGGCCAGAAGAGAAAGCTGGCAGAAGTATTTATCGAGCATTAATTCGTTTACAGACGAGGCCAAAGTCTGGAACAGGGTAAATAGAATTAGTGGGCGACAAACATATTCACTCCCCCTGGTAAATACACAAGGCGATACACTGCAAGATCAGGCAGACTCACTTGCGGAGCACTTTCAGAGCGTGTCAAGTTCAAACAATTATTCGCAATCTTTTCTCATATATAAACAAATAGAAGAACGTAAGCCTTTAACAAGAAAAAGCCGAGAGAATGAGCCTTACAACCGTCCTTTCAGTATTGCTGAATTGAGAGCTGCCTTGAGTGCATGCAATAGCTCCGCACCAGGATCTGATAGAATCATGTACGAAATGCTGAAAAACTTACACAATGACACGCAACTGACACTACTTACACTTTTCAACACTATCTGGGACGCAGGGTACCTTCCGACCGCATGGAAAGAAGCCATTGTGATCCCTGTTCTAAAACAAGGCAAAGATCCTTCATCAGTGGCAAGCTACCGCCCGATAGCCCTCACAAGTTGCATGTGTAAGGTATTTGAAAAAATGATAAATCGGCGACTGATCCATTTCCTTGAACAGAACAAAATGCTTGATCCCTATCAGTGTGGCTTCCGAGAAGGGCGCTCCACAACCGACCATCTTGTACGTATTGAAACAAATATCCGGGACGCATTTATACATAAACAGTTCTTCCTCTCGATATTTCTCGATATGGAAAAGGCGTATGACACAACGTGGCGATACGGCATCTTGCGAGACTTATCGGAAATGGGCATTCATGATAATATGCTCAACGTAATAAAAAGCTACTTGTCCAATCGTACCTTCCGGGTGAAAGTTGGCAATGTGCTCTCACGTCCTTTTACACAAGAAACTGGTGTACCCCAGGGAGGCGTGCTCAGTTGCACACTTTTTATTGTTAAGATGACAACGCTTCGTGCTTCCTTACCCCCGGCCATTTTGTATTCCGTCTATGTGGATGACATTCAAATAGGCTTCAAATCCTGTAACCTCGCAGTATGCGAGAGACAGGTACAGCATGGATTGAACAAGGTGTCAGGGTGGGCAGAGAAAAATGGTTTTAAAATCAATCCTCAAAAGAGTTCTTGCGTGCTGTTTACAAGGAAGAGAGGCCTGGTTCCGGATCCTTGCTTGGAAATGTGTGGACATCAGATACCTGTAAACAAAGAGCACAAATTTCTAGGTGTTATACTCGACAATAAACTTACTTTCGTCCCACACATTAAACATCTTAAAGAAAAGTGTCTGAAAACAATGAACTTATTGAAACTTCTATCCCAGACTACATGGGGTAGTGATAGGAAGTGTTTAATGAACCTATACAAGAGCCTAATTCGGTCTCGATTGGATTATGGTGCCGTTGTGTATAATTCTGCCGCCCCGAGCGCGCTAAAGATGCTAGACCCAGTCCACCATCTGGGAATCCGACTGGCCACTGGCGCTTTCAGAACGAGTCCCATACAAAGCCTATATGTGGAATCAAATGAATGGTCTCTCCACCTACAGAGATCGTACATTAGCTTTACATATTTCCTTAAAGTACGCTCCAATCCTGAACATCCATGTTTTCATAACGTTACCGATATGAGGTGCGCTACACTTTTCAGCAATCGTCCCTCCATAAGACAGCCTTTCCCGCTGCGTGTGAAGCAGCTTAGCGATGAAATGCATGTCCCGCTCCTCGAGCATCGCTTAATGCACCTAACCAAGCTCTTACCTCCTTGGGAATGGCAGGTGATACAATGTGACATATCCTTTATAAAAATTACAAAGCACGCTCCTGAGGCTGAAATCCGAATGCATTTCCTAGAACTCCAGCACAAGCACTCCTGCGCAGAGTTCTACACAGACGCTTCGAAATCAAATGCCGGGGTATCCTATGCAGCCGTCGGCCCATCGTTTTCGGAATCCGATGTACTGCATCCGGAAACAAGTATCTTTACGGCCGAGGCCTACGCACTACTATCTGCTGTAAAGCACATAAGAAAATCAAAACTTCCAAAAGCAGCGATCTATACAGACTCCCTAAGCGTCGTGAAGGCCTTGATGTCAGTCTATACACACAAAAATCCTGTACTTTGTGAACTCTACACCGTCTTGTGTAAAGCGTACATATCTAACCAGCGTATCATTATATGCTGGGTGCCTGGCCACAGGAGCATTGAGGGTAACGTTCTGGCGGACGAGATGGCCACGTCAATCGCATCGCAAAATGTAAACCCTACCGCTGCGGTGACTGTCACAGACCTGAGGCCTTTCTTGCGACGGAGATTGCGGGACCACTGGCAACGCATGTGGGACGCGGAAACGAATAATAAGCTCCACCTGATAAAACCACAGTTAGGATTCTGGCCCTCTACTACAAAATCGCGCCGAACAGATGTCCTATTCTGTCGTCTCAGAATAGGACACACGTTCGGCACGCATAATTATCTGCTTACTGGAAGTGAACCTCCAGCCTGTGGTAGATGCGGGGAGAGGCTGACCGTGCTCCACGTCCTTCTGGATTGTCGGGAAGCCGAATCTGAAAGAATGAAACATTTTTCCTTAGCTTACAGACAGCACATCCCTCTTCATCCAGTAATGTTCCTCGGCCCAGAACCGCTTTTTAACACAGACACAGTCCTAGGTTTCCTCAGAGATGTCGTCTTACATGTTATTAGGCCCATGAATTCGTAGCGCCTCCTCTCTCGAGAGGATGCCACTGCGATAATTGTTTTGCGTAGCACATGCCTCCAGGCCCTTGTGCTTCAAGGGCTCTAAGGAGGCAGTAGTGCTCTGGCATTTCTTATAATCGTGATATATTTTACCTATCGTATCATTCTTTTTATATGCATCTAAATTTTCATAGTACAAGTCATACGTCATCGCCATAATTTTATCATACAGATTTTACGCACTTTAGAGCGTATATTTTAAGGCCTCTTTACAGCCACCTCACACCAACTTCATAGCAATCATAATTACACAGCAAACTCATTACCCCAGACATGGCGCTCTTTGGCCACACCTGGCCCTTGCGCCATAAAACTCCACACATCATCATCATCATCATCTGCCTATTTTCATGTTCACTACAAGGCAGTCCCTGTCAGCGATATCTCCAGTTACCACTCGCTCTTAGACTACGTGATCTGCAACACTAGGGGAGCGGAAAGAAAGCCCCAGAAGGAAGACAACGTGCATGAAGTTAGCAGCCATCCCTGCCACTCTTTATCATTGCACTCACCAATGATTATCAATGATTAGATACGGCCTGCGGGCCGTGTAAACATCAGCCATGCACAGTCATTCGCAGCTACAATAGGGATAGAGAAGACATGCGCTCTCCTTCCCAAGCGTGCGTTTGATCACATGAACTCCAACTAACCCAAATATTGAGCGTGTGCCCATATTGAGCATGTGAATATTGAGATAGTGCCCATCAAACCGCCATCCTTTTCAGTTCACTGTTACTTGATTTTTTCTCACATTCACGATGTACGGATCACTCATTCATATGGCTTTTGGACTTTATATGGAACATCAGGCGACGACAAAAAATAAAACGAGAAATAGAAAACATGCATCATGCTCGCTTCTACCGTGGTTGCGAACGTCAAAATGTGCACCGGCTACAAACACAGCATGAGCACCAATGACAAAGCGAACAGCGGGCACGTCGCTTATTGGTACTTCGCCAGAACACGTCTGACGCTGAGAAGGAAGTGTATTTTCCACCGTATAAGCACCAGCAGAAACACTAGCCGCACGGGGAGACAGCACACATGGCGGGACCACCCATTTCTTATTGCAAGCTTGAAGCCGGCTCATATTAGCTCCAAAATGAAGCGTGCCACCCGCATATGTAATAATCCTCAGGCGCATGGACAGCCAAGCTCAGTCACTACAAACTAAGTGAAAACGTGCGCTTAACTGACTGCTTTGGCGTAACTAACCAATTAGGAAATTTGTTCACTCTCATTCTAATGAAGGGGTACGCCTTCATGAACGTTGAGTGGCGATATGTCTTGATAAAAGAAATAAGTTGGGAGCTATAGCATAGCTCTGACACGTTCTGTACCAGGGCGCCAGTTTTACAGTGTGTTCTTTTTACAATAATGGCATACACGAGGTATTTAGATGGCAAAAGTTACCAGGTGCTAATACGAGGCAAGGAGGCAGTGAGGGAAGCTTCAGGGAAGTGAGGCAAGCTTCAAGCAAACTACCTGGCTTAGAAAACAATGCAAAAGTTATACAAAGGAACGAAAATGGGGTACATAACAGTGCAAGCAGGGTGAGGCCTTTTGGGTACGCTAAGTCACTTGGTTGCGCTATTTGTAAAACGTGTGGGGTCTCTCACCTCCGTACTCTTGGGACAAAGGAACGACAACACAGTAGTGCAAACAATCACAAGGGCATTTATTGCACCTTTCATAGATCAATGCCTGCTAGCCGAGTTGCTATCCACAAAACATGCCGATGGGCGCGCGACAAATCTAGAAGTCCGACTCACCGCGACCGGAAAACGAGCGAATATGTTCGCCCCATGCTGGATCCCAACGCCTGGTCGTTCGCGTGTACGGTCACGCCAACGGTGGCACGTTCGAAGGCAGGCCACGCGAGGCGGTCTCGCAGAAGCAAGGGTCGGCGTGCGCGCGCGGAACGTCCTCGCTGTCAGCCGATCCGCCGGGAAAGAGCCAGCCCGTCCTCCCCTGCGCCCCCAAGTAACCCTGCCGTGTGCCGTGAGGCTGCGTTAGCAACGCAACACTCGCGCCATCTATCGCACTGCACCCCAACCACATCGACCGCCGCGGGCATCACGCAGGCCACGCGGCGAAGCCGGAATACAGGAGACGCGCTATGCGGGAAAAACATCAGGGGAGGCGCGAGTGTCGCGCATCCCCACATCCCCCCAACTTTAAATCACTTCTTATTCCGGCGAAACATGTGACACGGTCTAACATTAACCCGTGCTTCGCGAACAAGATAGTACATGCAACAGTGGTCGCGCAGAAGAAATGTCTACACGCTGTCCATAACATGCGAGCCGACTGTCCTTGGGTACATCGCTGGCGTCCGGCGGTCACGGCAGCAGCTTTGCGACTCGACGGCACGATCCCAGGCCAGGACTACGGAGACGACGACGCAGTAGTCGGTACGAGCAAGCGTCGCTCGCGCCGACGCGCCCTGCTCGCGAGAGCCACAGTAGCTGTCGGTGACCGCCGGCTCTTTTGTCCGCCGCCGAGGGTTGCGAGCTGGATACAGGAGGCCGCCGAAGTCGCCGCGCCGAACTGGCCACAGCATCACCATCGCCCGGGGTGGCTCGATCGTAGTCCGGGGCAGCAGCGCAGACGATGCGCAGGTGACGGCAAACCAGGGGTGACTCCAATCACGCTGCGTAAACTCAACACACTCGGCAAACACTAAAGTAGTGCAAGGGAGAGGAATTCTGCATGCGCATCGCCCACGTGGTACGATGTTCAACTCGGCTAGCAAAGATCGGGCAGCTACTCAGATGCTAAGTTCACGTGAACGAAGCTCGCTTCCTTAAGTCGAACGAGTAATTTCAATTCGTGCGAGGCTAAATAGAATGAGGGAAGCAAATTGCAACACCTCAACGTCACGGTCTACCAGGTTGTGTCCCTCCACGTGCGACAGGCAGCTCCGTAAAGCCTTAGGCCTAAAGCGTCGCTACCCTGACAACAACCGGCATCCAAAACCAACACCCAAAATGAGCGCAAAACAGGCAGCCGCGAGGAGACGTCAGCTCTGTGAGGTTGTCCTACTCCGCTCGGTGCACACAGCATCCGAGTTGACGGCGCCCACCGTCCCAGACGGTGCCAGCCCGCAATACCAGTCAGCCCGTAGTGGCACCCGTGGCCCGCGGTCACCCGGCTCCCAGAGCCGCGACTTCATCCGAGTCAAAGAGATAGAAGAAGCTATTTACATAAGAAATTCGGACCACCCACGAGGCTTCCGTACTCACTCGCTTCAGGCTTGCCACTGCTCCGCGGGCGCTCAGCCTCGCTCTCCCAGGATGCAGACCACGTGGCTCTCGTACTGACGAATGTCATTAAAAAAACACTTGCGAAAAGGCTTAGCATGTTGACATGTTCAAACACACTACAGCCACCATCACCTCGCTCAAGAAAGCACGCCGCCGACGCTAGCGATCAAAATTCACGCTAGGCCTACGCTTCGGTTCAAACAAAGGTCTCGAACGAAGCAAAACTGTTAAAACTATCGTCCGATGCCCCAAGAGTCCCACGTTGGGCAGCCAGATGTGGGGTCTCTCACCTCCGTACTCTTGGGACAAAGGAACGACAACACAGTAGTGCAAACAATCACAAGGGCATTTATTGCACCTTTCATAGGTCAATGCCTGCTAGCCGAGTTGCTATCCACAAAACATGCCGATGGGCGCGCGACATATCTAGAAGTCCGACTCACCGCGACCGGAAAACGAGCGAATATGTTCGCCCCATGCTGGATCCCAACGCCTGGTCGTTCGCGTGTACGGTCACGCCAACGGTGGCGCGTTCGAAGGCAGGCCACGCGAGGCGGTCTCGCAGAAGCATGGGTCGGCGTGCGCGCGCGGGACGTCCTCGCTGTCAGCCGATCCGCCGGGAAAGAGCCAGCCCGTCCTCCCCTGCGCCCCCAAGTAACCCTGCCGTGAGGCGGCGTTAGCAACGCAACACTCGCGCCATCTCTCGCACTGCGCCCCAACCACATCGACCGCCGCGGACATCACGCAGGCCACGCGGCGAAGCCGGAATACAGGAGACGCGCTATGCGGGAAAAACATCAGGGGAGGCGCGAGGGTAGCGCATCCCCACAAACGCCATAATCTATGCTGTGCATTTTCCTTATTTTTATTTGTCATATGATTTATCAGCTGCTCAACAACATAATCCACACTGTTCCTACTTGCTCACTTGTCCTTTCATGCTTTTGAGATAATGCTGTGCCTTATTCATCATCATCATCAGCCTATTCATGTCCACTGCCGGATGAAGGCCTCTCCCTACGATCTCCAATTACCCCTGTCCTGCACCAACCGATTCCAACTAGCACCCACAAATTTCCTAATTTTGTCGCACCACCTAGTCTTAAATTTCCTAATTTTGTCGCACCACCTAGTCTTCTGCCGTTCTCTACTGTGCTTCCCTTCTCTTGGTACCCATTCTGTCACCCTAATGGTCCAACGGTTATCTAATCTGCACATTACATGACCTGCCCAGCACCATTTTTGTCTCTTAATGTCTATTAGAATATTGTCTATACCCGTATGCTCTCTGATTAAAACCTCTCTTTTTGTGTCTCTTAAAGTTATGCCTAGCAGTCTTCATTCCATCGCTCTTTGCGTGGTCCTTAACTTGTTCTCAAGCTTCTTTGTCAGTCTCCAAGTCTCGGCCCCATATGTCAGCACTGGTAAAATGCACTGATTGTATGCTTTCCTTTTCAATGATAACGGTAAGCTCCCAGTCAGGAGCTCACGATGCCTGCCGTATGCAATCCAACCCATTTTTATTCTTTGAATTTATCATGGTCAGGGTTCCCTGTGATTAGTTGACCTAGGTAAACGTACTCCTTCACAGACTCTAGAGGCTGACTGGCGATCTTCAACGCTTGTTCCCTTGCCCGGTTATTTATCATTATCTTTGTCTTCTGCATATTAATCTTCAACCGCACTCTTAGACTCTCCCTGTTAAGATCCTTAATCATTTGTTGTGACTCGTCCGCAGTGTTGCTGAATTATTTATACATTTATTTGCTAATATGGTTGTTTATTTGTGCGCCTGATGAATTATTACGTGATAATACTTTATTCTACCACTGGGAAATAAATGAAAATGATGGCATAATGCATGCTTTGACAATTAAACTACTGTGTTATGGAGCCACATTGCTTTATGCTAATAATTCTAGTCATAAGTTGTGTTCAGAAATTGTTATATATTATATAATTGTATAATTTCTATATATATTATGTCTTATCTTCTCAAATGACCTTTCATCAAGAAGTCCAAAAACAAGAAAGGGGCTGACAGATGGAATAGCACACTGTAGTATAAAGTTCGTAAACAGGGATAAAGTGCCTAAGAAAAGCTGGCCAACGTTTCGATAGGAGGACCTATCATCGTCAAAGAAGATAGGTCCTCCTATCGAAACGCTGGCCAGCCTTTCTGAGGCACTTTATACCTTTCGTCAAGAAAAGATTTCTTGGTTGTACCTATTTGTATTAAACTTTCTGAAGGCATTACACGGCTTTTTTTCATTGATGTGTATTTGTGCGACCTAATACACACAAAACACTTGTATCTACCTAATGTCCTTAACTGAATCTACTTGTATGGCTCATCCGAGAGATGCCAGTCTCTTGGTGGTGCAAGGAGACTCAGGCTGTGATATTGAATTGTCTCCTACTATGAGGTCTTGTAACTACTCATATAAGGCAGACACTTCAGTGAACAATTCTTTGAGGTCACACAAAGTTTCAAGTGCAACTGTTATTGAAGGCTATATATATATATATATATATATATATATATATATATATATATATATATATAGACACACACACACACACACATATATTGAGTTCGGAAAGCTGGTCGCCCTGCCCGGAAGAATGATGCTTTGACTAACTGCTTACATGTGACGACTGTATAGGCCAGCATTCCCAGATTGTCTGCTTTGAAAGCAGAGCAGACAATCCTTGCAAACGCCTGTCTGCTACAAACCCCAGGCTTGACCACATTTCATTGTATGACTGTTAGTTCTGGCAAGCGGTGTCACAGGTATCTGACAGAAATGTCCTGTATAGCTGCATCATTGTGTGTACTGAAGTAACCCGAGTTTTCCCTCCCAGAAATTTGAACAAATGAGAAATGGCCATTGGATGCTTTTTCACGTGGGCCACATGGGGCTGCAATAGAGGTCGTGATCAATGATTACTCCTAAGAATCTGTGCATTCTGAATATGAGATATTTGGTCTGCTGATGAATATGGCAGACAAAGTCGTTAGCTTTCAGCTAAATGTGGCCAGCGCACATTTTTCTGGCTACATCTTGAGGCTTGTTTGCCAAGACATGTTGACATTGAAGCCACAGCTTTCTGAAGCCTCTTACGCACTTGATTTCGTACATATGATTATGTGCTTGTACCGCTCCCCTCTATAGTGCTGCATTCTGGCCCTAAGAGGAAGCTTTAGCTTGGCCTTATTTAAATATACATATGGGAAAGGATAAATTTTTTCTTGGCAATCACTACATTGATTTTGACTATGTCTGTTGCATTTAAAAAAAAACTGAAGATCTACTAACTGTAGAACGCAGATTAGTCCATCAATTTTTAAAGAAAAGCTCTTGAAAACTGCAAAATTTCAAAAAACTCAAATATCATTTTACTACTCAGCAATAAAAAATGATATCACAATTTCGTAATCTGCAGCTAATAATAAATCTAAAGTGGTCAAAATTGACGTATTAGACACTGCACTGAAATATACCACTAATTTGTTTTAGCTCTTTCGCAAAATGTTTGTAAACGTCATACCAATGTCATGCAAGCTGTAAGTTTATATATCAGATTTGTCCACTTGAGGTGTTCTACAGATAGTTTACAGAATGGCTGTATCTGTTTTTGGTGCAGAGTTATAGATTCGTAAACTTGGCGCTTTTAGTATTATTTTTTTTCCGAGTCTTACCAATTTTTGGCAGTTTTTATTCAAAATTTGACGCCCTAAATCAAAATCCTGCTTCCTTGGGTTGCTTAATTTATCTTCATTAAATGCAACAAAATTTATTTAAATCGGTCCAGTGCTGGTCTCACAAGAATATTTCTGTGTTTTACATCTGTTTAAATAGGGACATGGGAGTTGGCCTCGAACCAACGCTTCCTCTTAAAGGTAACATAAATATTATGAAGTACAGTGGATCAAGTAAGTAGTCTAGATGCAGCACATGGAACACAGTTTTGAGTGCACACTGTTAATTGCATAAAGGACATAATTATACCACTGAAAAAAACAAAACACTGAGAGGAATGTAAAAGTTTGTCATCATTAGCCTATATACGAGGGGGTGCTGAAACGTTCCTGGCTTTCCACAGAAAGAATAGAGTCAAAGCTTTGAAAGTACACATTTATTCAACATATTCCCCCTCAGGCTGATGCACTTGTTACATTGTTACTTCAGCTTTTCTAATCCATTTGAGAAAAAACCTTGTGGTCACCAAACAAGCTTTTAGCAGTACGTTTCACATCAACAATGGCATCAAAGTGGTGACCCTTCAGGTGAATATGGGGATGATGGACTGATTGGAAACCCAGGCTCTTCAGTTTGGCAGCCACAACATTGCACGTGTGCGAAGGTGAATTGTCATGCAACAAAAGGATCCCTTTGGTCTACTTTCCCCGGCATTTTGTCTTTACTGCCTCCTTCAACTGCTCCAGGAGGCTGGCGTAGTACTGTCCGGTTATACTAAAGCCCTGAGGCAGGTAGGCCACCAAAAGAACACTGTCTTTGTTCCAGAAAATGGATGCCATGACTTTTTGACCAATTTCTGGGTGCCAAACTTTGGTCGTGGGAACCCACTGCTACACCGTTCCTTCAACTGTTCTTTGGTTTCTGGGTCATAAATATGGAGCCAGGTTTCATCCTCGGTCACTAACCTATCCAAAAAATATTTTTTATTGTCAAAATGGGCCAAAACAGCTCTGGATGCCTCAGCTCGTGCCTCTTTCTGTTCACTGATCAAACATTTTGGCACCCACTTTACTGAAAGCTTGTGCATGTGTAGGATATTGGTAGTAACGAAACCAACAAGCTCCCGGGAGATGTCGAGTAACTGGGTTATCTTTTTGGTGGATATTCCCCTATCCTCAAAAATCAGTTTAAGGACAGCATCGCTTGTTGCTGGATCTGTTGAAGTTGTTGCATTGAAATTGAGGTTGCGGGGTTCATCTTCAATGGTAAAATGACCGGTCTTGAAATGAGAAACCCAGATTTTTAATGTGTTGCAAGGACACTTCTCCCGTAATATTTCTGACATCTCAATGTGAATGTCCTTTGCACTTTCCCTTAAGAAACGGGAAGTTCATGATGCCCCACAGCTCCACAGATGTGAAATTAGCTTCTGCCTCTGCCATTTCAGGTTCTCAGATGAAATTAAAATAGTTATGAAAAATCAGACACATCTCATATTTTCACCGTTGCTTAAAAAGATATCAAGCTTTTATATGGTGCCAAGTTTGTTTTAATTCTACATGCAAGTTGGCAAAGCCAGGAACTTTTCAACACCCCCTCGTAGTATGTCCAGCGCAGGATGAAAGCCTCTCCCATCCATCGCCAATCGCTCCCATCTTGTGTGAACTGACTATGCCAGAAGAGTCTTCACGGTTATTCAAAAGACTAGCGCAAAATAGCAGGGACAAAGACAGAGAAGGCGACAGGACGAGCGCTCGTCCTGTCGTCTTCTCTGTCTTTGTCCCTGCTATTTTGCGCTAGTCTTTTGAATAATGATGACACACCAACTAGCTCAGCTTTCTTCACGGCTATGTTTTTTTTTTTCTCGTGGCACCCATTCTGCTGCTCTACTAGCTCTGTGTACCACAAACTCCACTCAATCCCTCACCAGCTGCCCAAGTTTATCCTCTCTTACATTGTATCTATGCATCGTATCTGGCGCAGCGCTGGCTTCGCATCTACGGCACATATGATGTGACCGATATCTGTATTGCACATAACACATGGTGGTGAGGGAACGCCATCTCCCACTTAGTGTATATATACACGGCCGTTGGATAAATTGGGACGTTCTGCGCTCCCTTTGCTTGGAGCCTCTGGTCATGTCTCGCCTGTGGTACCACACGATACATGGTGTCAGAAGTGGGATTAACGCCGATGTCCAGTCTTGGTAAACCGAAGATTATACTACAAGGCCAGCCCCATGGACTTCCTGAAGCCACCAAGTCCGCTGAGCTCGGCTGGTGAAATTGCCAAGAACTGGCAGGCATTCAAGCGAAGGTTCGAATTTTTTCTTCCCGCATCAGAACAGCCAGTAGGCAAGCCTCGGACGGAATCATGCAAGACAGCACTTCTGCTGAGCATTGCAGGAGAGGAAGCCATCGAAATCTTCAACACGTTCAGCTTTGGCGAAGACGAGAGCAGGAATGACTACGCCACTGTCGTTGGGAAGTTCGATGCATAATGTGCGGCGCAGCAGAACGAAGCCCATGAGCACTACGTTTTCCGCACGCAAGTCCAGGCCCCTGGTGAGCTTTTCGAACCTTTTTCGCGAGACTTAAAGAACCAAGCACGAGCATGCAACTTTGGCTCCCAAATGGACGCAATGATTAGGGACCAAATTGTTTATGGAACTAACGACGAGAAACTTAGAGAAAGGTTGCTGCGGGACACTACGCTGAATTAACTGAAGGCTGAGCAGGTTGCTAAAACAGCCGAAGCGGCAGCAGCGCAACAAAAAGTTTGGGCTTGGGAGGAAAGCCACATTGACACGATGCCTAAGGAACACCCAAGTAAACGAAGTGAGTTGCCCAGACATTACAAGTTTCCTAAGTGCGCACGTATGCACCCACCAGGAAGGCATCCTGCATTCGGGAAAACGTCGCAAATGTCAACGCTGTAACCATTTTGATATCTGCTGCAGACGATTTGCCGATACTGGCAAACTTCAGGGTAGTGAAGATAACTTTGAAATTCTAGACGTGTCAGGCTGCACAGCAAGCCAACATGACTGGACAGTTGTCGCCCAAATCAAGAACTTACCACTTGAATTCAAGGTCGATACAGGAGCGCAAGCAAATCTACTACCTTTCAGATGCTACCGTAAAATTCGCCCTAAGCCGCCCCTGAAACCAAGCAGCGCGGTGTTATGTTCGTATGGCGGAGGGGTTATCAAGCATGATGGTGTCATTCGTACAGAATTAGCACTAAGTGATCGTTGCGCCGTCCTCGACTTCTTCGTGGTATCCAAGGGGTATCAGGGCATCCTAGGCTTACAGGCTAGTGAAAATCTTGGACATGTGTCACGCATACACGCAGTATCTCAAAACAGTTCTGAGGAAGTCGCAATTAACTTTCCCCATTTGTTCACAGGAACCGGGTGTGTGGAAAGGGTCGGTTCTTCGTGATGACGCCACGCCAATCGTCCAAGCAGCCCGACAGGTACCGCTGGCTCTACAGGAACCCTTGCGAGAAGTGGGACGCATGGAGCGCGCAGGCATCATAGCCAAAGTCACCAAACCCACATACTGGGTAAGCCCATTGGTCATTGTTAGAAAGAAAGACGGGACAATTCGAGTATGTATCGACCCCAGGAGGATTAACCAATGCATCAAGAGAGAACACAATGCCGCGAAGGGAATTGGCATAGAGGCAGAGTTAGTGGGCGCTACAGTTTTCATCTGTCATGACGCGAACTCTGGTTTTCACCAAAATCCTTTGGACAACGAAACCTCGCGAATTTGCACCTTTGCAATGTCATTCGGGCGCTACAGAGTTCTGCACTTATTGTTTGGCATAGCTTCGGCGCCTGAGACGTATTTCAGAAAACACTAAATAAAATTGTTGAAGGCCTTCCTGGGGTCAGCGCGTACATTGATGTACTAGTGGGGGGGGTCGTCGAGGCAGGAGCATGACCTGAAGTCAGTACTGCAAGCAGCAGAATGCAGCGGACTGACATTTAATCCCATTGGTGCCGGCAAAATCGAGTTTCTTGGTGGCGTTATTGACCAGAAAGGCATCAAACCAAGCCCGTCCCTGACAAAATCAATTGTACAAATCCCACCGACGACGGACAAGCTCAAAATATAGAGGATGCTAGGAACCATGAATTATTTCAGCAAGTTTATGCCGTCACTGGCCCAAAGGGCGACGCTCCTCAGAAATTTTATAAAGCAGAATACTGCGTTTGACTGGACGCCTAATCACGCTGAAGAGTGGAGGCAGCTTTGCGAAAGTTTAAGTAGAGAGCCTTTACTAGCCTTGTTCGATCAAACAAAAGCAACAAAGGTGTGATGTGATGCATCACAAAACGGAATCGCTGCAGCGCTATTGCAGTGCCACCAGGACACATGGAAGCCAGTCGCGCATGCCTCGCGGGCACTTACAGAGTATGAACAGCGTGACTCGCAAATTGAAAAGGCGCCGATGGCAGTCGCATATGGCTGCGAGAATTTTAACCATTTTGTATATGGTGAGTCATTTATTCTTGAAACTGATCACCACCCCTTGATCGCCATCTCGCAGAAGGCCATTGGAGACATGCCCCCGAGGTTGCAGCGGTTTTTCCTGCGCCTTCTTCGTTATGACGTAAAACTTCAGTTCACACCAGGGAAGCAACTGCTTCTCGCCGACATGCTGTCACGTGCAACAACCGGACCCATCACGGAAAACGACGTCATCAACGACGACACTGAAATGCACGCAGTAAGTGTTGTCTCTTCACTTGTCACCGATAACACCTGGAAGAGGTTGGCTACGGAAACTAGGCGGGATGAAGAATTAAAGCAAGTTCTCGGGGACCTGGCGGCAGGAAAAGCACTCCAAGGCCATTGGAAGTATTTTGAAGGAGAGCTTTCTCACGTGAACGGAGTCCTTTTAAAAGGGTGCAAAGTTGTAATTCCGGCTACCATGAAGAAATAAACTTTGGAACCCATTTGTCAAGGCCATCTGGGCATCATAAATGCAAATCAAGAGTCAGGCAACTCGTCTTCTGGCCAGGAATCAACCGTGACATAGAACCTTTCGCACAGGCGTGTTCTGCATGCAAAACGTACGCGTACAGACAACCCCAAGAGCCGTTAAAGTTATGCCCAGTACCTGATAAACCATGGCATCGTGTCGGCATCTATATTTTTGAGCATGGTGGACGGTCATACCTGTGTGCCTACGACGCATTATCAAACTTTCTTGAAGTAGAGCTGCTAAAAGATACTACCGCGAAGACAGTCATTGAAGCAACAAGTGCGATTTTTGCGAGCTACGGCACACCAGTTGAAGTTTGTTCGGATAATGGCCCACAATTTTCAAGGCCACGCTTTTGCTGCGTTTGCCCGATGGTATGACTTCAGCCACACCACTTCCAGCCCTAGGTACCCCCAGTCCAACGGTCTGGCGGAAAAAGGTGTACAAGTAGTTAAGAGGATTTAAAAAAAGCACTCAATTTAATCAAGATTTTTAGCTTGGTCTTCTTGCCTACAGATCTACTCCAATGGAATCCGGAGCATCACCTAGCGAAGTACTTCAAGGAAGACGATTACGGACAACGTTGCCTGACGTCCGGCCATGTCCAGGTCGCAGCGTACAGAAGCCTTGTCAGACCGACCATTCCAGCCAACAACTACCACCGCTCAACCCTCGAGACACGGTACGCATCAAAGAAGGGACGTGGGCCACCAAAGGTCAAGTCGTTCAAGCTACGACATATCACCGGTCGTATAGCATAATCACTGAAGACGGCACATTCCTGCGACGTAATCGGCAACATCTGCTGCCTACAAGAGAAGCTTGTCGACAGAGAGGCCTCTGTGAGTCCGAGGAGGACCTCCGCCAAGGAGCTGACGAAAGATCTTCAGCATACAGCAGCAACGATGCTGCAGTGTCACTGGCCACAACTGGCAGCATTCCTGTCTCATCCAATGCTCCTGCAAGCTTGCAGCAGAACCAAGAACCTGCGTTCAGAAGCTCAAACCGAGAACGAAGACCCCCACAGAGGCTTACCTATAATCGAAGCTTTGTGCAGGTTCTCTAAGTCGCATTCTAAATGTTTGTTTCTACTAATGTTGTTTTCGGTTTTTTTTTCTCTTCTTTGAAAGAAAAGGGGATGTATCGTATGTATGCATCGTAGCTGGTGCAGTGCTGGCTTCGCATCTATGGCACGTGTGACGTGACCGATACCTGTATCGCACATGACACATGGTGGTGAGGGAACACACCCTGTTCCACTTAGTGTGTATGTACACGGCTGTTGAATAAACGGGGATGTTTTCCGCTCCCCTTGCTTGAATGAATGAATGTGTGGTTTTTACTGGCGCAAGGGCCAAGTATGGCCAAAGAGCGCCAAGACAGTGTTAGTGATTTCGTGGTGGAATGATGAGTTCTGTGAAGAAGATGTGACTTGGCTGTAAAGGGGCCTAAAATAGTCTCTGTAAAGTGCGTAAAATCTACGTGCTATAAGATTATGGCGATGTCTAATGACGAGTACTATGAGCCTTACACTGCAATGTGGGAGAATGATATGATATAAGAAACATGTAAGATGGAAAAATTAAGTACAGCACAACTGTCTCACCAGAGCCCTTGAAACACAAGGGCCTGGAGGCAGGTGCTATACAGTACAACTATCCCAGCGGCATCCTCTAAAGAGAGGAAGCGCTACGAATTTATGGGACTAATAACATGTAAGACCACATCTCTGAGGAAACCTAGGACTGTGTCTGTATTAAAAAGCGGTTCTGGACCGAGAAACATTGCAGGATCAAAAGGAATGTGCTGCCGGTATGCTAAAGGAAAATGTCTCTTTCTCTCAGATTCGGCTTCCCGACACTCCAGGAGGACGTGGAGTACGGTCAGCCTCTCCCCGCATCTACCACAGGTTGGTGGCTCTCTTCCAGTAAGTAGAAAATTATGTGTGCCAAATGTGTGTCCTATTCTGAGACGACAGAATAGGACATCTGTTCGGCGCGATTTTGTAGTAGAGGGCCAGAGTCCTAACTGTGGCTTTATTAGGTGGAGCTTATTATCCGTTTCCGCATCCCACATGCGTTGCCAGTGGTCCCGCAGCCTCCTTCGCAAGAAAGGCCTCAGATCTGTGACAGGCACTCCAGCGGTAGGGTTAACGGCTTGCGATGCGATAGACGTGGCCATCTCGTCCGCCAGAACGTTGCCCTCAATGCTCCTATGGCCAGGCACCCAGCATATAATGATATGCTGGTTAGATATGTACGCTTTACACAAGACGGTGTAGGGTTCATTAAGTACTGAATTTTTGTGTCTATAGAGTGATATCAAGGCCTTCACGACGCTTAGGGAGTCTGTATATATCGCTGACTTTTGAAGTTTTGATTTTCTTATATGATTTACAGAAGACAGTACTGCGTAGGCCTCGGCCGTGAAGATACTTGTTTCCGGATGCAGTACACCAGATTCTGAGAAGGATGGGCCGAAGGCAGCATAAGGCACCCCGGCATTTGACTTCGAAGCGTCTGTATAGAACTCTGCGCAGGAGTGCTTGAGCTGGAGTTCTAGAAAATGCATTCGGATTTCTATCTCCGGTGCGTGTTTTGTTACTACTAAAAAGGATATGTCACATTTTATCAGCTGCCACTCCCAAGGTGGTAACAGCTTGGTTGGATGCATTAGGCGAAGCTCAAGGAGTGGGACACGCATTTCATCACTAAGCTCCCTCACACGAAGCGAGAAAGGCTGTCTTACAGAGGGACGGTTATGGAAAAGTGTAGTACATGTCATATCGTTAAAAGTGTTAAAACATGGATGTTGATGATTGGAATGTATTTTCAGGAAATATGTAAGGCTGATGTAAGTTCTCTGTAGATGGAGGGACCATTCATTTGATTCCGCGTATAAGCTTTCAATCGGGCTTGTTCTGAAAGCGCCAGTGGCTAAGCGGATACCTAGATGGTGGACGGGATCTAGGATCTTTAGTGCGCTCGGAGCGGCAGAGTTATATAAGACGGCACCATAGTCCAATCGTGTTCGAATTAGGCTCTTATAAACATTCATCAGACATTTCCTGTCGCTACCCCATGTTGAGTGGTATAGAATTTTAAGTAGGTTCATTGTCCTTAGACATTTTTCTTTAAGATATTGTGCTGTATAAAAGTAAGCTTGGAATCTAGTATAATACCTAGAAATTTGTGTTCTTTGTTGATAGGTATTTGATGTCCACACAGTTGAACACAAGGATCTGGAACCAGGCCTCTCTTTCTAGTAAAAAGGACACAGGAACTTCTGTGGGGGTTGATTTTAAATCCGTTTTCGTCTGCCCACTTGGAAACCTTGTTCAAGCCCTGCTGTACCTGTCTCTCGCATACTGTGAGGTTGCAGGATTTGAAGCCTATTTGTATATCGTCCACGTATACGGAATAAAAAATGGCCGGTGGCAGTGAAGCACATAGTGTGTTCATCTTAACGATAAAGAGAGTGCAGCTGAGCACGCCTCCCTGGGGTACACCAGCTTCCTGCGTAAAAGGACGTGACAGTGCATTACCGACTTTTACTCGGAAGGTACGATTTGACAAATAGCTTTCAATAGTGTTCAGCATATTTCCACGGATGCCCATTCCCGACAAGTCTCGCAAGATGCCGTAACGCCATGCTGTCATACGCCTTCTCCATGTCGAGGAGTATTGATAGGAAAAACTGTTTATGAACAAATGCATCGCGGATATTTCCTTCAATGTGCACAAGATGATCGGTTGTCGATCGTCCTTCTCTGAAGCCACACTGATTGGGATCGAGCATATTGGCGAGTTCAAGGAAATGTATGAGTCTGCGATTAACCATTTTTTTGAAAAGCTTACACAGACAATTTGTAAGAGCTATCGGGCGGTAACTTGCCGCCAAGGAAGGGTCTTTACCCTGCTTAAGAACAGGGACCACAATCGCTTCTTTCCATGTGGATGGGAGGTATCCCGCAGCCCAAATAGTGTTGAAAAGTGTGAGAAGTGTAAGTTGTCAGTATGTAAGTTTCTGATCATGTCATACATGACTCGGTCAGGTCCCGGTGCAGTGCTTTTGCGTGTGTTCAATGCAGCTCTCAACTCGGCAATACCGAAAGGCTAGTTATACGGTTCATTCTGTCTGGATTTTCGTAAGATTGGCTTACGTTCTTCTATTTCTTTAAGTTTAATAAAGGATTGGGAATAGTCGATTGAGCTTGACACGCGCTCAAAGTGCTCCCCAAGTGAGTCTGCCTGAGCTTGCAGAGTATCGCCTTCTGTGTTTACCAAAGGGAGTGAATATGGTTTGCCGCCCTCTTATTCTATTAACCCTGTTCCATACTTTGGCCTCATCTGTATACGAGTTGATGCCCGATAAAAAACTTTTGCCAACTCTCTCTTCTGGCCTGTAGGCGTGTTCTCCTGCCTTGAGACTTTGCTTTCTTAAAGGTAACAAGATTCTCCGCAGTGGGAGAGGCGCGTAACAACCCCCACGCTTTGTTCTGTTTCTTTCGAGCGATCCTACATTCGTCTTCCACCACGGGACACGCCGTTTACACGCCAAGCCATTTACTTCCGATATGCATTTAGATGCGGCATCTATTATAATGGCTGTAAAATACTCCACAGCAGCTTCAATTTCCAAAGAAGACATATCAGCCTATGAGATGCTAGTGAGAGTTCGAAATTTCTCCCAATCGGCTGTATCTATCTTCCACCTAGGAGCTTGTGGAGGATATTCATTTTCTTTAGATGTTCTTAGAAGTATGGGGAAGTGGTCGCTCCCGTAAGGATTGTTGATAACTTCCCATTCGAGTTCAGGCAGTATACACGAGGAAACTAGGCTGAGGTCAATTGAAGAAAATGTTCTGTTTGCGAGAGAATAATATGTGGGTGCCTTCTTATAGCAGACACGCACCAGAAGAGAAAAGGAACTGTTCAACAAGACGACCTCGAGCATCTATACGAGAGCCCCCCCACAGGCAGTTGTGCGCATTCAAATCCCCAAGGACAACGTAAGGTTCTGACAATTCATCTATGAAGGACTGAAATTCATGTTTAGCTAATTTGTAATGTGGGGGTATGTAGAGCGAGCAGACAGTGATAAGTTTGTTTAGGAGAACAGCACGAACCGCCACTGCTTCAAGG
This sequence comes from Dermacentor variabilis, assembly GCF_050947875.1. Lineage (NCBI taxonomy): Eukaryota > Metazoa > Arthropoda > Arachnida > Ixodida > Ixodidae > Dermacentor > Dermacentor variabilis. The sequence goes on from NW_027460280.1 coordinate 15,940,279, forward strand.
GGCGTTTGTAGCTGCAAACGTTGACACGCAATGCTCTTATGGATAACAATGGCGACACCGCCCGATGATGCGACAGCATCATCGCGATCTTTGCGAAAAGTTATATATTGTCGGAGAAAGTTTGTGTATTTGGATTTTAAGTGTGTTTCCTGTAAACACAGCACTTTTGGATTGTGTTTTTGGATGAATTCCTGCACATCATCAAGGTTTCGAAGAAGACCTCTGACGTTCCATTGAATTATTTGTGTATCCATATTGGAAGTCAATAGGTGCTGTGTGTAGAGAAACAGAAGTATTAATTAGAGACTTCAGAGATTAGATTACAGAGCTCTTTCGAGGCCCTGTAATCGGGGTTTTGCCCTTTCTGGAGCGTTCGAGGGAGCCTCGCCGCTCCTTAGGCGCTTGGCGCGCCGTGGGGATAGGTGTAGTGTCAATTGTCTCTTGTGAGGCGCCTGACACGTGCTCTTGCGAGCGAGAAGTTACCAGGGAGGGTCTCGCCTTGGAGGGCAAGACCCCTGCTCCCACCAGCCCGGAGGTCGATGGGGCTCCCTGGGGGATTTGGCTGCGCTGGCCGTTGCCAGCGCTGGAAGGAACCTGGGTGGTTGAGGCAGCCTCGGCTGCGCCCACGTTCGGGGTCGATGGTCCCTTCTCCTCGGTTGACGAAGCAGCGCAAGCTGCTACCGCCGCGGGGGCAGATGGCGTGACTGCCGACTCACTGCTTGTGGGTCGGACAGCCGCCGGAGGCCGTTGTGACGCTGCCCCCTGACGCGCCACATCGGCAAAGGTTTTCTTCGGCAGGTAGGATACCCGCCTGCATGCCTCCTTGAAACTTATATTTTCCTTTACTTTAACTGTTACGATTTCTTTTTCTTTTTTCCAGGATGGGCAGGACTGCGAGTACGCGGCGTGCTCCCCATCACAGTTTACACAGTGGAGAGCGTTCGCACAAGCTTCAGTGGTGTGTTCGTGGGCACTGCATTTCGCACATGTTTGGCGGCCTCGGCAGCTCTGCGAGCTGTGGCCGAAAAGTTGGCATTTGAAACATCTGAGGGGATTTGGCACATATGGCCTAACACGAAGTTTGATGTAACCGGCCTCTACAGACTCGGGCAGAATACTTGAACCGAATGTGAGTATCAGGTGCTTGGTTTTGATTTCTTTGCTGTCACGCCTCATTTTAGTTCTTTTAACATTGATAACATTCTGGTGACTGAAGCCCTCCAAGAGTTCAGCCTCAGTGAGCTCGAGCAAGTCATCGACGGAGACAACACCGCGGCTTGTGTTCATCGTGCGGTGCGGGGTTATAATTATTTGGGTTTCCCCAAATGACACTAGTTTTGGCAATTTCTCATATTGTTTCTGATCGCGGAGCTCTAAGAGGAGATCACTGCTTGCCATCCTCGACGCCTTATAACCTGGACCAAAAACTTCAGTCAATGACTTGGAAACAAGGAAGGGTGAGATTGTTCGTACTGGTTTATCTGGTTTTGCAGAATGAATGACATGAAAACGCGGGAAGGATTGTTTTTGCCGGCCAAAAAGCTGGAAAACTTCATCGGTGCGCCCTCTTTTCTGAGGGCGATCAGGCAGTTGAGGGAAGGAATTATCCATAGAGGAATGTGTAGTTTTCGGCAATAACGCCAGCCACCCACCGTGGAGCCCTACAAGGGGACGCTACAGCAACTGTAAAAACAGGTCCTGCAAACGCCAGCTGTACGTAATTACTATAACCAAATATGACATAACCTAGGTTGGCTATTCACACAAGGTTAACCGTTGCTGCCTGGAAAAATTGTAAGTAAGCGGAAGCTAGGAGAAGAAAGGAAAGATGAAAAGTCAGAGAAAGACGAAGGCTGGAGGGAGAAAGTGACAGGAAAAGGCAACTACCGATTTCCCCCGGGTGGGTCAATCCGGGGGTGCCGTCTATGTGAAGCAGAGGCCAAGGGGGTGTGTTGCCTCCACCGGGGGGCCTTAAAGGTACAAACACCCAGCATTGGCTCAACCCCCAGGATCCCCCTTTCCCCAGACACGGCTAAGCCGCGCACGGTTAGACGCGGGAGAGTCCAACCCTCGTGTGCTCGGGTACGTGGTGTCGCAACACACCAAACGCCTGCTGACGCAGACACCCCTGCGGGGCCCCTTGCTTGAAGCCTCTGGTCATGTCTCGCCTGCGGCACCACACGATACCACATATTGCCCTCTTCCCGTATCCTAATTTTACACTTTCTGTTTAATTTTTGTTATTGTCAACTGGTTTTGGTGGATTGCACTGAATATTGGCAAGCTGCTAGTCATGACATGACAGTGTCTATCATATGTACTCCGACCCATTTTCATTCATCTGGAAATTTGCTTCTCATGATACTCTTCTGATTAGCTGGTCTACTATATCAATATACACCGCCATAGCTTCAATATACCGACTACCTATCACCAACTCTTGTTCCTTGTGAGGCTGTTGAACTGTACTTTGCTGCACATTCATTTTTGAACCTGCCTGACACAGAAATATTGTGCCCCATTTTGTACTATTTTAGGTAGTTGCCAACCCCACAATTAAGACATGGAGCCACAATTGCTTGAGCAGCACAAATATTACATTGTATTTTATGCAGCTAGTTTAAAATGTATTCCAATGGCACCATTATGTTATTCGTCAAGCAAGTGATTATTAACATCACCGAAACTATAGTTGGAATTCAAGCGGTGTCACAAACAACTCGAGCACAAGAAAGTTGGCTCCATGCAGTAGTTGACGGTGATATAAAATGCAGGAGGACTCTCTCCCATTATCATATCGAGTGTTGAATAATCTCTGTTTTCGCAGCATGGCCATAATGTGTGTGCATCCACCAATTGGGTGAGGCACCACGAGACTGCCACATTGAGTATTCGTAACATGAATAGACTTCTGTTTCACGTCCAAAGCTACACTACACTTCATCCATGTTTTGAGCTGTCACACGGCACTCTTAAAACAGTTGCTCCCTTTGGAGTGTATGGTAAAACCTCGTTAAACCGCACCCGCTTAAAGAGTAGTTTCTTTTTAGAAGTAGTAAAGTCAAATCCCCGACTCAGCGGACATAGAACATAATGCGTTTTGTATCCGCATAAACCGTACCAGCTTATTGCGTACGCATCGCTTAACACGTAGTTTCCACTTTTCGTCGCGCAATCATGGCGGTGCGTCCGCAATGGGCAGCCTGGCAGAACCTTAGAGATCAGAACAAAGGCCTCTCCAAACGCCTTGTGTGTTTGCGCATGAAGCCACATCAACTTCATTTCGGCGCCGTGCCAGAGCTATTGGGGGCGAGGACTTACGGAGTCGCCATCTGTCTGAAGCGCCTCCCTTGCGTAGTATGAGGGATCACGCGGCGCGCTCCTCATAGGTTTCGCTTACGGCGCTCAATAAAACCACGCGGCAGCCCTCCTGGACATTTATGTAGGTACTCTCAAAACGAGAAAAGTTTTTGACTGTCGATATAACAGTCATGGGCAAACTGAAAGCGCACAATCGTTTACAGACGCTATTTCTTTACCGAATACGTGCAGTGAACGCGCCACTGCGAGCAGTCGCCACGATGGAGTCTCCCGGAGCGGCTGCTTGCGTGAAAGGTAAGCAAACGCTTTGAGTAAACTATGTGGAATATGTTCTTATAGTGGGATGTCTGTATAACCAAATAGAGCATAACAGAATGAAGCCTCAATGCAGCGATTGCACGGGTTCGCAGCGACCGACTGCGCGTCTGCATGCATGTCCGCGCAAAATGTTTTGCTTTCGCTGTGAGTGCGTTTTCGCACCCTGCAGTGAGCTTTAGGCCGCAGCTTATGAGCATTTGACAGTACACTAGCAACCATTGTTGCGTGGACACCATCAGAACTGTTCCAAAATAATTTCGTTATAGAGACTTCGACGACTCCGCGGTGATGTGCCGTCGCGACGATTCAATCTTTTTTTTGTCCTCTAAATTCTTGGACATTTCAATATTATTTATCAAGTGGCGTCACACTGTATGTTTATCGGTCTTCTCAGCGTGCGATTTCCCTATGCTTCTTTTTCGTAATCCAGTGCATTAATTCATAACACAAACATGACCATATGCCATATGCCTTCTTTTAATGTGCGTCTTACCGCTCCCTTTCTGTTCCAGTGAACTTGCCAGTATCTGTCATCAACAAGTTCATAGATCAAATCGTCATAACATTAGCCGGGCAGCGGGCGCGGGTGAGCGTCTCAGTGCGCGTTTTCTGCTACTCACTGAACATCGCAGTCCCGGCGCCATAGCAAAAATCTTCCTCGCGTTTGTGCCTGCTGCATCCCAGAGTTGTAGCCGAGGGCTGTCTGCCTGTTCTAAGTTTGCCGAGCTCCTTCGCGCAGCTCCTTGTCCTGCGGCTGCGTGTGAATATAAGGCTGACACCGGGCGCTCCGTTGCGTACATCCGGCTCAGCGGCACCGAGCCTACCATGCTGCACTCCTCCAAAAGCAGCCACTGCCTATTATAGTGCTTTCAAACGCTGTCAAGCAGATAGCCAAGGTGGGAAAACCTCACCACTTAATCAGAACCGCATCGCAGGTGGGACTTTAAACTTTTGTTTTCAGTTCGCTTCGGCGCTTTGGAAGCAGCCGACGCGGCCGTAACGGCCATAGAATAAAGAACCCACGCGGCCGCTGTGTCCACGTGATCCCTCATGCCCCGTCACGCCGACGGTGGCGCCAGCTTTTCCAGTGGTGGAGCTCGCCCCCAGTGTGGAGACGTGTAATATGCTCCCTTCAATGGTCAGGCGACGCAGCGATCGGCTTAAAGACCCTCTATAATTTTCAAGGTAGCGACATTAGTGTTCCTGTATATGCTCCCGCAGGGAGCAGAGTTGCGCATACCTTTTCCGGCGCCGCTCGCACCGCTATTGGCCGAGCGCGAAAAATGACGTCTAATGATCCGCGCCGCTGCGAAGCCAACTTTACGGGCGCATCGCCAACTCATGCGAATTTGTCGTTTCCGTCAGTGCCATCGCCATTGCAATCAGCAGACCGTCGATCGTGCGTTGAGAGGAGCAGCTGCGGGTTTCAGGTACGGTATTCGACGATGTGAAGTCAAGGACCTTGGTGAAGTGATACGAAACACATCGTACTGGCACTTGTATTCCAGTATGACGGGGAGCGGCGCACCACACTGCACAAACCGCACGGAAGTCGGTTTGTAAATAGGAGTAAATGCTTCAGCCAAGCAAACTAGCTGGAGACACACTGATACTATAGTGAGAGTGTTGTTTCTAACAAGTCTGGGCTTCTTGAGTTTGAATGCACCCTTCAGAGTTTAAAATTGAAATGAGTAATATGTACCTCTCTCGTCAACCGCAATTTCTGAAGAGCTAGGACATCGTTGCAGAAAGCACACTAGGGAACAAGGATAAAACGGGTGCTAATTAAGTTGGCATATGCATATTTAGCTCTCGGGCTGTGATAATTGTAATATATTCCTTCTCCGTGTGAAGTTTTGAGAACAGTAAAATTTATTCTAGTCAATTTATTGTCTTGAAGTGCACAGGCTTATTTATTTTGTTAACTAATTGCTGCCATAGAAGCTAAGCCGCAACTGTATGTTGTAATTGCACCGCTGGCGCGAGTTGTTGGGAACTCGGCGCTGACGCCCGTTGTTGCACCTGGGTCGCAAGCCCCAAGGGTAGCGTTGGCCTGGCGGCCTGGGGTACAACTGGAAGCATCCGAAGGTCCCGGCAAAGCATGAGTCGACTGGTAACAACAAAACAACTTGTTTATTCTAACATCGCAAAGAGTTGGCGGTCAGGTTGACCGCAGTAGAGAGACGGGAGTGCACTTTACTCAACAGAAGAAATCGGAGCCCTCTTTTGGCGTCCGGGGGCAGCTGCTTTTATACTCTCGCAGTTGAGGGCAAGAAGGAACCCCTCTATAGACGAGCACGTGACTGTGCCGCTCGACGACAATGGGATAAGGTGACGCATACTGTCGTGTCGCCGCCGGTCGGGCACAATGGGGAGGAGAAGGTGGCTCACACTGTCGTGTCGCCGCCGGTCGGGCACAATGGGGAGGAGAAGGTGGCTCACACTGTCGTGTCGCCGCCGGTCGGGCACAATGGGGAGGAGAAGGTGGCTCATACTGTCGTGTCGCCGCCGGTCGGGCACAATGGGGAGGAGAAGGTGGCTCATACTGTCGTGTCGCCGCCGGTCGGGCACAATGGGGAGGAGAAGGTGGCTCACACTGTCGTGTCGGCGCCTGTCAGACCCCCTCGCTTCACAGTTGTTGGGAGCTCCTCTCCCCGGCTGCCGCGCTTCGACAAGCGTGGGCACCAATATGCACATACACTCACACACGCACATGAAGACACGTGGCATCGGAACATGCCTGGACGCGCTTGGCGGGGAGGCGTAGCGGCGACGCCGAACGGGCCAAAATGTCTGCCGCTTTGTTGCAGCCGCGCCGGCCAAACCGCGCGTCGTAGGCGAAACTTAACAATGTGTGCTAGCTTGTGAGCATCATGTATCGGCCAGTGGAACAAAAACTTGTCGTTCATTTAAACACGCTAGAAATTTACGTTGTGCTTTGGTGAATGCTGTTTCCTGTGGGCGGGAGTGGAGTGAATGCACTGTTCAATGACGTAAAATTTCCTTGCCTCTGATGCGATAGGTCACAAAGCTTTGTAACCTGGCTTTTTGGCCAAAAGCTGCTTCAGTGATTTCATTGATTTGATACAGTGTCTTCAACTACTGGCTTTTTTCCGAGTGGTAAGAGATCAAGAAAAATGTGTTGTCAGATTACAGTCTGCACTGTGTGAATAATTACTCTGCAAGTTTGCCATCTTGATGTGATTAGTGCAATAAAAATAACCTACTCTTAATAGCTTGTTGCCTTTCCAGTTTCTTTGAATTCTGCCCCCAAGGTTCCAAGAACCAGCACACTTGGCCTGCTGCCAGCAGCCGTTCATGCATTCCCTTGTATGAAATAAATTTGATCTAGAAGCTCTTGCATCTTGAATCTTTTTGTACTTGCAGATTTGCTGCTACTATATAGCTGATTAGTCTGCGGTATGAATGAATCGTAAAAGCAAGCTTTGCTTAAAATGTGCGCATGTGAACATTTGAAATGCGCTTAAATCTGTGTGATGCACCGCATGTATCGAAAACGTGCAGCTGTTGTGAACGATGGTTAGTGATAAATGACGCTCTGTTAACGGTCACTGACATAACTGCAGGCACGATAGCTCTCTTGGCGACGGTCATTAATCGGCTGGTTTGGGCAGCCAAAATGCGCTAAGTGTCCACCTTACGTGTGTGAAGTTTTAAACACTCTTTAAAACATTTCTTGCTTTCTGACAGTGATAAGACAACTTCATATGCATGCTGAAAATCATTGCACCGCGTTTTGTGGCAACGTACTGCGCGTTTGCGAGCGAACTTTGGAGCTGTTCGAGCCACGGGAGTATATTATTTTGGGGAATGGAAGGCGGTCCTACCCCCTATTTGTACGTTCATGTGTGTGTTTGTATATGCGTGTTTACATAGGTACATACAAAGTTTCGGTTGGTTGGAAACCCACCCCCTACGACTGCACGAATGACTCGTTCGAGCGTAGCCTGTATTAAGAAGTGCCCTTTGCTAAGCACCTGCGAACAATTGGCGCTTGTAGCTCGCGACCACTAGAGAATAAAAGGCGGAACACCGCGCGGCATTTGGCTCCTGCGCGCACGAGGAGTGGCTTCGCTGCAGAGCTGGATCACGACGGCGGACCTATGCGCAACTCTGCTCCCTGCGGGAGCATATACAGGAACACTAAGCGACATTAGTGTTCCTGTATATGCTCCCGCAGGGAGCAGAGTTGCGCATAGGTCCGCCGTCGTGATCCAGCTCTGCAGCGAAGCCACTCCTCGTGCGCGCAGGAGCCAAATGCCGCGCGGTGTTCCGCCTTTTTCTCTAGTGGTCGCGAGCTACAAGCGCCAATTGTTCGCAGGCGCTTAGCAAAGGGCACTTCTTAATACAGGCTATGCTCAAACGTTTCTTCGTGCAGTCGTGCAATCGTAGGGGGTGGGCTTCCAACCAACCGAAACCTTGTATGTACCTATGTAAACACGCATATACAAAAACACACACGAACGTACAAATAGGGGGTAGGACCGCCTTCCATTCCCCAAAATAAAATACTCCCGTGGCTCGAACAGCTCCAAAGTTCGCTCGCAAACGCGCAGTACGTTGCCACAAAACGCGGTGCAATGATTTTCAGCATGCATATGAAGTTGTCTTATCACTGTCAGAAAGCAAGAAATGTTTTAAAGAGTGTTTAAAACTCCACACACGTAAGGTGGACACTAAGCGCATTTTGGCTGTTGAAACCAGCCGATTAATGACCGTCGCCAAGAGAGCTATTGTGCCTGCAGTTATGTCAGTGACCGTTAACAGAGCGTCATTTATCACTAACCATCGTTCACAACAGCTGCACGTTTTCGATAAATGCGGTGCAGACACAGATTTAAGCGCATTTCAAATGTTCACATGCGCACATTTTAAGCAAAGCTTGCTTTTACGATTCATTCATACCGCAGACTAATCAGCTATATAGTAGCAGCAAATCTGCAAGTAGAAAAAGATTCAAGATGCAAGAGCTTCTAGATCAAATTTATTTCATACAAGGGAATGCATGAACGGCTGCTGGCAGCAGGCCAAGTGTGCTGGTTCTTGGAACCTTGGGGGCAGAATTCAAAGAAACTGGAAAGAAAACAAGCTATTAAGAGTAGGTTATTTTTATTGCACTAATCACATCAAGATGGCAAACATGCAGAGTAATTATTCACACAGTGCAGACTGTAATCTGACAACACATTTTTCTTGATCTCTTACCACTCGGAAAAAAGCCCGTAGTTGAAGACACTGTATCAAATCAATGAAATCACTGAAGCAGCTTTTGGCCAAAAAGCCAGGTTACAAAGCTTTGTGACCTATCGCATCAGAGGCAAGGAAATTCTACGTCATTGAACAGTGCATTCACTCCACTCCCGCCCACAGGAAACAGCATTCACCAAAGCACAACGTAGATTTCTAGCGTGTTTAAATGAACGACAAGTTTTTGTTCCACTGGCCGATACATGATGCTCACAAGCTAGCACACATACAGTTGCGGCTTAGCTTCTATGGCAGCAATTAGTTAACAAAATAAATAAGCCTGTGCACTTCAAGACAATACATTGACTAGAATCAATTTTACTGTTCTCAAAACTTCACACGGAGAATGAATATATTACAATTATCACAGCTCGAGAGCTAAATATGCATATGCCAACTTAGCACCCGTTTTATCCTTGTTCCCTTGTGTGCTTTCTGCAACGATGTCCTAGCTCTTCAGAAATTGCGGTTGACGAGAGAGGTACATATTATTCATTTCAATTTTAAACTCTGAAGGGTGCATTCCAACTCAAGAAGCCCAGACTGGTTAGCAACAACACTCTCACTATAGTATCAGTGTGTCTCCAGCTAGTTTGCTTGGCTGAAGCATTTACTCCTATGGCTGACTTCCGTGCGGTTTGTGCAGTGTGGTGTGCCGCACCCCGTCATACTGGAATACAAGTGCCAGTACGATGTGTTTCCTATCACTTCACCAAGGTCCTTGACTTCACATCGTCGAATACCGTACCTGAAACCCGCAGCTGCTCCTCTCAACGCACGATCGACGGTCCGCTGATTGCAATGGCGATGGCACTGACGAAAACGACAAATTCGCATGAGTTGGCGATGCGCCCGTAAAGTTGGCTTCGCAGCGGCGCGGATCATTTGACGTCATTTTTCGCGCTCGGCCAATAGCGGTGCGAGCGGCGCCGGAAAAGGTATGCGCAACTCTGCTCCCTGCGGGAGCATATACAGGAACACTAAGCGACATCTGCCGCGCGCGCCACCTAGGAAGTTCCTGTAGCAGACGGCGCCCACGCTAAACCGCGGCGCCGCGGCATTCGTGAGGTGAAAAAATAACTGCATACGCGCGGAAATAAAACCTACTGGTGCCGACTGTGGCGAAAAACGAAAGAAGGACCCGAACTGCTAAATTTAGTCCTTTAATTTCAAATGAGCGCTCCAAGAAAATAGCTCAAGAGAGCGTAATGAGGGCTTGATCGCCTCGATTCCGCATGTTTACATTTCGTTCTTTCGCGCTCAATCACCGCGCGAGCCTTGATGATTGCTTGCGCTTAATCCCGTATGCTCTGTGAAATCTTTTACATGTAAGTGTGCTGCGTACACATAGCGGTTGCATTGAACGAAGAAGTCGTGTAAAAATGAAGGCTGACAGTCGCTTGGACCGAAAAACTTTCGACATAACGCCGCTCAAACGTGCGACTCTCAAAGCGCGCGACCCTCACGGCAACTGAACAACATCCTGTGTGTGTGTGGAAACGAGTGCGCCAACAGTCTTCTTGCCGCTGAGTGTGTCTGTCGTGTCGTGTCTGTCGACTGCTGTGTCTTGTGGTTCAATGCTACGAGCCAGTGCAACTGTCGCGACATGATGAAGAGGCGGTATGGATCGTGTCAGCGTGTCTCCTCGATCGTGTTCGGGCTGCCAGCGCGATCTGATCTCGCGGCACACCAATATCAAGCGTAGTGTGTGCGCGTGTGTGAACGCGGTTTACTGTTCTCGTGAACCGTGCGACGTCGCCACGTAAACTTGAATCATGACGCGCATTGTTGTGTTTGTGCCTTTCCGCCTCCGTGCACCGCTAAAGCCCCGTAAGGATTAGAGGGCCATTATACGAAACGCACGCGGATTGGCCCAGCTATTACTGCACTGTGTTTTGCTGGCAATCCGTGTATCGCTTGTGGTGTTTTTCTTATGTTCATTTGCAGTTGTGTATTTTTCATCAGTAAAATGGCATTGCCGATTACTGAAACATCTTCGAGTGTAAGAGAAACTTGGAAGGAACGAGCTCGCAGCTGTATGTAATTTGTACTTTGATATACTGTATTACCCTTTATTATTTGACGGCCAGTAGCCGTGGCTATGCAGTATTCGTTTTTAAAAGCAGAGTAATGCAGGCACTTAGCAATATATTTATTCACATATGCAATGCACAAAATACGATTACGATATTGGAAATTAGTTTTTGGACATGTTTTAAAGCGCAGTTAACGCGCGCACAAACACAGGAAAGTGTAAAAGTAGAATTCGTTGCTGAATTTTATTTTTTATCGCACGTAACGCAATGCGGATACTTGTCAGCGAGTTAATGCGTTTATGCCCCACTATTTACTTGCATGCTAGGTCATACTGCACTTGCTAAGTCAACGGGCTCGTAATGCACTAAAATCAGTAATCTCCACAAACTTCGGCCGTCAACATTCATGCGCGCGAATGAAATATTACTGCAGCTCTGCACACACAGATGTATACTTTCTGTCGCACCTTCGTATCGCTCTACGTTACATTCCTCGTATAGTCGTGCAGCTACCGACGGTTCAGTCTTTCCGTCCATTTCTATGCAACCACAATTACCTTCTGGTTAGGTTTTCTTTACTGCGCGGGATGCAATTTGTCGTCCTCCATCTGATCTCGGCACCCATCCGCACAGCAACAAGGCATTTCGGTCCTTCGCATCCTAGGTCATACCGATCTATTCAGCGGGCTCACAGCGAATTAAAACAAATAATCTCCACAAACTTCGGCCGTCAACATTCATGCACGCGAGTGAAATACTATCACCGCTCGACATACGCTCGTGAATACTTTCTATCGCACCTTTGTATTGTATGTTACTTGCCTCGCATAGTCGTGCTGTTACCGATGGTTCAAAGTCCGTCCGTCCAATTCTGTGTAACCACACTTTACGTCTGGTTAGGTTCTAGTTGCCGCGCGCGATGCAAAATAACTTCTTGCCATCCTTCGTCCGGTTTCGGCACCCAACCGCACAGCAACAAGGCATTTCGGCCCTCCCGGAACGAAATTATCGCAGCGATGTGCATAGCACAACAGGCGAAACGCGCGCACTTCGCCCGGCGCGCAGGAACTTTCATGGCGGCGAAGGGGCGGAGCAATGTCACATGTCACCGATCAGCCTATCGCAGGCGTTTTCGGCTGGATCAAAGCCTGTCGGTACTTTTAAATGATTAAGGGACTTTAAGGCAAACTAAAGCCGTTTAAACTTCGTAAAGTAGCGACACTCTCCTCCTCCGCCTTACCTCCTCCTTATTCCTCGTTTCTCCTCTCCTTCACGCTCCCTCCTTGACCGTGGCGCCCATACAGTTAATATAACCAACTCTAGAGGAAAAGCTGGCCCGAAAAAGTGGGAACCGCTAGGGCGCCGCCCTGTTGTTACTGGTCAGTGTGGCCAGTGCAGTTACTATTTAAAGAGCTGAAAGCAAGTACAGGTCACCGAATGCTTTGTCATTCAAAAACGCATACCTGATGGCTTTACGAAGGTGATGCGTTAATATTAAGTTTACAGAAAGTGCTCGCTAAGTGCGTGACTTATGTAAATCATGATGTACGCATTCCTGCAATAAAGGATGACGTGAATTTCGGTTTCGAATCTCTGTTTTTTGGATGCGTAGTAGTTTCGTACAGTTTAGGTTTGACATGCGATCGCGCGTCAACATCGGACGCTATGGCACATTCCTGCCTTTTGTGCCACACAAGCCCCGAAGAGCTGTGGCATATACCTTCACATGTAAGTAAACGAATGTATCTTCTTGTTCAGAACATCACGCGAGTAGGCAGCTCTTGTGATGCATCACAATCGTTTGAGAAGCGTAGAGAATTTTTTTATATGCGTAGCGTGTTTTTATTTGCGGGTTTCCCTTCAGTAGGAAATTGCTGGACACGCGGACCAGCGCACCGGAATGTACTGGCGAATCCACAAGCAAGTCATAGAATCTAACTGTTGCACTTTGAACAATCATGCATCTACAATGCATTGACATTGATGCATTGCTTTTTTGAACACTTAGTGCACACATACAATATATGTTATACCCTGCAGTGCTACAGAACATATTTTGAAGCTTCCGCATATATTTTTCACCTTTAATTACGTATGTGTTATGTGGCCCTCAATGCATTCCCCATTGTAGCAGCTGCTTCGTCTGTGTATTGCACACTGGATTAAGCTTGTGATATCCACATGTGCAAAAGGCCTATACTTCTCTCACTACAAAATCAGGTTCTATGTAGTTTTCAGTGCTACAATTGTAAGTAAAGATAAACAATCCCATCGTGGAATTGAGTTTATTAGAGTAATTACTATGACAGTTATTGACAAGTTCACAACTTGAACTGGTCAATCCGTCATGTGAAGGAATTGTATGTATACATATAGAAAAAAACGGGGTATATGTGTGTGTGTTTCTAGGACGGTGGGTATAAGATTAGGGTGGTACGAAAAAACGTACCTACACTGTCCCCTAGACCCATTCCTTTAAGGTACCGTAACAAAGCGTATTATGCATGAAGTTCATACAACTAACTCTGATATTACTACATACGCCCGACGACGCGACCTACATATGCCATGACTCGCATTCGCGACTACACCGGATGCCGTACATATTATTCTTTAATTCTGGTTAATCGTGCTGACTGCACCGAGAGAAAAATATCATGGGCGCAGGTGCCTTTGAAGTATCTCGACCTTGCGAGGCAACGCTGCGCGTGCTAGGGGAGCTGTCCGTGCGAACCCTCCCTGGCGCACACCTGCCTCGGCCGCCCCAACCTACGTACTGTTCTGCTTGGAGCTTTGATCCCCCCACTGTCCCTTGGGTGTCATGGAGTTCCTGCACCGCCTGCTTTATTATAATCCCAGGCGCTCTCCTGAGATATGTGCCCTACCCCTCCTCCCCCCCCCCCCAAGCTGGATCAGTACTTGCAAAAAAAAAAAAAACGATTTATCGTCGCGACGAGAAAAGCACCCCGCAACGAAAAAAGCGCCCAGCGGCTTCTGCAACATACCGCGCCTGTGCGAAGAGAATTACGGAACGCCAATGAGTAATCTGACCACAGCTTCGAGCTCCAAACTCTTGACCTCGTCGAGTGGCACTCCTGCAACAGTTGTGACGCTGAAAACCGCATACCGCCGGAAATTTCAACAGGATCATCTTTCGGTTGCATAACTGCCACCTAGATGGCCAACATCGACCACACCCACGCCATCCCGCAACTCAATAAAGAACCAACTTATAAAGCCCAAACACAGGGCTGCACGCACACCACATCACCAGACTACAAGCGATACGTCATGCTGCTACGCTGCTACGGTTGCCAGATTAAAACTGACTACTGTCGCCAAGTCTAGAAGCGTCTCAGGAGCCGGCAACCTCGGCGCGTAGCAACATGGCGGCGCTCTTGCGCTTCCCGATTTCAATACATGGGCCCTATGGGTAGCTTGTCCTCTAGAGTAAGTATTGGGGGCGAGGACTTACGGAGTCGCCATCTGTCGGAGCGCCTCCCTTGCGTAGTATGAGGGATCACCGCGGCGCGCTCCTCATAGGTTTTGTTTACGGCGCTCAATAATAACACTACGCGGCAGCTTTCCTGGACATTTATGTAAGTACTCTCAAAATGAAGAAAGTTTTTGACTGACAATATAATAATCATAGGCAAACTGAAAGCACAGAATCGTTTACAGACGCTGTCTCTTTACCGAATACGTGCCTGAACGCCTCTGCGCGTGGTCGCCGCGATGGAGTCTCCCGAACCGGCTTCTTGCATGAAAGGTAGGCAAACGCTGTGGGCAAACTATGTGAAATATGTTCTTATGGTAGGCTGTCTGTATAACTAAATGGAGTATAACAGAAATCGATCGCTGCCTCAATGCGGCGATCGCACGGGTTCGCAGCGACCGACTGCGTGTCTGCATGCATGTCAGCGCACAATGTTTCGCTTTCGCTGCGTGCGCGTTTTCGCACCGTGCCGTAAGCATTCGGCCGCAGAATATGAGCATAGACAGTTGACACGCAACCATTGTTGCGTGGACGCTATCAGAACTGTTCAAAAATAATTTCGTTACGCCTACCTCGACGCGCCTACGGCGACTATGACGATTCAATATTTTTTTTCTTCTAAATTCTTGGACGTTTTAATATTTCACAAGCTGCGTCGCACTGCATTTTTATCGGTTTCAGCGTGCAATTCCTCGCTGCTGCTTTTTCGTAATCCAGTGCATTAATTCATAACACAAACATTGCCATATGCTATGCCTTTTTTTTAATGTGCGTATTGCCGCTCCCTTTCCGTTCCAGTGAACTTGCCAGTATCTAGCATCAGCAAGTTCATAGACCAAACTCTCATGACATTAGCCGGGCAGCGGGCGCGGGCGAGCGTCTCAGCACGCGTTTTCTGCTACTCACTGAACATCGCAGTCCCGGCGCCGTAGGAGAAATATTCCTCGCGTCTGTGCTTGCTGCATAGCCGAGTTGCAGCCGATGGCTGTCTGCCAGTTCTAAGTTTCGCGAGCCAAGCTTCATGCAGCTCCTTGTCCTGCGGCTACGTGAATAAGGCTGACATCGCACGGATTGCGTACGTCCGGCACTGCGGCATCGAGCAGTAGCCTACCTTGCTGCACACCTCCAAGGGCAGCCGCTACCTATTATAGTACTTTCATATGTTGTCAAGCAGACACCCAAGGCGGTAAAGCCTCACCACTTAATCAGAACCGCAGCGCAGGTGGCACTTCAAACTTTCGTTTTCATTCGCTTCGGCGCTTTGGAAGCAGTCGACGCGGCCATAACGGCCGTAGAATAAAGAACCCACGCGGCCGCTGTGTCCACGTGATCCCTCATGCCACGTCACACCGACGGTGGCGCCAGCTTTTCCAGTGGTGGGGCTCGCCCCAAATAGTAACTCTATGGTGGCGCCGACTACACTGCTCGAGCGTAGCAACCGCGCCAACATGCGCTCATCGCCACCCTGTAGACCATAGAGTTAGTATAATCAACTATAGAGGAAAAGCTGGCCCGAAAAAGTGGGAATCGCTAGGGCGCCGCCCTGTTGCACCGTTTATAAAGCTTTTTTAAGGATCTATCCCTTACAAGAATGACTTTAGACTGTCTATAGAAAGTCTATAGACTTTTTATAGACGACCTTGCCTTTCTATAGATTTGGATTTTTGTTGATACAAAGTCTATAGACTGTCTATAGACGAAAGTAGATAGAGTTTCTATTTCTTTTTGTCTGTTCGCAGTATATAGACGGTCTATAGAAAAAAGCCGATATGGTGTTTGTTTCTTTTTTGTCTACTTCCCCTCTGTAGACTACCTATAGACAAAAGCCGATACAGGCTCTATTTAATTTTCTCTATTACTTATCTATAGACTTTCTATAGACGAACGTCGATAAGATTTCAATTTCTTTTTGTCTATACGCAGTCTATAGACAGTCTATAGAAAATTGCCGATAATGTGTTTGTTTCTTTTTTTCTCTACTTCCCCTCTGTAGACTACCTATAGACAAAAGTCGATACAGGCTCTATTTATTTTCTCTGTTATTTATCTATAGACCATCTATAGACGAAAGTCGATAATATTTCTATTTCTTTTTGTCTATTCGCAGTCTATAGGTCTATAGAAAATAGTTGATAAGGTGTTTGTTTCTTTTTTGTCTACTTCCTCTCTATAGACTACCTAGAGACGAAAGTCGATACAGCCTCTATTTATTTTTCTCTGTTATTTGTCTATAGGCTTTCCATAGACGAAAGTCGATAAGATTTCTATTTCTTTTTGTCTATTCGCAGTCTACGGTCTATAGAAAAAAGTCGATAAAGTGTTTGCTTTTTTTGCCTACTTCCCCACAACAGACACCTATAGACCGTTTTTTCGTAGGCGCCGCCATATTGCGAACGCAGTGGCGCCGCCTATGAGCAGCGCCATACTGGCTTGGGTGAAAGCGGTCTTTTGCATGGCAGGTATACGCTTGGCGGTAGGTTCTGGCGTTTGTTTTCGCGGTCGTGCGGTCTGTTTAGTATGACGTGCGTCTTCTACGTAGTGAACGGTTCTGTGAGACGTGCTGAAGTGGTTTAAGGCATCATGGCCGGAATTTTCTCTGGCGTTGAGGTGGACAGAACACGCAACGTGATGTGTGCGCGCATATTCGAATCTGCAATCAGCCTCGGAGATGAATTGTGTATTTCTGAATGTTCCAGTCACTAATGTGACCTTATTGCAGTATTATCCTCTATTTCTAAGCTGCGTAAACATAGGCGACGATCATAACAGCGTGATCGTGGGTACCGTTCTGCTACGATAGGAGCTGTGATGTTATACTTTGGCAAGCGTTCAAACTGTTCGCTGCAGGTTACATTGCGTGACTGCTTGGTTCGATGGGTGAGGTTTCCGCACCTGAATAAGATAGTTTTGGCAAGTGATAGCAGCGTACCTTACAGTCTGAATTACGCTTGTCCAGTAAAGGGACTGTTTACGAACTGCGCGAGCGTCCTAAGCAGTGGTAAGTGCTGGATTACATATATCTTTGTTCTATATACCGCATGGTCCAAGCATACCGCATCAGCGGTTATATATTTATAAACGTTGTGCGGCGTGACTATGCGAGGCCCTATTGCGGCGTTAGCCCGTTTTCTCTTGCATTTTAGAGAAAGAGGATTATAACTGAATTTCTTTTTCGGTTGTGTTTGTTCCGTTCGCTACGATGCACTCACACGCATTACGGAAATTCTCTCCTCAAAAATACGCATCGCATTCTTTTTATGCGATCCTTCATATATTATGGTTGTATGCAGGCAAAAAAGGCAATGCCGAAGCGCACAGCTTACATATGCACCGTGCTGGTTCACAAACCGCAGTGATCGCTGTGTTGAGCAGCGCCATCGGCCTCATGCAGGAAGGCTAGCGTAGACATATGGTAATTTGAAGCCTACTAGACTTGAAATGCGCGAGAACGATGCCGGTGCATCACAAATATTTGACTGCGCCTGCCGCTTAGATGTTTCCTGGTTGCCTTAGGTTGGCCGTGCACGAGCATGTGCTCTTATGTTTCTGCTTTGCTCCCTACGCCAAGCGATCAGATATTGAGCAGATTTACCATTTCATGCTGCTAATACAGAGGCACTGGGTTTCTTTGTTGAATTAAAACCGATATAAGTAAAATAGTTCACAACACATACACACACCGCGACTGATAATGTGCGTACACCGCGGCTTATAAAACGCGTCACATTTCTGCGCTCCCAAAAGATATTTCCGCCTACTGTAGTTACCGATGCACCGAAAGGCTTCCCTGACGACCTTATATGAACGGACACGGCGTAAACTTCACAAAATACCATCTAAAACATCTCAAAATCGCTCCGCAGCACGCGACAGCAATACTTTCAAGCAGCGCCGCGCCGGTTCGCCCAAGCCAGAGAGGAGGAAAGGCTCTCCACGCGCCCTATCCTCCTCGCCTGATTAAACGGTCTATAGACGAAAGTCGATAAGATTGTATATTTCTTGTCTATTCCCACTCTACCTAGTTCTTCACAAACACGCACCTGCACACATCCACGTACACCGCACCCAATATATATATATATATATATATATATATATATATATATATATATATATATATATATATATATATATATATTATATATTGTTACGCATGAAGAAAACGAAGACCAGTGAACGTGCTTGTGGTCCCGAGTAGAGGAAGGAAGAAGAGAACGACGCTGAGTTGATTAACCAGCTGGCCGCTCTTGCGCTCACCTTCGATCGCGACCTAAAGTAAACGGTCCCCTTCATCCGTAAGGGTTAAAAACGGTCTCCTTCGCACGTAACAAAGTGGTGGAGGTGCGGGGTACCGCTGACAACAACGGAACCGTCACTGCCACAGCTTCGTCGAAGCCGTCGACTTGCCGGCCTCCCGCCATCAGCCGTGACCGTCTTCGACATGCCAGAAGAAGGAGCCGCTCCTAGGGCAGCGCCTAGCAGTCCACTGCCATACTACCGAGTTCCACCCACCTTCGGAGGCAAAGCGGGGGAAGATGCCGACGAGTGGCTCGTCCACTACAAACGAGTGAGCAAGTCCAACG
This sequence comes from Dermacentor variabilis, assembly GCF_050947875.1. Lineage (NCBI taxonomy): Eukaryota > Metazoa > Arthropoda > Arachnida > Ixodida > Ixodidae > Dermacentor > Dermacentor variabilis. The sequence continues at coordinate 15,959,301 of NW_027460280.1, forward strand.
GGTGGGATGCTACCGCTCAGCTCACCAATGTGGTGTTCTCCCTGACCGATACCGCCCTCGTGTGGTACGAGAACCACGATGACGCGCTTACGACGTGGGAACATTTTGTTGACGAGCTAAAGGCGTGTTTTGGGGACTCAGTCGCCAAAAAGAAGCGTGCGGAGCAGACACTGTCTCAACGGGCGCAGCTACCAGGTGAGACATGCACAACATATCGAAGAAGTATTAAAGCTGTGCAAGGTGGTCAGTGTTCGCATGTCGGAAGAAGATAAAGTTGGACATTTGCTGAAAGGAGTGGCTGAGGATGTGTACAATTTTCTAATTGGAAAGGAGAGCCTCAGTTCTGTGTCTGACGTCATTCGGCACTGCAGAACTTTTGAAACGCTCAAGATGCGTCGGATTGCGCCAAAGTTTGGTCGATTGGCAAACGTTACGACGGTTGCCAGTGTGGACACGAGTCCTTGCCTCGACCTTCCTTCCACCATCCGACAGATTGTCCGCGAGGAACTTTCCCGCCGCGAGGAGTTGCATTCAACTGCTGACCACCATGGCGTGTACACGTCACGTGAGGCTATGACGACGCCACATTCGGCCCCTTGGCAACCGATGGTTACCGCAGCGGCCGTAGAGTACAGCGCAGCCCCACAGTCGAGGATGACAACACGCCCTCCGAATCCGCGCTATGACCAACGCGCTCAACGCACGCCTACTCGACGCCCGATGTATCGTCGTGACACACGCCACGAACCAACCCACTACACGCGGGAAAATGATAATATCCGCTTCATTGACGAACAACCAAGGTTTCGACCTCTCCCGATGTGTTATTCCTGCGGTGTCCCGGGTCATATATCGCGGTTTTGCAACCAGCGTATGACCACGTGGTATGGCCAGCCCTCAGAGTTTTCTCGGCCCTCCGAACGGTCACACGGTGCCCCGTGGCCACCACACGTATCATCTGGCGACGAGTATTGGCTCAGCAGCTCCCGGAATCGCTCCCCGGCATCTGACAGGAGTTTGACACCTCCACCGCAACGTCGTGCTCCCCGTTCTCCCTCACCGCGGCATCGCACCACGTCCCCTTCGTCACCGGAAAACTAGCTAGCGCGGCCGATGGAGGTGAGGTCGCTGGAGACATGCTACTGACAGAAATACCTCCTGTGTTGATGCTGAAAAACAAAGTGCGCGTTCTTGTAGATAATGTCCCTGTGATGGCTCTGGTGGACACAGGCGCAACAATTTCTGTTATGAGTGTCTCTTTTAAACACGTGTTAGGGCGAAAGGTTTTGTTTAAATGGGACGAAGGTTCAAAGTTCTGTGGAGTGAGTGGCGAGCCGTTGCGACCTATTGGGGTGTGTAGTGCTGACGTGTTTTTGGGAGGCCATGTTATTACGACAGTTTGTAATTATTCCTCGGTCGACCCATGATGTTATTCTCGGCATGGACTTCTTGCGGGAGTGTGGTGCTACTGTCGACTGCCGCACAGGGAAAGTATTCATAAGTGGTGCGATTCCATCAGGGCTCCTGGAGAACCCTGTAGATCGCGAAACTACACTGTGTGTTTGTGGTGATACGGTCATACCTGCGTCATCTACCGTTTGCGTTCCCGTTGTCTGTTGCGGCGCCGATTCCGACAGCTTCGAAGCTACTGTAGAACCGATGCACTTTAACTGTGTGAAAAAGAATGTGTTGGTGCCACATTGTGTGGTGTCAATCAAAGGCGGACGCACTGGCTTATGGACAGTAAACTGTTCTAAGGAGCCCGTTATACTACCAGACGGCATGAAATTAGCCTTCGCCAGGGAACACGCGTCCTTATCAGTGGCTGAACTTACAGATGTGCCGGAAGAACCTGATGGCCACAGTTCGGAAACAGCCCTTATGTCGATGGTAAATAAATCGCTCAGCACGAGTGAACGCCGAAAGTTAGTGCGTGTGCTTTCGAAGCACGTTTCAGTATTCGACTTTGCGCAGAAAGACAAAATGCCTGCGATCCCTGCGTCTCGAACGCGCCATACCATCAACACGGGTTCGGCAAATCCGATTAGACAAAAGCCATATCGTGTTTCACCATCAGAGCGCCAGATTATCAACGAACAAGTGCACGAAATGATGAAAAAGGGAGTCGTACAAGAGTCAGCGAGTCCGTGGGCAGCTCCAGTGATTCTTGTTAAAAAAAAAGATGGATCTTGGAGATTTTGCGTCGACTATCGCCGTTTGAATGCTATAACAAAAAATGACGTGTACCCACTTCCACGTATTGATGACGCAATAGACTGCCTTCATTCCGCCTCTTACTTTTCCTCAGTAGATTTACGATCTGGCTATTGGCAAATTCCGATGCATCCTGACGACAAGGAGAAGACTGCTTTTGTAACCCCTGACGGCCTCTTGGAATTTAATGTGATGCCATTTGGATTGTGCAACGCTCCGGCAACTTTCGAGAGATTTATGGACACTGTTCTGCGCGGCTTGAAGTGGAACATCTGCATGTGCTACCTCGACGACGTCGTCATCTTTGGCCGCACCTTCAGTGAACACAACTCGCGCCTGGATATTGTCCTGAACTGCATCAGAAACGCTGGTCTAGTTTTAAACTCTAAGAAATGCCACTTCGGTGAACGCCAAACCCTTGTGCTTGGGCACCTTGTCGACAAGGATGGCATCCGCCCTGATCCCCAGAAAACAGCAGCCGTTGAAGCGTTCAGTGCACCGCGCTCTGTCAAGGAGCTCCGTAGTTTTCTGGGGCTTTGTTCCTATTTCCGCCGATTTATTCCTAAATTCGCCGACGTCGCGTATCCGCTGACATGCCTGCTACGAAAGGACACCCCCTTTGAGTGGACTCCGGAGTGCGACTCTTCGTCAGTTGAAGTTTCTGCTGACGTCACGACCGGTTCTTCAACGCTTCAGTCCTTCAGCTCCGACGGAACTCCATACGGATGCCAGTGGCATAGGTATTGGTGCCGTCCTAGTTCAACGCTACGGTGGCCACGAACACGTGATCGCATATGCAAGCCGCTCATTAAGTAGGCCCGAGCAGAATTACACTGTCACGGAACAAGAATGCCTCGCGGTAATATTTGCGGTTCAGCGGTTTCGTTCTTACCTGTATGGACGCCCCTTTACAGTGGTCACCGACCACCACTCATTGTGTTGGCTTGTGAATCTTCGTGACCCTTGTGGCCGTCTTGCGCGCTGGGCGCTCCGACTGCAAGAATACAGCTTCACCGTATCTTATAAGAGCGGTCGACGACACGCTGACGCGGACTGCCTCTCGCGTATGCCACTTAGCATCACGGACTGCGACGCCGACGACTTCGATCACCTCGTGGCTTCTGTATCGCCGCGTTTTCCAGACTTCGACTGCTTCAAAGCCGAACAGCGAAAAGACGATAAATTAACACCGCTCTTCGCCTCGACGACAGCAAACCATTTCTGTGTACGTGATGGACTCCTGTATAAGAAGAACTTTTCCAGCACTGGCGCACGTTTCCTCCTAGTGGTACCGGAGAGCCTTCGCACAGCGATTCTGAGTGCTATGCACGATGACCCTACGTCTGGCCATTTAGGTTCGGCGAGGACGCTCTACCGGATTCAGGAGCGCTTTTATTGGCCTGGAATGGGACAGTCTGTTGAGACGTATGTGGCCAGTTGCTTGCAGTGTCAGCGCCACAAACGGCCATCTACTGCTCCAGCTGGTCTCCTGCAGCCGATCCCGCCTCCAAGCACGCCTTTCCAACAAGTGGGCATTGACTTCGTAGGTTCATTTCCAAAATCAGCAAAGGGAAATCGTTGGATAGTTGTTTGCGTCGACTACCTCACGCGCTACTGCGAGACGGCGGCCGTGCCCTCCGCAACTGCCACTGACGTTTCAACATTCCTGCTGCAGTATGTGATCCTGCGACATGGTCCGCCTCGCGTGATCATCAGCGACCGTGGACGACAATTCACAGCGGACGTCGTAGAGGAGCTGCTTCGTTTGTGTGGATCCCACTTGCGTCACTCGACACCATACCATCCGCAAACGAATGGGCTTACGGAGCGCACCAACCGAACAATTGTAAACATGCTATCCATGTATGTTTCATCCGACCACAAGAACTGGGATGACGTACTGCCTTTTATCACGTACGCGTTCAACACCGCCAAGCACGAGACTACCGGCTATAGCCCTTTCTTCCTGCTGTACGCACGGCCACCCCGGTACACAATCGACACTGTTTTCCCTTTCAGTAGTCATGAAAATCCCACTGTCGCCGAGACTCTCTGCCTTGCCGAAGAAGCTCGTCGTATTGCTCGTTTGCGCACTTTGGCATCGCAGGACAGATCAAAAGAACGCTACGACATTCGCCACCGTCCGGTAACCTATCGCCCTGGTGATTTAGTCTGGCTGTGGACTCCAGTACGGAAACGCGGGTTATGCCAAAAGCTTTTGGCCACCTACGATGGACCATTTGTTATTCTTAACAGACTCACGGAAGTGACGTATAACATAGCTCGCCTCACGGCGAGTGGTAGAAGAGCTGCCAAAACACAAGTGGTCCATGTCGCCCGCTTGAAATTGTTCACGTCCAGGCAAATGGATTAACTCACCCGGCGGGCTTCGTCTGTGACGAGGGGAATGTTACGCATGAAGAAAACGAAGACCAGTGAACGTGCTTGTGGTCCCGAGTAGAGGAAGGAAGAAGAGAACGACGCTGAGTTGATTAACCAGCTGGCCGCTCTTGCGCTCACCTTCGATCGCGACCTAAAGTAAACGGTCCCCTTCATCCGTAAGGGTTAAAAACGGTCTCCTTCGCACGTAACAATATATATATAGCTGCGCGACCGGCGGCTCGAGTCACATTGCGTGTAATCGCGGGCTTCTTCATGCTCGGACAAACACTTCGATGGAGCTCGTATTGAGCAGTAGAAAGCTGTATCGCGGGAGTTTCTAATGTTGCTCTGCAAGTTTATCATTGAGAATATTAATCTAATTAACATAATTGGGAAGCTAATTAACACTAATTATCTAATCAGGGGAATGCAAAAAATAATCTGAGTATCTCCAAGCGATGGCAAACAACATTACCTTGCTTCTCTCCAGCTATACGTAGCATTTGCATATGTTAAAGTCTGGCTCAAATTAAGTGAAACATCCCGTATACTTCTTTGCAATTCTAATTATTCTCCACGGTTTCCTATATCACCGCCGATGAAGGCCATAGGGTGGGACGTCACCGGAGGTCATGTTAACATGTGCGAACAGCCCGTATACCGATTGTGGTAAGGCGTGAGGTGGTGAAGTAGAAACAGCCGATTCTGTAAAATACTTATTGCTTCAGGTTTACATGCCGTCTACAGATTGACAATAGACAAAAATCGTCAATCTGGGCCCAACCCGTGTACGCTGTAACCAAGCGCAGGTACCGGTGGATAATACGGAGCTGCGTTTGATATAAGCAACTGAAATTGTATACTGCTGAGATTGCTGTAGAGCCTATTTGTAGACTTTAGTATACACATAGTGCATACCTCCGCATTTGTTGACCACATGATATGATCTACGTAGTCGCTCTCGGCAATCCCAAGACAGTCTTCACAGTTGTCATTGCATGACTTTTGCGGCAGTAGAATAAAGAAAGCAAAACGCCGATCCAGTTGTGATAATAGATGGTATGAACGCCAGCTTTAGCTACAAGCGGATTCCAAACAGGCATTAAGCAAACAGCACAGAGACTCGTAATGTTTGTAGCTGACAACGCGGACTTTGTGAGTGTGTGATGAACCGATGTCGCGCATGTGGTGTGCGCGTTGTGTGTCGTCGATTCTGAGATACTTTTCACATTGTCTTCATATCTTGGCTGCACCACTAACATCGCGCGGTTTTTCGTTGACTGATATCCTGCCACTATAAACTCTTCAGTTTCTCATTCACTTAAAATATGTGCCAAATTCTCCAAGCCCACCCAGTATTTTGCAGGCGGTATGCCTGCGCGGCCACGATTATGAGTACCTCATTGCCGTACTGATTGCTTTGACCTATCATCGGAGCGGAAAATTAGCACTAACGCACGTGCGGGCATCACATTTGGCGGTACGCTGGAAGATATGCTACAAATGCGCTGTATTACTCATCGTCGCTGGCGATAATGCAAGCACCTGAAGGCCCCTGTAACGGCTTTTACAAACAGCGCATTCATCCATGTGGGCATTCCAGTCTCGTACGATAGCCCACAGCGCTTGTAATACAACCTGCCAGCGCATTTTCTTCGTTCATGAAAATAAAAAGGATGAAAAATGGAAAAGAGAAGCAACCCGTTCCGGCGCGCATGCAGTGTTGCCAGGTCGGACAACGCCGCGTAGCCCAAAGCTAGAGAAACTGTAGCGCAAATGTAGCCAAACACAAGAAAAAGCAACACACACTTGTAGCCAAATATAGCCATTTTTATTTTCAATTTTATCTGTATATACATTTTCACATTCGACTACGGTAATCCCTTTTTGTACAACCCGTCGTAAAAAAAATGCCCGTGATGCCGTGACGGTCGACCCTTGGCATCTACAACAGCTACATGATGCTTGCGCACGTAACACTTTTTTGTTGGCCCCGGAAACTCAAGTTCCAGCGAATCGCTGCTGAGGGACAGCCTATCGAAATGAATGTCGAATGGAAGCACCAACAAAAAACTTGGAGGACGCTTGGAGGACAACTGGCCCGAAAGTGTTGCGAGACGTTGATGGAAATGAACTAATCACGATTTATGGTGATAGAAACAGACACGCTGTTCGAGATGGAAGTAGGGATTATAATATTAAATTGGCAAAGAAAATATTAAAGGCCTGTAAGTGGCGAGGCCTGGCAATGAAATCTTGGTACTTCGGATGTAGTCTACGAGATTACTGTAAGTCGGCTGCTGTTAAGTACAACATAACTATTGCTTAAAGTTGCAGTGGCTATAATATTAGACACTTGCGCTTTATTTTATGCTTCGGAAATCAAAAGCGCACGCATGGCTACGGCAACACGCTGAACTGCGTATCACGTGTAAAATCGTCGTTTCGTTTTGAATCCGATTGGTTTCGCTTTGACTGTTTAAATACCAAAGCGGTTGGGCAGGAAAAAATGAAAACACGTAGCTATTACCGCAAAAGTACCTAAGACTTCGGAAAACATGAATTGCAGGAACGTCGAATTGCTAGACAAAATACTTTGTCACAATTACGACCGCACTTGTCCTCTGCCTCCCACTAATGCCGACGTAAAATCACTATCGTGCTCAGCTATCACCGCTTTCAGCAAGCTGCCAGTGAAAGACATCCTCACTCCAGATAAAAATTTCTGATAAAAATGTTCCACGGCGTTTTCCGCGTTACCACTTCTTGATTACACACTCTGACCGGTAAACTTTCCATTGCATCAAAAAATAGGTACCATGAAAATTGGTTCTCTGCTCTTTAATAGTCACATTTAAGAGTGGAACTTGATAGCATTCAGTTCAGTGGGTTAAGAAGTTTGCAGGGACGGCATGGCCACAATTAGTACATGACCGGGGTTGTTGGAGAAGTATGGGAGAGGCCTTTGCCCTGCAGTGGGCGTAACCAGGCTGATGATGATGATGATGATGATGAGTTCAGTACAGTTCAGTTTATTACCTTAAAAGTCCCCCGTAGGGGCATTACCTAAGGAGTGGGTTTTATAAAATAGCAAAACATCGTCAGAAATAATTATTCAACAAAATGGTCGATTACAAGTTCTGTGAACGAAGATGGACAAGTGGTATTAGCGATGTTGGCGGGAAGGCCGTTCCAATCTGTGGTTTACGGAAGAAAAAGGAGGCTGCGAAGGTGGTTGTCCGCGCACGTGGGCGTGCCACTTGAAGCGGATGGCTGGTGCGATGATATGCGTGCTGCTGCTGTGATGTAAGGCTCTTGATCAAGGGAAGAAAAGAAGAACTTGTGGTACAGGGAAAGACTGAAAATGCGACGTCGACATGAAAGTATTGACAAGCCGGATTCTGATTTCAGCGATGAAACGCTGACGTCGTATGAGTATGAGGCACGATATTGAACCGATTCTAATGCGTCGGTGAGATATGCTTGAGGAGTGTTCCAGATGGCTGACGCATATTCCAGTTTAGGCCTGACAAGTGACTTATATGCTAGTAATTTTACGTGTGATGGGACCCGCCGTAGATTCCGTTTTAGAAAACCTAAGGTTTTGTTAGCTGCGGAGATAATGCTAGTGACATGTGCGCGCCAAGACAAATCGTGAGATAGGGTTACTTCTAGATATTTATAGGATTGTACTGATTCTAATGGTGTGTTATTAATCGCATATGGGAAGAAGGAAGGGTTGCGACGGCGGGAGAAGGACACGAATTTACAATTGTTGACGTTAAGGGTCATCGGCGAATTGGTGCACCATTCTAAAACACTGTTAAAATCAAATTGGGGAGCAGTATGGTCAGAGGAGTTCTTGATTGAGCGGTAGATGACGCAGTCGTCGGCAAACATGCGTATATTACAGGAGATACACTGGAGGTAAATCATTAATATATATTAAAAATAACAGGGGACCAAGAACAGATCCTTGGGGCACGCCAGGAGTTACTGGGAGGGGACTTGATAGGTTACCGTTGACTAAAACCATTTGTGTGCGATTAGACAAAAATTCCTTTATTCAGATTAGAAAGTTAGGATCCAAGTTCAACAGTTGAAGTTTTAGTAGCAAACGTCGGTGGGATACTTTATCAAATGCCTTTGGAAAATCTAAAAAGCTTGCGTCAGTTTGTACATTGATGTCAAGTTATGTGGTTTGGCAGAAAACCACGTCCGCGTCTACCGAAAGAAGCATGTGCATGCTTAACAAGTTGTTTACCACAAATCCATGCGCGTGTGCTGAAAAGAGCAGCAAGGGCTTAGTATGCAAGTCATGGACGAAAAGAGCTAATTGAGTTTCGCGAGAGAAACCTTTGCGAAAACAATGTTGTGAAGGATGAAAAAAGTGATTACTGTCCAAGAAAGCTGAGAGTAGATGACATGTTCCAGGATTTTGCACGGCACGCTTGTTAGTGAGATGGGTCGATAATTTAATGGAGAATTCCTGTTACCTGTTTTGTAGACTGGAATGACCCTACTTTCCAATCGCCCGGCATGTTTCCTGAAGAGAGTGATTGTGAGAATAGTAAGGACAAGTACGATGCAGCCATGTGTCTTGTGTTTCTTAGAAGTTTAGAGTTAATTTCATCAATGCCAAATAGCTTAGTCTTCTGGATTATGGATAAAATTCCGTCAGCACAATATGTGATGCAAGGCATGTGACCATCAATATTGTACAAAGGTAAAGAAATGTTTGTTTCGATTTCTTTCGTGAATACTGTTGCAAATGCGGAATTAAAAGTGTCAGCTCATTCAGTATCGGTAATCGTCTCGTGTGAGTCATTGGTGAGCGTAATAGTGCGAACGGGATGAGGATTTATTACTTGCCAAAGTTGCCTTGGGTTATTGCGCAGCAAATTTGGGAGTTTGGTGCCATAAAAGGAACGCTTTGCGCTGCGGAAAGCAATCGGATATTCGTTTTCAGCTTTGTAGTAGATTTCCCATCGATGCGAGTTCCCGTTATTTTTAGCTGCTCGGTAAAGACGTTTCTTTTTATTTTCTAGTTCTTTTAAGGCGTTAGTAAAACATGGTTCTTGATTACTGGGGCGAATGTGAACTTTAGGAATATATTTGTTAGCCAAATCTGTTAACTTATCCTTAAACATCGACCAGTTATCAAATATTGACTGATTGCGATACGCGGCTTCAAACGTGGGGAAGAAGGTCTCAAGTTCGCGGTTAATTGCGTCATAGTCACCCTTTTCGTTAAGCCTTATAGTTTTCTTATGTGTCTTATTTTGTATTACAGGAAGAGAGAAAGTAGCATGAATGACATTATGGTCACGAATTCCTCGAAGGTGTGTTATCGATGAGAGAGTACTGGGATTATTAGTCAGGATTAGGTCCAGAATGGTTGCGGATTCTGGTGTGACGCGCGTTGGCTCTGAAACTAATTGTGTCAGATTAAAGTTCAAACAAATGTCGATAAAATTTCTTGTCTCTGGGGGTCCTACTATTGAAGAATATGGTAAGTTGCTCCAGTCTATGTTTGGGAAATTAAAGTGCACGAAAAGTAGGATGGAGGCATTAGGGTAGGTGGTCGTAAGTTGTATTAAATTGTTATTGAGCTCCCCACAGAATTCAAGAGTGGCATGGGGAGGCCTGTAGCAAACCCCCAGTAGCACTGTAAGTGGTGATGTGCGATATAGTAGCCATAGTATTTCGAGTTTTGATGCGATGTTAATAAATGAACACAAAAGTTGCCGGTGAGCTGCTACAAGAACGCCGCCGCCCCTTGTGCCTACGCGGTCACTTCGATAAACATGGAAATCGGGTAGCCCGGCCAGAACTTCGGTATCAGTGACGTCATTGTGTAGCCAAGTTTCTGTTGGAATGAGCAAGTTGCTGCCTGTTGATGATGTGATGTTAGATACAAGCTCGCGCTTGTATCCCTGACTGCTTCTCACGCTTCCCGGCAAGTGCAGCGTATGCAACCATAATGTTTACCTGCAAACGCTGGAGGCGAGCAGTATGTACGAAGGCGAGCTTTCTGGTTCTTTTTTTTTTTCATGCCACTCGCACGGCAGGCGCCGCGAGTGCCATCTGGATGGTGTTGCATGGAACCGAGCGGGGCGCGCCGCTCCTACTTGGCAGTAGCCACTTGTCCTCGTTTTTTTCCAGTGTCCCCTGTCCTGCTTCGTGCTGCACCACTCAGTCTCATGGAAAAGCAACTAGCCCAAACCATAGCCCCCCTACTAAGACGTCGAACGGTAGCAGGAAAAGGGATTTGTGTTCAAGGTTCCGCGTAACAAAGATGTTTTCTCGTATATTCAAATTACAATTCGATGCTACCATGTCTGTAGGTTGAGTGTAAGTGATACTTTAGGAATTTCCTGACGCGTTTTACTTTGAGAAAAACAATTATTTCAGTAATGCATATGTGCCAGCCGAAGAGCCTACGTGGTTCGCGATCATTTTTCTCACAGAGACAACGGCGTCGACGCCGGATTTTCCGCGACACGGGGCCCTTAACGCCTGTCACGTTAAAGTTCATTTCGCACGCAAACGAAAATGGCAGTAAGAAGCTTACCGTGAGAAACGCGGACTAGGTCGAAAACTGTGCCCAGCGCGATACATCAACCAGACGCCTTCGCCATGGACACGCTGGAGCGTGTCATCTACCCGTGCTTCCCTTCTTTCATGTCGAAGCCACGATCGCCCAACCATATTGCTCTCCGTTTCTCAGCATAGCCATGTTAGTACAGTGTACTGTGAAGCACCCTCCACACCCAGGCTCATCCCGATGCCCGGTGATTCGGTGTCGGGATAACATGAAGATGAGACGACATGGCTGGAGTAAACGTTAGTACGGTGAAGCGCGGTATAAATTTAAGTGCGTCAAGGATAAAATCATCGGCTCAGAGAACGATGTACTGAGGGGGAGGGGAGGGGCATTTCGCGCACACACGCACAGCCGCGCTGCCGGCTCAGCCAGCTAAAACATAACCTTCAAGATTTGTTTCTACTCTATGAGAGACCTCTGGAGCGTGGATTAAGGTGCCACTCGTAGCCCAAAGCCAAGTCGCAAATTTTCAGTAGCCCAAATATAGCCATGTAGCTAATTCGCCCAAGTCAACGCCAAAATTTTTTCTGTAGCCCAATTTGGCGATATAAAGCCAAACCTGGCAACACTGCGCGGCGCATGGCGCGCGCGGAGAGAGATAGAGAGAGAGAGAGAGAGAGAGAAAGAGAAAAAAAGAAAAAGGAAAAGGCGCTCACAGGTGTGCGGTGTCTGCCTGAACGTTGGTGTCTGTGTACGCGTGTCTTCTTTGTGGCATCACACGTCAACTACACTGAACGGTAAGCTTTAGCAAAGATGTTTTGCGTCAATAGATCATGATTAAGTAAGCGGTGTTGGGCTTCTGCGCACGAGGTCGCGGGATCGAATCCCGGCCACGGCGGCCGCATTTCGATGGGGGCGAAATGCGAAAACACTCGTGTGCTTAGATTTAGGTGCACGTTAAAGAACCCCAGGTGGTCAAAATTTCCGGAGTCCTCCACTACGGCGTGCCTCATAATCAGAAAGTGGTTTTGGCACGTAAAACCCCAAATATTATTGATTAAGTAAGCGCATTTTGTAGTGCGAACCGGCTGCATGTAGCGCAGGCGACTCATCATTTGATAACGCGCTCTTGTTCTCGCTTCTATGATTCGGTATGTTTTACGGCGAGCGATCGCTCGGGCTTGTTGATTTTAGCGTTATAGTTGATGTGCGTAAAAAAGGAAGTACACCATGGTTTAACTTGATACTGAGCTTCCACTAAGCGGATTGTGTGTGTTGAGCAGCCAGTGTGGTAGATCTCATTTCGTGGCGCTTGATCCGGCCGCGATGAATGCTGCGCCGCATGTGTAGTGAAATTCTCGTGACACGCTTTACGTATATATCTCAAAATTGTGTTAGCATGAATTTTTAAACAGAGGCGTATAGTTGTATAACTGCTAGCGTAATCGGATGATGGGTCGTGTTTGCGGGGCATGCTCCAGCAGTGTGTGGGCTGCCATTTTCGTATAGTTTAATAGTAGCAGTATTTTTAAGCTTCCTGGCAACCAATCTAAATAATTTTGGTTAGTTACCGCAAGCAAAACACGAGACTTGAAAAAATATCTAGCAGAAATATCTAGATTCAGCCTATCTAAATATATGCAACCACACACGCTTTTGGAGCATGAGACCTGCGGTAAGCTCAGTTACTTGCAGCTTCGCAACTTAGGCGAAAAAATTATAGAACAATAAATTAGTCGCTCCGGGAAGCACCTTTACACGTTTTAATCTGGAGGCATGGTGTTTGAGGGTAGTTAAAAGGTTTTTTTTTTCTGTCACTTTTATAAACAGTTTAGCAGCAGAAGTTATCTTTCGGGCTATATGAAAAGCGTTACACGCCTTTCGATGCTTCGGCGTTATGCAGTTTACGTGCTGTTAATCACTAGGCAGCTGCTGGCGCAGGTTCGCATTGTGCCAGTCGTGCATGGTATGAAGCCCTTGTCGTGCGTAATAAGTGTTCCGGTTTTTATTACTGTTGCATTTAGTGCCGTCGTCTCGGACAGACTGTATAATATATGCGCTGTACAAAAGAAAAAAAAATAGCCAGATTATCCATTTGGTGGTGTTTTCTTAGTAGATAACGCACAGATTATTCAAATAATTTAGTGGACATTGCACTTGTTTTACCCTTATCAACACACCTAAGAGATCGTAACATGTTTTAGCTGGTAAGTAACCTTATCAATACGTCCCCATTCATGTGCATTCTACTGAAAGTGTGGCAAATGTATTCATCTCGAAGTATGAGAAAAGAGGCATTGCAGACTGTTCTAAGCGGAAATAAATTGCAATTCTTAACGTGATTGTTCAAAACTGCAGTCACTATGCTGAGCATGTTCGTTCGGCACGGGCATATTGCATTAACACCTGAAAAAATGTGCGCAGTCCAGCCGGGTATCTTTGTTTCAACAATTGTTATTATAGGAATCGTCTGGGATTCCCGCATTTCTTTTATTTTTATAAGTACACTGTGTGTCACATGTACCTGTCTTGAAACGAAACGTACCGTTGCTGGCACCGGCGACCATTACGGTTGTCTAACTGCTTATCATACTGTAATATAATGAAACGTCATAATAGTACTGATTCATATTGCCATGTAGTCTTTAGTCAGAGGTAAACAAAGTTAACTAGAGGCCAAAGTGATGAGAGCAAATTATATAGAAAACTACTATTTAACCGTAAAAATAACTCATTGAATAGTTTTCCCTCACCTTGTTGCATTTGCTTTACGTGTGGGTCTCTGTGTCCTTGTCTTCCGTGCTGTACTCGTGTGGCCATCAATTACGAACTTGCCCAAGCCCTTGTCAGCTTTATTAAACAAGTGATTCAAGTCAGTTGGATCTAATACTGCATGTCAAGTGACTGACGTGTTATTCGTTTTATCTAAATATTATGGACTGGCAGTACTTGACAAGAATTAAATCACAATATTTTTTTTATTGCACTTAAGCTGCGGGCGTCATAGATTGCCAGAAAATTTTCATGGAAACAGCCAGGGAAGGCTTGGAAAAAGATCGTATAATTTTAAAATGACCACATAGGTATGCCGTCTTGTTATGTGTCATACAATGTTTCCAGAGAATCTCTCTGGTAAATATATTTTTAAAACGTTTCACCCCATAAAAAGTTCAGGGAAATTTGCCAATTTATTGAAAAAAAGTGAGTCAACCATACTGACATGGCATTTTTTACTGAATTTATCTTTTTTTGCGTTAACCAAAAGTCCTGAACCTCGACACCCTAGAAAAAATTTTTCATCTTTGAAAGCACCTTAAATAATTTACTGTAATAGAATTCAGTCTAACTATAGTATCAGTTCTGTTTCCTAGGGGGTGCATGTCTGTCGTGCCATGACACAAAGTGCTCGCGTGGTATTTCGGGTGCTCATGTGGTATACCTAACTTGGAAACCTGTTAGCATGCCCAAGAGGCCTCTGCCTGTAAGAAACTAAGTGACCATATCAATACAATCAATCCACCTGCCTTCTGTTGAAGTTATTGCCAAAGACCCATTCATTTAAGAGTAGGAGAAAGACATTTAAATGTGTATTAAGCAAAATACAATCTTTGGCATGATACTGTGAATACTCCAGTCACGTCTTCTGAGCATATCCCTCTGCACGGGCATACTTAACTACCAGCCAAAAAATACAGACACTCCAACTGGGTAACGTTTCAGCAATAAATATAGAGATCATCTGGGATAAGTACATTAATGCATCATATATGAAATTTTCATAAAAGGGAGCATACTGTTGCAGGCACGAGCAGCAGTTGTGACTGTATAATTGTTCACCATACCATAAAATAAAACATTGTATAATGGTACTGATTTGCATTGACAAGCAGCCATTAGTCATAGTTAAACCGCATGGAGTATTGACTTATATGGTTTGAGCAAATATATTAAGCTGCTTAATGGACATACTGACACGTGTACTTATCTTTATCGGGCGACCACGTTTCGCCGCCTAACAAATGTAATCGCACAGCGCGGGACGCCCCTGCATGTATCCGAAGTTTCTGGAATGTTGTCGATGCTTCCATCCGGCTGTCTGTTGTCGCCGAACGTTATGTTATCTGATTTCATCGCGTGACGCGAATGGTGTAGAACTTTGTGGAAGGCACGCGGGTCCGAACGATTAGTCTGGAACATTCGACGACTGCTGTATAAAAGCGGATGCGCTTGACCCGCTGATCAGATTTTCGACGATCGCCGACCGTGTTCGCCGCTATCGTTGTGCTATAAGTGCAGCCTGTTTTTGAGGGCACAGGTTCGCCCAATAAAAGTTAGTTTTGTCTTTCACAGTATTTGCTACTGTGTTCTTCAACGTCACCACCACGTGACATCTGGTGGAGGTGCTTTTCGTTCATGTACCGGACGCCCCCGACAAGCCGTGATCGAAGCCCGGACCGCAAAGAGAACACGAACGTAGTCCCGGAGCATCGAGCAAGCCACCGTCTTCAACAGCTGCCCCCGGAGCACGGACTTCTACCTGAGAAGACCAAGAAGATTGTAGCCAAAACCCCAATGGCAACCCCGGCGTCCCCATCGTGCTGCAGCAGCCCAGGGAACCTCCGACGTTGCGCGGATCAACATTCGAGGACCCGGAAACCTGGCTCGAGACGTATGAGAGGGTCGCTGCATTTAACGGCTGGACCAGCGACGACAAACTGCGACATGTCTTCTTCGCATTGGAAGACACTGCTAGGACGTGGTTCGAGAATCGAGAAGCCACCTTAACGACGTGGGACCTGTTCCGAAGCGGCTTCTTGCAAACATTCACAAGCCTGGTGCGAAAAGAGCGAGCCCAAGCTCTACTAGAAACCAGAGCGCAGCTGCCAAATGAGACGATCGCGATCTTCACGGAGGAGATGGCATGCCGACCCGGAAATGTCGGAGGAGAAAAAAGTCCGCTTCATGATGCGGGGCGTCAAGCAAGAACTTTTCGCCGGACTTATTCGTAACCCACCGAAGACTGTGGCTGAGTTTTCTGCGGAGGCATCGATGATCGAGAAAACTCTGGAGATGCGCACCCGGCAATATAACCGCCAGGGGCTCGCGCCGCAGTACGCCATCCAAGGACTGGGTTCGGACGACCTTCAAGAGACCATCAGGGCCATTGTGCGCGAAGAACTGCGCAAGGTCCTGCCTTCGTCGCAGCCTCAAGTGGCCTCGATCGCCGACATCGTGAAAGATGAGGTTCAGCGATCGCTTGGGGTTCCTGAGGTGCAACCTCAATTACCGCAGCCCCAGCCAGAAGCGATGACCTACGCCGCCGTCGCACGCCGTCAAGGCCCCCCTCCGCGACCGCGCCAGGGTCCTGTAACGCCGCAATTCCGTCGTCCGCCGCCGCCGCCGCCGCCAGCACGCCCACCCGTCGCCCAGCGCACCTACGCGAGGAAGACGGACATTTGGCGAGCCCCCGACCACCGCCCGCTCTGCTATCACTGCGGAGAAGCCGGCGATGTGTACCGCCGATGCCCATACCGCGACATGGGACTGAGAGGGTTCGCCGTCAACGCGCCGCGTCCACAGCGTGGGGAGCGCCCACGTGACATCGCCGATTACCTAGCCGCCACTCAGTGGAACTCTGGACGACCGTCCCGTTCGCCGTCACCAGGCCGCTACCTGTCGCCGTAGCGCCGTCCATACACTGGCCCAGCCCGGGGCCGGTCGGTAAGCCCATATCCAGAAAACTAAAAGCAGCAACCGATGGAGGTGCGGTTGCTGTTCGTCGAACTGACGAAGATTCTCCGCCGCCGACGAAGACACCGAAGAAATTACCTCGACGACATAACGACGCGCCGCCGTCCCGACGAAGTGTGAAAGCAAAGAATACGACGACGAAAGACGACCTGACGACGTCCCATACCAGCCACAGGTCAACGCGACACAGCCGTGATCCGACGCCAAGACCTAACTGTAACGCAAGGCAAAGAACCACCGACCTCGACGTGCTTCTTGACGGCCACGCAGTCACCGCGTTAGTCGACACAGGGGCCGATTACTCCATCATGAGTGGACACATCGCCGCCCAGTTGAAGAAGGTTAAGACTGCATGGGAAGGCCCTCAAATTCGGACCGCTGGAGGACACCTCATTACGCCGACTGGAATCTGCACGGCAAGAATTACCGTTCATGACCGGACTTACCCTGCCACCTTCGTTATCCTCCAACAGTGTTCACGAGAAGTCATTCTCGGCATGGACTTCCTGGACCAACACGGCGCAATCATCGACCTGAACTCGAAGTCGATAACGCTATCGGAAGGTCGAGCGATACCGCCGGAGAGCTCTCGTAGTCACTATGCCTTAAGCGTCCTCGAAAGTCAAGTCAGCATCCCGCCTCGCTCCAGCATTGTCATTTTCATCGGCACCAAAACACCTGCCGACGTAGACGGCGTCATCGAGGCTGACCGGCGTCTACCGTTAGACCGTGAAATTTGCGTCGCAAGAGGGATCGCTCGACTGCACGAAGGAAAAACTAAAGTGTTGCTGACAAATTTCAGCCAGGAGTTCAAACACATCAACGCGGGCACTACGATCGCGTACATCGAGGAAATTCTGGAAACCAGTAATGCGTTTGTTCTTTCCGGTTCTGCCGCATCTACCCCGACGACCATGGTTCCCGAACCAGACTACATTAATCCAAGTCTCCCCATGAGCAAGCAGCAAAAGCTCAGAAGTCTTCTCCGACGATACAAGGACTGCTTTTCGACTTCATCGAAGATTCGACAAACACCAGTTGCAAAGCATCGCATAATAACCGAAGAGTGCGCTCAACCACTCCGCCAGAGCCCCTACCGAGTTTCGACGCGAGAACGTGAAGCCATTAGGCAATAAGTCGACGAAATGCTCCGCGACGACATCATCCAGCCGTCGAAAAGCCCGTGGGCATCTCCTGTTGTCCTGGTGAAGAAAAAGGACGGAACCCTACGTTCCTGCGTCGATTATCGTCGTCTGAACAAGATCACGAAGAAGGACGTATACCCCCTCCCACGAATAGACGACGCATTGGATCGGCTCTGCAACGCTAAATACTTCTCGTCGATGGACCTCAAGTCTGGCTACTGGCAAATAGAAGTCGACGAAAGAGATCGCGAAAAGACCGCCTTCATCACCCCAGATGGCCTCTACGAGTTCAAGGTTATGCCATTCGGACTGTGCTCGGTGCCTGCAACGTTCCAGCGCGTCATGGACACGGTTTTAGCAGGATTGAAGTTGCAGACCTGTCTCGTATACTTGGATGACGTCGTCGTCTTCGCCGGAAATTTTGACGATCACCTTAGGCGGCTTGCAACAGTACTAGAGGCCATCAAATCATCAGGGCTCACTCTGAAGCCAGAAAAGTGCCGCTTCGCTTACGACGAGCTTCTGTTCCTAGGCCACGTCATCAGCAAATCTGGAGTACGCCCCGACCCGCAGAAAACAGCTGCCATCGCAAAGTTCCCGCAGCCCATCGACAAGAAGGCAGTGCGTAGATTCCTTGGCATGTGTGCCTACTACAGACGCTTCGTCAAGGACTTTTCACGCATCGCTGAGCCGCTAACGCATTTAACCAAATCTGATGTCGAGTTCAAATGGCAAACGCCGCAGGCCGACGCATTTCAAGAACTAAAACGACGCATGCAGTCACTGCCGGTACTGGCACATTTCGACGAAGACCCCGATACCGAAATCCACACTGACGCCAGTAGCCTAGGCCTCGCTGCCGTCCTAGTCCAGAAGAAAGACGGACATGAACGGGTGATATCTTATGCTAGCCGGTCGCTGTCAAAAGCGGAAGGCAATTATTTTACCACTGAAAAGGAATGCCTCGCCATCATTTGGGCTGCAGCAAAATTCCGCCCTTACCTATATGGCAGGCCATTCAATGTCGTCAGCGACCATCACGCGTTGTGTTGGCTAGCTAACTTAAAGGACCCTTCAGGACGGCTGGCGAGGTGGAGCCTCAGACTACAAGAATATGACGTCACGGTAATCTACAAATCCGGACGAAAACACTCAGACGCCGACTGCCTATCACGCGCCCCCATCGATCCCCCGCCGGAAGACGACGAGGATGAAGACGCGTTCCTCGGAATAATAAGTGCAGAAGACTTCACTAAACAGCAACGAGCAGACCCTGAGCTAAAAGGTCTCGTCGAGTATTTGGAAGGGAACACCGACGTAGTACCAGGTGCATTTAAGCGCGGATTGTCTTCGTTAACATTACAAAACAACCTGCTCGTAAAGAAGAACTTCTCACCAGTCCGCGCCAGCTACCTTCTTTTTGTTCCGTCAGCGCTGCGTCCAGAAATACTGTACGTCCTACATGACGATCCGATCGCTGGGCACCTCAGATTCTCCCGAACGCTGTCAAGGGTACAGGAAAGGTATTACTGGCCGCGTCTGACCGCCGACGTCGCTCGTTACGTCAAGACATGCCGAGACTGTCAGCGACGCAAGACACCACCGACAAGGCCAGCAGGATTACTACAGCCGATCAAACCTCCTTGCCGACCATTTCAGCAGATCGGGATGAATTTGTTGGGACCGTTTTCGGCGTCAACATCCGGAAATAAGTGGATCGTCGTGGCGACGGACTATCTCACCCGCTTTGCTGAAACTAAAGCTCTACCGAAAGGCAGCGCAGCCGAAGTGGCGAAATTTTTCGTCGAGAACATTCTGCTGCGACATTGTGCCCCAGAAGTCCTCATCGCCGACAAAGGAACAGCGTTTACAGCAGAGCTCACCCAAGCCATTCTGCAGTACAGCCATACAAGCCACAGGAGGACAACTGCCTATCACCCGCAGACGAATGGTCTCACGGAGCGCCTTGTTTGGATCCCACCGATGGCATCGGTTGTTGGGAACTCGGCGCTGACGCCCGTGGTTGTACCTGGGTCGCAAGCCCCAAGGGTAGCGTTGGCCTGGCGGCCTGGGGTACAACTGGAAGCATCCGAAGGTCCCGGAAAAGCATGAGTCGACTGGTAACAACAAAACAACTTGTTTATTTTAACATCGCAAAGAGTTGGCGGTCAGGTTGACCGAAGTAGAGAGACGGGAGTGCACTTTACTCAACAGAAGAAATCGGAGCCCTCCTTTTGGCGTCCGGGGGCAGCTGTTTTTATACTCTCGCAGTTGAGGGCAAGAAGGAACCCCTCAATAGACGAGCACGTGATTGTACAATGGGCTAAGGTGACGCACACTGCCGCCGGTCGGGCACAAAGACTGGAAGGAGAGGGTGACCCCCTGCTGTCGCATCGCCTGGTTCGGGCACAATGACTGGAAGGAGAGGGTGACCCCTGCTGTCGCATCGCCTGGTTCGGGCACAATGACTGGAAGGAGAGGGTGACCCCTGCTGTCGCATCGCCTGGTTCGGGCACAATGACTGGAAGGAGAGGGTGACCCCTGCTGTCGCATCGCCTGGTTCGGGCACAATGGCACATACACTCACACACGCACATGAAGACACGTGGCATCGGAACATGCCTGGAAACGCCTGGAAACGCCTGGCGGGGAGCGTTGCGGCGACGCCGAACGGGCCAAAATGTCTGCCGCCCCGCCGCAGTCGCGCCGGCAAAACCGCGTGTCGCAGGCGAAACGCAACAGACCGCCCCGCGGGGGGAAGGAGATCCCGATGGACAGGGGACTGCATCCGCTGTCCGGAGGGATGTCGCTCGATGATGCTCATAACCGAAGTCGGGCGTCCCTCGACGTTTCTTGAGCGCAGCGCACAGAGAAGGCCTCGTTTTCTCGTTCAGGTTCGCACGGGACACTGCAAAGTGACTTCGGGAGAGTTCACATTTTTGTTCTCGTTCCCGGCAAGCGTTAGAACTACGCTGAAACTCAACCGCTCAGTCAGCAAGCACGGCACAACCCTCACTAAGCCCTGCCAGGCTCTTTCCCCTTTTTATACCACTGCCTAATTCCTTACAGAAGTCTAGCATCACTCAGAACGCGTCCACAAATTGGAAAATTGCACTAGAAAGCATATCATCACTTTGAAACACTAAACAAAAGCAATATGTTAAAAAAAATCCTGCCTCAGGAAGAAAAACATCAGTAACCAACAATTTTGAGGCTGATTCGTACGTTAGGGGCTTCGACTTAAGCCATCGGCGTTACCGTTGAGACTCCCCTTTTTGTAACGCACCTCAAAGGAATATTGTTGTAAAGCGAGGCTCCAGCGCAGGAGGCGGCCATTTTTGGGAGAGATGGTCTGCAGCCATTGGAGAGGGCAGTGATCCGTCTCAATGATAAACCTCGAGCCGGCTAGATAGCATGACAATTTCTGAACGGCCCACACGAGACATGCACACTCTTTCTCGGTGGCGCTATACGCCTGCTCACGACTGGTCAGCTTACGACTAGCATACAGGACGGGGTGTTCTACATCTCCATTTTCCCGTTGGCACAGTACAACGCCCATGCCTCGCTCACTAGCATCGCACTGAACAACGAACCCTTTTGTATAGTCTGGCGATCGTAGCACAGGCTGGTTTGTTAGGGCACTCTTTAGGGCGCTAAAAGCTCTTTCCTTTGTCTCGTCCCAGACGACTGTTTGAGGCTCTGACTTTCTTAGAGCATCCGTCAGGGGAGCCGCGATATCAGAGTACCTGGGGATGTACCTCTGATAGTAGCCGGCGACACCTAAGAACGACCGAATATCGGTCTTTGTGCGCGGTTGCGGAAAGTCTCGCACAGCGGCCACTTTTATTTCAGAGGGGCGGCGACGACCCTGACCAATCACGTGACCGAGGTAGACAACCTCGGCCTGTGCTAACTGGCACTTAGGAGCCTTTACTGTCAAGCCCGCTTCGCGCAGGCGGGTTAGCACTGCCCGCAAGTGTGCCATATGCTCAGACCAGGATGCGGAGAATATCGCTACGTCGTCTAGATACGGTAAAGCGAATTCTTGCTGTCCCCGCAACACTTTATCCATGAGGCTTGAAAAACAGTATGGCGCGTTCTTTAAACCAAAACTCAACACTTTAGGACGGAATGTTCCCATTGGTGAAATGAACGCCGCATACCTACTAGCCTCTTCTGTGAGTGGAACCTGCCAATAACCCCTGACAAGATCTAGGGTGGAAATAAACTGAGCGCTACTAACTTTCTCAAGGCGCTCCTCGATGTTAGGGATCGGATAAATTTGATCCTTAGTGATGGAATTAAGCCTGCGGTAGTCGACGCAAGGACGAGGTTCCTTGCCCGGTACCTCAACTAAAATCAAAGGGGAGGTATAATCACTCTCACCTGCCTCAATAACACCGAGCTGTAGCATTTTCTTTACCTCAGCCTCCATAATATCGCTCTGGCGGGGTGACACCCGATACGCCTTGGATCGTACTGGCTCTGGGGAGGTAAGTTCTATATCATGAGTAAGTACAGAAGTCCTACCAGGCCTCTCAGAGAACAGACCTTGAAACTCTTGTAATAGCTGGTGTAGTTCGGTTTTCTGCTCAGGCGACAGCGGTGCTTTACTGATAAGGTCACTAATGACTTGACCGGTGCCTTCCCTGTTCGTCACTGAGCCTAGTCCCGGAAGCTCGACCGGAAGCTCTTCAGGAACGTTTACCATCATGCACACCACTGCTTCCCTTTGTCTATAAGGTTTGAGCAGATTACAGTGGTAAACTTGCTGTGCTTTCCGCTTTCCTGGCAGACTTACCACGTAGTTAACGTCCGACAGTTTCTGAACAATTCGTGCTGGGCCCTCCCACTGCACGTCTAGTTTGTTGTTTAGCGATGTGCGCAATATCATGACCTCATCGCCCACCTCAAAACGACGGGCCCTGGCTGTCCGATCATAATAAACCTTGGCCCTCTGCTGGGCCTTTGTCATTGCTTCACCTGACAACTCCTGTGCCCTTCTTAAGCGTTCGAGGAGCTTAAGTACGTACTCCACCACGACTGGGTCGTCGCCCCTACCTTCCCACGATTCTCGAAGCATGCGAAGCGGAGACCGAAGCGAGCGACCGTACACCAGTTCAGCTGGCGAAAACCCCGTAGCTGCATGCGGCGCGGTTCTTAACGCAAACATCACCCCAGGCAGACACAGCTCCCAGTCAGTTTGATGTTCAAAACACAAGGCTCTCAACACGCGCTTCATGACGGA
Organism: Dermacentor variabilis; assembly: GCF_050947875.1. Lineage (NCBI taxonomy): Eukaryota > Metazoa > Arthropoda > Arachnida > Ixodida > Ixodidae > Dermacentor > Dermacentor variabilis. The sequence goes on from NW_027460280.1 coordinate 15,982,591, forward strand.
GTGGAGCTTCTCAACGGAATTCGACTGTGGGTGGTACACTGAGCTGTGTAGCAGCTTTACCCCACACCTTTCGAGAAAAGTTGTCGTCAAAGCGCTAGTAAACACTGTGCCCTGATCTGATTGGATTTCCGCAGGAAACCCAACTCGCGCAAATATGGACAGTAGTGCATTGACTATCTCAACTGAGCTGAGTTCTTTAAGCGGCACTGCTTCAGGGAACTTTGTCGCTGGGCAGATCACAGTCAAAATGTGTCTGTACCCCGTGGCTGTTACCGGCAGAGGTCCCACTGTATCAATAACGAGCCGTCTAAAAGGCTCCGTAATGATAGGTACCAATTTCAACGGCGCCCTCGATTTGTCCCCTGGTTTGCCCACCCGCTGACAGGTGTCACATGACCTCACGAAGTGGTCTGCGTCCCGAAAACACCCTGGCCAATAGTACTCTTGCAAGAGACGGTCCTTAGTTTTCTTAACTCCTAGGTGTCCGGACCACGAACCCCCGTGTGACAAGCGCAACAGATCCTGACGATAGCATTGAGGCACGATCAGCTGATCGAACTCCACTCCTCGGCGGTCTAGATACTTCCGGTACAGGACTCCACCTCTTTCCACAAAACGCGCAGTTTTCCTGGCGATACCTTCTTTGACATTGCAGCGTATGTTTTCTAGGCTACCATCCTTCTTTTGCTCGGCTATCAAAGCCGACCGGCTGACTTTTAGCAACCTATCAAGTCCGTCTGACGTAGGCGCGATGAGCAAATCAGTAGATAGCTCTTCTAACTTTCCCGTGTCGGGCGTTTCCTCTCCAGTATCTGGCGCCTTTAACGTTACAGACTCAAGTTTATTCAGTTCGGGCGTGCTCTGAATATCAGCTTGCTGCGCCTCTGACCCTTTTTCGTTGTTTGATAACGTCGGCCCCGCAACTACCGCCTTTGCAGCGAGCTCCCGAACCTTCGATCTGGTTAAGGCCTGAACACTAGCTTCACCAAACAAAAGCCCCTTCTCGCGCAGGAGGTGATCGGACCTGTTTGAAAATAGGTACGGGTACTGGGGGGGCAGCATAGATGACACTGCCGCCTCCGTCTCAAGCGCTCCGAAAGGTCCTTCAATAAGCACTTTTGCTACCGGCAGACACACGCTATGAGCTTCCACGGCTTGCTTGATCCATGCGCACTCGCCCGTGAACATATGGGGTTCTACATAAGACGGGTGAACTACATCCATCGTAGCTGCGGAATCGCGAAGCACTCGGCACTCTTTCCCGTTCACGAGGAGGTCTCGCATGTAAGGCTCGAGAAGCTTCATGTTCTCGTCAGTGCTGCCTATTGAAAAAAACACAACTTTTGGTGTTGTTTCCGGACACTGCGCCGAAAAGTGACCCGGCTTCTGGCACGTATAACAAACGCGCGCTTGCCTCATCTCGAACCGCTTTCTGCGTTCGGCTTCGGCTGCCGCCGTCTCCTTAGGTTCGGTCGCACTGCTTCCACTCGCATCCGCACTACGCGTGTTCCCCTTTGCTCTCATGGGTGTGAACTTCGGCCTCTCAAACTTCGAGCCAAATTCACACTTTTGACCGTCCTTAGCTCCGCGAGCCCGACGCGTCACAAACTCCTCGGCTAGCTCAGCGGCTTTAGCCACCGTACAAACGTCTGGCCTATCCAAGACCCAGTATCGCACGTTCTCCGGTAACCGACTATAAAACTGTTCTAGCCCAAAACACTGCAGAACTTTATCGTGGTCACCAAACGCTTTCTCTTCTTTGAGCCACTCCTGCATGTTTGACATGAGCCTATACGCAAACTCTGTATATGACTCACTTCTGCCTTTCTCATTTTCCCGAAACTTCCGACGGAACGCCTCCGCAGACAGCCGGTACTTTTTTAGCAGACTCGATTTTACTTTGTCGAAATCCTCTGCCTCCTCTCTATCCAAGCGAGCGACTACGTCGGCCGCCTCGCCGGGTAACAAAGTGAGCAAGCGCTGTGGCCACGTTTCCCGAGAGAACCCCTGCTTCTCGCACGTTCGCTCAAAGTTAACCAGGAACAAACCAATGTCCTCTCCAAGCTTAAACGGCCGCATCAGGTCAGTCATTTTGAACAATACGCGTTCTCCTGCACCGTGTGCCTGACTTCCATTACGAGCGCGTTCCATCTCTACCTCAAGACGCTTCATTTCCAAAGCGTGTTGACGGTCACGCTCTTGTTGCTCTCGCTCTTTCTGTTCTTTACGTTCACGCTCTTCTTTTTCTTTCTGTTCTTTACGTTCACGCTCTTCTCTTTTTGCAGTCTCCCTTTCCTCAATGGTCTCAAGGCATTCCGACAGCTCGTCATCCTCAGCTTCTAACTCAAGAATAGCCTTTAGCAGTTCCGGTTTTCTGAGTTTGTCTGAGACATCCAGACCCAACTCTCTTGCAAGCTCCAACAATTTCGGTTTGCGCAACGACTTCAAATCCATGGCTGCTCTGAATGCTGCTTTCTCTACTGCTTACTATTGTCTTGCCGCAAACTAACCCGGCAGCAACGACAACCACAATTACCAGCTCTGTTTCTGACACTAACAAAAGCCTGGCAAAGCTCAGAAGAAGAAAGTCCCGCACTCACCAAACCTCGCAGGCAGGAATTCCGCGCAGTCGTTCCGCTGCAGGCAACCAGTCGTCACACAGGGCTCGTTGCACTGCTCCCGGATCGTCGTTGAGCTGCTCAGCATACAGTCAACTGCATCTCTTCGCTGCTGGCCTCCGTTGTCGCGATCTCACCGCTGGCAGACAGTTGTTTGAAGTCGGAGGCGATCTCACCGCTGCCAACCAGATGTTTGGATCCCACCGATGGCATCGGTTGTTGGGAACTCGGCGCTGACGCCCGTGGTTGTACCTGGGTCGCAAGCCCCAAGGGTAGCGTTGGCCTGGCGGCCTGGGGTACAACTGGAAGCATCCGAAGGTCCCGGCAAAGCATGAGTCGACTGGTAACAACAAAACGACTTGTTTATTTTAACATCGCAAAGAGTTGGCGGTCAGGTTGACCGAAGTAGAGAGACGGGAGTGCACTTTACTCAACAGAAGAAATCGGAGCCCTCCTTTTGGCGTCCGGGGGCAGCTGTTTTTATACTCTCGCAGTTGAGGGCAAGAAGGAACCCCTCAATAGACGAGCACGTGATTGTACAATGGGCTAAGGTGACGCACACTGCCGCCGGTCGGGCACAAAGACTGGAAGGAGAGGGTGACCCCCTGCTGTCGCATCGCCTGGTTCGGGCACAATGACTGGAAGGAGAGGGTGACCCCTGCTGTCGCATCGCCTGGTTCGGGCACAATGACTGGAAGGAGAGGGTGACCCCTGCTGTCGCATCGCCTGGTTCGGGCACAATGACTGGAAGGAGAGGGTGACCCCTGCTGTCGCATCGCCTGGTTCGGGCACAATGGCACATACACTCACACACGCACATGAAGACACGTGGCATCGGAACATGCCTGGAAACGCCTGGAAACGCCTGGCGGGGAGCGTTGCGGCGACGCCGAACGGGCCAAAATGTCTGCCGCCCCGCCGCAGTCGCGCCGGCAAAACCGCGTGTCGCAGGCGAAACGCAACAGCCTGAACAAGACCATCGCCGATATGCTAGCATCGTACGTCGACGTCGAGCACAAGACGTGGGACGCGGTCCTGCCGTACGTAACGTTTGCTTACAACACGGCGGTGCAAGAAACAACACAGATCACTCCGTTTAAGCTGGTTTACGGCAGGAACCCGACGACGACGCTCGACGCCATGCTGCCGCACGTCATCGACGAAGATAATCTTGACGTCGCGACCGTTCTCCAGCGCGCCGAAGAAGCCCGACAACTCGCCCGCCTACGGATGAAGAACCAGCAGCGTACCGACAGCCGACACTACAACCTCCGACGACGCTTCGTCGAGTACCGGCCCGATGACCGTGTTTGGGTTTGGACCGCTATACGCCGACGGGGACTGAGCGAGAAGCTTTTGCGTCGCTATTTCGGACCGTACAAGATCATCCGACGTATTGGCGCACTGGACTATGAGGTCGTGCCAGACGGCATTTCGCTGTCACAGCGGCGCCGCTCACGACCTGAAATTGTCCACGTTGTGCGACTCAAGCCGTACTACCAGCGTTGATGAACTTTGGGACTTCGCGTAACTGACCTTTGGACTTTGTTTCTTTTTGTTGTTTTGTTACTTACGTTTAATAAGTGTCCTTTTGTGTTTCGCTCTCTTATATTTGTAGCATCGGGACGACGCTCTTTAAGAGGGGGGTATGGGCACGTGTACTTATCTTTATCGGGCGACCACGTTTCGCCGCCTAAAGGCCAGAATACATGGAGCGAATATGCGACGAATAGTCGGCGTTCGACGCCCGGCGGCGTACGCGCGACGCGCGGCGGCGAAGAAAACGTCGTTCGCCGCCGATCCAGCTGGCGCAGAAAAGTTCGTCGGGCGGCGACGATACCGGAAGCGGCAAACGAGCGGCGCCCCAAAGCGAGCCAATCAGGTCTCACTATCCGCCCCGACTTCCGGCTAGGCTTCCCCGCTTGTCCGTGTATCCCGATCCCGCTCTATCGTTCACGCCGGTCTCCCGCTTTTCGTATTCATGGCATCCAAAGCGGTTAATAAGTTAATAACAGCCATGGTTAGACAAGCTCACGTGCGCTACTATCGGGTCTGCTTGCTTCGGCCGCGCGCGCGTTGAGCCACAGGACAGAGCCGCGGAGTTAGAAAGGCCAAAGTTGTTTACCCGCCCAGTGTTGCCACAACACATAGCATCGCCGCTTTCTTTAAATTATATCGGCACATAAGTGTCTCAAACACATAAAAAACATTAGAAATCATTTCTAAACAAAATTTTACGCGTTTTTAGAGTGTTCCGCAATTCAAAAGCGATCATAGTTGTCGTTAAAGTTCTTTTTTTTTGTTTCATGTGTTTCACTACAGCGCATTTGCCTCGTCTATATTTGAAGTAGTGGCTTAGCGCTAATTAAACTGCCTAGCCACACCGATAACAACGCAGCGACTCACCGGCGGCGGCCGCCGTGCCTTCGCTCCATGTAGCGCAGCCCGACGAACATACGGCGTCGCGGCGTGGCAGATTCCCTGCCGCCCGAACTTCGTCGTGAAAAAACGCTCCATGTATTCTGGCCTTTAGAAATGTAATCGCACAGCGCGGGACGCGCCTGCACGTATCCGAAGTTTCTGGAAAGTTATCGATGCTTCTATCCGGCTGTCTGTTGTCGCCGAACGTTGTGTTATCTGATTTCATCGCGTGACGCGAATGGTGTAGAACTTTGTGGAAGGCACGCGGGTCCGAACGATTAGTCTGGAACATTCGACGACTGCTGTATAAAAGCGGACCCGCTTGACCCACTGATAAGATTTTCGACGATCGCCGACCGTGTTCGCGTCTATCGTTGTGCTATAAGTGCAGCCTGTTTTTGAGGGCACAGGTTCGCACAATAAAAGTTAGTTTTGTCTTTCACAGTATTTGCTACTGTGTTCTTCAACGTCACCACCACGTGACAATACAAAGACTACACACTTATTTTAGAGCGCAGCTCTTTGGCGTCCGTTCCTGGGTTTCGCGTCGTCGTCGGCGTTGTCGTCGGCCTCGTAACCAGCTCCGCCCTCCTTTCATCCCCCCAGCGCTAGCAGCGACCGACTGATACCACTGGATGCCGCTGACGCCGCTAGAGAGTCAAGATAACGTGACTGCATAGAACACCGTCGCCGCGATGCAGAAAGAGGAGGAAAGGGTCCCCCCCCCCTGTTCTTGTGTGGCGGATAGGGTGCTCTTCAGTTGCCGACGCGCCGGTTATTTCACGTAGGCCCCGGCACGTCGACGAATACGTGACCACCTTCCCATGGCTAGACCTGGTTCTTAGCGCTGCGGAAGCGAGGGTATCATATTGTTTGTGTCGGCATCGGCGGCGTTGTCCCTGAAACCAACTCCGCAGCTGGGGTTGACTCACTATCGGCGTCAGCGGCATCAGTCAGTCGCTGCTATCTCTTCCCTCCTCCCTTTATCGTGTTGTCCGCTTGCTGCGCGCGCTTCTGCCCCCATCGTTTGCCGCTGGGTGTACACGCCGCCCCCCTCCCCCCTCTTCCTGCGAGTCTCCGGTTGTCAAAGCGCCGGCTCGAACTTAATTCCTTTCTTCGCTCCTCCTCCAATGCAACCCCTGTGCGGTGGCAATCAGAGAGCCAGATCGGTGGCGGCGGATCTGTATATGTGCACCGCCCGAGCCGAAATTGCCACTGCCGTTCGCCACTGCGAAATTATCTGCCAGTTCTTTCTGAGCCATGAGCGAGACGACCGATGGAAGTCCTCCGTCTGCTGCTGCTGCTGCTGCTGCTGCTGCTGCTGCTGCTGCTGCTAAACGAGCTGCCAGAGCAGAGGCCCAGCGCCGTCGCCGTCAGAATCCAGAGGTGCGTGCCGCCGAAGCAGAAGCTTACCTAGTGGAGTCTTTGTTAAAGGAATACGTGTGAAAAATAAAAAAAATTCTGTGATAGCGCATACATGTGTTGCTCGATTTCTTTGCCTCAATCTATCGAAAAGGTGAAACAGCTTATTTGCTGCGCTCAAATTTCGCATTAGGAAGTAACGTAATCGTCGGTAATTTTTTATCTACTTATTTGCAGCATACGCCTGCATCACCTTTGGGTCTAATGACACAAAGGTCAAGGCCAGCCTGGCGACCATGCTTGCCAAGGGGAAGTAGTGTAAATATTTAGTCTCTTTCCATAATAGCATAAGACATGTATTTTAAGAAATTCACCTATTATATCGCGCAATAAAAACAGTTAATTCAATGCCGGTGCATTTGTTTTCTTTCTTGCACTGCATGATTCAGCACTCAATTCTTTCTGTTTATGCAACATATGCGAGTGTACAGCTGGTTCAGGAGCACTATTAATCTACCAACATTAATGCATAAGTGCAGATTAAAAGCAGCAGGTGCACATGCATAACACATTCAAAGTTTTATTGCTACCATATGTAAATAAAAATGTAAACTATCTTGTAGATAGCAGATAGCTATGGAATTATGGCCTTATACACTCTTCGTAGACTTGTCTATAAAATGCTGTGTCTATAGATTAATGAAAATTCATGTTTGTTGACAAGTGTCTGCAGAATATCGTAGAAAAAAGTGTATAGGATTATATAGTTCTGTTTTTGTAGACTGAAGTCTATAGATAGTCTATAGACATTTGTCTATAGACATTATATGGACTTCAGTCTACAAAAGTAGAACTGTAAGCCTATACACTTGTTCATAGACATTCTGCAGACAACTGTCTAAAAACATGAATTTTAATTAATCCATAGACACTCTAAGACAGTCTATAGACAGACTTTTTATAGACTAGTCTATAAAAGATGTATGACCATAAGTCTATAGACAGTCTATAGACTCAGACTTTTTGTAGACTAGTCTATAAAAGTGTATATCGATAAGTCTGTAGACAGTCTATAGACTCAGACTTTTTATAGACCAGTCTATAAAAAGTGTATGGACATAAGTCTATAGACAGTCTATTGACTCAGACTTTTTATAGACTAGTCTATAAAAAGTGTATGGCCATAAGTCTATAGACAGTGTATAGACAGTCTATAGACTCAGACTTTTTATAGACTAGTCTATAAAAAGTGTATGGCCAAAGTCTATAGACAGTCTATAGACTCAGACTTTTTATAGACTAGTCCATAAAAAGTGTATGGCCATAAGCCTATAGACTGTCTATAGACTAGTCTAAAGAAATGTCTATAGACAGTCTATAGACTTACAAATGTCTATAGACTGTCTATGAACTTTCTATAAAAATTTTTGTAAGTGATAAACGGTGCCCTGTTGCTACTGGTAAATGTGGCCAGCGCAGTTACTATTGAAAGAGCTGAAAACAAGTACAGGTCACCTTATGCTTTGTCATTTAAAAACGCATACCTGATGGCTTTGTGAAGGTGACGCGTTAGTATTAAGTTAACAGGAAGCGCTCGCTAAGTGCGTGACTTATGTAAATCACTATGTACGCATTCATGCAATAAATAATGTCGAGAATTTTGGTTTCGAGTTTCTGTTTTTGGATGCATAGTATTTTCGTACAGTTTAAGTTTGACATGCGATCGCGCGTCAACATCGGACGATATGGCGCATCGCGTCTTTTGTGCCACCCAAGCCCCGAAGTGTTCTGGCATATACCTTCACGTGCAAGTAAACGAATGTATCTTCTTGTTCAGAACATCACGCGAGTAGACAGCTCTTGTGATGCATCACAATCGTTTGAGAAGCGTCACAGTAGAACATTTTTTTACAGTGAACATTATAGAACATTTTTTTACATTTTTTTACAGCGGAGTGGTGTTTTTATTTGCAGGTTTCCCTTCAGTAGGAAATTGCTGGACAGGCGGACCAGTGCACCGGAATTGTACGGGCGAATCCACAAGCAAGTTATAGAATCTGTTTAATTGTTGCACTTTGAAAAATCATGCATCTAAAAGGCCACAGCAGAAAAACAGCCTGATGCAGAGTATTTCACTGCCACGAAGCAATCAAGAGGCGAGTGCCTAATACGGACGAAATCGAGTGCATGAACCCATATACTAATAGCGTAGGCGTTTTATTAACTGTGCAATATTTTCAACACTTCCTTGCATGCCATTTCATGTGGCATATCTTTTATGGTCACAAATGTGTGCAGTGAATATATTTGCATGATGCACTGCGGGCCTGTGGTACCGTTCACTTGCACTTGATGCCGAGTCTTTTACATGTATCCATAAACTGCAGATCTGCACATCAGATCCCTACGAGCATTTTAAAAATTCAATTATTTTAGAAAACATGCACATATGCAATACTGACATAATCTCAAGTACCACTAAGCAGCTGGGACACATTTTTGTTGAGTATACTCGCAGGTAAAATAAGTAGATCGTGTGGACAGCTCCAGCTCATCTTCCTTAAATCAGTGTAAAACACTATAGGAAAAATTCAGTTTCGAGCTATGGCACTTGTCGCATAGATGTGGGGGGCCTTGCACCAATAGTGATATTTACCACTGCATTTAGAACTTGAAAGCTCATGCAGACAAGGATGATTCTTTATATTTTTGGCTACCACTTCAAATGCCTGCACCAAATGTTACAATGGTGTATGCAGCCATACTAAGGATCTCACAGCAACACCTGCAGGTAAAAAGCAAAAGCAGTCAAAGTGCTGGTGTATTCTGGACGCTATCTTTGAAAACTTTTAGGCAAGAACAATGGAAGAAGGAAACATAAGAAATACATTTATTTCCACAATTCCCCATTTGGGGGGGGGGGAATGGCCTTTTCTTTTTGCTTAGACAATGCCTACGCCTAGCCACAGCAGCTCTCTCATGCAGACCCCGCAAGCCAAGAGGCCGTGGAGGAAAATTCAGGTAAGAGGCAAGAAGGAATACACTGGTATTGGCACTTATCCAATTCCTTTCTTTTTCTTACGTTTAGGCAGCCAGCACACCTCGAACAGCCACCTTGACTGCGGGTGTGTCAGCAGATTCCTGTTGTACAAATGCTCATAAAAAACCTTCACTAAACTTGAACTTGATAATAAACTTGAAGGCAAATGGTACATTGATGCATTGCTTTATTGAACATTTAGTGTACGCATACAATATATGTTATACTTTGCGATGCTACAGAGCGTATTTTGAAGCTTCCCTCTATATTTTTCACTTTTATTTATGTATGTGTTGTGTGGCCCTCAATGCTGCAGTTCATATTGTAGCAGCTGCTTTGTCTGTGTATTGCAAACTGGATTAAGATTGTGATATGCACATGTGCAAAAGGCCTATACTTCTCTCCCATATACAAAATTAGGTTCTATGTAGTTTTCAGTATTACAATGAAAAATAAAAGTGAACAATCCTATCGTGGAATTGTGTTTACTACAGTAATTCCTATTACAGATTATGACAAGTTGACAACTTGAACTGGTCAATCCGTCATGGGAAGGAATTGTATGTATACATATAGAAAAAAAAGGGGTGTGTGTGTGTGTTTGTATGGGGGGTATAGGATTAGGGCGGTGCGAAAAAACGTACCTGCAGCGTCCCCTAGACCCATTCCTTTAAAGTACCGTAACAATGCGTATTATGCATAAAGTTCATACAACTAACTCTGATATTGCTACAAACGCCTGGCGACGCGAACTACATATGCCATGACTCGCATTCACGACGGCTCCGGATGCCCTCCATATCCTGGTTAAACGTGCTCACTGCACCGAGGCAAAAGAAAAATCATGGGCGCAGGTGCCTTTGAAGTATCTCGACCTTGCGAGGCGACGCTGCGAGTGCTAGGGGAACTGTCCGTGCGGTCCCTCCCTGGCACACACATACTTCGGCCGCCTCAACTTGCGTACTGTTCTGCTTCGAGCTTTGATCCCCCCACTGTCCCTTGGGTGCCCTGGAATTCCTGCGCCGCCTGCTTTATTATAATCTCAGGCGCTCTCTTGAGACTTCCGTTTGTCGGTTACATGTGCCCTACCAGCTGGATCAGTACTTGCAAAAAAAAAACGATCTATCGTCGCGACGAGAAAAGCACCCCGCAACGAAAAAAGCGTCCAGCGGCTTCTGCAACATACCGCGCCTGTGCGAAGAGAATTACGGAACGCCAATGAGTAATCTGACCTCGGCTTCGAGCTCCAAACTCTTGACCTCGTCGAGTGACACTCCTGCAACAGTCGTGACCGCTGAAAACCGCATACCGCCGGAAGCTTCAACAGGATCATCCTTTGGTTGCATTACTGCCACCGGCACGGCCAACATCGACCACACCGACACCATCCCGCAACACAATAAAGAACCAACTTATAAAGCCCAAACACAGGGCTGCACGCGCACCACATCACCAGACTACAAGCGATACGTCATGCTGCTACGCTGCTACGGTTGCCAGATTAAAACTGACTACTGTCACCAAGTCTAGAAGCGTCTCAGTAGCCGGCAACCGCGTAGCAACATGGCGTCGCTCTTGCGGTTCCTGATTTCAATGCATGGGCCCTATGGGTAGCTTGTCCTCTAGGTTCAGTATAGTAACTCTATGCCGTAGACGCTTCTCGAGCAAAAGTGGCGCTGATGCACGGCGCGAGGGCCCACGTGGTGCTAATTAGGCCAATAGCGACGCGGCGTCGGCCTCGGCAACAGCGCGCGAGGAGGCGGCATTCTTCAAAGCGTGGCACTACTTTACGAAGTTTAAGAGGTTTTAAGGCAAACTTAATTGCAGGGTGCCCATAGGACTTGCGTCATGCAGAAGCTTGGATAAAAAAAAAAACACCAAGTACTCAGCGTAGAAGAAAATTGGACATGATTCGTGCTATCGAACGTGGCACAAAGAAGTCGGCGCTGATGCACGGCGCGAGGGCCCACGTGGTGCTAATTAGGCCAATAGCGACGCGGCGTCGGCCTCGGCAACAGCGCGCGAGGAGGCGGCATTCTTCAAAGCGTGGCACTACTTTACGAAGTTTAAGGGGTTTTAAGGCAAACTTAATTGCAGGGTGCCCATAGGACTCGCGTCATGCAGAAGCTTGGATAAAAAAAAAACACCAAGTACTCAGCGTAGAAGAAAATTGGACATGATTCGTGCTATCGAACGTGGCACAAAGAAGTCGGCGCTGATGCACGGCGCGAGGGCCCACGTGGTGCTAATTAGGCCAATAGCGACGCGGCGTCGGCCTCGGCAACAGCGCGCGAGGAGGCGGCATTCTTCAAAGCGTGGCACTACTTTACGAAGTTTAAGGGGTTTTAAGGCAAACTTAATTGCAGGGTGCCCATAGGACTTGCGTCATGCAGAAGCTTGGATAAAAAAAAAACACCAAGTACTCAGCGTAGAAGAAAATTGGACATGATTCGTGCTATCGAACGTGGCACAAAGAAGTCGGCGCTGATGCACGGCGCGAGGGCCCACGTGGTGCTAATTAGGCCAATAGCGACGCGGCGTCGGCCTCGGCAACAGCGCGCGAGGAGGCGGCATTCTTCAAAGCGTGGCACTACTTTACGAAGTTTAAGGGGTTTTAAGGCAAACTTAATTGCAGGGTGCCCATAGGACTCGCGTCATGCAGAAGCTTGGATAAAAAAAAACACCAAGTACTCAGCGTAGAAGAAAATTGGACATGATTCGTGCTATCGAACGTGGCACAAAGAAGTCGGCGCTGATGCACGGCGCGAGGGCCCACGTGGTGCTAATTAGGCCAATAGCGACGCGGCGTCGGCCTCGGCAACAGCGCGCGAGGAGGCGGCATTCTTCAAAGCGTGGCAGTACTTTACGAAGTTTAAGGGATTTTAAGGCAAACTTAATTGCAGGGTGCCCATAGGACTCGCGTCATGCAGAAGCTTGGATAAAAAAAAAACACCAAGTACTCAGCGTAGAAGAAAATTGGACATGATTCGTGCTATCGAACGTGGCACAATGAAGTCGGCGCTGATGCACGGCGCGAGGGCCCACGTGGTGCTAATTAGGCCAATAGCGACGCGGCGTCGGCCTCGGCAACAGCGCGCGAGGAGGCGGCATTCTTCAAAGCGTGGCACTACTTTACGAAGTTTAAGGGGTTTTAAGGCAAACTTAATTGCAGGGTGCCCATAGGACTCGCGTCATGCAGAAGCTTGGATAAAAAAAAAACACCAAGTACTCAGCGTAGAAGAAAATTGGACATGATTCGTGCTATCGAACGTGGCACAAAGAAGTCGGCGCTGATGCACGGCGCGAGGGCCCACGTGGTGCTAATTAGGCCAATAGCGACGCGGCGTCGGCCTCGGCAACAGCGCGCGAGGAGGCGGCATTCTTCAAAGCGTGGCACTACTTTACGAAGTTTAAGGGGTTTTAAGGCAAACTTAATTGCAGGGTGCCCATAGGACTCGCGTCATGCAGAAGCTTGGATAAAAAAAACACCAAGTACTCAGCGTAGAAGAAAATTGGACATGATTCGTGCTATCGAACGTGGCACAAAGAAGTCGGCGCTGATGCACGGCGCGAGGGCCCACGTGGTGCTAATTAGGCCAATAGCGACGCGGCGTCGGCCTCGGCAACAGCGCGCGAGGAGGCGGCATTCTTCAAAGCGTGGCACTACTTTACGAAGTTTAAGGGGTTTTAAGGCAAACTTAATTGCAGGGTGCCCATAGGACTCGCGTCATGCAGAAGCTTGGATAAAAAAAAAACACCAAGTACTCAGCGTAGAAGAAAATTGGACATGATTCGTGCTATCGAACGTGGCACAAAGAAGTCGGCGCTGATGCACGGCGCGAGGGCCCACGTGGTGCTAATTAGGCCAATAGCGACGCGGCGTCGGCCTCGGCAACAGCGCGCGAGGAGGCGGCATTCTTCAAAGCGTGGCACTACTTTACGAAGTTTAAGGGGTTTTAAGGCAAACTTAATTGCAGGGTGCCCATAGGACTCGCGTCATGCAGAAGCTTGGATAAAAAAAAAACACCAAGTACTCAGCGTAGAAGAAAATTGGACATGATTCGTGCTATCGAACGTGGCACAAAGAAGTCGGCGCTGATGCACGGCGCGAGGGCCCACGTGGTGCTAATTAGGCCAATAGCGACGCGGCGTCGGCCTCGGCAACAGCGCGCGAGGAGGCGGCATTCTTCAAAGCGTGGCACTACTTTACGAAGTTTAAGGGGTTTTAAGGCAAACTTAATTGCAGGGTGCCCATAGGACTCGCGTCATGCAGAAGCTTGGATAAAAAAAACACCAAGTACTCAGCGTAGAAGAAAATTGGACATGATTCGTGCTATCGAACGTGGCACAAAGAAGTCGGCGCTGATGCACGGCGCGAGGGCCCACGTGGTGCTAATTAGGCCAATAGCGACGCGGCGTCGGCCTCGGCAACAGCGCGCGAGGAGGCGGCATTCTTCAAAGCGTGGCACTACTTTACGAAGTTTAAGGGGTTTTAAGGCAAACTTAATTGCAGGGTGCCCATAGGACTCGCGTCATGCAGAAGCTTGGATAAAAAAAAACACCAAGTACTCAGCGTAGAAGAAAATTGGACATGATTCGTGCTATCGAACGTGGCACAAAGAAGTCGGCGCTGATGCACGGCGCGAGGGCCCACGTGGTGCTAATTAGGCCAATAGCGACGCGGCGTCGGCCTCGGCAACAGCGCGCGAGGAGGCGGCATTCTTCAAAGCGTGGCACTACTTTACGAAGTTTAAGGGGTTTTAAGGCAAACTTAATTGCAGGGTGCCCATAGGACTCGCGTCATGCAGAAGCTTGGATAAAAAAAACACCAAGTACTCAGCGTAGAAGAAAATTGGACATGATTCGTGCTATCGAACGTGGCACAATGAAGTCGGCGCTGATGCACGGCGCGAGGGCCCACGTGGTGCTAATTAGGCCAATAGCGACGCGGCGTCGGCCTCGGCAACAGCGCGCGAGGAGGCGGCATTCTTCAAAGCGTGGCACTACTTTACGAAGTTTAAGGGGTTTTAAGGCAAACTTAATTGCAGGGTGCCCATAGGACTCGCGTCATGCAGAAGCTTGGATAAAAAAAAAACACCAAGTACTCAGCGTAGAAGAAAATTGGACATGATTCGTGCTATCGAACGTGGCACAAAGAAGTCGGCGCTGATGCACGGCGCGAGGGCCCACGTGGTGCTAATTAGGCCAATAGCGACGCGGCGTCGGCCTCGGCAACAGCGCGCGAGGAGGCGGCATTCTTCAAAGCGTGGCACTACTTTACGAAGTTTAAGGGGTTTTAAGGCAAACTTAATTGCAGGGTGCCCATAGGACTCGCGTCATGCAGAAGCTTGGATAAAAAAAACACCAAGTACTCAGCGTAGAAGAAAATTGGACATGATTCGTGCTATCGAACGTGGCACAAAGAAGTCGGCGCTGATGCACGCAACAAGGATCTACCGTTGACGATGGTGTGTGGCACTTGGAATGCGAAGAAGTTGCTCGGCAGCGTTGCTCCGCCCGCGAACTGATGTCGGCTATGAGGTTCGACTTTTCGCCATCGTTGCCTCTGTTGTTGCCGAAGGGTCACTTAACGACAGTGATAAGGACGAGACAGAAAGCGACAGGACAGGTGATTCAGGCCTAACAGTGGCAGAGGCTGTGCGTTACGTCAGCCTCACGAATGCAATCGTCGCAACGAGAACGGCATCCTAGAATCTAAAAGGCGCCCCGCGACTTCTGCAGCGCTACCGCGCCCTTGCACGGGGAATATGGAACGCCAACGAGGAATCTCCCATGCGAGTGTTTGCCAAGAAGAGGGAGCTGGCTGAAAAGCTCACTCGCAGCTTCAATAAGTTTGAGGCTGCTGTCGTCGCTGCTAGGCCGCCACGGCATCAAAATAACAGACTTTTGTCGCGCGAAGTGAATAAATACTGCATGTTTTGCCCTTCGCACCCTCTCAGAGCTCCGTTGATGACAGGTAAGTGGGCGATCTCGTGCTATTTCGCTTAAGCAGTACTAGTGTTTAGTGCGTATTTTTTTCGAGCTCTGGTGAACGACGGTTTAACGAGGTTTCACTGTATATTTGTCCCACAACAATAATCGTCATCTACCGTGCTTGCGTTTCATTTGTTCAAAACGCTGCGCTCGCTACTTTCCTGTTGAGAATGCCATGTCACGCTGATAACGCGCATGCCGTTCGTTACTTGGAAGTACTTTGCTCGCAGCGCTAAGGAAAGGAAATGCGAGCAAGACAGATGACAGTTATTGCTGTGGGGCAATATGCACCCCAAAGGGTGCGAACTGTTTTAAGAGTGTAAAATGTGATGTATTAATAGTATTTCTGTATTATTAAACAAGTGATTGAGGCTCCATAGCATAATTAGTGAGTTCACAGCTATCCATTCTTGGCATGAAAACGAGAGAAAGCTTTTGTGGTATATTCGTATAAAATTTAAGCGTACTTTTTCGTCAGCACAAATAATGACAAACAACCTGATCATTATTGTTTTGATGGTAAATTCACATCGGATATTGTAAATTTCAAAAAGGAAAGGCCATTTTCCTTACTGACAAATAGCACAACATAAAGTTCGCTTTCCTGATGCTGACAGCACTTATAAACATTGCAATTTGGCAAGCTAGAGTTCAGACATATTTAGAACTAAATTAAAAAGCTATCGGTTATCCACCAATAAATGCAAGTTCAGCTCCCTTTCACATTTGCCAGAAAAGACAATTCTATGTTATGAAGGTTACAAAATACACATTTACCTTTGACACAGGTGACGCTCAAGCAGCAGTTTTGTCAGCCGGTCTGTCACTGTTTTGATAAGAGTGTGGCAGCAGATTAGCTCCCATTGGGTCATTCCTAGGAGCGTCTGAAATTGAGACAACACTTATCAGGTGATGCAGGTAGCACAAACGAGTGCATAAATTAGGATAGCAAAATAACAGCACATTGGCTATTAACAGGTTTAAGATACGCTGACTTATGTAAAGAAAAGAGTTTAAATGTGATGTCTCACAATTGAAAAAAAATGCACCTCATATTAGCCTGGTTTTTTGCTTCAAATTTGTCTCTGCAGCCAAATTAAGCGTACATTACTTCAAGCTCACACTCCATGACAGCTATGAATGCTTCATCCAAAGTTTTCCTCTTGCAATGAGAAAGGTAGAGTGTCATATGGTAGTCGGGGTGGTGGTGGCAAACTTTATTGAAAGGGGGAAGGGTAAAGGGGGAGGTGGCAGAGAGATCGGGCTCAAGTAAGGCCCTGGGCTTGCTTGGCCTTCTCCGCCCAGTCCACCAGTTCAAGCTGTCGATCGACGTCCCCGGACCTGAGCCAGTCTGTCCAGTTAGTCTCGCTGCTTACTGGGGGATGAAAAAACGAGAGCGCGCTGCATTCCCACCTTGTGTGTGTGAGTGTCCCTGTTTGTGAACAGGGCCTACATAGGTCGCTTTCCTTGGCCCCTGTGATTTTCTTTATGTACTTTGGGTGTGGGTATGTGTTTGTCTGGAGTCGCCTAAACGCGACCACTTGCGTTTTATCGAGTTGCTTGGCCAGCGGTGGGAGCGAGCGACGCCTCAAGCGATGCCCTGGAGGTAGTTGAATATCATATGAATAGTGATAACTTACACAGAAGGTCAAAGACGGGTGCTCCGAAAGAAAAAAGATTCATATCCTCGGAACAACGAAAATCGAAAAAGATGCAGATTACATTGACTACACACTACTCAGTAACAACAGTGCAAGCGACACAGCTGTCTTGACAGCCACATGGGATAGCGCAGCGCAAAAACCATTGAGTAAAAAAAGAATAAAGGCCAATTGACACTTAAGGTATCTTACGTAAAGAATAAAATAGGTAATACTCTTTCGACTAAAACAGTACACGGAAAGGTAACTTAAAGTTCGTCATGATTTGCAGATGGGATTTTTACATTTCACTCAGGAACATGGAATCGTGTCCCTCAGTACTAAATTTTATATCCTTGAAATCGCAAGTGTAATTTAGCGAATGTGTAAAGGTGGTATTTTTTTTTGCACTCAAAATAGCATGCAGTGCCCGTCAGGTTTTTGAACCACTTTAAAACTCAAATTTTCATGAAATGTTGCATACGTATGCTTATGAGCTGCTGATCATTTTGTTTTCCTCCATTGTGGCTTCCCTTGAAATAGCATCATAAACTGCTGCTCTTTACTGTCATCATCATCATCAGCCTGGTTACGCCCACTGCAGGGCAAAGGCCTCTCCCATACTTCAACAACCCCGGTCATGTACTAATTGTGGCCATGCCGTGCCTGCAAACTTCTCAATCTCATCCGCCCACCTAACTTTCTGCCGCCCCCTGCTACGCTTCCCTTCCCTTGGTATCCAGTCCGTAACCCTTAATGACCATCGGTTATCTTCCCTCCTCAATACATGTCCTGCCCATGCCCATTTCTTTTTCTTTATTTCAACTAAGATGTCATTAACTCGCGTTTGTTCCCTCACCCAATCTGCTGTTTTCTTATCCCTTAACGTTACACCTACGATTCTTCTTTCCATAGCTCGTTGCGTCGTCCTCAATTTGAGTAGAACCCTTTTCGTAAGCCTCCAAGTTTCTGCCCCGTATGTGAGTACTGGTAAGACACAGCTATTATATACTTTTCTCTTGAGGGATAATGGCAACCTGCTGTTCATGATCTGAGAATGCCTGCCAAACGCACCCCAGCCCATTCTTATTCTTCTGATTATTTCCGTCTCATGATCCGGATCCGCCGTCACTACCTGCCCTAAGTAGATGTATTCCCTTACGACTTCCAGTGCCTCGCTGCCTATTGTAAATTGCTGTTCTCTTCCGAGACTGTTAAGCATTACTTTAGTTTTCTGCAGATTAATTTTTAGACCCACTCTTCTGCTTTGCCTCTCCAGGTCAGTGAGCATGCATTGCAATTCGTCCCCTGCGTTACTAAGCAAGGCAATATCATCAGCGAATCGCAAGTTACTAAGGTATTCTCCATTAGCTTTTATCCACAATTCTTCCCAATCCAGGTCTCTGAATACCTTCTGTAAACACGCTGTGAATAGCATTGGAGATATCGTATCTCCCTGCCTGACGCCTTTCTTTATGGGATTTTGTTGCTTGCTTTATGGAGGACTACGGTGGCTGTGGAGGCGCTATAGATATCTTTCAGTATTTTTACATACGGCTCGTCTACACCCTGATTCCGTAATGCCTCCATGACTGCTGATTTTTCGACAGAATCAAACGCTTTCTCGTAATCAATGAAAGCTATATATAAGGGTTGGTTATATTCCGCACATTTCTCTATCACCTGATTGATAGTGTGAATATGATCTATTGTTGAGTAGCCTTTACGGAATCCTGCCTGGTCCTTTGCTTGACAGAAGTCTAAGGTGTTCCTGATTCTATTCGCGATTACCTTAGTAAATAGTTTGTAGGCAACGGACAGTAAGCTGATGGGTGTATAATTTTTCAAGTCTTTGGCGTCCCCTTTCTTATGGATTAGGATTATGTTAGCGTCCTTCCAAGATTCCGCTACGCTCGAGGTCATTGGGCATTGCGTATACAGGGTGGCCAGTTTTTCTAGAACAATGTGCCCACCATCGTTCAACAAATTTGCTGTTACCTGATCTCCCCAGCTGCCTTCCCCCTTTGCATAGCTCCCAAGGCGTTCTTTACTTCTTCCGGCGTTACTTATGGGATTTCAAATTCCTCTAGACTATTCTCTCTCACAGTATCTTCGTGGGTGCCACTGTTACTGATAAATCTCTATAGAACTCCTCAGCCACTTGAACTATCTCATCCATATTAGTAATGGCATTGCCGGCTTTGTCTCTTAACGCATACATCTGATAAATAACCACTTCTAAATGAGCGGAATTGGCAATCGGGACACCTGCACAAGAAAAAAAAAACAGATTTCAGTGTGCCCTTATTATCAATGAATTCGTAAGCGTCGTTGAGCACCAGCTGCTGCCTAGAGGACGTGTTCGGATAGGTGTCCTGCAGCTACGCAGTACTGAGCCCGCTTTGTCCCATCTTCAGTGGCTTTCTTCATGATTGAGACTCGAATTCTACGGCAGACATCAGTTATCCTTGTCTTGAGCTAATCTGACGTCCGTCTCGATCATGTAAGCACGATCTTTCACATAACCCGAAAGAAATAAATCGAGCGGACACAGGTCAGGTGACCTAACCGGCCAATTTACAGGCCCGTGCCTTCCAATCTATTGCGCATGAAAAGTCACATCCAGCCAGTTTCGCGCTCGGCTGCTGCTGTGTGTTGGTGTTCCATCTTGCTGATACCACAGAAGTGGAAGAAGCGACAGCGGGACTTCGTTGAGAAACTCATTCACCACTCCTTCAAAGATTTCGTCCACGTAACGCTGTCCAGTCAGTGTGTGATCGAAGAAGATATCCTATCTTCTTCGATTGATTGATTATAGCACCGGCGTAAATTCCCACCGAAAATTGAACGACCACTGGTACTGGTGCCGATTTTGCTTTACCCGGTGTGTATAAATGTCACTCCAACAGTGTGCATTATGCAAACTTATTTGGGCGTTTCTGTGAAAATAGGTTTCATCCGTGCATATGATGTTTCTAAAGAAGTCCGGTGACTTATCAGCTTTTGTGTGGACCCAATCCGAGAAATCTAGACAATTCTACAGGTCCCCATCTTGCAAGCATCGGTGCTGGTTAAGGTTGTGCGGGTGAAAGGCCATCGCTTAAAATCCTCCAAACTGATCACTTGGGATTGGTACCTGCGCGGCCACATCCCGAACGGAAGCATGAGGTTTTGAGGCCATAAATGCTAGAACATCCACGCGTAGCCTAGGACTCAAAGATGGAGTCCTAAGCCGCTGTTTCTTGAAGCTGTCGGTTTGTCTCAGATTTTTGCCATTTCTGATTATAGTCGACGCGTTTGGTCTACCGCCACACTTCCATGACATATATATTTGCGGCCTTCCTCTTGTTGTCATTTGCCGCTCCCAAGGCAAGGATCATTTTTACGTTCTGCTCATTAGAGAAAGACATGGCGACTGGTACGAAACAAAACGCACTTTTAAACATTTATTTGCACGGACGTTGTGAATTCGCATTTGTGGTGGTAGGTTTTGTGGCAAATAAAAGAACCATCCGTGCTCTTTATCTTCGCTAAGACAACAGCTATCACAGCTTGTTTCCAACTAACACTAAACGCGACGTGTTACTTCGGCCGTGGCGCGGCAGATAAGGCACTAGCTCGATCACAATGTTTTACAGCGAAGCTATATATGGCTAGTCGATTCGTCAGTCCATCCGTCCGTTGCTTGTACGCCGAAAACTACTCCGGCGCAACCCCATGCGAATGCACGAAAACAACAGTGAAAGAGAAGCGCGCAATTGGCTGTGCCAGTAGCGACGTTGTTGTTCACCGTCGCAGCCAAGCGGGCACGCAGCAGTTTCTCTCCAGCTCCGAAATGGTACTAGATCTTGCCGTTGAGTGCGGGAGTTGGCCGACGTTAAGGAGGATTTTGAGAACTGAAGGTTCATTTACATTATTTACAGTAATTACTCAAAGTAAGGACCAGTCATAAAGTCATCGACGACCGGCAGAAAATCGGACGCTGCGGCCCGTGACAAGAAGAACGAAAAAAGAACTCTTCTCCCTGTCTCTCGCTTTTAACCCCTTCGGTCTCTCGCGGTCACGTCATTTTCGGCCAATCATCGAGCTAGCCCAGGTGTCGTCATTTTCCTTCAATGGTAGGCGCCCGTGCAAGTGCCGTCACGTTCGGCCAATGGGGACGCTTCAAGAACTCCATTGTTCGAGGGTTGACTTACCTCCAGCGTCGTCCTCCTCGCCTGGAAGCGTTCAGCTGGAGGAGACGGGTTGTTCTCGAACGACCCTCCAGAGCCGCAAAACAGCTTTGCTCGGGACCAAGATCAACTACCTGGAACTGTGCCAGCCTCCTGTTGCGCTTTCGGGAAGAGTCAAGCAGGGGAGGAGACAATAGCTCGACGTGCGGCGCATGAGGTAGGGGTCGCCAATCTGTCTGACGGGTCCGGGAACGTGGTAGACGCGCCCCGGCGCACCATAATTGGAATGCGACGGCGATTAAATGTGGTCGGGGAACTTGAGTGATGGCAGGAAAAGGGTCCGTATCCAATAATGGATAGGCCACGCGTCATATGTACGCCTGAGGAGCAGGCAGCTTTCGGTCAGCAACGCCGCGAGCAGAACCGGGAACGAGCTCGTCTACGCCGTCCCGATGCTGCAGCCCGGGCACAAGAACAGGCTCGTGCAGCGCAGCGCAAGCAGCAACTGCGTACCGGGGATCCGGCATCCTACCAAGCCCTCGTTTAATGAACCGTCTAGATTAACGAAGTGATAAACACCGGCGCTGTTGTAATGGAAAGTGCAGCGGTGGCGTAGAGGTAGAGCATCCGCCTCGCATGCAAGAGGACCGTGGTTCGAATCCCGGTGCCGCGCAATTTTCTGCCGGATTAAAAAAAATCCCCGGGTTGATAAAATTGCGTAAACAGACCTGAGTGCGGCCTGATCCTGGTAACCAGAACAAGTAATGAACTCCCTCACCCGACCAGGATTGGCCACCCTGGTGCAGTACTTGGCCACAACCTCCTATATGAATACAACGATCAAACCCCGGCCCTCAGTCACCAGCAGCTGCGAAGCAACTGACCACAGCGGCGTGCACACCTGTGACGCAGCAGACGGTGCTAAGAATTTCTGGGTCCGACAGGCCGCCATTAGAATCTGAGCCTGGCAACGTTTAACACTAGAGCGTTATCTAGTGAAGCGAGTCTAGCAGTGCTATTGGAGGAATTAGCGGGCATTAAATGGGATGTAATAGGGCTCAGTGAGGTTAGGAGAACAAATAGGAGACGTGGAATCGGCGATGGGTAAAGTCATAACAAAATACACTATACTGATGGGCGACTCCAATGCCAGGGTAGGCAAGAAGCAGGCTGGAGACAAGTCAGTGGGGGAATATGGCATAGGTTCTAGGAATAGCAGGGAAGAGCTATTAGTACAGTTTGCAGAACGGAATAATATGCGGATAATGAATACCTTCTTCCGCAAGCGGGATAGCCGAAAGTGGACGTGGAGGAGCCCAAATGGCTAGACTAGAAATGAAATAGACTTCATACTCTTCGCTAACCCTGGTATCATACAAGATGTGGACGTGCTCGGCAAGGTGCGCTGCAGTGAGCATAGGATGGTAAGAACTCGAATTAGCCTAAACTAGAGATTTATCAGTAACAGTGGCACCCACGAAGATACTGTGAGAGAGAATAGGCTAGAGGAATTTGAAATCCCATAAGTAACGCCGGAAGAAGTAAAGAACGCCTTGGGAGCTATGCAAAGGGGGAAGGCAGATGGGGAGGATCAGGTAACAGCAGATTTGTTGAAGGATGGTGGGCAGATTGTTCTAGAAAAACTGGCCACCCTGTATACGCAATGCCTCATGACCTCGAGCCTACCGGAATCCTGGAAGTACGCCAACATAATCTTAATCCATAAGAAAGCGGACGCCAAAGACTTGAAAAATTCTAGACCGATTAGCTTACTGTCTGTTGGCTACAAAGTATTTGCTAAGGTCATCGCAAATTGAATCAGGAACACCCTAGACTTCTTTCAACCAAAGGACCAGGTAGGATTTCGTAAAAGCTACTCAACAATAGACCATATTCACAATATCAATCAGGCGATAGAGAAATGTGCGGAATATAAACAGCCCTTCTATGTAGCTTTAATTGATTACGAGAAAGCGTTTGATTCAGTCGAAAAATCAGCAGTCATGGAGGCATTACAGAATCAGGGTGTAGATGAACCGTATGTAAAATACTGAAAAATACCTATAGCGGCTCCGCAGCCACCGTAGTCCTCCATAAAGAACGCAACAAAATCCCAACCAAGGAAGGCGTAAGGCAGGGAGATACGATCTTTCCAATGCTATTGATAGCGTGTTTACAGGAGGTATTCAGAGACCTGGATCGAAAAGAATTGGGGATGAGAGTTAATGGAGAATACCTTAGTAACTTGCGCTTCGCTGATGATATTGCCTTGCTTAGTAACTCAGGGGACCAATTGCAATGCACGCTCACTGACCTGGATAGGCAAAGCAGAAGGGTGGGTCTAAAAATTAATCTGCAGAAAACTAAAGTAATGTTTAACAGTCTCGGAAGAGAACAGCAGTTTACGATAGGTAGCGAGGCACTGGAAGTGGTAAGGGAATACATCTACTTAGGGCAGGTAGTGACGGCGGATCCGGATCATGAGACGGAAATAATCAGAATAAGAATGGGCTGGGGTACGTTTGGCAGGAATTCTCAGATCATGAACAGCAGGATGCCATTATCCCTCAAGAGAAAAGTCTTACCGGTACTCACGTACTGGGCAGACACCTGGAGGCTTACGGAAACGGTTCTATTTAAATTGAGGACGACGCAACGAGCAATGGAAAGAATAATGATGGGTGTAACGTTAAGGGATAAGAAAAGCGCAGATTAAATGAGGGAACAAACGCGTGTTAATGACATCTTAGTTGAAATCAAGAAAAAGAAATAAGCATGGGCAGGACATGTAATGAGGAGGGAAGATAACGGATGATCATCTAAGGGTTACGGACTGGATTCCAAGGGAAGGGAAGCTTAGCAGGGGGCGGCAGAAAGTTAGGTGGGCGGATGAGATGAAGTTTGCAGGGACAGCATGGCCATAATTAGCACAGGACCGGGGTGTTGGAAAAGTAGGGGGGAGGCCTTTGCCCTGCACTGGGCGTAACCAGGCTGCTGCTGCTGCTGATGATGATGAAACACCGGGGCCGCACGTTTCAGCTTCGCTGGTTAAACATCTGTACGGAGTGCTTGGGCGGTGTTTTTTTTTCTTTATTTCCTTTATTTCGTTCTGGCTAACTCAGAAGGAGGTTGTTCGAGGGCGCTGCTTTATAATGCGGGTGGGACCGTAGTCACGTGGTATTCGCCATATTTCGCAAGGTTTATTTGTCACTCGAAAAAGATTACTACGAAATTAGCACATCGCTGAAAATACCGCAGTTAGATGTTCGTTACCTGTGCATACAAAGGCCTCATTGACACTAATAATTAGGATAGTACATCTTGAGTTAGATTATTAATTACAACTAGCTAATTAAATCTCAGTAACGAAAAAATTACTGGCAGCTACTCCACTGTACTGGAAACAATATGCACTAGGTTTTCTTCGAATAACCCATTGCCTTTTTTTTTAATTTTGCGGCATAATAGTTAACTAGGACACCCTCTATGGATTTATGACCTCTGCATGCAAGTGACGATGTTTCCATTCCTAATAAAAGTTGTAAATCCTTAGGAGTGTTTTTTAATGAGTCGTGAGCTTCGTTTAATGGAAAGAGAAGTGATACTGAGACACATATAATTCACGTGCATTTTACACGCCGTTGATAAAAAACACGGCCGTAGCGGTCACTTAAGTCTACAGGATTTTTTCGGGATCAAAAAAG
This sequence comes from Dermacentor variabilis, assembly GCF_050947875.1. Lineage (NCBI taxonomy): Eukaryota > Metazoa > Arthropoda > Arachnida > Ixodida > Ixodidae > Dermacentor > Dermacentor variabilis. The sequence continues at coordinate 16,007,542 of NW_027460280.1, forward strand.
CACGCAAAGCATTTTGAAGCGAAATGAACATGCATCAACGTATTCATTCTCTAGGCATAAGCTATCCATACCTTTAGAAATAAATGTTAATTGGCTACCTCCTTCTCTTTAAAGATATAATGAACATTGTCCTTGGTAAATATTAAATATATTGCATATGTGCATGGTGTTTACAGTGGAAATTTAAAACAATGTTAAAGTGAGAAAATACGGATGAAGCAGCCGCCGCTGGTACTTCTAATGCGCTTGGTCTCTTACTGTCAAGAGTTGCAGAAATAAAACAAAGTATGAATGAAAATCTGCACGTCCGCGCCAATAATGATGCAATAAGCTATTAGCCACAATAAAATTTTAAGTGAAATGGTCGAGGCAAGCCGAAAGAAACCTCAAATGATTAGGGTGACGAAACTGTGGCAATGGAACGTTAAGTAGGGGGGGGGGGGGAGGTAGGCTTCGGCATCGCCACGGGGGAGGGGGGCTGAGCCCCCACCCCTCCTCGTAGTCGGCGTCTATGCTGCTAACAAGCCTAAAGAACCGGGAGTCTGAAACAGCCTCCGTAAATAACTGCATGAACGCGACAATCCAAAACGTTTACCGACATTCATGCCGTTGAAATCGTGCAGCATGATTTCCCGCAAAGTAGGAACCCTTCAATCTTATAATAAAATCACTTACCAAACCGAAATAAAGCGGTGTTGTGGCTGCCGTTCTTGCAAACACTATCCCAAGTGTTCCACTCGAAAAGTCGTGTCACTTCAAGGGAGCGAACAGCACGAATGAGCCGCCGCCACCGTTGTTGGAAGTTTCAAAATCGGCAAAGAGTGCGAAGCATGCGGCGCCACCAAGTTACCGCCCAGGAGGTTTGGGCGCCACCTTCGCTGCTGGCGCTGCGGCTGAATAAAGCTGTCTAATCTTTTCTCATCCCTACATGTTTTCACTTTAAAACAACTTTAATGCTCAACTATGTTTTTTGAATAGAATACATTTTAATTTTTCAGTTGATCTTTATGTTCATTTTAAATTGCGCGCCTCCTTTGTGGGCTGCAAGTCGCAGCATGCTATCATTGTGGCAGTTTCCGCGCGCTCCATTCGTGGCGCTGATTACGCTACAAGGAGTTTCATATGCCCTATCGACGCAACTATCCCCTATCAACGCCACTATCCCGTCTCCTTTTTCGAAGCATGCCGGCAACTTCCGCGCTCACAAAATTGACCGAGTCGGCCCCTCCCCTCACCTCCCTGCCCCCAATAGTTGAGGCTTCCCTGGATCCTCCGTGGGGATGCCTTCGAAATTTCGGCACTTGTTCTAAGTAATTGTCTTCACAATGGCTCGACGTGTATGGCTTGGAGACATCAAGTGCTAACGATCTTGAAGATGTCTAAACTATACCTTGACATAGCTTTAGCTGCTTCTAGCCTGCTCAAGCGGTATCAAGCTAGCTAGTAGCCAGCTTACACATTTGTGCCGTAGGAGAACGCGCCGCGGCGGCCATGGTGTTGTTATGATCGGCCTGCAGGTGTAGTGACCTTCGAACCTCTCCCAGCCCACTGCGACGAATCGCTGCGTGAATTTGGGGTTCCCATTTGTGCGGGTTACGTAAAAATTTTGATAGGAAGCCTCGTGGGTTAACGGCTGATTCCGGGCGTTTGCACGCTGGGTAGTGTTGTGTTGCCGGAATCGACTCTTCTGTGCCGGTTATTCTGAGATGGTTTAAGGCATTAGAAGTTTCCAGCTGTTGCAGAGAGCCAAGCCATATCCTTGGTCGCCAGCCATTCTCATCCTGCCCAGCCGTTACCAGCACTGCCCAGTCGAGATTTTCCGGGCCATGGAGGAGCTGTTACGATCGGCCTGCGGGGGTAGTGACCTTCGAGCCTCTCTCAGCCCGCTGCGACGAATCGCTGCGTGAAGCCAACAATGCACAGAGAGCCAAGCCACCTTCGGACAGCCCAACGGCGCCAGCGAGGCTAGACACGTTTGGCGGACCGAGTATTATTAGTTGCTTCGCTGTCTCTTTCACTGTCTAATTGGAGCAAGAAAACTCCCGAAAAAGGGTGCTTTACGTCGCTTTCTCACGGGCCCCAGTAATCGTGACAGTCTCTTGACAGACGCGGTGGCTAACTGCGGAGTCATTTCTGGAATCAAGAGACGACAGCTTGAGTCAAGCGTGACAGCTTCTGTCTACGAGGACCCTCTACGCTCGGTGTGTTCAGTGAAACAAAAGCACGGGAATGAGTGTGCGATCTCTCGCCCTCAAAGGAGGGTCAACTACGACTACGACGACTTTGGACGGTCCGATTGGACGAAGGTTGGACGGCAGTTTTCCCTCGCCTAGGGATCTAGGGAGGACAGAGGGTTTTTAAGCAGCCGTTTTCGTGTGCTCGGTGTGCTTCGTTTTCAGTCATGCTAGACTGATGATATGTAACGTTCTCCTGTCTTCATGTAGATATTGTTACGCGAACGAAGGATTAAAACAGGAGACTATTTACAAAATATATTTACAAGGGATAATGCAGCGCTGGCCAGTTCAGCCGACAGCTCGAGAGCCAGAGAGCGTCCTTCCTTCTCTTTTCTCGAGTGATGGCGCCCACGTGCCTCGTTCAAACAATCAAATTCCACACGCGTGTAGCACAATCCCCCGGCGGCAGAAGCGACGTCCCGGAGCGTCTAAATCTCATCACTGGGAGGGTGATGCTGTTTCAGTCGTGTAACGTGCACCATATCACTGGACTGGGAAGCAGATGGGGCGTGAGAGGCGATCTCGTAGGTGACGGGAGTCACGGCACGAAGCACTCGGTATGGGCCTGTGTAACTCGACAGCAGCTTTTCTGACAGGCCGACCTGACGCGACGGAGATCATAGAAGCACCAAAGAACCAGGCGGGAAGCGCACGTCTCGGTGTCGCCGGTCGTACAAATGCTTTTTGACTCTCTTGGAATTAAAGAAGGCGGTCACGGGCAATTTCCCATGCGTGGGCACAGTGGTAGATGGCGTCAATTGTATATTCACTGGTCGGCGCCGCGTGAAGAGGGAGGCTTGTGTCGAGGGGCAATGCTAGTTCTCGGCCGAACAGAAGGAAAAATGGGGAACAACCGGCTGTGTCGTGGCGCGAGGAATTATCAGCAAATGTGACAAACGGTAGAGAGAGGTCCCTGTCAGTGTGTTCTGAAGAGACATATTTCGCGAGCATGTCTGTGAGAGTGCGATTGAGACGCTCCGTGAGGTCATTTGTTTGCGGATGGTATGACGTGGATAGCTAGTGCCTCGTGGCACAGGATTGCAGGATGTCCGCGATAACTTGTGATATGAATGTCTGTCCACGGTCTGTGAGAAGCTGTCGCGGAGCTCCTTGTAATAAAATTGCGTCGCGTAGAAGAAAATCGGCGACATCTGTGGCGCAGCTTGTAGGAAGCACTCGGGTGATGGCATAGCGCGTGGCGTAATCCGTGGGCACAGCTATCCACCTGTTCCCAGAGGATGAAAGAGGAAAAGGGCCAAGTAAGTCCAAACCAACCCGAAAGAATGGTTCCGCGGGAATGTCGAGTGGTTGGAGGTACCCAGCAGGGAGCGTCGATGGTGTTTGCGTGGCTGGCATTTCTCACACGCAGCTACGTATCTTCGAACGGAGCGAGCAAGCCCTGGCCAAACGAAGCGTTGGCGCATCCGGTCGTAGGTACGTTACACACCCAGGTGACCGGCAGTGAGGAGGTCGTGAAGTTCGTTGAGAACAGCCGAGCGAAGGTGTTTAGGGATCACAAGGAGTAATGCAGAGCCGTCGGGGTGAACGTTGTGGCGGTAGGGTACGCCATCTTGACGTGCGAATAAGCGAAGGGAACTGTCGGCAAGTGACGATTGCAGGCGGTCAATGATGATACGCAAAGACGGGTCACGGCGCTGCTCTTCGGCGACATGGAGCAGTGGAACACAGGCGTGGGTGTCAGTATCACACGTAGAGGTAGCGTTTTCGACTGGGTAGCGAGAGAGGCAATCTGCGTCCTGGTGTTGGCGTCCCGACTTGTAAGTCACTGTGTAGGGGTATTCTTGTAGTCGGAGGGCCCAACGACCGAGCCGGCCATTAGGATCCTTGAGCGACGAAAGCCAACCGAGCGCATGATGGTCTGTGATTACTGGGAAGGGCTTGCCATATAAATATGGGAGGAACTTTGAAACAGCCCAGACGAGAGCAAGACATTCGCGCTCGGTAATCGAATAGTTGCGCTCTGTAGTTGTCAGGAGTCGGCTAGCATAGGCTATAACGCGGTCGTGTCCGTGTTGGCGTTGCGATAAGACGGCACTGATCCCATGACCACTGGCATCGGTTCGGACCTCTGTAGGTGCGGATGGGTCAAAGTGGGCCAATACCGGTGGATTGGTGAGAATCGTGATAAGGCGTGAAAATGCGGCAGCCTCAGGGGAACCCCACGTAAAAGGCACGTCTTTCTTCAGAAGTTCAGTGAGTGGTCGAGCGATTGCTGCGAAATGTTTCGCGAACCGTCGGAAATAAGAACAGAGCCCCACAAAACTCCGGACATCTTTGACAGACTCAGGTACAGAAAAAGCCGTTACTGCTCGAACCTTCTCCACGTCGTCGAGGTAACAAAGGCAAGTTGACCATTTGAAACCTTGAAGCAGAGAGTCGATCATCCGTTCGAACGTGGCGGGGGCATTGCATAAACCGAACGGCATAACCTTGAATTGGTAGAGGCCATCTGCAGCGACGAAAGCGGTCTTTTCTTGGTCTTGCTCATCGACGGAAATCTGCGAATAACCAGATCGAAGGTCGATGGACGAAAACTATTTGGCACCGTGAAGACAATCAAGAGCGTCGTCGATTCGTGGTAAAGGGTAAATGTCCTTTTTAGTAATTCGGTTTAGGTGGCGGTAATAAACGCAGAAACGCCACGTGCCATCTCTCATTTTTACGAGCACGACCGGCGACGCCCAAGGACTCGATGAGGGCTCAACAAAGCCTCAGGCGAGCATCTTGTTTACTTGCTACTCAATAACTTGCTGCTCTGCCGTGGACATGCGATACGGTCGGCGGTGGATGGGAACAGCATCATCAGTGTTTCATCATCATCATCATCATCATCAGCCTGGTTACGCCCACTGCAGGGAAAAGGCCTCTCCCATACTTCTCCAACAACCCCGGTCATGTACTAATTGTGGATGTACTAATCCCTGCAATCTTCTTAATCTCATCCGCCCACCTAACTTTTTGTCGCCCCCTGCTCCGCTTCCTTTCCCTTGGAATCCAGTCCGTAACCCTTAATGACCATCGGTTATCTTCCCTCCTGATTACGTGTCCTGCCCATGCCTCCATTTCTTTTTCTTGATTTCAACTAAGATGTCATTAACTCGCGTTTGTTCCCTTACCCAATCTGCTCTTTTCTTATCCCTTAACGTTAACACCCATCATTCTTCTTTCCATAGCTCGTTGCGTCGTCCTCAATTTAAGTAGAACCGTTTTCGTAAGCCTCCAGGTTTCTGCCCCGTAGGTGAGTACTGGTAAGACACAGCTATATACACTTTTCTCTTGAGGGATAATGGCAACCTGCTGTTCATGATTTGAGAATGCCTGCCAAACGCACCCCAGCCCATTCTTATTCTTCTGATTATTTCCGTCTCATGATCCGGATCCGCCGTCACTACCTGCCCTAAGTAGATGTATTCCCTTACCACTTCCAGTGCCTCGCTACCTATCGTAAACTGCTGTTCTCTTCCGAGACTGTTAAACATTACTTTAGTTTTCTGCAGATTAATTTTTAGACCCACCCTTCTTGCTTTGCCTATCCAGGTCTGTGAGCATGCATTGCAATTGGTTCCCTGAGTTACTAAGCAAGGCAATATCATCAGCGAAGAGCAGGTTACTAAGGTATTCTCCATTAACTCTCATCCCCAATTCTTCTCGATCCAGGTCTCTGAATACCTCCTGTAAACACGCTATGAATAGCATTGGAGAGATCGTATCTCCCTGCCTGCTTTCATACATTGGCGTTTCTTGACCGGTTCTGGCCACCGGGATCAGGCTACTGTCCAGGCCTGTTTATGCAATTTTATCAACACGCGGATTTTTTTTAATCCGGTGGAAAATTGCGCAGCACCGGGATTCGAACCACGGACCTCTTGCACGCGAGGCGGGTGTTCTACCTCTACGCCACCAGTGTTTTATGCGATGCTGTTTTATCAGTGTTTATCCGATGCTTAACAAGTGACGTCTGACCAAGTGGTCGATTGTCAGTGTCAGATATGTCGCGGTAGGAAAGCAAAGGCAATGGCTGCTAGGTCAGGTGCGAGGTTCGGAGTGACCATGGGACGTGATGTGCCGTCGAGGTTCAAGGTATCCTGCGGGTAATCAGGATGATCTTGCCACCGCTATGCCTTCAGGTAACATATATAGCTTTGTCAAGCCAAAATTGATAACGGGTACAGACATACGATTACCGGCAAGGGTTACGACGGAGTGTGGCACAGAGATGTCGCGCGCCAGGAGGACATCACGGATAGGTGCGACGACATAGTCGCCATCAGGCACGGTTGCCGTTGAGGCCAATTCGACGAAGGTTAGGGCTTTTGGAGGTAAGCGAACAAACGCTGTAGTGCAGAGATTGTTTGGTTGTTCGGGGCGAACGTCTGAAAGAAGAGGAAGCTCGAGGCAGAGCGTTCCGGTGGCACAGTCTATGAGGGCAGAATGCGTCGTCAGAAAGTCGAGCCCGAAGATTAGGTCTAAGGGCAACTGGTCAGCACGCTGAACAGGACTGGAACTTCGCGGCCAGCAATTCCCATGCGAGCTGGGCACAGAGAACAATCGCACCCCCGACAACCCATTCCGGCAGCGCATCAGACGTTGCGGCTATAGCGGCGTCAGTCATACTAAAGCCGATGCTGAAGGTTTGGAGATGCTGCGAGCTAAAAGGGACGCGCATGCAAGAGCAGACGTCTCGTCACCAGACGCCTTTTCCACTAGTTGGCACTGGTCCGCGTTTCTTAACCGAAGCCATGCTTCATTTTATTGCGTCTGCGACTGCCGATACACACAAAAAAGCATAGAGTTTTGGTTCCTTCACAGCGCGACGAATTGATGTCCTGCGGCCGTCCGCTATTGCGCGACAGCGCAAAGTGGTGAACTACTGGCGATTCACGTGCCCCTTCGTGCCGACCATCAGCAGCGGAGCAGCCGAACGTTTCACTAGAGTTTTATCAAGCATGACAAACACCAGCGTGAGAGTAAGGGTGCGGAGAAGTTTGATCTCACTCGGCGTTCTCTCGTCGCGAGGGCGCGAAGCGCGATAGCAGCGCCGACCCCGCAGCCGCTCCGGCCGCCTTCGCCGTGGTCCATTTTCAGCTGTCCGCGACTGTACATAAACGGGATTGCGTTAAGGCTGCCCTTAGGTATGATTACTTACTTTTGAACGCTCAGAAGTTTGTTTTCGATGCTGTAACAATGCAGGTAACCTCACAGAGGTGACGATGCCAGTCTAGCTCTGTTAACCTTACTGTTCTTTTAATGAATTGTTGGAGTATAAAAATAAAAAAGAAGGCGAATTTTGTGCACTCATAGGTGAAGTAAAGGTTTCAGTCATTCTTGACACAGAATCCTGTTTAGACCCAAACATTGGTGGTGACGAGGTATTTCCAACAGGATACACCTGCTACAGAAAGGGCAGAAATTGTCATGGAGGAGGCGTATTCACACTCATAGATAACAGCATTAGGTCATCTCAGATTAAGGTGGATGTTGGCAGAAGTGAAGCCGCATTGTGCAAACTAGAACTTCCGAATCGTATGATAATTACAATACGTAGCTTTTATCGTCCTCCAAATGTATCGCCAGACGTTCTCACCTGTTTTCAAGGCATAATTGATGGAGTGCATACAGATACCATGGTAATTGGGGGAGAATTCAATTTACCGGATATTAAATGGGATACGTCGAATGCTGTCGCAGCTACTGGAATAAGCAATACAGAAATGAAGAATATGGTGAATCTGTATGCACTGCACCATCTAGCCTTCTCGCCAACGCGGGGAAACGATATTCTGGGCTTGCTGCTAACGAATCGACCTGATTTTGTGCGTTCAACACTCGTGATTCCTGCTATAAGCGACCACCAGGCTGTCGTGTCGACGATGTCACTAGCCTATGTTAAAACCACACTGAAGTTAACAGAAGAGTGTACAATTGCAAAAAAGCAAATCTAGATTTTAATTATCAAGGGTTAGACGCCTATTTTGTAGTGTTTGAAACAAAAGCCGAGTGTAGGAGTGTGGAACAGTTGTGGCGGTTATTGAAGCAAAATATACTGGAACTGCGTGAACGGTTTGTCCCATCTTGGGTACTGACGACGCGAAGAGATAAGAAAAAACCTTGATTTACGAAAAGGTTGCGCCAGCTCGCACAAGAAAGGCAGATAATTTATCGTACCTTTTGCAGAACACCATCGAGAGAAATAGAGGAAAAACGAAAAATAGCTCGAGAAGTTGAGGAAGCAACACGCACTGCTAAAGACAGTTATTCGAAAACTATTCAATCACGATTAAAAGATAAACCGAAAGAATTTTAGAAACACGTGAAAAAGAACGGAAAGAATGTAAATATTCCCCCTCTCGTGTCCGGTGATGTCACAGTTCATGACGACACTGACAAAGCAGAATGCTTCAACGTCAATTCTGTTCCGTTTTCACTCCTGCAACAATGCCTTCTGCGGACGAGCTAACGCTGCTCGAAACGACAAGCGACATCAATGATGTTGTAATCAGCCTGCGCGGCATCGAATCGTTGCTTCGAGGGCTGGACACTTCTAAAGCCTGTGGTGCCGATGACTTACCCTACCGCTTTCCAAGTACTTGAAATTACTTTTTCACAAGTCGCTGCTCGAAGCCCCCCTGCCGGATGACTGGAAAACAGGTATTGTGGTCCCTGTTCATAAGTCTGGCCCAAAAGCGACGTTTCAAACTTTCGTCCAATATCATTGACATCCATCGCATGTAAACTACTAGAGTGTATTCTATTCACGAGCATTGTAGCTCATTTGAATGCTATTTATGTGATTACGTCCTCCCAACGCAGATTTCGTAAGAGGTTTTCTCGTATTACACAGTTCTTAAAATTCACAAATGATATTGCTTCTGCTTTGGGTAAACGGCTTTCAGTATAATGTATCTTCCTCGATTTCAGGAAGGCTTTCGACACGGTACCCCATTCATTCCTCATAGAAAAAATGCATAAATATAACATTCGCCCGCAGGTTGTCTAATGGGTTAAAGAATATCTGCGCCGGCAGTTCGTGGTTGCAAACGGGGTTCAGTCGCGCCCGCAAAAAGTTACATTCGGTGTACCCCAGGGCTCCGTGCTGGGGCCTTTGCTTTTTTTATTTATATAAATGATATTGGCGAGGGTCTTACATCGCAGCTAAGGCTGTTTTCAGATGACTGCGTGTTATATAGAGTGACTAGCAGCATGGATGATGCCAGTCTGATTCAGCAAGACCTCAATCTAATTAGTGAATGGTTCACTAAGTGGCGCATGCAGATAAACCTAACCAAAACAGTCCACATGACATTCACTCAAGTCTATAAATTTGTCTTACACATTTAGTCTCGCCGCAGGATCGCCACACTATCACTTTACCACAAGTTTTATCACAGTTCTTTCAGCCATCCACCTTACATCGCTCCCGCCGCTCGCACATCCCCCCGCACGGGCCATCCACTTCAAGTCACCCGACCCCGTTCTGGCACCACTACTTTTTCTGCATCATTTTTTTGCCGCGCAGCTTCAGAATGGAATGGCCTTCCCCACGACATTGTTTCAATCACCTGTCCATCACGTTTTATTCAAAGTGTATCCATATACCTGTCTTGTTAAATACCTGTGGCATTTGTAACATCTCTGTACAACCCACCCCTTATGTAACACCCCCTTGTGGGGTCTTTAAGGAAATAAAGTGAAGTGAAGTGAAGTAACAATTTAATAGCTTAAGTAACAGAGTTTAAATACCTGGATGTTTGGTACACCCCAGAATTATCATGGCAGAAACAGGTTAACTATGTGACCACTAAGGCAGGGAAAATGCTAGGTTTTCTTCGTAGGAACTCCACAACATTTGGCACGTCTACACGAGATCTGCTATACAAAACGTGCGTAAGGTCCGTCCTTGAGTACGCCTGTGTAGTGTAGGACAGTGGCGTAGCCAGCAATTTCGTTCGGGGGGCGGGGGGGGCTCACGTTGCAGCTGGGACTCCACCTTATAGACTTTGTCGAATGATGCAATATATGAATAATAACTGCACTGCCATTGCCAAAGATGCTGCAAACGATTTCTTTAACGCTACGCACTGTCAATACAAGTAAAATATGTATTTTTTCATAAAAGAATGCACTCGTGTATCTCAAAAATTGTGTCAGAAATAACTGCTATCAATGCTTCCATATTTTTTGTCTATTTAATAAGCAACGAAAATATCATACCAACTTTAGAACTATATCAGTTCGATACCAGTAAAGCAGTGCATGCCGCTGATATGAAAAATGTAAAGGCCATGAAATGAACAAGTTGAGGACAAATGTTTTAATACAACTTTGTCAGTCAAATACCTTGTTTACATTTCTGTACATATGCAACAGCCAGTGAAAATTTTCAGTGACGCTGCCATTTGTTCCAATGTATTGCTCAGGAGCAGTTGTCACCGGTCGTGCATTGTGAGTAATTGTACCGAAATTATAGTCGCAGTAGAGAGCATATATAACAAGCAGGAGTTCTGCGAAATATACGAAGGCGAGTAAAATGAAAGTGAGCCAACGCGTATATATGACAAACGGGGCACGTTATTTAAAAGTAGTGTCCATGAGCATTTAGAGATTTGTTCCACTGAATAACGAGTCGCGTGATTCCCGTCTCATAGAACTCCTTGGGTTGCTGCTTCAAAAGTCTGTAGCTGATTCTTTCAGGTCATCGTCCGATACGAATCTGGTTCCCTTGAGCTGTTTTTTCAAATGCTTCAAAACGTGGAAGTCGTGAAGTGACAAGTCTGGGCTGTATGGCGGGTCTTCCAGCGTTTCCCACTTGAACTTTGCCAGTTTTGTATTAACCACATCAGCGACGCGGGGATGGACATTGTCGTGGAGCAAGATGACCTCATTCCTCAATTTTCCACGTCGTTTGTATTTGATTGCGACACGCAGCCGATCCGGCGTTTCACAATATCGGAAACGATTGATAGTCTCTCCAGGTTTAGCAAATTCTATCAGTAATGGCCCTGACGATCGAAAAAAAAAATTCAGCAACACCTTTCCGGCGTAAATGACGGCCTTTGCTTTCTTTGGGGGTGGTCAATTCGAATGTTTCCACTGTAGGCTTTGCCATCGTGCTTCAGGCTCGTAGTAGCGACATCATGATTCGTTGCCTGTCACAATTGCACGCAAGAAGTCGTCAACTTCATTGTGATACCGGATCAGATGAGTCAAGGCAGCGCCGAAGTTCTCCGTTTTCTGGCGGTGGCTCAAAATCTTGGGCATCCGTTGCGCACACAAGAGCCGATAACCGAGATGTTAATGAAGTATGGTGTGAACCGAACCGTCACACGCTCTGCCAGTTCGTCGATGCTCATTCTCCGTTCTTATCTAATCAGCTTATCAACCTTTGCAATTGCATTGGGGGCGATTGCATGGTGGCTTTGGTGCGGTCTTGGATCATCTTTGCAACTTTCACGTCCTTCTTTGAACCATTTCCGCCAACGCTCCACAGTGTCTAATGAAATGCAATGTTCAACGTACACGGCAGCCACACGGCGACTAATTTCTTTTTGCAAAACACCTTCAGCTGTCAAAAACCTCGTGACACCACGCTGTTCAACTTCTAGAGCGTCCATTATGTCACGCAACCATGTTCAACCCATTGTATGAGAGCATTAAAGTACATTTATCCTCACACCTGCGTGTCACTTTTGTAAGTGAGAGATGCCTGTGTGCTACGCGCATGCTTCGCACATAATGAACCGAACCATTATTGCGCGGGGTGGGTTGGCTCACTTTCATTTGACTCGCCCTCATACATTAGAAATGCGAAGATACAATGTAATATACGAATGCGCAGATACAGCTTGATGAAGGGCAAAAAAGTGTCGCTGGAAACAAAGTTCACTGCACGGATACACAAAACCTCGCAACAAGATGCTTAAATATACTTGTAAGTCTCTAATAAATCTACGTATCTAAGAAAAAGTCAGTGTATATAATGCGTCAAACAAGGCAAATAAACATGTTGCGCAATCACAGATGCACAGGTCACACAATCCTAAGGCTCGCCCCCCCCCCCACTCCCCCTCCTGATGTATCGCCGGCGACGGAAGGCGGCGCGCTTCGTCACCGTTTTTCTCCTTTGCGCACACAAGACATATCGTCGCCTCAGCCATGCCACCCCCTCACCCATACGCTTTTACTCGCACATACAGCATGCGGCGCGCAGTCACGATGTTATAGCCCTTGGACTTTATATGCAACATGAGGGTGACGGCGGCGCCAGGAATGCGCCTGAAGTGTTCATATAATTGCGATCTCAATAATATAATAAGAGTATCCGGTAACTGAATCGTCCCGTGGCGCATTACTTTCCGCAAAAGAAGAAGTAACCAAATCCAACTTTCACCATGCGACAATTCTCGTCTGCTAGCCAGAAAGCGTCCAAAACTCTGCCAGGCGAAAATCCACTCGGCCAGAGAAAAACGAACGCGCACCGAAGTGCGTCGCGCGGTGGTCGGGGCAACACGTGAAAAAGGCATGCGCTCTGGCTGGCTCTGCCAGCCCGCGAGTAGAGAACAAGAAAATTGAAGAGACTTAATTGGTCCTCGTGAATAAAAGTCAAAGTAGAAAAATAAATACGAGCGTAGTTACCTTTACTGGCTTTAGTGTCTTCACGTGGATGCTTTGGCGCAGGTGAAAAAAAAAATGTTGATATTCTTTTCTGTGATATCACGCCACAAATGAACTACTACAACGCTTCATCTCATCAGATCTCGCTGCGTGCTTTGTCAACTTATCTGATAATGGGTCGATTTGACTTGTCTCGTTGTATGGTCCAATGTACAACTTTAGAAAAGTTAATGCGCCTGTGGCGTCAAATGTTTATAAGAACATTAAACCCACAAAGTTCCGTAATTCAATATCTAAAACAGGACTTTGGAAACACCAATGCACCTTTCGCTATCAAAAGTTTATGAGAACTTTATACCCATAAAGTTTCCAAATTGAAATCCATGCGCTCCTAGATTCCGGGGCCTCCGCGAGATACCGCCATGAGCCCGCTCGCCGTCAAAACGCCCTTGAAACTTGGTGCTCGGATGGGGCTCCTTGTATTATGTGACTCCAGAGTGAATGAATCCAGCCATGCTCGCAATGTTTGCGCCGAAATGTCTTTTCGAGCGTGAAAAAGACCCCCCCCCCCAATTCTGGGCAAAATCCAGAATTATTTCCGGCAACGGAGGTTGTTTTTGTCGGCGGTGCATGACAGCACAAAAAATTTCGGTGGGGGGGGGGCTGAATCCCCATAAGCCCCCTCCCTGGCTACGCCCATGGCAGCTACTTTATTGTAGAGGAAACAATATGCACTAGGTTTTCTTCGAGTAACGCAATTGCTCTTTTTTTGTACACCTGGGTTCATGATAGTTAATTGGGACACCCTGTATATATTTATGAACTCTGCGTCAAGTGACGATGTGTCCATCCCTAATAAATGTTGTAAACTATAAGAAGAGGTCTTGTTTCATGAGTCATTAGCATTACTTACCGAAAACAGAAGCAATACTGAGACACATAGCATTCATGTGCATTTCAGACGCCGTTGATAAGACTCTGCCGAAGGAGTCACTGAAGTGTGCAGGTTCTTTTTTTCAGGGTCGAAAAAGCACGCAAAGCAATTTGAACTGAGGTGAACACACATCAGCATATTCATTCCCTAGGCAAAGGCTATCCATATCTTTAGAAATAGTTTTTAATTGGCTATCTCATTCTCTTTCAAAAATATAACAATCTTTGTCCTCTGTGTGTATTTAAATATATTGTGTATGTGCATGGTCTTTACAGTGGAAATATAAAACAACGCTGAAGTGAGAAAATAGAGATGAGGCTGCCGCCGCTAGTGCTTCTAATGCGCTTGTACTCCTAATATCAGGATTTGCAGAAGTAAAGCGAAAGTATGAATTAAAAGCCCTACATGTCCGCGCCAACAATAATGCAGTAAGCTATTAGCCACAATAAAATAAGTCAGAAGGTCGAGGCAAGGAAAAAGAAACCTCAAATGATGTGGGTGACAAAAACTCTGGTAATGACATTTCAGGAGCGTGCGTTTGGGGGAGGGGGAGTCTTCGGCATCGCCGTGGGGGGGGGGGTTCTGCCCCCTCCAGAGAACTCCGAGGGGCTCCCCTTACAAATATTTTTTGTATAAAATCTATAGATAGTCCATAGACATTTGTCTATGGACTGTCTATGTATTTCTTCAGGCTAGTCTATAGACAGCCTATAGACTTCTGGCCTTACACTTTTTTGTAGACTAGTCTAGAACATGTCTGAGTCTAAAGATTAATGAAAATTCACAAGTGTCGACAACTGTCGGTAGAATGCCTATAGACAAAAGCGTATAGGCTTACAGTTCTACTTTTATAGACTGAAGCCTGGGGAATGTCTACAGACTATCCATAGACTATTCCCATAGACCATTCTATAGACAGTCTATGGACTTATGGCCTTACACTTTTTTGTAGACTAGTCTATAAGATGTCTGAGTCTATAGATTAATGAAAATTCACGTCTGTAGACAATTGTCGGCGGAATATCTATAAACAAAAGTGTATAGGCTTATACAGTTCTACTTTTGTAGACTGAAGTCTACGGAACGTCTATACACAAATGTCTATAGACTATTCCTATAGACCAGTATATAGACAGTTTATGCACTTATGGTGTTACGCTTTTTTGCAGACTAGTCTATAATATGTCTTAGTCTATAGATGCTCTATAGATGAATGAAAATTCACTTTTGTAGACAAATGTCTGCAGAATGTCTATAGACAAAAAGTGTAGAGGGTTATACAGTTCTACTTTTGTAGACAAGTCTATGGAATGTCTATAAAATGTCTATAAATTGTCTATAGACATTTGCTTATAGACATTTTATAGACTTCAGTCGACAAAAGTAGAACTGTATAACCCTATGGACTTTCGTCTATGGAGATTGTGCAGACATTTGTCTACAAACGTGAATTTTTACTTATGTATATACAGACTGTCTATAGAGTGTCTCTAGACTCAGACATTTTATAGACTAGTCTACAAAAGTGTAAGGCCATAAGTCTATAGACTGTCTATAGAGAATTCCTGTAGACCACTCTATAGCTATTCTATAGGCTTTATCCTTACACTGTTTGTAGACTATTGTCGATACAGGGTGTCCCAGCTTACGTAAATTTAGTGAAGCTGTTCAACGAAGAATAATGTAAAAGGAGACGTTGCAGTAAGATCCGAATTAAAGACTTATGGTGTTCAGCCGTCAGAGATATGACCTGTAGGCCTCTTTTTATAATAGCATATCTTGCACCGTTTATTTAAAAATGGTTTATTTTCATTGACCAGCTTGGCTAAAATAGCCACTTCCCAAGGCTGGCTGACGCTGCCAATGCTGCCTGTTGCAGACCACATGACTGCAACTTGAAAACAAAGGTACCAAATGTCGGCTCTTCTTTGCATAACAAAGAAAAGAGCATGTTTTGAAATTGCCCAATAGAAATGTACACGAGTGTGGAATTTTTGTTGAGTAGAGGAAGGGTCTTTTTTACATCCATTATAATCACTACTTTGCCTTTCACGTTATTAAAAAAATTTTGGAGACGAGTTTGAGCGCAATATCTGCGGTACGTTATTACATGCGCGTTGCGTGAAAAATGGCCGGGTAGAATCGCAGTGTCCAATATATTGGGCATGGCGCTGAGGTGAAACTATGAGGCCTATTAAAAAATATTTAACACTTTTCACCTTCATAACCCACTGACTTATTCTGAATGCTTAAGAAAAATGTGTGCACCCAAATGCACCCCGGGTCTCAGGAGGATATAAACCAAATTTTGCCAACTACGTTTCGATTATATGTAAACACTCGCTGCTGGGGTTGTTAATAAACAGTCTGTTCGACATGCCTATAAAAATTTATTCCATCCAACGTGCATATGGGAACATACCTAGGGAACTGTATATAGAAAAATCATGCATGCGGGCGGAAGCAGTCGAAAAATCTCAAATGCATGTAGTCGCGAATGTTTATGTATTGCTGCATGAGCCTTTGTGCGCAAGCACGTTTAAGAAATATTACAGGAACCGGCAATGCATCTGCTTAAATGAAATCTGCTAGCTATCTGCTATCTACAAGTTAGTTTAAATTTTTTTAACCTATGGCGGCAAAGAAATGTTGAATGTTTATTATGCATGTGCAACTGTTGCTTCTCATCTACACTTATGCATTAATTTCAATAGTTTAATAATGTTCATGCACTTTCAGAAAAATATGGAAGCAATTCCAATAAAGGGCTGAATCATGCAGTGCAAAAAGATAACTGCACCGATGTTTAATTAACTCTTTTTATTGCGCGATATATTAATTTTCTGAAAATGCAAGCCTTATGCTATGATCGAAAGAGACTATTTACAGATTTACATACTACTTCCCCTTGGAAAGCAAGGTGGCCAGGCCGGCCTCGACCTTCGTCATGTGGTCCAAAGGTGCTGCAAGTATATGCTGCAAATAAGTAGATGCAACAATGTCAGGCAAAAATAACAATTGTGTATTCTTCGTATGTTCATTAAGCATCTTAATATATTTGCTCAAACCACTTAAGTCAATACTCAATGCGGTTTAATTGTGTCTAATGGCTTCTTGTCAATACAGATCAGTACTAATATGGAATGTTTCATTTTACGGCATGATGCACAGTTAAACAGTCACAACTGCTGCTGGTGCTGCAGCAACAGTACGTTGCTTTCATGACACATTCTTATATGACACATTATTGTAATTATCCTGAATGATATTAATCAATTGCTGAAACAAGGTTACCCAGTTGGACTGTCTGTACTTTTGGCATGCAATTAAATGTGCCCGCGCAGAATGATATGCTCATAAGAGTGACTGGAGTATTGACAGTATGATGCCAAAGCTTGTAATTTATTTTCCTTAATAGATATTTAAATGCCTTTCTCGTACTCTTAATGTATGCATCATTGGCCATAACTTCAACAGAAGGCAGATGGATTGATTGTATTTATATGGTCACTTAGCTTCTAACAGATAATGAGGCCTCTTCGGCATGCTGACACGGTTGAAGTCAGGTGTGCCACATGAGCACCGGAAATATCACGCAAGCACGTTCCGTGTCATGGCACGACAGATATGCACCTGCTGGGAAACAAGAGTGAAACTATATAGTTCGAATGAATGCTATCACAGTAAATTATTTAAGGTGCCCTCAAACATGAGTACTTTCTTCTAGGATTTCGAGGTTCAGGACTTTTAGTTAACACAAAAAAATGAGTAAGACATGCTATACCAGTACGCTTCACTTTCAGTTTTTTAATAAATGGTACCAATTTGTCTAAATTTTTTGTGAGGTTAAGTGTTTTAAAAATATCATTAATCGAGACATTCTCTGGAAACCTTGTATGACATATAACAAGACAGCTTACCTATGTTGACATTTTCAAGTTCGCTGATCTTTTTTTCCAAGTTTTCCCTGGCTCTTTTTATGAAAATTCCCTGGCAGTCTATGACCACCCGCAGCTTAACCGCAATAAAAAAATATTGTGGCTTAATGCTTGCCAAGTTACTGCCAGTCCATAAATTGTAGATAAAACCAATAGCGCGTCAGTCACTTGTCATGCACTATTAGATTCATCTGAATTGAATCCAATGTCTCTACCAAGTTGACATTTTCAAATTCCCTGAGTTTCCCGGGTTTTCCCTGAGTGCCTTTGCGAAATTCCCTCAGTGACACAGAACTTTGTTTTATGTCAAGATAGGCTAACACCTTGTCACGTGATGCTGTCACTCAAACATGTTGAAAAACACCAAATCCAGTTTGAATAGTAGGGAGTAGCATTTATTTTATTCAAAAAGAAAAAAAAGAAGGGAGGAGTTAGTAAAATGCCAAGCGAATAAAGTAGCTTCGAAAAAATGGTAAAGCCCATTGCTAATCGAGTCGAACATTTTCAAAAACGAATAAAGAAAAGGTGCATAAAGAAGAAATTATTTTTAAACATGATCTATTTATATCAACTCATGGAAAGCGCATTGGTATGAGACCCGAGCTTTGTCACAAGTGTCATTCTCTATCAGCAGCTGGAAAGTCAACCTCAACTGTTTTCGACATAATCTCAGCCAGCGCACAATGCCTCAGTGTTGCGTTTCACTGCTTTAAAGAGTTTATTTTGGTTTAGATGAGGGACACCTGCATCTCTGCACCAGCCAAAACTTTGTTTTTTGAGCTTGAGCCCCTTCAAAGAAGCGACGGCACACTTCCTTCCCTGTTCATTCATAACTGCGTCGGTCCTTTCTATTCTCGTCCTCCTTTCGCCGCGCGTTCGCCCCACGGCACATTTGAAGCATCCTCTTGGTCAGTTGTACTGTCAACGTCCGAAAAAAGTGAGTGCATGTCTTTTACTGCCCTTAAGGGCCAAAATCGCCACAGGCATGTCCAAAAAAGCTATCAAGGCCTGCCAGTCCACTTATTAGGCATATCGGTGCTCGTACTGTGGCAGAAGACGGCGGGTGCACGCGTGTATAGTTAAAGAATACATATTGTGTTCCGCAACAATTGTCCCTTCCCACGCTTGTTAAGCTTCACCGCAATACTTTGCGTATGCTTCACCGCGTAACATATCTGTATTGAGGCGAAGCGGACTTTCGGGAACCGACATTTTTCAACGCGCTGCGCTTTCCGAGCTTCGAAGCCAGTCGCGAAGATTACAAAGGCGGAGTCGGTGCCATTGCTGACAGCGGTGAATTCTTTCAATGAAAAAACACGGCACTGAACGGCAAGAAGCTTAAGAGCAAACGTCGAAGCAGCTTGGTCTAGCATTGCCGCGGTGGTGGCTGCCAGCGGATCCGCGTGCGAGAGCGCCAGTTCGAGGAGGCGAGATAATCAAAATGGCGGCTGTGGTTGCTTTGATTAATGTCGTTTGGACCTGCGGTCACGGCAAGAAGGCCGGAAAACCTGACGGCGAAGGGTTATTGCGTCCGAAATTTCAGACATTCTTATACATAGACTCTATGGAGTACGTGGTGGTGCCGCGAAGCCGACTGAATTATCGGGCATGCCCCAAAAATCGCGCGTCCTGAAAATCGTTCGTTGACTGTACCCTGGCAACTCCTTCAGCCGACGACTCGGCGTCAAACACGATTCGTTACAATTCCTCTCTCTTACTTGAGCCAGCATTAGCACGACTCTCGTTCCCTTTCAATAAAATTACAGATAATTTTCCCTGATAAAAGCAGAAATTCCCTGAGTTTTCCCTGATTATTTCCAGACTATTCAAAATCCCTGAGAATTCCGGGTTTTCCCAGTTGGTAGACACCCTGTGAACCCCTTTTTTAATGAAGCTGACAAGGGCTTGGGCAAGTTCGTAATTCATCGCAACACGAGCACAGCACAGGATACAAGGCCACAGAAAGACACACACGTACAGCAGATGCAACAATGCGACGGAAAACTATTCAATGAGCAGTGGCGTAGCCAGAAATTTTGTTCGGGGAGGGGGGGGGGGGCTCGCATTGCAACTCGGCCTCCTCTTATAGAATTTGTCGAAGGATGAAATACATGAATAATAACTGTATTGCCATTGCCAAAGATGCTGCAAACAAAACCTTGAACGCTACGCACGGTCAAGTATGCATTCTTTCATAAAAGAATATATTCGTATGTCCCAAAAATTGTGCCAGAAATAACTGATATCAATGCTTCCATGTTTTTGTCTATTTCATAAGTATTGAAAATATCACACGATCTTTAGAACTCTCAGTTCGAAACCAGTAAAGTAGTGCATGCCGCTGATTTGAAAAAGTCGGCCCATCCGACGCCCTGTGGGAATCGATGTAATGCAAAGCAGTGTGCTGGGAGCCTTCCAAGTTAACGAAACGACCATGACAGCACCAAGACGTAGGTGGCTGTTTCATGACTTACATGACACACATGTCATCACATTCATGTCTTGACCTATCATTTATGTTCGTCACACATTCTTGTCATAGTATGCCACTTTAGGTACATATCAAAGCTTAGGTGGCTGTTTCAGGACCTACATGACAAGCTGCCATGACCTATAATTTATGCTCGTCATACAGTCTTGTCATAGTATGCCAATTTAGGTACATACCAAAGCTTACGTGGCTGTTTCAGGACCTACATGACACGCATGCCATGACCTATCATACATGTTCGTCACGCATTCTTGTCATAGTATGCCAATTTAGGTACATATCAAAGCTTAGGTGGCTGTTTCAGGACCTACATGACAAGCTGCCATGACCTCTCATTCATGTTCGTCATACAGTCTTGTCATAGTATGCCAATTTAGGTACATATCAAAGCTTAGGAGGTTGTTTCATGACCTACATGACACACATATCATGAGGCTCATGCCATAACCGATAATTTTGTTGGTCATGGACTCTTGGCATACTATGTCGATTTTGGTACTTAGCAAGTTAACAAAGGACCATGAGAGCACCAAGACGTAGGCGACTGATAGATACTGTCAAAGCGGCAAATGTTCGCCAAGAAATGCTTCGCATTTGGAACGTAAAAGGCATGAAATGTAAGAGTTGACGACAAATATTTCAGTGAAGCTTTGTTATTCAAGAACCTTGTTTACAGTTTCGTACATGTGCAATGGGCAGGGAAAAATAAGAATGGCGCTGTCCTTCGTTCCAATGTATTGTGCAAGAGCGGCTGTCACCGGTCGTGTATTGTGAGTAATTACACCGAAATTATAGTCGCAACAGACAGCACATATAAAAAGCAGTTCTTCAAAATATACATTAGAAGTGCGAAGATACAATAGAATATACATATGCGAAGATACAGCTTGATAAAAGGCAAAGTGTCACTGGTAACAAAGTTCACTGCATGTATACACGAAACCTCGCCGCACGATATTTAATTATACGGATAACTCTCCAATAAATCTACGTATCTAAGCAAAAGTCACTGTAAACCGGGTGTTGAAAATTAAGCATTATGGTTGTCTTAAAGTTAGGCACTGGGAGGCACGCGAAGATCAACTGTGCAAATAAGTTATGGGGCCATGGGGACACAAAGTGAGATGATAATTATCGCTGTCAGCAGCCCGAATAACTAAAATTGAATAATAAACTTTTTGTTGACTGCAGTAAGTGGGTATGTGTGTATTGAAAAGTTAAAAGCAGTCGTGTTTCTACACAGTATCAGTTGGAAGAATTATTCTAGCATCTCTGTGCTCCGACATATCCGACTCCAAATTTAATTGTCGTTCGCATGATTAGGCATGCAAAAGAGTGAGCATCGGCGCAAAGTTCCTCCCTGATGTGACGCGGCTGTTGCGTGCGGCGTTTAGTCTGACAACAGGGCGGAGGCATAGGCAAAGATGATGTTCCCCTTCCCCTCTCGGCTGGCGAAACCAAGATATGACAGCGATGTGTGCCATGCAGTTGTTGCTCTTGATTTCAATAAAACTTACAATATTTGGAAATCAGCAGTCACTTTATCTGCGCAGCTCAGTCAAGGAGAATTCCCGCTCGTCTAGTCACCATGACGCACGCACACTGCCCTCCGGCTTCTCCGCTCGCGCCATTATCTCGGCATGGCAGCTGCTGACGTTAGACTGCGCGGTCGCATGTTACGGCAGCGGTTCCGGGTTCTACGATTTTTTATATCGCCAGCCGAGAGGGGAAAGGGGACAGTTATCATCTTTGCCAATGCCTGCGTGCCGTTGTCAGACTAAACGCAGCACGCAACAGCCGCGTCACATCAAGGAGGAGCTTTGCGTCGATCCTAACTCTCTTGCATGCGTAATCATGCGAACAACAAATAAAAATTTGGAGCCGGATATCTCGGAGCACAGACAAGTTAGGAGAATTCTTCCAACTGATTCTGTGTAGAAACACGACTGTTTCTAACTTTTCAATACAAACCTGACCACTTACTAGGGGCGTATTCTGTAAGAGTCTACCAGGCGGACTGTCCATTTCCGCCGCTGCTGATTGGAGGCAGCTGTACGAGCGAGGAGGAGACGAGCGGCCCTAGCCAATCAGCAGCGGCCGAAATGGAAAGTCCACTAGGTGGACTCTTACAGAATACCCCCCTGCAGTCAACAAAAAAGTTTTTATTCAATTTTTAGTTAATTGGACATAATTATCATCTCACTTTGTGTCCCCATGGCCACATAACTTATTTGCACAGGTGGTCTACGTGTGCCTCGCAGTGCCTAACTTTAAGAAAACCATGAAGCTTAATTTTGAACAGCCTGCACAATGCGTCAAACAAGCCAAATAAACGTGCTACGCAATCACAAATCACAAAATCTTGAGGCCCGCCTGCCCCCTCCGATGCCCCCTCCATTCGCTTGGCTCGATGCATCGCGCGCTACGGAAGGCGGCACGCTTCCTCCCCGCTTTTCTCCCTTCAGCCCAGACCACACGTACGCTTGCGGACGTGCGCAATCTCGCGTCCGCACGCCCACGCATGCGCAGACGATACGGCATGTCTCATACACGTCAAAACACCGCGTGATTTCGGGGAACCGTTCCTTTCATCACGCGCTTGGGCCATAGAATAAAGAACCAACTTTAGAGAAGGGAAACTGTACCTTCCGCAGTGGTACGAAAAATAAGCAGCGGCAGCGCATGGAACTTACTTATGTGGACGCCAGATGGCGCTGCTTAACCCGGAAGCGGAACTGTACAATATCCCATTTGACAATGGGATATGTAGTTGGGAAAGACAGCAAGGAGTGCAAAATGGCCAGTCCAAATTTGAACGCTGAACAAATAACAAATATAGTCACTAGAGTCGAGGAAGAACTTGGCAAATGGCCAAATAAAGAGTGCAAATATAGTGAGCTTCTAAGTGTAATAACGACAGAAATGCGGAAAGCGAAACAACATGTTCGTTGGAAAGGAAAAAAAAGAAGCCGAAAAGCTGGTGGAATAGGGAGATTCGTGAAGCGATCGCCGAACGACAGAAAACATCCCGAGAGCACAGGCAGGCAACGAAGGCGCAGTTGCCGCAGTTGCCGCAGGATGAAGTAGCCAGTAATTGGGAAATATACTGGGAGAAAAAGTCTATAGTTCAAATACTGGTTCAAGCAAAGATAAAAGGTGAAAGTGAACGTTGGTTGTCAGAAATACGAGAGAAAAAGAACGCCTCACCTAGAATATTTTGGAACCACATAAAATTATTAGGCAGGAACTCAACAATAAACAACATATCCTAGAAAATGAAAACAGACTGGAAGGACAAGCGGCAATAAATTATATCCGAAAAATAACAGCCGAATCTTTCCAAGGCAATGACGAGGTTGTCTTTGAGGAAAAGAAGAGCATGAAAGAGACCCAGGTGGAAAAGGAGCTGGTGCTGAGAAATTTCAATTGGAAGGAAGCCGAAGAGAAAATTCCTAAGCGCACAACCACAGGGCTAGACGAGGTTCCCGTTAGGCTGGTTAATGAACAAGGACCAAAAAGCAAGGAAGCTCTGGTGAAAGCAATGGAAAAAACTTTAATAGATAGACGAATACCTGACAGTTTGCGACAAAGTAAAATTAATTTAATTTAAAAAGGTAAGGGCGAGAAAGACAGAATTCACTTAACGTTGAACATTACATCGGTAATATACAGGCTAGCAATGCAGGCAATCAAATTAAAGCTTCAAGCTTGGGCAGGGAATAATGGCATTTTGGGAGAACTTCAGAATGGCTTCAGAAAAGATAGGCGTTTAGATGATAACTTATGTGTTCTTACTCAGTGTATTTAAATATCACAATAGAAAGAAAACCATTATATATAGCCTTTTTAGACATTACAGGAGCCTATGACAACGTAGACCGCAACATCTTGTGGGATATTCTGGAAGGGAAAGGCTTAGGTGACGATTGTCTACAGCTTTTGAAAGAGATTTACTTAGGAAATACCGTTTGCTTTGAATGGGAAGGGATGAGGAGTGAGGGGAAAGTTCATATCAACATGGGACTGATGCAGAGGTGCGCTTTATCCCCACTACTGTTTATGATGTACATGGTGAGGAGGGAGAGGGCGCCAGAAAGAAGTAATATCGGGTTTAATCTTTCATACAAACAGGAGGGTACTGTGGAAGAGCAGCAGCTTCCAGGTTTGTTTTATGCGGACGATATCGTGTTGCTAGCTAAAAAGCAAATAGAGTTGCAACGTCTGGCTAATATCTGTGGACAGGAAGGCAACAAATTAGGTTTGAAATTTAGTGTTAGAAAATCAGGTTTTAAGGTAGTCAATAAAAACAGTGAACAGGCAGTGACGATACAGGGCCAGGAAATACCTCGGGTAACAGAATATAAATACCTTGGTATATGGAGAAACGAAAGCAGTAGATATATGGAAACACAGGAAAAAACAATAACAGTGAAGGGGAAGAGAAATGGCTGCCATAATGAAGCACAGAGTGCTATGGGGATACAGTAGGTACGAGCTGCTCCGAGGTATGTAGAAAGGTGCAATGGTTCCAGGACTAACTTTTGTAAATGCGGTTGTTTGCTTTAAATCAGGGGTACAATCAGGATTTGATTGGAACCAAAGGTCAGTGGGTCGCCTCGCATTAGGCGCTCATGGGAAGACTACAAATGAAGCTGTTCAGGATGATATGGGCTGGACTAGTTTTAAAGTGAGGGAAGCTGGAGTAAAATTGAGTATGAAGAACGACTGAGGAATATGGAAGAAAGTAAATGGGCTGGGAGAGTGTTGAGGTATCTGCACAGGAAAAACATTGATTCACAGTGGAGGAAAAGAACTAGGAAGCTAACCAGCAAGTATGTGGCCTGTAGGGTGGGCAACACAGCACCAAAGAACGTCAAGCGGTAAGTTAGAGAGGCTGAAATAATCGTATGGTGGTGGCAATGGAAAAGAAACCTGCCATGAGTAACTACCTAAGTGAAAAAATAAACGAAATCAGGAAAGAAACAATTTATGATAACTCGAAGGGCAGCTAATTACTTTTCGAAGCGAGATCGGGATGCCTTAGAACACGCACCTATAAAGCGAGATATAAGAAGGAAGAAGAAGCATCTGCTTGCTGCGGTAAAGCTAGTGAAACTATGGAGCATGTTTTATTAGAATGTGAAGACGTCTACCCAGCGGTCGATTTAGGCGCAACCGGCCTCCTTGAAGCCCTTCTGTTTTGCGAGAGCGGTGGAAAAGTAAACATGTCCGCAATAGGGATTAGTAAGAGGCGATTGGAGGATTGGTGGAAGAAAAGTAGGGAAACGACAAAAAACGGAGACGTACAAAAGCATAGTTCACAATAGGGGATGAGAAAATTTGGTTGTGGGAGTTCACCGCGGCTTTTTTTTTTCGTTTTCTTTTTTTTACCTAGGTAGGATATTAGGCAGTATAATAGCAAGAGCTTGATGGCTCAACCCACCGCCCCGTTCCAAAGTGGACGCGCATAACATCCATCCATCCATCCATCCATCCAGCGGAAGTCCGTTTTTTTAGGGCAAAATTCAATATGGGGGGGCCGCAGTTAAGTGTTGTTCTTTTCTCCTTGAAGTCGATCAACGTCTCTTCAAGGTGATTATCGGCGTTGATGAAACAGGAGGCAGGTTGGAGGTAACAAAACTTGAATATGTATTGCAACGAAAATATTTACACAGTGAAATGCAAAGAACCCTGATGCAAAACACACAAGAGCGCCTTACTCTTCTACTTTTTCTTAAGTTAGAGCCTAGGACAACTGTCGCTACAAACGACCAACCGAGTCTCACTGTTCTACCACTAAGTGGTTACGGCCCAGACTAGCATTGCATCATACGGAGTCTTACTCAGGCTTAGTGATTACCGCCTAGACTGAGGAACAGGCACCTCGTCTCGAATGTTATAGGTGAAAGAGAGAAAGAAAAAGGGCGGTAGGACCATTAGCGCATCCCACAGAAGCAGTTGCCAATGAAAGTTGAAAGTTCGCTTAAGCCACAACCCAAAGGGATGGCCTTACTTTCAAAAGTAAATGCACTGAAAAACAACCCTGTTTTCCTTCTTTCCGCAACTTCGTTTCCCCCTCCTATTTCCACGTGGTCAGTGACGGCCTCAGCAAACACGCCAGGCACGCACGATTTATTGAGGCCATCTCGAACCTCAGCGGAGTTTCTAGCCAGCAGGGGGCTCGGGCGCTGGTGTCGCAACACCGCGTACCGCAGGCCCCCCCCAAGGTTTTTTCCGCGTGGAAAAATAATGACCGTTGGCGGCATCCGGACTCGGTGTTCTTAAGACGACGTTCTCCGAACGCGATCTCCGCATGCGCACCGCGCCTCTATCATACGGCGTGCACCGCAAGTTGTAACTCGCCACCACGCGGGCTCTTCTCAGCGCTCAAAACTAGATACACGTCGTTGCCGCCCGGATGCGTAGGGGTGTGGACCCCCACTCCGTACGCGCAACACGTGGTCAACAATGCTAGGCCATTCTAAACCTCGGCGGCGTCTCTAACCAGCAGGGGAGCCGGCGCCGTCGCGTACCGCCGTCCCACTCGAGGTTTGTCTGCGTGGACCTATTATGTCCATTGGCGGAATGCCAACCCAGTGGGCGTAAGGAGGCGTTCTCCGAATCCTTTCTCCGCATCTGCACCGCGCCGCCCCCCGGCGCCAACGCGGCTCGTCACCCGACACCACGCGGGCCGTCCGACCTCTCAAAAACAGAAACGGTTGCTGCCCGGACGCGCTGGGGAGTGGACGCCTCCCTATTCACAAAACGCATGGGCAATTTGTGGCATTGCGAAAGTATATACAAAACAATCATGCAGCCCTACACCCCCCATTCTGCTTGTTCGAGAGATGAGCGGCCTAACAGCCGCTTTTTGCCAGTAGCGTACGCTGGTACGCGCCGTGCTTGCCCTGCCGGTTATGAGGCATGCCTCAATGCCTTGGCTGCAGCGTAGCTGGTGCGTTATAATTGCCAGGAGACCAAAGAGCCTCTACTGACGCCCATACAAACAAGCCACAAGTGAGTGAACAGAAGGTGCGACTTTATTGGCAGAAGACAAGCAGTGTACATTCTCGTGCAATAGCAGAAATAAAATTTGCAGGTTGAGATACGCTGGAATCATTTACGCGAGCTCGTAAACGGCTCACCGTCCTCGTCGCATATGGTGGTCTAGTAACGAGCGACAACTAGCGGCGCAAGCAGATTGCACAGAGTGTCCCACCTGTTTGCAGCGACAGTCGCCGGTAAAGATGAGCAACTTCCATTGCGAACCAATCGGATGACGCAGGCATCTGCTGTCGCAGCCAACACAGCGACATGGGCTACCCGGCATTTTAGCGTTAACTTCTTTCCAACCTGCACGTTACTTTTCTTTTGTGGGCCGCTAATGTATGGCTCACACTTGGTGTCCCACATTGTCTCAATATGGACAAGTCGCTTTCGTGGGCATCGCCTTCATCAGCCACTTTTGCGGGCCTTTCCACCCATGTGGCTATCAACTTCACACACGTTGGACCATGTAAGCACGTATGTTTGTCTCCGTTTGTGCTTAATCGCGGCCGAGAAAGGCCACAGGCACACTTTGCCCATGGCTGCAGCAGGAAAAGGTGAACGGGGAGCATGAATCACAGTGTGTGGAAATTGGGAGTCTATGTCGCTGTGCAGACTGCAGGAGCGAATGCTTACTTCGAGAGACTGCTTTACAATGCAACTGACCAGGCCGCCACATCCGATAAGCATAACACGGCGACCGGAAGCAAGTGAGATAACAGAAAAATAAAGAGCAATCAATCACCATATATTGTTCAGACAATACATTACACATTGGCTACTAACGATATGGTAACAGTGAGCATTCACGTACACGGGTCTCTTACGGTACCTTCAGCCGCCTACCTACAGGCATAGTGCTTGCCTTCGTCGCACGTGGTGGTCTGGTAACGAGCGACAACCAGCAGCAGAAACAGATTGTACAGAGTGTGCCACCTGTCGCCATCAAAGATGAGCAATTTGCATTGCGAAGCAATCGGGTGACGCAGACATCTGCTGTCGCAGCCTACACAGCGACATAAACTACCCGGCATTTTAGTGTTGAATCCTTTCCAACATGCACGTTTCTTTTCTTTCGGGGACCGCTAATGTGTGGCTCGCACTTGGTGCCCCACATTGTCTAAATATGGACAAGTCGCTTTCATGGGCGTCACCTTCGGCAGCCATTTTTGCGGGGCTTTCCACCCATACGGCTATGAACTTCATACACTTCGAACCATGTAAGCTCATATGCTGGTCTCCGTTCTGAGCAAATCATTGCCGAGGTAGGCCATGAGCACAATTTGCCCATGGCTGCAGCAGGAAAGAACGAACGGGGAGCACCAGTTACGGTGCGTGTATACTGGGAGTCCATGTCGCTGTACGGATTGCAGGAGCAAATGCTTACCTCGAGAGACTGCTTACCAACGCAACTGACAAGGGCCCTACATCTGAGAAATGTAACACGGCAACCACAACCAAGTGGGGCAGCAAAACCAGAGTCTGCAATCAATCACTTCAGTGTAGCTTGCTCAAAGGCCCAGGTTATCGCGGAAGAAGAGGAATCATCAACGAGACTAGGAATATGGAAAATGAGAAAGCTTGCATTCAAGAGAGAAGCCACTCTGCTCTGCAAGTATTGAAGGTTAGAAACATCAAGAAAAGTAAAATGGTGCATAGCACATGGTATGTAGGTTAATTCAAGACACATCCCGATGCTGCATCAGCTATTTCAGGAGAGTAATTGTGCATGGCAACATACACTAGAAGGTACTGCTACAGATGTGTTAGGCTACTAGACAGTGACTGGCATTAAGTATCAGCGACGAATCGGTTGACCTTTATGTTTGGATGAGGATGAATGATCTCTAACGAGAATGGGCACTAAAGAAAGCTTGCATTTATAGAAGAAAAAATTACACTTGGCACAAATAGAATTGATATGGCCAAGAAGCTGATTAAACGGAAACTGACGGAACTCTTTTGGCCAGCGTCGTCCGTGCTTGGTCAGAAGTTGCACGTGCATCTGAAGACGAAGAATTTCTAGAAAGTCCTTTTTGAGTTACCTGGATGACTCAGCGAATTTTCCCGTGCTGGTGGAATGGTGGCTGAAGCTCTTTTCAGTCTTGACACAGTGCTCTGCAGACTCGATATCTCATCCAAATTCTTCTGCATGCGCTTCTTTGTTCGTGGTGTAAAAGCCTTGCAAATTCAGCTCCAGCCCCTTTCTGGTGGTGCAGATAGGTGCTCCTGCGATAACCAAGATGTGCTTGGCATAGACTCTGTTGGGGCAGAACAGTGACACGTGAGATACAGCACAGATTAGCCAAACTCATGTGTGTTTTCTTTTCTGTTCGAACCAATTATACTGAACCATAAACATGAACAAACATTCATATCTGCTGCAAACAAATGACATGTACCTCAAGACTAGCAAGCCAGTACAGTATATATTAAGCCTGTTTATTTCTGATCCACGTGTTGTATACCTTGTAGTAGTAGCCAGCGTCCACACAATGGCGTTGTTGTAGCAGGTAGCAGCTTCTGTTCAGTTGGTGGAGTGTGTTGCTTTATACTGGTGCCGTCCTCCTTACTGCATGTCTGGAACAGAAATTTTGACTGAATCAGAAATTGAAAAACACAATTTTGCAATATGAAATGCAAAAAGGTGTGACATATATGTTGTAATGGTTTGCGACTACAGAACACATGCAAATGTACACTGTCTGTTCTAGGGTGCTTAAGCAGCATGTTAAATAAATATTGCTATTGTCCATAAAATTGATGTCTGCCTAACTACAATGTGTGTCAACAGCTGACGTATTATTAAGATCACAAATGAGAACATTTGTACGTTCATTTATACACTAGAAGAGATCACACTGCTGGTTCCACTAGCAAATGCATGGATGTAATGAAACTATTAGAACTGATGCATTATTTTTCTGCACGAACGTGATGCAGCGCTTCACTTCTGCAAAAATAAATACCCTACGGTAAACCAAACTGAACAGCAAGAACATTTCGAACCAACAAGTATGAAATATGGGTGAATTATCATGCTTGCAACTGTTTAATACATTGTGTACTTTCACTTCATTTTACCAAAGGATTATTCGGTTTTGTGGACGAAAGAAGTCGCTGGCTGACTCGAAAAAAGTTTTATATGTATATTGATAAGGCTACTGAGTCACCTATGGCCACGGCGACAAGAAGATAAAAAGTGAGACGCGCGCTCCGATATCGCTCTTTCTTTCCTAATTGTGTGTGTATAACGACAACCTCGCAAGTAAAGGTTTATTTAGGAAACAGCAACTGAGATTCTCATTGCCCATATGTAATGCAGGATCTAGTTCGTTAACTTGTGCCCGCCTGGAAGGTAATTAGACGGATATTATATAACGATTCAAGCAGCGGTGTTAAACGACTCACCGTTATTGCCGTTGTCAGCCGCAGCAGAATCCAGCTCCCGTTTCGATCAGACCTGTTCCGAATGGCTCACGACCGAAACCCAACTGCCGGGCTTACATGTCCGCTTGCAAACACGTAACTTCACCCCAAGTTAAATAACGCGAGACATCGAAGCGCAAGAAACTAGTTTTAGAAACAAAGGAGCAACCAGTCTTGAGTGTACGAACGAATGAATCCGTGCCGCCGTGCACTCGAAAAAACCGGTAAAAATTTTTAATCCAGGCCAGAGGTCATTGAAAGATCGATGATGCTGAACGCTATTTGCGTTTATAATGGCGAAGAAACAATAAACTTACTAACAAAGAGTACAATATCTAATTAGCAATGGTAATCTTGCCATCCTTTTTATGTAATAAAAATGCTTCGCTAACTGTAAGAGAAAGATCGTAAGATAAAATGGATAGATTGATGGACGGATGGATGTTATGAGCGTCCCCTTTGGAACGGGGCGGTGGGTTGCGCCACCAAGCTCTTGCTACTATACTGCCTAATATCCTACCTAGGTTAAATAATGAAAAAAAACGCTACGATCTACCACGCCCAAATTTTCTGATCCCCTATTGCGAACTGTGCTTTTGTACGTCTCCGTCTTTTGTCGTTTCCCTACTTTTTTTCCACCAATCCTCCAATCCCCTCTTACTAATGTCTATGGCGGACATGTTTGCTTTACCACTGCTCCCTTTGAACCCAAGGGCTTCAAGGAGGCCAGTGGTGCCTAAATCGACCGCTGGATAGACGTCTTCACATTCTAATAAAACATGCTCCGTAGTTTCCCTAGCTTTACCGCAGCAAGCACCTGCTTCTTCTTCCTTCTTATATCTCGCTTTATAAGTGCGTGTTCTAAGGCATCCCGATCTCGCTTCGAAAAGCAATGAGCGTCCCTTTGAGTTATCATAAATGCTTTCTTTCCTGATTTCGTTTTTGTTTCACTTAATTAGTTACTCGTGGCAGGTTTCTTTTCCATTACCACCACCATGAGATTATTTCAGCCTCTCTAATTTACCGCTTGACGTTCTTTGTTGCTGTGTTGCCCACCCTACAGGCCACATACTTGCTGGTTAGCTTCCTAGTTCTTTTCCTCCACTGTGAATCAATGTTTTTCCTGTGCAGATACCTCAACACTCTCCCAGCCCATTTACTTGCTTCCATATTCCTCAGTCGTTCTTCATACTCAATTTTACTCGAGCTTCCTTCACTTCAAAACTAGTCCAGCGCATATCACCCTGCACAGCTTCATTTGTAGTCTTCCCGTGAGCGCCCAATGTGAGGCGACCCACTGACCTTTGGTTCCCGTCGAGTCCTGATCGTACCCCTGATATATAGCAAACAACCGCATTTCCAAAAGTAAGTCCTGGAACCATTACACCTTTCCACATACCTCGTAGGACCTCGTACCTATTATATCCCCATAGCGCGCTGTGCTTCATTATGGCTGCATTTCTCTTCCCCTTTACTGTTATGGTTTTTTCCTGTCTTTCCATATATCCATTGCCTTCGTTTATCCACATACCAAGGTATTTATATTCTGTTACCCGAGGTATTTCATGGCCCTGTATCTCCATTGTCTGTTCACTGTTTTCATTGAATACCATAACACCTGATTTTATAACACTAAATCTCAAACGTAAATTGTTGCCTTCCTGTCCACAGATATTAACCAGACGTTGCAAATCACTTTGCTTGTTAGCTAGCAACACAATGTCGTCCGCATATTATAAACCTAGGAGTTGCTGCTCTATTACTGTACCCGCCTGTTTGTATAAGAGATTAAACTAGATATTACTTCCTTCTAGCACCCTCTCCATCCTCAACATGTACATCATAAACAGCAGCGGGGATAAAGGGCTCCCCTGCCTCAGTCCCTTGTTGATATGCACTTTCTCCTCGCTCCTCATCCCTTCCAATTCAACACAAATGGTATTTTCTAGGTAAATCTCTCTCAAAAGCTGTAGACAATCGTTACCTAAGCCTTCTCCTTCCAGAATATCCCACAGGACACTTAAAAAGCGGCTGGCCGCGCTGCAAACCCAAATCCAACAACATTCTGAGGAGCTCTGCCGGTCCAACTGGGGCGAGATGTGCGACGGCATTGCTGGGAACCTGTCCACCAAGCGGGCCCTGCAACTCCTCCGCCACCTTATAGATCCGACGCAGACAAAAACAGCAACGCAATACCATGTAACAAGACTCATCCACGCACACATAGACAACCATGACAGCCTTACAGACACACTTCAAAAAACCTACACCTCCCCAGGCTCACCGACTAGCTTGCCTCCCTATACAGGGCAGCCAAACCCCACACTCGACACGGACATAACGGAGACGGAAGTCAGAGCGGCCCTCCTGACTCTCCGTACCAGCTCCGCACCTTGTTGCAATCTCAGCGCTGGCACCAGTTGTTGCATCTGGGTCGCAAGCCCCAAGGGTAGCGTTGGCCTGGCGGCCTGGGGCACAACTGGAAGCATCCGAAGGTCCCGGCAAAGCATGAGTCGACTGCTAACGGAACAACTTGTTTATTCTAGCATCGCAAAAGAGAGGGCGGTCAGGTCGACCGAAGTGGAGAGACGGGAGAGCACGTTACTCGACAGAAGAAATCGGAGCCTCTCTCTTGGCGTCCGGGGGCAGGTGCTTTTATACTCTCGGAGTTGAGGGCAAGAAGGAACGCCTCGTCAGAGGCGCACGTGACGGCGCCACGGACACGCTGAGAGACACATTGAGACGAGTGTAGTGACGCATCCGCCGGGCCGGCGCCGGTCAGACCTCCTCGCTTCACACTTGGGGAGCTCCTCTCCCCGGCTGCCACGCTTTGACAAGCGTAGGCACCAACATGCACACACACACACACGCACACACGAAGACACGTGGCATTGAAACATGCCTGGACGCGCTTGGCAGGAGGCGTTGCGGCCGCGCTGAACGGGCCAAAATGTCCGCGCTTTGAGGGAAGCTCCGGCGTCCGTTGCATCCGCGCCGGCTATACCGCGCGTCGTAGGCGAAACGTAACAACCTGAAGCCGACCAGGTAACCAAATCCATGCTTCGTAATCTGGATGATCAATCCATCACACAGAATACGGACTACTTCAACCAGTGTTGGAGGGAGGGCACCCTCCCCTAGTCCTGGCGTCATGCGAAAGTCATTTTCATACCCAAACCCAACAAACCACTTACACTCCAAAACCTTCGCCCGATCTCGCTAACCTCATGCTTCGGAAAGCTTTTCGAGCATGTGGTATTATCGAGACTCACACAACACATGGCGGAAAACGACCTTTACCCTCATAGCATGGCGGCCTTCCGCCCCCATTTATCCGCGCAGGATGCCATGCTACAACTTACGCACGACATTTTCGACCCCTTTATCCCGGGGCACACAAAGGCTGTGGACCTCTCCAAAGCCTTCGACCGCGTTGAACACCAAGCGATTATGACTGCCTTCTCGCCACTGCATGTAAGTGCACGTACGTACACCTACGTTCAAGCATTCCTGACCAACCGCACGGCTGAGATACACTTTGGTCCACTCACCTCCCTCTCTTTTACTTTACGGAGTGTTGGCAATCCGCAAGGGTCCTTTCTGTCCTCCTTTCTATTTAATATCACCTTAATCCCCCTGGCCTGACAATTGGCAATGATACCCCATCTCAAACACACCCTCTATGCCGACGACATCACGCTGTGGACTACCCACGGCAGTGACGGCGGCATAGAGGACACTCTCCAGTCTGCAGCCACCCTGACCCAAAATTATGCTGCCAGTATCGGTCTTTCTTGCGCCCCAGAAAAACCCGAACTACTACTCAAAAGACCTCGTTCTCGCTGCTCCCCATGCTCCCCCATCACGATCAAGCTGGACGGACGCCCAGTGCCGGAGGTTGAAACCCTCCGCATACTGGGACTCCATATCCAGAGTGATGGTAAAAACACCACCACCCATAAGAAACTCAAGCAGATTGCAGGTGCGATTTCAGACCTCATTCCCCGGGTTTCAGCCCACCACAGAGGCATGAAGGAGCGCGACCTATGTCGCCTCATCGATGCCTTCGTCCTCAGCCGTGTACTTTACACAAACCCATATTTACACTTATCCCGACACGATACTAATGCGCTAGATGCCTTAATACGCAAGGCGTTCAAAGTAGCACTAAAGCTACCTCTTAACACACCCACAGACCGACTACTCGGCCTGGGCCTCCACAACACTATTGGGGAACTTGTAGAAGCGCACCGACAGGCGCAATACATTCGCCTGACACAGACATCCACTGGGCGGCACTTCCTGGACTGCTTCGGGATCCGGATACCGGCCAACGACCCTACACTACTCACTACCCCACGCCACATCCACCGGGAGCTGCTTATTAAAGGGAAGCTGAAACACTTTTCGAAAAAAATGAGTTCTCTGCGGCATTCTACAGTTTTGAGTCCCCTTAACACGAATATCTGGTTCAAAAAGGGCGGAAACAAACGCAAGCGGCTGTTTTTTTTCAAGAAAACGCGCACCAGCGCCTCAAGGCATCGCGCGAACGCCGCTGTTGCCCGTGATTGGTCGGGGCCGCTGTGACGTCATTCGCGGCAGTCGCCGCTCGGCGCCGCCGTTTCAGAGCCTAGCACGCTGTTCTATTCTGGCCAGGGGTAGCACACTCTCAAGTTCAACAAATGGCCACAGAGGGCGAAAAAATCGACCGCGCGCCGCTGCTAACAAAACCAGCGTAGTAGAATCACTTCGGGATGCTTTCGTTAGTTCCAACATTACCCGGTAGAGGCGTCGTAGTAAGCGCAATTTTATCTTACAAACTTTTTCTTACAATTACCGAAGCATTTTCTTTTACATAAAAACAGGGCAAAATTACCATTGCTAATTAGATATTGTACTCTTTGTTAGTAAGTTTATTGTTTCTTCGCCATTATAAACGCAAATAGCGTTCAGCATCATCGATCTTTCAATGACCTCTGGCCTGGATTTAAAATTTTTACCGGTTTTTCCGAGTGCACGGCGGCACGGATTCATTCGTTCGTGCACTCAAGACTGGTTGCTCCTTTGTTTCTAAAACTAGGTTCTTGCGCTTCGATGTCTCGCGTTATTTAACTTGGGGTGAAGTTACGTGTTTGCAAGCGGACATGTAAGCCCGGCAGTTGGGTTTCGGTCGTGAGCCATTCGGAACAGGTCTGATCGAAACGGGAGCTGGATTCTGCTGCGGCTGACAACGGCAATAACGGTGAGTCGTTTAACACCGCTGCTTGAATCGTTATATAATATCCGTCTAATTACCTTCCAGGCGGGCACAAGTTAACGAACTAGATCCTGCATTACATATGGGCAATGAGAATCTCAGTTGCTGTTTCCTAAATAAACCTTTACTTGCGAGGTTGTCGTTTGGTTTACACACACAACCAGGAAAGAAAGAGCGATATCGGAACGCACGTCTCATTTTTCATGTTATTGTAGCCGTGGTTGTAGGTGACTGAGTAGCCTTATCAATATACATATTAAACTTTTTTTTCGAGTCCGCCGGCAACGTCTTTCGTCCACAAAACCGAATAATCCTTTGGTAAAATGAAGTGAAAGTACAGAATTTAATGTATTAAGCCGTTGCAAGCATGATAATTCACCCATATTTCGTACTTGTTGGTTCCAAATGTTCTTGCTGTTCAGATTGGATTACCGTAGGGCATTTATTTTTGCAGTAGTGAAGCGGTGCATCACGTTCGTGCAGAAAAATAATGCATCAGTTCTAACAGCTTCATGACTTTCATGCATTTGCTTGTGGAACTAGCAGTGTGATCACTTCTAGTGTATAAATGAACCCACAAATGTTCTCATTTGTGATCTTAATAGTACTTGCGCTGTTGACATGCATTGTAGTTAGGCAGACATCAATTTTATGGACAATAGCAATATTTATTTAACATGCTGCTTAAGCACCCTAGAACAGACAGTGTACATTTGCATGTGTTCTGTAGTCGCAAATCATTACAACATATATGTCACACCTTTTTGCATTTCATATTGCAAAACTTTGCTTTTTCAATTTCTGATTCAGTCAAAATTTCTGTTCCAGACATGCAGTAATGAGGACGGCACCAGTATAAAGCAACACACTCCACGCACTAAACAGAAGCTGCTGCCTGCTACAACAAGGTCATTGTGTGGACATTGGCTACTACTACAAGGTAAACAACACATGGTTCAGAAATAAATATGTTTGATATATGCTGTATTGGCTTGCTGTTTGCAGCAGATATGAATGTTTGTTCATATTTATGGTTTAGTAGTATAATTGGTTCGAACATATAAAACACACATAAATTTGGCTAATCTGTGCTGTATCTCATGTGTCACCGTTTTGCCCCAACAGAGTCTATGCCAAGCACATCTTGGTCATCACAGGAGCTCCTATCTGCGCCAACAGGAAGGGGCTGGAGCCGAATTTGCAAGGCTTTTACACCAAGAACAAAGAAGCACATGCAGAAGAATATGAATGAGATATCAAGTCTGCAGAGGACTGTGTCAAGACTGAAAAGAGCTTCGGCCACCATTCCACCAGCACGGACATTTGGCTGAGTCATCCAGGTAACTCAAAAAGGACTTTCTAGAAATTCTTCGTCTTCAGATGAACCTGGAACATCTGACCAAGCACGGACGACGCTGGCCAAAAGATCGAGTTCCATCAGTTTGCCCTTAATCAGCTTCCTAGCCATGTTAATTCCGTTTGTGCCAAGTGTAATTTTTCTTCTATAAATGCAAGCTTTCTCATTGCCCATTTTTGTTAGAGATCATTCATCCTCATCCAAATATAAAGGTCAACCGATTCTTCGCTGATACTTAATACCAGTCACTGTCTAGAAGCCTAACATATCTGTATCAGTATCTTCTAGTGTATGTTGTCATGCGCAATTCCTCTCCCGAAATAGCTGATGCAGCATCGGTATGCGTCTTGCATTAACCTATGCACATGTGCTATGCACCATTTTACTTTTCTTGATGTTTGTAGCCTTCAATGCTTGCAGAGCAGAGTGGCTTCTCTGTTGAATGCAAGCTTTCTCATTTTCCATATTCCTAGTCTCGTTGATGATTGCTCCTCTTCCTTGATAGCCTGGGTCTTTGTGCAAGCTACACTGAAGTGATTGATTGCAGAATCTGGTTTTGCCGCCACACTTGGTTGTGGTAACTGTGTTACGTTTCTCAGATGTGGGGGCCTGGCCAGTTGCATTGGTAAGCAGTCCCTCGAGGTAAGCATTTGCTCCTGCAGTCCGCAAAGCGACATAGACTCCCAGTATACACACACCGTAACTGGTGCGCCCCGTTCGTTCTGGCCTGCTGCAGCCATGGGCAAATTGTGCTTGTGGCCTACCTCGGCCATGATTTGCTCAAAACGGAGACCAGCATATGTGCTTACATGGTTCGAAGTGTATGAAGTTGATAGCCGTATGGGTGGAAAGACCCGCAAGAATGGCTGCCGAAGGTGATGCCCACAAAAGCAACTTGTCCACATTGCGACAAAGTGGGACTCAAAGTGTGAGCCACACATAGCGGCCCCCGAAAGAAAATAAATGTGCAGGTTGGAAAGGAGTTAACGCTAAAATGCCGGGTAGTCCATGTCGCTGTGTTGGTTGCGGCAGCAGATGCCTGCGTCACCTGATTGCTTCGCAATGGAAGTTGCTCATCTTCAACGGCAACTGTTGGTTCAAACAGGTGCGAGGCTCTGTCCAATCTGTTTGTACCGCAGATTGTCGCTCGTTACCAGACCACCACATGCGACAAAGGCAAGCATTATGCCTGTAAGATGGTTCGTAGCCAATGTTTAATGTATTGTCTGAACCTCATGCGGTGACTGATTGCTGTTTAATTTTGCTGTTATGTCACTTGGTTACGGTCGCAGTTTTATGTTTTTCGAATATTGCGGCCTGGTCGGTTGCACTGGGAAGCAACCTCTCGTAGTAAGCATTTGATCCTGCAGTCTGCACAGCGACATAGACTCCCAGTTTACGCACACCGTGATTCGTGCTCCCCGTTCACCCTTTCCTGCTGCAGCCATAGGCAAATTGTGCCTCTGGCCTTTCTCGGCCGCGATTAGGCATGAACGGAGACCAGCATAAGTGCTTACATGGTCGGACGTGTATGAAGTTGGGTGGAAAGGCCAGCAAAAGTGGCTGATGAAGGTAATGCCCACTAAAGCGACTTGTCCATATTGAGACAATGTGGGACACCAAGTGTGAGCCACACATTAGCGGCCTCCAAAAGAAAAGAAACATGCAGGCTGGAAAGGAGTTAATGCTAAAATGATGGGTAGTCCATGTCGCTGTGTAGGCTGCGGCAGCAGGCATCTGCGTCACCCGATTGCTTTGCACTGCAAGTTGCTCATCTTTAACAGCGACTGTCGCCGCAAACAGGTGGGACACTCTGTCCAATCTGTTTCTGCTGCTGGTTGTTGCTCGTTAGTAGACCACCACGTGCGACGAAGGCAGGCACTACGCCTGTAGGTAGGCAGCTCAATGTACCCTAAGAGACCCGTGTATGTGAATGCTCACTGTTGCCATATGGTTCGTCGCCAATGTATAATGTATTGTCTGAACCTCATGCGGTGACTGATTGCTGTTTAATTTTGCTGTTATGTCACTTGGTTAAGGTCGCAGTGTTATATTTTTCGAATATTGCGGCCTGGTCGGTTGCACTGGGAAGCAGCCTCTCGAAGTAAGAATTTGATCCTGCAGTCTGCACAGCGACATAGACTCCCAATTTCCGCACACCGTGATTCCTGCTCCCTGTTCACCCTTTCCTGCTGCAGCCATGGGCAAATTGTGCCTCTGGCCTTTCTCGGCCGTGATTAGGCATGAACGGAGACCAGCATACGTGCTTACATGGTCGGACGTGTATGAAGTTGGGTGGAAAGGCCCGCAAAAGTGGCTGATGAAGGTGGTGCCCACGAAAGCGACTTGTCCATATTGAGACAATGTGGGACACCAAGTGTGAGCCACGCATTAGCAGCCTCCGAAAGAAAAGAAACGTGCAGGTTGGAAAGGAGTCAATGCTAAAATTATGGGTAGTCCATGTCGCTGTATAGGCTGCGGCAGCAGATGCCTGCGTCACCCGATTGCTTCGCACTGCAAGTTGCTCATCTTTAACAGCGACTGTCGCTGCAAACAGGTGGGACACTCTGTCCAATCTGTTTCTGCTGCTGGTTGTTGCTCGTTACTAGACCACCACGTGCGACGAAGGCAAGCATTACACCTGTAGGTAGGCGGCTGAATGTACCGTAAGAGACCCGTGTATGTGAATGCTCACTGTTGCCATATGGTTTAAAGCCAATGTATAATGTATTGTCTGAACCTTATGTGGTGATTGATTGCTGTTAATTTTGCTGTTATGTCACTTGGCTACGGTCGCAGTGTTATATATTTAGAATATTGCGGCCTGGTCGGTTGCACTGGGAAGCAGTCTCTCGAAGTAAGCATTCGCTCCTGCAGCCTGCACAGCGACATAGACTCCCAATTTTCATGCACCGTGATTCGTGCTCCCCGTTCGCCCTTTCCTGCTGCAGCAATGGGCAAATTGTGCCTCTGGCCTTTCTCGGCCGCGATTAGGCATGAACGGAGACCAGCATACGTGCTTACATAGCCCGATGCGTATGAAGTTGATAGCCAGATGGTTGGAAAGGCCCGCAAAAGTAGCTGGTGGAGGCGATGCCCACGAAAGCGACTTGTCCATAGTGAGACAATGTGAGACACCAAGTGTGAGCCACACATTAGCGGCCCCCGAAAGAAAAGAAACGTGCTGGTTGGAAAGGAGTGAACTAAAATCTGGGGTAGCCCATGTCGCTGTGTAGGCTGCGGCAGCAGATGCCTGCGTCTCCCGATTGCTTCGCAATGCAATTTGGGCATTTTTAACGGCGACTGTCGCTGCAAACAAGTGGCATACTCTGTCCAATATGTTTCCGCTGCTGGTTGTTGCTAGTTAACCTGACCACCACGTGCGACGACGACGGTGAGCCGTTTACGAGCTCGCATCAATGATTACAGTGTATCTCGACATGCAAATTTTATTTCTGCTATTGCACGAGAATGTACACTGCTTCTCTTCTGCCAATAAAGTCGCGCGTTCTATTCACTCACTTGTGGCTTGTTTGTATGGGCGTCAGTAGAGGCTCTTGGCAATTAGAACGCACCAGCTACGCGGCAGCCAAGGGATTGAGGCATGCCGCATAGCCTGCAGGGCAAGCAGGGCGCGTACCAGCGTACGCGACCGGCAAAAAACGGTCATATTGAATTTTGCTCTAAAAAAAAAAATTTGCACTTCCGCTTCCGGATTGAGCAACGTCATCTGGCGTCCACCTAAGTAAGTTCCATGCGCTGCCGCTGCTTATTTTCGAGCCACGGCGGAAGGTACAGTTTCCCTTCTCTAATTTGGTTCTTTATTCTATGTTCTGGCTTCATACCTGAGTTGTAAACATTATGGAACGTTCTCGCTGTCTCGGACAGCTTGTATTTTCGCCGTACATGTTCGAACCGACAGCCCATACGGAAAACGATGGCGGCAACGTCGGCAAAGACGATGTTGAGTGTGCCAACAGCGAGAGCAATGTGTGCACCTTCTCGCGTGTTGGAAATCTTAGCTGGTACGTATGTTTTTTTTTTTTTTCATGTAGCTGCACGTTCCAATGACGGGAGAAAAAATGCGCTAAAGTGTCACTGGGAACTTGCTGCTGGAAGAATGCCGAAGCACTAACTTCTCATTAGATTGTAAACACGGGTGCAATTCCGCGATGTCAAGCACCTTGCCGCTGCTTGTCTAAAGTCCCGTGGTTTTTTCTGTTGATACACGATCTCGAACATAAGTACCGCGTTTCAAAGCGCGCACATGCAGTGCTGCAAGGTACAGTCATGGAAGTTGCTTATCATACACATCCAGAGATGGCCAGAGGTATTATATGTGCAATATTCATATTATGGTTCGACGACTTTGCGATTGTGGCTCGATCAAGAATCGGTATGCGTGCTCCATGCTAGTGTTGACACAAAGATATTAGGCGGTTTAGCACCGCCGTGTGGTAAACACGATAACTGCAACCGAACGTCGAATGTCACTAGGCAAGCCTATACTCCATTTCATACCTCAGGTGCAACGCTGTGGAAGCTACCCACGAAGTCCGGTCACCAAAATTTATTACTGCGCGCGTTTCCGTCTATGCTTCGCAGCGTGCCAGCGGCGTTTGCTCGCGTGAGCATGCACGTGAAGCTGCCGCGACGGGCTGCAATTAAAAAATGCCGAAAAGAAAATTGATTTATAAGAACGTGTTAGCAGCCGTATAAGTACACGGATTGTTTCTATGGGTAAATTCTTTTTTTTCATTCAGAACTGAGCTTATATATGAAAAAGTTTCTCAAAAATCGGGCCAAGAAACACCGAACTTTTTCTAAGTGCGAACGCAGCCACTGCAAGAAGTATCTCAAGCCTCCACAGCGTTGCACCTGATGTATGAAACGAAGTATAGCAACACTAGCAACAACGCGTTTCCGCATTTGTCGTAAGGCTATCTGGCTATCGCGGAAATCGTCCGAGCACAGCACAGTTGATTTCGTCGGCACGAAATTATCTCTTCTCACTGCGCTGCAAGCTTCTTGTCCTTCGGGAACCTGTGAAACACCACATCGTATCGCCCGCCTGTGTTCGCGCAGCCGAATGCTGCACAGAACCAGGGCATGTTCGGCGCCCTTGGCTGTAGGCACTCACGCAGCACAGAAGGAAAGAACAGTTTACGAAAATCGCAAAAGAAAACAAACGTGAGCGGCGGCGGCGGCATATCTCTCGTAGCGTCGTTCAGTAAAGAGCAGGACGGAAAGAGGCATGCCAGCACATGCCAGCACGCCGGTCCGCCAGCTCGGTCCCCGCCAATTTCGTCGCTCTCGCCAGTTCTCTCCTGTGGCAACCACCTCACCCGGCGCTCCGGGAAGTGATGGGGGCGTGTCCGCGGGGGTGATTTAGAAAGCGATTTCCGTCCCTTATATTAACAAAACGAAGAAAAACATTTCGGAACCGTAAATTATTAGGTCCGTTCTTCCCAATCCCAGCAATTCGTGGAAATTGAAAAACGTTTCAGCTTCCCTTTAAGCCGCTCCCGAGGAACATGCACCCACAGCATCACGAGCAGCGCCGCCGAGCTCGAGCTCAGGCGCTCCTTCGCTATTACGGCCCCGAACCGGACGCCGTATTGGTGGACGCCGCATGCATGGGAGAGCAAGCAGTTGCCGCCGTGGTGGGCTCCTCCCTCTCCCCACTCATCACACTACCCCTCCCCCCACACACTTCCCCAGAAGCTGCAGAGGAAGCGGCGATTGCCATTGCCATCACCCATACGGAAGCCCGGTACATAATAACAGATTCAAAAACAGCTATTCTAAATTTTGCTCGAGGCCGAGCCCATGCTCCTGCTTTTTGCATACTGTACTCGCCCGTTGCACATCCACCCCGCCATGTGGAGCTGATATGGGTGCCTGCGCACTCCGGGAATCCCGGAAACAGGCTGCCAGCCTTTTAGCCCGAGGTTCTATTAACCGGGCTCAGGTGGTCTCCGATCCGGGATTCACGAAGGAGCGCATGCACTTTTTCAGCGATCTGACGCAGGCTTAAAGAGCTGCACGTCAGATCTACCCCCCACCTCACCCATGCCTAGACAACAGACATGCGACAATTTGGAGGCGACTGCAGACCCACACACTCTCCTCCCCTGAAACCCTAACCCATTACCATCCCTCTTTCCCCACCCCGTCTGCGCCGGATCGCATCCGCCATCCACATCCTCTCGCTTTGCCCGGCGGACCCTCCCCCGCGAGGCCTGGAGTACCTGAAATCGTGGGAGGACTG
Source organism: Dermacentor variabilis (assembly GCF_050947875.1). Lineage (NCBI taxonomy): Eukaryota > Metazoa > Arthropoda > Arachnida > Ixodida > Ixodidae > Dermacentor > Dermacentor variabilis. The sequence goes on from NW_027460280.1 coordinate 16,051,135, forward strand.
GGAGACCGTGCTCCGCTCTGAGAACCCGGCAACGCAGACCATCGCGACCAGCCGAGCTGCCAGTGTTATGGACCTACAGAACATGAACACTAGAGTGGAGTACGGTCGTGCGGGGGTCCAGGGGCCTGCGTGCCCCGAACACCTTTGTTTGATTGAAGTTTTTAACAACAACAACACAACCACAAAATGTTGCGGTCTACGTTGTCGTAGGCTCCTGTAATATCTAAAAAGGCCACATACAACGGTCTGCTTTCTGCTTTTGATATTTCGATACACTGAGGCTTGATATAGTGGCACAGATGGCGCTACGTTCTGCAGGAACACGGTTGCTCTGTTGACCGCGCTGTAGACCATGCCAAGTCACTCGCTGTAACTACACTTGTCGCTTGATACTCAGTCACAGATCCAACAGTCGTTGCGGCTTGAGCTGATCAAGGACGTTACTGACGAAGAAAATTGGCTTGCCGTGAACAAGAACGTACAAACAACCGCATAAAGGCAAGAAAGTGCCCGCCAATCTCGCTGCGTAGGAGTCGCGAAGGCTCGATATAGTGGCACAGATGGCGCTACGTTCAGCAAGAACACCGTTGCTCTGTTAACCGCGTTGTAGACCACGCGAAGTCAGTCGCTGTAACTACACGTGTCGCTTGATACTCAGTCACAGATCCAACAGTCGCTGCGGCTTGAGCTGTTCAAGGACGTTCTTGAGGAAGAAAACTGGCATGCCGTGAAGTAGAATGTGCAAACAACAGCATAAAGGCAAGGAACTGGCCACAAATTCCGCTGTGTAGGAGTCGTGAAAGCTCGGTATTGTGGCACAGATGGCGCTACGTTCTGCAAGAACGCGGTTGCTCTGATGACCGCGCTGTAGACCACGCCAAGTCACTCGCTGTAACTGCACGTGTCGCTTGATACTCAGTCACAGATCCAACAGTCGTTGCGGCTTGAGCCGGTCAAGGACGTTATTGACGAAGAAAATTGGCATGCCTGAACTAGAATGTACAAAGAACCGCAAAAGGGCAAGATAGTGGCAGCAAATTTCGCTGGGTAGAGTCATGAAGGGTTGATAAAGTGGCACAGATGGTGTTATGTTCAGCAAGATCGCGCTTTCTCAGTTGACCGCGCTGTAGTCCACGCCAAGTCATTCACTCTAAGTACGCGCGTCGCTTGATACTCAGTGACAGATCCAACAGTCGTTTTGGCGTAAGCTGGTTCAGGACGTAATTGACGAAGAAAATTGGCATGCCGTAAACAAGAATGTACAAACAACCGCATAAAGCAAGAAATTGGCCGCAAATCCCGCAGGGTAGGAGTCGCGAAGGCTGGATATAGTGGCACAGATGGCGCTACGTTCAGCAAGAACGCACTTGCTCTGTTGACCGCGCTGTAAACCACGCCAAGTCACTCGCTGTAACTACACGTGTTGGTTGATACTCATTCACAGATCCAACAGTCGTTGCGGCTTGAGCTCACCAAGCACGTTATTGACGAAAAAAAAATTGGCATGCCGTGAACTGGAATGTACAAGCAACCGCAAAAAGGCAGGAAATTGGCCGCAAATGCCGCTGCATAGGAGTCGCGAAGGCTCGATATAGTGGCTCAGATGGCGCTACGTTCTGCAAGAACGCGGTTGCTCTGATGACGGCGCTGTAGACCACGCCAAGTCACTCGCTGTAACTACACGTGTCGCTTGATGCTCAGTCACAGATCCAACAGTCGTTGCGGCTTGAGCCGGTCAAGGACGTTATTGACGAAGAAAATTGACATGGCGTGAACTAGAATGTACAAACAACCGAACAAAGAAAAGAAATTTGTCGCAAATTTCGCTGGGTAGGAGTCATGAAGGGTTGATAAATTGGACCAGATGTCGTTACGTTCAGCAAGAACGCGCTTGCTCTGTTGACATGCTGTAGACCACGCCAAGTCACTCGCAGTATCTACGCGTGTCGTTTGATGCTCAGTGAAAGATCTAACAGTCGTTGCGGCGTAAGCTGGTCCAAGACGTTATTGACGAAGAAAATTGGCATGCTGTGAACTAGAATGTACAAACAACCGCATAAAGCAAGAAATTGGCCGCAAGTCCCGCTGCGTAGGAGTCGTGAAGGCTACAAATAGTGGCGCAGATGGCGCTACGTTCAGCAAGAATGCGGTTGCTCTGTTGACCGCGCTGTAGACCACGCAAACTCACTCGCTGTCTCTAAACGTGTCGCTTGATAGTCAGCCATAAATCCTACAGTCGTTGCGGCTTGAGCTGATCCCGGACGTTATTGTCGAAGAAAATTGGCATGCCGTGAACTAGAATGTACAAACAACGGCATAATGGCAAGAAATTGGCCGCAAATTACGCTGGGTAGGAGTCATGAAGGGTTGATAAAGCGGCAAAAATGGCGCTACGTTCAGCAAGAACGGGCTTGCTTTGTTGACTGCGCTGTAGACCACGCGAAGTCACTCTCTGTAACTACACGTGTCGGTTGATACTCAGTCACAGATCCAAGAGTCGTTGCGGATGGAGCTGATCAAGGACTTTATTGACGAAAAGAATTGGAATGCCGTGGACTAGAATGTACAAAGATCCGCATAAGGGCAAGAAATCGGCCGCAAATTTCGCTGGCTAGGAGACATGAAGGGTTGTTAAAGTGGCACAGACGGCGCTACGTTCACCAAGAACGCGGTTGCTCTGTTGACCGCGCTGTAGACCACACGAAGTCACTCGCTGTAACTAAACGTGCCACTTGATACACAGACACAGATACAACAGTCGTTGTGGCGTGTGGTGGCCCAGGACGTTATTGACGAAGAAAATTGGCATGCCATGAACTAGAATGTACAAACAACTGCATAAAGGCAAGAAAATGGCCGCAAATCCCGCTGGGTAGGAGTCGTGAAGGTTTGATATAGTTGCACAGATTGCGCTACGTTCTGCAAGAACGTGGTTGCTCTGATGACCGCGCTGTAGACCACGCCAAGTCACTCGCTGTAACTACACGTGTCGCTTGATACTCAGTCACAGATCCTACCGTCGTTGCGGCTTGAGCTGATCAAGGACGTTATTGTCGAAGAAAATTGGCATGCCGTGAACTAGAATGTACAAACAACCGCATAATGGCAAGAAATCGGCCGCAAATTACGCTGGGTAGGAGTCATGAAGGGTTAATAAGGTGGCACAGATGACGTTACGTCCAGCAAGAACGCGCTTGCTCTGTTGACCGCGCTGTACCCCGCGCCAAGTCACTCGCTGTAACTATACGTGTCACTTGATACTCAGTAACAGATCCAACAGTCGTTGCGGCTTGGGTTGATCAAGGAGGTTATCGACGAAAAAAATCGGCATAACATGAACTTGAATGTACAAACAAACTCATAAATGGAAGAAACTGGCCGCAAATCGCGCTGAATAGGAGTCGTGAAGGCTTGATATAGTGGCACAGATGGCGCTCCGTTCAGCATGAACGCGGTTGCTCAGTTGACCGCGCTGTAGACCGCTCCAAGACACTCGCTGTAACTACACGTGTCGCTTGATACTCAGTCACAGATCCAACAGACGTTGCGGCTTCAGCTGGTCAAGGACGTTATTGACGAAGAAAATTTGCATGCCTGAACTAGTATGTACAAGCAACCGCATAAGGGCAAGACATTGGCCGCAAATTTCGCTGGGTAGGAGTCATGAAGGTTTGATATAGTTGCACAGATTGCGCTACGTTCTGCAAGAACGCGGTTGCTCTGATGACCGCGCTGCAGACCACGCCAAGTCACTCGCTGTAACTACACGTGTCGCTTGATACTCAGTCACAGATCCTATAGGCTTGAGCTGGTCAAGGGCGCTATACGAAGAAAATTGGCATGCCGTGAAGTAGAATGTACAAACAATAGCATAAAGGCAAGGAACTGGCCGCAAATCCCGCTGTGTAGGAGTCGTGAAGGCTTGATATAGTGGCACAGATGGCGCTACGTTCAGCAAGAACGCGCTTGCTCTGAAGTCCGCGCTGTAGACCACGCCAGTAACTCGCTATAACTTCACGTGTCGGATGATACTCACTCACAGATCCAACAGTCGTTGCCGTTTGAGCTGATCAAGGACCCTATTGACGAAGAAAATTGGCATGCCGTGAACTAGAATGTACAAATAACCGCATAAGGGCAAGAAATTGGCCGCAAATGTCGCGGCGTCGGAGTCGTGAAGGCTTGATATAGTGGCACAGATGGAGCTACGTTCAGCAAGAAAGCGCTTGCTTTGTTGACCGCGCTGTAGACCACGCCAAGTGACTCGCTGTCTCTAAACGTGTCGCTTGATACTCAGTCACAGATCCAACAGTCGTTGCGGCTTGAGCTGATCAAGGACCTTATTGACGAAGAAAATTGGCATGCCGTGATCTAGAATGTACAAAAAACCGCAAAAAGGCAAGAAATCGGCGGCAAATACCACTGCGTAGGAGTCGCGAAGGCTGGATATAGTGGCACAGATGGCGCTACGTTCAGCAAGAACGCGGTTTCTCTGCTGACCGCTCTGTAGACGACGCCAAGTCACTCGCTGTAACTGCACTTTTTGGTTGATACTCAGTCACAGATCCAACAGTTGTTGCGGCTTGAGCTGATAAAGGACTTTATTGACGAAGAAAATTGGCATGCCGTGGACTTGAATATACAAACGGCCGCATAAGGGCAAGAAATTGGCCGCAAATATCGCTGGGTAGGAGTCATAAGTGGTTGATAAAGTGGCACAGATGGCGCTACGTTCAGCAAGAACGAGCTTGCTCTGTTGACGGCGCTGTAGACCACGCCAAGTAACTCGCTGTAACTTCACGTGTCGGTTAATACTCACTCACAGATCCAGCAATCGTTGCGGGTTGAGCCGATCAAGGGCATTATTGACGAAGAAAATTGGCATGCCGTGATCTAGAATGTACAAACAACCGAAAAAGGCAAGAAATTGGCCGCAAATCCCGCGGCGTAGGAGTCGTGAAGGCTGGATATAGTGGCTAAAATGGCGCTACGTTCAGCAAGAACACGGTTGCTCTGTTGACTGCGCTGTAGACCACGCCTAGTCACTCGCTGTAACTACACGTGTCCATTGATACTCAGTCACAGATCCAACAGTCGTTGCGGCTTGAGCTGGTCAAGGGCGTTATTGTCGAAGAAAATTGGCATGCCGTGAACTAGAATGTACAAACAACCGCATAATGGCAAGAAATTGGCCGCAAATTACGCTGGGTAGGAGTCATGAAGGGTTAATAAGGTGGCACAGATGACGTTACGTCCAGCAAGAACGCGCTTGCTCTGTTGACCGCGCTGTACCCCGCGCCAAGTCACTCGCTGTAACTATACGTGTCACTTGATACTCAGTCACAGATCCAACAGTCGTTGCGGCTTGGGTTGATCAAGGAGGTTATTGACGAAAAAAATCGGCATAACGTGAACTTGAATGTACAAACACCCTCATAAATGGAAGAAACTGGCCGCACATCGCGCTGGATAGGAGTCGTGAAGGCTTGATATAGTGGCACAGATGGCGCTCCGTTCAGCATGAACGCGGTTGCTCAGTTGACCGCGCTGTAGACCGCGCCAAGTCACTCGCTGTAACTACACGTGTCGCTTGATACTCAGTCACAGATCCAAATGACGTTGCGGCTTGAGCTGGTCAAGGACGTTATTGACGAAGAAAATTTGCATGCCTGAACTAGAATGTGCAAGCAACCGCATAAGGGCAAGACATTGGCCGCAAATTTCGCTGGGTAGGAGTCATGAAGGTTTGATATAGTTGCACAGATTGCGCTACGTTCTGCAAGAACACGGTTGCTCTGATGACCGCGCTGTAGACCACGCCAAGTCACTCGCTGTAACTACACGTGTCGCTTGATACTCAGTCACAGATGCAAAAGTCGTTGCCGTTTGAGCTGATCAAGGACCCAATTGACGAAGAAAATTGGCATGCCGTGAACTAGAATGTACAAATAACCGCATAAGGGCAAGAAATTGGCCGCAAATGTCGCGGCGTCGGAGTCGTGAAGGCTTGATATAGTGGCACAGATGGAGCTACGTTCAGAAAGAAAGCGCTTGCTTTGTTGACCGCGCTGTAGACCACGCAAAGTGACTCGCTGTCTCTAAACGTGTCGCTTGATACTCAGTCACAGATCCAACAGTCGTTGCGGCTTGAGCTGGTCAAGGACCTTATTGACGAAGAAAATTGGCATGCCATGATCTAGAATGTAGAAAAAACCGCAAAAAGGCAAGAAATCGGCGGCAAATAGCGCTGCGTAAGAGTCGCGAACGCTGGATATAGTGGCACAGATGGCGCTACGTTCAGCAAGAACGCGGTTTCTCTGGTGACCGCTCTGTAGACGACGCCAAGTCACTCGCTGTAACTGCACTTTTTGGTTGATACTCAGTCACAGATCCAACCGTCGTTGCGGCTTGAGCTGATCAAGGACGTTATTGTCGAAGAAAATTGGCATGCCGTGAACTAGAATGTACAAACAACCGCATAATGGCAAGAAATTGGCCGCAAATTACGCTGGGTAGGAGTCATGAAGGGTTAATAAGGTGGCACAGATGACGTTACGTCCAGCAAGAACGCGCTTGCTCTGTTGACCGCGCTGTACCCCGCGCCAAGTCACTCGCTGTAACTATACGTGTCACTTGATACTCAGTCACAGATCCAACCGTCGTTGCGGCTTGGGTTGATCAAGGAGGTTATTGACGAAAAAAATTGGCATAACGTGAACTTGAATGTACAAACAACCTCATAAATGGAAGAAACTGGCCGCAAATCGCGCTGGATAGGAGTCGTGAAGGCTTGATATAGTGGCACAGATGGCGCTCCGTTCAGCATGAACGCGGTTGCTCAGTTGACCGCGCTGTAGACCGCTCCAAGTCACTCGCTGTAACTACACGTGTCGCTTGATACTCAGTCACAGATCCAACAGACGTTGCGGCTTGAGCTGGTCAAGGACGTTATTGACGAAGAAAATTTGCATGCCGTGAACTAGAATGTACAAACAACCGCATAATGGCAAGAAATTGGCCGCAAATTACGCTGGGTAGGAGTCATGAAGGGTTAATAAGGTGGCACAGATGACGTTACGTCCAGCAAGAACGCGCTTGCTCTGTTGACCGCGCTGTACCCCGCGCCAAGTCACTCGCTGTAACTATACGTGTCACTTGATACTCAGTCACAGATCCAACAGTCGTTGCGGCTTGGGTTGATCAAGGAGGTTATTGACGAAAAAAATCGGCATAACGTGAACTTGAATGTACAAACAACCTCATAAATGGAAGAAACTGGCCGCAAATCGCGCTGGATAGGAGTCGTGAAGGCTTGATATAGTGGCACAGATGGCGCTCCGTTCAGCATGAACGCGGTTGCTCAGTTGACCGCGCTGTAGACCGCTCCAAGTCACTCGCTGTAATTACACGTGTCGCTTGATACTCAGTCACAGATCCAACAGACGTTGCGGCTTGAGCTGGTCAAGGACGTTATTGACGAAGAAAATTTGCATGCCTGAACTTGAATGTACAAGCAACCGCATTAGGGCAAGACATTGGCCGCAAATTTCGCTGGGTAGGAGTCATGAAGGTTTGATATAGTTGCACAGATTGCGCTACGTTCTGCAAGAACGCGGTTGCTCTGATGACCGCGCTGTAGACCACGCCAAGTCACTCGCTGTAACTACACGTGTCGCTTGATACTCAGTCACATATCCTACAGGCTTGAGCTGGTCAAGGGCGCTATACGAAGAAAATTGGCATGCCGTGATGGAGAATGTACAAACAACAGCATAATTGCAAGGAACTGGCCGCAAATCCCGCTGTGTAGGAGTCGTGAAGGCTTGATATAGTGGCACAGATGGCGCTACGTTCAGCAAGAACGCGCTTGCTCTGAAGTCCGCGCTGGAGACCACGCCAGTAACTCGCTATAACTTCACGTGTCGGCTGATACTCACTCACAGATCCAACAGTCGTTGCCGTTTGAGCTGATCAAGGACCCAATTGACGAAGAAAATTGGCATGCCGTGAACTAGAATGTACAAATAACCGCATAAGGGCAAGAAATTGGTCGCAAATGTCGCGGCGTCGGAGTCGTGAAGGCTTGATAAAGTGGCACAGATGGAGCTACGTTCAGAAAGAAAGCGCTTGCTTTGTTGACCGCGCTGTAGACCACGCAAAGTGACTCGCTGTCTCTAAACGTGTCGCTTGATACTCAGTCACAGATCCAACAGTCGTTGCGGCTTGAGCTGATCAAGGACCTTATTGACGAAGAAAATTGGCATGCCGTGATCTAGAATGCACAAAAAATCGCAAAAGGCAAGAAATCGGCGGCAAATACCGCTGCGTAAGAGTCGCGAACGCTGGATATAGTGGCACAGATGGCGCTACGTTCAACAAGAACGCGGTTTCTCTGCTGACCGCTCTGTAGACGACGCCAAGTCACTCGCTCTAACTGCACTTTTTGGTTGATACTCAGTCACAGATCCAACAGTTGTTGCGGCTTGAGCTGATAAAGGACTTTATTGACGAAGAAAATTGGCATGCCGTGGACTTGAATATACAAACGGCCGCATAAGGGCAAGAAATTGGCCGCAAATATCGCTGGGTAGGAGTCATAAGTGGTTGATAAAGTGGCACAGATGGCGCTACGTTCAGCAAGAACGAGCTTGCTCTGTTGACGGCGCTGTAGACCACGCCAAGTAACTCGCTGTAACTTCACGTGTCGGTTAATACTCACTCACAGATCCAGCAATCGTTGCGGGTTGAGCCGATCAAGGGCATTATTGACGAAGAAAATTGGCATGCCGTGATCTAGAATGTACAAACAACCGAAAAAGGCAAGAAATTGGCCGCAAATCCCGCGGCGTAGGAGTCGTGAAGGCTGGATATAGTGGCTAAAATGGCGCTACGTTCAGCAAGAACACGGTTGCTCTGTTGACTGCGCTGTAGACCACGCCTAGTCACTCGCTGTAACTACACGTGTACATTGATACTCAGTCACAGATCCAACAGTCGTTGCGGCTTGAGCTGGTCAAGGGCGTTATTGTCGAAGAAAATTGGCATGCCGTGAACTAGAATGTACAAACAACCGCATAATGGCAAGAAATTGGCCGGAAATTACGCTGGGTAGGAGTCATGAAGGGTTAATAAGGTGGCACAGATGACGTTACGTCCAGCAAGAACGCGCTTGCTCTGTTGACCGCGCTGTACCCCGCGCCAAGTCACTCGCTGTAACTATACGTGTCACTTGATACTCAGTCACAGATCCAACAGTCGTTGCGGCTTGGGTTGATCAAGGAGGTTATTGACGAAAAAAATCGGCATAACGTGAACTTGAATGTACAAACACCCTCATAAATGGAAGAAACTGGCCGCACATCGCGCTGGATAGGAGTCGTGAAGGCTTGATATAGTGGCACAGATGGCGCTCCGTTCAGCATGAACGCGGTTGCTCAGTTGACCGCGCTGTAGACCGCGCCAAGTCACTCGCTGTAACTACACGTGTCGCTTGATACTCAGTCACAGATCCAAATGACGTTGCGGCTTGAGCTGGTCAAGGACGTTATTGACGAAGAAAATTTGCATGCCTGAACTAGAATGTGCAAGCAACCGCATAAGGGCAAGACATTGGCCGCAAATTTCGCTGGGTAGGAGTCATGAAGGTTTGATATAGTTGCACAGATTGCGCTACGTTCTGCAAGAACACGGTTGCTCTGATGACCGCGCTGTAGACCACGCCAAGTCACTCGCTGTAACTACACGTGTCGCTTGATACTCAGTCACAGATGCAAAAGTCGTTGCCGTTTGAGCTGATCAAGGACCCAATTGACGAAGAAAATTGGCATGCCGTGAACTAGAATGTACAAATAACCGCATAAGCGCAAGAAATTGGCCGCAAATGTCGCGGCGTCGGAGTCGTGAAGGCTTGATATAGTGGCACAGATGGAGCTACGTTCAGAAAGAAAGCGCTTGCTTTGTTGACCGCGCTGTAGACCACGCAAAGTGACTCGCTGTCTCTAAACGTGTCGCTTGATACTCAGTCACAGATCCAACAGTCGTTGCGGCTTGAGCTGATCAAGGACCTTATTGACGAAGAAAATTGGCATGCCATGATCTAGAATGTAGAAAAAACCGCAAAAAGGCAAGAAATCGGCGGCAAATAGCGCTGCGTAAGAGTCGCGAACGCTGGATATAGTGGCACAGATGGCGCTACGTTCAGCAAGAACGCGGTTTCTCTGCTGACCGCTCTGTAGACGACGCCAAGTCACTCGCTGTAACTGCACTTTTTGGTTGATACTCAGTCACAGATCCAACCGTCGTTGCGGCTTGAGCTGATCAAGGACGTTATTGTCGAAGAAAATTAGCATGCCGTGAACTAGAATGTACAAACAACCGCATAATGGCAAGAAATTGGCCGCAAATTACGCTGGGTAGGAGTCATGAAGGGTTAATAAGGTGGCACAGATGACGTTACGTCCAGCAAGAACGCGCTTGCTCTGTTGACCGCGCTGTACCCCGCGCCAAGTCACTCGCTGTAACTATACGTGTCACTTGATACTCAGTCACAGATCCAACAGTCGTTGCGGCTTGGGTTGATCAAGGAGGTTATTGACGAAAAAAATAGGCATAACGTGAACTTGAATGTACAAACAACCTCATAAATGGAAGAAACTGGCCGCAAATCGCGCTGGATAGGAGTCGTGAAGGCTTGATATAGTGGCACAGATGGCGCTCCGTTCAGCATGAACGCGGTTGCTCAGTTGACCGCGCTGTAGACCGCTCCAAGTCACTCGCTGTAACTACACGTGTCGCTTGATACTCAGTCACAGATCCAACAGACGTTGCGGCTTGAGCTGGTCAAGGACGTTATTGACGAAGAAAATTTGCATGCCTGAACTTGAATGCACAAGCAACCGCATTAGGGCAAGACATTGGCCGCAAATTTCGCTGGGTAGGAGTCATGAAGGTTTGATATAGTTGCACAGATTGCGCTACGTTCTGCAAGAACGCGGTTGCTCTGATGACCGCGCTGTAGACCACGCCAAGTCACTCGCTGTAACTACACGTGTCGCTTGATACTCAGTCACAGATGCAAAAGTCGTTGCCGTTTGAGCTGATCAAGGACCCAATTGACGAAGAAAATTGGCATGCCGTGAACTAGAATGTACAAATAACCGCATAAGCGCAAGAAATTGGCCGCAAATGTCGCGGCGTCGGAGTCGTGAAGGCTTGATATAGTGGCACAGATGGAGCTACGTTCAGAAAGAAAGCGCTTGCTTTGTTGACCGCGCTGTAGACCACGCAAAGTGACTCGCTGTCTCTAAACGTGTCGCTTGATACTCAGTCACAGATCCAACAGTCGTTGCGGCTTGAGCTGATCAAGGACCTTATTGACGAAGAAAATTGGCATGCCATGATCTAGAATGTAGAAAAAACCGCAAAAAGGCAAGAAATCGGCGGCAAATAGCGCTGCGTAAGAGTCGCGAACGCTGGATATAGTGGCACAGATGGCGCTACGTTCAGCAAGAACGCGGTTTCTCTGCTGACCGCTCTGTAGACGACGCCAAGTCACTCGCTGTAACTGCACTTTTTGGTTGATACTCAGTCACAGATCCAACCGTCGTTGCGGCTTGAGCTGATCAAGGACGTTATTGTCGAAGAAAATTAGCATGCCGTGAACTAGAATGTACAAACAACCGCATAATGGCAAGAAATTGGCCGCAAATTACGCTGGGTAGGAGTCATGAAGGGTTAATAAGGTGGCACAGATGACGTTACGTCCAGCAAGAACGCGCTTGCTCTGTTGACCGCGCTGTACCCCGCGCCAAGTCACTCGCTGTAACTATACGTGTCACTTGATACTCAGTCACAGATCCAACAGTCGTTGCGGCTTGGGTTGATCAAGGAGGTTATTGACGAAAAAAATCGGCATAACGTGAACTTGAATGTACAAACACCCTCATAAATGGAAGAAACTGGCCGCACATCGCGCTGGATAGGAGTCGTGAAGGCTTGATATAGTGGCACAGATGGCGCTCCGTTCAGCATGAACGCGGTTGCTCAGTTGACCGCGCTGTAGACCACGCCAAGTCACTCGCTGTAACTACACGTGTCGCTTGATACTCAGTCACAGATCCAACAGACGTTGCGGCTTGAGCTGGTCAAGGACGTTATTGACGAAGAAAATTTGCATGCCTGAACTAGAATGTGCAAGCAACCGCATAAGGGCAAGACATTGGCCGCAAATTTCGCTGGGTAGGAGTCATGAAGGTTTGATATAGTTGCACAGATTGCGCTACGTTCTGCAAGAACGCGGTTGCTCTGATGACCGCGCTGTAGACCACGCCAAGTCACTCGCTGTAACTACACGTGTCGCTTGATACTCAGTCACATATCCTACAGGCTTGAGCTGGTCAAGGGCGCTATACGAAGAAAATTGGCATGCCGTGATGGAGAATGTACAAACAACAGCATAATTGCAAGGAACTGGCCGCAAATCCCGCTGTGTAGGAGTCATAAGTGGTTGATAAAGTGGCACAGATGGCGCTACGTTCAGTAAGAACGAGCTTTCTCTGTTGACGGCGCTGTAGACCACGCCAAGTAACTCGCTGTAACTTCACGTGTCGGTTAATACTCACTCACAGATCCAGCAATCGTTGCGGGTTGAGCTGATCAAGGGCATTATTGACGAAGAAAATTGGCATGCCGTGGTCTAGAATGTACAAACAACCGAAAAAGGCAAGAAATTGGCCGCAAATGTCGCTGCGTAGGAGTCGTGAAGGCTGGATATAGTGGCTAAAATGGCGCTACGTTCAGCAAGAACACGGTTGCTCTGTTGACTGCGCTGTAGACGACGCCTAGTCACTCGCTGTAACTACACGTGTCCATTGATACTCAGTCACAGATCCAACAGTCGTTGCGGCTTGAGCTGGTCAAGGGCGTTATTGACAAAGAAAATTGGCATGCCGTGAACTACAATTTACAAACAACCGCATAAAGGCAAGAAACTGGCCACAAATCTCCCTGCGTAGGAGTCGTGAATGCTTGATATTGTGGCACAGATGGCGCTACGCTCAGCAAGAATGCGGTTGCTCTGTTGACCGCGCTATAGACCACGCCAAGTCACTCGCTATAACTACACATGTCGCTTGATGCTGAGTCGCAGAACCAACAGTCGTTGCGGCCAGAGTAGATGAAGGACGTTATTGACGAAGAAAATTGGCTTACCGTGAACTAGAATGTACAAACAAACGCATAAAGGCAAGAAAGTGGCCGCCAGTCTTGCTGCCTAGGAGTTGAGAAGGCTGGAAATAGTGGTACAGATGGCGCTACATTCAACAAGAACGCACTTGCTCTGTTGACCGCGCTGTAGACCACGCCAAGTCACTCGCTGTAATTACACGTGTCGCTTGATAGTCACAGATCCAACAGTCGTTGCGGCTTGAGCTAGGCAAGGACGTTATTGACGAAGGAAGTTGGCCTGCCTGAACTAGATTGTACAAACAACCGCATAAGGGCAAGAAATTGGCCGCAAATTTTGCGGGGTAGGAGTCATGATAGCTTATTATAGTGGAATTGATGGCGCTACGTTCAGCAATAACGCACTTGCTCCGTTGACCACGCTGTAGACCACGGCAAGTCACTCGGTGTAACTACACGTGCCGCTTGATACTGAGTCACAGATCCAACAGTCGTTGCCGCTTGAGCTGATCAAGGACGTTATTAACGAAGAAATTTGGCTTGACGTGAACTAGAATGCACAAACAACCGCATAATGGAAAGAAATTGGCAGCAAATCCCGCTGCGCATGAGTCGTGAAGGCTGGATATAGTGGCTAAATTGTAGCTACGTTAAGCAAGAACACGGTTGCTCTGTTGACCGAGCTGTAGACCACGCGAAGTAACTGGCTGCAACTTCACGTGTCGGTTGATACTCACTCACAGATCCAACAATCGTTGCGGCTTGAGCTGATCAAGGAGCTTATTGACGAAGAAAATTGACGTGCCGTGAACTGGAATGTACACACAACCGCATAAAGGCAAGAAAATGGCCGCAAATCCCGCTGGGGAGGAGTCGTGAAGGTTTGATATAGCTGCACAGATTGCGCTACGTTCTGCAAGAACGCGGTTGTTCTGATGACCGCGCTGTAGACCACGCCAAGTCACTCGCTGTAACTACACGTGTCGCTTGATACTCAGTCACAGATCCTACAGGCTTGAGCTGGTCAAGGGCGCTATACGAAGAAAATTGGCATGCCGTGAAGGAGAATGTACAAACAACAGCATAAAGGCAAGAAAGTGCCCGCCAATCTCGCTGCGTAGGAGTCGCGAAGGCTCGGTATTGTGGCACAGATGGCGCTACGTTCAGCATGAACGCGGTTGCTCTGATGACCGCGCTGTAGACCGCGCCAAGTCACTCGCTGTAACTACACGTGTCGCTTGATACTCAGTCACAGGTCCAACAGTCGTTGCGGCTTGAGCTGGTCAAGGACGTTATTGACGAAGAAAATTGGCATACCTTGACTAGAATGTACAAACAACCGCAAAAGGGGAAGAAAGTGGCCGGAAATTTGGCTAGGTAGAAGTCATGAAGGGTTGATAAAGTGGAACAGATGGTGTTACGTTCAGCAAGAACGCGCTTGCTATGTTGACCGCGCTGTAGACCACACCAAGTCACTCGCTGTAATTACACGTGTCGCTTGATACTTAGTGACAGATCCTACAGTCGTTGCGGCGTGAGCTCCTCCCTGAGGTCATTGACGAAAAGAATTGGAATGCCATGGACTAGAATGTACAAAGAACCGCATAAGGGCAAGAAATCGGCCGCAAATTTCGCTGGCTAGGAGTCGTGAAGGGTTGTTAAAGTGGCACAGATGGCGCTACGTTCAGCAAGAACGCACTTGCTCTGTTGACGGCGCTGTAGACCACGCCAAGTAACTCGCTGTAACTTCACGTGTCGGTTGATACTCACTCATAGATCCAACAGTCGTTGCGACTATAGCTGATCAAGGACCTTATTGACGAAGGAAATCGGCATGCCGTGACCTAGAATGTAGAAACAACCGCAAAGGCAAGAGACTGGCCGCCAATCTCGCTGTGTAGGAGTCGTGCAGGCTTGATATAGTGGCACAGATGGCGCTACGTTCAGCAAGAAGCGTTTCCTCTGTTGACCGCGCTGTAGGCGACTCGAATTCACTCGCTGTAACTACACGTGTCGTTTGATACTTAGTCACAGATCCAACAGTCGTTGCGGCTTGAGCTGGTCAAGGGCGTTATTGACGAAGAAAATTGGCATGCCGTGAACTAGAATGTAGAAACAACCGCATAAAATCAAGGAATTGGCCGCAAATCCCGCTGCGTAGGAGTCGTGAAGGCTTCATATACTAGCACAGATGGCGCTACGTTCAGCAAGAACGCACTTGCTCTGTTGACGGCGCTGTAGACCACGCCAAGTAACTCGCTGTAACTTCACGTGTCGCTTGATACTCAGTCACAGATCGAACCGTCGTTGTGGCTTGAGCTGATCGAGGACGTTATTGACGAAGAAAATTGGCATGCCGTGATATAGAATGTACAAACAACCGCAATAAGGCAAGAAATTGGCCGCAAATCCCGCCGCGTAGTAGTCGTGAAGGCTTGATATAATGACACAGATGGCACTACGTTCAGCAAGAACGCCGTTGCTCTGTTGACCGCGCTGTAGACCACGCCAAGCCACTCGTTGTAACTGCACTTGTCGCTTGATTCTCAGTCAGAGATCCAACAGTCGTTGCGGATTGAGCTGATCAAGGACTTTATTGACGAAGAAAATTGGCATGCCGTGGACTTGAATATACAAACGATCGCATAAGGGCAAGAAATTGGCTGCAAATCTCGCTGGGTAGAAGTCGTGGAGGCTCCATATGGTGGCACAAATGGCGCTATGTTCAGGAAGAACGTGGTTGTTCTGTTGACCGCGCTGTAGACCGCGGCAAGTCACTCGCTGTTACCAGACGTGTCGCTTGACACTCAGTCGCAGATCCAAGAGTCGTTGCGGCTTGAGCTGATCAAGGACTTTATTGACGAAAAAAATTGGCATGCCGTCGACTAGAATGTACAAACAACCGCATAAGGGAAAGAAATTTGCCGCAAATTTCGCTGGGTAGGAGTCATGAAGGCTTGATATAGTGACACAGATGGCACTACGTTCAGCAAGAAGGCGGTTGCTCTGTAGACCACGCCAAGTCACTCGCTGTAACTGCACTTGTCGCTTGATACTCAGTCACAGATCCAACAGTCGTTGCGGCTTGGGTTCATCAAGGACTTTATTGACGAAGAAAATTGGCATGCCGTGGACTTGAATATACAAACGACCGCATAAGGGCAAGAGATTTGCCGCAAATCGCGCTGGATAGGAGTATTAAGTGGTTGATAAAGTGGCACAGATGGCGCTACGTTCAGTAAGAACGCGCTTGTTGTGTTGAAGGCGCTGTAGACCACGCCATGTAACTCGCTGTAACTTCACGTGTCGGTTGATACTCACTCACAGATCCAACAGTCGTTGCGGCTTGAGGTGATCAAGGACCTTATTGACGAAGAAAATTGACATGCCGTGAACTAGAATGTACACGCAACCGCATAAAGGCAGGAAATTGGCCGCAAATCCCGCTGGGTAGAAGTCGTGGAGGCTTCATATGGTGGCACAAATGGCGCTACGTTCAGGAAGAACGCGGTTGTTCTGTTGACCGCGCTGTAGACCACGGCAAGTCATTCGCTGTAACCAGACGTGTCGCTTGATACTCAGTCACAGATCCAACAGTCGTTGCGGCTTGAGCTGATCAAGGACTTTATGGTAAAAGAAAATTGGCTTGCCGTGAACTAGAATGCACAAACAACCGCATAATGCCAAGAAATTGGCAGCAAATCAGGAGTCGTGAAGGCTGGATATAGTGGCTAAAATGGCGCTACGCTCAGCAAGAATGCGGTTGCTCTGTTGACCGCGCTGTAGACCACGCCAAGTCACTCGTTGTAACTACACGTGTCGGTTGATACTCACTCACAGATCCAACAGTCGTTGCGGCTTGAGATGGTCAAGGGCGTTATGGACGAAGAAAATTGGCGTTCCGTGAACTAGAATGTACAAACAACCACATAAAGACAAGAAACTGGCCGCAAATCTCGCTGGGTAGGAGTCATAAGTGGTTGATAAAGTGGCACAGATGGCGCTACGTTCAGCAAGAACGCACTTGCTCTGTTGACCACGCTGTAGACCACGTCAAGTCACTCGCTGTAACTACACGTGTCGCTTGGTACTGAGTCACAGATCCAACAGTCGTTGCGGCTAGAGCTGATGAAGGACGTTATTGACGAAGAAAATATGCTTGCCGTGAACTAGAATGTACAAACAAGCACATAAAGGCATGAAAGTGGCCGCCAATCTCGCTGTGTAGGAGTCGTGAAGGCTCGATATAGTGGCACAGATGGCGCTACGTTCAGCAAGAACGCACTTGCTCTGTTGACGGCGCTGTAGACCACGCCAAGTAACTCGGTGTAACTTCACGTGTCGGTTGATACTCGCTCATAGATCCAACAGTCGTTGCGGCTTGAGCTGATCAAGGACTTTATTGACGAAAAAATTGGCATGCCGTGGACTAGAATGTAGAAACAACCGCATAAGGGAAAGAAATTTGCCGGAAATTTCGCTGGGTAGGAGTCATGAAGGCTTGATATAGTGGCACAGATGGCGCTACGTTCAGCAAGAACGCGGTTGCACTGGTGACCGCGCTGTAGACCACGCGAAGTCACTCGCTGTAACTATACGTGTCGCTTGATACTCAGTCACAGTTCGAACAGTCGTTGCGGCTTGAGCTGTTCATGGGCGTTATTGACGAAGAAAATTGGCATGCTGTGGACTGGAATGTACAAACAACCGCATAAAGGCAAGAAACTGGCCTCAAATCCCCCTGAGTAGGGGTCGTGAAGGCTTGATATAGTGGCACAGAAGGCGCTACGTTCAGCAAGAACGCGGTTGCACTGTTGACCGCGCTGTAGACCACGCGAAGTCACTCGCTGTAACTTTACGTGTCGCTTGATACTCAGTCACAGTTCGAACTGTCGTTGCGGCATGAGCTGATGAAGGACCTCATTGACGAAGAAAATTGGCATGCCGTGAACTAGAATGTACAAACAACCGCATAAGGGCAAGAAATTTGCCGCAAATTTCGCTGGTTAGGAGTGGTGAAGGGTTACCACCGATTACTATTACCCACTGCTTAAAGGGACCCTGAAACGCTTTTGACGATTTTCTACAAACGAACTGAGTCGTGAGAGTAGGTCCTTCTGATCATTAATTGACACATCTAAGTGCTCTGCGTAAAGCGTGTAATTTATTATAAGGTTTTAAAAATGCACATCGCTGCCGATCGCAGCGCACTGCTCGGCGGAATTTTAAGCCGCCCCTACCCATATGACCAAAATCACCCATATGACGTCTGTGGGGCGAGCTATCCGATTGGCTGACCAGGGCGCGTGATCGATAATTTTTCCAACTTTATTGTAAACAAATGATCTTCGTAATAGTTGGAATGTTAGTTAATTTGTTTTATGAAAAGAAAGTAGCATAAAGAGAATGCACAAGAACAATTTTTCAGTACACTTAAGCACTTCCGGCACACAGCAAGTGTCGTCTGCTTGTGTTACAACGTACTCCATTTTGACGAGAGCTCCGCGGTCACAGTTGGTCTCAGTCTTTTCGCGAGCACTATGATGCGACTTTGTTGCCTTGTGGACTGCAAACGTAGCGAGTGGCAATATGTCAAGCTGCGACATCGTGTCCCTCTGCAAGGCAGCGTACGAGCGAACTGGCTGCTGCGCATCGGACTACCGCTATCCGATCGGCGCCAGGATTAGCGCGTTTGTGGCCGTCACTTTACACCGGAAGATTACTAACGCAACAGCGTTTCGCGAGTCCCGTATTAGGGCAAACGTAAGCGCAAGGGGACAGGGTCTGGCCGCTTGACTGTGCCGTAACGGGATGAGCCGAGATGAGCCGAAGGGCAAATGTAAATGGTCTGCACGGTGCAGCCACCTGGTGGCATAGAGCGCAACCATACGCTGTAGCAGCAACGAAGCGTATTCTTCTTTGCTGCTGGTGCGTATTTTTTGCAGGAGTGTAATCATCGACACGTTGTTTTTATAAATGTTTAAAATGTTTTACACTTGGTTAGAGCAATATTAGCGCTTTCTTTTGCTGGTTAAGCGCTGCGCCAACAAGTGTCTGGACCGTGTAGACCGATCAGGCCGCTCACCTACGTCTACGCCAAAGTTCCTTCATCAGCTTGAGTTTATGCGTCCATTGATTTGCCGAAATGACCAGCTTGCCTGTGGTTAACGGAATACCAGACACGTTCGGCGCTACGACAGAATGCTCGCAACGCACGCTGCTTCGATAGCTCTCGCTTGGGGTCGACAGCCAAGCGGCTAGCGGAGAGGTCTCGCGCGGGCGGGGGCGGGCTCCAAAACAACCGGAAGTGGACGATGTGACGTCGCATCGTGACGCAGGACCACTGAAGGCGGAGCGTAGCCCCGCTCGCTCGGCGAACGAGTTGAGGAGGAAAAGCGTGGATGGGGAGTAGGGTAACTTCTAATCGCTTGTAGCTCCATTAATACGTAACGCTTCACTTAAATTGTGGTGCGAATGTTCTACTTAAGCTGTACCCTACGCGTCTACAAAATTTGTCCGAATCGCTTCAGGGGCCCTTTAATGATGCCCATAAGATTGTTCATTGGTTCAACACTGAGGTCCTCTTCCTCAGGACGTCCAAGGGATGGCTAAATATGGGTTATTCTTATTGCATAATCTCGAGTACGTCCTAAGGACATTTTGTCACGATGTAGGATGTTTCTGGGGCATTTTATGTTGCCAATCGTCCAAAGTACGTTTGTGGGGCATTAGGTTCTGCATTTACTATATCCACAGGAAGTGCATTTTGATTACGAATTAATAAACATGGGTGCTTTCCTGATAATGTGCTCTAGCAGTGCACCAGGCCTGCTCCATTTTACGTACCATTAACAAAAGTTCGCCTGGTTTTGTGTTGGCTTGTGGGGCAATGATGAAAAGGAACTGCATGGGTCTTGAAGATCCATCACAGTGGTCCAATAAAGCGACTAAACATTTTTGTCATGCAAAAGCTTAAGTACCAGGAGAGAGGCTCGGAATACAGCCACCGCATCTCAATGCATGCTAAAGAAGGCTGCAGTGCAGCTAAGCACTCTGCACATAATTCCTTGCTGCCGTACGGTAATACATTACGTACAACCTGAGGAAACTGTAATAAATTAAAACTAATAGACATGCAAGCTATACTGCTTTGTGCTAAAAGGAACGAAGCTACAGAAGAAAGTTCTGCCGGCTGCTGTATCATTTGACAATCTCATTAAAATACAGCATTTATTTCAATAAACAGCAGCAGGAAGATCACAAGTCCAACTCTCAAATGCATTCAGCAGTTTTAAGTAAAGCGCATTAATGCAAACAAATAAAACTCAATAATTTTATTATACAAGCTCAGCCATTGGGAGTTATGACGCACCGTCGTTAGTAAAAGTTTAAAACAAATGCACTTTAGGTAGCAAGAACATTTAGGAATTCGCAGTGGGGCCACTACGGAAGGTATCATGAGGCTTGCTGTGGGCTCACTTTCGGGGTCGCAGGCACATTAATGCAATATTTGCTGAACAGTTCAGATGTGTTAGCCCCTTTAAGTTACCAGAGCCTTTCTCTAGGCCCTATTTAGTAGTTGCACGCACTAACACGAGTTATGATAAAGATGTCCCAACTAATTAGGCATTAACAAAATTATTTGAGACTAGTTCAGTTGTCATATATAGATGCAAACAGCTGCGTTAAGATCATCCATTTATATAGCAAATGCCTCTGCATCCATAACATATTCTGTAAAAGGTCACCAGAGCAAACATTGACACTTTCGTGTAGTGACGAGACCATTTCGGTTGAGCTGATATATTGCAGATGCACCTCGACCAGTAAAAGAAATTTAAAAGCCGTCTGCAAGGAGGGGGTAACAAATGAAGTTAAGAGGCCTACTGCAAGCTGGCTCAGTTCAGTGGTCGCAGGCACATAAACGCAATATTTGCTTTAAAGTTCGCAAGTGTCTTAGCCATGAAGCAAGCTACTCCGGACTTTCAGCGGGCCTGCTTCAGTGGTGGCACACTGTAAGATTACTAAAGATTTGATAGATACACTGGGCATTAATAAGATTACGAAAGGATCATTTAAGCAGTTGCAGACACTAACATCACTGGAGAATTCACAGGTACAAAAGCAGTTACCAACACCACTTGCTTCAGCACAAAACCAAACTCATTTCACAGGCACTAGAAGTTGTAAGATACTTGCTGTACTTCAGCGGTCACAGGTACCTTGGTGATTACTCAATTAAGTAAAGTCTTGCAGCATGCTCACTTGAACAGTCGCAAACACAAAAATATACTGTATGAGTTCACCCGTTCACTTGAGCCTAGGCTCGACATCACAGTGCTTGCCGATTGTGTCGATTCCCTTTCCATTCTCATTCGTGCCCTCGTCTGCATTGAGGGAATCCCCGCAAACTGCACGATTTCCCGGCTTTCTTGCCATGTATCGCACAGCTTTTTCTAATGCAAATATTATAATACTATAATAATGCAGAGCACGTGCCTTCTAGTAAAAACCGCTATGCACAGGATCTAAATCCTTAAAATGTCGAAAAGTAATCCTCACAAATGTTTTAAAAGTAATCAATGCCGCACAGACTTAAGGTATGTCACGTTTTCGCACGTGTTCATGCACGCGGCCACGCTCTCACTTTCCTACCAAAGCGATATTCCCGATGCCAAAGCCTAGGCAGTAGAGTCGCTAATAGCTATTAGACGTGCCATTTCCAAGCTACTATTTAAAGGCTATCAAGACTTAATATCCCACACGGTTGCACGTGCTCACGCACGTGGCGCGAAAGGACGCTCTGACTATCCTGCAATACCACTACCACCAGCACCATCATCATCATCATCAGCCTGTTTTATGCCCACTGCAGGAAGAAGGCCTCTGCAATCTCAATTACCCCTGTCCTGCGCCAACTGATTCCAACTAGCGCCCGTGAATTTCCAAATTTCATCGCTCCGCCTAGTCTTCTGTAGTCCTCGATTTCGTTTCCCTTCTCTTGGTACCCATTCTGTAACCCTAATGGCCCAACGGTTATCTAACCAGCGCATTACATGACCTGCCCAGCTCCATTTTTCTCTTGAGATGTCAATTAGAATATCGCGTATACCCGTTTGCTCTTTAACCCAAACCGCTCTCTTTCTTTATTTTAACGTTATGCCTGGCAATCTTCGTTCCATCGCTCTTTGCGCGGTCCTTAACTTGTGAAGCTCCTTTGTCAATCTCCAATTCTCTGCCCGATATGTCATCACTGGTGAAATGCACTGATTGTAGACCTTCCTTTTCAATGATAATGGTAAGCTTCCAGTCAGGAGCTGGCAATGTCTGCCGTATGCGATCCAACCCATTTTTATTTTGTGAATTTCCTTCTCATGATCAGGGTTCCCTGTGATTAATTGAGCTAGCTAAGCGTACTCCTTCACAGACTGTAGAGGCCTATTGGCGATCCTGAAGTCTTGTTCCTTTGTCCGGCTATTTATTATTATCTTTGTCTTCTGCATATTAATCTTCAACCCCACTCTTACATTCTCTCTGTTAAGGTACTCAATCATTTGTTGTAACTCGTCTGAATTGTTTCTGAATAGAACAATGTCGTCGGCAAACTGAAGGTTGCTGAGATATTCGCTGTCGACCTTTACTCCTATGCCTTCCCAGTTTAATAGCTTGAATACTTCTTCCAAGCACGCAGTGAATAGCATTGGAGAGATTGTGTCTCCCTGTGTGACCCCTTTCTTTATAGGTATCTTCCTGCTTTTCTTGTGTAGAATTAAGGTAGCCGTAGAACCTGTGTAGATATTTTCCAAGGTGTTTACGTAAGCTTTCTGTACTCCTTGATTACTTAATGCCGCTATGACTGCTTGTATCTCTACAGAATCAAATGCCTTTTCGTAATATATAAAAGCCATATAGAGAGGCTTATTATATTTCATAACCTGATGAATGACATGGATGTTATCGATTCTAGAGTATCTCTTCCTGGAGCCCGCCCGTTACCTTGGTTGAATAAAGTCCAGTGTTGCCCTTATTCTATTGGAGAATATTTTGGTAAATGTTTTATATAATACTGGGAATGAGCTAATGGGGCTATAATTTTCCATTCTTTAACGTCGCCCTTTTTGTGGATTAGTATAATGTTTGCATTCTTCCAGTTTTCTGGCACCCTTGCAGTCACTTCATATAAACAGTTGTTAGTTTTCCAACCGTTATGTCTCCTCCATATTTGAATAAATCGACTGTTCTTCCATCTTCTCCTGCCGCTTTTCCTCGTTTGATGCTTTGCAAGGCCCTTCTGACCTCATCGCTAGTGATAGGAGGAGTTTCTGTATCCTGTTCATTACTGATGCTAATTGAGGTATCCGGACCCCTCTGGGTACTGTACAGGTCAGTATAGAATTCTACCGCTGCTTTTACTGTATTTTCAAGATTGGTAACGAAAAAAAAGAGAAATAAGGAAACTACCCAATTATTATTTAAAGGCTAAAAAAAGTGAGCAAATCAAACACAGAAGCAAGCTGAAAGCATGCACAAGAAACTTATGATTTCGTCGCCGCCACGCAACGCAGTGAAAACACGTCCATCCACCACAAAACCATGGCTATCCGGATGGATGGATGGTTGTTATCAGCGTCCCCTTTGGAACGGGGCGATATCCTGTATCGGTATCCCGTTGCGCCACCAAGCTCTTGCTATTATAGTGCCTAATGTCCTACCTAGCTTAAACAATAATAAAAAAAAACAAGCTGACCTCCCACAACCAAATTTTCTGATCCCCTATGGCGAAGTGTGATTTTGTTCATCTCCGTTTTCGGTCGTTTCTCTACCTTTCTTCCACCATCCACTTTTTGTTTAAGCAGCGCCATCTGTCGGGCCCCCGGTAAGTTCCATGCGCTGCCGCTTCTTATTTTTGCACCACTGTGGAAGGTACAGTTTCCGTTCTCTAATGTTGGTTCTTTGTTCTATGAGACAGTGGCTATTCGACTGGGTAAACGCAGTCACTGCTCTGTGCTACGGCAGTGGTTGCAGCTGTTGCAGAGGTTGCCGTACTCGGCTTTCTCTACATTTTTGGAGAGCGTAGGATAGGACACGATTGATTCGGTTACGCCTTGCGGTAGGTGGTAATGCGTGGTAATGTGCAGCTGTTCCGGCGCTCCTCCTACCACTTTGTAGCGTTTCCATCCCATATGCTTGTGAAGTTTCGGTCGTTCATTGCAAATTCTCCATTTACAGTCTACATTGGGAGTTTGATTCTGAGTGCAGCAGCTCCGCGTTGCTGGCTGACATGTCTTTTCGGAAGAGCGTGGGCAGAATGCAGCCGTGGGAGAGACTTCCGCAATATGATGACGTAGTACGTGTTGGATTGTGTTCTTCTCGCATATGGTCGGTATGGCACGTCCCGTCGAAAACATCCTTCGGACGTCCATAGGACTAAGGTTTGCGACTTTCTTTAGATCCCATAAGTTCAATCGTGTGGATGTCCGAAGGTTCTCTCAAATATGACATCCAAAAACTAATGTCCTCATGTTATCCACTGGTCATCCCAACCGGGACTTGGACGTTCGGATCTAATCGGGATGTCCAGAGGATATTCGTGGTCCAATGGGTACTACGCCAGTAAATTGAACGAGCACAAGGGTGCGTATGCGAAATTTCAGAGACTCTTTCTCGAAAGACATTTCGGATTACTTTTGCGGTGTGCGACAGACTGTGTTCGAGAACGATTTCATGTTGATCGGTAACTTTCGAGATGTCGCAAAGCGTGAACGTGATGCGGTTTTTACAGCTACCCTAGCTCTGGGCTTAGCCAGCTGCTTAACTTAGCTGCGTCAAGGAGGCACTTATGGCATCAATCATTCGGTGTGGCCGGTGGTCGCTAACAAGCTATCGGCTTCTTTTCCGCGCCTGCGGGAAGAACCGAATAGGCGGTTAATATGTTGCGTGGGCTGGTATGAGGAGGCCGCGTGTAGTGTGTACTGCCGAAGACAAGCTGCTCGCGAGGCCTAACTTCGGGACCACAGGGGTGAGCGAGAGCGGTGGGCGGCACGAACCAGCGAGAGCGTGCTGACGAGGCTGCCCGTAACCGACGTGCTCGAACGGAAAGCCCCGCCTCCCCCTCCCCAAATTGCGAAACGGTTAATGCGGCGCAATGACGGAGATACCACGCTCGAAAGGCTCCCACTTACAGTGGTGCGGATGCGCTATTCCGCCGAGACTTCGTGAACAAAATCTGACTTCAATTGTCGTGTGTGTGCCCGATTGTGCTTTGAGAATGACTTATCGGTGATTGCGAACATGCGTGAAGTGACTAAACGCAACAGCGCGATTACCATGTTGTTGCGTACCTTTGGTGAATGGAGCGATGTGGCGTTGCCCCAACAGTGATATTTGTGTAGTTCTTTTACAGCTCCGCTGGTAGATTCACGCAGTGGAATGGCTGCGATTTTCTTTTTTTGATGCGCAGCGTGCAACAAATATTCTTTGCTGGGGTGATCCGAAATTCGCGCATACCATCGTGGTATTTTGACAGATGCCACGATCATCGAAAGGAAAGACGCTGGAAATGCGCACTAAGCAATATAAGTGCTCACCCCGAAATCGGAAGTGCAAGTACTAGCCTAGGACGACCTCCGCGAGACCATAAGGGTACGCGATGAAATGCGTAAAATTACCCCTGCGTCTCAGCCTCAAATGGCCTCGATCTCCCACATCGTCCGTGAAGGAATCCAGCAGTCGCAATGACTTCCTGAACCGCCGCATTCTCAGCCGTAAGCGAAGAACTACGCCGTTGCGTCTGCCTCCATGTTCCTCCTCAGGCCCACGCCAAGGGGAGCGGAGGAAGAAACAAAACTAGGAGGGAGCGTCACGTGATTCCGCTGGCCTTGGTAAGCCAACCTCTTCTGAAGTCGCCCTTCTCGCTCTCATGGGCCTTGTTCTCCATCGAGTTACTATACTAACTCTAGAGGACAAGCTACCCATAGAGCGCATGCATTAAAATCGGGAACCGCAAGAGCGCCGCCAAGTTCCTCCTACGCTGATGTTGCCAGCTCCTGAGACGCTTGCTAGACTTGTCGACAGTAGTCAGTTTTAATGTGGCAACCGATAGCTTCTGTAGCAGTGGTAGTAGCGTAGTAGCGTCTCGCTTGTACTGGTGTGATGTGGTGTGCCTGCAGCAGTGTATGGGGGCTTTATAAGTTGGTTCATCGTTACGCTGCCTTAAAGGAATGGGTCTAGAGGACGTTGTAGGTACGTTTGTTCGCACCACGTCTAATCCTCTGCCCCCCCCCCCCCGGGCACGCACGCACGCACGCACAC
This sequence comes from Dermacentor variabilis, assembly GCF_050947875.1. Taxonomy (NCBI): domain Eukaryota; kingdom Metazoa; phylum Arthropoda; class Arachnida; order Ixodida; family Ixodidae; genus Dermacentor; species Dermacentor variabilis. The sequence continues at coordinate 16,077,628 of NW_027460280.1, forward strand.
ACACACACACACACACACACACACACACACACACACACACACACACACACACACACACACACACACACACACACACACACACACACACACACACGCACACACACACACACACACACACACACACACACACACACACACACACACGCACGCACGCACGCACGCACGCACACACACACACAATCACTTTTCTTCTATATGTATACATATCCCTTCCCATGACGGATTGACCAGTTCAAGGTGTCAACTTGTCAATAAAAAGTAACTGTCATAGGCAGTACTGTAATAAAGACAATTCCACGATGATATTACTTACTTTTTTATTTTAACACTAAGAACTGTACGTAAAACCTCATTTTGTATTTGTCAGAGAAGCATAGGCCTTTTGCACATCTGAATATCACAAGCTTAATCCAGCGTGCAATGCACAAAGCAGCTACTGCAGCATGAACTGCAGCATAGAGGGCCACACAACACATCCATAATTAATGGTGAAAACATAGAGGGAAACTTCAAAATACGCTCTGTAGTGCTGCAAAGTACAACATATATTGTATGTGAATACTAAGTGTTCAAAAAACCAATGCATCAATGTCCCATTTGCCTTCAAGTTTATTATCAAGCTTATTATCAAGTTCAAGTTTATTGAAGTTTATTATGAGCATAGGTACAACAGGAATCTGCTGACACACCCGCAGTCAAGGTGGCTGTTCGAGGCGTGCTGGCTGCTTCAGCGTAAGAAAAAGAAATTGGGTGAATGTCGACACCAGTGCCACTACTTCTTGCCTCTGACCTGCACGTGCCTCCACGGTATATTTGTTGGTGGAGTCTACTCACGTGAGCTGGCGTGGCGAGGTGTAGGAGTCATCTGAGAGAAAGAGTATCGTTTACATGGAGAAGTGGCTGTTTCCATTGCCTGTCGCATTCCCTGAACTGCTTCCTTGGCGACTTGGGTGACAAACCCGTTGTCAAGATGGTTGTTAGTGCTGTGCTGACTGCCTAAAGGCAAGAAAAAGATAGAAATTGGATGAATGTCAATACCAGTGCCATTGCTTCTTGCCTCTTACCTGCATGTGCCTTCACGTTGTCATGGCTTGCGGAGTCTGCACAAGGGAGCTGCTATGGCTAGGCGTAGGCTTTGTCTAAGCGAGAAGCAAGGCCATCTCCCCCCCCCCCCCTCAAATGGGGAATTATGGAAATAAATACAGTTGTTATGTCTGCTTGCACTGCTCTTGCCTAAAAGTTTTCAAGGATAGTGTCCAGAATGGGGCACCAGTGCTTTGACTGCTTTAAATTTTTACCTGCAGGTGTTGCTGTGAGATCATTGGTACCCACGAAACACGGAAGCAGCTAATTGAGGTCTAAAAGATGTCTTGAACGGCTAATTCAAAAGTGTAGTAGCTGTCTTGATCAAGACATTTTGTAACCATGAATGTCTAGAAGTACTTAACGAAGCCCTGCTAATGTTACGCTAAAGGTTCGCCAATGGACAGCTTACAAGAACAACTGAAGACTTCTATTAGACATTTCCTCAAATTTTTGCGGCAGCTGTTACAGTAACAGGAGGTTTGGCCACAGTTTCAATTAATTTTAAACGAGGCATGGACATCAGAAAAAATATTTTATATTGTCGAATAGAGTGATTCACTGGTAGTTTTTTCAGATGTGAACCATGGTAATAGTGTAGTAGAGCCTCAATGGTCAATTAGTGCCTTTTACTTTGACCAATCAATTGCATGACGCCTGTCAGAATTATTTTGCAAATAAAACAATATCTGTATTGTATGCTCATACCATGCCAATGTTCGCCCATTGACCTAAACAAGAATATTTCTGCATGAAACACGTCAATATTGACAGAACTTCGCCCTGCTGGCTCTCCACCGAATTGAAATAGTTTCTAGCAGGGAAACATTTTGTCAGTGATGCTGCAGTTCAGGCAAAAATTACATCTTTTTTTCAGCTACAGGGGCAGGATAGCCTGACACAACTAAACGAAACAGAACGTTGTGCTGAAATGAATTGTTAAGAAAGGAAGGATAGTTCACATCTGGAAAAACACTCTGCGAACCACTCAAACTAACAATATGAATATTATTTTTCTGATGTCCATGCCTCATTTAATAGTAAATTGTAACTTACTTTGTGGGCGCCCCTTGTTAGGTAGTGCCACATGCTCGCACAGCATCACGCAGAAATAATGGCCAGTTCTTTGGTATACCACCCATTAGTGAATTACTTGTACGTTGCATCTTACCGGAACTGAAAGATAAATCATAATATGCTGTTATTTTTTTTAATACAACATACGGTGAGTTTTTCATTAATAAAATCTGGCTGCATGCAGCATTGTAAGACTTGGTGGAGGCATTTGAAGTGGTAGCCGAAAATATTAAGAGTCATCCTTGTCTGCATGGATGCTTTCAATTTCTAAATGCAGTGGTAACTGTCACTATTAGTGCAAGGCCCCCACAGCTATGCGGCGAGTGCCATAGCTCTACATTGACTTTTTCCTTTACTGCTTCACAAGGTGTCTGATGTGTACACATTAGAGGTGATCCATTTTTTTATTGACCCCAGCGTGAAGAGAGCACCATTAAAGTGCTTTTTTTGCGTGGCTTGTTTCTTGGTTTGTTTATGAATTTATGAATCAGCAGTTTCATGATGCTAAAGGGACTCATGTAATGACAATAATCAGCTTTCATTTTGCAGAAAAACAACATATTTCCTGATCCATTGTTTGCTATCCCATTCCTCGCATAATTTCACTGAGTAGTCTACCTATATTTGTTTGCTCGACCTCAACTAAAGAGTCTTGTATTTTAAAATACCACTGTCTCCTTAAAATCATTTGACACTTCTCAATTTCTGTACCATGAGCTTCTGATACTATGCATTCACCATTTTTGCTTGTTGATTCTCAATAGAAATGGGTGTTTAATTTAGAGGTTAAATTTTACCTTTGGAACACACAGAAGGGCTTGTCATTGCATATCTGCATAACAGGGAAACATGTTTCATTGAACATTTGCAAAATCCAATAGAAGATTTATGAATGCAGCTTGCAGTTTTATTTGACTGAATGAGCCATAAAAGTAACTCACCTCACTTGGAAAATAAAGCACATATTAGTGTGATGTACCACATATGTTACACTAATGTGGTGGTTTCTCTTCCTTACACAGCAAAATAATCGGTGTGCTAGAAAAAAATTATTTTTGCAAATCCCTCGTACACTCTGATTTAAGAAAAATGAGCTGGAGCTGTCCACATGATCTACTTATTTGACCTTCGAGTATACGCAACAAAAATTTGTCCCAGCTGCTTAGTGGTATTTGAGATTATGCCAGTATTGCATATGTGCGCGTTGTCTAAAATAATTGAAATTTTAAAATGCTGGTAGGTATCTGATGTGCATATATGCAGTTTATGGATATATGTAAAAGACTCAGCATCAAGCGCAAGTGAACGTTACCACAGGCCCGGAGTGCATCGTGCAAATAGATTCGCTGCGTACATTTGTAACCAGAAAAGATATGTCACATGAAATCACATGCAAGGACGTGTTGCAAATATTGCACAGTTAATAAAACGTCTACGCTATTATTATGTAAATTCATGCAATTGATTTCGTCCGTATTATGAACTCGCCTCTTGATTGATTCCTGGCACAGAAATACTCGGCATCAGGCTGTTTTTCTGCTGCGGCCTTTGTAAAAGCATGATTTTTCAAAGTGCAACGATTAAACATATTCTATAACTTGCTTGTTGATTCGTCCATACAATTCCCATTGCGTTGAGCCACCTGTCCAGCAATTCCCTATTACTGAAGGGAAACCTGCAAATAAATCGCGCATTCATCTAACTCAGGCGTGCAGTTACAATCTTGGCAATGTAGGGAAAGATTAGAAGGCTGTCCACCATCTTTCCCTACATTGCCAAGATTGTAACTGCACGCCAGAGTTAGACGAATGCGTGATGTTGTACAGGCACAAGAATGAAGATACGCGTCTTATGGTAGAGGCATGGCATATCTATAATGGTGGAAGTGCATGCGTGAGTCGACCTTCGATTACTTTACATAAGCAAGAGCTTAAGTGCCTTAACAGTTATCTCTCATGTAGACCGGCACATGTACCCGACTGACCCATGGTGATACCATTCATGAGCTTGCGCAGATCAGTTTTGTGTCTTCTTTCTTTTCTCGCCTCAGGGCTCCCTTCAGTTGATAGTCGGCGTTCGTATTGTCCACTCCTCTACTCTTGTGTCATGTCTGCACGCCTCACCTCTTTTTTGCATAATGAATCCTCACCAACTAGCTCAGCTTTCTGTCGTTCTAAGCCTTGGCGCCTGTCTACTGCTTGCTTAAGCGGCGAGCCGCGTGGTAGTTGGGTGCGTTATTTGACGGACATAACACAGGCTCGACTGCTTCACACACTTGAATTCCTTCGCACAACCTCGGCGTGCTTTCCCCACGCCTACTATGTGCCCATTCCAAAACTCCCACAGCCGACGCAACTAAAGTGAGCCGACTAAATCTACCATTTGCCTATCACATGAGGGCCCCATCACCCCATTCCTCTAAACTTTTCATGACTAGACTTCAAGATTGTCATGTGACGCTCTCTCTTAGTTTTTCTTCTCTCTTTTCTTTGCAGGAAGGTTCGTCCAGCGGCCCACATGTCGCCAAGAAACGGGCGCGCGCCTCTCGTTTCGCCACAGCCTTCAGACCATGCTTCAAACACTCGCGGGGTATGGGGAACCACGGTCGTTGTTTCGTGTTTCTTTCTGCCATAACACATAGCCAGGGACGGAGGCAGACGGAGGAAGGAACACTTATTGTCAGTGCCTATGATGGAGTGTTCTGCTTTCACGGTATCCAAGGAAAATGTTATGAAGAAATACTTGCACGAACTAAAGAAGGATGGACACACATGAACCGGCTACAGACCGTCTAGAAACCATTCCATGAGCTCAAAAAGACGTCACCGCTATAAATGTGTGTTCTCAAACAAAACGCTCCGCCAGGTTAAAGGGTGCGCTTCATACCTACCATGCATGTCGAGCACCCATTTGCTGATTGAGTGTTGCGTGATGACACACACTTTCGTTCAATATATCTGCAGGCAGGCTGCTTTTGAGTGTTCAGCGAGGACATGTTGTTCTGAAAGAGCATGCCGTTCAAGATAATACAGTGTGTTGACGAAGGCTGCCTCTTCGGACGTGACCAGCACAACTTGGAAGAATAAAGAAGTAAACAACCAAGTATCAGCTGATCTGAGTGACACGTATGGCGTATTAATTAGCTTTGTAATGCCGCCAGTGGGTGTGTAGCGTATGTTGCACGGAGGCATTCTGCCACAAAAAGTTCTGGTTATTATTACATTTTGTTGACGCAAGGATATCTAAGGCAAAAAAGTGGGCAAATTACGGTGTTTTATGTGTCAGAATCACGATATGATTTTGAGGCGCGTCGTAGTAGGGAACTCAGAAAATTTCGAGCGCCTGGGGATCTTAACGTGCACTCAATGCATGACATACCGGCATCTTTGCATTTCGCCTCCATTAAAATGCCGCCGCCGCTGCCCGGATTTGATCCCAAGACCTCGTGCTTACAGCCCCACGCCATAGCCGCTAAACCACCATGGCGGGTGGTATTCTCACATGCATACGTTTCATGCAAGGTATTTTTCCTGGGAGGACCTTAACTGATGGTGCATTCGTTGCGACTTACGTGGCTTTGGACGAATTACGATGTTTAATAAATATGGAGCTCGCATAATTATTTCCTCATCGGATTGTAGCCTTGTAAATCAAAGTAAACAGGAATCTCTACAGAGCTTAACATCCTCGCCGATACTGACATAGCAAAGATCAGCAAGACCCAAACATTTTCGAAACATGCTTTGGCAAGGGTCTAAAAAGCGCTGCTTAAATTGGTTGCCCAGAGTCAGCTTTGTCGCTATACAAGGATGTTACGCAAAGAAGCATATTACGAGTTGAACGGGGCCATTGTCACGGGACAGAGTTCCTTAATTATACACGCGCGCACCCACCGTCTCCTGTCATGGTACGAGCACTGAGACGCCTAATAAGCCTACTGGCAGGCCTTTGGAACTATTTTGGAAGTGGCTGTGGCGGTTTAAGCGTTGGTTTCCTCCACCTTGCAAGCATCCATGTAGCTATTATTGTAGAAATTATTGAACACTTCAAAGAACATAAATCGCATGAACGTCAGCTTGATAATCGAAACATTACTCTCTTACAATAAGGGCCGCACGTGTCGGTGCAAAACAATGAAGGGGATTATGTCACCACACCAACGTCAGCAAAAGATTCGCATGACTGCCAGTACAGTTATTAGACTTCTCGGGCCTCATGTGCATCACAGAAGGCGGCTGGTGCCCGCGGTATTAAGCAACACGGACTATGTCCGGTGACCGTGGCCCCTTTACGCTCTTCAGTGCTTGACAGCAATGCTCAGACTACTCAGCAATACTTATGCTTTATTGCATAATATTGCTATATTGCGGCGAAGCTAACTTTAGAAATCCCAATCATACAACGCTGCTTAGAAGCTTGTCATTGCTTGGTGCGTAATCTGGGCGGTATAACGTAAAGCTATTCCAAACTTTTCTATTCCAATTCTGAAAGCAGCCTTCCGCGATTGGTCAAAAACATTTTTGGACCACCCCCACTTCGCCTGTCTGTCGCGCGACGTCACGAAAACCGCGATGGCTTCCCACCTGATATGACGTGTACACACTGATGATGCATCATTGGACCGAACAAAAGAGAAGTAGTTATTTCTGATTCGACCCCTTTTCACCATTATCCCTCGGCTATTGGTCAAAAGTATTTTGCCTGATCCACTTCACCTGCCTGTCACGCGACGTCACAAAGCCGCGAAAACTCACCGCGTCAAAGTGACGTGTACGCATTAAATATGCATTAATATGCCGAACAAAACTGAATTTTTTTTCTGAATAGCCGCAGGCTGCCCCGTAACGAAAGCAATAAAAGATGGCTGCCACCGATCGCTCAGGCACTGGCTAATCGCACATGTCGGAGAGCGTGCGTTTATTTGTGCACAATAAAACTTTTTGCGTGGCCATGTAACGTTTTCGAGCACTTTCGGCACGTTTACGACTTCGCTCTGCCAACTCTTCTTTGCTGCGGATCCGTTTTAGCGGCATTCTTAACCTTCCGTTGCATGCCGCCGCGATTTTCGACCAGCCCCCGCAAGCAAAGTAAGGGAAAGCGGAACAATCGCAGACGCTGGCACTACCCTCTTCATACGGTTATCGATTGTCAGTGTGCTGTCTCGGCCCCATTCAATCTCTCTCCACTTGAGCGTGCTCCTCACCTCTTATCAACCAATTAGATAAGACAAGCCGCTCACTGTAGGCAATTTTATTCGTTTTGAAAGCAAACAAAAGTGACCGCCTATAAACGAGGAGGGCCTTTGATTGGTCTGTTCAGGCAACCGTGTGGATCACCACCCGATGCTTGCGTCGGTGGTTACGCAAATTTGACGTCAGGAGATTGAAAAAAAACATATTGGAATATTTTTACGTTATAGGGCCCCTGTAACGAAAACAGTGGGAACCAAATGCGATAATTTCGATCTTTTCAATGCGTGACGGTATCGTATGATATGAAACACTTTGATGCAGATTGCCTGTCCCGCGCTCTATCGACTCGCCGACGCAAAACGACCAGGACGATGACTCTTTCCTAGGGACAATAAGTGCTGACGACTTCGTTGAACAGCAGTGAGCAGACTCGGAAGTAAGAAGCCTTGTCGAGTCCTTGGAAGGGAAGACGGACATAGTCCAAAGGGCACCTAAATGGGGATTGTTTTCGTACTTCCCTCCAGTCCACGCGAACTACCTTCTGGTTGTGCCTTCAGCACTGCGACCAGAAGTTCTCCACACACTTCCTGACGACCAGATGGCATCTCTGGTTTTGCCGCACGATCGCGAGGATTCAATGGAAGTATTACTGGTTTGAACACGGACGTCGTCCAAGACGTGCCGAGACTGCCAGTGACGCAAGACACCACCTACAAGGCCAGCGGGATTGCTGCGACCGATCGAGCCTAGTTGCCGACCATTTCAGCAGATCGGGATGTTGGGCTCTTTCTGCCGTTAACATCCCGATACAAGTGGATCGTGGCCACCGATTCAGTTATCCGCTACGCCGAAACAAAAGCCCTGCCGAAACGTAGTGCGGCGGAAGCATCGAAATTCTTCGCTTCTTTTACAGCGGAGCTGTCTTAGGCGTGTGTCTAGCGTTTCCTGAGGTGCGTAGGCAAAGACAATGGTGGTGTCTATGGAGCTAAAATAAAGGAGAGTAGATTTTTGTGCTAGTTCGTTTGTTGCAATGACTCAGGTCATACCACTCGACCCACACGGACAAGAAATACGGCAGGACGTGCGCTATCGGTTTAGAACGAGTCGCCGAGAATGGGCGAAGAGTCACCGGCGGCCGTTTGCGCACTGCGCGCAAGGTTTCGTATATCACTTCTCTTTTTCGTGCGGCGGAGTGTACATAGGTCAGACAGGTAGATGCCTCAATCACAGGCATGAGTAACAGGAACATGAGTAAAAACTCAACTGTTATCAAGATGGGCATGTCTCCAAGCACTGTGACGATTGAGGGTGTAAACCACTTTTTAAAGATTGTTCCGTGATGTTTACAAATACGGATAAGGTTACGCGAGAAGTTGTCCAAGCAAGGTTGATTAAAAAGAAGGTGCTAACTGCGTATTCAGCTTTAACTCAGGAAGAGGACTTAGTGTTGAAGCAATGAACGACAATCTTATGGGCGTCATTAAGGAGTGCACAATAAAAGCTGGTGGTAGCTTGCTTAGTCAGGATACCGGTAAGCTATCGCAGGAGACCAAAGATCTGATTAAGAAACGCCAATGTATGAAAGCCTCTAACCCTACAGCTATAATAGAACTGGCATAATTTTCCAAGTTAATCAACAAGCGTAAGACAGCTGACATAAGGAAGCATAATATATACAGACTTGAACATGCTCTCAGGAACGGAGGAAGCTCAAAGCCGTGAAGAAGAAACTAGGAATAGGCAAGAGTCAGATGTATGCGGTAAGAGACAAAGCCAGCAATATTATTACTAATATGAATAAGATAGTTCAAGTGCCTGAGGAGTTCTATAGAGATTTATACAGTACCAGTGGCACCCACGACGATAATGGAAGAGGGAATAGTCTAGACGAATGTGACATCCCACAAGTAACGCCGGAAGAAATAAAGAAAGCCTTGGGAGCTATGCAAAAGGGGAAGGAAGCTGGGGAGGATCAGGTAACAGCAGATTTGTTGAAGGACGCTGGGCAGATTGTTCTAGAAAAACTGGCCACCCTGTATACGCAATGCCTCATGACCTCGAGCATACCAGAATCTTGGAAGAACGCCAACATAATCTTAATCCATAAGAAAGGGGATGCCAAAGACTTGAAAAATTACAGAGTCATCAGCTTACCGTCCGTTGCCTACAAAGTATTTACTAAGGTAATCGCAAATAGAATCAGGAACACCTTAAACTTCTGTCAACCAAAGGACCAGGCAGGATTTCGTAAAGGCTACTCAACAACAGACCATATCCACGCTATCAATCAGGTGATAGAGGAATGTGCGGAATTTAACCAAGCCTTATATATAGCTTTCTTTGATTACGAGAAAGCGTTTGATTCAGTCGAAACCTCAGCAGCCGTACAGGCATTACGGAGCCAGGGTGCAGACGAGCCGTATGTAAAAATGCTGAAAGATATCTATAGCGGCTCCACAGACACCGTAATCCTCCATAAAGAAAGCAACAGAATCCGAATAAAGAAGGGCGTCAGGCAGGGAGATACAATCTCTCCAATACTATTCACAGCGTGTTTACAGGAGGTATTCTGAAATCTGGATTGGGAAGAATTGGGGACAATAGTTAATCGAGAATACCTTCGTAACTTGCGATTCGCAGATGATATTGCCTTGCTTAGTAACTCAGGGGACCAATTGCAATGCATGTTCACTGACCTGGACAGGCAAAGCAGAAGGGTGGTTCTAAAAATCAATCTGCAGAAAACAAAAGTAATGTTTAACATTCTCAGAAGAGGACAGCAGTTCACGATAGGTAGCGAGGCACTGGAAGTGGTAAGGGAATACATCTATTTAGTGCAGTTAGTGACCGCAGATCCGGATCATGAGACTGAAATAATCAGAATTATTAGAATGGGCTGGGGTGCGTTTGGCAGGCATTCTCAGATCATGAACAGCAGGGTGCCATTATCCCTCAAGAGAGAAGTGTATAACAGCTGTGTCTTACCGGTACTTAGCTACGGGACAGAAACCTTCAGGCATGATTTTTTAGTTGTTGTTGAGAATAGATGCCCCTTGCCGTGCCATGATATGGTTGAGCAGTTTTTAGATGTTTTTAGAGCAAACGCAAAAGGACTTACTTTTACTAACGAGCTTCCGAAGGACAGTTCGTTGCAGTTTTTATACCTTTACCTAACACTTAAGAGTGATCACGTTTGCTGCGCGTACCTCCCTCGAGGTGAAAAAGAATTGCTACAATATGACTCAGCGCACTCTAAGACCGTGAAGCATGGAATCGCCCTACTTTGCCTGGAATCGGCTCTGCGCAAGTCATGTGTGCATGTGATGCAGGCGAGTTTTTGCCATCAACTTGAGAGACTTCTGAAAGCGCCCTCAGTCTCTCTTAAATTCCGTGGTCGAGTCCCTCCTACAGAAGCTATAAACTAGCGCTGCGAGTGGGAAAACGCACTCGAAGGAAAGGGAGCGAGTAAAACAAGAAGAAGTACCGTATGTGCACCGTGTGAGCCATAACCTCAAGAAGGTAGCTACCAGATATGGCATTCCGGTTGTCTTTTCGGCTCCCAACAAGTTAGCTCAATTGTGACCCCGGATCACACGCGAGGGGCCGTGGGGCTGCCAGAAGCAGTACGCCAAACTATTCAGGGACTGTGTTAAAGGGGTGGCCTGCGAGATACCCCTAGATTGCGGCAAGTCATACATCGGACAAACGGGACGTTGTATTAATGACAGACTGAGGGAGCACGCTAATAGTATCGCTAAGTGTGACAAGGTGCATCTTTCTGCGCACTGTAAAGCTTGTTTGTTGTACGCCATGCTTTGAACAATATTAATTCTTCGCAAAAGTAGCGACCAAACTGCAAGGGAGTTGTTGGAAGCGTTTTATATTAAAAATAAATGGTCTGATTGTGCCAGCGATACATCTATCGTATTATATTCCACAGTAATGTGCTTTATCCAAAGTATGTTATGATGACCATGTTGTATTGTCACACCTTGGCTCCCTGCGCATGAGCGGAAGTTGTTTTTTCTTCCATACGTTTGTTCAGGCTGTCATTAAACAGTTGGTAGTTTGGCGCTTTACTGTCTTCCTTTCTTCTGTCCCTCTTCAATAAATGTATTTTGCGCCAAAAAGTATGCCTAGGGACGTCATTAGGTTTCCCGCACGAAGTGTACAAACAATGTCTAATTAATCGCAGGCAGAAGCTTACGCTGTAGCTTAAAGGAGGCATCGTATAAGCGCTTTCCGACCATAGAGCAAGGCCGCTTCCAAGGTTGCCTGTTTTACGCGCGGCTCAAAAACTATTGTTTGGCGGCCCGTATCGCCACTGAGAATTTGCCTTTGAGCGAAAGTCTCAGTCATGCACCCTCCTCACATCCGACGTCTCAGCCTAGCACGGCGCATCAGTACCAGTTCCGTCTCGTTCGGAAAGACTTATGCGATGCATGAGACAGGCAGCCGAGACCGTGAACTGTTTGATGTACCTCCCTCCAGACGCGACTAGTGAATTCGCGGTAAGCGCTGAAAGTTCTTTCATTTTCTAATTTTCTTTCTTTTCTACTCTACTTTTAAGTGCTTTTCGATTCCAACGGAAATATATCGTGTATCTAGCCGCGTTCATGGCCGCTTGCGTATGGGGGACTTCAAAATCGCGATGATAGAACTATTGAGAAATACTATGCCGTGCCACCTGCGACGATCATCATAACCCGTGTACCGTGGATAATTCAAGCATGTTTTCAGAAACTTCAGATATACTAAATGGACTTAAACTGACTCTACCGACATGCCTCGCGCTGACTTTCTAATGAACGAAAGCCCCCCACCCCCCTCCCGAAAAAATGCAGCGCTAAAGGAGAAAAAGTGATGAGAAGATTTGCAGTAGCACGCAAACAATACGAAATATACAACGTAACGTCAACAGTTGCAAAGTTCACATGATCATTTTTATGAAGTCGTAGTTTGTGGCCAAGTCGTAGTTTGTGACCAGTTATTTCTTGTACATTTGCACTTATATTGGTTTTCGCGGGTTTCTGTTTGTACTTTTGTACATCACGATCAAGTATTCGCAACTGTGAATGGCCGCCGGTACGCCTGCAGGGTTCGCCTAGCCAAGTTCACGGCCGTCTGCGAACGTGCGATTCTGGAACTACGAGATCAGAACCATCTAGGAATCATTTTATATTGAGTTACGCGTCTATCGCAGATAAATCAAAGAAGTTGTTAGGCATGCAGGGCTCTCTGAGCTGTAGTTGTCGGTGATAAAATAGCCTCGCCACCTATGGGATTATCTGACTGAGCAATGCCAATGTTCGGTTGCCATAGTCGGAAGTTCCAATCCCTCTATAAGGATTTTTGACGATGGTGAGCTTGAAATTCACATCCTTCAGTGCACAACATCCACAGGCTTGGAGTGACACCCGTGACCAGCAAAAGATGCCTAGAGTGAGTGGGGCTATACTAAACCAGGTACAACCAAATTAGGAAGGCCCACTAAGCTTCCAACAAGAACCTCCCTCACCAGAACAGGAATTGGCCTTCCTGGTGCAGTATTCGGCCACTCACTCCCGAATGACTAACTCAATTATCCAATGGCCCTCAGTCCCCAGCAGCTGCGGAACTCCTGACCAATGCGGCGGTCAGACCTGTAATGCAGCAGAGGGTGCTAAGAATCTCTGGGTCCGGACAGGCCGCCAATGGAAACTGACCCTTGCAACACCCGAACCCTCTCGAGAGAGGCTAGCTTGGCAGGACTCTTTGAGCAACTATCAGACATTGTTTGGGATATCATCGGCCTTAGTGAGATTAGAAGAACTGGTGAGGCTTACACATTGCTGAATAACGGACATCTCCTCTGCTATAGAGGTCTCCTAGATAAGAAACAATGCGGGGCAGGATTCCTAATACATAAGGACATAGCGGGCAACATTGACGAACCTAATAAAAGGTATAGATTAAATGTAGTACAAGCCTACGCTCCAACATCCAGTCACGATGACGAGGAAGTAGGTCAGTTTGATGAAGATGATGAATTAGCGATGAGAAACGTGCAAACTCAGTATACTGTAGTTATGGGCGACTTCAATGCAAAAGTGGGAAAAAAGCAGGCTGGTGATCAAGCAAACTGGCAACTACGGCATAGATTCTAGGAACGCTAGAGGAGAGATGCTGTTAGAATTCCCAGACAGGAATAAGCTTCGAATGATCAACACCTTTTTCAGGAAGTGTAGCAATAGAAAGTGGACCTGGAAAAGCCCCAATTGTGAAAGAAGAAATGAAATTGACTTCATACTTTCTGCTGATCCCAGCCTAGTGTAGGATATAGAAGTGTTAGGTAGGGTAAAGAGCAGTGATCATGGATTAGTGAGGGCTAAGATTCACCTCAATTTGAAGAGAGAAAGAGAAAAATTGGTCAAGAAGAAACAGGTCAACCTAGAGGCCGTAAAGGTAAAAACAGTCGAAAACAGGCGACAATCCCGCCATGCGGACGCAACTCCTGGAGCTTCCCGACCCCACGCTGGACGACGCCGTGAAGGCAGCGCTGGCAATGGAAGCTGCCGCCAAGGACGCCGGCGAGATTTTCCGTGCGACTGGCTCACCGTCGGCGGTGAGGCAGTACCTGCGGTCACTGTGGTGGTGCCCACTCCCCCTCACAGTGCCAGTTCTCTCAAGCACAATGCTTTACGTGAGGGAAAACTGGGCACCTCGCACGTGTATGCCGAAGGGGGAGGACGAACAGCAAAGAGCAGCAGCAGCCTGATTCAAGCCCACGTACCACACAAGCCCGCGGCCAGGGTAGCCGTCGCAAGAGTATGCGGCGGGGACGTGCGGCAGCAGGCTCAAGTTCGTCCGAAGCCAGGCTCCACGTCGTGGCGGAGAACCCGCCGATTTTCGACATGTCGCACACAAGCTTTGTACCGTCGTCTGTGCCGCCGTGGAGGCTGACTGTCAAAATCTGCGGGCACCCCATTTCCATAGAGCTGCACACAGGGACCAGCGCGTCAGTAATGGCCGGAAAACTCTTCAAGCGCACTTTCCCCGGCGTGTCCGTCGAGGCTTCGGGCGTGATGCTCCGCAGCTACTCCGGGCAACTCTCCCAGGTCCAGGGTCAGGCACAGGTCAGCGTTCGCTTTGGCGACAGGGAGGCAACCCTTCCCCTTTACTTAACGAAGAGGTCGTCGCCGACGCTGCTGGGCCGAAACTGGATTGATGCACTGGGCGTTCGTCTGCCAGAGTACCCGGAGGCCAGCCTGCATGTGATGCAAGACGTCCCCAGTCTCTTGACCGAGTTCAAGTCCCTGTTACAGCCAGGGGTGGGCACATTTGCCGGCACGACGACTGGCATCTATGTACCTGAGGGAGCCCGGCCGCGTTTTTTCAAGCCTCGCCCACTGCCGTTCGACCTGAAGGATGGGGTCACTCAGGAGCTGCAGCGGTTACAGCGCGAGGGCATCCTGGTAGCTGTCAAGACATCTGAATGGGCCGCTCCCATCGTACCAGTCCTCAAGCGAGACGGCAGTGTCAGGATCTGCTGGGATTTCAAGGTTACCATCAACCCCGTCGCTACCGTTGAGAAGTACCCGCTACCCCGGATTTAAGATCTCTGGTCAGCATTGTCCGGTAGACAGAAGTTTACCAAACTCGACCTCAGAGATGCTTACCAGCAGCTGGTGCTCCAGGATGGCTCCCGGAAGTATGTCACAATATCGACAACTTTGGGGCTCTTTCAGTACACGCGCTTACCGTTTGGCGTGGCCTCGGCCCCAGCGATATTCCAGAGGGAGATGGACAACGTCTTCAGGGGCATGAGGCACGTGGCGGTGTCCTTGGTTACTGACAGCGACGACGGGGACCACCTGCAGAACCTGCACAACGTCTTGGCACGACTACAGGACGCCGGCCTCAAGTTCAAGCTGGAAAAGTGTGTTTTCTTAGCCTCCAGCGTTGAGTACGTGGGACATGTCATTTCCCAGGCAGGCCTAGCCCCGGCTCCCCGCAAAGTTGATGCGGTGCTCAAGGCACCTAAGCCCCAGAACAAGAGGGAGCTTCAGAGCTACCTGGGCCTCATCAACTTCTACAGGAGTTTTCTGCCGAACCTGTCGCAGCATCTACAGCAGCTCCATCTTCTGCTTCGAAATGGTCAACAATGGGTCTGGAAGAAGGAGCAGGACCAGGCCTTCTAGCGCAGCAAGGAGCTAATCACCAAGACTCCAGTGCTGGTGCACTTCGATCCTGCTAAGCATGTTGTCCTTACCGTAGATGCGTCGCCATACGGTGTGGGAGCCGTCCTCGCACACCGGGCCAAAGATGGCCAGGAACGCCCTGTGTCGTTTGCTTCTCGACGGCTTCATGCTGCGGAGCAACGTTACAGCCAGCTGGACAAGGAAGGTTTGGTCCTCATGCTCGGTGTCGACCGCTTCCACCAGTACCTGTGGGGCCGGAAGTTCGAGGCGGTCATGGACCACAAGCCGTTGTTGGGGCTGCTGGGGCCTGACAATGCAGTTCCTGTGCAGGCATTACCTCGAGTGGTACGCTGGGCCTTGAGACTGGCAGCTTACATTCACCAGCTGGTTTACCGTCCCGGAAAGGACCTGGGACCTGCTGATGCCCTGAGCCGCCTGCCCCTGCCAGAGGTGTCTGATGCTGTTCCAGAACCTGCTGAAGTGTTCATGCTAGAACACGCGTGCCCGGAGGTGCTCTCCAGATCTGCGGTATCTCAAGCGAGCAGCAGGAACCCTTTCCTTTCTCAGGTAGGCAAAGCGGTGTCCCGCGGAGAGGAATTGGTGCAGCAGGCCTATAGCCAACAGGCCACTGAGCTGAGCTTGCAGGAGGGCTGCCTACTGTGGGGTTCGAGGGTGGTGATCCCACAATGTCTTCGGTCCAGAGTTCTGCAGTTGCTGCACGCGGGTCATCCAGGGATAGAAAAGACCAAGATGGCGGCCCGGTCTCATGTTTGGTGGCCTGGCCTGGACCAGAACATCGCTCACTTGGTGCAGAGCTGCCAAATCTGCCAGGAGAATCAGCGAGCCTCGCGTCGTGTGGAAATCACCCCCTGGCCGTTCCCACAGAGACCCTGCTCCCGCCTACATGTGCATTTCGGGGGACCCTTCAAGGGCCATTACTTCCTGGTGGTGGTGGGCGCTTTTTCGAAGTGGGTGGAGGTTCTAACTGTCACCACTCCATCAGCAGGCGCGACCATTGCAGCGCTTCGAGAGGTCTTCGCCGGCCAGGGTTTGCTGGATGTCGTCGTGCCCGACAATGGTCCTGCTTTCGCCAGCACTGAGTACCTGGCCTGGCTGACGAATAACGGAATCCGCCGGATGATGGTTCCGCCGTCCCACCCTGCTTCAAATGGCGCAGCCGAGCGGGTGGTGCAAACCATCAAACACAAGCTCAAGAAGAGACAGACTGGGGATTTCCGGACGCAGATTGCCCTGATACTATTTCAGTACCGGAACACGCCCCACGATGTCACTGGCCGTGGCCCCTGTGAGCTCCTGGTGGGTCGGATGGTCAAAACACCCGTGGACGTCTTGCATCCGGACCTCCAATCCACAGTGCTTTTGAAGCATCTGAAGCAGAAGCTAGCTGCTGACCAAGGGTGCTGTCCCGGGCCTTTGCCAGAGTCTGGAGCTCCAGTTATTGCCAGGAACTTCCGTCCTGGCCCACCCTGGTCTACCGGACAGGTGGTGTCTCCTGCCAGCGCCTCATCGCTGCTCGTCCGAATGCCAGACGGGGTCATGTGGCACAGACACGCCGACCATGTCAGGCCTCGCCTCGGGACCTGGCCAGCACCCTCGACTGCCACTGAGTTCCAGCCCGCCGGAGGACTAGCGGCAGCACCAGTCGCCTCCAGTGAAGCACCACCCACCTCGGAGGCGGTAATGATTGCCAGTGGTGCGGCACCCGTTGGGACCGGTGTCGAGGCCAGCACCAGTCACGAGGCCGACCACTACGGACCCTCCGGATGGAGCGAGGCTGGCTCAGGCAGCACCCGGCGTTGCCACACCCGTTCCCATCAACACCGGTGCCCAGACGGAGTGCTTGACGGTGGAGGCCACCGGACCGTTACTCGCCAGGATAGCAGGCACCGTCGACCCAGCAAGGGTGGAGGCAGAGCCTCATATTTTGAAGATAGACGTTTGTTTTTTATTTAACAAACTGGGGGTAAGGGGGTGTAGCAAGCATGTGACGCCCCCTCAAGCATAATGTTCGTTCACCGCCAGGCTCGGTGGCCTGCTAAGCTCGGCAGGCAACATTGGTCACCGCAGCGCAATAAACACCGACGAGCACGGCTGCTCGGCGGTCAGTCATCGTTCAGCACCACCACGCTGTGGAGCATCCATCCAATGGAGGGTGCCACAAGCCCTCCCTTGTTCACGACCCGGGGTGGATCGTGACAATTCAGGCTGGTACTTGCAAACAAATTTTATTTGTTTATTTTGCTTTATTTATTTATTACAAATACCTACAGCGCCCAAGTTGAGCATTATAGTAGGGGGTTAATTAGAAACATAAAGGTCAAAGATTGAACTTCGCGAAAAACGGCATCATATCGGCTATGGTATTAAAATACAATCATCATAATTAGCCGAGAAAGACAACACGTTAAATGCTAACAACATGCGATTATAAAATTTGTTACACATTGCATAAAACGACACACTGGAAATTTTGTCTAAAACAGATTCATGTAAAGTTCTCTATGGCAGATGAAAAATTGGGTGCAGACAGTACCTCATCCGGTAGCAAATTCCATTCTGCAATCGTTCGTGGAAAGAATGAAAACGTAAATACATTAATACGACTTTGGTAGGCCTTTATTTTCTTGGAATTGTCGCGTCTCTTAGACTTATAATGAGGTGACCTTAAATATATGTTCTTATCGATTCCTGTGTTACCGCTGTTAATGTTGTGTAAAAGCTTTAACCTGATTATTTTTCTGCTTGTGGACAGCAACTGCCACTCCAGATTTTCCCTGATTGGCGAAGCTCTAATTTTGTAGTCGTAGATGCACGTGACGAATGTTGCAGCCCTTTTCTGAACACGCTCTAACTTCAAGAACTTTTGTCAAGGGGTCCCATGCTGCGCAAGCGTATTCTAACACCGGCCTAATATTTGTAAGGTACAAAGCTTCCTTCAAAGCTTTGGGCGCATACTTGAAGTTCCTCTGGAAAAGGTGCAGAAGGCGGCACGCTTTATCGCTTATTATGTCAGTGTGGGATGTCCAGTCTAATGCCGCAGTTAAAGTGACGCTCAGGTATTTGACTTCGTCAACGCATTGCACTAAAACATTATTTAATGAGTATGAACTAGGCGCCTTTTTCTTTTTGTTCGTAAATTTAACATGATAACACTTTGCTACGTTCAAATCCATTTTCCAATTAGCATACCAGGAAAAATTTTTTTCGAGATGAAACTAAAATACACTCGTATGTTCGGCACATGACACAGGATGGTACAGAACGCAATCATCCGCGTACAGTCTGATATTTGAAACGCAGCCTTCATTTAATCATCGATAAATATGAGTAACAGCAACGGCCCAAGACCGACCCTTCAGGCACACCTGATGAAACATTAACCGTTCTCGACATCGCACCGTTCAGAAGCATTTTTTACTTCCGTTTATACAAACTATCTTTAAGCCAACCGTAAAGGGAATCGAGGAGGCCAAGAAATGACAGTTTGTGCAAAAGTAAGTTATGCGGGACTACATCAAACGCCTTTTTAATATCAATAAAAATAGCATCTATCTGTATACTATTGTTAAAGCCGAATGCAACGTCATGTATGAATTCAGTAAGTTGAGTGGTACAGGATATGCGAAATCCATGCTGGGTCTGTATAAAAAAATCATGGTCATCAAGATGCTTAATAAGACCAAAGTAAATAACATGTTCTAGCGTTTTACAACAAACAGATGTCAATGACACCGGTCTGTAATTGCTTGCCAAATCACGACAATCACTTTTAAATATAGGAGTTAGATTGGCCATTTTCCAGTCACTAGGTAATATTAAGAATTTATTGACTTCGTAAATAATTGAACCAAGATAGGAGCAATACTGTGGGAACAGCGCTTCAAGACGTGATTTGATATACCATCCGGACCATGAGCAGAATGAGGATTAATGTTGCACAACAGAGCCCTAATTCCAGCGTCATTTAAAACGATGTCATGCATTTGAGGTAATTGTTCGTGAAATTCAGGTATCGGAGTATGACGACATGCTGTGGGAGGGAGTCAAAATATTCGTTAAAGCAGTCAGCTTTTTTTGTGTCATCAGTTAACATATAACTTTCATGCCGGAGAGCCGGAACACCAACACTGTCTTTTCGGTTACTTTTGACATATGGCCATAACTTCTCAGGATTACATCTTAATTTATCAGCTAGCGATGATAAGTATGTTCTTTTTGCTGCCTTTAATTCTTGTTTCAAGTTTTTAGTTAGAGTTCTAAGCTTGCCATATAAGTTCTAACTTGGTGCTATCTTGAATGCCTTGTATACTCCGGCCTCCTTTCTTATTGACAGACGCAGTTTTTTGTTAATCCAAGGTTTATCCATTCGACGTCTAGATGATACCACTCTTGAGGGAATGTATTTAGCGGCCAAAGTCAGGATTTTGTCTCTGAACAGAGTCCATAAGCTTTCTATGCTGTACTGGCTGCTGTATGCCAGCAATACGGGCAGTAATAAGTTTAACTCTTCATCTATGGCATTATAATTTCCCTGTTCTTACATAAAAATATTTCTCGGGCAATTCTTGCTAACCTGTAACTTCTTGCACACTATTGTTGCATTTATGACCTCATGATCACTTATTCCTGGTGCTGCCGTAACTGCTTCAACTAAATCATCATTGTTGCTAAACAACAAGTCCAACGTACTGTCCTTAGCTGAACCGTAAAACGTTGTGAAATTTACAAACTGAGCAAGTTCATTGTTCCGTGTTAGTTCAATGAAGGCCGAGCGAAGTGCCGAGGCACTCGTCGCTACAGGATAGCGGTCATGCCATACAACTTCAGGCGTGTTAAAATCGCCCCCAAGTAGAATAGTTTCCGATGATAAAACCGAGAGTGACTGTGCAAGGCTGTGAAATGGTTCTATGCTTGTTAAAGATGGTGGCGTGTAAAACGATCCCACCACAAGGCTGTTACCAACAAAAACCAATATTCTGCGCCAAATACATTCTGGAGAAACATCACAGTATAACGGTACACTTCTTATTCTGTCATGTACAAGAATGAACACACCTCCACCCTGGTGATTACGGTCTTTTCGATAAGTTATGTATTCGGATGGAAACGCTTCACAATCCGATATGCCAGGGTCGAGCAACGATTCTGTCCCGATGACAATATCAGGTTGTGAAATGTGCAGTAGCCTAGAGAATACGCCTGTTTTATTCTTCAGGCTCCTACAATTGATAACGATGACGGACAGGCGATCCGCCGTGTCTCTTCCGAGCCGCGGCCGCTCACGCTTTGTTTGCTACTGAATATACTCCCGCATGGAATCTGTTGTACCATCGTAAATATGTTTTGACCTCATAAGTCATCTTGTTGTACTTCAGCTTATATCTAGCTCCAGAGTTCTGTTCCCGCGCATATGCAATCAGTTTGCTTCGACATCGCCGAATCTACTGGGAGCAGTCCTCACTTAGCGATATTCTACTGCCCTTCAGTTTCGAAGCCGTAGAAAGAAGATGCTGTTTGTCCTTAAATAGTTCAAACTTCACAATAATGGGCATTGGTTTATCGTTATTATACTTCCCCATCCTGTGATCTCTCTCAATTGTTGACGGTTCAACAGTAATAGCCAGTTTGACCGAGCAGACAGAGATAACCTTGCGTTCTGATTGATCCCATGTTTCCGTCTCGTTCTCATCATCTATGTCGAAAAACAGTAAATTTTTCCTACGTGAACGATTTCCGAGTTCATCCTGATTGATGAATACGTTTTGCATAGCTTTTGAGAGCTGGTCATTTTGCGCCTGCACTTCTTCTCTGTCCCCAAGCGCAGACAAAACGGATAAATCCTCAGCTAATCTGGCAACTTTTGACGTTAGATTCACAACTTTGTCTTCGATTTGATTGTGCGCAGTTCGCAGTGTTCTAACTGTTTAATTATTTTGTCTTGACCTGCCAATATCTTTGGTAACGAACGTATTGCTTCCATTAGTTCACGCTCTTGCTTTTCCGACATTGGGCCAGGGTTCTCTTCGACGTCACCAGCTAATCGTAATCTTATTCTAAACAAAAAATATATTGCACCAGCACAGAGAGAGATACCGGCACGAACAAGCACAAACCGCTGTAACGACAAGGTGGGCTCCGGTACCGAGTTTTCATGCATGCTAGCTGGCTTATAACGGTAAAAGAGACCAGCCTGAAGAAAGATCAGATGTGAGTTTTTCGACCGCATTTCGGAATCGGAACCCGAAAGCCTTGTCTGTAGCAGGCGTTTAAATAGTCTTTCATCTAATAGCGAGCGCCCTCGGTGACCGATAGTGACAACTGCTATTACGCTGGGTACTGAAGATGCATGCAGATATGGCCATAACCACCAGTCAGTGATTACAACCGGGCACTGCCCTCCGGGGAAGTCGCTGTTTTCGGTAGTTGTGCACGTGTGCGCAACCACCTATTGCTGCTGTTGACGCCCCATCAATTCATGCAGACCAGGCCACGCAGTCGCTATGTTTCCATTTTGGCATGCGTTGTAGACGTCGCCACATCTTCCCAGCTGTCTTGAAACGAAACCAGTGCCGGACGCTGCTACAACGATCTGAAACAACTGAAGAAAGAGCGATGATGTGAGCGTTTCGACCGCATCTCGGCAGCAGAACCTGATGAACCATCTCGGCACCAGTACCAGATCAAGATGACATAGAGATAATGAATGAAACTGTAACTACGCTGGCTTCAGCCTAGATAAGTGATATAAGTGAAAGTTCAGTGAAAAATAAATGATATTCGAAACTATAACGTGAGAAAGAGTGAAGAAGCCGTAAAATGGACCCAGATTGAAGTCAGTGAGAAAGAAACTTGGCATAGGACAAACCAAGATCTATGCACTGAAAGATAAGCAGGGTAATATCATCAGCAATCTCGAAGGTATAGTAAAAGAAGCGGAATAATTATATACTAACCTGCACAGTACCCAGAGGAGTCAGGATACCTCCATTAGAAACAGTAATGAAGAGGATACAGAAACTCCTCCCATAACTGGCGACGAGGTCAGAAGGGCCTTGCAAGACATGAAAAGAGGAAGAGCGGCAGGTGAAGATGGAATAATAGTCAATTTAATAATAATAATATTTGGGGTTTTACGTGCCAAAACCACTTTCTGATTATGAGGCACGCCGTAGTGGAGGACTCCGGAAATTTTGACCACCTGGGTTTCTTTAACGTGCACCTAAATCTAAGCACACGGGTGTTTTTGCATTTCGCCCCCATCGAAATGCGGCCGCCGTGGCCGGGATTCGATCCCGCGACCTCGTGCTCAGCAGCCCAACACCATAGCCACTGAGCAACCACGACGGGTAGTCGATTTAATCAAAGATGGAGGAGACATAATGCTTGGAAAAACTGGCGGCTCTTCATACGAAGTGACTGGAAGGGTCCCAGAAAACTGGAAGAATGCAAACATTATACTAATCCAAAGAAGAGAGATGTTCAAGAATTGAAAAATTATAGGAACAATAGCTTGCTCCCAGTATTGTATAAAATATTTACCAAGGTAGCCTCCAGCAGAATAAGGGCAACACTGGACTTCAGTCAACCAAGGGAACTGGCTGGCATCAGGAAGGGATACTCTAGAATGGGTGACATTCATGTCATTAATAAGGTTTTCGAGAAGTTCGCAGAGTACAATAAACCTCTCTATGTGGCTTTCATAGATAACAAAAAGGCATTTGATTGAGTAGACATAGAAGCACTCATAGAGGCATTACGTAATTAAGGAGTACACAACGCTTAAGTGAATACCTTGGAAAATATCTGCAGAGGACCTACAGCTACATTAATCCAACACAATAAAAGTAGGAAGATACTTATAAAGAAAGGGGTGAGACAGGGAGACACAATCTCTCCAGTGCTATTCACTGCGTGCTTGGAAGAAATACTGAAGCTATTAAACTGGGAAGGCTGAGGAGTAAGGGTCGATGGCGAATATCTCAGCCGCCTTCGGTTTGCCGATTACATTGTTCTAGTCAGCAAAAATGCTGACAATTTACAACAAATGATTGAGGACCTTAACAGAGAAAGTGTAAGAGTGGAGTTGAAGATTAATAAGGAGAAGACAAAAATAATGATGAATAACCGGGCAAAGGAACAAGAGTTCAGATCGCCACTCAGCTTCTAGAGTCTGTGAAGGAGTACGTTTACCTAGGTCAATTAATGACTGGGAACCATGATCATGAGAGGGAAATTCATAGAAGCATGAAAGGGGTTGGATCACATACAGCAGACATTGTCAGCTCCTGACTGGAAGCTTACCATTATCATTGAAAAGGAAAGTGTACAATCAATGTCTTTTACCAGTGCTGTCATATGGGGCAGAGTCGTGGAGACTGACATAGAAACTTGAGAACAAGTTAAGGACCGCGCAAAGAACGATGGAACGAAGATTGCTAGGCATAACCTCCTATATGAACACAACATTCAAACCCCGGCCCTCAGTCCCCAGCAGCTGCGAAGCAACTGATCACGGCGGCGGTCAGACCAGCGACGCAGCAGAGGGTGCTAAGAATCCCTAGCTCCGGACAGGCCGTCATTGGAATATGAACCTGGCAACGTTTAACGCTAGAACGTTATCTAGTGAGGTAAGTCTAGCAGTGCTATTTGACGAATTAATGGCCAGTAAATGGGATATAATAGGGCTGAGTGAAGTTAGGAGGCCAAAAGAAGCATATACAGTGCTAAAAAGCAGGCACGCCTTGTGCTACCGGGGCTTAGCGGAGAGACAAGAACTAGGAGTCGGGTTCCTGATTAATAAGAATATAGCTGGTAACATACAGGAATTCTATAGCATTAACGAGAGGGTGGCAGGTCTTGTTGTGAAACTTAATAAGAGGTACAAAATGAAGGTTGTACAGGTCTACGCCCCTACATCCAGTCATGATGACCAGGAAGTCGAAAGCTTCTATGAAAACGTGGAATCGGCGATGGGTATAGTGAAAACAAAATACACCATGCTGATGGGCAACTCCAAGGTCAAGGTAGGCAAGAAGCAGGCTGGAGACAAGGCAATGGGGGAATATGACATAAGCACTAGGAATATCAGGGGAGAGTTATTAGTAGAGCTTGCGGAACAGAATAATATGCGGATAATGAATACCTTCTTCCGCAAGCGGGATAGGCAAAAGTGGACGTGGAGGAGCCCGAACGGCGAGACTAGAAATGAAATAGAGTTCATACTCTGCGCTAACCCTGGCATCATACAAGATTTGGACGTGCTCAGCAAGGTGCGCTGCAGTGACCATAGGATGGTAAGAACTCGAATTAGCATAGACCTGAGGAGGGAACGGAAGAACCTGGTACATAAGAAGCCGATCAATGAGCTAGCGGTTAGAGGGGTAATAGAGGAATTAAGGATCAACCTAGAGAACAGGTATTCGGCTTTAACTCAGGAAGAGGACCTTAGTGTTGAAGCAATGAACGACAATCTTGTGGGCATCATTAAGGAGTGTGCAACAGAAGTCGGTGGTAACTCCGTTAGACAGGATACCAGTAAGCTATCGCAGGAGGCGAAAGATCTCATCAAGAAACGCAAATGTATGAAAGCCTCTAACCTTACAGCTACAATAGAACTCGCAGAACTTTCGAAGTTAATCAACAAGCGCAAGACAGCTAACATAAGGAAGTATAATATGGATAGAATTGAACATGCTCTCAGGAACGGAGGAAGTCTAAAAGCATTCAAGAAGAAAGTAGGAATTGGGAAGAATCAGATGTATGCGTTAAGAGACAAAGCCGGCAATATCATTACTAATATGGATGAGGTAGTTCAAGTGGCTGAGGAGTTCTATAGAGATTTATACAGTACCAGTGGCACCCACGACGATAATGGAAGAGAGAATAGTCTAGAGGAATTCGAAATCCCTCAGGTAACGCCGGAAGAAGTAAAGAAAGCCTTGGGAGCAATGCAAAGGGGGAAGGCAGCTGGGCAGGATCAAGTAACAGCACATTCGGTGAAGGATGGTGGGCAGATTGTTCTACAGAAACTGGCCACCCTGTATACGCAATGCCTCATGACCTCGAGCGTACCGGAATCTTGGAAGAACGCTAACATAATCCTAATCCATAAGAGAGGGGACGCCAAAGACTGGAAAAATTATAGACTGGTCAGCTTGCTGTCCGTTGCCTACAAAGTATTTACTAAGGTAATCGCAAATAGAATCAGGAACACCTTTGACTTCTATCAAGCAAAGGACCAGGCAGTATTCCGTAAAGTCTACTCAACAATAGACGATATTCATACTATCAATCAGGTGATAGAGAAATGTGCAGAATATAACCAACCCTTATATACAGCTTTCATTGATTACGAGAAAGCGTTTGATTCTGTCGAAACCTCAGTAGTCATGGAGCCATTACGGAATCATGGTGTAGACGAGCCGTATGTAAAAATAGTGAAATATATCTATAGCGGCTCCACAGCCACCGCAGTCGTCCATAAAGAAAGCAAAAAAATCCCATTGAAGAAAGGCGTCAGGAAGGGAGATACGATCTCTCCAATGCTATTCACAGCGTGTATACAGGCGGTATTCAGAGACCTGCATTGGGAAGAAATGGGGATAAAAGTTAATGGAGAATACCTTAGTAACTTGCGATTCGCTGATGATATTGCCTTGCTTTGTGACTCAGGGGGCCAATTGCAATGAATGCTCACTGACCTGGAGAGGCAAAGCAGAAGAGTGGGTCTAAAAATAATCTGCAGAAAACTAAAGTAGTGTTTAACAGTCTCGGAAGAGAACAGCAATTTACAATAGGTAACGAGGCACTGGAAGTGGTAAGGGAATACATCTACTTAGGGCAGGTAGTGGCGGCGGATCCGGATCACGAGACGGAAATAATCAGAAGGATAAGATTGGGCTGGGGTGCGTTTGGCAGGCATTCTCAGATCATGAACAGCAGGTTGCCATTATCCCTCAAGACAAAAGTGTATAATAGCTGTGTCTTACCAGTACTCACCTCGGGGACAGAAACCTGGAGGCTTTCGAAAACGGTACTACTTAAATTGAGGACGACGAAACGAGCTATGCAAAGAAGAATGACAGGTGTTACGTTAAGAGATACGAAAAGAGCAGATTGTGGGAGGGAACAAACGCGAGTTAATGACATCTTAGTTGAAATAAAAAAAAAAGAAATGGGCCTGGGCAGGGCATGTAATGAGGAGGGAAGATAACCGATGGTCATTAAGGGTTACGGACTGGATTCCAAGGGAACGGAAGCGTAGCAGGGGGCGGCCGAAAGTTAAGTGGGCGAATGAGATTAAGAAGCTTGCAGGGACGACATGGCCACAAATAGTACATGACCGGGGTTGTTGGAGAAGTATGGGAGAGGCCTTTGGCCTGCAGTGGGCGTAACCAGGCTGATGATGATGATGATGATGATGATGATGATGATGAACGTTAAGAGACAGAAAGAGAGCGGTTTGGATCAGAGAGCAAACGGGTATAGCCTATATTCTAATTGATATTAAGAAAAAAAAAGTAGCTGGGCAGCTCATGCAATGCGCCGGTTAGATAAACGTTGGAACATTAGGGTTACAGAATGTGTACCAAGAGAAAGGCAACGCAGTCGAGGACGGCAGAAGACTAGGGGGAGGGATGAAATTAGGAAATTCGCGGTTTGCTAGTTGGAATCGGTTGGCGCAGACAGGGGCAATTGGAGATTCGAGGGAGAGGCCTTCACCCTGCAGTGGACAAAAAAAGAGGGTTATGATGATGATGATGGTGATGATGATGATCTCACCAAAACAACAATCACAATGAGGACACACAAAGTACAATGTAAATTCAGTGAAGTATTCAACCAGCATCGTGCTGGTTTCGTGCACAAGACACCAGCGGCTCTACTCTTGAGAGCCACTCGGGAGGTTCCGCCGACGCTTTATGGGTTGCGACCGACCAGTGCATGCTCTCCTGAAAATGAATACGTGCAGGCGGCGCCTCCTTATCAACGTGATATTCTGGACCACCAGATACAGTGGCTGCATAATTGAATCAAAAGATACTCCATCCTCATTATCTATGCTTTGGGTTACACACCGTAACAATACCAGTTAAAAAGTTCTTGGAGGGAAAGGAAAATCTTTCACTGTGGGGGATCACACTGTTTAATTTGCAAGTAGCCAGAGACAATAGATCATGTTTTCTGGCACTGTTGGGAAGGTTTTTTTTTATGGGATGTGTTACAGAGAACAGTAAAGAAAGAATTTCCACTAGACCCCTATGGCATACGGTACTTAAGCGTAGCGAAATTCCTAGTCGAGCACATCCTGCACTGTCATGGTGTGCTAGAAGTGCTCATTAATGCCATCCTGTAGTATTGCCAGACGAGAAGTTACGGGAGGACAACCGCCTACTACCCGTAGACGAATGGTCTAACGGAACACCTGAAGAAGGCCCTCGCCGACACGTTAGCAATGTACTACGTCAACGTCGACCACAAGGCGTGAGATGCTCTCTTTCTGTACGTAACGTTCACTTACAACACGGCTGTGCAAGCAACAACGTAGATCACGCCGTTCGAGCTGATTTACGACAGGAACCCTAAGACGACTCTCAACGCCATGATGCCGCGCGGCCCCGACGAAAAGAATCTCGACGCCTTTCTGCAGCGCGCCTTAGAAGCACGACAACTTGCCAGTCTGTGCATCAAAAACCAGCAAGGAAGGAGAGCCGGCACTTCAATCTTCAACGACGGTTCGTGCAATACCAGCCCGCTGACTCTGTTTGGGTTTGGACCCCGTTTCGCCGACGAAGATTCAATGAGAAACTTTTGCGACGCTATTTCGGACCCTACAAGATCATCCGACTTATTGGAGCTGCGGACTATGAGGCAGTGCCAGACGGCATTACGCAATCTCGCGACCTGAAGTAGTTCGTGTTGTACGTCATAAGCTTTTCTTCCAGCGATAACCAAGTCTCAAACATTGTTTCTTTGTTTATTATTTTTATTTACTACGTGGGATTTTATTTTTACTCTCGTGTTTGCAGCACCGGGAGGATGCTTTCTATAACACGGGACATCGACACGTTTACTTGTCCTTTTTCCGGGGACTGCATTTCACCCGCTAACAACTTAATGTTCTCGCTGAGCGTAAGACGCGCCTGCACGATTTGGAACTTACTGGAATGCTGTCATTGATTACATTTGTTTTCTATGCTCTCGCCGGGCTTTGTGCAATAAAACTGTATGCGCGACCCGAAATTTGTAGTAGTTTCTGGAAGGCACGCGAGCACCAACGATTACGCTCGAACGTTGAACGAGTCATGCGTAAACGCCGACGCTCTTAACCGCCAGATTGCGACGATCGCCGACTGTGGTCGTCGCTATCGTTGTGCTTTGGGTGCCAGTTGTTTTGCTAGACCCAGGTTCGCCCAATAAAGAGTCTTATTTTGTGAAGCCCAGTTCATCGCTACCGTGTTCTTTACCGTCACTACGACGTGACATTATGATAGCCTGTTTCAAATTTCTCGTCTTGAAACTTTCCCGTGTAAATTTAAAGGTTATTTTTCTTGACAGGACAAAAGCTTTTCAATTTGCCAACGATTTCTTTTTGCAAATAATTATTCCTCTCCTCGGTCTCCAGTTCTTCCAGGTGTATCAGAGAAAACGGTCCAGGGCCTTTTCCTTTTTTTTTCGATTTACGTAAATGGCTTACCTTCTTCCATGCAATATATCATCCTAGTAGCAGACGACTGCGTTCTTTACCACATTAAAGTCTGACTTAAACTTGATCCAATCCCGGTGTGTGAAAAAAACAACCTTAATGTGCTTGAATGTAAAAAAAAAGAGAAAAAGAAAAGCGGCGCACGTTTCACTAAATTGCAGACCATCCCAGCAGGCGTACACCATTAATACCGCTGACGTTCTTTCTCGGGAAGCTTTCGATATCTCGGCATCAACCTCGTGTATTTGTCTTGGTAATTTCATGTAAGACAGTTTCGCCGGAATTTAAGACTCGCCACTTAATACA
This sequence comes from Dermacentor variabilis, assembly GCF_050947875.1. Lineage (NCBI taxonomy): Eukaryota > Metazoa > Arthropoda > Arachnida > Ixodida > Ixodidae > Dermacentor > Dermacentor variabilis. The sequence continues at coordinate 16,107,192 of NW_027460280.1, forward strand.
CACTAAACTGAACCACGCCAACGCTATCAGAGATCCATAGCAATATAAAAATATTGCATGCTCGAGAGCATTCAAAATATTGCAGTTAGATTTGAACGGACAGAAACTGGCCAAGTTGTTATTAACCGCAGTAACAAACATGTTGGCGTCTTTTACGTAGCGTTCACCCGCCGTCGTTGCTTAGTGGCTTTGGTGTTCCTAAGCACGAGGTCGCGGGGACAAATCCAACCCGTGGCGAGGGCATTTTCAATAGTGGCGAAGTGCAAGAACGCCGGTGTACCTTGCATTGGGTGCAGGTTAAAGAAATTCAGGTGGTCGAAATTAATTCGGAGTCCCCCACTACGGAGTGCCTCATAAACTGATCGAGGTTTCAGCACGTAAAACTCTAGAATTTAGTCTAATTAACGAGGTGTTAAAATTCTGTTATTGCTTGGCAGAAAAAGGTGAGAATAGCGTAACTTGAAGGAAGAGCGATGTCCCGATGCAAATGCTCGCCGAAGAACCCGCTGCCGAGAAGTACCGCGGCTGCAGTGGAGGAGGAGGGTGGGGGTCGACTGCGCATGCGCGCGCGCGGCGTTGTGGGAATCGATCGCGCCGGCTCCGGCACTCTCGGATGACCGGCCAGGGGCCTCGGGCTGAGCGCAGCAAACGTGAGTGGCGGCAGTCTTTCGACGGCGTGCGCTTCGGTTCCGACTTGTGCGACGCCGTTCTCCTGACCCCTCTAGTGCTCGATGTAGCATGTAATGCTTAGAACCCATCTCCATACAGCGATTTTGCAGTTACAAAAATCAAGTCAATGCCCGCACTGTTCCGAAGCCTTGTTTGATGGGCGGGCAAGAATACAAATCCCCGCTTAAAGCTGCGCATTCCTGCCTATGCTAGAACAGGGCTCTTGCGCCCTATTTGAACTTCTTGAAACCTTTACGTCGAAATACACCCGGGTGCTATTATGTCGGCACCAAATCATCATGTGACGAGGCAGCATCTCAGTCTTACTTTGCTCAAGTGGTGTTTGTAAGGATTGCTGACAGGAGCTTGTCGGTCTTGTGGGACTTGAACACCGTTGTTCGAGATGTTTCAACTCATGGTTTTCGGTGGAATCCATATTGCAATAAATCTCACGCAATGAAGATAATCCTTTCAGCAGAATATCATTAAGAGTGGCACTGTATACGCGATGTGTGTCCCTACCGCGGTCCTCGTCTTCATGATCTACACTTGTGCTTTTCGTTTCGAGCAGATACTTTGAAAAACCTACTGTGACATATATGCCTCTTCAAGTGGAGAGGTGGACGTTACTTGGGCACGACAAAATTCAATGTTCAGAAAGCAAATACGTGATCGCAAATAGACAAGAACATACGACAAATCTCACTTCGTTACCGATTTGATCTTTTATTTTGGGCCGCATGTGATTGTACAATAAGCGAGGTAGTCATGATCTCTAACAGAAGTGTTATAATAGCAGGAATTTCGATTTATCCCTCTTCAAAATGTGCCACGAATCGCGCTAGCCATCCAGATGGCAGTTTTCTAAAACTTTCCAACGCATTAATCGAGCCGAAACTAACTGGAACGTCGATGCTTCTTTTAATCTAATTTGGGGATGAATAGCTGGAAACTGTTGATAGTGCATATCTGCATCACAGCGGTAAAACAGGGCCGCAACCTCGAGACCTCTATTCGCGCTTTGGGCTGCCGTTCAGACGGCTACTGTCAACCAATAAGCCCAACTATCGGTCTTATGGTGATCCCGGTATTTCCGCTAACTGGAAATGACATTATGATTAGCGGCTTCGTTTATATGATTGCATCTCCTGGCCCGAAATCAATAATTAAATGCTTAATTAATGATACATTTTCTTTAGCTACCTGAACATTACGATTTGTCATACAAGTTGGACCGCCTCTGGAAGTGATGTCCTTCCCCTGAATAACCGCACTGTAAGCGACAGGCGATATTAAGATATTTTTTTTGAAATAAAAGGCAAGTGCTGTGCACGCACACACACAGTGGCTCCTCACCGATGCGCGTGATTTTTTAGTGAAGTGGCAAACCAGCATGTGCTGACGGAGGGGAATTTATGTGGGGTAATAACGTTTGCTTATTTCCCGATTTATTGAGCTGCGACATTACTATTTTCGATAAAATCCTCAAAAGAGGAAGGATAAATGAAAGTTTACTTTTGCAGCCGGTGGAACCCATTGCCTGCGTGTGTTAGCAAGTGGGGACGGTTGTGTCCTGGCCATTCGGTGTATTTAAACACACGCGTGTGTTTAACGCAGGGAGCGGCCAGGGTGCGCTACCTTGGTGTGAGGCGGCGACGATTCGTATCCGCTGGCAGTGGGGACGATAAATTTGAGCTAATTACGCGTTATTAAAGGGATTGTGAACGCCGGGCGTTTTGATCCTATCTATCTACTTATGTATGTATGTATGTATGTATGTATGTATGTATGTATGTATGTATGTATGTATGTATGTATGTATGTATGTATGTATGTATGTATGTATGTATGTATGTATGTATGTATGTATGTATGTATGTATGTATGTATGTATGTATGTATGTATGTATGTATGCATGCACGTACGTATGTATGTATGTAGGCCCGCAAATACTCGCAAAATTGCCACGCGATTGGCCGCTCGAGGTACTTTGCGCGTATTCGCGGCCAACTTTCACGCTCAGAAAAACACTTTTATGTTGCAATAATAATAATATTTGGGGTTTTACGTGCCAAAACCACTTTCTGATTATGAGGCACGCCGTAGTGGAGGACTCCGGAAATTTTGCCCACCTGGGGTTCTTTAACTTGCACCTAAATCTCTTTTATGTTGCACGTATTGAGGAACAGGAAGCTGTATTGGGAGGTTCTCAAGTTGCTCTACAATATCCTAATTGACACGTTTATTCTAGTTATATTAATTGAGAAGTTGATGAAGTAATTAGGACTGATGATCTAATTCGGCGGAATGAAAAAATACTTCGAGTATCTCCAAGCGACGGCAAACAACGTTACCTTGGTTCTGTCTAGCTACGCAGCATTTGTATATATTTTAAGCTTGGCCCAAGTTGAATGAAATACCGTGCATATCAGGATATAAATGACATGCATGCGTGACTTGGCATAGATGACATGACATAAATGCCATTACATTAATGACATGCTTGTCATAACATGAATGACATGGATTTTATAACATGTCATATGCGCCATGACATGAATAGCAAGACATACAAACGCAAGTCATTTCATGCCATGAATGACATCGCATGCTTGTCATGGCACGTATGTCATCATATGAATTCTGTCAATGACATGATGCTGTCGTGGTCATTTCTTCAACCCGGTATATGGTGGATATGAAGGACATGCAAGCACGACTTGACATAAATGACATGACATGAATGTCTTCACATGAATGACAAGCGTGTCATGACATGAATGTAGTAAATTGCAAGATATTGATGACAAGACATACATTAGCATGCCATTTCATGTCGTTCTTGTCATGTAATCCATGCGTGCTTCGCCACACATCCTCATATTCAGTTAAAGAAATGATGACGACGCCATCACGTAATGTAATTTGTGTGATTCATGACAATCTCGTCATGGCATGCTTGTCATCAATGAGATGACTAGAAAGGGTTCAACGATATGACGCACATTTCTTAAAAGGGATACTAAGGCAAACATTAGTCAAGCTAAAGTGATAGAGTAATGCTCGAGAACATCTAACGTGTCAATGTTATCGCGAACTTAAGTAATCGAGAGATTAAGGTAAATGCGGGACACGATTTGAGACTTCCCCGGCACATTGAAGTACTAGCCCGATAACGTAAGGCACTCCTCCTTATAATTATGCCACTAGTACTAAACCACTCGTAATAAAGAGATCATTGCATTATAAGACGGAATAAAATGGTCCTTGTTCAGTTCTATTGGATTTCTAGAAGAACTGAGTGACCCTTGAGAACCGGCGCTCGATTGTGCGCGGCCCCTACCGTCGCGCGTTTGCATAGTTTCGTTATCGTGTACTGCTGCGCTGGTTTTGCTGGCTAGTGAAGCTCGCAGAGGACAATTCCACACCGATGTCCCTGCCACTTGACCAACAGCAGCGGCGAATCCATCGCTCTGTCTTGGCTCTCTATAGCCTGGCGTTTGCGTTTTGCGCAAAGAACCGTAGCGCCGCCTGTTGGGCGCCATTTTACTCACCGACGGCCGTGAAGGCAATGATGGCGCGTGCACTGCTCGCTTGGGATTGCGCTAAAGTTATGCGGACCCTTCAGACACGATTTTCAACTTATGTCGTGAAATGATTGGCATAAATTTCATGGTCGTTACGTCAAGCCATGATATCATTCCCATGAATGTCATTACATGCACGCATGCATGCACGGCATGGCATTACCACGAGAACAGCTTGCCGACCCAGTGGACCAACTTGTCTACTAAATTGGGCCAATGACTATATGCTCCTGCTTGTGATGCCGTGATGTTCGTTGGTTCGTCATTCCTGCTTCATCATACGAGCTTCGTAATCCGATTCTCGCGTGCCATCTGCGCTTGAGCCAAGTTCCACGCGTAAAAATATCCCGGCATCTCGGCAGCAGAACACAGGTCGGTGGTTGCATCCGTGCAAACAGCGATTGGGAAAGCGCGTTTCTCACGAGCGCTGATTTCCGAGCGCCAAAGCGCGGCCGCCTCGTTTCTTCCAATGCTGGTAGCTGACTTTCACGGCCCCTCTCGTCGTTACCAGCCCGCTTAATCGAATATCGAGGCCCGCTCTTTCCTTGTGCACATGGTCTCCGAGTACGACAACGCTACATCGAATACCACAATGGCAGCGTCAGCACGGCTCGGCCAAGGCGAGTAGCTGCACTACGCCACTCCTCCGAATGGCTATGAATAGGCGTGGCCTTACAGGTTGTGCTACATCGCCGTCAAGTGACCGATTTGTGTCCGTCAAGTGGTACCACGTGCTGCCGTCAGTGAGCATTCAGTTTCTACCTTTTTTATCTATCTTTTTATCTATTTCTATGCCGCTCGTTCACATCAATTCGACCGTTCGTACAAATAATAAAATCGTGATTACCGTCGTCTTGCTGCTGTCATCGCCAACATTCACTAGCGTTAACTCTAGTTGACTCTACTCGCGTCACAAGGTGGTGAGAACCTTGTGGCTTCATCTATTGCCCCGAAGGCAGTGCGAATTTGCATTCTATAACATAAATTACAATTTGAAATGAAATAACCGACCATATTACATTTCGCTCAGTTTACTGCTTCTTTATGAGTAGCTGAGGACATTGATGCTTCTGAACGATGAACAAGGACGGTCTGTGCTGAACCGTGCGTCGATCTTCCTTGCGCATCTGCACGTGACACGTATAGTTTTGTGCTGCCTGAGGGTGGACAATGGAGTCAAAATCAAGCACATTGTGCCCCACGAATAATTTCTACTACTCGAAGAGGGTTGTACTCTGCTTGGCTAAGCACCAAACGTGCGTTGAACCATAGCACGTAACCAAAAGCAGATTCTGCGTGCCGCTCACAGCCAGCCGCAGTTAACGCGTCCTGTGAAGGTGATCGATTTTGTGAGACCGCAGTTACAATGATTCATGCAGTTGAACTCAGTGATATCGAGGGCGTCGTCGTTTTCCGCTCTCGGTGTTTATGCAGCTTTAGTAGCAAGTTGGCCCAACTGTCACCAGAAGCGTTGATGCCGAGGGGCACCAATTTTCTGCCGCGGCGCTCAACGGGCATGGCCGACTTCAGAAGCGCAAGCATCGCTGCCGCGGTGACCGTAGTTACCCGCACATACTATCCCCAGACTCGCTGGCAACGTGAGCCGTAACAATCTGCTCTTAGGTTGCGCCGATTGAAGAAGTAGGTGGTCCAAGAGTTGTGCAAACTATTCAGCATCCGGTCCCGCCTGCTCCGCTTCAACCATTTATTGCCGAACCGGTAACCGCTATCGGTTACGGTTTACTGTTCGGTTTCAGTTTGACATCCTGATTTGTGGTCCCCAACTTGACCTAATCCTCAATTTCGCGTCCACGCTTTCCATAGAAAGATGTTTGTGCACTCTAGCTGCCTATTTACGTTCGTTTGCATGTTCTCAAAACAATTTTGCTGTACGCTTCCTTGATTTGAAAAGATGCCCGACCCATATGATCCTGTATTCCAGATATCTTCGAGTTACCCCCAAGAAAGTATCTCTGATAACATACCTAATATTAGACAAACATCTTACTAATCATGATCATCATAATCATCAACATGGTTACGCCCACTGCAGGGCAAAGGCCTCTCCCATACTTCTCCAACTACTCCGGTCATGTACTACTTAAGGCCATGTTGTCCCTGCAAACTTCTAATCTCATCCGCCCGCCTAACTTTCTGCCGCCTCCTGCTACGCTTCCCTTCCCTTGCAATCCAGTCTGTAACCCTTAATGACCATCGGTTATCTTCCCTCCTCATTATATGTCCTGTCCACGCCCATTTCCTTTTCTTGATTTCAACTAAGATTTCATTAACTCGCGTTTGTTCCCTCACCCAATCGGTTTTCTTATCCTTTAACGTTACACCCATCATTCTTCTTTCCATAGCTCGTTGCGTCCTCCTCAATTTAAGTAGAACCCTTTTCGTAAGCCTCCAGGTTGCTGCACTGTACGTGAATACTGGTAAGCCACAGCTACTATATACTTTTCTCTTGAGGGATAATGGCAACCTGCTGTTCATGATCTGAGAATGCCTGCCAAACGCACCCCAGCCCATTCTAATTCTTCGGATTATTTCCGTCTCATGATCCGGATCCGCCGTCACTACCTGCCCTAAGTAGATGTATTCCCTTACGACTTCCAGTGCCTCGCTGCCTATTGTAAATTGCTGTTCTCTTCCGAGACTGTTAAGCATTACTTTAGTTTTCTGCAGATTAATTTTTAGACCCACTCTTCTGCTTTGCCTCTCCAGGTCAGTAAGCATGCATTGCAATTGGTCCCCTGAGTTACGAAGCAAGGCAATATCATCAGCGAATCGCAAGTAACTAAGGTATTCTCCATTAACTTTTATCCCCAATTCTTCCCAATCCAGGTCTCTGAATACCTCCTGTAAGCACGCTGTGAATAGCATTGCAGAGATCGTATCTCCCTGCCTGACTCCTTTCCTTATTGGGATTTTGTTGCCTTCTTTATGGAGGACTACGGTGGCTGTGGAGCCGCTACAGATATCTTTCAGTATTTTTACATACGGCTCGTCTACACCCTGATTCCGTAATGCCTCCATGACTGCTGAGGTTTCGACTGAATCAAACGCTTTCTCGTAATCAATGAAAGCTATATATAAGGGTTGGTTATATTCCGCACATTTCTGTATCACCTGATTGAAAGGGTGAATATGGTCTATTGTTGAGTAGCCTTTACGAAATCCTGCCTGGTCCTTTGGTTGACACAAGTCTAACATGTTCCTGATTCTATTTGCGGTTACCTTAGTAAATACTTTGTAGGCAACGGACCGTAAGCTGATCGGTATATAATTTTTCAAGTTTTTGCGTCCCCTTTCTTATGGATTAGGATTATGTTAGCGTTCCTCCATGGTCCCGGTACGCTCGAGGTGATGAGGCATTGAGTATGCAGGGTGGCCAGTTTTCCTAGAACAATGTGCCCACCCTCCTTCAACAAATCTGCTGTTAACTGATCCTCCCCAGCTTCCTTCCCACTTTGCATAGCTCCAAAGGCTTTATTTGCTTCTTCCGGCGTTACCTGTGGGATTTCGAATTCCTCTAGACTATTCTCTCTGCCATTATCGTCGTGGGTGCCACTGGTACTGTATAAATCTCTGTAGAACGCCTCAGCCACTTGAACTATCTCATCCATATTAGTAATGATATTAATGATATTGCTGACTTTGTCTCTTACCGCATACATCTGACACTTGCCTATTCCTAGTTTCTTCTTCACGGCTTTTAGGCTTCCTCCGTTCCTGAGAGCATGCTGAAGTCTTTCCATATTATACTTCCTTATGTCAGCTGTCTTACGCTTGTTGATTAACTTCGATAGTTCTGCCAGTTCTATTGTAGCTGTAGGGTTAGTGGCCTTCATACATTGGCGTTTCTTGATCAGAAAAAAAAAGCCAGGTGGCGTAGAGCTAGAACACCCGCCTCGCGTGCAAGAGGTCCGTGGTTCGAATCCCGGTGCCGGCAATTTTCCGCCGGATTAAAAAAAATCCGCGTGTTGATAAAATTGCATAAACAGGCCTGGAGTGTGGCCTGATCCCGGTGACCAGAACCGGTAACGCACTCCTTACCAGAGCAGGATTGGCCACCCTGGTGCAGTACTTGGCCACAACCTCCTATATGAACAACACAATCAAACCCCGGCCCTCAGTCCCCAGCAGCTGTGAAGCAACTGACCACGGCGGCGGTCAGACCTGCGACGCAGCAGAGGGTGCTAAGAATCACTGGCCCGGACAGGCCGCCATTGGAATATGAACCTGGCAACGTTTAACGCTAGAACGTTATCTAGTGAGGCGAGTCTAGCAGTGCTATTGGTGGAATTAGAGGGCAGTAAATCGGTTATAATAGGGCTCAGTGAAGTTAGGAGCCCAAAAGAAGCATATACAGTGCTAAAAAGCGGGCACGTCCTGTGCTACCGGGGCTTAGCGGAGAGAAGAGAACTAGGCGTCGGATTCCTGATTAATAAGAATATAGCTGGTAACATACAGGAATTCTATGGCATTAACGAGAGGGTGGCAGGTCTTGTTGTGAAACTTAATAAGAGGTACAAAATGAAGATTGTACAGGTCTACGCCCCTACATCCAGTCATGATGACCAGGAAGTCGAAAGCTTCTATGAAGACGTGGAATCGGCGATGGGTAGAGTGAAAACTAAATACACTATACTGATGGGCGACTTCAATGCCAAGGTAGGCAAGAAGCAGGCTGGAGACAAGGCAGTGGGGGAATATGGCATAGGCACTAGGAATATCAGGAGGGAGTTATTAGTAGAGTTTGCGGAACAGAATAGCATGAGGATAATGAATACCTTCTTCCGCAAGCGGGATAGCCGAAAGTGGACTTGAAGGAGCCCGAACGGCGAGACTAGAAATGAAATAGACTTCATACTCTGCGCTAACCCTGGCATCATACAAGATGTGGACGTGCTCGGCAAGGTGCGCTGCAGTGACCACAGGATGGTAAGAACTCGAATTAGCCTAGACATGAGAAGGGAAGGGAAGAAACTGGTACATAAGAAGCCGATCAATGAGTTAGCGGTAAGAGCGAAAATAGAGTAATTCCAGATCAAGCTACAGAACAGGTATTCGGCTTTAACTCAGGAAGAGGACCTTAGTGTTGAAGCAATGAACGACAATCTTGTGGGCATCATTAAGGAGTGTGCAAAGGAAGTCGGTGGTAACTCCGTTAGACAGGATACCAGTAAACTATCGCAGGAGACGAAAGATCTGATCAAGAAACGCAAATGTATGAAAGCCTCTAACCTTACAGCTAGAATAGAACTGGCAGAAATTTCGAAGTTAATCAACAAGCGTAAGACAGCTGACATAAGGAAGTATAATATGCATAGAATTGAACATGCTCTCAGGAACGGAGGAAGCCTAAAAACAGTGAAGAAGAAACTAAGAATTCGCAAGAATCAGATGTATGCGTTAAGAGACAAAGCCGGCAATATCTTTACTAATATGGATGAGATAGTTCAAGTAGCTGAGGAGTTCTATAGAGATTTATACAGTACCAGTGGCACCCACGACGATAATGGAAGAGAAAATAGTCTAGAGGGATTGGAAATCCCACAGGTAATGCCGCAAGAAGTAAAGAAAGCCTTGGGAGATATGCAAAGGGGGAAGGCAGCTGGCAAGGATCTGGTAACAGCAGATTTGTTGAAAGATGGGGGGCAGATTGTTCTAGAGAAACTGGCCACCCTGTATACGCAATGCCTCATAACGTCGAGCGTACCGGAATCTTGGAAAAACGCTAACTTTATACTAATCCATAAGAAAGGGGACGCCAAAGACTTGAAAAATTATAGACCGATCAACTTACTGTCCGTTGCGTACAAAGTATTTACTAAGGTAATCGCAAATAGAATCAGGAACACCTTAGACTTCTGTCAAGCAAAGGACCAGGCAGGATTACGTAAAGGCTACTCAACAATAGATCATATTCACACTATCAATCAGGTGATAGAGAAATGTGCGAATATAACCAACCCTTATATATAGCTTTCATTGATTACGAGAAAGCATTTGATTCTGTCGAAACCTCAGCAGTCATGGAGGCATTACGGAATCAGGGTGTAGACGAGCCGTATGTAAAAATACTGAATGATATCTATAGCGGCTCCACAGCCACCGTAGTCCTCCATAAAGAAAGCAACAAAATCCCAATAAAGAAAGGCGTCAGGCAGGCAGATACGATCTCTCCAATGCTATTCACAGCGTGTTTACAGGAGGTATTCAGAGACCTGGACTGGGATGAATTGGGGATAAGAATTCATGGAGAATACCTTAGTAACTTGCGATTCGCTGATGATATTGCCTTGCTTAGTAACTCAGGGGACCAATTTCAATGCATGCTCACCGACCTGGAGAAACAAAGGAGAAGGGTGTGTCTAAAAATTAATCTGCAGAAAACTAAAGTAATGTTTAACAGTCTCAGAAGAGAACTGCAATTTACAATAGGCAGCGAGGCACTGGAAGTGGTAAGGGAATACATCTACTTAGGGCAGGTAGTGACTGCGGATCCGGATCATGAGACGGAAATAATCAGAAGAATAAGAATGGGCTGGGGTGCGTTTGGCAGGCATTCTCAGATCATGAACACGAGGTTGCCATTATCCCTCAAGAGAAAAGTGTATAATAGCTTTGTCTTACCAGTACTCACCTACGGGGCAGAAACCTGGAGGCTTACGAAAAGGGTTCTACTCAAATTGAGGACGACGCAACGAGCTATGGAAAGAAGAATGATAGGTGTAACGTTAAGGGATAAGAAAAGAGCAGATTGGGTACAAACGCGAGTTAATGACATCTTAGTTGAAATCAAGAAAAAGAAATGGGCATGGGCAGGACATGTAATGAGGAGGGAAGATAACCGATGGTCATTAAGGGTTACGGACTGGATTCCAAGGGAAGGGAAGCGTAGCAGGGGACGGCAGAAAGTTAGGTGGGCGGATGAGATTAAGAAGTTTGCAGGGACGGCATGGCCACAATTAGTACATGACCGGGGTTGTTGGAGAAATATGAGAGAGGCCTTTGCTCTGCAGTGGGCGTAACCAGGCTGATGATGACGATGACGATGATGATGATGATAGCTTGCTGGTATCCTGTCTAACGGAGTTACGACCGACTTCTATTGCACACTCCTTAATGGTGCCCATAAGATTGTCGTTCATTGGTTCTACACCAAGGTCCTCTTTCTGAGTTAAAGGCGAATACCTGTTCTGCAGCTTGATCCGGAATTCCTCTATTTTCCCCCTTACCGCTAACTCATTGATCGGCTTCTTATGTACCAGTTTCTTCCGTTCCTTCCTCAAGTCTAGGCTAATTCTGCATCCTGCTATCCTCTGGTCACTGCAGCGCACCTTGCCGAGCACGTCCACATCGTGTACGATGCCAGGGTTAGTGCATAGTATGAAGTCTATTTCATTTCTAGCCTCACCATTCGGGCTCCTCCACCTCCACTTTCGGCTATGCCGCTTGCGGAAGAAGGTATTCATTATACGCATATTATTCTGTTATGCAAACTCTACTAATAACTCTCCCCTGCTATTCCTAGAACCTATGCCATATTCCCCCACTGACTTCTCTCCAGCCTGCTTCTTGCCTACCCTGGCATTGAAGTCGCCCATCAGTATAGTGTATTTTGTTTTGACTTTACCCATCGCCGATTCCAACTAAGATGTCATTAACTCGCGTTTGTTCCCTCACCCAATCTGCTCTTTTCTTATCCCTTAACGTTACACCTATCATTCTTTCCATAGCTCGTTGTGTCGTCCTCAATTTGAGTAGAACCCTTTTAGTAAGCCTCCAGGTTTCTGCCCCGTAGGTGAGTAACGCGAGTTAATGACACCTTAGTTGAAATCAAGAAAAAGAAATGGGCATGGGCAGGACATGTAATGAGGAGGGAAGATAACCGATGGTCATTAAGGGTTACGGACTGGATCCCAAGGGAAGGGAAGCGTAGCAGGGGGCGGCAGAAAGTTAGGTGGACGGATGAGATTAAGAAGTTTGCAGGGACGGCATGGCCACAATTAGTACATGACCGGGGTTGTTGAAGAAGTATGGGAGAGGCCTTTGCCCTGCAGTGGGCGTAACCAGGCTGATGATGATGATGATGATGATGATGATCGCCGATTCCACGTTTTCATAGAAGCTTTCGACTTCCTGGTCATCATGACTGGATGTAGGGTGTAAACCGGTACGCTCTACAATTTGTACCTCTTAAGTTTCACAGCAAGATCTGCCACCCTCTCGTTAATGGTATAGAATTCCTGTATGTTACCAGCTATAACCTTATTAATCAGGAATCCGACTCCTAGTTCTCGTCTCTCCGCTAAGCCCCGGTAGCACAGGACGTGCCCGCTTTTTAACACTGTATATGCTTGTTTTGTCCTCCTAAATTCACCTAGCCCTATTATATCCCATTTACTGTCCTCTAATTCCTCCGATAGAACTGCTAGACTTGCCTCACTAGATAATGTTCTAGCGTTAAATGTTGCCAGGTTCAGATTCCGATGGCGGCCTGTCCTTACTCAGTAGAGTACCGAATACCCACATTTTCAAAATACCGCGGTAGAAACAAAGTACCGAGAACCGTATTTGATTACTTTTAAGAAACTTTCAAGATGTCTGGCATTGCGCAAGCAAAACAAAGTTATTGGTAATTTACGGGCTTTATTTCGTCGAGCCGAATTACCGGAAGCTTTTGTTCAATATCGGAACTAGCTGCTCCTGTCTTTCTTTCGTATTTCTCGGTGGTTTACCATTATTGTGCTTTTCAAAGTTTAACAGCCTTGCCTTCTTATTTATGAAGCTATCGCCATCAATGCTCAAGGACGCGCTCGACACCGCAGCAACGTTGTGCTTCAAAAAAAAAAAAAAAAGCAGGCGGGCGTAGTTGAATATCGAAGTTCCACCTTGGTCGGAATACTGAAGCTGTTGCGCACATTCACTGCTTCGCGTCTGCACGTTGTGTGTCGGGCCTTGTAAAATACAGGCTGCGACATTTTTCTCAAGAGGTGAAACCGAATGAACAATAATGAAATATTTTTTCATATGCCGATGTTAATTAGCGTTATCATGCAGCTTTCTTTTTTCAGGCATATAAGGCACAACCTATGTCTTGTTGACATTTATACGCAAAGAGTTCACTTGTGTCAATTCTTGAAAATGTGATAACGTTTTATTTCCTTGCTCTTCTATGTAATTTTATTTCTGTGATTCCCATGATGAATATTGTTTTTTTTTTCACCAGCGCACGAGAAAATTGCCGAACAACTTGACCTTTTAGCGTTGTCATTATTATAGAGAATGAACAAAAGCTTGGCACCTCTGCTGCCTTAAGGATGTAAAGTTCACCTGCCATTTCCTAATTCAATTCGACGTGATGCATTCTGTGCCCCAGGCATTTGCGCATCCGCAATGTCGCTCGCTATATTAGCCGGCCGGGAACCAGGCTCAGCTTTGGAGTGACAGGTTCTCGGATTATGGTGAGCGCTGAAAAGCTGCTCGGTAGTTTCCAGGTTGTCGCCATGCCGCTATGCCCAATTCCGCAAAAAAACAAAAACAAAACAAGGCTGTTGCTGCGTGCAATAAGAGGGACGTGTCATTGGTGTAGAAAGGCAGTAATGCATTATTTCATCGTTTCCCGAAAGCAGAGAACACGCAAGATTAGATTATGGGGTTTCACGTGCCAAAACCACGATTTGATGATGAGGCAAGTCGTTGGGGGGGGACTCCGAAATAATTTGGAACACCAGGGGTTCTTTAACGTTCACCTAGAATCTAAGTACATGGGTGTTATCGCATTTCACCCCCATAGAAATGCGGCCGCCGGGGTCGGGATTCGATGCCGCGATCTCGTGCTTAGCATCCCAACACCACAGCCACTAACCAACCACGACGGGTTGATTTGAATGAGACATTTGCGCATTGGGAAAATGGTGACACATCATGCTAGTTTGTTGGAAATAGCTCAGTCGGGGTGGCTTTTTTTCGTCCCTACACCACTGCTTTCTTTTTATGTATTTTAAATATCATGCGGGTGTTTCAAATCGCGGAGTGTACTTTTGTTAGGCAGGCAATAAATAAATTTTACTGATTTACGCTTCAGGTTAATTTGGTTTCCTATGTTTAGTTTTCTGCCCAGCTTTAGTGCAGGCACTAGCACTTTAGCGCAGGTACAGCTGTCAGCACGCTTAACACGAACGCTCCGCAGCGTGGCCGGGACCCGCTTGGAATGACGCGAGCGCCGCGAAGTGTTGTGCTCTGTTATCTCGGTATGTTTGCAGCGGGTGGCGATAGCTGGAACGCAGCTCGATTTGACTGCTCGGCTTTCGCTTGTGCCTGACCGGCGGCGAGAGTGCGCTCACTTGACATGTCCGTTCCGCCACGTTTCGCTCATGGCTGCGGTCCCACGCGCATCCAGAAAACACGTTGCGGTTTGCTTATATCGGCAGAGCGAAATGACGGACGACAGCTTTCGAGTTTGGCCTCAAAGCTGACGCTTTAAGGAAATGATAAATAGAAAAAGGAGAGCAAACTGCAGGTTTGTGACGTTTGTAAAGGTAGGACAATAAATAAATCGGCAAATCGGGTGGCATAGTTCATTTCTTCTCTCACAGCGCGCATCGGAGTGCTCAGCAGCTATGCGGCATAGTGCAACCGAGTCGCAGCGCGGTATTACCCATGAAGCGGGAACAGTCAGGGATCTTGCTTAGCGGAGAGCAACCCCTTTTGGGACGCCTGCTAAGAAAGAACACAACCTCCTGCCCGCTTGAAAGGCAATGCATATTAAACAATAAAACCTGAAGCGGCTCGCCAAGCAAGCCGGACGTTTGCGCGCGCGACGTAACTGTTTCCGTTTTCTCGTCGCCGACGAGATCATTGAGACCTGTCTGCGTCAGGTGATCGGCAGCAAGTATCCTTTCGACTACGACATAACACCTCCATTTGAAACTTCAGAAACTTCAGCACAGCGCCAAGCGAAAGGTGCCTCCGTGGCTCGGAGTATAGTAGCCATCTTTGTTTATTTGGGCTGTGTTGCCAGCACAAGCAAGAGATTCTGGAGGTGCGAGTAGGATTCTAGAAGCACCAGCACAAACACGCGGACACAATACGCTTTCAACTTGCCAAGTAAAATTTTTTGGTTAATAAGAACGAATGCTTTGGAAAGGCCTGTTTATAAAATGGGTAGTTAATACGCATTGAAAGTTTTTGTCGTTGATTGCTTTTATAAAAACTTCTTTTTATTAAAAGCACTGTTTCCTTTCACCTATGCTCTCGGAATTTGTGTTGAAAATCACCTAGAAAGTTATAACGATCAAAATGCGATAGAATTCGCCCATGCATTATTTTCCCTACTTCTTTAGAAATCACTGGAAGAATTGAAATTGAGTGGTAATTCCCGACTGCGTTTTATCCCTCTTTTGAAAGAATGGATTTATTTAGGTATCTGCATTGATCTAGAAAATTGACCCTATGAAGAAATGCGGTTATCAATATGAGCAAGCACTGCGCATCTGCATCTTGGTGTTTCTCATTGAATTGGTACAATAATAAACTGCGATCTCAGTGAAAGTGGTTGTGTTGTTTTCTACGGGCGACAAGCCACAATTGCTGTGTTCCTTAAGAGAATGTAGTTGTCGCATAAAAAAGCAATATATGAAATTTATTGAAGGCGCATCAGCTATAGTGACGCACGAGAGAGCTGCTTAGCGGAGCATTGTCCAGAAGGGCAGCGAGAAGTGTCGCCAAACCACTCGCGCATTCGCTGGTTCTGAAAACAGAAACACTGGTTGCAAACTGCTCTATACTTTGCATTTCTCAGCAGATTTTAAGTCTTTAGTATTCGCGTACCTTGAATACAGCATACTCTGACTGATCATTTTAGCAGATCATATGTTATCGAAGGCTTACGAGCTTTCGAAGGAGCTTTTACTTTCTTCGAAAGAAAATTTTGAACGTAGAATTCTTCGAACTTTTGATGAAAGTGCGATGATTACTGCCACTGTCATGGTAATTGAAGACGGCGTTCCACATTTGCTTGCTAACACAAGTACGAAATGCTTGTTAATCTCCTGGTGTTACTGATAGAAACGGGCGGCGCGGTTCTGAATGGACTCAAGATTGTGCGGGCGGGAAGCATGCCAAGGGCCCCGCGTGCAGCATGCACATTTCAGCTTGGCTCATATTAGCGCTTTGTAGAAGGATTACTTTAGCGGTACTGTTGCAGATGAGAACTTCCGTCTTAAGAACTGCAGCATGCGATTAGCGTTGTTAGATATGAATTCCATAGGAAATTTCCTTGAAAGGGTGCCTATTATGTGAACACACACACACACACACACACACACACACACACACACACACACACACACACACACACACACACACACACACACACACACACACACACACACACACACACACACACATACACACATACATACATACATACATACATACATACATACATACATACACATACATACATACACACATACATACATACATACATACATACATACATACATACATACATACATACATACATACATACATACATACATATATATATATATATATATATATACATACATACATACATATATATATATATATATATATATATACATACATATATATATATATACATACATACATACATACATACACATACAGTGACGCCTATCAGTGGCGTAGTATTGAGGACATATACTACTGGGTTAAGATATATTGAATGACGCGAGATGCGCATGCTCTTGCATTTAATTAAGTTGAGCGGCATTAGCCAGTCAGAGCACCAAGAAAAAATGTTGTCCAGGGGTGCTATGCAGGATGTGCTATGCGAAACTCGGAATCTTCACGAGCTCTGGCAACCCCCAAGATGGAAGTACTAATGATACCAAGACAAAGTTTGTCCCTCGGCACGCCTCCAGTTTCATTGGTTTATTTACATTCACCCCTCTAGGTGGCTATCAGCCATTGGGCGTTGCCTTATGAGTGGTCGACAAACTGGAGCTCACGTGATCGTACCTTCGGTGCATGGTTGGTGCCTTATTTCCGTTATTTGTCGTTCCGCTGAGTGCATTACATGCACAAGGAAATTATAAATGCACTTAGTACAATATTATTAGTCACTTTAATGGGGCTTATAAGTAATCTAAAGTTTACAAGATGCACACTGAATGTGTATTAGACTAATTTGTAATTTGTTACGTTTCGCTGGCTAATTACTTTATTCTGGATTGGATTGGCGCGGCTCACTACGTATTTGCGGTCGCATATTTCCGAGCGTATATTGGTGGGCGCCAGGTTTTCGCACTGGGCTTTCAACAGATCGCTTGTTGCTCGCGCTAAAGTGAGGCTGCGAGACTAAGTGAGCGTCGGGTAGCACAGATGTGGTTTGCCGCGCACTTACCGTGTAAGCACGCCCGAATGACGGAAAACACTCATACAAGCAAAGCGTCAGAAAACTACACATTATTTTCTTCTTGTGATGTACCTTCATACCAGGTATAGCGCTGAGCGATGGCTTCTAACAACCGCAGGAAAGAGTCTTCATACTTGGTAGCTCCGAGCGATCCATGGCTTCTAAGAAAGGCAAGAAATTGTCTTTGCAGCATGCGTGGCCGTTAATTGACTAAAACCACATCCAGGTCAGGTGAGACTCCATTAGCGGCGCAGTTGGCCGGTACCCACCGCTGACGACGTGGCGCTTTTTGACACTAACTTCTGTTTTTTTTTGCGTTTGTTCGCTCGTGATAGGGTCCACAAGTTCACGTTGTGGTTGACTTTGTCTCAATCAAGATTCAACCACGCCCCGGTAGCTTCCACTAAATCTGGGATACAGTTGTATGCGGCCCACTCGTCACTGTCAATAATGGTCACCGGTTGAACAGTGGCTTCAGTAATGGGGCCTAGCGTCGCTGCGTCTTGTCGGTCGACCTTGAAAAAGTCGCAGCTCCTCTGCGGCCACGCAGACCATGCCGAGGACCCATAGTCCGCGATCTGCAACACGGCGGTGATTTTGGCGGCTCGGCGGAACCTTGTCGCCCATCATCAAGCGGCCTCGAGCGTTCTTCTGCTTGCCGCGAAGAAGGCTTCGCGGCAAGGAAAAGAAGGTTTCGTCAATTTGCAATGTCTTCTAGGGACCACCGAGCGGAGATCACGCCAGCAGCACTTCGCTCACTACCTCACGGGTGTAGTTCCTCCTGTCGGCGATGGCGGGCTCCTACAGAGGAAACGAGTCGCCGGTCATCTCCTTCAACAGCCACACGCCCTCGCTTTTGTTCACCAGTAAAGTGGTGGCAAAATCGAAATATGTTGCTGCCACCACGCTCGCTCGCTCACGTTTTCCCCCAGGAGCAGACGGATGTTTCCTGCAGCATCTGTTACAGCGGAGGCCAGACTTGTCGGGGCAGGCGGCGGAAAATGTGCGCATGCGTGCTGTACGAGTCCCCACGATTGTTGTTTCACTCCCACCTTCTTGCGGAGCTTTCTTGCTGCATTTCACGTCGGCACTGCGCCTGACCGAGCGAATGAGTGACGGATGAAAGCGAATGCGGAGCGCAGCGAGTGATGAACGCCGGAATGTACGTTAGTTAAAGGATGAGTTGTGACCATAAGCGCTAACGAATTGTAATCTGTTAAGAAGGAAAGGTTCAATGCACTTAAAAATGTTTGGGTCAAGAACTCAGCTTGTGAAGTAGCAGCTGATGACACACTCTGTCTAATGCCTTGGAGAAGTCCAGGAATATGCAGTCCGCGTTGGATGATTCATGCAGAATATGGTGCAGGTGAATGACAAGAGCTGAGTTTCACGTGAGTATATTTTGCGAAAGCCATGTTGTGCAGATGTGAAAAATGCATTGCCTTCAGGAAAACTAACTAATCATTTAAATATTACATGCCCAATTGTGTGAAGCATGTGCTAGTGAGCGAAATGGGGTGGTAATTAAAGGGTGAAGTTTTAGTGCCAGACTTATGGAGCGGAACCACCTCCCCAATTTTTCAGTGTGTAAGAAGACTAGATGTGTCAAGAGATTGCTGGAAAATTTTCGTTAATAAAATAGCAACTATAGACCCACTCTTCAAATATTTAGCACATGTAGACTCGTAACTAGGAGATGCCCTGTTACGTGATGAATCAGTTAGTTTAGCAACACCTCATACATCAACAATGATAAGATACATAAATCCACATTGTACCGACCTGGTAGCTGTAGGTTTGAAACAGGGCAGACGTTTTTAACAAACGTGTCGTTTAATGTTGTAGCACACAGGTAGTAAGCAATGCTGTCGCCATTATGGCTTTCAAGCGCAATGAATCCGTCGCGTACTGCATTGATGACACGCAAAAATTTTCTCACATTGTACTTCAGCAGAGATGGCAGAGTTGTTGATATGATGATAGTCTTAGCGGATTTGAGCGCTTGTACATAAGCCTCAGGGGCTAACTGATAGGCGGCCCACCTGGTAGTAATCTGCGAGAATTTATCTAAACGATCAAACGTTTGTTCCTGTTCGATAAGAGCTTAAGGCTAAGATTATACGAAAGGGCACGTGGGTTAGTCGCAATGCTCCGCTTAGGGATGTATTTGTCTGTTAGTCGGTGCACTTTGTTTTTAAAGAGAGCCCAGTTAGCTTCGATTGACCGGTTGCCAAAACCTGTTAAGAAGCAGTCGAGAAACGTGGCTCGATCGCTATTAATGGCCTGAAAGTTAGCTCGGTTGTAGTCTAGCATAATTTCGCTTAGCTTTAGGATGCGGTGTGTATAGGTAAAAATTAAATAGAACGTGATCACTGATTCCTAGTAAATAAACAGTGTCAGATACGAAGCGTGGATTAGTTGTGAACAATAAATCAAGGGTGTTTGCACCGTTAAGGTATACTCTGTTGGCATCTATTACTAGCTGAGTTAGAATAAAGAACAGATGTCCAAAAATTCCTGAGCCTGGACAGACGGCGTCTACAGATGCAGCGGTTGAGATACCCACCTAATACTCGTAAATTTAAAGTCTCATATAAAAAAAAAGGCGATGATGGGAAACGCATGCGCATAAGATTAGTTGCGTCGTGCAATTCATTGACAAACGAGGATGGGTGAGTCGGAGAGCGATAACACACTCCTAGGATTATTTTAAGATGACGGCGTGTAAGTGATACAAAAGTAATTTCTAGGTCACTGTGAATAGTAATACTTGAAGTCGGAATTTGTTTACTGCGTGCAAGTAATACGCCACCGCCGCGTCTAGCTGTGCGGTCACATCAATAAACAGAAAAAAGATGGGCGCCATGAGAAATATCGCAATCGTGAACATGCGCCGAAAGCCATGTTTCTGTTCAAGCAAAGATATGAGCTGAGCGGGTACCAACAGCAGAAGACAGCGAAGCATGCTTGTTAAGCACACTTCTAACATTGGCGTACAGGACTGACGCGCGATGATTGTCCATCACCCCTCGTGCGTCCCTAAGTTGAGGCACGTGGTCGTCACCAGCACTATTGATGCTGCTGCGGGTTAGATCGCAGACGTGATAGACAGATGCGTCATACATGCAGCATTTTTCGTCTGGCTTTGTTTTCCGGGCTGGTTATTTCCGAATTCTAAATGTTTTTTTTCGGGCAAAACGGGTACCACTTGAGAAGTCTTCGCTAATAGTAATATTTCTTGACTTGAACTGATCACGCAGTGAGAAAATTGGTTCTCTCGTTTTGAAACTTAAAATTGGCAATGATGGGTCGGCATTTGCTTCCTGAAAAAACATCCAAGCGGTGTGCACGCCCTACGAAATCAGTAAAAAGAAAATTCACGGCTTCTGTTGTGGTTGAAAACTAGTTAGATTCTGTTTATTTATTTATTTAAAAATACCTTACAGGCCTCAAAGTGCGGCATTGAGTAAGGGGGGCAGCACATAGAAAATACATAGAATACAAGACATCTATAAACCATATCTGTTTACAACCTACAATCGCAAGTACAACTGAGAAAGAATTATTTAGTTCACGAGTCACTAGGGAAAAGAAGAAGATAGAGAACATAATATAATAACAAGGAATAAATCACACAGATTGTTTCCAGTGAAGTCGTGTTATTAATAAGATCAGAGTGTTAAACAGTAATAATGAAAAACAATGACAGAAAAGTTACGGACGCGACATTCCAGCGAAGCGGTAAACTTAGCGACGTAACGGTAATAATGCGAAAATAAGCTGTAAAAGATAGTGCAAGTATAGAAAGCATTCTGCGACAAACGTAAAACTTCACTTTTCTTTAGTCATGCATTCCGTCAAGGCATCACGGAATGAATCGTAGTTGGACTGGCTTACAATGCTGTCCGGGAGCGAATTCCATATTCTGATAGCACGAGGAAGAGCAGAGTAATAGAATGCTTTTGTAGACCCGTAAAGGCGGGCATAGCTAAAATGATTATGAAGCCTATGTGACGTGGAGTAGGGTCGTTTCAAGCATGCGAGTGTTCGAGTGGAGTGAAGGAATTTGTGGAACAGGGATAAAAGGGCAATGTCTCAGCGAGTGCTCAAGGATTATAATGAAAGCTTAAGTTTAATTTGTGTAACACTAGACTGGTAGCTGTAATCGTTTATGATGAAGCGGCTTGCTCTATTCTGGATCCGTTATAGCGTTTCAATTAGGTATTTCTGGTGAGGAGACCAAATGGGAGATGCATACTCGAGCTTGGGATGAACGAGAGTTAGGTAAGCTAGCTTGCGAACATTTGAAGGAACATTTCTTAAGTTGTGTCGCAAGTACCCCAACGATTAGGAGGCATTAGCTGAAATGGACGTGATATGCTCTGTCCAAGAAAGATTCGATGTGAATAGAACCCCTAGATACTTATATTGTGTAGCTGTTGTAACAGTGTAATTGTTAATATGGTAGGCATACTGTGAGGTTGCCGACTTCCGGGTAAACGACATTACTTTGCGTTTTGTGGTATTTAAAGTCATTAGCCCTTTATTGCACCAGCTAATGATTTTTTGAAGGTCTTACTGAAGAACGAGATGATCATCTGACTTTTTAATTGGGCGATAAATTATGCAGTCGACGGCGAATATTCTGATGGTGGAGGACAAATTTTGAGGTAGGTCGTTAATAAAAATTAGAAAAAGCAAGGCACCAAGGACGCTACCCTGCGGTACACCAGAAGAAACGTCTGTTATGGAGAAAGAGTAGTTATTTGCAATAGTAAACTGCTGAGGATTAGACAGGAAACTTCGGAGCCATGACAAGGTAAGGCAGTTCAATTTAAGTGCGGAGAGTTTTGATATTAGGCGACACTGTGCGACACGGTCGAATGCCTTCCAAAAATCAAGGAACAACCAATCAATTTGTAAGTTATAATTTAAGTTAGTCTGTAGGTCTGTTTTAAATTCAAATAACTGCGTATCGCACGAGAGGCCCTTCCTAAAGCCATGCTGATTATGAAAAAGGAATTTGTTAGTCTCAAAATGTCTGTAAATCTGCGAAGCGATAATGTGTTCAAGCAACTTGCAGGGAATGCATGTCAAGGAAATCGGACGATAATTCTCACAGGAGTTCCTGTTGCCATTTTTAAATACAGGTATAACTTTCGCCATCTTCCAATCTGCAGGAAGGTGGCCTGTCGCAAGTGATTGTCTGTATATGTAAAAAAGAATTTTGCTTGATATTTCTACCGTATTCTTTTAAATCTTTGAGTTTATACCATCTATGCCACATGAAGAAGACATCTTAAGGTTATTTATGAGAGAAGAGAGGCCCTCCAAAGTGACTTCAATAGGTTCTATGTATTGGTAGCCTAATTATGAAACAAAAGGTATATTTGAAGTGTTCTCTTGTGTAAATACAGAGCTGAAGAATGAATTAAAGACCTCCGAACATTCGCTGACTGGAACAGAAATATTGCTGCTGTTTTGTAATGCCAATTCATCTGATTCCTTGTTAGGTTTAATTATTTTCCAAAACATGGCAGGATTGTTCTTAAGCAGCTCAGGAAGATGATTAGAAAAATATTTATCTTTAACGTCACCTAAAGCTAAGTGTACGATTTAAGGTACGTTTTGTAATTCTGCCACGCTGCTGATGTGCGATCTCGGTTAGCGATATTATACAAGCGTTCTTTCTTGTTCCTCATGCGCTGAAGTTTTTTAGTAAACCAAGGGTGCAACTTATCGTTAGTTATATTAACGAGTGGAACATACTTGTCTACTAATGCGCACAGTGTATTTTTAAACATGAGCCAGTTTTCTTCAACGGATCTATCGTAAAATGATGGCCACATTGTGTTTTCGAAGAAAGTTTCAAATTCTGAGATTATTGTTTTATAATTGCCTTTATTGTAATCACGAATTTGTTTTCTCGTTTTACCCGTAACTGGTGGCGTTGTGTTTATCGTTATTTGGAGCAAATGGGGGTCGCTGAAGCCACCCAAATATTCTACGTGACCTATTGTTTCAGGTGCTGTACTAAGAATGAGATCTAGAACATTGGCACCACGTGTGGGTTTCGTGACAGCTTGAAAGAGATTAAAGTCTAAGGACAAGTTGATGAATTCAGATGATATATGACAAGGAGATGATAAATTCGTTTAATCGATTAGTGGATAATTGAAATCCCCAAGAACATAAACTAAATCAGCCGGGAAGAGTTCAATAGCTTTGTTGACTGTTGGCAAGACTCTTTTCCATCCGTGATACTGCGAAACATTAGGTTACTGCGCCGAGACCTGTTCTCCATTTCATCCAGACGCGACTGTATCAGATTGCTACGAGCAGTTTCTTTTTCCGCTAATACTTTCGCATTAGAGAAATGCTCAGAAAATTGGTCCATTGTGTTGCATTTTTCTTCAACTTCGTTATGTCTTTAATGTATGTTACTTATTTTGAATTCAATGCCTTTTCTGCCCATTCTTGATAGCTTTAATGTCAGTAGCTAATTCTGTCTGACATGTTGAACTTTGAAAAGTATTGAATGCACGTCTTTGAGCAACTCGAACGTAATTTTCGTTTGATCAGCGGGATTATCAGGTAGTGTAATATTCGATGTCCCATGCCACTGGTGAGCGTATCGGAGGTCCTGGGTTCTCTTCAACATCCCCTGAGCGTAGTAACTACACAGCAGCAGAGGAGCATTCGCACACAGTGTCGCAAAAAAGCCGTGGACACGGGAACAGTAACAAAAAAAAAACGATTGTCGCCTCTTTTAGCGTATGGTGAAAAGGGCGTATATACCTTTTTCTTAAATTTATTGTACCCTCAAGACCGAAGTATTGCAGAGGGGAGTGAGTAAAAAAAAACATAAGTAAACAGAAAAGGTGTTTAGTTATTACAGCAAAATTGTTTGGCTAATTGCATGCGGGAGGTATGATGTTTGATAAGGCCGAACGAAACTTTGAGTTGTCCTTAATTTTGATAAGGTCGACCGGAACTTTCAGTTGTCCTTAATTGTGACAACTGCGCCGGGAAGGTGGTTCCATTCCTGAGATGTCCTAGGAATAAATTATTTGTGACAGGTTCCGGTGCGGCATTTAATTATTCCAACCTTATGGCTATGATCAACGCGAGAGGAAATGTAGGTAGGAGATGATATAAGATTATCGCACAGGTAGGAATTGGGGAAGTATAGTTTATGAAATAAAGCAAGGTGAAAGCACTTACGTCGGGCTGAGAGACGAGCAAGTAGCAAAGAGTTTTTCATGGCAGTTGCGCTTGATGTGCGGTTGTAATTGTTATAAATGAAGCGCGCGGCATTGTTTTGGATTTGTTCAAGTGATTGAATAAGCGTTTCGAGGTGCGGGTCCCAGATAGATGAGGGGTAATCCATGTTACTCCTAATAAGCGTTTTCTATAAGATTCGTTTTAATGATGTAGATTACGAAAAATGATTTGATTCATTAGAGATACCAACAGTCATCGAGGCATTGCGTAATCGAGGAGTACAGACCGCTTACTTAAATACCCTGGAAAATATCTACAGAGATGCCATAGCCACCTTAATTCATACACAAGAAAAGTAGGAAGATACCTATAAAGAAAGAGGTCAGACAAGGAGACACAATCTCTTCAATGATATTCACTGCGTGCTTGGAAGAAGTATTCAAGTTATTAAACAGGGAAGGCTTAGGAGTAAGGATGGGCGGCGAATACCTGAGGAATCTTCGGTTTGCCGATGACATTGTTCTATTCAGCAATACTGCAGACGACTTACAACAAATGATTGAGGGCTTTAACAAAGAGAATGTAAGAGTGGGGTTCAAGATTAATATGCACAAGCCAAAGCTAATGATGAATAGCCGGGCAAAAGAACAAGAGTTCAGGATCTCCAGTCAGCCTCTAGAGTCCGTGAAGAAGTACGTTTACCTAGGTCAACTAATCACAGGGAACCCTGACCATGAGAAGCATATTCATAGATGGATGAAAAATGGGTTGAAACGCATACGGCAGACATTGTGAGCTGCTGAGTGGAAGCTTACCGTTATCATTGAAAAGGAAGGTATACAATCAGTGTATTTTACTGGTGCTGACATATGGGGGAGACTTGGAGACTGACAAAGAAGCTTGAGAACAAGTTAAGGACCGCGCAAAGAGCGATGGAACGAAGAACGCTAGGCGTAACTTTAAGAGACAGAAAGAGAGCGGTTTAGATCAGAGAAAAAACGGGTATAGACGATATTCTAATTAACATTAAGAGAAAAAATGACGCTGGGCAGGTCATGTAATACGCAAATTAGATAACCTTTGGGCCATTAGGGTGACATAATGGGTACCAAAGAAGGGAAGCGCAGTAGAGCACGGCAGAAGACTAGGTGGTGCGACGGAATTAGGCAATTGCGGCTGCTAGTTGGAATCAGTTGGCGAAGGACAGAGGTAATTGGAGATCGCAGGGAGAGGCCTTCGTCCTGTAGTGGACATAAAATAGGCTGATGATGATTAGGAGGAAGCGGAGGAGGAGGAGCAGAAGAAGAATTTCGGTGAAGATACCCTAGCATGCGGTTAGTATTGTTAATTACCTTATCGAGGTGCAACGATCAGGAAACTGACGAGGTTATGTGAACGCCTAGGTATTTATAGGCGGTTACGAACTCTAGGGGAGTATTATTAAGGTAATAGTTCGGCGGAGGAATATTGCTGTGAATTACAGGCATACATTTACATTCATTTACGTTAAGTTGCGTTAACCATACGTCTTACCGGTCACAGATAGCATTGATATCGTCTTTGAATTGAATTGAATTTTTCTTTATTTCCAACAGATTGGGGGAGGCAGGAAAGAAAAGCTGTAAGTGAAAAACACCCTGCCCCCCATGATCACCTTGGTCGGTCTGTGTTTTCATGGCGCCAAGAGCAGTATCCACCATCCCGGGATAACCTTTGTCACCCCACCGGTGAATAAGGCGCTCGTCCACGTGTGGGATACGCTGACGTCATCAGACCATCATCGGCCAAGTCACCTTGGGACGGCAACGTGCGCAGACTGTTCGGCGCATAAGCCGCTACGAGCGCCACCACAGGAGTGGACCATATATATCCCGCACGGGCACTACATCGGCAGTGGGCACGGCGGCACTACTAGCATGCGGTGCGCTAATCCTCTCATCTTCGTTGTGCAGGTGAGAAGGCCTTTTGGAAAATGCTTCCGCTCTAGCGACCGTTTTTTGGTAGTGCTGCCGTGCCCGCAGCTATGTCACGGGGTGTTTGATATGGCTGTATTTCTGTGGAAGTTGCTACTGTTATCAGGAGACGTCGAAGCGAACCCCGGCCCTGAACTAAAGGACATCGTTAAGCAACTGAAGGAAATTGCTGCTGATATCAAAGAAATAAAGGAAGAACGTCTTGCAGATATAGAGACCAAATTAGATCCCATAGCACTTCTAGAAAGCAAAGTACAATATTGTCAGACCGAGATTTCCCGCATGAGTCGCGTAATAGCAACAATAGAACAAAAAATCGATGACCTTGAGAACAGAAGCAGGAGAGCTAACTTAATAGTTTATGGCATATCGGAAGAAGAAACGAGCGACAGTCTTGAGCAGTTGGTTAGCAGAGATATCATACAAGATATCCTAGAGCTGGACCCAGGTACGATAGAACGCATACATCGGTTAGGCAGACCGCAAGCGAAAAAGACTAGGCCGGTAATTTTTAAACTTCTAAATTCCCGCTACAAATCGGCAATATTCAAAAAAGGTTTTAAACTTAAAGGCTCAAAATTTGCCATTGGGGAAGATTTTTCTCCTAAAATACGGGGCATTAGAAAGAAACTTTGGAACAGTGCCAAAGAAAATCGCGACAAACACGACAAAGTCTCCTTCGCCTTTGACAAACTACATTAACAGTCCCGCCTTTGTTTGGGACGACGAAACCAATGACAATGTACGCCTTAAAAAAACGAAGCGGAATCAAGCAAAACAAACGGCCCGCCAATGACGCGGAGAAGAGCTCGATAAGACAACTAACAATCGTAAATGTGAATGCAAGAAGCTTACTAAGCAAAATAGAATCTTTCGAAAACCTGTTAACTGATCGCGAACCTGATATAGTCGCCGTCACGGAAACGTGGCTTTCACCGGATGTTTCCAACCATGAAATCATTCCACCGAATTATTCAGTCATTCGAAAAGATCGGGGTTCTCGTGGGGGTGGCGTGGCTCCTGTGATAAAGAAAAACCTTCCATTTGTTTTACTGCCAGATGTATCAGGTGCTGAAAGCGTGTTTTGCAGGATTCTTTGTAACAATACTACTATTTGTGTGGGTTGCTTCTATAGAAGCCCCTCTTCGGGTGATGAGAGCATTTCTGCCATTCATGAGTTTCTACACCGATATGCTAACAACTCTAGAATTATCCTTATGGGAGACTTTAACCTTCCAGACGTAGACTGGGTAACCATGCATCACACATCACCTTCTTCAGACATTCTGTTTGACCTAATGTTATCATTTAACCTTCACCAAATAATCCTAGAACCAACGCGTAAGCAAGGTTCAGCAAACACTATCCTTGATCTTATACTAATCAGTGATCATTTTTCAGGGCACCAAGCACAGACAGAAATTATTGAAGGCATTGCAGATCACAACATACCGCTATGCTTGTTGCCTCTGGACTGCTCGATAAGAACGCGTTGTTGTACGTCTATAGTACCCAACTTCGAGAAGGCGGATGACGCCAGCATACTAACCCACCTTGCGCACGAATTTCAAGCCTTCACTGAAATAACCTCCGACCCGTCAGTCGATGTGAACACAGCCTGGCTTCATTTTAAGAATATGGTTTGCTACTGTGTAACTAACTATGTTCCGTTAAAAAACAAGCGACCACAAAGAACAATCCCATGGATAACTCGGGAAGTCATCCTCGCAAAACGTCATGTAAAAAGGATACGTAACTCTATTAAAAATCATGGACCATGCCCATCCAAAACTAGCAAACTAGCATGCGCAGTAGCACATTTTCGACAGACAGCCAAAGAAGCTAAGGAACATTATTTTCATGTAACGCTGCCTAACTTTCTGACAAACAGCCCTCGGCGATTCTGGAACCACTTTCGCCCTACTAGAGACACGTTATCGGACTTGCCTCATGAGGAAAAAACTATCAACGCTAATGCGTACAATAACTATTTTCACTCGAACTTCACAAAAGATGACGGTAACCTGCCAGACTTGAGTAGCAGTTCAACATCGCGCATCGATCCTTTAATCATATCTGACGCGGGTATCCTTAACATGTTGCTCACCCTTGACCCTAAAAAATCATGCGGACCAGATGACATTCCAAACCATTTTCTGAAGAGATACGCAGAGTGGTGCAGCCGATACTTGGGCCTCATATTTCGAAAATCCCTGTCACAATCATCCTTACCCGAAGACTGGAAAAATGCGAAAATCATCCCAATACACAAAACAGGAGACACCCCATTGCCCTCTAATTATCGACCAATATCTCTTACTAGCACCGCTTGCAAGATGCTCGAGCATATCATCCTTAAACACCTAACAAATTTTCTTGACACTCCGAACTTATTAACGCCACACCAGCACGGATTCCGCCATGGATTGTCAACCGTCACGCAGCTTACGGAAGTTGTGCATGACCTCGCATTTAACATCAATAACTGTAGCCAGACTGATATAATAATATTAGACCTTTCCAAAGCATTTGATCGCGTATGCCACTGTAAATTATTAACAAAATTGCGAGGTTATATTGGGGATGGGGAAATTTTAGACTGGGTAACAGATTTCTGAACAAACCGGACACAATTCGTACTATTTCAGCATGTAGAATCTGCGACAGTGCCTGTCACATCAGGCGTCCCCCAAGGATCCGTGTTGGGGCCACTGTTATTTTTAATTTTCATTAACGACATAACCAGAATTATTGACTGTAACATCAAACTGTTTGCTGATGACTGCATCCTCTACCGAACAATTAACACCTACGAAGATCATGTTTCGCTTAGCAACTCACTAGACCAGCTAAATGAATGGTGCAAAAAATGGCAAATGACGATAAACACAACTAAATCAGTTTGCATGACGGTAATAAGAAAAAAACAACCTTACGACTTTCCATACTTCATTAACGGCACAATGCTAACGAAAGTTCACCAGCATAAATCTCTAACTTCTGACCTGAGATAGGACGCGCACATTGCCAACGTGACCTCGAAGGCATTACGCAAGCTATTTTATCTGCGAAGATGTCTCCGCCTTGCACCAACGTCGACTAAGCTTCTCACGTATACGACTTTCGTTAGACCGGTTTTGGAGTACGCTAACACAGTTTGGTTTCCCCACTTAGTAACTAGCATAACGAAACTGAAAAAAGTACAGCGAAAAGCGCTGCGGTTTATTCACAGGAAGTATAAGCGTACAGATTCACCCACTAACCTTGCGGCTATATCGGGTTTAGCGACGCTCTCATCAAGGGCGAAGCAAGCACGGCTAAAAGTATTATTTAACTTGATTCACAACTATTATAAGATTGACCTAACAAAATACATACGTTTTTCGCAGTCACGATCATCGAGACATAAACATGCACACGCTTTAACAGAATATTCATGACCCGCCGTGGTTGCTCAGTGGCTATGGTGTTGGGCTGCTGAGCACGAGGTCGCGGGATCGAATCCCGGTCACGGCGGCCGCATTTCGATGGGGGCGAAATACGAAAACACCCGTGTGCTTAGATTTAGGTGCACGTTAAAGAACCCCAGGTGGTCAAAATTTCCGGAGTCCTCCACTACGGCGTGCCTCATGATCAGAAAGTGGTTTTGGCACGTAAAACCCCAAATATTATTAAGAATATTCATGCCATAATGACACATTCATGTACTCTTATTTCCCCCTCGTGATAAGGGAATGGAATCGCCTCGATCCGTCAGTCATTTCTGCAGACTCATTATCTCAGTTCACATCACGGTTAGAATCCACATCTAGTTTTCAGTAACGCAGTCTTATTCACATAATATGCTTTGCAATTCTTGTAAGCCATGCTGATTATCGTGAAGGTGTTTACTGTTATTTTCGTTCCCGTTTGCTGATCTTTTCATGATGTATTATCTGTATTGCTGCGCATGTTTCCTAGAAATTTGATATCTATATTTGTTTTTTTTTATGTATTCTTACCTTGTTCCTTTACGTTCTTTGTTTGGCTTATTGACACGCAATTTGTATGTGCACGTTTATTACCATGTCTTTCATTTCTATATGTCCACCTGCTATGGTCACTGATGGGACTGGCAGTATTGAAAATAAATAAATAAATACGCGCACATGCATATAATATAAATGCAAACAAGAAGCTGTACACTCAACCAATCTGCACTCCTGAAATAGCTGACCGTATAAACATGCATATTAGTCCTGCTGATTCAGTCGAGGAAATTCTGATGGGGTCAGAATTTGTTATCCGATTTGTCTGATATTTCCCGGAGGTTAACACAGTCATCTGCGAAATGGTGAATATTAGAAAAGATGTCATTGGGTAAATTGTTAATGTATATTAAGAAAAGTAGAATGCCTATAACTGATCGTTGGGGCACACCAGAGTCTACGGGATTAAGTGGGGACATATGATTATTTGGCACGACATAATGTGACCGAATAAGGACAAAATGCTGAAGCCATGCAAACAGGTTAGGATCAAGATTAAGTTTTCTAAGTTTAAATAGAATTTCATGACACACTTTGTCGAAGGTCTTGCCGAAATCAAAGAAAACAAAGTCTGTGAATGAACTTTCGTGGAAAATAACATGAAGGCTGTGAGTAAAAGAAAGAAGTTGAGTTTTACAAGAAAAGTTTTTTTCGGAAACCCTGTTGTGCATTTGTGAAAAATAAATGATTGTACAAGTGCTTTGCTAACTGCGTGTACAAAATATGTTCAAGAACCTTGCAAGGAATGCTGCTGAGGGAAATGGGGCGGTAGTTGAGCGGTGAATTTTCGCTACCGGACTTGTGAAATGGGACCACCTTCCCGACTTTCCAATCTGCAGGTAGCTGATGGGTATCTAAAAATCGCTGAAAAAATTTCGAAAGTAGGACAGATGAATAAAAAACAATATTTTTCAGAAATTTCGCGTTAACCAATTCAGCACGAGGACTTGATGACAACTTCATATCTTTAATTACATTTTCGACCCCGAGAGGCTGCAAGGAGGTTGCGAGAGGTTGAAAGGGTTGCATGGAGCACGGTAGCAAACAACAATCGTAATTTTACGGTAACCGATATCAACGCAAGCGCACACACCTTACAGGTTACAATGAATGTGGACTGGATGACATTGCAGGGACTTTGAAATAGCGATCAGTGTGCCTCTGCGACCAGTGCGGTCGCAACGGAAGATGCGAAATCGAGACAAGTCAAAGATTTCACAATCTTGCACATGATGTTGTAGTCACGTTTCCGTTGATGCAATAATACCAGCATCACAGCTACCGATGAGCAATTCAAGTTCCTCGCGTTTGCGAAACACACTTTTAGCATTTGCAACAAGCATAGAGGCTTGTGGTGTTAAAATACGCATTTGCCCCTCGACCATTGCTATGTAGTAGGGTGATGACGCAGATTGTCAGCTATGCTTGCGTGATCTGGAACACCACTTTTAACTCTCTTGACGCTGTCGCTTGTTGAATCGTATATGAAGCATTGCTTATCAATGAAAAGCTTGTTAAAACGTAGTTTAAATAGGGGGGAATTAGGTTGGTTTTTGCCAAATTCGAGAAGCTTTTTTCTAGCGAGCTTTGTCGCAGGCGAGAAGTCCTCAGATACTGAAATGTTGCTACCGCTAAGCTGGCTGCGCGACGAAAGTATGCTCTCCTTAATTTTAAGGTTTGATAGTTTCATTATATCCGGAAGACACTTCTTCATATTTGAAGAAGTCCCCTTTCGATGCGCCCTTTCAGATGAGTTTGGTGGCAAGGCATTTCCCACCGCTGACGACAGGGCATCTACAGTTTTCTGTTCAGTTTGCAGCCATGATCACGGCAGTCGGGTGTGCCGTAAAAAGCAAGTTATTGCACCTTGATCTGTGTGCCAAGTCGTCTAAGCGCGAGACTATGGTGCCCTGCTGCTTTTTCAACCGCTCAGCGCTTTCTTTATATGTGACTAAATCATTGCAAACAGTGTCTAGTACTTCAGATTTATATTCAAGTGATGCAAGACGGCGGAAAATATCAGCTAGCTTGCCTCCAATTGAGTTTTTCTGGTTTTCACATTCTCCATATCTGATTTCATCTCGGACTGA
The DNA here is from genome assembly GCF_050947875.1 of Dermacentor variabilis. Lineage (NCBI taxonomy): Eukaryota > Metazoa > Arthropoda > Arachnida > Ixodida > Ixodidae > Dermacentor > Dermacentor variabilis. Next base: position 16,140,184 of record NW_027460280.1, read on the forward strand.
CCTTTAGTAAGCTCGACTGTCGTCATCTTTGTCTTTAAGCATTATTAAGACGGCACTCATCTGATCAGACTGGGATTCGGGAAGACTACTTGAGGCAGAGTCCTCTTGAGCGGACTTCTGCACCCTTTGAGGCCTCGGGTTTTCTTCGACAACCTCGCATTGCAACAACAGCGCCACATCGAGGCAATCGCACATAGTAAAATATAAGACAAGTAGGCATCGGAGCAACAAAAGTGAGCGATTATCACTCCGTTTAGCATACAGGGTCAAATTGTTGCCCACCTCTGCAGCTAAGAAAGGTTGCCAGAAAAAACGCAGCCTTTCAGCCATGTTGTTATCGCTGGTCCCGTGACCACTGATCCGCGAGTTGGCGTGCCACCTTTTAAGTCCGTTGACGTCGATGATGCATCTGTCGATGTGCTTGACTGCCCGTAGACAAGCTGTTACGCAAGAATAAAATCGAGGTATGGCTGGAAGCAGATGTCGGCACACGTGTGTTGACCGATGGCGGGACTGTACGACGCTGTGGGCGAGTAGCTCTGGCCACCGGATGTGAGGGGCGACAGCGGGGCGATTATCGATAGCACGACCTGCACACCGAAAGAACGCAGCCTTCCAGCTCACGAGCGTCGAGTGTTGATGACCCTGCTTACGAAACACAGCTCGGTATTCGACTTTGCGCGGCACGATGGTGCGCCATCGATGCCTACGTCCAGAACTAGTCACCGCACCAACACAGGAGCCGCCCAGCCAATCCGACAAAAATCCTATCGTGTGTCCCCGTCAGAACGCAAGATAATCAGCGATCAAGTCCAAAAAATGCTATGCAAAGGCGTCATTTGGGAATCATCTAGTCCTTGGGCAGCCACCTTGAGATTGGTCAAGAAAGACGGTACGTGGCGGTTCTGCGTTGAATATCGTCGCCTAAACACCGTTACTAAGAAAGATGTATATCCGCTCCCACGAATTGACGACCCCATCGACTGTCTCTTTCCGGCATCTTACTTTTCCTCTATTGATTTACGGCCAGGTTACTGCCAACTTCCTATACACAAGGACGAAAAAGAAAAGACGGCATTTGTAACGCCCGACAGACTATTCGAGTTTAACGTGATGCCTTTCGGGTTGTGTAACACGACTGCAACGCTCGAAAGGTTCATGGACACGATATTACACAGCTTAAAATGGGAAGTTTGCATGTGCTACTTAGACGACGTTGTGATCTTCGGGCGAACGTTTAGTGAACACAACAAACGTCTTAAACTTGGTTTTAAACTGCTTGGAGAAAGCGGGTCTTGTGCTCAATTAAAAGAAATGCCGTTTTGGGGAACGACAAACTCTTGTGCTAGGACATCTGGTCGCTAAAGAAGGCATCCGACCAGATCCACAAAAGACTGCGGCCGTAGAAGCATTTAAGGTACCCAACTCTGTCAAGCAGCTAAGAAGTTTCTTGGGCTTGTGCTCCTACTTTCGCCGATTGATTCCCCGGTTTGCAGACATGGCTCATCCCCTTACACGCCTTCTCAAGAAGGCGTTCCCTTTCAGTGGACTGTAGATTGCGACTCATCGTTTCGCCAGCTCAAGTTCCTGTCGACGTCCCCACCAATTCTTTGCCACTTTGATCCTTCATCACCAACCGAGATTCACACCGATGTCAGTGGCGTAGGCATCGGTGCTGTGCTAGTTCGGCGTGTTGGCAACAGTGAGCACGTGATCTCGCACGCTAGCCGGTCCTTGAGCCGCTCCGAGCGCAACTACACAGTGGTTAAAAGGTAAACAAAAACCCGGGGCACTTCGCCGACCAAATAAAGATTTAAAAGAAAAGAAACCTTTTAAACATGTTTCATCCCGACCAGACGGGCTTCCGTCAAACACTGAACTACATTAACTACACAGTCATCGAACAAGAGCGTCTGGCGGTCATCTTCGCAGTGCAACGGTTTCGTTCGTGTCTCTACGGGCACCCCTTCACTGTGATAACAGATCATAATTCGCTACGCTGGCTTGTGAATCTGCGGGATCCCTCAGGACGACTACCGCGCTGGGCCCTCCGTCTACAGGTATGCGATTTCGTTATTTGCTACAAAAGTAGCCGGCGACATGCTGACGCTGATTGTCCCTCTCGGATGCCACTTGAACTGAATGTGACGAGGAAAACTTTGATGAGTACATCGCTTTTGTGTCCCCGGAATTTCCGGATACGAGTACCGTCATATCCGAGCAGCACAAGGACGAGAGCTTACAGCCGCTCTTCGCGGCAGCACAGGAGTCACCTGCAGGTAGTCGCTTTCGCCCACGTGATGGTGGCGCGCTCTATAAGAGGAGCTACTCGACCACCGGTGTTCGCTACCTTTAAGTTGTCCCCAAGAACCTGCGCAACTAAATATTATACGCCGTGCATGATGACCCAACTTCCTGTCATCTTTGTTCCACACGTTCGCTCTACCGGGCTCAAGGACGTTTTTACTGGCCTAAGATGCGCAATGATATCGAACGCTACGTCACCAGCTGCTCTCAATTCCAGCGCTACAAGCTTCCGCCACAAGCGCCACACGGCCTGCTTCAACCAGTTCCCGCATCTAGCGTCCTCTTTGAGCAAGTTGGTATAGATCTTCTGGGCCATTTCCCGCGATCCTCCAAGGGCAATCGTTGGGTTATCGTTTGCGTAGATCACCTTACCCGCTATAGTGAGACCGCCGCGTTGCCATCGGGCACAGCTACAGAAGTTTGTGTTCTTGCTGGCTCACGTTATACTCCGACACGGACTTCCTCGCATAGTAATCCGCGATCGTACACGACAGTTTACCACGGACGTAGTTGAAGAAACCCTTCGTCTGTGTTCGTGTAGCTTCCGCCATTCTACGCCCTACCATCCACAAACTAATGGTCTAGTCGAGCGCACAAACAGAACGCTTGCAAACATGCTGTTCATGTACGTCGATTCAGCACACAAGAATTGGGACAGTATATTGCCTTTCATTACCTATGCCTTCAATACCGCGGGACACGACACTAGTGGTTACTCACCATTTTTCCTTCTTCATGCTCGTCCGCCGTGCTACACCCTCGACACCATATTTCTCTACTTCGCTCATGACAAGGAATCAATTGATGAGATCCTCTATCGAGCAGAATAAGCGCGACGCCTCGCTAGTCTACGCACCCTAGCATCGCAGGACCGGCAGAAGATGCGCTATGACGGGCGTCACCGCCACGCTTGCTTCGATCCTATAGTGACCTTGTGTAGCTCTAAACGCCGTTGAGGAAGCGTGGCTTGTGCCAGAAGTTTCTCGTCCTCTACGTCGGCCCCTACCTTATTCTCGAGCGCCTCAGCTAAGTGAACTATGACATTGCGCGTCTCACGAGCAGTGGACGACGCTCGGCCAAGGCTGTAGTGAGACACGTCGCGCGTCTGAGGCGTTAAGCCACGTTTATAGTCCGACGTTATCGGCGCGCGGACGAGCGTCGTTCGCGGTCAGTCACGCTACATCGGTTGCGCTGCGCCAGCCGAGATGCCATCCCCTCTAGACTTCAACGCGCGCGGCGTCAGCTGCTATCTTCGGAGCATGCGCAGAACGTTCGCCAAGTCGCGCGCCGTCCGCAAAAGCCGTCTGCGGAGTTGTGTTGGCGCCTTTTTCTTCGCGCGCAATGCATTGTGGTGCGAGAGTTCCGCCGACTCGGACAAGGTCGATTCAAATAGGTCGCGAAGTTTCGGGCGAAAAGCGGTTCAGTACAGATTGTCACCGACATCAGCATGGGGGGTTATGGGAGCAGCGCTAGAAGCGCGACTAGGTTTGGAGGGAACAAACATTGGGAAAGAAAAACGCGTTTTTTAATTCAAACGAGACCACAGTTAGATTCATTCAACGAAAGTAATGTTCCTAGTGAATTTTATATATTCGTGACGAGTTAAGAAAATACAAGTTTAATTTGATTATTATTAATAAATGCACTTCTTTTCAGCGCCCATCGCTGCAGGGGGCGTTGACGCCACTATCACTCGCAATGCAATGCACGTCTTGAAATGGGCAGAAAGGCGCACTCGTATCACCGGTTGAAATACGCCACCCTCACAGTTTCTGCTTTCTTGCTTGTCGAAGTTTGTCTGAATTTGGTGACGCGGGTAGCTTCATTGCTTCTTAATCTGTTCAGTCAAAAGTAGTGAGTTACGGCCGCCAGATAATTGTGTTGTTGTTTTCGTGTGGCTGCGCTGGCCAACGGGCTTGGTATCCAGCAATAGGATCAGCACTCTACACCTAAAGCTTTCGTCGGCCTCCAAAGAAAGTATGTTCTGTGCAGGGATGCGATTTCGACAACCGTACGGCTGGCCTTTTCCTGCATCGCTTTCCACGCTGAAAGCTCGAAACGCCCATCAAGTCGAATGACGGGGCATTTGAATATATAGCTCCAAAGGAAGAACAACACAACAAATTTCGCGCCTTCGAAAACAAAATGACGTCACTTCTGCTTTTAACGGACATGGCGTCACATTATTTTTTCTTCCGCCGGAAGTGTTCCCACCACATACAGATGGCGCTAAGCCCCATGGACCGCCGATGGACAGCCATGTTTTGAACGTATGGGATCCTATGGAAGCTTCGCTACCAGGTATATTTACCTTGACTCGGACGCGCGAATGGCCCAGGAGCCATATCGGCGCCGAGCCCGTCGGGGCGCGTCGGAAGCCGCCGGTTACGTTGGCTGCGCCTGTACGCCCGGCTATTGGCCTCGAGCTCCACCACTGGAAAAGCTGGCGCCACCGTCGGCGTGACGTGCTAGGAGGGATCACGTGGATATAGCGGCCGCATCGGCTGCTTCGGGAGCGCCGAAGCGAGCAGAAAACGAGTTTGAATTTCCTCGTACGCTGCGGTCCTCATTTAGTGGCGAAATTTTCCCGCATCGAATGTCTCCTTTACAACGCTTGAAAGCACTACAATAGCTAGTGGCTGCCTTTGAAGGCGCGCAACATGGTAGGCTACTGCTCGGTGCCGCAGGGCCGGACGTACCTAACGGAGGCCGGTGTCAGCCTTATTCACACGTAGCCGCAGGACAAGAAGCTGCGTGAAGCTTGGCTCGCGAAACATAAAACCGGCGAACAGTCATCGGCTACAACTCGGGTATGCAGCAAGCACAGACGCGAGGAAGATTTCTGCTACGGCGCCGGGTCTACGATCTTCGGAAAACGCGCACTGAGACGCTCGCCCGACTAATGTCATGACGGTTTGGTCTATGAACTTGTCGATGCTATAGATACTGGCAAGTTCAGTGTAGTGGAAAGGCAGCGGTAAGAAGCACATTTAAAAAAAAGCATGGTAATGGTCATGTTTGTGTTATGAATTAATGCACTGGATTACAAAAAAGGAGCAGCGGGAAATTGCACGCTGAGAACACCGATAAACATACAGTGCGATGCAACTCGAAAAATAATATTCAAAAGTCAAAGAATTTAGAAGAAAAAAAAAAGATTGAATCGTCGCGACGGCACATCATAGTCCATGTAGGCGTCGAAGTCTCTACAATGAAGTTATTTTTGAACAGCTCTGATAGCTCCCACGCAACAATGGTTGCTTGTATGCTGTCAAATGCTCATATTCTGCGGCCTAAAGCTCATGGCACGGTGCGAAAACGCGCGCGCGGAGAAAGCGAAACAGTGCGCGGACAAGCATGCAGACGCGCAGTCGGTCGCTGCGAATCTGCGCGATCGCTGCATTGAGGCTTCATTCTATTACGCTCCATTTAGTTATACAAACACTATAAGAACATATTTCACATAGTTTGCTCTCAGCGTTTACCTACCTTTCACGCTAGAAGCCGGTTCGGGAGACTCCATCGCGGCGACCGCGCACAGTGACGTTCACTGTACGTATTCGGTAAAGAGATAGCGTCTGTAAACGATTGTGTGCTTTCAGTTTGCCCAAGATTATTATTTAGACAGTAAACAACTTCTCTCATTTCGAAAGTACTTACAGAAATGTCCGGGAGAGCTCCCGCGTGGTGTTTTCAGTGAGCGCTGACAGCGAAACCTATGAGGAGCGCGCCGCGTGATCCCTCATACTACGCCAGCGAGGCGCTTTCGATAGATGGCGACTCCGCAACTCCTCGCCGCCAATAGAGGGATCGTTTTCGCCGACCTGACGTAGCGTGCGCGCGCGCGGGCGTTACGTCGGACTATAAACGGCCCTTTACAATCCACGAGATGACTTACTCGCCCGGCAGGCTTCGTCTGCCAGCGGGGAAATGTCACGATCTCTGTCATGAACCACGGCTGCCGCGCAGACAACCAGATGGAAGAAAGAAGAGAACGACGTTAGCCAAGCTGCCTCGGGACCGCTCTCGAAACCACGCCTATCAACCAGATTCACCTGGTTCTGCATTAAACACCTCGCGTGTAACAATATATATAAATGACGACACTCATACGCCACCATAAATTGCTTGCGTAGTGATACGAGCTTTGGATTGACATACGTAACATACGTACCTATTCTCGCGAGACAACAGACACGTTGTCAGAGCGCACAATAAGCTCCATTAAAAACCCGCCTGCTAAATGAGAAAGCCGTGGTTGCTATTGTTTCAGTGCGGGGAATTAACCTAGGTCGTATGCGTGATAGGCTTGAGGTCTGAAGTTCTGAAGCGCACCGGCAGGAAGCCTGTGGAGCGCAGGTGCGCACCTGTAACTGACCTTAGCCACAAATGAATCTTGATGTTAGCTGCAGCTAGACTTGGCGATTCGGAGCTGTAGCAGCTATGAAAGTGTTAACAATAGTGGTGCCTTTTTGGTGCAACTCCAACTTTTCTTGTTATTTTCACTGATTGCCACAGTTCAACAAACTCGCGTATTCGAAAGAAACAGTGTGGAATTCACATTTTCTTTTCACAGAATGATAGTGTTTGTTGGCGTTGTTGGCAACATCATGAATAAAAAAAACACAGCTAAAGCTCGACTACAGTGCAACAAAAATTGATTTGCTTTATGATCCGGCTGGCGCATGGCAACCGTGACCATGTGACATTATTTAAAGCATACAACCTAAATGCTTTAGCTTAACCTTTATAACGTCGTGCTGTTGGGCAGATTCTCTCGAATAAGCACAGCATTGTAGTTGATTAGTATCTAATCACCAATTCCAAAAATTTCTGTACTTTCTGCATAAAGAAACGTCGCTAGCGATTAATTAAGAATATGTCAGCAAGTCAGCGTAGAATACATTCACACTTCATCTAGTTATAACCGTCCTTACACATTGTAAACAATAATGTTAAGCTTCATGCCATTAGCATATTTATGGCTGGACAAGTATTGGCTTTTGCTTTTTAGTGCATGCGGATGATAGCAAGGTTTAAGGTTTGGTTTCCCAAAACTGCGCCAGGTATACGAGGGACATCACACTGATGGGCTTCGGTGATTTCTACCACGTAGTCTTATCTAGGCTTATTTAAATACCAGCAAAATGTAGTAATTACGAGGAATTTAATTCACTTTGCCTCGTGCCGAAATGCAGCCGCTGTGGCATGAATGGAAGATGTGAACTCATGCTCGGACGGAGAAACATTAATATTTAGGTTGAATCAATGCCTCTATAGCTAGACCAGCGTGGCACACTCCCGCAATTGGAGTGGCGCGGAAGGCAATCACATTTGTAAACTAAGCTCACGGGCGAGTTTACATGAAATTGTAGGGAACCGAAGGTGAAAAGGATGGTAGCATTTTCAACTTGAGCCTCGGACGTGACTTGCGTCGTAATGGCGAGGAAGGAAAACTAGGGCCCGGTTACCCATCGTGTCCTCTCCTGACGTTATTATTGAAATGCCATCGTTCCGCCAACTCTGGTCGACACATTGATTGGCTTCTGGCGAGTAACCCACCAAGCTATGGGCCAGTAAAACAACTTTTCGCAAGCAAGCCTTCGCAAAACAAGTTTTGGGACGTTTTCTGTAATGTGAAGATCCAAGTGACAACAATAAAAAAAGCGCCCTTTCCTACCTTGTAACCCCGTCAAGGGATGACGCAATGTGTAGATCGCGTCGCACTGTGTCACGTGTGGGTGCGCACCGTTTCTTCAAAGAACTTTCGTTTTGTCCAGACACTAATATCAATAATTCGGTTAATATTCAAAGTAGCGTTAAGTGCAATTTTAGGTTTTGACTACGTCCCCCTCACTCTCACGGATGACAGAACTCTCAAAGCTTTCTTGCCCAGTTCGAGGCACCTTTTCGTACGTGTGTGGCCTCGAACGCCACGGTTGCTTGCTTCGACAAGCGGCATGAATACTTTTTCCAATGTCATACCAAGAAGGCCGAACCTACCGAGGCAGTCGCTTTACAATGACCCTATAAACGCGTGCACGCAATAGATAAAAGCATGACCATCCGCTCAAAGGTATTTACAATCGTGCGCAAATGATTCCGCAACAGCGCTCGATGTACGCAGATTCAAGCATGCTGGATTCACACTTCCCACGTTCGTGTTGAGGTGCTCGAAATAGGCAACGCATTCGTTCAGGGGCATCTCGAGGAGTCTTCTCCTTTCGTGCTCCCAGTGAGTCGTTACGGCTGCCTTGTACCCAAAAAGCTGTTGGCCTTTACTCCGCGTGAAAGCAGTCTCATCAGCGCGAGTCATCAGGGTCCTTTTCTGCAGAAGTGAAATATCTATGCCTGCAGATGCGACAGTTCTCGCTTGATGCGTGCTTTGACGCAATGACACCGGCGTCCTCAGTCGAGCACTCTGGCGTTTCATCTGTAGAACTTGTTTACGTGAGGCACGTGTCATATGTACAGCCCACAACAACATACAGACGCGGAAGCCAGTGCACTTGGCTTTGTGGGCAAAAGAACTTGCTTTAGAGCGATGAATTCAGATACGAGGGTTCGGGAAATAACACTGTATAAAGAGAAAAAAAAAGTCATTCTCTGCCCCTCCGCCAAAAAAGTGGCGAAAGAAGACAGAGAGGTGAAATTTACCCGCGATTGTGGGACGCAGTGAGGTAAATAATGCGAAATTGACAAAGGCTTTACTTTCTGCATGTAAACGTTCATATCATGCATCATGTAAACCGGTTTGTGCAGTATTATTGATATCACGTGATGTGCAGTATCACGCAAGCTAGTTTTATTGCGATGGCAATCATATGGACACTCTAATCGCATTTCTGCCGTCGATGTCGTCGTGAGATTTCGTATAAAGTCCAGCATACAGCATACGACGCCGCGCGCCGTATGCTGTATGTACGAGTGAAAGAGTGAAAGCATGTGAGGGTGAGCCGGTGATCGCGGTTTAACCTCGCGCGCGAAGGTAAGGAAAGCGGGGATGAAGGGCGGCGTCTTCCGCACACGCAAAGCGCCGGGGGTCGTTCTACTCGGGCCGGCGCAGTCGGCCGCGCGCGCCCACCCGGGCCGCTGTATCTTGAAGGCCTTTTGCGACGTGCAGAGTCCGGCACGCGCTGTGTTTTCGCGGCTGAGCTGCCGCTGATGCGAACGGCAGGACAGTCGATTCGCTCGCTGCTGCTCTCGCGCTTACTCACTCCAGCGTTTTGATGGCGAGTTTCCGCGGTCGTCGAATGAGATGTATTCATGTTTGCTTGTGCGCGCTTGACAGTATGCTTGTTAGCTTAGTATGCCTATGTTTACAACTTCATACGGCCGATAGAACTACTTTCCTTACTTAGTATAGATGTACACTAATTCGCTATCGCAATCGATGCTTCTCCTTTCGGGCGAAACTGCGACTTTGTTTCGCAGTCCTGCCCCATGTGCGGTAGGACTGCTTTACGCGGGGACAGGATCCAACCATTCATGGAGGAAAAACGGCAGGAAAGTCAACTCTGTCAGTGTTCTCATTCACCGACTTACAGCAAAAGCTACTTTCTTGTAGCCGAGGAAAACGCCATGCCTGGTATCTCCATTGCACCTACTAAGTGTATTAACGCTTCTAGTACATTCGGCAATGACAGAAATGTGTTGGCGTTAAAATTTTGTCGTTGTTTTATAATTTTCCGTCAAGTCATTTCTATGTGCTCATATGACAGTCTAATATCATGCCTGCCTGCCTGCCTGCCTGCCTGCCTGCCTGCCTGTCTAAAGCCACGGGCTGTGTCGTACTTGAGTTCTTGAACTACCATCGGGGCGGACGTGTGGTTTGGAGCCCTTGCATCTGAGGGAAACGCTGCGGAGTCTCAAGCACTGGTCCTCGTTTTCTCGACTACCAACGCGTCACGCGATAATTATCAGCCGTGGCAAAAAAGGATTGAATCATGGGGTATTACGTGCAAAATCTACGATATGACCATGAGGCACGCCCTGGTGAGGGACTCTGGCATAATTTTGACTACCTTGCATTCTCGAACGTGCACCTAATGCATGGTACACGGGCATTTCCGCATTCTGCCTCATCGAAATGTGGCCGCCGCTCCGCTATATGATCCAGCAACATGAGCCACGCAAGAGCGCCACTGATGTTGGCCAAATGGCGAAAACACCTGAGGCGTCTCTGTGTCGCTCCGTATCAGCTGCCATGACCCGACCGGTCGTCTCAACCAGTGCGGGTGTGTGTAAAGACAGGAAGTAACCTTGACCGGTGTGGCACTACTACTTGACAAAATCACCACTCGTATCCAAGGCTTATTTCAAACACGGTGGAACGACGTCACCGCTAAGATGTCTCGCCCTCCAAAAGCCAGATGCGACCCTCCACAGGCTTGGTCCTTTCCAAAATCCCCGGCATACGCTACAACGAACCTGGGAATTCTAATCACTTCAGATATCAAGTGCAACGAATACATTTTGTGTATTAAACGGAAGGCAGCACGAAAGTTGTGATATCTAAGAAGGAGTTTGTGCAAAATGACGCGCAAGATAACACTCTTTGCATCTGAAACGTTTTCAGCCCTATTTTATAGTATAGATACACTGCATGGTATCCCTGCATACAGGCTAACATTAAATAAGGAAGTTGAAACTTCCAAAGAAAGGCAGTGAAGCTTTTCAGACAGTTATCACAGCGCATGTACTTCTCCAAGCACACTACGGAAGGATTCCCAAATCGAGCCGTTGCAAATATGACGTAAATATGAAAGGTTAAAATATATGTACCTCCTATACCTTAGTCAGCTTGCCATAGAGAAAAGCAAGTACATAAAATCGCTTAACAGGCGTTCTACACGATCCAGCCGCACAAAGGAGCTAAAAGAGCGTCCTTTCAGAAAAGACGGAAAACTTTTTTTTTCACTGTCAACCAATGAAGAAGCTGCCGACAGGCAAATTATAACGGAAAATAATTTAATCTTCAAAGCCAACTTCGTGAAACGGACTGCTGTGCTAGTGGTACATGTTAGTACCTAAACCGAGCACAGAAACAAGACAGGACAAGAGCGACAACTGAACATGTGCTCAGTTATCCAGACGACTTCAGGGCTGGTGGCTTGGACGAGTTGGTGACCTCCTGCTAACAGCGCACACAAATACGAGACATAAAGAACGGCACACAGGGCTGCTCTTTTTGTTGCGTCTCGTCCCTAGTGTGCGCTGTAACTGGTACTCGAAACAACTGGGAAAGTGAGCAGCAGTAGTTTCCCTTGTCTTGTGTTCGTGCCCAGTTTTCAGCGTCACATAGCCATCTTAGTTTTCGTTCTAGCAATTTATATTATGTTTTGCAACCTCATAGGGGTAATCCTGCACATAATGCCGCCTTCCTTTTTCAAGACATCTTCACTATTGCAGTTTCGTTTGACAAATACTGTCAGCCTTGCTGCAGGTTGTTACAGGAAGTGAGTTATAAATTGCACAAAGAAGCACATATGGTACACATATTTGCAAAACACAAGACGAGTACATTTTGATAATTATTTATTTGTTACAGAAAACCTGCAGCGCCATGCAGGCAATATTGCAGGGGGGTGACATGGCTGATAAGTAAAGAAAGTCCGCAGCACAGTCACAGTGTAAGCTGGTGGAGCAGCTCCATTTTCGGCACCACGCACTATAGAGGGTCTTCACGGCGAAGTCTCTTGGCGTCGGGAGCCCGGCGTTGACCGAGAGCTACGGCTTGTGCTGCTCTCTGCACGGCGTTATGCAGAACCCAACGTTGCCTGGTTGCATCCGCGCGCGTAGCTCTAGGATTCGCTTCTTCAGCAGCGCATCGTGCCTTTACAGGAGGCGCCGTAAGTGTACCGAACAGTAAGAACAGATATCCAGACTACGGGGTGCACATATCACATCTTATGACCCATCGCACGATACGATGTTGTTGATAAAGATGATGATGATAATAACTGGGCATCCCCTTTGAAGCAGGGCGGTGACCTGTAGAGGTCGCCACAGTTCAGTCCTTTTGTTAGGCTGCTACTAGAGTGTGACGCCCCCTGTGACGTGTGTGCTTATATATGTTCGGGCCCAATAAAGAGGGCGTTACCCTTTTCGTCTGAGCAAGCGGCTTGTCGGTCCGTCTCTGCGTGCCCATGGCCCCACAGCACTAACCACGCGACATGGTGTCAGAAATGACCGGACAACGCCCCCCTGCCTTAGCCCTTACCACAAGAGGAAGGCAACAAGATGTTCCTCGAGACCGGCGAGTCACCGAAACTGCACGGCGTCAACTTCCAGCCACCGGCACCGTTCGACGACTTCGCGAACCCGCCAACGTGGGTGACATGGCTTAGCCTCTACGAAGACTACACAGTCGTTTGAGGACTGACACAAGCGTCGAAAGACATGCAGGTACGCTCATTACTGTACTGCAAGGGCCTCGAGGCCCGCCCGCTTCTCGAGACATTCTCGCTGGACACCCAGTCGCTCGCTTCATACCAATCCGTTGCCGCCCGCTTCACTGAGCACTTCGTGCACCCGGCAAACGAGCTTTGCAAGTCGTCGCAGTTCCACAGACGTGTCCAGCTGCCCGACGAAAGCGTCGACACGTACTACGCAGAATTGCGCCGGATGGTTAAGCGCTGTAACCATCCGTCAGCTGCTGTCGAGGAAAGCCTCGTACGCGACCGGTTTGTCGTCGGCCTCCGCGACTTCCGTCTCTCGGACCAGCTGTGCCGAAACGCGAAGTTGACACTCAAGGATGCTTGGACACAGGCCTGCCAATCCGAAGATGCCGACAGAGAAAAGGCGTTGCCCCAGAAGCGCACCGAGCACTCACGCGAGCTCAACCTCGACGCTACAAAAGCTAACAAATTCCCTTCTCGTCGTCGCTCCGGAGCTAAGCCTCGTTCGCCGCAGCCGCAAGCAGAGCGCTCACCCGAGCCGTCCACATGTGAATTCTGCGGCCGCGCGCTTCATCGACGTTCGGACTGCCGGGCCCGACGCTCCGCCTGCAACTTCTGCAAAAGGAGAGGCATTTTTCCGAAGTATGCCACTCGCAGAAGGTCAAGCAGAACAAGCTCAGCTCCATTCACCTGCACGCTGTGGGGACGCCCGCCGTGGCAGTGTTCGTCGACGTCACTGTTGACCACTACACAGCGCAGTTCAAAGTCGACTCCGGAGCCGAAGTATCTGCCGTTCCCAGCAACTTTCCTGCATTGCCTGCCAAACCCGACCAAGTCGACACTCTGTTCACTGGCCAGGGAGAACAGCCACTGCACGTGCTTGGCTCGTATCTGGCACGACTTCGGTGGTAAGGAAAAATAAGCCGTAAGTGCCTCTAGTTGATCCAGTCTCTTACTGTGCCTCTTCTGGGACTGCCAGCGCTCCAAGCCTTCCAAGTAGTTCAATTTCTCGATCAACTCAAGACTCCAAAAGCAACGTTGCACGCCAAACTCTTCAATGGATTGGGCACTCTCAAGGACGAGTACAACATCCGGTTGAAACCTGATGCCGTACCTTTCTCGCTAAGCGTCTTTCGCAGGATCCCCATCCCGTTGCTAGAGATCGTCCGCCCCGAGTTGGACAAATTGGAGACCGCAGAGGTGATCTGCAGGGTCCACAAGCCAATACCATGGTGCTCTGGTCTCGTCGTCATCCGGGAAGGCGATGGTTCCTACCGGCTCGGCGTCGAGTTGACTCAATTCAACGAGGTCTTCCTCCGAGAACGACATATTCTCACAACTGTCGAGTAAGTCCTTGGCCTCCTCGGCGATGCAACAGTTTTTTCGAAGCTGGACGCGACCGCAAGCTTCTACCAGGCGAAGCTCTCTAAACATTCCCAAGAGTTTACGAGGTTCATCACCGCATATGTTCGATACTGCTTTTGCCGGCTCCCATTTGACATCACCTCCGCGCCAGAGTATTTCCAAAAACAGATGGCAAGAATTCTAGAGGGCCAAGAAGGAGTTGCCAATATGATAGATGATATTCTGGTTTTTGGACGCACCCGCCAGGAACACGACGCCAGACTAAGCAAGGTGCTATCTCTCCTCGCAAAAGCAGGTATCACATTGAACCAGGACAAGTGTCATTTTGGAGTACCCGAGGTCTCCTTCCTCGGACTCGTCGTCTCAGCACAAAGCATCAGACCAGATTCGGGCAAGGTCGAAGCAGTCAAAGCCATGGACGCTCGAACGGACGTCGCCGGCGCTAGAAAACTTCTCGTAATGGTTAATCATCTTGCCAGATTCTTGCCACACATCTCGGACGGCACAGCGCCTATCAGAGCTTTACTGAACAAGTCTGCGAGTTGGCTGTGTCAGCATGAGCAAAAGGCAGCATGCGAGAAAATCAAAGAACTCTTGACGTCAGACGGGCATGGCCAAGTACCACCCATCGTATGCCACTACGATGTCTGCAGACTCAAGCTCATTCGGACTCGGCACAGTTTTGCGACAGACGCAACCCTCTGGAGTGCGCCGCCCGGTCGCGTTCGCTTCGAGGTCAATGACCGAGACCGAGCAGCGTTACAGCCAGACCGAAAAAGACGTGGGCTATCGAGGTTCGACGAGTTCGCCCGTGGCATCACCTTCGACGTCGAGAGTGACCACTTGCCACTCGTTACACTTGTGGGCAAGATAGAACTGGATAAGTTGCTGCCTCGTATTGAGAGACTACGGCTGAAGAGCATGCGATACCAGTTCCGTATGCTGCACGTGCCAGGAAAGCTGCTAGCCACGGCTGATACTTTGTCGCGCATCACCCACAAGACACCCACTCCCTAGACACTATAGAACTTTTTGCAGCACAGGTAGTCGGCTGCACGTCGGAACTCTTGCCACTCAGTCCTAAAGACGTGCGACAGGCACAAGAGTCTGATGGCGAGTGCAAGGCCCTCGCCTCCTACGGCCAGCATGGTTGGCCACGAAAGTCCAAGATACCACTGCACCTCTCAAAGTACGCCTCTGTGGCAGACGAGCTCTCTGTTTGCGGCGGTGTTCTGCTGAAAGGCGCCCGGATAGTCATCCCATCGTCCCTTCGGCCGGCGGTCTTGACGCTGTTGCACGAAGGCCATCAGGGCATCAATAGGACCAAAGCCCTAGCTTGGGAGTCAGTTTGGTGGCCCGGTATTTCGGCAGACATTGCCTCTCTTGTCACCAACTGAGAACAGTGCGCTTCTACCCGCGTGAACTTTGCAGAGCCCCTGGTCTCCGTGGCCCTACCTGGACGTCCCTGGGGAATTCAGTGACATTTCTAAAATAGGGGACGCACTTACACGACCTGCAATGCAGAGCAAGAAGGCGGCTGTAGTTTTGTTTTATGTTGTTGGCGTGCTCCCGGAGGTGATCACTGAGTCACTGAGGCAGCGTCCCGCTTGTCCTACGTAGGAGCGCCCGCACTTCAAGGGTATTTCGTAAAAGTTGCCTGTGATGCAGCTGGTGAGGGGGTCCCTATGGTTCTTTTCGCAACCTTTTTGTGGGGGTTGTCTTGGTTGACCTTTCTGCATAAGGTGTTGAGCTTCCCTGCGGTTGAAGAAACCGAAACACCCGCCCTTCGCGCGGCCTTTTTCAGTCTGTGTGACACCCCGTGCACATAGGGAATAACAGTCGTCTTCGAATTATTGATCTCGGTTTTGCGTGTCTTCTTTCTTTGCTGCACTAACACGTCTTCTGCTAATTGTACCAGGAGGACGCTCGGAAAACCAGCCCGAAAAAGCCGCTGTACTTGGCATTCAAAGGCTATTTCAATCTCGTGTATGCATGATCCTCACAGTGCATTACAGAAGGCGGCTTTTGAGATTCCCCTCTCACTTCACTGCAATTCGTGTAAATGCATCCCCTATTTTATAAAAGTCGGTGTCATCCAAAAGCACACTGACCAGCGCACGCGTGAAATTATCGAAGTATTTGCCATCACTCAGCAGGGTCCTTCATGCATCAGTTCACCATCCATACAGTTATTAGACAAGGAAATCGTGTATCTGCAAATTTAACCGATCTCCGCCCACACGCAATCTCAAGTCGTTCTTTTCTTCTTTTCATCTCATTTATATTTTTACTATTAGTTCTCTGCCTATATATTCTGCGCTCGCGCTATAAACATACTTGCTGGAAGTTAGCGCCGGCGTCGTGTGCTTCTTTTCTGTGTCCCGTTATTCGCGCTGTTTGCTAAAAAAGATAAGCTCGAGCTGCAATGTTGCATTGTCTTCATCACACATTGGCAATAGGCACAAAGTGTAGACGAAGAAATAAACTTAATACAAAAGTTTGCATCACATATTATCTGTTCTTGATATTTCTGCTGCCCATTTAGTGTTCGGGTGCAGGAGTAAAGGCTTTGACACAAGTGGAATACTCGTAGGAAGGCAAGAAACGTTATGGAGACAACAGTGCTTACAAGTACCTCCGCAAATATTGTGTATAAACAAGGACGCTAAAGAAACGTATAAGTATGACCAATTAATGCTCACGGATTCTTGGAAAATGCAATTTGCGGTTTCATGTTGAAAAAACGTCTCGGTCTGTGTGTTCAAACAATGCAAAAAAAGTTACAAGGAGATGAATACTTCAGCTGAATAACAGAGGTGAGTAAGGGATGCCTCAGCCTGTAGCCAATGTTTCAACAACCAAGCACATTTGTGACGGCAGTGACGAAGACAAGTTCCCACGCTGAGGCTTCCGTTGCTCGTCAAGTGTTGATTGGCTGAATGTTGAGCCAAACTTCGAGTATATTTAATAACTTTTTTGTGAACACACTGTCCCCAGGTATGTCATATGCTGTTTAAAAAGAAAAAAATGTTTTTATTGGTCTGTCTTGTTTGAGAAGTGTGGAGTAGGCCGGTCGTGTGAAGTTGCCTTTTCAAGCCATCTCTTATAGTGCAGGGCTAGCCTAGTTACTGATTTCATGCAAACTGCTTATGAACCTTTTGTAGTTAACAAGTGAAAAGTGATGCATATATAGATTTAATTCTAATCCTAGAACTTCCCATCTTAACAATGTTCCCGTAGATTTCTTCATGTCCAATAAATATATTGGTGTACACATTACAAATAACTTAAATTGGACCAATATAGAGTACATATTTAACAATGCTGTCTACATGCTCGGGTACTTACGGTGCAACATTTCCAAAGCACCGTCTACTTTAAAGCTACACCTTCAGAAAACTCTAATACGCTCGAAACTTGAATATGCATCTGCAATACGCGATGCCAGTCGTGTTAATCTTATTACTTCACTTTAGCTGGTACAATGTACTCTGCTCGTCTGATTCTTTCAAGTTATGACCACACCGCGAGTATAGCCTCAATGAAAGTGACCAGAACTTATTCCCCTAGCTAATAGCCGGGGAATAAAAAAATCCACAAATCCCACAAAACGAAATCCACAAGTAACGCCGGAAGAAGTAAATAAAGCCTTGGGAGCTATGCAAAGAGGGAAGGGAGCTGGGGAGGATCAGGTAACAGCAGATTTGTTGAAGGATGGTGGGCAGATTGTTCTAAAAAAACTGGCCACCCTGTATACGCAATGCTTCATGACCTCCAGTGTACCAGAATCTTGGAAGAACGCTAACATAATCCTAATCCATAAGAAAGGGGACGCGAAAGAATTGAAAAATTATAGTGATCAGCTTACTGTCCGTTGCCTACAAAGTATTTACTAAGGTAATCGCAAATAGAATCAGGAACACCTGAGACTTCTGTCAACCAAAGGACCAGGCAGGATTCCGTAAAGGCTACTCAACAATAGACCATATTCACACTATCAATCAGGCGATAGAGAAATGTGCGGAATATAACCAACCGTTATATATAGCTTTCATTGATTACGAGAAAGCGTTTGATTCAGTCGAAACCTCAGCAGTCATGGAGGCATTACGGAATCAGGGTGTAGACGAGCCGTTTGTAAAAATACTGAGAGATATCTGTAGCGGGTCCACAGCCACCGTAGTCCTCTACAAAGAAAGCAACAAAATCCCAATAAAGAAAGGAGTCAGGCAGAGAGATACGATCTCTTCAATGCTATTCACAACGTGTTTACAGGAAGTATTCAGAGACCTGAATTGTGAAGAATTGGTGATAAGAGTTAATGGAGAATACCTTAGTAACTTGCGATTCGCTGATATTGCTTTGCTTAGTAACTCAGGGGCCCAAATGCAATGCATGCTCACTGTTCTGGAGAGACAGAGCATTAGGGTGGGTCTAAAAATTAATCTGCAGAAAATTAAAGTAGTGTGTAACAGTCTCTGTAGAGAACAACAGTTTACGATAGGTAGTGAGGCACTGGAAGTGGTAAGGGAATACATCTACTCAGGAGCAGGTAGTGACCGCGGATCCGGATCATGAGACTGAAATAATCAGAATAAGAATGGGCTGCGGTGCGTTTGGCAGACGCTCTCAGATCATGAACAGCAGGTTGCTATTATCCCTCAAGAGAAAAGTGTATAACAGCTGTGTCTTACCAGTACTCGCTTATGGAGCAGAAACCTGGAGGCTTACGAAAAGGGTTCTACTTAAATTGAGGACGACGTAAGGAGCTATGGAAAGAAGAATGATGGGTGTAACGTTAAGGGATAAGAAAAGAGCAGATCGGGTGAGTGAACAAACGCGAGTTAATGACATCTTAGTTGAAATAAAAAAAAAGAAATGGGCATGGGCAGTACATGTAATGAGGAGGGATGATAACCGATGGTCATTAAGGGTTATGGACTGGATTCCAAGGGAAGGGAAGCGTAGCAGGGGGCGGCAGAAAGTTAGGTGGGCGAATGAGATTAAGAAGTTTGCAGGGACGACATGGCCACAATTAGTACATGGTCGGGGTAGCTGGAGAAGTATGGGAGAGGCGTTTGCCCTGCAGTGGGCGTAACCAGGCTGATGATGATGATGATGATGATCATGATGATGATGATCATGATGATGATGATTATGATGATGATGAACAGCCGCAGCCGTCCGTGTTTCGCTCTTTTATAAAATTTTCCATCATACCACACTTCACGACGGCTTCATTCCGCGGCCTTAAGTACATTGCAAACTGCTTCAATCATCGCAGTAAGGCAGGAATTGATTCTTGTTACTCGAAATCTTTCTATCTATCTTCCCCCGTACATGTCAAGAATGAAACCACCTGCCCTCAAGTATCGTAGCCATTCCCAATAACAAACTTTTCTTGCGAAACATTAGCTAAGATTGCATAATCAGGAGAATCATTGCGTTACCAGTACGCACTTCTGTCGTTCGTTTGTTTTACCCTACTGCTTTGTAACCACTCCCCTCTTTATAGGCATACGGCCCTGAATATACTTTGAATAAAGAATGGAATAATAAGGTGAAGAGTGGCTGCCAGAGTTTCAGTCAACATGAAGCATCATGTCCTCAAAATTGCACTGAGTTATTTTGAAGGTTTTAAAATTCTTTGGAGTTACGTGTAACAAATTAACGCTATGAGGGAGCATGTGATACTTGGTGGTAATGCCCGTCAATCTGTTTTGAAAATAGCAGATGACAGAGTTTGTGCATTAGCAAGTAGGAGCTCGCTACATTGTTTCTATTCTGGTTGTCATGGCTGTAATGACGAGAAAGGAAACAAGTTGGGACTCAACATCTTACTTCTCGATTGTCATAAAACGGCCTTAACGAAAGGATGTAAGCTTCTATGTCAAATTTTAGCAATCCCTCTCGGTATGATACAAAACTGTAGACTGTTGCTTTCCTGATAGGGCTCACAGCCCTCTATCTGGTAAACTTGCAAACATTTCATGGTGAGGCACGTAGTTCAATAGAACCTGTTGTCATTATGGTGACCATTGAGCTTCTTATGTTGGGTACTAGGCACGAACACACACAGAAACAAGGCAGGAGACGGGACAGAGCACCACTTAGAACTCAGCAATTGCAAGTGGCGCTCTGTCCCGTCTCCTTCCTTGTTTCTGTGTGTGTTCGCGCCTAGTACTCAAGATTAATTGTGGCCAACTGGCCCAACAAGACGTCCTTTTGAGTTTCTTATGGCTTGCAAACCGATAATGTCTCTTTTATTCTTCTTCCTGAAGAAAGAAATCATGAAGTCATGACACACACGCAAGCAAAAAATTGTGAAACAAATGTTAGTCGAATAAATGAACAAATCACAGTTCTAGTTGAAGTGTTCAGAAACATACCTTGCGAGGATTCTGGCTCTGTGGTTACATATTCACTATTGACTTGTGCGTCTAGAAACAATATAGTCGAAAGGCGTGAACAAATATGAGCAGTGTCTTGGAATCTGGAGGCAAAAGAAGAGCCTCAATCACTATGGTGGTAGCGTGGGTAAGCCTATGATTCATGTATGACTAAGAACAGTGCACAACACTCTCCATGACAGAAAAGCAGACACACACAGCACTGTTTTGAGTGTGCATTTCTTTCTATGGCGCCCTTGTGTGGGCTATGTTTAGTGAAGCCTCGATTAGATAAAATTTTTTGCCAGATACTAGGTAATATACACGTAATTTATTATTTATCAAATACTATTAATCCAACTGTATCACGAGAAGCACATTTGCACTAATGTGCAGTGAATTTATCGCAGTGTATCATTCGTGCAGACACAGCCAAAACTATTTTCTTATACTGTAGTCCGTGTTAGGAATTTTAGCGACGTGGCAAAATAACAATAGCCTTGTTTGATTTGCCTTTGAAGAGCAATAACTTTATCATTATTTTCCACTTTGAAAAAAATTGACCAACGGGATCTGTTTTATCCACCTCGCACGCGAAGAAATTCAACGTTGAAAATGCGAAGCAATGTTTCTTCACTCACCGGTGCACACACTCAGAGGCTGCAAAGTTAATTCGCTTTCGTGGGTGCTTTCCAAAGAGACTGTGCTCGGTTCTGCCGACGAGTTTTCACACTAGCTAGCACATTTTGTTCAAGCAACGCGTCAGTACGCGGCCAGAGGCGGCAGATCACTGACGACGGAGGCTGTGTATGTAGCCATTACGCCAGTGAAATACCGCAGCTGATAAAATTCACCGTCTTTAAACACGTTCGCGTAGTAGCGGCTATGGAATGTCGGACACATAAACTGGCTGATATATTATTGTTCTCTAAGTAAAACGAACCTGCGTGATGCTGCTCAAAGGAAACGGCCACCCCGTTCGCAAATATAACCGCCGTACAATTTGGCTCGATAAACGGCATGGACTGCAATCGATACCACTGGGCTGCTTATCACACGTCAGTGAGGTCTCAAAACCTTTATTCAAGTATTAAAGCACAGGATCTAATAACGTAAGTCCAATAAAAGGAATTGTTTGCTTACTTTGCAAAAAATTACACGTTAACTATGTTTGACGGTTACTATATGTACATGTATAGATAAAATATTTGGCCGCGTTGAGCGCCCCTAGCAGAAAAAAATACAAATTAAAGTAGGCGACCAAATTACAGTAGCTCGATTTGCGCGCTTCATGCTGGAACGCGCCGCGGTCGATTTTTCGCCCGGTGTGGCGATCGCTGGACCTTGAGAGTGTGCGGGGCCTGAAGCAACTGCTACATGCAACTGCTACATGTTGGGACATCTGGTGGAATACAACGTAACTACAATGAAAAGTTTGCACGTACCGATGCTACGCGGCGTGCATGTCGCAGCGCGTGACAAATTGCACAATACGATGCTAATGACGATGATGATGATTTATTGGCATTCCCTTCCAAAGGGAAGGGTGACAGTCATCTAGCCTGCTTAATTTATTCAGGTACGCTACACATGGTTTTCATTCGAGCATTCTTGTGTACATCCTGTTACTCTTCTTTTTCTTCCTCAAACCTTCTGTGTCCACCTTGTACCATTACCCATGCAACTTCTAAATGGCGTGCCACCTGGTGTTCATATGCAACTGCAATGAAAAGTGTGCACGTATCGGTGCTACGCGGTGCGCATGTCACATCGCGTGCCTCCTCGCGTGTTCGGACGTGTTTATAGGGCATGTTTCTGCTGCAAACTAGCAAACGTCTGCGTGGCTCAGTGGTAGAGTAATTGACTCACGCGCAGCGGGCCCGGGTCCTTCATGTGGTCCTTCATGCAACGCGTTACCTGCATCACGTGGCAGGTGTCCGGAATTAGTGCCCACTACACTAATAAATGTTAGCAATTTAAGCGAGGTAAAAAATGTTCCTCGTGCGTGGAAGCCGCGTCTCTTGAACCTGCTTCCGCGGCAAACGCGAGACCCGCGGCCACCGTTGCTCGTGCAACGCCTGTGGTCTCGGCGCCTTCCTGCGCCACTCCTCCGGTCACGCGAGGTGCACGGAAATGATGGCCGCTTTTGCAGCCCTAGTTGTAAAAAATGCGGTTTGAAAATATGTGGGGAGCGACTGTATTAGATACCGGGGATCGACGTGGTGTCCAATATCTCGAGGCGTTCTTGTCCAGTTTATTCATGTCAAATTCCAAATACAACATTCCTATTATTAGAGACAAGATTCCTAATATTGGAGACTCTTACAAAGCAAAGACCTGCATACGGCTATTTAAACAGGTCTCCAGCAACTCTGAACAATTTTAAAATCGTTACCTGAGTAGAGACACAGGATACAGCCTCAGTCGCACTTCAATAGTATTGAAGAAACGGAGGACAAAATCTGGCGCCCAAACTAACAAATATGAAGCTATGTGTTTATGCAATCCGTACCCTAGCATTGTTGACGAAACTATAAATTCTATAATTCACTAATTTAAATCAAGTGAAGAACACAATATATTTTGATCACAACATGTTTGACGAATGTTAATGGAGTTTTAAATTTTTCGATGTAAATAGTGATGTTATAAATTTTATATTCCAAATACATAACCTATATTATTAACATAATGTCCTTATTTTTCGCACTGCTGTATTTCTTTATTTACTTGGTATTTTGCAAACAGTTGAAACATTGCTGTCTGTTTAAAATTTTGCTTTAAATAGTTTTGATGTTTTCTGTCTTATTAGTTGTATTTGGTTTTATCAGTACTTATACTTGTAAACTGCCACTTCTGCTGCTCCAGCGAAGTAAAAGCCTTAGTAAGAGGGTTTACGCTCTCCTTCTGCGTCACCTTGCTGGCAAACCTTGTATTTGTTTTGCCCAAGTAAAGAACTTGCCCATCAAAAAAAAAAAAGAAAGAAAATCAGGCGAGACGACTTCAACTGTTTTCTGTTCTTGTGTTAATCGGCATAATGCAAAAATTGTATTTCGAGTATCAGTGAAGCTGATTCAACTTTTCCGCGGTCGAGACGCTATGCAATCATCATCATCATCTGCCTATATTTATGTCCACTGCAGTACGAAGGCCTCTCCCAGCGATCTTAAATTAGCCCTGTCTTGTACTAGCTGATTCTAACTTGCGTCTGCAAATTTCCTAAGTTCAAGACCCCAACTAATTTTCTGCTGCTCTCTACTGCGCATCCATTGGCAGCCATTCTGTAACTCTAGGGGCTTACCGGTTTTCTGCCTTAGGCATTAAATAATCTGCACATCTCGATTTATTTTCTCTTAATGTCAACTAGAATATTGGATATCCCGTTTGCCCTCTGATCCACCCCGCTCTCTTCTTATCTCATAACCCTAATATTTTCTACCCATCCTTCATTGCGCTGTCCTTATCTCGTTCTTGAGCTTCTTTGTTGACCTTCAAGTTTCGGCCCCATACGTTAGCACTGGTAGAAGTCAGTGAGTGCACGTACAGTTTTCAATGACAGTGGTAAGCTCCAAGTAAGGATTTGGTAATGCCTGCCGTGTGCACTCCCACACATTTTTATTCTGTGAGTTTACTTGTGATGATTAGGGTCCCCTGTAAGTAATTCAACAATACCAATTTGTTTCCCACCTCATTAATGAAAGCTAGATGCCTTGAAAGTGGACATTGTAGCAAATATAGACACAACTTGGAACACTTGCTGCATTCTGCTACAGCATGTGTCCATTGCCGATAAGTATGATGTTTACATTTATGCTGCTTAAGAGTACACTCACCCAGAAAACATTTTGATGTGTTTGCAATGTTTTTCTTTCTGCCACCTACTGCTGCTACATTCTGTCGCTGGAAATGAGCTGTTACGTTACATCTGCCTTTTATGATACACTCAGTACTGTAGGCAAAACACGGGGAATGCGGGAGATGGAAATTCAAGACGATGAGCAAAACGTGAACAAGGTGAATGCAGGAGCCAACGTTTCGACAAGTGGACTTGTCCAGAGTCCAGACATATTCCAGAGTCTAAGTCCTGAAGAAGTTGATCTCCTGAAACGTAGTCTAATGTTTTGTCCGACGAACAACGCAGTAAACGAATACGAACTCCACAAAGATATAACAGAGTTTTCACGACGCCTGCGCATCCAGGAGTTTTTTTTCGACAGACCAAATATAGAAAAAGAAGATAGAGACTCTCTTATACCATCTAGCACGTCGACATCGGAAACCGAACAGTGCCCAGACCTCGATTTATACATAAAACTGATATCCGAGGAAATTCTGGAGTCAACGCGGCATTGCCGGAAACGCAAAAATTTGACCCCCGCTCAACACCAAATCCTTAAAGAACTTGCGAAAGGAATGATATTGTAATAAAACCAGCAGACAAAGGCGGCAGTATCGTAATCTGGCCTATAGAAAAGTACAAGAATGAGGAACCACACCAATTACAGAAAACTCGACTCAAACCCAACTTCAGATTACAGCAATATTGTGATAAACACAATAGCGGAGCTCCTGTCCAGGGAACTCATCACGCAATGACGAATATCGCTTCATGATGCCCAAGAACAAAAAAGCAGGCTACTTTTATCTTCTTCCTAAAATACATAAAGTTCCAGTCGAAGAAATATTTACAGCAGAAATCCAAGGTCGGCCTATTGTGTCTAATCACAACACGCCTACTGAGTCACTATCTCAATTCTTAAATCACCACCTGTCAAACATACCCACCACCCTCCCATCTTTCGTTCAAGACACGCCGCACTTCCTTCGAATTATCGATGGCATCAACACCAACCAAATACTTTCCCGCCGCGCTATTCTAGTCATTTTGGATGTTTCTGCCCTTTACACCAACATTCCCATGAGTGAAGGAATTGAAGCCGTTTCTAGATCCCTCGCAATCAATCCCCAACCGCACGCTCCTGAAATTTACTTATCGCTCCTTAGGTTAGTTCTCACGCTCAACTATTTCGAATTCGATTCTATTCACTACCTGCAAATTTTCGGCACTAACATGGGTACGCCATTCGCCCCCACGTATACGAACATTTTCATGGGACAGCTTGAAGCAGACCTGCTGAAACCCTACCCTTTAAACCCCACACCTACCTTCGTTACATTGACGACATATTTATAATATGGGAACACGGCACAAGCGCCTTAACCGACTTAATTAGCCATTTCAATCGCCTTCACCCGAGTATTAAATTTACTGCTTACCACTCTCCTAGTCAGATCAACTTCTTGGACACGACGGTCTACATAGAAAACGGAAAACTAAGAACGACACTTTACCGGAAGCCTACAGATAGCCAGCTATATTTATACTACAGCAGTCATCACCCACGACATTGCAAGCAAGGAAGTTTTCTCGGACAAGCGAAACGTATAAGAAGAATCTGCAGCGAAGACTACGATTATATCCACTACCTAAATGACCTTAAGACAACGCTAGCAGAAAGGAACTATCCCCAAGTTGCTCTCGATAGAGCTTATGATGCCGCGTCAAGATTGGAAAGACAGTCGGAATTGGCGAAGAGACAGCCCATACTAGAATCTGACAGGCTGCCGGCCTTTATAACAAAATATTCTAATGCACTTCAACACATAAATAACATCCTAAGAAAATACCACTCAATATTATCAAGTAACGAGCGTCTGCGAAAAGCGTTCCCGGATGTACCTAGGGTTACCTTTCTCCGAAACAGGAACTTTAAAGACATGTTAGTGCACGCATAAGTCAGCCAACAGCATTCCCCCGCAATAAAAGCATGTTGTCGCCCTAGGTGCCAAACCTGCAGGCACCTTCAAAGTGACATTGAAATTGAAAGCACCGCAAATAGTTATACATATGAAGTCAAATCTAGCTTCACTTGTACAAGTTCGGATGTGATTTATATGCTTGAACGTTCCTTCTGTAAGAAACTATATATCGGTGAAACAGGACAATCAATGAACTTCGGATTAAACGGGCATGGCGCGGACACAGCTAAAAAGCTTCCCAAAGCAGTCGCCGAGCGCTTCAACCAACAAAGTCATAACTTTATTGAACTGAATCTCTACATCTTACAGTCAAATTTCCGTCCTGAACGAGAAAGAAAGTGCAGAGAATCGTACCTTATCCATAAGTTCAAGACATTACAACCAATAGGCATCAACGTCTCAAAGGGAGCTTTAGAATCTATTCGCTATGCCAAACTTCAAGCTATAGGCAACAACACTTAGTTTGATTTCTTGGCGTATCCCCCCCTCTCCTTTTTCCTTTTTTTTCTTTCCATTCCCCCCCCCCCCTTTTTTTTTGTCAGCCGGCGTGTCAGACGCCCTTGACACGCCGGCTAACACGCGTGCGTTGACAGACCGGGGTTGGGTGTCGCCCTGGCCTTGGCCTTGTGCACAGCGTTCCTTTACTCTCAATTCGACACGCTAACACACCTTCCCTTGTTTCCGCACACTCCCGCCTCACATCCTCTCCCCTTTAGAAGAATTCCACCTATATTTACTGTGGCGAGGAAAGCGTACGTCGCCTTTAAGAAGACAAGTCCACTTGTCAAAACTTTGGCTCCTGCATTCACCTTGTTCATGTTTTGCTGACTCAGTACTCTAATAATTTTATCACTGAAACAGCTGATATAAAGAGGCATACATTGCATGTGCATAACTTGTTATCTTGAGATGATTAGCTACAAAACGTGCTACCAAATTGGCATGCACACGTGCCCCGATCTACATGGCGCTGATGTGGCCATTTTGCATAGTGGTTATATGGTGCGTCCGCTTTGATCATATAATGAAGGTCTTATTTACAGTCGTATACGTATGTTCTTATCATTTGGTAGCTAGTCTTATAATATCATAGTCGTACCATATGGATACTGTCCTATCATGGTGTACTAAAAACATTCGATATACATTCGATGGACCAGTTATTGAATACTATCGAAAGATGAAAATTTTAAAACATCCACCTATAACTGAAAATGCGCGAGCTACACTTGAATACTACATGTGTGTGCAAGTATGTACACACATTATGTAGTATGTATGTAGTCTACGAGCATGTGGGCCACACAATCAATGTCTGAAAGACTGCGCTTGCGTATAGCTTTAAATGATGCCTGGTTTCTTCCGAAGTGCTTTAAATATAATGTTATGTTGTGTTCAGGCATCTCATGTGAAAAGTGGGTGTTATAAAATTTTCTCATATTACACAGAGTGCGTACACAGTGCTCACTACCTGGTCAATTAAATGTGTATGGAGTGGGAGTAAACTGACGCTTCATTTCGTCAATCAAATCTCTGCCAGGGATACTCATTATAAATTGTGATCGAATTGATTTTTCATTGACTCAGAATGAGCTTGATATGCAGTGAATTGAAACACAAAGCACAGCTCTATGAGAGCCTGGAATTGAGACACACTAGACTAAAAATGCAAGACGAGAGCGACGCGCACGCACGACGTGGTGCTAGACTGCTTCAATCGCATCTTGACCGAAATATGTAATTCATGAGATCCGCATGATATAGATGGAAGAAAGCGGCGTTGGTGTTTTTTTTAACACAGCAGCAACCGGAACAAGTTGATGCACCTGGGCCAGATAAGAACAGTTTTGCAGTGAGATCCAGGGACGGGGTCCCGCTTTTTTGAGGCCTCGGAATGTTTGCTGATCAGGTTTAGTCTGAAGCGTACGAGCGCTGTGGGGCGCATGAGCAATCGCGGATCGGCCAATGGGGCGCGCAAGCCGACCACACTGGGAAAGCTGGGTGCGCACCCTCTCGCATACCTCACGTAACTGCAACCACCTTCCCGTAATCTTGTTTCTGTAACGATCACGCTTTGTTCAATCCTTATTTGTATTTTTTATTGTTATTAACCGTACCATATAGAGAGTCATATTGTTTGTACCACGCGCGTTTTATTTTATCCTTATTTTTTGTTGTATACTGCCTTAATGGTTTCTGCATTAGCGTTTCTGTTGTATAACTATGCACACCTTATCGTTACCTTCTAACCCACTCCCACCTAGAATGCATTTGCGTTCGATGGTATTTGGAATAAATAATTAAATAAACAAATATTTAAACATTGCGCCGTTTCACCGATATAGGACATGCCACATGGCATGTAAACCACGGCCACATGACAGTGAACGAAGCGCGTGGCGTGCTATTTTCAGACAAGCTATCATACTTTGCGCTTTATTCACTGTGCGGGGAATTCTTGATAGTTATTGTGGTGTCAAAAATTTTACTTGAACGCCAAACTCTCTGCAGCCTTCTTGAGGTGGTGCGACAAGTTATGGGACACAGCATCGGC
The DNA here is from genome assembly GCF_050947875.1 of Dermacentor variabilis. Lineage (NCBI taxonomy): Eukaryota > Metazoa > Arthropoda > Arachnida > Ixodida > Ixodidae > Dermacentor > Dermacentor variabilis. Next base: position 16,169,019 of record NW_027460280.1, read on the forward strand.
AGAAGACGGACACCCTTCCGTTATTGCCAGCACTCTGTGGCCTGTAGGTGCTGTTTAACCTCACAAATGAGGCTACAGACGGCTACAGAGCGTTTCAGCTACATAAACTATCGTATTTTCAGCGAACTCGACTCTGCACAGTCGACCAACTTGGTGCTGCACTTTACAGACTACATTGATCTTTTAGGATTTCAGCAAGTCTGTTCGAAGGTAGTTCAGAACTATACCCCATTTAAATATACTGGAGGGAGTTACAGTTGGGGAGAGTTTCTTTTTTTTTGCTTCCAGGCAATACGTCCGGACGAGTAGAGTGCCCTCGAAGCTGGCACGGCGATCTAGGAAGCGCAAGCAATCCTCAGCCTCACGAGAGAAGCTCGGTGCCCTTGCACATGCATCCAAAACGACAACGTCATTCACAATATCTTCATTTTCCTTATTGGCAAACCATTTCTGTAAAATAGAAAATCATTACCTATCTAAGAATCATAGCAAGCAAACAATTCACGCAAGAACTCCACTGGGAGAGAAAGAGAGGTATTTATTATGTGAGACAAGCTGGAGAGGTCGGCTTGAATCAATATTCTGACCTGCTACTCGGTCTTGGGGGAAGAGGTATGTGTGTAGAAAGAAAGAATAAAGAATACGTTGATTATGAGGATGAAGAAAACTCCACTTGAGTTGTATAAGTATGCGTAAGCATTGTGCCACATTCTCATCGCCACGCAGCGCAATGTCATTAGCAACCTTATCAAACTTGACACGAGTAGCATAAACACTTATCAACCCTTATCGGTTATTATCAACCTTAACGCACTACATCCGACCCCTATCAACCCTCATCGGTTGTTATGAATCTTATCGCACTGAATCCCAGCCTTATCCATCCTGATCTGTCCTTATCGGAATGAGCCGAACCTTATCAAATCTTATCGGTCCTTATCAATCTTAGCGGACTTGATCCGACCCTTATCAACCCAATCTTTCGTACCTTATCCCTCCGCCCCAAACTATAGTCAATAACTGTTTATCCTTATGAACTCATTGACTGGCTGTCTGTTGCGCGACGCGAAGTGTATGAGCCCTCAGAAATCGGTGGCATTTCGGTCGGTGAAGGAATGTCTCAACTGAAGGCGCATGACGCGACCACCTAAGCGCATGGGGGATGTGGCGTGATTTTCGCGATATAGCAATTTCCCTAATGTCTACAATGCTCCAAGTCGGGTCTACATGTGGGGGCCTAGTCATGGCTACACCATCACAGAATATTTCAAAAAAGCCTTCATAGTGACATGTGCTTTGTACCACCGGTACAACACATTGATTTTGTTCAGACATATTCACCTTCTGCAAGCCTGAGTTCAGCCCAGTGCGTAGGACACTCGACTTCTGAGCGCGGGGATGTAGGTTCCAAGCTCACCGTCGCAAGCGTTTTTCCTTTCGAATTTATTCTGTTTGTTATGCATTAGTTCGTTGTAGCGGTTCGCCTTGCGTGACGGGCAGTTGGGTAGGCATAGAAATGCTTACGCATTTAAAATATTCGAACACGAGCGATAGGTGAGCCACACACGTCATCCTTTTGTACAAAGGTGTCTCAACAAGCATAGAAGAAATACAAAATCTAAGCACTTAAGGAAGTTGCAATACCCGAAGCATTCTGCAAAGCTGCAGATCTTCGATGTGCTAAAACTACTAAACAGCTGTGCCTGCGGACTAGAATAAAACAAATACCGGGATTGCGAAAAACCATTTCTCTGCGTCCTCATTCTCAGACACCTAGAAATGTCGCATTCGGGAAAGGGTAATTACGTGCCAATACTTTCATGTGCCTTTTGAAGAAACGAAGAAACCTCTTATTTCCAGCATTCTATTTCACTCACCTCAGCCGCATTACGTCTAAGCGTTTTGATCGCTACAGCTACCTAGATTCATTTTATTGCTGAGTGCTGATGTCCTATTGTTCAACTACTCTGCTAAAATTTTCACTAAACCTAAGTTTTAGCAATGGCTGTACTTGCTTTATCGTGATACACTGAATTGGGCATCACCACAATATCCCCTCCCTTACTGGAAACATGCAGAGCTACATCATTTTCTTTTAATACTTGCACTGATTTCTTCACCGCTTTGCTAAGGACATGTTCACCACAGTTTGAACGGAGAAAATCAACCCCATAAGAAATACACCTGTTGTTTTTTCCTAAAAGCACGACTCGAATAAACTTCTAACCATAGCAATCACACGATAGGCGCTGTAACAGGCTTGTTACAAAATTTCTACCCACATTTCAACACTTGCCAAACTTTCAGAGGCCCACAACACTCAAAAAGTTTTACATTTCCGGGCCCAGTGACCACTTTCCTATAACGCGTTCAGCGAGGGTAAATGCTTTGCCCGAAGGAACTCGGAAATGCTTGTGGGCTTACGAATTTTCGAAAGCACAGCTTCCCAGTCAGTGGGTACTTGTTGGAGATGCTATGAAAACGCAGAGGCAGAGCTGAATATGATGGACTTGGGGCCAAAGCACAATAGTCATAACCTTGGTAATTCTTCGTGCGTGCATGGTTTAAGGTAAACGGGGTACATACGAAGCCTGGACCTCCTGCAGGACGAGAAGTTTGTTGAGCGCGAAAGAAAGCACCCGGCACGGTACGTAGTAACGTGAGGCCATGTTAACGTAACGAAGTAACGTAAATTAACGTAGGCCATGAGGTGTACTAAAGTTGCTCGACAAGTGTAAGAGGGCAAGAACGGGTCACTAGAAAGTGGCTCAGTTAGAGGAGCAAATTTTGTCTGGAATTGAGAAGCCCGAGGGCGCGGCGGCCACGACGGGGGCAAAATTCAATAACGTCCGTATTGCACATTAAATAAACCCAGGTGGTCAAAATTAATCCAATGCCACAGCGTGGGCCTTATAAATATATCGATGTTTGGGCGCGTAACACTCAGAATTTATTTCTGTAATTGAGGGATGCATAACTAGCACTAAAAATATGCACTGCTTTGCTTGTTTGCTTTTTGTGTTCATCCAAAATGGACAGCCGCTTATCCGGTTATTAGAATTTGAAAACCGGATAACCAACAAGACTGCCCGTAAACACTTCCATGTGAGTGCGTTGCTTGGCGTGAATGGTGCCTTGATACTGGAGTTTATTGAGCTTGATTTGGCGTTTGGCTCAATGTACGCGTTGTGTGCGCTGTTTTCGAGATGCTTCAGACAACAACCAAGGAAACCCGGCAGAGTATGTAGTAAAGGCTTCGTTTTAACAGTGTTGGTATAGACTACAACGCGGCCACATGGCCGCTGCAATTTTTGAACACGTGACCACCCCGCTATTTGTCCCCTTCTGGCTTCCTCTTCCCGATAGCGGACGACGTACTGGTTAGATGTAGAAAGACGCTGTTTTCGCTTTCTGGGTTAATTATTATTCTCGAGTAATGATTTTAACCGAAAGTGCACACGGAAAATTAGTACTGGTTTAGCAGTCACCGTGTAGTACACATTTATGTGTCATTTCTGTTGAGTAGTGGCAAGAGAAACTGGACACACTGCTCACCTCCCCATTTCTCCACTTGAGACTTTGCTGTATGTGGGCACTGCGCCACCGTGTTTGAAGCCAGGATCGTATCGCGTTCCTTTCTTGTAATGCTGGCAGCCAATATATAACTTTTGCATGCGCTTTAAACAGAGGATTCAATTCTCATGAAGTAAAGCAACAAGACTGACTGCGGAATAAACAGATTTCTTATTATAATTACGGTGACTTATTAGAAAACGTAAGGAGGATGATCCTGCAACATTCAGTTGTTTCTATTGCAGTCTCCATGCAGGCTAATAAATTGCGCGCATTTAGCAACAGTCTATTCAGATATCGTGACTGAAGGACTCGGCCTCACCGGTACCGGCCAGGCAGCAGTAGTATTTCTTTCTTTGGCGCGTAGTATTGTGATGGAAAAGTTAGTATGAAGCCCTTGCTTCGTAGGAAAAACACGCCACCAAAAAACCGCTGAAATTAATTAATCAATACGAATGGCCGCAACGTGTAGACGCGTGCCGTGCGCAGCCGCTCGATTCCGAGCCGAGGATGACGGCTTCGACGATTCAATGTTTCACTGTCTTGGTGGCCAGTGATTGCGCAAGTGCCGGAAAAATTGGACTGTAACATACGCGTATATTTGTGCGTACGTTATCATAAACATCATATTCAGGTAAGTGCTATTTTACTCGAATTGTATGCATCAGGCGGAAACATTGGGTTCAGCAAATTGTCCCAACAGTCTCGCTCCGGAGACGAAAAGAAGCTGCTCGAGCAGCGGCCGCGCTTTCGGGGCGATTGTTTATTGCCGAGCGAAGAGCCAAGAATGCCGGCCGCCACGCGCCGCCGGCTGACTCACCGCGGGCGAGTCTCTATTCGTGGCCCGCGCGGGGCTTCGGGCGCCATTTTGGGCCTCTCGGGAAGAAGCCAGACCTAGCGCTCGCGTTGGATTCATTTAAAGCGGGACATTTTCTTTCTCCGTCATGTACAGAGAAAAGGGCATCTTGAACAGAACTGCTAGTGATTCACAATCATTGGAAAGGTTGTCCCGTGAGCTGCATTTGTGGCCGATCGCCTACATCTAGTTGCCTGCCACAAATAGGTAAAAACCAGAGAACGCCCACTGCAACGAAATCACCATGAATGCCTTTGGGGCTAATTCGTTGTGCAACACAACCTTTACGGCGGCAATTCCAGTGACATGTTTGAGCAAGGAACCCCCATCGAAAGCCAGATTGCGCTGTACTGTTTGGAGCGTTTTTGAAGCGTACGTAATGTGGTGAGTATTCTCCCTGAAACAAGCCATAAAACATATTCATGTTAAAAAGTGATCTTACTTTTATTCCGAACAATGTTACCACATGTTATCAGGCGAACCATACGTTCACATACAAGATTAAGGGCAACAAACTATCGAGTTCTTTGCAAAGATAAAAAATTCACCGATGATTACGATACTCCCTAATGCGAAATTTGAGTGCAGCTGTATACGTGTTTAATTTTGAAGCGATTTTGAAGCGATGCTTTCCACTCCATATTTGCCGCTCTTATCGCCCACCATTCATGGGCCGCTATTACAGTTAATGACGCGCAGGCGGAGTGTCAGCCAGACTACTCAGGAAAAGGAATAGCGGTTTCATATTTAACTGGACGGGCAGATAGCAACAGCACCGTCTGTTTCAAACAACAGTTAGTTTAAGGCTTCAGTGTTGCCTTGATCTTTAGTTTGTGAACTATCTATTGACTTCTGCACGTTTCTTAGCTGTGCGCGAGCAGGCAAACTGCTCTTGCCTGTATGAAAGTTATTGCCTAAGTGAAAAAGTTTCGCCTTTGTTTGCTGTGTGTTTCAAGTGCCCTGTGAGCTCTCATCGGAGCACCACATTCCCAGAGGTCTGCTGTGAGCACACGTGGCATATCGAAGTAACATGCAGAGAGTGCAATAAACTACTTGTAGTTTCAGATCGAGAACCCCCCCCCCCCCCCCATTGCAAACTATATTTCTAAAAAAAAAACATATTTAGAACAACAGGAACACTGCAGTGAGGAAGGTAGAAGTGGTACTGCAAATGTTATATTTTGCTAAAATTATTATTTTAGATCAATCGTGCGCGAATTTCTGTGCCCTAGCAGAGTTTCAATCAGTATGCTGCATATTGTAGAGAACAGTAACCTTATAATAAAAACCCATGCAAAACTTTAAAAATCACAAGATGTGCATAAATATTTCTGCGCAGGCAACTCTTCATCTATGCATGTCTACGTAACATACAGGGTTTCATCAATAGGGTCACATAATGGTTGCATAAAGGTGGCACACATCAAGGAAACATTTTTCAAGGAGGAATCAAGGAGGAATCAAACATCAAGGAGGAATTTTTTTCCTGTGACCCCCACGAAGCACAAAGGACATGCCCATTCTCATAAGGGTCTGTCGGCGTTACGCCATGAAGAAAATCCCAGGATTCTAGGCACAGACAACTTTCCTGCAAAAAAACTCCGTTCCAGAATAAAACTATAGGATATTTGCAACCATGGTTAAATTTACTTAACAAGCATGCGTACGCCTTCACAGTGTGCACCTGATTCACATAGCTGTTATGCGAATTTGAGAGCTAGTTAGCAGCAGTTAGAAAAACCGCTTCGCGTATACCTCGCCCGTTTGGAAGAGGAATTTGCCAGGTCTGCTAATATCCGTGTTGGTGAACTACAGCTCTCCTTTTCTAAAATGTTGCAAGGCTTCGCGAGTTGCAGCCGACGGAAGATGCGTGAAAAGTTTTTAGTAAGCAGGCTAGCGGAAGGAACCAGCGATAAGGGAAAAATGGGGGCGAAAGCGGGCCCCGCGAGGAGCTCACACACGCCTCTACAACGAACACCTGTACAGCGAAATTACCTGTATAGCGAAGGATTATGTTCCGGCCGAATTCGTATTCTTTATACGTATTGTGAGCGCCTCTAGGATGAATATCGAACACGTGCTTTGCCACTGTCCTCGATGCAGCGCGCACCGGCTGTCACTAGCTACCGCGTTGGCACGCCTTGACGACAGGCCACTTTCAGAACAGTCAGTTTAGGAATGCCGACGTGAACTGTCGTCGCAGCAAAAGTCGGTCAAGGCTCTGTTGACTTTTCTACGTGTCAGTGGCCTATTAGAAAGACTATAATGACCCCATTTCGTCCCTTTTCATATTTTTTTCTCACGCTTTTATTTTTGTCACGCCCTTCTTTCCGTCTTTACTTCCCCTTTCCCTTCCCCTAGTGCAGGGTAGCAAACCGGACGTTTTAAGTCTGGTTAACCTCCCTGCCTTTCTCATTTGCATCTCTCTCTCTCTCTAGGATGAAGAGCATTACAAGAAATTTGCTTGGAAGCAGTTTAGGCGTCCCATTTGTTCCTTTGCAACTATCGCCACATGATGGCGCTCCCACTGCGATGCGCTACCGCAGCGCTAGTGACTTGAGGAACGTGCCGATGTGAGAAGTGTGGCTGCATTAATACAGGAATCGCTGTACTCTGCTTGTGACGCATCAGCGGTAGCGACGGCTGACGAATACGTTGCAATTGATGACGACGTGATGATGCAACTGACAACCGACAACGTCTTCAAAGACAACTATAGAGGAAAGGATGCGAATGTCAACGAAGTTATTAATGATAAGGATCCTGTATACTAACAAATAATTTTGACGGTAAGGGAGGCGACAGCGTCAATGGACGACCTTTGCTTTACTTTGCGTAGCTCTCGCATTTTGCTTCCGATGAACCTGGATGTAACAAAGCTGCCTGCAATCGCCCGCCCTCAGACAAAGTGTGTACAAAAGCAAATGGCGACATACTTCTCCCAAGTCTATATTAAATTCATCTTACATAAAGGCTTAGCCATGCTCTGTTATTTATGAGCGGTACGGTGCGCGACCTGTACAGCGAAACGTTCTCGACGCCGCGAGCGCTTCGTTGCAAGCGAGCTTGGTTTGTAGCACGCACTGTTCACACAGAAATTCCGAAAAAGAACACATTTACTTGATAACATTTTCCTTCTAAGCGTGTATATAATATCCTAGACGGATACTTGCCTAGTGTTGAACGTTTCACAGAAGCGCTGTGCCTCTATGAACCCCCCAAGCTTACTCTATTGGCTCAGTAAGAGCTTTCGAATATGTGCAGCAGCTGTGCAGCACAGATTTCGTTGCAAAGACATAGAACCACACACTTGTTTGTTTGAGGACGATGATTCTATACCGTTTTCAAGTTGACTAGATGACATCTGTTAAACGTTTTTAGCAAACTTCTTTCAAAACAACTTATGTAAAATCCGAGGAATCTGGTAACCCCTAAGAAATTGGGGCACGACGCTGCTGCAAGAATGCCACGCTCATCATTTCGATTTTTCCAGTCCGCGCTCCTCTGGGGTTGCGTCACCTGGCTCCCCACTTGGTGGCCTTCCGTTCCCGAGGGTTTGAATCGGAATTTATCTTCACTGTCTACAGCCTGCCCACCTTTGGGGTCAACCGGATTAATCATCTGGCAACTCGGGACATCGTTGGAAGATACGGCTATCTGCCTCACAAGCGGCCTATTTAAACGCCCACCGGTGGACTTCGCATTCGGGCACGACGCTGCTGCAAAAATGTCACGCTCATCATTTCGCTTTTTCCAGGCTGCGCTCCTCTGGGGTTGCGTCACCTGGCTCCCCACTTGGTGGCCTTCCGTTCCCGAGGGTTTGAATCGGAATTTATCTTCACTGTCTACAGCCTGCCCACCTTTGGGGTCAACCGGATTAATCATCTGGCAACTCGGGACATCGTTGGAAGATACGGCTATCTGCCTCACAAGCGGCCTATTTAAACGCCCACCGGTGGACTTCGCATTCGGGCACGACGCTGCTGCAAAAATGTCACGCTCATCATTTCGCTTTTTCCAGGCTGCGCTCCTCTGGGGTTGCGTCACCTGGCTCCCCACTTGGTGGCCTTCCGTTCCCGAGGGTTTGAATCGGAATTTATCTTCACTGTCTACAGCCTGCCCACCTTTGGGGTCAACCGGATTAATCATCTGGCAACTCGGGACATCGTTGGAAGATACGGCTATCTGCCTCACAAGCGGCCTATTTAAACGCCCACCGGTGGACTTCGCATTCGGGCACGACGCTGCTGCAAAAATGTCACGCTCATCATTTCGCTTTTTCCAGGCTGCGCTCCTCTGGGGTTGCGTCACCTGGCTCCCCACTTGGTGGCCTTCCGTTCCCGAGGGTTTGTATCGGAATTCTTCACTGTCTACAGCCTGGCCACGTTTGGGGTCAACCGGATTAATCATCTAGCAACCCGGGGCATCGCAGGAAGATGCAGCTATCTGCCTCACAAGCGGCCTATTTAAACGCCCACCGGTGTGGACTTCGCATTCGGGCACGACGCTGCTGCAAGAATGCCACGCTCATCATTTCGCCTTTTCCAGGTTAGTTACCTGAGCCATGCTTCCTGCGTAAGGAGCAGTAACTGTTTATTTGCAGTGTATTGCCCTTTAGAAATGTACGTAAAGGCCAAGACGTTTTTGTTGCAGTCACCTTGTGTGTGTGTTCGGTTATTCAGATTGCTGTTACTTTCCGGTGATGTGGAAGAGAATTCGCGCCCTCAGGAGGAAATCATGACTTCACTTCTAGAATCCATGCGTAGACTTGAGACCGGGCAGGCGACGATTTTGAGCGAATTGAAAGGAGTGAAGGAAAAGCAGGAAGCAGCTGACCGCAAAATTAAAGGCCTCACTACGAGGGTTGTAAAGTTAGAAACAACCATTGCGTCGCTCAGTGGCGCCGAACCTTCTGGAACTTCTACGTCAGTGAACGCTGTTCGAGATGTGGAGGGTCAATTGCGGTAGATATCGGCCAGATGCGAAGATACTGAAAACAGGCTTAGGCGGTCAAATCTTTTATTCTTTGGCTTAGAGGACGATGAAAGGCAAGATTGGGCTGCGTCCGAGCAAAAAATGATTGGCTTCTGCTCTGAGCACCTCAAAATACCACTTTCTAGTGATAGATTCGAGCGTCTGCGTCGTCTCGGTAGGTTTTCGGATAACAAAACCAGACCGATAATAGCTAAACTAGCTGTATTCAAAGACAAACAGTTAATTTTGTCCTCTGCACCTAAGCTCAAAGATACGAGATACTCAATCGGGGAATATTTTTCGCTGCGTACGCGGCAAGCACGGAAGAAGCTGCTAGACTTCGCGCGACCGCTCAAAAAGCCATTCAAACTTTCCGTCGATAAGCTGCACATAGGAAAAACAACCTATATTTATGACCTTGTTTCGGATTCTGTCGTAGAGTATAAAAGATAGCCGCAAAAGAAGTATCTGCAAGATCACGCTCAACCCTCCCCCACTACATCAGTTTCACGCCTCTCAATAACGCTATCTAACATCCGCAGTTTGATGCCAAAACGGGAATACCTTTGTTCTTTTCTTGAAGACAATGACTCAGATGTTGTCATTTTGACAGAAACCTAGCTACACCTCGACACGCTCGATAGGGAAATTTTTACAGACTACAACAACTTCAACGTCTATCGGCAAGATCGTGTGGCACGACGGGGAGGCGGTGTGCTGATAGGCATTAAGAAATCTCTTCGTTTTCCATCCCTACAAACTCGTCTCTTGAGATAGTCTGGGCAGCATGCTTGACCCCAACAAAGAAAATATTGATTGGTGCTTGCTACCGCCCTCCGGTGACCGATCAAAATTTTTCAGACAACCTTCGTGACAGTATTCAAAAAGCTATGCACATATTCGTTTCAGATCGCGTATACCTTCTCAGTGATTTTAACTTTCCGCAAATAGACTGGCTTTCCTTGTTTTCATCATACCGCCACTCAATAGATTTTCTCAACCTTACTTTAGATTTCAATTTGTTCCAGGTGGTAAGCGAGCCCCCTCGAGAATAAACATACTTGATGTTGTATTAACCAGTACCCCCGAAACCGTAGAATCCATATCCTTCCTAGATGGCCTCAGTGATCACAAATTGCTTCAGATAACGCTTAACGTCCCACTGGCCCATGCAGGATCAGTAACCAAAAAAATGCGTGACTTCAGCAGGGCTAATTACGTTGATATGAATTCTGATGTAGAACAATTTTTTAATGAGGCACTTTTACCTAACTTTACTGATCGCACAACCGAAGAAAACTGGGCACTGTATAGGAACCAGATGTCAACTATGATTGATCTCTACGTTCCATTAATAACAATTACTAACGACAGGACAAATCCTTGGTTCAATCGATCGCTACGTAGACTACGAAACACATAAAAAGCGCTTGTATCGCGCCACAAAGCATAGGTGTGATCCTTCGGCGTTCAAAAAATACAAAGAATTCCTTAAAACATATAATAAAGCAATATGCGATGCTAAAAAAAAAGTATTACGGCAACGACCTGCCCTCTCTCCTTCAACATAATCCTAAAAAGTTCCGGCGCACTGTGTCCATGGATTACGATTCTGACCACATTTCATTGCACGATGCTAACCAAGCACCAGTATCGGACAGCGAATGCCCACTCATATTTAACAATTTTTTCTCTTCAGTGTTTACACGGTAAGATCATTCCAACATATCATTTGTACCTGAATGTGACTGGTGCTTTATGGAACCCATTACCATTACTGCTGATGGCATTTCACGCCTCATTGCTCACCTAAACGTATCTACATCGGCCGGTATAGATGATATCAATTCTAAAATATTACAAAATACCTCGTCAATTTCCAGTCAGGTATTATCCTCTTTATTCAACCAATCCCTAGCGTCAGGAAAGCTACCAGCTGACTGGAAGGTTTCGAAGATCGTCCCTGTGTTCAAAAGCGGTAACAGCCATTCACCCGATAATTATCGTCCGATCGCGCTCACATGCATTTGCTGCAAGCTACTGGAACATATTATCGCGTCTCATGTTTTCAGTCACCTAGAATCAAACAACTTTTTCTTCTCTAATCAACACGGATTCAAGAAATATTTTCCTTGCGACACGCAAGTATTGGAATTTACTACCAACTTACACTTCAGCATGGATGCCAATAAACAAACTGATTTCATGTTCCTTGACTTTTCTAAAGCTTTTGATCGCGTAGCTCGTGGTCGACTAATATCCAAATTATCAGCCCTTAGACTAGACTCACTTACACTAACTTGGATCCAGAACTTCCTTTTTCACCGTCAAAAGTTCACAGTGGTTAATAACTTCTTCTCTCCCCGTTGCCATGTATCTTCCGGTGTTGCTCAAAGAAGTGTTCTAGGGCCCCTTTTATTCTTGATCTATATTAATGACCTACCGCTTAACTTATCATCATGCATGCGCTTATTTGCGGATGATTGTATCATATATCGTACAATTACGGATGTCGAAGAACACGTCGCCTTGCAAAATGACCTCAACATTATTTCCCATTGGTGCAAAATCTGGCTTATGTCCCTTAATCTATCCAAATGCAGGCTCATAACCTTCAGTCGCAAAGCCAATAATTCTAACTTTACATATGTCTTGGATACTATACCTGTATCCCAAGTTCCATCATATAAGTACCTCGGCGTGCCTCTAACACATGATCTTTCCTGGGCCTTGCACATCACCACCATTTGCGCCAAGGCTTCCAGAACTTTGGGTTATGTCGCATTTTACGAAACTGCCCGACCAATGTCCATAAAATTGCCTAGCTAACATACGTCCGTCCTCAGCTAGAGTTCGCATCATCCATCTGGTCTCCTCATCAAAAATATCTAATTTCCATGATAGAAGCGATACAAAAGCGGGCTGCTCGTTTCATCTCTCAACAATACAGCCGTCATCTCAGCATAACTCAAAAACTGATAATACTCTCGAATCCTTAGACACCCTTCGCTCTGTCGCTGTAGTTTGTTTGCTACACAAGTATATAAACTGCGCTTATCTTTCACCTTTACCCCTAGAATCCGCCATGCGCATATCCAATCGATTAAACAACCATCGCTCTTTCAAACGCATCTACGGTCACACGCAAGCATTCAACTCATCGACACTGCCCAGAGCAATAACATTATGGGATGGTCTTCCGAACGAAATCGTTTCAGTAACCGATCAAGCATCGTTCCGCAACCAAGTGTATCAACTTTATACATGTCAAATACTGTAACTATGTTTCGTTGTGATCACGTGGGAGTGTATTGTCGCCTTTTTTTTTGGCGTACCAGTTGTCTTGCGCTTATTACCTGCCAATCAAACAGGCTGTCTCCCCCTTGTGTATCTTACATTCTTGCGTTATCGTGCCTTTGCAAACAATAACCTTTTTGTAACTATAGTGTACTTGTGTCATGTTAAACTTTCTTTTATTTATTTGTACTATGTAACCAAATTGTATTGTTTGATCTGCGTTGCTTGTGTTAAACTTGTGTCTGATTCAATCGCCACCCTTACTCAATGTTCCTGACGGAACCTGTAAGGAAACTTGAACAAATAAATACACACTGCTCTTTAAAAGTAGGAGACGCGGTGTAACGCTGCAACGGCCCAATGTGAACCAAGTGTCTCTTCACTGCTATCTGATACCTTGATTTCTGCCTCTGCGTGGTGGTCACTCATCAGAGTGATGCACGTCTCTGTCGTTCAAACTTTCGGCCCGTTGTGACTGTCTGGGCTTCTCTCGCGCTCGGTCCTTCTTAGAAGACGCTTTGTTTGAATGTCTAACTCACGCATTGCGACCTACACCTTTTCTGCGACGTCACCGCGCCGCCATATTAAGCTGGATATGCGCATAAAGGCACATAGTTGGAGCATTCGTTTCCACGGTGAAGGAGCTCTCACTGGTACCCTTCCCGGAATGCACGTGCGAAGGTAAATGGTCTAGATACTCATTTTGCTATAACGGTTCTCACACAACGGAAGTGTCTAGCCTAGTCTCGCAGGGCTGATAACTTTGTTTGTTAGCGCCGCACTGGAATTGCATGTACTGGACGACATACTTGTCGCAACTTACCGACGACTAGGACGAATTTTTCTTCAACTGTGAAACTTGCCTTTCGAGGAACCCGTATGGGTTTCCTTTGTAGCACTTAGCTACGTTTGGGTAGATGTCTCATTTTTCATTTATTAATTACTTCTCTCCACTTTGCGGGTTTCCGCAGAACTATTACGTCAGTAAATTATTGTTTATGAAAGGTAACGCTGCTGCTGAAACCAAGAAATAGCAGTTAAATTGGACACAGTCGCTCATGGCAATACATTTTTTTGCATAGTCTCAACAGAAGCTGTTGTCGATAACAGGAGCTGCCAACAGGAGCTGTCGTTGTCACAGCATACCGGAAACCATCACGCCATACACGGCCATAGAATCTTAGCCTTTAGCGGTCAGAGGATGTGCATCCAATGTTGGCATCTTGCCAGACGGAAAAAGTTCCTTTTGCAGAATGCGTTGGCGTGGCTCTGTGGTATACTCATGAGCACGACGTCGCAGATTTGGCCCCCAAAGAGGCTGCCACATTCAAACTGAGGGTGACGTGCAAAGTCGCTCTCATTCGGTGACATTGAAAATGAAACATGGATTCAGATACGTGCTGAATGATAGCAGTTCATCATAACTATCGCGTCATAATACCGTTTCCTATTTGTGACATAAAATCCCAGTAAGCTGAAGCGAGGTGACCAGTTGGAATACGTGTCGGTAATGCTGTGGCAAGCTCTAAAGTCGGGAAGAGCTTTGACGCCATTAAAGACTTGGTAACCTACGCTTTGTTCCGCTCGACTTCGTAGCCAAGAGGCTACGGGCACTACAAGCAGACAAACATTGCTCATTTCCCCTGTCATCGTGCAGGCCGTTAGTAAGCGCAGGCTGACCAGTCAAGTTCGACGGCACGGATTTCGGATTCCAGGTTCGCAGCATATTTGTGAAGAAAGAAGCACAAGTGGCACAGCTTCCCACATATGACCATAGTGGCCAGAAAAACGTGAAATTTAATCAAGATACATGTCTCTAGCAAACTGGAAGGTCAAGTGGAACTCATTTGAAGAAACAGGCCTATGAGGCGCAAGGCGGACGCACCCCGCGGATGGTGCTAGACGACGACGTGGGCGTGGCGCACCAGCGTCCAGTCACAGCCGCCACGTTTTTTTTAGAGCGAATTAGACTCAGTTTATTGACAAAATGTGCGCGAGATGTTATAGCATGTTTCAGGGTCATATGTTAAAGGCGAGATAATGTGCACGCTAGCCGAATATAGCAACATGCACCGTCTTTCTTACACGACAAAGCACGACGCAACGCTACGTCGCAATTCTCTCGTAGCGTCTAACCGCGTCATGTTTCCGTGTGCTTCAAGTGGAGTGACGCTGTTCTTTACTGCAAGGGTGATCACCGAGGCTCAGGACTTCCTGGTGGTGCTGGAGCGGCCATCAGTGCTGCCTCCCTTCAGGATGCCGAACACAATGACGAATACGACGACGAGCAGCAGGAAGACAGACGCGGTGGCCAGCCACACCCAAATGCCGAGACTCTTTGGCGGCTGCGCCCGTTTTCCGGCCTGGCTGAGGCGCGAGTGGGAGCGCTCGTTGGTCTTGTCGGCGGCCAGGTCCTCGATGGAGCCCTGGCGGGACTGCGTACCTACCACGTGGCTGATGTGGCGGCTCGGGTTGGCGTCCTTGTAAGCGAACGCCGGCAAGTTTGGCGCCGGCACTATGCGCGACGAACTCTTTTTGCGCTTGGAGGCATCGGCCTTCGGGGGCCGCCCCGCTGAGATCTTGGAAGGGTCCGCTGACGGCCGGTTCTTGGTAGCCATGTCGCACTGCTGATGCCACTGACACTGCGATGGTTGCTATCACCAGGCACAGACCCACTATGTGCCGACCGTCTGGTAAGTTGTGCATTAACAAAGAACACGACAATTTTAAGAAGTCCGAGATTCGGAGACTTGAAGGAAAAGAAAAAAAAAAGAGGCAGGAGGACTACAGAAACAATTAATGCAAAGCATAAAAAAAGATATGCGAAACTTTGAGCAGCTAGACGTTATGTACAGTCAACAGTTGCCGGTGTTCCACGTAGTTTTTTCATCTTTTTTTAATGGGAGGGTAAATGCCCCAGGGCATACAGGGTTATGGGATGGGGGTGAATAAGGATGATTGAATTAATGAAAAAAAAATTGCTGATCTAATGAAGTCCAAGAGGGATCGATAATGCGGTCTCTGCGTCCAAGCAGCGTAATCGCTCGAATTATGCGGCGAAAGTCCCGCTGCTGCGAGGTGCCGGAGCCTCGTCGATTTCAGTGCAGGGTAAACCCACAGCAGGTGGTGGATGTCGGCTTCAGCATTTCGCGACTTGCAGAGTGCATACCTAGCGCGAGGATATAACGGGCGAAAGTGCGGCCACTTCCGAGTCACGGCATGAGTGAGGGCAACTCCGACCTGGATCCTCCGAAGCGCAACCTCCACTGCACGGGTAAGACCGCGGGGGAGGTTGACCGCACACGGAGGTGTGAGAGCACGTGTGCGGCGCCGGAGGTGCTTCTTTCTTGTTAAAAGAAGGGTGGCATCATCAAGGTGAAAGATCTGAGGCATTGATGATGGATAGGTCGCTAGACGGGTCGCAGAATCCGCGCGGCTTTGGAAGCTTAGAAGGCCGCGTGGGATCCACTCGATAGATATTGGCTGCGGCATGCGTGCCGCCAGAAGATGGATCTGTTGACATATTTCAGGGCTGCGACTGACGCGTCGCCTGGAGGGCATCAGTGCAGATGACGATGCGGGCCGTGGGGACCATGCGAAAGGCGGCCACAGAGCACAACGCTTCTCAAACAGCAAGGAGCTCATCACCAAAGGAGGAAGGAGGCTCTTGGATTTGAAACCGGGTCGTCTTATTAAGGGCAGGTGCGCAAGTGCAATAAATTGCAGTGGTCGTTTAACAGTTTCACTGCACCATGGCGCGAACCACGACGACTTCCCGTGAGTCATTGCTGTTTTTAGCGCTCCCGCTTCATCGATGTGTTCGTGGCAAGCACGAAAAAAATCGACGTGAAGGGAGGGCTTTTTCAGGGTTGTAGCTTTGGGATGTACTTGAACAAACTCTGGAGCAATACAGCAGACTTCAGCGGTTCTTTTGGCTCTCCTTCATTTACTGCAAGAACAGCATTCTCCCACAGTGAAAACCACCATTTTTTTACTTGCGTGCTTTTTCGTCAAATAATTGCGTTCACCCACTGCGGTAAAGCTGGACAAGGACCCAGTGGTTATACGGTGGTTTGTTAGAGAGGGCTGATGCTGGCCGTATTGATGTAAAGTAAGAGCTTGAAATAAATATTGTAATAATTATTTAAAAGGCAATTAAAGGTCATGAAAGGCATTCCCTTTCAGGAACTTTCCTCCACCTTCAGAGCGTTCGCAGCCCTCAAGTCTGTCCGAATTAAGTTTGTCTGATGATGCGGAAACAATACAGGGGATTGGAGAAACAAGTTCTGACTTTTTGCTGCGCACAACTGCTTTTCCGTATGAAATATACATACCCGCCAACCCGTGAGCGTTAGACTTTGGAAAGCTCCCGCCGCCACAAGAAAGGGGGAGGAGGGGGAGGTGTAACCCGCGTATTAGTTTGCTAACATGCGTGTACACTTTCTGTTGGATACATACACACTTTATTAACGATTTACCTTGTGGGATCGCACGCGCATCCAGATATCTCCGGAGCGGCCACGCGGTTATCATGCGATAATCACGTGCTCGCTCGCGGAGGGTAGTGGGGAAAGGGCATGTTCGCCGCTCCCGCTGTTCTTCGCGACTGGCCGCGACGCCCCAGCCAAGACACCCCGTTCCCTCATTTCCCTTTCTTGGAACCGGGGAGACTCCCTCTTCGTCGCTCGGGGAGAAGCGCTATTCCCCCGATGCATCTTTGTCTTTCGGCTGAGAAGCTTGCGACTGGCCGCATCTCAGTTGAGCTGCTGAAACCGCCGCATGCCGCCCCCCTGCTGCGCTCGGCCTTCGTGAGCGACTGACCGCCCCAGGGCCCGAGCGCGGGTCCACTCTGGGTGAGCTGTTATCAGCCTCTTTTGTAGTTCCAACATTGTGCGGTTGCTTTCGCCTCAGACGTGCGGAACGCTCCGCCGCTGTGGTTTTGTTTTGTGTTGGTGTTTGCTGTTGTTGTCCAGTTGGTATTGTACTATTGGCCTCGAGATCGAACAGAGTCGGCTCCTAGCGGCGAGGTGACGAAGCTCCTAAGTGTGGATGACGGTGGCCCGTCGCCGCTCCAGCCGAAGTGTGCAGCGATCGTAGTTCGCGAAATCACGATGGATGTTGACGAGGAAGGTTTGTTCGATGGTGGACAAACTCGCAACCTGTTATTCTTTCATTTTTGTAACGGAAATTCGTAAGGTAAATCGCTGTACGTTTTTAGTGTACTGATGAGAAAAGCATTTGCTTAACGCGACCACACCATGTGCGCTCGTCTCCCTACTGATTCAGCTCGCACTGACGGACAGGGGCCAGGAGCTGCTGGAAACATATGGGTCCCGTAACTAGGGAACCACCCCGTCTGGTGCCTGCGTGCACTACCGATTTATTTCGGGCCCAGTAAATGTTGCTTCATCATCATCACCATCAACGTGTTGTGAGGTTAACGTGCTATTTTTCCGTTTTACAGCACCCTTGCCTCTAAGCACAATTCTCAACCATGTTGGGGACGGTGTCAGGTGTCTCGTCAAAGGCGACCAAGTCGTTGCGGCGGGCCACATCATTGAGTGTAGTGCCGTCGCTTCCACCTGCTACTCTGACGGTCCTGTGCACGTTGTCGCATTCGTGCTGCAGTCGTCCGCGCTTAGTAAAGACCCACACCGAGTCGACCTGAATTTGACCGACGAGACAAAAATAGCAGAATTGAACTGCACATGCCCTGCAGGGTAAAGTATTGCCTCAAGTTGTTCGGATGTAGTTGGTCGCAGCGCGTATCGCGATTTGTTTACATTACATCATACTAAGTTGACTCGCGGATTTGCGATGTGTTTACGTTATACGATAAATTTAGAGAACTTATGTTGCTTTATCAATGTTTGTTTTTAGCCAGACCTACGAAATCGCGAGTTAGTTTCAGAGTGTTACTACCATTGTAAAATGCTTTCGAGTCGCTTTATAACCAGTTGCAACCGTTACTCAAAGCTCAAATAAAGCATGCAACGTATAATTTATGTTCTATCATAATCATTAGATCCCTTTAATTACTTTCGCATGCAGTCACTTGGATTTGCAGTGGTACTTGAATGCAGTGCATCGGGCTTCAATTTTTTCCGCCCCCCTATAAAAGAGAAAAAAAAAATATATATCAATATGAGCAGTAGCAATAAATTCGCTCGCGCATGTTCGTTCATCGCTTAATGGACCACCCGCTGTTGGCTCGCGAAACGACACTGTTCAATCTGTACGAGATCATGCGTACACACTTGCCGTGTTTCGGTGCTCGTATTTACACTTCGGAGCACTGAGAACAGTTCCCATGGCTGAGGAAAGACAACGGAAAACGTGACAACTAGTCACGCTCGGTGACGCTCGTTTAAACGGACTCGCAGCTGAGCGCGAACCTTGCATTCACTGCGCAGGCGGCGCATGAAGGATATAAAATAAATTGCATGCGTGGAGACATGGTTAATTTACTTGCGGAAGTATATGAAAGCACAGGCAACTCATTACTGGCATCCCAGGCCACGCCGACACGAACTTTCGGGGACTGCAACGATCTTCACACGCACAGCTACTACACAGCAATTACGCATGTAGCAAACATTAATGCCCAGATAGCCGATTAGGATTCCCAAACGTGATATCAGATTTGACTATTCACCATCCATTTTCGTCAGCGAACGCTTGAACGCACCATCGTCGAAATGCTTACTGCACACCATCCCATACTTGGAAGAAGCCTTGCCGTTCCGAAGCCTGACGAGCCATTCTCGGCGACGTGCCGCGTCAACGGGATAGTAGTGAAAGCTTATCCCTGGCTCTGTGCAATATGTGCTGCATTGCGGAACCGAACAAAATCTCACGATGGTAAATGAAGCGTTTTCTGCGGGCACGGAGCACATAATCGCGAAATGAAAACAGTAGCTCCCTACACTTCCACACACCGCACGGGCGACGTATCCACACTAACGGGGCGACGGTGCTGCCACCTATAGGTCGATCTCGCGGCCAATAAGGTGAATAAACACCTTTAGTCCGAGACTCACCTTGTCCCCCTGGCCTGAACCCGCCGTGTCGCAACTCGCTGCGAACCACGGGTTAGGGGTCACAGCTCCGACTCTTAGGGCTGCTGCGAAAGTGCTAGCGAGCGATTGCCGCTCCGCCGGCGCTGTGCGATCCAGAGAAGGGTCAGGTGCGCACGCACGAGTTGGGTCGCTTTTCGGGCACAGCAGTGGCAGTGGACGGCACGCAGCATCGCTTCTCACGCACTTGTTTTGCCACTGTTGCAGAAATACAACGTGCGGCCGTCAATCCAGCTGTTACGTCATCGTGGGGATAATTTGGACCACCGCCCCGATTTCAGCGGCTACCACGTGACGGACCCGAGGACGACGGACGTAAAAAGGACAGGCGGATCCTGGATTCTTCGCATTTCGGGCACAGCAGTGGCAGTGGACGGCACGCAGCATCGCTTCTCACGCACTTGTTTTGCCACTGTTGCAGGTTGGTGTTATTTTGCTTCGAACTCGCTCTTAACCTCCTGGCGTCCCCTGCTGCTACTGTGCCTATAGTTAATCATTGTCCACTGTTATTATGGCTGAATGTTTAGTGTGCAATGGAGTCATTCGGCCCGAAAAAATACCCCTTGTGTGTACAATTTGTAAATATTCATACCATGTTGGTAAATGTTCTGGAATTACTGGGTCTGCTTTTCGCAGTAAAGGCGATTCCTTGAAAAGTTCTTGGAAGTGCGCAACATGTCAAACAAATGAAAAAAGGGGCGGTGCCTCATCCAATATGTCTGAAAGCCAAAGACTTGAATGTAAGCTGAACCAACTCAATGCAAATGTATTATCACTTCCTCCACTTGTGGCCAAAGTGGACGCCTTGTCCGAGGCTGTCAAAGGCATCAGTGGCGTTGAGGCATCTATCCAAATGCTTTCTGACAAGTATGACGAAATACTTAAGAAGACTGACAGTCAGGGTACTGAAATTGCGGCCTTGAGGAAGCGTGTTGAACATTTGGAGTCTGAAATTTCTCCAAATGCCCTAGAAGTAAAAGCTCAGTTAAATGAATTGGAGCAGTAGAGCCGCCGACAAAACATCGAGATTGACGGTATGCAAAAAGAAGAGAATGAAAACCTTCTTGATAAGATGAACTGTCTGGCACGTACACTCGAGCTTCCCGAGCTATCAGACTCTGACCTTGATTCCCTTCATCGGCTGCATCCACGTGCGGGTAAAACACCTGTGGTGATAGCTCGCTTTCGATCTGTCACGTTAAAGGAACGGTGGACGCAAAGTCGCTCACGTCTTCGGGAGAAAGCACCAGACTTGCGAATTTTCGATAATCTAACTGCGATGAACAAAAGGCTTTTATGGCTAGCGCAAACAAAGGGAAAAGAAATGAAGTACTGCTTCGTGTGGCAAAAGAATGGCCAAGTTTTTGCACGAAAGAATAGCGGTGACAGTGTCATTCGAATTTGCCAAGAAAGTGACCTCGCGAACATGGTTTAATGTTAGCGCTTCAGGCATTGTTTGATAAACTTTATTCTTTCCCATGGTAGTGTCATGTTCTAAGTCTTATATCGATTTCGTTTCTTTTTGTGTGATTTTCCTTCTAAGGAGAGTAAGCACTCGAAGTTCTTTTCCTTTTATCATTTAAACGCGCAGAGTTTACGCAACAAAGATGACCAATTAAACACATTATTCATGTCCTTAGGCTTTGAGTTCGATATTTTGGCCTTTACGGAAACTTCGTACAATACCGCTGAAGATGCAATCCAAATGAATGCTTACAAACCTGAATGCTTGATTAGGTGTAGTAAAAAAAGGGGGTGGGGTTGCTTTATACATAAAAAACGCTGTTCATTATGAAGTAATGGCTGAACACTGTGCTGTGTTGTCGAACTACGAAATTCTTTTTGTCAGATGTAGAACTTTCGTAATTGGCGTTGTTTATATGCCTCCCGCTGGGTCTCTGGTTGAATTTTTCCGTCGATTTGAAACATTGCTTGATTCTCTGTCGTCACTGAAAACGCCTGTGGTAATTTTGGCTGACTTTAACATTGATTTGTTGCAACCTGCTAACACATCAGTTAATGAATTTGTTGACCTGTTATCAATGTATGGCTTTTCAAACAATATTTCTCTGCCTACTCGCGTCTCTGCATCCAGTGAAACCTTGATTGATTTGTGTCTGACTAATCATGATGAAAGTGACGTGAAAGCGGGAGTGCTTGAAGTGCAATCAGTGATCATTTACCTTTGTTCTGCTGCATTCCTAAGCGCACCTTTCCACAGGTTACCATAGAACACTCGACAAAAACTAGGCGGGTGATAACTAATTTCTAAGTTTTCTCGACAAAATTATAGAAATTTACGAACATTCTTTTCCTTTCGTAACTGTTAGAAAGCTTAAGAAAGCTAGGAAACCCTGGGTTACCTACGACTTAGTCAAGAGAATGAAAGCACGACATAAGCTCTTCAGCAACTTCCTGAAATATAAGGACGCAGAAATTTTTAAGCAATATAAAAAGGTCAGGAACAGGCTAAATGCCGACATAAAAAAGTCACGTGTTGATTACTACGCTAACAAATTTAGACATTCTTTATGATCCTAAAAAAACTTGGCGAACTCTAAAGGACCTATTGCGGCACACAAAAAATAGCATTCCCCAGGAACTTACGTACGGCGATAAAGTGCTAAGCGGTAAATCCCTCGCGGAATTATTCAATCAGCAGTTCTTGTGCTTTGGCTGCTTGACTGCTCGGAAGTTAGCAACAACTTTAAGGACTATATTAACACCTGTTTGCAAAATACTATGTATCTTCGTCCTGTTACACCTACAGAAATAGCACGCATTATTAGCAATTTAAGGAACAGCTCTTCTTGTGGTTATGACGGTATTAAAGTAGCACCAATTAAAGCAGTCGCGGATTTATTATGAAATGCTCTTTGTGACAGAACAAATAGTGTTTTCTACAGGCACATTTGCGGATAACATGAATATTGCTAGGATCGTCGTCTTGCATAAAGGTGGCGCAACTGATTGCATCTCTAATTACCGGCCGATATCCATAATTTCAGTTTTTCCTAAAATTATTGAAAAAGCCTTAAATTCTAGAATAACTGGACACATGCAAAAGCATAACCTTATATCCCCGAATCACTATGGCTCTCAAAGGGGTAAATCCACTGAATCTGCGTTACTTCAAATACGTGATAAAATTGTTTATATTATAGAAAACCAACAATACACAATAGGCTTATTTTTAGACTTTAATAAAGCATTTGATTCAATTAAATATGACATACTTTTTTCTAAATTACCCTTTTATGGAATTAAAGGCATTGCTTTAGATTTACTGCGTAGCTATCTATCACACCGCTCCCAATCTGTGGAAATCAACAGCATAAAATCAGATTTAGCAGACATTAGGTAAGGCGTCCCGCAGGGTTCTATTATAGGTCCTACGATTTTCCTGCTTTATATCAATGATATCGTGGCAATACCAGAAACACCCGATATTGTATTATATGCCGACGATACAAACGTTTTTTCTCCTCTGATAACATCTCTACTCTAATTCCTCTTATTAACTGTTTAAATTCCCTTTAAGTGTGGTTATCGGCTAATCAGTTGAGCCTAAATGTTAAAAAAACAAAGTATATTGTTTTTACTCCTATTAACAAGCCAGTAAAGTTCGCATCTTCTTTAATATTTCAATCGCAACCACTTGAAAGGGTTTCCCGGTACAAGTTCTTTGGTGTACACTTCCATGACAATCTACGGTGGACGCATCACGTAAGTTATATTAAACGTAGCATAGCACAATTAATTGGTATGCTCAATAAGCATCGCGCGCTGTTACCTTTAAAACTTAAACGTCAGTTATACTTTTCGACTATTCATTCTAGATTCCATTATTGTCTACTTATCTGGGGCGTCACTTCTAAGGCTAACTTGGAAACTCTATTCCGAATGCAGAAAAAGTGTGTTCGTATTATTCATAACCTATCGATGTACGAACATACCTCTCAGTACTTTCACCAGGACAGTATTTTGAGTGTCATTAGTCTATATAAACAAAAGTTATCCGAAAAAGCATTTTTAGAATTCATAAGTAATCGTGAGAACTTTTTTTCTATATATACTAATACCACAACTAACTACAGCTTAAGAGCTAGGAACTTAAGGTAAAAA
The DNA here is from genome assembly GCF_050947875.1 of Dermacentor variabilis. NCBI lineage: Eukaryota > Metazoa > Arthropoda > Arachnida > Ixodida > Ixodidae > Dermacentor > Dermacentor variabilis. Next base: position 16,192,920 of record NW_027460280.1, read on the forward strand.
CTAGAACAAACTACGGCAATCAGCTTTTACAGTGGCTGATTCCTAATTTACTTAATGATGAGCATGCTTTATTTGATATCATGCAAGATTCCTCCACCGGTTCAATATTCAGAAAGAAATCAAAACTGTATTTTTCCAACAATTGACACCTGTTTTTTGTAACTTATTTTCTGTTTTTCGACTGATATGCAATTTCATGCGTTGAAAGACTTTTTGTTCCCATTTGGCTTTTGGCCTTCCTGTATCTTTCTGTACGTATTTCTGTACGTATTTCTTCATTTGCACCATTTATACTTATTGTGTTGCATTGATTTATTGTATGTATAATTGTTTCATTCGTATATATAAGTGTGTATATGTGTGTATTATGTGTATATATGTATACCTTTTTCTGCACTGTTGTCTGCTGTGCTCGTGGCGCCAGGGGCCTAGTCAGGCGTGTATAGTCTCGCCTTTTGCTCCGGTGCCATGGCAGTCTTGTATTGTCCAAAATTATAACAAACTTCAAACTACCCCTATAACCTTTAGACGCAGCACCCAAGCAGCAGGAAACTTGGAGCAGCAGAGACTTACAATATTGTTTCCGAATCAATGACTTACTAATGCACCCAATTTTGACTGATGCCGGAACTTTGTTTTGTTTGTTTCCATTTTGTTTTGTTTTCAGATAAACACAAACTAACATGGAAAATCACAGAAGCATTTCATATCAAAAAGTGCGCTGAAAAATGCATAAGCCAACCATTGGTTGCAATCACTGAAAATGAATCTGCTTTTTTAAATACTGGATGAACTTTCTTAATCTGTTTTTAACCTGTTTCTGTTTTACTGACCACTCTTGTTGCGCATGCTCAGCGCTGATAGCTGGGGTATATATATGTTCTGTATCTTTGCGAAAATAAAATAGTTGTGAGTAAGCGCTCGTCTGTCCCACTTCACTGTGTCCTTTTCAATTGTGCGCGCTAAATAATTTACTATGAATGTCTGTCTCCAACCGCTTTCCCGCCAACTTGGGTCACTGTCCACAGTCTTGTCGAGGAACCGAAGGGCCGCAGTGGAGCGCCCGACGAAGAAGACCAGCGCAGCAGGCAACACTGCGCGTGCCGAGCTTGCGCATCGAACACGCGGCGCCCAACTTTATTTTCGTCGTCCTTCGCATCCCCGCGTTGCGGCGTAGGTGGACGCTACAGCGCCCAGACGGAACGCCGAAATGGCTAGTGTCAACGCATGACAAAAGGTTCCGTCGTTAGTTTAAGTAGTCAACGTGAAACGTATCGAGCCACTATCACAGAGCTCAGGCAGGCGGTAGTGTGCGCAGCGTAACGGGCGAAGAACTGGAGGAACGATGAAGGAGCGCGCCAAACTGACGACACTCGGCACATGCGTCTTGAGGACGGAGGAACGGCAAAGCTAGTGAGGCGAATGCTGCGTCGACGTCGGTTAAGCGAGCGTTGTCTGTGGCGCATATCACTGACTGACGCACGGCGTTTGGGGTGCGCGTACGAGCCATTCAGTCCAAAAGCTGGACGGACCACGACGCGTGCGTCGATGGCAGATGTGGCGCACCCTGTCGGGCGGCAAAAACGACCCGGGGCAGCTGGCGACGGGGTGCATCGTGAGTGAGCTACTGACAAGATGGCACTCGGAGATGGCAGTCGGCTGACCGGGCAGAGTGGGGCTAGTGTTCGTAGGAGTGTCTGGGCCTTCGGTGAGGACGTTTGACGCGGGATGCAGCGTAGCTGCCACTGTGACATCTTAAAAACCGGAGCGGGAGGAGGCCGGGAGGCGTACAACGACGAGGCGTGAACGTCCGTGGAGGTAGCACAGGTGAAGATTTGGAAGGGCTCGGTAGGTTGAGGGACCTGAGCCAACAGCGCCAAGGACTGTGACCGCTCGAGGTATATCTTATTCAATATCGGGGCCGGGCGCGGCAACTCCACCGCTTCGGTGACAGAGGTAATTGGCGCCATCCATCAGAAGGGTGGAAACGCAACTCCGCTGCCCTTGCACAGCCTCCTAGATGGGCGCGCGCCCGCACGCGCTGACCCATGAAGCCGTGCCCTTGCGCCCTCCTCTCAACTGGTCTACCCTTGCCCTCCCTCGTAACCCTCTCAATTTCGACTGTGTCCGCGCCAGCCCGCCCGCTCGCCGGCTAGCCCGCTGTATGAAGTTTCATGGTTCCTTATCTGCTGTTATCGGGAAGCGTGCGCTGCTGTGCGTCGACCGGCGTTGGCAGTTTCGTCAGTTTCGTGGTCCTGGATAGCTGTGTGCTTGTGCTCCGCAATGTCTCACCCGTTTCACGATTCGCACTGCTCGTGCATCGTGCAGTGGTGCACGAATACCTCAAAAACAAGCCCTGCAAGGTTCTCTGGGGCGCCTAACGACAACAGGTGTGTGTGCAGACCCAAGGACATAAGAGGACGCATGTACACGAACACAGCCCTGTGCATTTGTGTGCTCCACGACTCTCCGGACGTCGTTGCGCCTTGATTGTGCTACACTTCCCTCTTACCGGTAGAGAATTAGAGCTGACAATAGATGTTCCTCCTCATTGTCACCTGGTCTGTTACTTGTTTTTCTGTGCCAAGTATCATTCTTCAGTATCAACTGCAGTAACTCGCCCAGCTTTCCATTTCGCCCTCAGTGCTTTTTCTGTGTGTCACTGTTCTACAAACGTACTAACAGCTGAAACATTACTGTTCGTGTTTATGTATTATCTGAGTACTTGCCGATGAGAAAACTGCGCGAACACCCTTCATGTGAAGGCATGATACGCTTTTTTTCTGAAAAGCATGAATATTTCAAGTGTCCTATATGCAAATTTTTCCAGTTCGTGTTCATTACACAGGAGGTATTCAGACACCTGGATTGGGAAGAATTGCAGATAAGAGTTAATGGAGAATACCTTAGTAAGTTGTGATTCGCTGATGACATTTCCTTGCTTAGTAACTCAGGGGACCAATTGCAATGCATGCTCACCGACCTGGAGAAACAAAGGAGAAGGGTGGGTCTAAAAATTAATCTGCAGAAAACTAAAGTAATGTTTAACAGTCGCGGAAGAGGACATCAGTTTATGATAGGTAGCGAGGCACTGGAAGTGGTAAGGGAATATATCTAGTTAGGGCAGGTAGTGACCACGGATCCGGTTCATGAGACAGAAATAATCAGAAGAATTAGAATGGGCTGGGGTGCGTTTGGCAGGCATTCTCAGATCATGAACAGCAGATTGCCATTATCCCTCAAGAGTAAAGTATATAAAAGCTGTGTCTTACCAGTACTGACGTACGGGGCAGAAACCTCGAGGCTTACGAAAAGGGTTCTACCTAAATTGAGGACGACGCAACGAGCTATGGAAAGAATGACGGGTGTAACGTTAAGGGAAAAGAAAAGAGCAGATTGGATGAGGGAACAAACGCGAGCTAATGACATCTTAGTTGAAATCAAGAAAAAGAAGTGGGCATGGCAGGACATGTAATGAGGAGGGAAGATAACCGATGGTCATTAAGGGTTACGGACTGGATTCCAAGGGAAGAGAAGCATAGCAGGGGGCGGCAGAAAGTTAGATGGGCGGATGAGATTAGAAAGTTTTCAGGGACAGCATGGCGACAATTAGCACATGACCGGGGTAGTTGGAGAAGTATGGGAGAGGCCTTTGCCTTGCAGTGGGCGTAGCCAGGCTGATGATAATGATGACTCAAGGAGTGCCCAGTAGGTATGGTTTAGTGCCCTAAGCATTGCATTCGTGGTGAAAGAAAAGTCGTGTTGTTTGGCTTATTTTACCTTGTCTTAGTTTGAAGAATAGGCCTTTCTGCGAATGTTTTCCATGTGCTGCTGCAAAAGCTGACTACCTTCTGCTCCCCCTTGCCACCGTTACTCACGTTGTGGCCAACTGCAAAATAATGTACCCGCCGTGGTTGCTCAGTGGCTATGGTGCTGGGCTGCTGAGCACGAGGTCGCGGGATCGAATCCCGGCCACGGCGGCCGCATTTCGATGGGGGCGAAATGCGAAAACACCCGTGTGCTTAGATTTAGGTGCACGTTAAAGAACCCCAGGTGGTCAAAATTTCCGGAGTCCTCCACTACGGCGTGCCTCATAATCAGAAAGTGGTTTTGGCACGTAAAACCCCAAATATTATTATTATTATTAAAATAATGTGATAATGAGTATTTCCATTTTTATTACAATGTTATTTTTTTTCTGCCTTGCATTTTACATTTTGTTCAGCAACAATGAAGATGTCACGCATTTCATATACGTTTGTGCAGGTTTATAAGTTCTTCTTTTTCCTGGTATGGCTGTGAACAAAACAATCTTAGCATCTTATTCTGTTTTTTAGGTATCTTGCGTGTAATTGTTTTAGCCATTACCAGTGAATTTTCCCGTTTTTTAGTCGCCGTGACTTTGTAATGCACGTCGTCCAGTTTTGTGCACTATCTTAGTGAGTATAACAGAAGCTCTCAGTGTGCATATCTGAAGCTATTAGAGAGCTTTAGTTTAGGGGACGCAAGCGGCTTGCGTACGCAAGAGCTAGGGGCCACGCTACTGCGCATGCGCAGACCGCTACGTCTGGCTCTGCGCATGCGCAGTACCGTCGCCCCTAGTTCCTGCGTACGCAAGCCGCTTGCGTCCCCTAAACTAAAACTCTCTATTCTACACTTTGGTCTTTACGGCAATATGTAGAAAGGTTTATTTGTGTGTGCATGACACGGCCTTCGCGTTTTCTTCAGTTTAATTTTTTTTATTTCACTGTCTGTGAACTTTTGTGTTGTGTAGTAGTCATGCGCATGTCATGCATTTTTCACTTTTGTTCATTATTCTCGGCGTGTCTCATACCAAGTTATGCGCAAATATGTTTTCGGAAACAGAAGTCAATAAAACGAGGCCAAAGATCTGTTGTGTTGGAAGTGGAATTTATATATGTTCTGGCATATGCTGGCATACTCAAAGTATGAACAAGACTGCGTGCGTGCTAACGAATAAAGAGCCCACGGTGCACCACGCGACAGTTCACAAACAATGCCTGGGGTATCGCGCCCACGTGATGAAAAAAAAAATCGCGCCGCGGCAACGCCTAAGGAGGCATTGGCCTCGCACGAGCAAAAGGAAAGCAAAAGTGAATGTGCGCAGGACATAGGGAAGGGTGGAGAGACAGGAGTGGGTCGTCATAAAACGGCAAGAAAAAACAAAGAGCGCTAGGCTGAGGAGGTGCCGCATGGCTGCTGTTCTTGTGCCATGAGAACGTAAACCACCGTGGGCGCTGCCATTTCGCCAAAGTATCGCCCTCCTGCTAGGGCCGAAGCTGAAGGGGACCTTTGTACTAGCTTCTAAAGAGCGTGGGCTTAAAAACAGCCAATGGGAGCCATGCGGAGATTTACCCATGGGACTGGGGGTCGCAGAAGATCGTGGCTTATGTCTGTGGTGGCGACAGTTGGCAAGGTCGGAGGCAGCAGAATCGGCAAGGTGCAAAGTTCGCGCGCTGCCTCGGAGGCTGGCTCATCGGACGGCGTGGATGGATCGGGCGGAGGGTTGGTCGGGGGCCGAGTGGCAGGTGTGACGTTGAGACAGACCTAATGGCGTGCGGTGCGGGAGCCGGCGTCGGGTGTGTGATGCCACCACTGTCACGTGCCATCGTTGGCGCCGAGAAAGGTGATAAAGTGGCCGATATCATTGTCGTTCCGATACCCTTGGCGAGAACATTGTGCGCATACTGGCACGAAAGAGACCCCTGGTCTGAGGCCGAGGACTGCGCGGCAGCGCGTCTGTCGGTCGACGAGACGGTATCGCAGCAGGTTGAGGGAAGAAGGCTGGCCTGATGGCGATGACATACGGGTGCAGGAAAAAGCGCGCTTGGTGCTGGCCTTGAGGGTGTTGGCAGAGATTACTCGCGTGCCGTGCGGTCAACCTCAGGTAAAGGGCGGCGCGCAGTGCCGTAGAACTTCAGCATGGCCTGTCGTAGCTCGTCGTAGGGGCGCGTGCCAAGCGCTGGGCATGCCCTTTATGTTTACTGTATGTTTCCTGAAGGTGACACGAGGAAACATCCTTTATGTTCCGTACATGTTGAAATTCGGCCACTGCTTTTATGTTTCCTGCATGTGTCCGTCCTTCTTGTATCATTTATGTTACCGTACTTTATATATCCTATTTGTTGAAATTTGGTTACTACTTTTATGTTTCTTTCATGTGTCCGTAATTGATGTATGCTTTATACTACCGTCCTTTATGCATCCTAGATGTTGAAATTTGGCCACTGCTTTGATGTTTCCTTCATGTGTTCCACCTTTATGCACCCTTTATGTGGCCTTATTGATGAAACCCTCTATCTTACGTCGACATGCATAGATGAAGAGTTCCCTGCGCATACATATTTATGTGCATTTTATCACTTTTAAAGTTTCGCATTGTTTTTTTTTATAAGATTACTGTTCTCTAAACATGCAACATACTGATTGGAACTCTGCTTGGACACAGAAATTCACGCATTAATGTGCTATGATAATAATTTACATCATTATCATCATCATCATCATCAGCCTGGTTACGCCCACTGCAGGGCAAAGGCCTCTCCCATACTTCTCCAACTACCCCGGTCATGTACTAATTGTGGCCAAGTTGTCCCTGAAAACTCCTTAATCGCATCCGCCCACCTAACTTTCTGCCGCCCCCTGCTACGCTTCCCTTCCCTTGGAATCCAGTCCGTAGTCCTTAATGACCATCTGTTATCTTCCTTCCTCATTACATGTCCTGCCGATTTCTTTTTCTTGATTTCAAATAAGATGTCATCAACTCGCGTTTGTTCCCTCACCCAATCTGCTCTTTTCTTATCCCTTAACGTTACACCCATCATTCTTCTTTCCATAGCTAGTTGCGTCGTCCTCAATTTAAGTAGAACCTTTTTGGTAAGCCTCCAGGTTTCTGCCCTGACGTGAGTACTGGTAAGACACAGCTGTTATACAATTTTCTCTTGATGGATAATGGCAACCTGCTGTTCATGATCTGAGAATGCCTGCCAAAGGCACCCCAGCCCATCTTATTTTTCTGATTATTTCAGTCTCGTGATCGCGATCCGCGGTCACTACCGGCCCTAAGTAGATGTATTCCCTTACCACTTCCGGTGTCTCGCTACATATCGTAAACTGCTGTTCTTTTCCGAGACTGTTAAACATTACTTTAATTTTAGCATAGTAATAATTTTAGCACAATATACTTTTTGCAGTACCACTCGTACCTTCCTCACTGCAGTGTCGCTCTTTTTCTACATATCTTTTCCTCCCAAATGTATTTTGTAAAGTTTTGGCTGAAATTACAAGTACTAGATTGGAGTATCTGCATGTTAGTTCGATATGCCACGTCTGTTTGCAGCAGATATCTGGAATGTGGTGCTCGGATGAGAGCTCACAGGACACCTGAAAAACACAGCAAACAAAGGCGAAACTTTTTCGCTTATGCAATAAATTTCGTACAGGCAAGAACAGCTTGCCTGCATGCACACAGCTAAGAAACGTACAAAAGTCGAAAGGTAGTGCATAAACACATCAGGGTAACATTGAAGCCTTATAGTAACTTGTTTAAAACAGACAGTGCTGTTGTTATCTGCCCGTGCATTCAGGCAGAAGACTTCTTTGCCGTTTCCTCAGTAGTCTGACTTACACTCCGCCGTCTTAACTGTAACAGCCGCACGTGAAAGGTGGGTGTAAGAGTGGCAGACATCGAGTGTAAAGTATCGCTTCAAAATAGCACACCTTATTTGCAGTGCTGCAGCCCACTGTGTTAAACTATGATCGCAAGAGCTGACATCATGTTCTGCAGATGCAAATAATAACGAAAGCCAACGTCTTATTTATATGTCTCGAATAAAGAAGAAACTTGGCTGTTGTAATATCGGCCTATATTTGGCGTGCAACATGGAATACAACTATGCGAGTACGTCAAAGAACACAAACAATGCAAACAGATTCTCGCGAAGATGGACTTCAAATTACATTGTATGTATAAAACAAGTCTTCACACAAGCGAATATCTGCTCAATTGTCAAACATCGTAGTCGCGTGCTCACTCGTGCTGCCCACGACGCATCGACATATATCGACACACACATCGACCTACACAGGTAACCTGCGGAAAAGCAAAGATACGGAAGGATTTCTTGCCGTGAAAGTTCCGGAAAAACAATAACTTTCAGCGTTTACATAAATGTTTGCCCATTCAGTCCCAACAATCAGCGGTGGTTTGTAATTTTAAGTCTTTTTTAGCAAGTGTAAAGTTCATTCTTGCTTTTTGTGCCTACCTCTCATCAAATGCCGGTCTGGGGGTCACCGTCCTGCCACAGAAGCACAGCAAGCGGCTCCCGAAGCGCACCGGACCGAAGCACCGCGGTGAGCCTCCGCCGTCACCCGCCCTTCGTGATGCTCTGATGGCATTCATCGCAAGCAATGAGCAATAATAATAGTATTTGGGGTTTTACGTGCCAAAACCACTTTCTGATTATGAGGCGCGCCGTAGTGGAGGACTCCGGAAATTTCGACAACCTGGGGTTCTTTAACGTGCACGTAAATCTAAGCACACGGGTGTTTTCGCATTTCGCCCCCATCGAAATGCGGCCGCCGTGGCCGGGATTCGATCCCGCGACCTCGTGCTCAGCAGCCCAACACCATAGCCACTGAGCAACCAGGGCGGGTCAATCAGCAATCAGGTCAGCATGTTCCTTCTGTAGACCACAGAGAAGATGAGCAAGCAAGGAAAAGGCTACGTGAAGACGAGATCGACAGAAAGGAATCTACAGGAGACAACGAAGAGATGGACCAGACAGCCTTCACTGTTGCCTCTTACAGAAAGAAAAGAGCCGCAGGTGTGCCTGTTATATTCAAGCCAACTCAGCGTGACAGCAGCTTATGGAAAGTAAACCCAAGTTTTCTTGCTTCTGCCGTCGTGACAACAGCCCAAGAAAAGGTACTCAGCCATCGTCTCAACAAGGATCGCAGCCTCATGGTGACAGCGTCTACACCCTCTGCAGCTAATCGCCTCCTCACAGTGACATATCTATCGTGTATTCCTGTAGAAGCTCGAGTTCCATACACCTACTCTGCCACGTACGGGAGGATACAGGACGTTCCTGTTGAGTACTCTGATGAAGATCTCGGGGAGTATTCGAGCGAACAAGGAATAGTATCTGCTAAAAGACAAGTTTCGTGCGTCCCTAACGAAGATGGCGTGGTAAATTAAACCCGAAGATGCTCGGCCATCCTGGAATTTTCTAAGGATGCCCCTGTACCAAACCGAGTGTCGCTTGAATTCGGCAGTGATCCCGTGACGGAATACATGGGGTCCGCTACTCAGTGATTCATATGTGAAAGACATGGGCATATAGCGAAATATTGTAAAGACCCCATCCGCTGCAAGATATGCGCTGGTGCACATACGCATAAGGAGTGTACGTCACGTTCCCAGCCTCGATGTGCAAACTGTGGAGCTGAGCATACTGCATCATATGGAGGGTGTCCCAAAAAGAAATCAGCCACTCTTACACGAACAATGGAGCGCGAATCCAGGGAAAAGTGCGGAAACGACGAGAACCACCACCGAACCCGGATGTGATATATACATCTACAAACCAAAAGCAACACGACACGGTGCAGCGCAGCGACACGGCTTCGAAAAAGTCCTTCGCCTCAGTCGTGAGAGAAAACCAGCAAAGGCCTTCATGTGCAAAGAGTCAGTCAAAGCGCTCAACTAATATAGCCGCAAGCCCACAACAACAAGTGTCCCCAAAGTCGCAGCAGAAGAACAGGAAGAACCCAGAAAATCTGTTAGATGGTAGCGCTGTGAATGAGATATCAAGTGTGCTGATTCCCATGATGTTCGCAGCCATCAAATGTATTTTCCGTGTCAGTCAATCGTTCAAAAGCATACCTGAGGTAGAGGCCGTTGTGGCTTTGGAACCGCTGGTGTCGTCTTCTTTCACGGCGCAGCGCCGTGATTCTTCGGTGTAGCAATGACGGCTTCGCCAACAATCGTCTCACAAGTGGTGTCCATCAACAAGCACTACCGCACATGTACTATACTCCAGTAGAACGCTCGCGGCTTGCGTTCGAAGTTAGTGGACTTTAAGTATCTTGCTCGAGTGTACCAATTCCCTTTTATGGTCATTTCCAAGTCTCGCGTAGACGAGCAGTTTAGGATAAGGGGTTATTATTTTGATCATTCAAGGCGACAAAACGGAATCAGCCGACTGCTCGTTGGATTTCGCAACGACGTGCCTGCCTCCGTGATTGACGTAACACCACATGACAAAAATGAATATATTTGCGCAACCGCAGTGATTGTATCTAAAGTGTTTACCCTGATCGGCGTCTGCTTGGAGCTAGGATCACCTTTCGACGTGTCAAGATTGGAAAACTTGTTGACAAGCACTCAATCTTCACATATTATTTGTGGCGATCTTAACGCACATAACGAGATCTAGGGCAGTTCACATAAATGTGCCCGGGTTGCTAAGCAGGCGAAGCTTCTTGCGAGGTACAATATAGAGCCCTTGAACGATGGCAGTATAACATAACTGAAACATCCGAAGACTGTTAGCTGCAATGACGTCACATTCGCATCACGTTGCCCCTATGTTCGGATGGTGTACAGATTTCGAGACTCGAGGTAGTGATTACTACCCCATCCTAATCTCTGCACTTCATTTTCGGCCGTCGCCCAGAAAAGTAAAACTGAAGTCGGTAGACTGGGAAGCTTGCTCAGCAGCCGTGGACAAAGGGATCACAGCCTTGTCTATGAATCGAGAATTAATACCGACAATAGCTCAATGCCTCAAAGTACTCGCTCTGCCACTAAGCATTGCAATGTAGCTACTGACGACGAGGAATTCGAAAGACTATGTGCCATTAGAAGGCGTGCCGAAAGGAAGGCTCTACGTACAGGACTTGTCGACGGCCAGAAAGACATATACGGCGTTGCCTCACCAGACTGAACCGAAAAAGGTGGAGGGACTTTTGTGGGACACTGGACATACGACAACCACTGAGCAAAATCTGGCGAGTCGTCAGAGGCAGTCGCAAAGAGCCGCAACAGATTTATCCTTTTATCGCCCTCTCACTACTTGAGCGCACATCCCTCAAAGAGCTGGCAAAGCAGTACTGTAGGCTTCTTTCCAGTGGGGAACAACCTTCTCGGCAAATTGCAAGTCATCTCATCAGCCTAGTCCACCACGAGCGACCTTTCCTGACTTAGAATTACCATTTACAATTGAAGAGCTCACGGCAGCAATCGGCGAGGCAAACAAGCGATCATCACCTGGCCATGACGGTGTGAGTTATGAAGCGCTCGCAAATCTGTGCCACACATCTCGCCTATGCCTTATAGACTACTACAACGCCTCATGGATAACTGGGGAAGTTCCTACGGAATGGAAGCTTGCGAAAATTATTCCTATATTGAAGCCAGGGAAGCAGCCGACAAATTACGCCTCCTTCAGGCCCATATCTCTGCTTAGCTGCGTAGGGAAGCTATTCGAAAAAATGATTCACAAACAACTAAATTGGTTCGCGGAAACTACAAAAGTTTACCCGGAGGAAATGAATGGCTTCCGGCAAAATAGGTCCGTAGTTGATAATGTCATTACCTTGGTCTCATCAATTGAAAAGAAATTGGTCTCTGGAAACAAACCTACTGCATTATTTTTGGACATTAAGGCAGCATATGATTCGGTCTATCATAAAGCAGTACTTGATGCTTTGGAAACCCTTGTTCTTGGAGGACGCCTTTACGCATGGAATGAAGACTATATTCAAAGGCGCCAACTTTTTATGTGTACCCCAGATGGCCCCACGGCGCTTTATGCCGTCGAGAAGGGAGTGCCACAAGTTGCTGTGTTAAGCCAGGTATTATTTAATTTAGTCCTAATCCTTATGAGAAAAAACCTGCCCCGTGGCGTCAAAATCACACTGTATGCGGACGATATCTTCATTTGGAGCGCGGCGCATTCTCGCAGTACAACCCAACAACGTCTCTAGAGAGCGCTGGCAAATATATCGGCCTACCTAAATCTAAGGGGTGTGAAACTGTTTCCCGACAAAAGCGTTGCGATGGTTTTGAAGCGGAGGTGTATGGAAAAATATCCACTAGTGTTGGGTGGTCGTACCCTTCCATACGTCAAGACGGAAATGTTTCTTGCAGTGACGATCGATAGGAACCTCACATGGTCGCCTCAAGTGAAAAAGACTGAGTGAGAAGATTTCCTCGGCGTCGCACGTATTCCCATTTTTAGCCGTATCACAGTGGGGCAGCAACTGTCGATAAATGGTGCTCCTCCATAAGGCCTACGTGGACGGAACACTACGGTATTACCTGCAAAAATGTCTCCCACAAGCAAGAGAAAACTTGAGGCAGCACGGAACAATTGCCTTCGCGTCTTGGCCTTCCGAAGGGGTCGTACCGCTCAGGAACTGTAGCAGAAGCTGGATGCCTGCCTCTTGAAGTGCTATCTTTTCAGGAGACACTTCGAATTCACCTGCGACACGTCATTCATACGAAGACTCACTTTTTAAAGGGTATTTCTAAAACCTGTGCTACATCTAGCTCTGCACAGGCCGTCATAGGCATATCTATTTCGATTCCTGCTCAGGCGTAACAAATTATGCAATGAAATATTTCAGCATGGACACTGTCCCCACTGGAAATCGTGTCATATATCCCTGGAATCAGTGCGAAAAAAAAGTGCCTCAAGCAGCGAGTTATCAGATAGCTTTGGAATATATGCACAAAGAATACGCAGCCGCAACGCACATTTTCACAGATGGCTCTACAACTCCACATCGTTCATCGTACGGACTGGTTGTTCCTTCTACAGGGCAACGAATCTCGCGTTGCCTTGAGCGAACGACATCATCTACTTCATCAGAGCTATATGGCATTAAGGAGGCCCTTGTGTATGTACTTCGACAGCAGCCGCCAAAGACATGGGTGATTTTCACGGATTCAAAAGCAGCCCTACAGAGTATGTGGAACAGGCACAAAGCGTTGTAATAATCAACCTGAAACATTTGATATTGCTTATCTTCACCACAAGGCTAAGATTACAGGGCATTGCATCAAGTTCCAGTGGATACCTGGCGCCCCCCCCCCCATGCCGGCATTTGGGGAAATGAAAAAGCGGATGAGGGGGGGGGGCTGCCCGAAATGGACTCCAGTATTGCAATTTCAAAAGAACATTTTTACGAAAGCCGACGCTTCAAACATGGCAGAAGGATATGTCTATCAAGAAAATGAAAGTTGTTAGTCAGCACTTGGAGAGGAAGGAAAACGAAGTGACTGTGAGCTAGAATGCTATTTCTCTAGCTCAGCTATTTTCGGATGCAGCAAGCTGCCAGGAGCGTGCTGGTATCAAGTTTCAAGGTGGGAAACGATTTTTCGATACTTTAGGAAGCAATTCCGCCCAAGCAACGCTGACGCTGCGTTAAGACGCTGCGCACGCCTAGAGGCAAGCCTAGGCGAACCATCGCACGCCAGGCCTAACAATACCCAAGCCCTACGCACCAATTTTTTGCCAAGCATGGAGGTCAAGGTCGAAGGAGAGGAGATGTCTCCCGAAGAATTCGGTGGAGATGCCGGCTGGTGCATGATCGGCTTCAAAATCCGGTCCCGCCCCAGCGCATCGCGGGATAGTCCTAAGAACGAAGCCTACTCCCGCACGGGCGAGGGAGACGGTCGACAATCGCCCCGATGCCCGCGGAACGTAAAACAAGTGCTCAAGGCCAGCAGAATGCCGGCCCTCCCGAGGAACGACATCAAGATCGTCGTTAAACCGAAGGGCGGCCTCAACACCGCAACAATCGGCGCAGTCAGGATTGCGTCAGCGATGTACCTGGCTGCAGGAGTGTCCGATCAAAACGCCATCGAAGATACCGTCTGCCCCAACACCCATCAAAACGTCGTCGTTATCAGCACACCCAGTGGCACCAACGCAGAAAAATACAGGAAGCTCGAGGTCATCGGGATCGGCGACCACCAATAAGAGGTCAACGCGTATGAAACGGCACCCGATCATACGGCCAAGGGGGTCATCCGAGGCATACCTCTCGAAAAAGACTCCAGGACCATTAACTCCAAGCTCGTCAACGACAGGAACCCGACTGCCCTAGCAGCCAAACGTCTTAGCAACACTACGACAGTCATCATCGCCTTCGAAGGCCTAAAGGTTCCCACTTTCGTCAGGAACGGAGGCACTCTGCTTCGCTGTTCGCCAGGAAGCAGGTCGACATCTGTCACCAATGCGGTAGACTGGGGCACCGTATGGACGTCTTCCCCAATCCCCAGGACACGATATGCAGGGCCTGCAGTGCCAAGAACCCAGACCCCAATCACCAGTGAACCCCAAACTGCCGCCTATGCGGAGGGGAACACCTCACGGCAGAGAAATCCTGCCGAGCAAAGTTCAAGACCCCGCATATAGTCAAGAAACGAAGATGGGAAAGGAAAAGGGCCGAAGGGGAAGCAGAACTCTAGGTAGTCAAGGAATCCGAAGGAGAGCAAGCCCCCGCCCTGCAAAAGCCAAGATCCACATTCAGAGGCCGGGCCAGGTCCAGATTGGCGTCGGCTACGGGGACCCCTCGATCCCGCCAGCACAGCCGGTCGAGGAGCAGAGCACGCAGTCGCACCCCAGGAGCGGGCCGAACCATGTCCAGATCCAGCCGTCTCCGCCAAGGCACTCAGGAGGTCCAGGCCCTCTCCGAAAAGGTCAGCTGGGCAGACGCGGTCAAGGGTGCGCCAAGGCGCGGGCTCTACGGAGTAACTGCCTCAGAAGTGCAAGTCACAAATAAGACATAGACAATGACAATAAGACATAGACATAGACATAGACAACATAGACAATGAGATTATTACAGAAATAAAATGTGAGAACGCCATGCTTAGGGGCCTAGTACAACACCTTACACAAGAGGTACGCGAACTGAGAAAGGTCGCGCCTCCCGCGCAAGCCCCTAGACCCACTCCCGTCAGCACTCCTGCTCCGAGCAACAATGGCGAGGAACAGAACCAAACCAACCCCACCCGCGAAAAAGCGAGCCGTGCATAGCCAAAACACCAGTCGCGCCGAAGAGGCGAAATCGGAAATTAAAGCCATGCTTACCCAACCACAACCGAACCACAAAGTGAAATCGGCGATCTGTCTTCCGCCATATCCGGCCTCACAACCAGGGTGGTTCGACGATTGTGCGATGTGGGCATTGTTTCTGTCGCAATCATCACAGCCGAACGCGGGAACGCGCAATATAAATCCCGTAATCCCAGACGTTCCCATGGTGGAACCGCCCCCCGCGCACCCTTCGTTTCTCAGCAGCTGCTTATTTAAATTCCAGGATGGCCAGCCACAATAAAGAGCTATTGGTCTGGCAGTGGAACTGCAGAGGTATAGCCGGGAAAGAACCGGTCCTACAACAATACATAAGAAACGTCCAACCCAAACCCGATTTGATAATGCTACAAGAAACCGTGGATGCGTCGGCCAACATCCCGGGCTACCGCGCCCTCGTCCCTAAATTCCAAAACGATACGGGCATCGCCACACTAATCACAAAGGGCCTTGTGCCCATAGAACATGAGATTAAAGGCCCGCAGGCCGAGCATGCAATGATACAGATTATTGCTAACAGAACGCAAAAGAATAGCATCTTTACACTGAACATATACAGTAAACTATCCAAAAAATGGCAGCCATTGCTCTCCCTGCTCAAAAAGGCGGCCGAGCTCGCCGGTCTCAGCCCGCTAATAGTGGGTGGAGACTTCAACGCTCCGTGCCATGCCTGGGGATACGGCCACGCCACAACCAAGGGCAAAGAGTTATGGCAGGACTCGCAAGACTTGGAATACAAGCTCATCACGGATTCCAGCGCACCAACGCGAATGGGCAATTCGGTTGCAAGAGATACCACACCAGACTTAACTGTGATGAAAAACATCGAGAACGCTACCTGGAGAAACACCCTAGAAGACCTAGGTAGCGACCACATGATCATCGAGATCACGATCCCCCGAGCGGGAACCACCCCCCGGTCAAAAGCTTCAAATGTACAGACTGGGACAAGTTCCGCAAGCAGCGGGATATCAGGTTAGGCGACGAGCCGATCGGTGACATTGACACATGGATCACGGACCAGACCAGGGATGTCTGGGAGGCCCCGCAGGGGCGTCTGCGCAAGCAGGCGTTTGGTGTGTTGCGACCCCACGTACCCGAGCACACGAGAGTTGGACCCTCCCGCGTGTAGCCGTGCGCGGCTTAGCCGTGTCTGGGGAAAAGGGGATCCTGGCGGTTGAGCCGATGCTGGGTGTTTGGACCTTTAAGGCCCCCCGGCGGAGGCAACACACCTCTTTGGCCTCTGCTTCACATAGACGGCACCTCCAGGTTGACCCACCTGGAGGAAATCGGCAGTCTCCTTTTCCTGTCCTCCTCTCCAATCTTCGTCTTTCTCTCCCACTTTTCCATCTTTCCTGTCTTCTCTTCACTTCTTATTACTTCCGTATTTCCTGGCGGCAAGGGTTAACCGTGTGTAATATATCCTGCCTTGGGTATATATATATATTATGTTATAGCGGCGATGCATGGCTGGCGTCTGCAGGTATTCTTCCTACCTTGTAGCGTCCCCTTGTTGGGCTCGGTGGTGGGTGGCCACCATCGCCGCCCAAATTTCCGATGCTATATGGCAAGCAATTTTCCACCATTACCTGATCGCTCCCTCAAGAGGGGGCGCACCGATGGAACTTTCACCTTTTTCATGCAAACAAAGCAATCTTTTCCCAAGTACCACGTTGTACACAGTCAGCACAATAGCAAAACAGTCAGATTGATCTCACCATTTGTTGTAGCAGAATGCCTCACGGAAGCAATTGGCCCAGGCTATAAAGTAACGAAGATGGGAAGTGGTGATCTTCTTCTCGAACTTCGCGACAAAGCACAATATGACAAGCTCTCGAAACTTGTAGCATTTGGGGAAATTCCAGTCTCACTGGGCCCACACAGATCCATGAACACAGTGCGCGGGGTCGTCTCAGAAGATGACCTTCTCGAACTGAGTGAAAGCGAACTACTAGAAGGATGGCAAGACCAGAACGTAGTAAAAGTGCAAAGAATCACAATAAGGCGAGATGACAAACAAATACCGACCAAACACATAATCATTACTTTCGGAACCAGCGGCCTGCCTGAAACAATAGAAACCGGCTACTACAAGCTACGTGTTCGACCATACATCCCAAATTCGCGTCGATGCTTCAAGTGTCAGCGTTTTGGGCATGGATCTCAAACCTGCAGAGGACATGCTACTTGTGCTAAGTGTAGTTCTTCTGAACACGCTTCTGACATCTGCACTTCACCAAACCACTGTGCCAACTGTGAAGGAGATCACCCCGCCTACTCGCGATCGTGCCCCTCGTGGAAAAAGGAGAAACAAATAATAGAACTGAAAGTCAAACTAAACCTATCTTTTCCAGAGGCACGTAAACGTTTCGCTCTCCACAACCACTCTAGTCCTTCCCACACCGATGTGGCGCGCCGGGGGGCAGCGCTACATCCTTCGGCGGCCGTCCAAGTCACACGGAGTGTGACGAGGGTTACGCCATCAGCCCCCCTTGCGGGAGCAGCCACTGCGCTTCCGCCCCCTACCACGAAGGACCAGCAGACCTCCGAGCCTGCCGGTCCCAGGGCCACTGCCCGTGCAGACAGGCCCGAAAAACTCCCGAGAGTGCCCGCTGAGCGGGCGTCATCCAGCGCCTCTGACGAGGCGATGGATGTAACAAAAACTTCGCCGGCGTCTCAGACGCCGAAGGAACGGCGTTGCTCCCTGGAGCGCGCCAAGAAAAAAGAAATACCCCGCATCAAGGGGCCTGGAAAGGTCCCTTGAGCCAAGCTAATTCATATCTCTTGACACACAGCACATAAACACAAACAATATGGATACACAAATATTACACTGGAACGTGGGAGGTCTGATCCACAACCTCGATGATATCAAAGAACTCTTACACAAATACAATCCAAAGGTGCTGTGTGTTCAGGAGACACATCTTAAATCTACGCAAACAAACTTTCTTAGGCAATACGCTATTTTCCGGAAGGACCGAGATGATGCTGTTGCATCGTCCGGCGGCGTAGCAATAGTAGTAGACAGAGGCGTTGCTTGTCGGCAACTGCAACTCCGAACTCCCCTTGAGGCAGTTGCTATCCAAGCAGTACTATTCAATAATCTAGTTACTATCACGTCCGTATACATCCCCCCAAGTTATCAACTCTCTAGCACAACATTTCAAAGCTTTATTGATGAGCTGCCTCACCCTTACATAGTCGTCGGTGATCGAAACGCGCATAGCCCACTTTGGGGCGACTCTCGCTGTGATGCGAGAGGACGGCTTATAGAAAACATCCTATTCACTTCAAGTTCCTGCTTGCTTAACAAGAAAAAGCCCACATTTTACAGCTCTACACATAAAACGTTTTCTTCGATAGATCTAAGCATAGCGTCAAGTACAATTGTGCCATATCTCCAGTGGGATGTCATTAATAACCCTTATGGCAGTGATCACTTGCCCATCGTCCTAAACCTTAAAAAACAAAGTGAGTTTCCTGCACATGTTCCTCGATGGAAAGATTATTCAGCCGACTGGACGAAGTTTCGCGAACTAACGCAGCTGCCCTGGAATAATATCTGTGAACTTAGCCTAGACGACGCAGTAGCATACATAACAGCGTTCATTATTGATGCTGCATCAGTATGTATCCCCCAAACAAAAGGGTCGCCCTCGAAACGACGTATTCCATGGTGGAATGAGGAATGTAGGGAAGCCAGAAAAAACAAAACAAGGCTTGGAATCTCCTCCGTAACTCACCAACCACAGAGAATCTAATCAATTTCAAGGCGATCAAGTCGCAAGGGAGAAGAACACGCCGCCGCGCTAAACGGGAAAGTTGGAAAAACTACATAAGCAGCATCAATTCATATACAGACGAACAAAAAGCATGGAACGGGGTTAACAAAATAAAAGGCCGCGAAACTCATCCCTTACCTTTATGAAATACACAAGGAGACACCCTGGAGGATCAGGCAGATTGTCTAGGAGCACATTTCGAGCACATTTCCAGTACATCTCACTACACAGATACATTCGTAAAATACCAGCGACTAGCAGAACAGATGAATTTGGATCGGAAAAGCACATCCAACGAAGTATACAATCGTCCATTTGGAATGGCTGAGTTCCAGGCCTCACTGAACTGTTGCAACAAGTCCGCTCCAGGAAGTGACAGGATAATGTATGAGATGATCAGACACTTACACCCCGAAACCCAAATAGCACTACTGTCACTCTTTAATTCCTTGTTCTCTGCAGGCTACATTCCTTCTGTTTGGAAAGAAGCAATCGTAATCCCTATCCTCAAAGAGGGCAAGGACCCTTCCTCACCCAACAATTATAGGCCCATAGCTCTGACAAGTTGTATATGCAAATTATTTGAGAAAATGATTAACCGTCGCCTCATCCATTTTCTTGAAAGCAGCAAGATACTCGATCCCTTACAGTGCGGTTTTAGAGAGGGTAGATCCACAACAGATCACCTTGTCCGCATCGAAACAAATATCCGCGATGCCTTCGTCCACAAACAGTTTTTCGTGTCCGTATTTTTAGATAAGAAGAAGGCATACGACACAACCTGGCGCTTTGGAATCCTCCGCGATCTGTCTGAAATGGGAGTTCGAGGCAATTTGCTACACATCATTCAGAGTTACCTCTCCAATCGCACATTCCGTGTTAGAGTCGGTAACGTTCTGTCTCGTCTATTTACACAGGAGGCTGGTGTTCCACAAGGAGGTGTGCTGAGCTGCACTCTCTTTATTGTCAAAATGAACTCCATCCAGACTGCCATACCACGTAGCATGTTTTATTCTGTGTATGTAGATGATATCCAGATAGGTTTTAAATCATGTAATCTAAGTATCTGTGAGCGACATGTACAGCTTTGCATAAATAAATTGTCTAAGTGGGCGGACGAAAATGGTTTTAGGCTAAATCCGAGAAAAAGTACGTGTGTCCTGTTCTCTAATAAAAGAGGGATACTGGCGGAACCGGTAATCAGTCTCAATGGAGAACGGTTATCTGTGAGCCATGAACACAAATTCTTAGGGATCCTTCTAGACAGTAAGCTAACTTTTGTGCCACACCTGAAGTACCTTAAGGCAAAGTACCTCAAGACTATGAATCTTCTGAAGCTGTTGTCACGTACAGCTTGGGGAAGCGACAGGAGGTGCCTAATAAAGCTGTACAAAAGTCTAATATTAACACGCCTTGACTATGGCGCCATAGTCTATAATTCTGCAGGACCTAGTACTCTAAAAATGCTAGATCCTGTCCACCACTTAGGCATCCGCCTTGCTACAGGCGCCTTTAGGACTAGCCCTGTGCAAAGCCTCTACGTCGAATCAAACGAATGGTCATTGCACTACTAAAGGACATATTTAACTTTCTCCTACGCCCTAAAAGTTAACTCAGATGTTGAACATCCTTGTCATTCCACTATATGCGACTTGTCCACTGCTAGGCTGTTTCGTAACCGCCCAGCCACTAGGCCTCCTCTGTCCCTCCGGTTGGAAGCACTCTCAGAAAAAACAGGGGTTCCTCTTTTACACAATGTCCTAATGGCTCCTACACGGCTTCCACCGCCTTGGGAGTGGCAGACTACCCAATGCGACATCTCTTTCTTAGAAATATCGAAACCAGCCCCGGAGGCGCACATATATTCGCATTTTCTGGAACTCAAGGAGAAGTACTCATGTGATGAATTTTACACAGATGCTTGTCTCCAGCTGGTGTTGCTTATGCAGCTCTGGGACCCTCACTTTCAACATCAAGACCACTAAACCCACACACCAGTATCTTTACAGAGGAAGCATACGCCATTCTTAAGGCTATTCAACACATACGGTTCACAAATATCGCCAAGGCTATTGTCTTCACAGACTCATAAAGTGTAGTGAGAGCCCTAATTAGCTTACGAAAGCATAAGAACTCGGTTTTTAATGAGCTGTATAGCTTGCTATGCTCCGCATATATGTGCATCCAAGCGATTATACTATGCTGGGTACTTGGCCATAAAGGCATAAAAGGCAACGTAGATGCTGACGAAAAAGCTACGTCAGTGAGTTTTAGCACCACAGATGGAAATATCCCCATTCCTGCCACAGAACTAAAGCCCTTTCTGCGCCGTAAATTGAGGAATCATCGGCAAGAAGAGTGGGATACACAAACATTGAATAAGTTACACATTATAAAACCAAAATTGCGGAATTGGATAAGTGACAAAACAGCACGGTACAAGGAAGTACTTCTATGCCGATTAAGAATAGGACACACTTACAGTACTCACTCCTACCTCTTGACTGGCGGGGATCCTCCTACCTGTAGTAGGTGCGGCGATAGCCTGACTGTCCTCCATGTTCTTATCCAGTGCCCTGCAATAGAAACAGAGAGGAAAAAGTATTTCCCTTCTGCATATCGCGAAAATATACCTCTCCATCCTGCATTTTTTCTTAGTGACGAACCGTTTTTCAAACTGCAAACAGTCTTAGGTTTTTTAGACGAAACTGACATCCTGAAAATCATTTGGCCAGGCAATTTTTAGCACATGACTAACAGCCCTGCATTCAAGGGCTTGCTTGAAACTCTGGTGTCAGTGTTATGTTTTATTTCATAATGTTTTAACGAAAGCCCATTGCCATAGCCCACATCACTGCCTAGTCACCGTCATTATTTTAGCAACTATATATTCTACGCCATTTACATCTACAGATTTTAGGCCCTTTTACAGCCATGTCACATATACCATGAGGAATTCATTGTGCACGCCATCCGTAATACATCGTCATCATTACCATTTGTCATGGCGCTCTTTGGCCAAACCTGGCCCTTGCGCCATAAAACACCACACATCATCATGTCAGGGAGGCCACGCAAACCATCACTTCCGAAATCCTCACGGAGAAGATGGACAGTCGCCTCGCCCACCTCTGGGAAGCTAAGAAATCCATACAAACCCGATGGCAAGGCCAGGGGCTCAATCGAAAGCTGCTGAAGAAAAAGATAGCTGAACTAAGCAAACAAATCGAAGAGCACTGAAAAACCTTGAGCAAGCAACAGTGGGACGAAGTCTGCAACGCCGCAGACGGCCAACTCCACAACAGAAACTCTGTCGGCAGTAAAGTGCAAATAAGGCAAGTGCATGGTGGCGCCCGTCCAGTCTGCGAAACCAAGTGTTGACACTCGGCGACACATCGGCAGTGTGTTTCTACGACGTGTACTCCGCTCTTTGTTGAAGGAATGCATGCCGCACTCATCAGTGCCGTGCTGGCATAAGCAGCCTCCTAATATACGATACCTTTAACGTAATCTTCTTCCTTGAGTGCCGAGCCTCGATGTGCCTGGCGAATCATCATCATTATCATCATCATCACCATCATCATCATCAGCCTGGTTCCGCCCACTGCAGGGCAAAGGCCTCTCCCATACTTCTCCAACCACCCCTGTCATGTACTAATTGTGGCCATGTTGTCCCTGCAAACTTCTTAATCTCATCCGCCCACCTAAATTTCGGCCGCCCCCTGCTACGCTTACCTTCCCTTGGAATCCAGTCCGTAACCCTTAATGACCATCGGTTATCTTCCCTCCTCACTACATGTCCTGCCCATGCCCCATTTCTTTTTCTTGATTTCAACTAAGATATCATTAACTCGCGTATGTTCCCTCACCCAATCTGCTCTTTTCTTATCCCTTAACGTTACACCTATCATTCTTCTTTCCATAGCTCGTTGCGTCGTCCTCAATTTAAGTAGAACCCTTTTCGTAAGCCTCGAGGTTTCTGCCCCGTACGTCAGTACTGGTAAGACACAGCTTTTATATACTTTACTCTTGAGGGATAATGGCAACCTGCTGTTCATGATCTGAGAATGCCTGCCAAACGCACCCCAGCCCATTCTTATTCTTCTGATTATTTCAGTCTCATGACCCGGATCCGCAGTCACTACCTGTCCTAAGTAGATGTATTCCCATACCACTTCAAGTGCCTCACTACCTATCGTGAACTGCTGTTCTCTTCCGAGACTGTTAATCATTACTTTAGTTTTCTGCAGATTAATTTTTAGACCCACCCTTCGGCTTTGCCTCGCCAGGTCAGTGAGCATGCATTGAAATTGGTCCCCTGAGTTACTAAGCAAGGCAGTATCATCAGCGAATCGCAAGTTACTAAGGTATTCTCCATTAACTCTTATCCCCAATTCTTCCCAATCCAGTTCTCTGAATACCTCCTGTAAACACGCCGTGAATAGCATTGGAGAGATCGTATGTCCCTGCCTGAAGCCTTTCTTTATTGGGATTTTTTGCTTTCATTATGGAGGACTACGGTGGCTGTGGAGTCGCTGTAGATATCCTTCAGTATTTTTACATACGGCTTGTCTATTCCCTGATTCCGCAATGCCTCCATGACTGCTGAGGTTTCGACTGAATCAAACGCTTTCTTGTAATCAATGAAAGCTATATATAAGGGTTGGTTATATTCCGCACATTTCTCTATCACCTGATTGATAGTGTGAATATGGTCTATTGTTGCGTAGCCTTTACAAAATCCTGCCTGGTCCTTTGGTTGACGGAAGTCTAAGGTATTCCTGATTCCATTTGCAGTCACCTTAGTAAATACTTTGTAGGCAACAGACAGTAAGCTGATCGGTCTATAATTTTTCAAGTCTTTGGCGTCCCCTTTCTTATGGATTAGGATTATGTTAGCGTTTTGCCAACATTCCGGTACGCTCGAAGTCATGAGGCATTGCGTATACAGGGTGGCCAGTTTCTCTAGAAGAATCTGCCCACCATCCTTCAACAAATCTGCTGTTACCTGATCCTCCCCAGCTGCCTTCCCCCTTTGCATAGCTCCCAAGGCTTTCTTTACTTCTTCCGGCGTTACTTGTGGGATTTCAACCTCCTCTACACTATTCTCTCTTCCATTATCGTCGTGGGCGCCACTGGTACTGTATAAATCTCTATAGAACTCCTCAGCCACTTGAACGATCTCATCCATATTAGTAATGATATTGCCGGCTTTGTCTCTTAACGCATACATCTGATTCTTGCCAATTCCTACTTTCTTCTTCAATGCTTTTAGGCTTCCTTCGTTCCTGAGAGCATGTTCAATTCTATCCATATTATACTTCCTTATGTTAGCTCTCTTACGCTTGTTGATTAACGTCGAAAGTTCTGCGAGTTCTATTGTAGCTGTAAGGTTAGAGGCTTTCATACATTTGCGTTTCTTGATCAGATCTTTCGCCTCCTGCGATAGCTTACTGGTATCCTGTCTAACGGAGTTACCACCGACTTCTATTGCACACTCCTTAATGATGCCCACAAGATTGTCGTTCATTGCTTCAACACTAAGGTCCTCTTCCTGAGTTAAAGCCGAATACCTGTTCTCTAGGTTGATCCTCAATTCCTCTATTTCCCCTCTAACCGCTAACTCATTGATCGGCTTCTTATGTACCAGGTTCTTCCGTTCCCTCCTCAGGTCTATGCTAATTCGAGTTCTTACCATCCTATGGTCACTACAGCGCACCTTGCTGAGCACGTCCAAATCTTGTATGATGCCAGGGTTAGCGCAGTGTATGAACTCTATTTCATTTCTAGTCTCGCCGTTCGGGCTCCTCCACGTCCACTTTTGCCTATTCCGCTTGCGGAAGAAGGTATTCATTATCCGCATATTATTCTGTTCGGCAAACTCTACTAATAACTCTCCCCTGCTATTCCTAGTGCCTATGCCATATTCCCCCACTGCCTTGTCTCCAGCCTGCTTCTTGCCTACCTTGGCATTGAAGTCGCCCATCAGTATAGTGTTTTTTGTTTTCACTCTACCCATCGCCGATTCCACGTCTTCATAGAAGCTTTCGACTTCCTGGTCATCATGACTGGATGTAGGGGCGTAGACCTGTACAACCTTCATTTTGTACCTCTTATTAAGTTTCACAACAACACCTGCCACCCTCTCGTTAATGCTATAGAATTCCTGTATGTTAGCAGCTATATTCTTATTAATAAGAAATCCGACTCCTAGTTCTCGTCTCTCCGCTAAGCCCCGGTAGCACAGGACGTGCCCGCTTTGTAGCACTGTATATGCTTCTTTTGGCCTCCTAACTTCACTGAGCCCTATTATATCCCACTTACTGCACCCTAATTGCTCCAATAGCACTGCTAGACTCGCCTCACTAGATAACGTTTTAGCGTTAATCGTTGCTAGGTTCATATTCCAATGGCGGCCTGTCCGGAGCCAGGGATTCTTAGCACCGTCTGCTGCGTCGCAGGTCTGACCGCCGCCGTGGTCAGTTGCTTCGCAGCTGCTGGGGACTGAGGGCCGGGATTTGATTGTTGTGTTCATATGACTGCGCCTGGCGAATAGTGGCAGTTATAGAAAGGAGATATTGCCACACGCGACAGTTTGGGTGGTACCCTTCGAGAAGTCCTAAGTCCATGTGACGCACGAAAACTGGAACGGAGTGACGGCGTCCTCAAGTGTTTTTGCCGCAGTGAACACACGCGGTTGCCGCGGCAGAGGCCAGGGAGAAGCCGAGAAACCACACTCGTTTTCTAACCACATACAATCGCACGCACAGCGCTGCAGCTTTGCCTGTTGTGCGCCAGATGGCGCTCACTATTTTACAAACCGTCCATTTATTTAATGTTTAGGCCAACACGAGAGTGGTGAGTTAATGTTAAACGTTACCTTGCGTGCACCACTGCTGTTTGTCTGCGTAGTACACAGAACACACAGGGAGAGGCGTTTGCTTGAGGTGTTTTGTGCGCCATATTTTATAACCTGTGAGAGGGTTGAGCGTTGTCATTCCCTCACATGGCACATCGCATGGTGGCAGAAGTATTAAACTTGATTTGGATTATGGGGCTGTACGTGCCAAAACCACACTCGGATTATGAGGCACGCCGCAGTGGCGGACTCTGGATTAATTTGGACCACCTGATGTTCTTTAACGTGTCCCAAAATATAAGTAAACGTGCCTTTTCTGTTTTTCCCCCGTCAAAATGCCGCTGCCGCGGTTGGGATCAAATGCACAACCTCTAGCAATGCCATAGCCCCTAATCTACCGCGGTGGGTACATAAGTGTTGATTTGGCGCTCGATCATTTCCGTAGTGCATTCTGGACCCTGTGGCGCTAATGAATGCGGCTCTGCTTCTGTACGCCCTGCGTAAATTTTCTTCGTGACAAGTTTGCTTGGCGTTTATTTTTCAGAAATAACAGTAACGTTCTGTAATGTGCCTTGAGCATAAGCTTATCCTGTTCCCCGGAACCGCTGTGTATACTAGTAGGGTTTCCTTGCCTTCCCACATCACCCCCCCCCTCTTGTATGGGAACTGCCTTTTTTCTAGAGTTCTTTTTCTAGAGTTCTAGGTCACCTCGCGACTCGCACGTTAATAGAAAGGGAAGCGATG
Source organism: Dermacentor variabilis (assembly GCF_050947875.1). NCBI lineage: Eukaryota > Metazoa > Arthropoda > Arachnida > Ixodida > Ixodidae > Dermacentor > Dermacentor variabilis. The sequence goes on from NW_027460280.1 coordinate 16,219,439, forward strand.
CAGTTTCTGCAATGCTTCTGAGGGGAGTCGCGGATGATTACAACTGTGAAGCAGCTAATGTGGCGACGGCCAGGGAGCTCCAAAGGGCATTGTGCACATTAGACGCGGTGGGTTCCAACGAGCTTCTCCCGTCGCCTTTCCTCTCTGACTTGCGCCTGTCATCTATATACACTCTCTGAACCACCCCCCATTTCTGCATTAATTTGCAGAAAACTAAAGTAATGCTTAACAGTCTCGGGAGAGAACAGCAATTTACAATAGGCAGCGAGGCACTGGAAGTCGTAAGGGAATACATCTACTTAGGGCATGTAGTGACGGCGGATCCGGATCATGAGACGGAAATAATCAGAAGAATAAGAATGGGCTGGGGTGCGTTTGGCAGGCATTCCCAAATCATGAACAGCAGGTTGCCATTATCCCTCAAGAGAAAAGTATATAATAGCTGTGTCTTACCAGTACTCACCTACGGGGCAGAAACCTGGAGGCTTACTAAAAGGGTTCTGCTCAAATTGAGGACGACACAACGAGCTATGGAAAGAAGAATGATAGGTGTAACGTTAAGGGATAAGAAAAGAGCAGATTGGGTGAGGGAACAAACGCGAGTTAATGACATCTTAGTTGAAATCAAGAAAAAGAAATGGGCATGGGCAGGACATGTAATGAGGAGGGAAGATAACCGATGGTCATTAAGGGTTACGGACTGGATCCCAAGGGAAGGGAAGCGTAGCAGGGGGCGGCAGAAAGTTAGGTGGGCGGATGAGATTAAGAAGTTTGCAGGGACGGCATGGCCACAATTAGTACGTGACCGGGGTTGTTGGAGAAGTATGGGAGAGGCCTTTGCCCTGCAGTGGGCGTAACCAGGCTGATGATGATGATGATGATAATGATGAACCACCCCCCGACGCGGTGTGCGAGACAGCAGCGACCACAGCAGCCACAGCAGCAGTTTGAAAGCCGAACGAAGACGAAAAGAAACTTCGCTTTAAAAGAAATCACTGCCCAAGCACTCCGTACAGATGGTTAACCAGTGAAGCTGGAACATGAGATACCGGTGTTTATCACTGGGTTAATCACGACGGTTCATTAAACGACGGCTTGGTAGGCTGCCGGATCCTTGGTACAGGTGCCCCAGAAAGTAAACGGAGTGTGCGAGCGCTGGCCGAACCACATCTCCGTGTAGTAGCGGCAGCAGTGCCTACTACATGGCATTCGCGATCTTAAATTGCAATGGTCATGCGATATATTTTTGACCGGTGGCTCCGCGGGGGCTCCGCCGAAGGAGCGCCTCTCCCAACGGTTGACGCTACGGGAGGTTGCAGAGTTTGCCACAAATATTCAGCAGTGCAAGCAGCTCTCGCCAGAACGTCTGCTTGAAAAAAGAATGACGCCTGTCACTGTCCGCTGTTTGTTTCAAACGCGACGATTGCCTACGTGGCCGCTGTTTCCGTCAACGGAAGGAGAATAAATGGTTTCTGGATGGATGGATGGATGGATGTTATGAGCGTCCCCTTTGGAACGGGGTGGTGGGTTGTGCGACCAAGCTCTTGTTATTACACTGCTTAGTGTCCTAGCTAGGTTAAACAAGAAAAAAGAACAAAACAAGCGCATAAAAGTTCCTCTAGCGTCGACCGCTGGAACTAGCACTCCGTCGCCTGAGCTGTTAATAAGAAAGGATTTAAAAACGTATTGAAAGGCACCCCATACTTTCTTTGCTACTAAGCTGGTGGGGCCGCTGCTAGCGCCGGGAGATGCAGATCGGCCAGCGCTCCGTTTACCTTCTGGGGCTACGCAGGTGCTGCTTGCGCTCGGATGTTTGTTCTTGTGCCCGGGCTGCAGCATTGGCACGGCGTAGACGAGCTTGCACGCGGCGTTGCTGAGCGAAAGCTGCCTGCTCCTCAGGGGTACATGTGACCCGTGGCCTAGCCACTTAGGAGCAGGAGAGAAACTTGCGTGCGCGCTCGGCTGCGACGGAGAGCAACGACGTCACTATTGGCGCAGCTAATCCAACACCACTTAGACAGCACAAGGCATTTTCAGTCCGATCCATAACGTCATGTTACCTGGCGTGATTGCCATAGAATCTAATTGGATGCTCCCGAGTAGGCAACAGGGATTTTGACGTCTCCGCTTTCATCACACTAGCCTCGTCAATGTTTCAGGCCAGGTAGCGTGACGTCATGGATCGTAGTAAACAAGCCTTTAGCTATCTGCAATCCGATCGTTGTGATATCCTTGTGATATCGTGCAATCCCATGCGCATGCGCATGGGACTGTGCCGGAGTTTTCGGTGTACGGACGACCAACAAACGCACGGATGTATGGACGAATAGGCTAGCCCATACACAGCGTCGCTGTCATAAAAATAGAAAAATAAATGAAATGAGCAGCCGCATAGCAAAGTGTGTTTGTGTCTATGGATTTAAACTTGTTTCATTTAATATTGAGCATATATGAACAACAGTGGCGCTGATGTGTGGGCGAAAAAGATTGAGCTATATCCAAATCCCAACGAAGCCACCGCAAGGAGTCCCCCTCTAGCCCTCACAGCCTTGACTGCTGTGCATGGAACAGAGTATAGTACTCTTTGCTCACTGCCCGCACCAGCTGTTGAATGCATGCTGGGAGACAATCACGCGTACGTTGTGCGGCGAGCGCTCCATATGATTTTCCACAACCCAGCTCTACGCTGCTTTTCGATTCTTGTGATATGTTCCTAATGAAGAATCCTATGACAGTGAAGATAATGGTGCGAATATGGAAAATAAAATTGTGGGACAAGTTAGGAACAGCAGCTTGTGAATAGGCTCGTAATACCTCTATGCGCGTCGGTGTGTAAATGTGTGTGCGTGTTTTCTTCCGTGTTTGTGTATATTTTTAAAGCGAAAGCTTCACTGGCCGCGAACCTGCGATTTCGCCGTGGCCGTGCTCCGAGAAGGCACATGACGTCACACCGCGTTCGCCTCCGCTCGCTTCGCCAGCTGCGTCACATGCCGGATAACATGTCGGAGAATTGAAAAGGAGAGATCGCGTGCGCCGCAATCACAGTTTAAGCGGCAGTATGGACGGTGACAATTCGGATAAACAGGAGGAGGCCTGGAATCGACATCGGAACGAGATGAAGAGGAAAGGAATCGCCGAGGAAATAGACGAACAGCGCGCCGAACGACTGGCTAAACGCCTCAACATAGCTAAACAACCAGACTAACCTGGACTTGCAATCAAGATTAACCAAGGCTAACCATGCTATGCCTTAGCTTTCGCTACGTATATCCTGGCATAGCCGAGCTCGGCCACTGCCAATTTCCTATTGTACTCTTTTTTATAATTTAGATCTTGGTTTTCGCGCTCGCGTTTGTGTGCTTGTGTTTGAATATCTGATTGCTTCCGGGCGTGTTTGTGTTTATTTTTATTTCTGTCCTTTTATTCTTGGGCTTGTTTTTGATATGCTTTCGCCCACTTCTTTCTTCAGAATTTCATTAACTCGTCTCATCAAAGCACGAAGTCCTATGAATAGCAAAGTTGGCCACGTCGACCTTATTAAAGCCTTTCTCTTTCGTCTGCCTTGTCTCAATCTGCCATCTCGCTGCGTTTTCTCCTAGTATTCTGTCATTGCTACTTGTGTTGTTGTCGCAGGGGAATGAATCAACTTACACTAAAGAAAGTTCTATCAGCTATCACAACAGAACAGTGGACAGATACATTATGTTAAAAGCATCACGTGGCTTGCACAGTAACTTCGCCTCTTACCCCTGTTAATGTATTTACGCACCAGTGCATGCGGCAGCTCGCCTGAAGTGCTCCATATTGTGAAACCGCACCTTGCTATGCTGTTTTTTTTTTTGACGTTTCCAGTCTTAGTAAATGTACGGTTTTGCAGCCCATCATGTGCGGTGGTACGCATTTTTAATGTTGTGCAGTGGGCTGTCACTTACTGTCTTGAGGCGTTCATCAACACAAAGGCATTTTTCATTGAATGGATTGCGGAAAAGCTGTGTTCTGAGAGTTCTTGCAAATTTCACTATTTATTGCTTCACCACATTCACCGTCTGAATATGGCCGTCACTTTATCTACGGCTTGTGCGAGGAACAAAGTGCCTCACTAAAACACGTTCAACCTTACAGAGCATTTTTGGTATAAAAACGACAAAAAAGTTCTGGCAAAGTAATTCAGGGTAATAATTGTTCTTGCAGTCACATTACATGCGAAAGTCTGATAAATAAATTTAACATTGACCATTACATGACTGCAATTTGAAGTGCAGGCTGCTAACGGGGCCTTTCAAGCTTGTCCAGACTACTGTCATTTCACCGTGGGGCCCGTAAAACTCGACGGTGGCTGCCTGAATGAGGATTTTGGGCCTTACTATGCTAATGATGTTTTATATTTGTTCTCTTATTCGCATTACTTGTCTGATCCAGATGATCAAAATGAACGGTACAATGTGCTTTGGCGTGCACGCTGCTAATAGTGGCTGTGAATTTCACGCTGGCTGCAGCTATTTCACCATGACATGACTGCGATTTGAAGTGCAGACTGCTAACGGTGCCCTTCAAGCTTGCCCGTAGAACTCGACGGTGACTGCCCAAGTGAACCTTTTGGGCCCTACAACATTAATCAGGGTTAATAATTATGTTTCCAATCAGATTTGCCAACACTGAAGCAATTTGCATGTCTTAAAGTTAGCACGATGTGTACAGGACGTTCATTATCAGAATTCAGCTTCAAGCAAAAGCAATATGCGATCAAATGAACTGCTCATTTATTTGAGAGGTAATGGGATGGATGGTTCACTATCGCGTACCCAAGGGCAAAATTTCGGTACCACTAATAAGGGCTGTTCGTTCATTATTAAGAAGCTGTTATGTTTCGTCCAGTAGATCAGTGGCAGACATCTCGCAGTTCTTCAGTGTCGTCTTCACCCAATTCGATGACGAAGGGTTGAATGTGCCCGCTCGCAGACATGTCAAATCTGAACTGTGGCTCCAGATCCGTCACGTGCTGAATGTTCTTCCTTCGGTCTTCCGCCGTTACGTGCTTGGTTTTCTCCCTCAAAATATCTTCGTCCGTGGATACCTTGAAGTCGCTGTTGTCCGCAGCGATGCTGTTTTTGACCTTGGCCCACACAAGCTCAGCGAGATTAAATTCGCAGTGGTACGGCCGGAGCCTGAGTACAATACATGCGCCCCTTCAGCTGCGTTATCTACAATGTAGCTCAGAATGCGTGACTTTACGTACGCCACCAGCTTAAGGAGTTGCTTTTTTACCATCCTTTCACTATAGGTGATGCTCTTGCTTTTGCGCAACTCGTGTATTTTTTCCTTCTTCCGGACCATCGTCGGCAATTTCTCTCCTCGCCGACTATGCTAAAGTGCATTGTTCATAACAATGACGCTACCAGCTGGCAACTTCTGCAGAACATCATTGAATGAACCTTCGAAGCGACGGTTGTGCATTTCTTCGCGGTAGCCACCAGTATTTTGTCTTAGGAATTCATCCATGCAGCCGTCGAAGAAACCATTCTCATTGCCGATTGGCGTCACGATCAGGCTTTGACGTTTCCCAGATTGTCGTTTCAGACGCGTCGACGGGCCATTTGCTCGAGCGTACATGCGTCTGCGCTTCTGCACCAACGTGTCTGTCCACACGATCACCCGTGTGTGTCCCATAGAGTGGACAGTCCCGTAGGCGCCTGCGGCCGACTTTGGCTCTCAGCAAACCTAGCGGAATTGGCGAAACGCACCAGCCTCAAAAAAGGTCGCCGCAAGCAGCCGAATCTCGGAGGCCATAATTGCAGTTTAGTTTTTTTTTGCGACCCATACCGTTGTTTAAATGGAGTGATTTCATGCAGGCACTTCTGCCGCTGTCTATATGTTGCCACGACGGGCGCCCAAAAGGTATTTCACTTTATGTTAGCTTTATTTAAATTTATATTTGCTCTTTCAAGCTATAACTTGGCGCAGCAATCATGCCAACTGTTGAAGTAGAACTTTATTGCTTGTGATATTGTACGTCTAGTAACTCATGAAAAAAGGAGAATCGTAAATAAATGTGCCATGTTCCTTAAATATTAATCAACCTGCTGCGCAGCCAAGAGCACGAAAATAGCAGACAACAATTTATTGCAGCAAGATTGTAATAGGCAGCTCCATGAAAACGGGAAGAATTGCGAAATGCAAGTAATACGGGTGTCACACGACGCACTTTTAATAACGACAAAGCACGGTCCGATTTCAATTTCTCGATTGCGATTGGTCTTTTGGCGCAAGCTCCGCGAGGAAGCCGATCGCAGTTGAAAATTTAGATCAGGATCGCGCTTGATTGCGATCGAAAGTGGTCGCGCGACACCGGTAGAATGGAGAATAGTCAGAAATTCGGCGTGATGTCAATAACTTTACACAAGCGAAACACATACAAGACGTGTTGCAACTATCCATATAATGAAAAAGAAACTCCACTGACACGCCAGCAATTAATTTGCCCAAAATGGGATTGCTTTAGAAGGAAAAAAATTTGACGCTTATTATCGTACTTCTGCGAAGAAGGGTCAATTAAGGTAGCAAAATTATGTGAATGGTTGCGTGAAAAAATAAATTGGCTGCGAAAATTATTAGGCACGCACCAACATCCTCATTGCCAATGCGTAAGCCAGTGCGTCCGTCATTAAACAGCTGCAATGCTGTCCTGCTGTCTTCAAAGCAGCGCATCGCTGATACTTGGAAATGTAACCCTTCAATATGCATGATGTCCTTTGGCTGTGCAGTGTATTTTGACCCTAATAGTAGAGATTCCTGCAATGCGTAGAGTAACAGGCGGATAGTAAGCAATCCTTCAAAGCTATTGAATGTAGGCGCTACGTTCCTTCGTATAAGCAATACTGGAGCCTTAAAAGCTTTAGAATGGAGATGCTTTGCTCCTTCGTGTAGTGCATATTTTTTTTATCTAAGGTCAAGGAAGCGCTGTTATAAATGCTAAGAAACAAGAAACTTTCTACGGTAAGGACTCCGTACACAATTAAAACATAAAAAAATGTATCTTCAGCCCAATGCGAAACACCTAACAACGCTCGAGTGCACATAGCCTGCTACAGAGGGTGAGAGAGCGCGCATTATTGGCATACTGCAAATATTGCACGTGTACGGTCCGCTTTAGAAGTAGCTACATTTCTTTTGCAAAAGCAGAGCACCATACATTTTCAGCAGTCGCCGCTCGTAACATAAAGCTTTACCCCCAACGGCATGTGTCCATAGGCCGCATTTCTTAACGAACCAATTTATTTCATTTTCTAACTTCGTCATTGTATCGAACGTGCCTCGCAGCTCGGGCGCGGCCGCATCGATGTTATCGCTAGCATCACCGCTCATTGCTGCGCATAAAAAAAAAAAAGAATGCGAATTGAAAGTCAGCGTAGCAAATCGGCAGCAGGTGTTCATGGATGCAAGGCCGCCGTCACTTGTTCATGCGGCTAACAGTGACATAACGAAATGCGAAGAGAATTAGTCTTTAACACCGTGCAAAAGAACTTCCTGTGGCCTTGCCATGAAACGGCGACGAAGCAGTATAATGCCAGACGCTGGCAGAAGAACCCAACAACCACGCTCGGGCGCATTTTACAGAAAGAGCCCGGCGGACGGGGCCTTGGGCACTATTCTGGACATTTCGCCATATTCTTAGATGCGTGACGTAGGCGCGACGCAAACAAAATGGCGCTGGTGGCCCCGTTTCGCTTACGTAACGTGACGCCAACTTGACGTTTCGCTTAAGAAACTTAAATGGAGGCACTGAATGTAGCGTTATCGGTAAAGCAAAACAGTTTTTCTCCGCAGTAAAAATAAAGCAGCAATCTCAAAGCGTATGATTATTCCGTCGAAAACGCTTCTCGCTTCCGTCGTCTGCTGCGTACAAGCCGTCGTCTGCTTCAACGTACGCGACATACCAGTGGTGATGCGCGCACGTTCTAGGCCACGTTATCGCTATCTCGTGAAACGCAAGTGACTCAGCCTGACTCGGCTGGCTGAGAAACGGCCGAATATCACCGATAACGTTGCGGGCGCCAGAGATATCCACTAGCGCAACGCAAGCGCCGGCGCTGCCATCTCTTGTTCATTTCGCTGGTTATTCGCACCGCAGGCGGAAACTTTAAGGCGCCGCCTAACGTACATTTCTTTTTATAAATTAAAGCGACGCCGTTGTCATAACTTCTGATTGTGCGAAAAGGCATTAATCTTGATTACAATACAAACGCAGCAGCGAAAAGTGGACAACGCTGCAGAAAATTTGCTATGTTCAACCAATGTTATTTCGTATAAATGCGTTCTCTTAAAAAAATGATGGCCCCAAACACAAATGCCAACACCAGCCGAGAGTGATGCAAATACTATGAGCACGCGTTATGAACAAAATATTTTCGTGGCGCCAAACGACGGGGAAAATGTGGCGATACCCATTCCTCTCGGCTTCCATTGCATATGGCTGCTCATTAGCATAATTCGCGTGGCTCGTCGCAGCAAAAATTATGGCGGAAAATCTCAGCAATGGCGGCCCAGCGCAACGTCACGCGTCGTCAAAATGATGTTTACAAAACAGCCCTTCCTGTGACGCTCCTCACGAGATATTCCTTCAGCCAATGGGCAAGCTGGCATGGCGCATATCTTGGATCGCCACCACATATTCGCCACACGCCACACGCCACCACACGTGCATTGCACTGGTTGTGCATGCTACCGCTCACATTCTTTTTGAAGCGCTAACATCGCAATATAGCTGCCAAGGACAAAAAAAAAATGTAATAGTCCAGAAATGTTGCAGCTCAACGTCACGTTTCGTCATCTTGATGAAAACGCAAAATTGCATTTTGCAATACTTCCGCTTCCCGGCACAAATTTCAAAACACGTGACCTCTGGACAGCCTATCAGGGAGTAAACATGGAGGATAATGGCGGCCGTGCAGCCGCCATGCGTGTCCAGAATAGCGCCCCTGCCTAGGCTTCGCAGGTGTTGGCTCGTGCCGCCTGTCAAGCTGCAAAGCAAAGCCGCAGCCACAGCCACATTTTTCTTGATGTGCTCTGCCATCACGCCATAGAGTAACACAGTAAACGACAAGAGTGGACATTCGAGCCGTTTCGCGGCCGAGCTATGGAGCTTCGCCGATTCCGCTAGGTGGCAGAGCACATCAAGAAAAATGCGGCTGCGACTAACAGCTTGAGAGGCGGCACGACCACCGGGCACGACCCACCACGTGCGAAGCCTAGTGAGGCCGCGCCACCGGGCTGTTTCTGTAAGACACACCTGAGTATCGTTGTTGGGTTCTTCTGCCAGCGTCTGCTTCCCCAGCGTCTGCTTCTGCCAGCGTCCACAGCAGGCTCCTTTGCGCGTTGTTAACGACTTATTCGCATTTCGTTATCTAAATCTAAACTTATAAATCGCGCAAGGCAGTGCAGAAGACGAACACCCTTATCTCAACAAGCTAGCGACTAAAGGAGCGTGAGTTTCATCTGCTTGTATTTAACGCTCGGAGCATTGTCAATAAAATACAAAATTCGAACATATCTTTTCTCATATAATTCTCAAATATGTGTTATAACTGAAACTTGGCTTCATGATCAAATTGGTGATGACGAAGTCGCGCCGCCGGGCTACAGGCTGTACAGACGTGACAGGGGTTCCCCTGGTGGTGGTGTTGCGTTGATAACAAAGGATAATATTGAAGTTACTGTTGCTGACCAAGTCTGTGATCATGAAAGTCTACTTCTAAGGGTGTCACTACAAGGTGACACGTTTTATGTCTGCGCTGTTTACCGACCCCCGAATGCTGATGACCTGTTTTTCAGGAGGCTATGTGATCACCTGCTAAAATTCCGGGACAAAAACCTAATTATAACTGAAAATTTTAACCTGCCATCCATTGATTGGAATAACATGCAGTATGAATATTATGTAGCGGCTGACGCTCTAGTTGATCTAGTGCTTACTTTAATCTTGATCAGATTGTGAGAGCTCACACCCGTGGAAATGCCATTCTGGATCTCCTCTTTATTTCTGAAAAATTAATCTCGGGAACAGTACAGGTTGAACCTGAAATTTCTGACCATAACCTGATATATTTCTTCTGGACTAGATATACGGAGATGCAAAAGAAAAAAATTCCTCCAGCCACAGTAAAAGATTATAATAGAGCCGACGACATAGCAGTAATCGATTATTTAGAAGAGCATCTTGTCGTTAGCATCAACAACGTGGAAAGCTTGTGGCAACAGTTTTATTCTGCAGTTACGTTCTGCATTCAAAGTTTCATACCGTCAAAAAGACTGCAAAAGCACCGTAAAAACCCATGGATTAGTCGGGAGATAATACAAACCAAAAGAAAAATTAAGCGCCTGAGAAAGAAGCACAAATCATTCGCTCCACAATTTATGGAACTAACGCATGATCTGCAACGTAAAGTAAAACAACCAAGAAGAAACTTTTTTAGCAACACTATTGCCGTCTTCGTTAAAAGTGATCCCAGAAAGTTCTGGCGCTACCTCAGTCAAAGCAAATAGGATATTCAGAAACTCAAAGTTGATGCTAAAATTCTGCGTGACCTAACTTCTTTTGCAGAAACATTTAATCGGCACTTTCAACCTGTTTTTTCAACACGTGGCGAATATAACTTGCCGAATGTTTCTCCTGTATTAGAAAACGAGTTGAATGTAACTAGTTCTTGCCGTGCTATTGAAGCTAGATAATAAGAAATCCACTGGCCCTGACGGACTGTCAAGTGCATTTTTGGGCGTTACGCTCAACAAATCGCATTTTTTTTACCATAATGTTTAACTTCTCAATAACTTCTGGTGTCGTACAAGCTGACTGGCGTATAGCCCGTGTGGTGCCTGTCCATAAAGCCGGTGACCGGCTGCTTCCTAAATATTACCGTCCTGTCTCTGTTATTAGTAGTTGTTGCAAGCTTTTGGAACACATATTCGTGAGTTTTATTCAGGAATTTGTTACTAAAAACAATATCTTGTCTCCCCACCAGCACCGTCTTTGAATGGGTCTATCTACAACCACGGAGCTTATTTCGACGGTACACGAGATATCGAGCGTACTTGACCAGGCAGGTCAAATTGACATCCTGTTTTTAGACTTATCGAAAGCCTTCGATAGAGTGCATCATGGAAAATTATTTTATAAATTAGAGTGTATAGGGTTACCTTTGTACAATATTCAGTGGATTGCTTCGTACCTAGTTGATAGAAAGAAGTTTGTGGAAATTGATCATTGTCCGTCTAGTACGCTGTCTGTTACCTGGGGCGTTCCACAGGGGAGTGTTTTAGGTCCGCTACTGTTTCTACTTTATGTTAATGATTTGGTGGACGTAGTGCCTCAGGATGTATCCGTAAGAATGTTTGCGGATGATTGTGCTGTTTTTAAAAAAAATATCACCCACAAATGATCATTTCTTGTTGCAAAACACTCTTTCGGCAATCGATGATTGGTGTATGCGTTGGGGTATGGCGCTGAATGCGGAGAAAACTGTACTTTTGCGTGTCACAAAGAAAAAATGACCCAGTTCTTTTTTCTTATCAGCTCAATAACCGACCCTGTATTAGAAGTTTCCCAATACAAGTACTTAGGCGTGACTCTAACTAATAAGCTTGCTTGGTCGGAGCATATATTGGACATTTCTTCATAAGCCCTGCGGAAGCTCTGGTTCCTTAAAAGAACACTGAAACACGCTCCAGTTAGTACCAAGATGTTAGCTTACAATACATGTGTTCGGTCAAAACTAGAGTATGCTACTAAAGTTGGGGTCCCTATTATAAAAAATGATGTTATGCAACTCGAAAGATTCCAAAGAAAGGCAATAAGATTTATTTTTGACAGATACAGAAAGCACGATTCGCCATCCTTATGGATGCTGGAGTACCACGTATGGACTCTCGAGGTTCGCCAGAAAATTAGTCGTCTTGGCTTTCTTCACAATTGTCTTGCAGGGAAAACTAAATTAATACTTCCCAATTGCATAAAACCTTTAAATACAAGGACAAGTAGACAGAGGCATGACTACTCTTTATCGCCAATTTTCGCTAGAACCAACGCACGCAAGTACACATTTTTACCTCGAACAGTATCCGAATGGAATTCCTTGCCCGACAGATTTCTGAATCCGCCGACTTCATGAAGGTACTCGAGTCTCATATTGTAAACTCCGATGGATGAACATTGCTACGGTCTTCGTGTTCTGTTGATTTTTGTTGTTGTTGATCTTCGTTACATTGAATTTATCCTTTGTAGCCCCTCCTGCTAGGGCCAAATTACTGGCCTGCAGTATTGTGTAAATAAATAAATAAATAAATGTCACTGTTAGCCTGATGAACGAGTGACGGCGGCCTTGCAGCCATGAACGGCTGCTGCTCATTTGCTACGCTGAATTTCATTTCACATTCTTTTTTTATGTGCAGTAATGAGCGGTGATGCTAGCGATAACAGCTACGCGGCAACGTCCGAGCTGCGATGCACGTTCGATACAATGACGAAGTTAGACAATAAAATAAAATGGTTCTTTAAGTAATGCGCCCTACGAACACATGCCGTTTGGGACATAAAGCTTTATGTTACGCGCAACGACTGCTGAAAAAGTATGATGCTCTACTTTTGCAACAGAAATGCAGCTATTTCTAGAGCGGTCCACGTGCAATATTGGCAGTAGGGCAATAATGCGCTCTCTTTCAACCTCTGTAGCAGGCTGTGTGCGCTCGAGCGTTGTTAGCTGTTCCGCATTGGGCTGAATATCCGTGTTTTCGTGTTTTAATTGTGTATGGAGTCGTTACTGTAGAAAGTTTCTTGTTTCTTAGCATTTATAACGGCGCTTCTTTAACAAAAAGAAAAATACGCATTAAATGAGGGAACGCAGCATCTCCATTATAAAGCTTTTCAGGTTCCAGTGTTGCTTATATGAAGGAACGTAGCGTCCACATTCAATAGCTTTGCAGCCTCCAGTATTGCTTACCTTCTGTCTGTCATTCTGCGTATTGCAGGAATCTCCACCATTTCCTCTGAATACAATGTACAGCAAAAGGACATCATGGCAAAATTGCAAGTATCAGAAGACGAATGCAAGGCTTGGAAGACAGCAGGTGAAGACCCCCAACACAAAGTGCTTAATTGCAGCTGTTTAATGACGGACATACTGGCTTACACATTCGAGATGAGCACGCTGGTTACAGCCATTTTATTTCGGCACGCAACCATTCGCATAATTTTGCTGCCCTAATTTGCCCTCCTTCGCGGAAGTACAAGAAAAAACGTGACATTTTTTCCTTCTAAAACAATCCCATCTTGAGCAAATTAATTGCTGGCGTGTATGTGCAGTTTTGTTTCATTATCTCGATAATTGCAACACGTGTTCTATGTGTTTTGCTTGTGCAAAGTTATTGCCATCACGTCGTAGATGACAGCAAGAGTCTGCGTAACCTAATGGCCGAGGCAAACCCAAGTTGGAGCATTTAAGTACTTAACAGCAAAATGATCTAAACACCAATGATGTGCGATATATGGTGGCAAGTCGTTCTGATTATATGTTTTTACTTAAGACAATGCACCCCTTGTGGGAGGCATTCGTGCTAGCCCGGAGCACCGAATGCACAATCTCTTCAGCGACGGATTTAGGTCAAATGAATCTCCCACTAAAATGGATCGGTGCGACAAGGCATGACAAGATACTTCATCGCGAGAGCTGCTTTCTTCGACAGGTTTTGTGTGACCCGCCCAAGTGGGGGGGGGGGGGGGACAAGGAGCTGCGTGTGAGGCGAGTCTGAAATGGCGGCAGGGCGCATACAATAAATAACCTCTCCGCCATTCTGAACAGGTATGCTTTTACTACAAATAGTAAGTACCAAACAATAACCACCGCCATTTTTCAGCGGGTGTGGTTTCGTACTATATATAGATTGGGCACATGTGTGCTTTTATCAGATTGAATCTCAATACGTTTCCTTGCAATATTCAATAGAGTCACCATATGTTCCAACCATTTCAACTAGAGAATAGTTACTCCGGCATGTTCTTGTCTTCAGGCAGCCAGCTCGTATCACAAATAGAAAAGCACTGCTCTCTGTATGACCATACATATTTTCCTTCCTGATTTCATTCTTGCCATTTTTGTAAATCTCCATGCTCTCTATTTTCTTTCCAACATTTTCACCCAATTTACCGTCTCTGTATATCTCACTTTCCTTTTTAATTATAATTTATTCAATGATCAGGTTTTACCTGCCAAAACCACAATATGATTATGAGGCATACCGTCGTGGGGGACACCTGAAATTTGGACCACGTGGGGTTCATTAACGTGCACCTAAATCTAAGTACACGGGTGTTTTCGCATTTCGCCTCCATCGAAATGCGGCCGCCATGGCCCGGATTCTATCCCGCGATCTCGTGTTTAGCAGCCCAACGCCTTTTCGATGACTCCTGGTTGCCTATTTATAATTTCTGTTACTCTGCACTTGGTCGCCAGCTTTCTTGACCTCTTCCTCCAATCTGCGTCCACGCTTTTCAGGTACAGATGCTTGTGTACTTTAGCTGCCCGTTTATTTCCATCCATATTTGTTAGTCTTTCTTCAAAACTAATTTTTTTCTATGCTTCTATTAATTCAAAGAGATGCCCAACTCATGCCCCCTGCACTGCCTCATTTGTGATATTACCGTGGTCTCGCAACGGCAGCCGGCCTACCGAGCTTTGGTTAACTTTCAACCCAGAGAAGATATCGATTTTCATCGTAGACGGCATTTGCAAACGTCAGCGTTGGCACCATTACTCCTTTCCAGTTTCCACGCACCACCTCATACTTATTGTGGCCCCACAGTGCTCTGTGTTTCATTATTGCAGCATTCCGCTTCCCATTTATTTTCAGGTTCTGTTGGTGGGCTCTTCCGTAAGTCTTTCCTTTGTTTATGTACACGCCGATGTAATTATATTGCTTGACTATGGGTATTACTTGCTGTTGAATTGACAAGGCTTAATTACTCGTCTCTTCATTAAATATCATAATTTTAGATTTCTCTCTGCTAATCTTGAGGCCTGGATTTGTCGCTGCGTTGCCGCATATATTCGCAAGTGTCTGTAAATCTCTTTTATTGTCCGCTAGTAGCACTCTGTCGTCCGCATACATCAGTACAGGGAGCTCCTATTGCCCCATTTGTCGATTACACCTGTAGGATAAATAAAACCGCAATTCGCTGTTTCCCAGTCGTCCTTCTATGCCCTTAACATAAAACGTAAACAACAATGATGGCATAGGACATCCTCGCTTCAGTCCTTGGTAAATCCCCCCCCCCCCCACTCTTCATTACCTTTGCCACCTTCCCTTACAAATTGTACTCGGTGGTCTGTATACACCTCCCTCAGCAACTCGACGAAATCGTCCTCTGTGCCTTCCTGCTTAAGAATATCAGACCACAATTGCATTGTATTTGAAACTCATTAAGAATCTACGTTGTCATAGGCTCCTTTAATATCGAGAAATGCTATCTATAAAGGTCTATTCTAAGCTACTGAAATCTCTATGCACTGAGTTAGTACTAACATATTATCCTCTAAGCGTTTGCCAGGCCTGAACCCACTCTGCGGTTCCCCTAGTATTTAAATTTTCTCCACCCACTTCGATAGTTCCACTTTTATGGCTTGCATTGCTGTTAATATATCACCGACGTTTCTTTAACTAGCCTGTACAAGCTCGTCTTATCACCTCTGCCACCTGTGTAGGATGGATGGGATGGATGGATATTATGAGGGTCCTCTTTGGAATGGGGTGGTGGGTGGCGCCACCAAGCTCTTGTTATGGCCTAATGTCTTACCTATGTTAAAAAAAGAAAAGAAAAAGAACTCACGATGAACACCCATACCCAAAGTTTCTGAACTCCTATTGCGAACTCTGATTTTGTACATCTCCGTTTTTTGTCGTTTCCCTACTTTTCTTCCACCAATCCGCCAACCGCCTCTTACTAATCTCTATTGAGCACATGTTTACTTTTCCACTGCTCTCGCTGAACCCAAGGGCTTCTAGGAGGCCAGTGGTGTCTAAATGGACCGCTGGGCAGATATCTTCCCATTCGCATACAACGTGCTCCATAATTTCCCTAGCTTTACCGCAGCAAGCGCATGCTTCTTCCTTCTTATATCTCACTTTATATGTGCATGTTCTATGGTATCCTTATCTCGCTTCGAAAAGTAATGAGCTTCCATTTGAGTTATCATAAATTGTTTCTTTCCTCATTTCGTTTTGTACTCTTAAGCAGTTACTCATGGCAGGTTTCTTTTCCATTGTCGCCACCCATGAGATTATCTAAGCCTCTGTGAATTTCCGCTTCAGGTTCTTTGTTGCTGTGTTGCTCACCGTACAGGCCACATACTTGCTGGTAAGCTTCCGAGTTCGTTTCGTCCACTGTGAATCAATGTTTTTCTGTACAAATACCTCAACACTCTCGTAGCACATTTACTTTCTTCCATATTCCTCAGTCGTTCTTCATAATCAATTCTATTGTGAGTTACCCTCGCTTCAAAACTTCTTCAACACGTATCACCCTGCACAACTTCATTTGTAGTCTTCACGTGTGTGCGCAATGCGAGGAGTCCCACTGACTTTTGGTTGCCATCGAGTCCTGATTGTACTCCTGATTTTAAGCAAACAACCGCATTTCCAAATGGAAGTCCTGGAACCATTGCAAGTTTCTACATACCCCGGAGTACCTCGTACCTATGGGGACCTATGTGGGCATCGCCGAACAGCGCCTCTGGCGGCAACCCGTGCATACATGCGCGGTTTCTATGCGAGGGCGTCGTTGTTCGCGAATAACTCATAGAAGACATCTTTCAAAAATATCCCGTGAGATTCTACGCGCGTAGTCCGACATCTCGTGCAAGGGTGCAGTTACTCATGGCCACGGAGCAAGAAATATTTAGGAGTGGAAACTCCGCTGTTTGCGGCGACCAGTAAAGGTCACAAGCCCGCGGATATGTTTTCATGCTGGCGGCACCTGGCGGCATGGGAAGAAATTACCGCCGTTTCGGTTGCCAGGGCAACCGGTTGAGCGTGTTGCTCCCGTTCGGCCGCGCGCGCCTGACTTCTACCACGGAGTGGCCGTAGCTGCCGGAGCCGCCGAGCCGCCTGCCGGGCGCTGCTTTTCTTTTTTTTTTTCCGCTGCGGCTTCTACGACGCGCCGCATGGTGCCGCCACTGTATACGGTAGCGTCGACGCATGCTACTATTGTGACTTTATCTGGTCGCCCGCGCTCGCTCGCGCTGACGGGAGTGTCACCTCCTATATGTCTTACTCCGTGCTCATGGCCGAAAACCGGTTCCAAATTCCGGGGGAAGTTTGAAGTATGGAAGTTCATGACAACGTTGAAATTTTGGAGGCTTTTTTGGCCAGTGTAAAGCGATTTGCGGGCAAACTATTTCCAAGGTCAATTCACATGGTTTCGAAGACGAGGCTGAAATGTCATTCTAAACCAATGAGCAGCGACATCGATTACGGTCGTGCGATTGAAGCGCGACTACATCTAGGGGGCTAAACACTAGTTGATGGAAATTTTGCATGCAATGCGTCACCAATGGAAACATTTGAAAAAGTACACACAATGTCATTTTAATAGGCAAATGTGAAATCACAGATTCTTTGCTTCCATCCGTGAATAATTTATTTACAATGACCTTACAGGCCCCCGTAAGAGCATGACGTAAGGGGGGAGTATAAACAGAAACAGTACTATAAGAGCTAGTAAACATATTATGTAGCAAGTAGCACTTATACATTTCTACTATAAAGCATTAAGTTAACACATTAAGTTAATTAAGTTGGCTCGTAGTGATGCGTGCTGAGATAATGCCGATATTGTATTAATGTGCTAACGCGACAGCGTTAGGGGCCCCGTGAGGCAGAAAATCTAGCGTCCCGCGTCCAGCATCGACCATTTTGCGAGCGAAAAAACATTCCGAACAACGTATACCCAACCACGCAGGCCATCTTTGTAGCGAAGAGGCTTTACTGAAAGAATTTCTCAAAGTAAAATGCGTCAGAAAAATGGTAAAGTGCGGCTTAAACACAACCTACAGACATAATAGCATCGGATTGCAATTAGAATATACGAGAAAACATAATTCTCGGAAAGCCAAACATTAACCCCTTTTCCAGCGTTTCTACTGTTCATCAGGCAGCGCGCCGAGCTCGGTTTCTCGCAACAAAATCAGCTCGCCTCCGCGCATTCGCGGCCCAAGCAAGAGTCCGCGTTTCCACCAGGAAGCTCGCGTTCGTGCACAGCGTTCGTCGCCGGTAAACCTCACGGTTGCATAATCGGCTGTTGCTGGGAGGTGCGATAAGCAGTCAGGGATCTTTGAATGCAATCGTGTTCCACACCTAAAGGCGGCGTATAAGTGTCCTCAAAATATTTGTGAGCCACCAAATGTCTACGTGCAAGTACGTTTTCGTCCGCTGTGACCGTGCCTGCACGCCACTCGAGCATCCCCCTACGCAGACCCCTACACTATAAAAAAAAACAGTTGCACTGTTTGGGGTGTATATTCGCCACACAACGATATTCGTCATCTGTCTGATTTGCGTTTCCTTTCTTGAAAAAGCTGCGCTCGTTACTTTCCTGTCGAGAATGCTCTGTCATGCTGATAACGCGCCTGCCGCTCGTGACTGGGAAGTACCGGGCGCGCCGCGCTAAAGGAAGTACGCTGGACATTCCGGCGTCCCCTGCTTGCGGGTACGCACAGGACGGAAGTTGAACGCGGCTTCCAGGAATAGAATCCTCGACTATTCGCTTTCGAGGCTGCTCTTCGCGAGTACCTTGCGCAGGGCTGGCTTCATCGATCTTTTTAGTCTCTCCCACCAGCCACCCTACCATGGCGCGTTGGGTACCAAGAACATTTATGATATTCGATGGTTGGCGAGAAATGAAGCAAACGGAGAACCATTCATAATGCGCCCCACGTCACTTAAGTCTCTACTTGCCCTCTTGAAGGTCAGGACATTGTCCGAATAGACTATGAGAGGCACTCCTCTTCAAGGAGCCTTCTGAAGGCAAGAAGGCAAGTGTCAGACGAGAGGCCTACTCTTACGTCTTGATGCACCGCTCGAGTTGTTGCACGGGTAAAGAGCACAACGCAAACCTTGGTGCAATGAGTTTCTGTTTCGCTGCACGTGTCTTATAATGGGCCTGCGAAGTCGATTCCCACCGCTTGAAATGGACGAGATGTAGTGGAGCATAAACTACGCTCACGGGCTTTGTGCGGAATCGTTTGCAGAGAAAGCAGTTTATAATCTTTTCGTCTCTTGGTGGGCTAGGATGATTCAGAAGCGCTCACGAATTTGCGTAAGCGTGGTTGATACTCCGCCATGTAGAACACGACAGTGTGCCTCCATAATCACCAACCTCGTGAATCCATGATTCTGAGGCAAAGTCACTGGACATTGAACTCATTTAATACAACATTTTGGTTGTTTACGCAGACGCACACAAAACGGCAACGCATGCCTTCGATGAGATTTGGTAGAGCGTTCCGCATAGCCAAATGCTGTGGCGCTATCGAGCGTGTAGAAGTGCTCAACGGAGGCTTATTTTGTTAGACCTGACAACGTCAGAAGAGAAGGCTGATCACACTAATGATGTTCCCACCTCAGGTACTATATTAAGCGAAATCTGATTTACCATTTATGTTTTGCTGTAGCGGCAAAGAGCAATAGCAAGACCTGATTCGGATCAAAGCGAGCTACCTTGGTTTCGTCATGTTGTTCGCTAGCCACGTTAGCCAAGCAGAGCCCGCGATGCTACATCCTAAAGTTAGCGTGTGTAATCCTCAAGTTTCTACATAGCGTTCTCCATATGCACATTGTAGACACGTTATTTTCTAGCATACGCAAAAGCTTTGCGTAAGCGAAACTAAAAGTGACCTGAAAAACTGTCTACTTACTGTTGGCCTCCAAGTGTGCGTACAAATGACAGGCACTTGGCATCTTCATTAGCTTTAATTCTCAGCAAAACACTGATTTAAGACATGCTCTGGAGTTGTTCCTCCATAAAGCAAGCAACAAAATCCCAATAAAGAAAGGCGTCAGGCAGGGAGATACGATATCGCCAATGCTATTCACAGCGTGTTTACAGGAGGTATTCAGAGACCTGGATTGGGAGGAATTGGGGATAAAAGTTAATGGAGAATACCTTAGTAACTTGCGATTCGCTGATGATATTGCCTTGCTTAGTAACTCAGGGGACCAATTGCAATGCATGCTCACTGACCTGGAGAAGCAAAGCAGAAGAGTGGGTCTAAAAATTAATCTGCAGAAAACTAAAGTAATGCTTAACAGTCTCGGAAGAGAACAGCAATTTACAATAGGCAGCGAGGCACTGGAAGTGGTAAGGGAATACATCTACTTAGGGCAGGTAGTGACGGCGGATCCGGATCATGAGACGGAAATAATCAGAAGAATAAGAATGGGCTGGGGTGCGTTTGGCAGGCATTCTCAAATCATGAACAGCAGGTTGCCATTATCCCTCAAGAGAAAAGTATATAATAGCTGTGTCATACCAGTACTCACCTACGGGGCAGAAACCTGGAGGCTTACGAAAAGGGTTCTACTCAAATTGAGGACGACGCAACGAGCTATGGAAAGAAGAATGATAGGTGTAACGTTAAGGGAAAAGAAAAGAGCAGATTGGGTGAGGGAACAAACGCGAGTTAATGACATCTTAGTTGAAATCAAGAAAAAGAAATGGGCATGGGCAGGACATGTAATGAGGAGGGAAGATAACCGATGGTCATTAAGGGTTACGGACTGGATCCCAAGGGAAGGGAAGCGTAGCAGGGGGCGGCAGAAAGTTAGGTGGGCGGATGAGATTAAGAAGTTTGCAGGCATGCCTGGCCACAATTAGTACATGACCGGGGTTGTTGGAGAAGTATGGGAGAGGCCTTTGCCCTGCAGCGGGCGTAACCAGACTGATGATGATGATGATGATGATGATGATGATGATGATGGAGTTGTTGGGCGCTGTATTAAGAGGAAGCTTTAGCTCGGGCCCAACTCCGACGCGGCCTATTCAAATACATGTAAAACGCAAAAACGTTTTTATGAGATAACCCCTGGACCGATTTTGATGAAATTTGTTGCATTTGAAAGAGAAAGTTAAATTCTAGTGACTGTTGGAAGCGGAATTTCGATTTAGGGCTTAAATTTTGTTAACACGATTTTGAAATATTTGACCGTTGGAAAAAAATAGAAGCACGAAGTTTACAAATTCATAGCTCTGCATCAAGAACTGATATCGCGGTTCTGTAAACGGCATCCATTAGATCATTGAAAGCGGACAAATTCAGTATGTTATTTTACATCTTACGTGAATTTCTTACGTTGGTTACAACGGTTTTGCAAACGTTGTATGTCCCTATGATTAAATTTTTTTTTAATTCATGTGTAACATACCAATTTTGTCCGCTTTAGATGTAATATTAGATGCAATTCACAGAATTGTGATATCATCTTTCATTGCTGAGTTACAGAGTTGTAAACTTGATAGTTTCGTTTTTTGAAATTTTTCGATTTTTGCCAATTTTTAATAAAAAATTCACGACCTAACTCAAAAATTCGAAACCAACAGTCACTAGATTATGAGTTTTTCTTGTAAATGCAACAAACCTCGTCAAATTTGGTGCGGTGGTTGCTGAGAAAAACGAATTCTCCTTTTACATGTATTTAGATAGGAGTCCCCGAGCTAAAGCTTCCTCTTAAGGTCAGCTATTCGTCCCGTGAATTTCTGAGCAGTCTGAATTTGCGGCTCTGAACAAGCCCTCCTGATACATAAAGACCCATTTTCTCCCTTTGCGTCTAGGTTCCAGGAGTTTTACGCGAGTGCGACTTCTCTCAAATAAATGTGTCTTTCCTCAAGGCAACGTGCTCAATTAAGCGTTCCAAGTGGTTTATAGGTCTGCTACAGCGATTGTTTGCTGTTCGTCATATTGTAGTGACGAGGCATCAGGTACAGTTTCGTTGGCTCGGCGTTCAGTTAGTGTGTGAATTACATCTTCGGGCATAGTGAAGTATGCGGTAATGTAGCTTTTATTCATCATTGCCAGTTTCCTTGTATGTTTTTAGTTTCATTAGCAGGATATAGCATGATTATTCTCAAGTGGACTCAATAGGCTAAAAACACATTTCTGCTTTTCTCTCTGTTCGCGCAAATATGGTTCTGATGCACTGTCGACTTCGGGAACATAGGTGGCACAGCATTTATATCCGCACGTGAGAATGACAAGGTAGCCTCGATATTTTTTCCGGTGGAAGTAATTTTGGCCAAGTGAGACATTCCGTAAGCCTTACTTTATAAATTTTGCAGCACTGAAAAAAATGAAACCGAGACGATATTGTTAGTCTCGATTTACGAAAATTGCCGTCACTGAAAAAAAAGAAAATCAAGGTCACCTTGCCATTCTCACACGTGGGTACGAGTGCGGTGCCATGCACATTGCCGAAGTTCCCAATGTAAAGCATATTTGCGCAAATAGAGAAAGAAGCTGAAATACCCCGTATGGAACTCCCAAGAGCTGTTCGTGCAATTTGGGAGGAAAATTGTGTCCATCGCGTTGGATGCGAGCGCGTATAGTGCCTATATCGTAACTAAACCACGTTTACATCGTTTTTTCAGGACATGACCAACACAAGTGCCCCCGAGCCTGAACTGAACATCGAGCAGATCCCAGATAAGTACATCGGCTACATCATGCACTTCATGCTCAAGTTTCAGAACGACACGTCCGAGTTCGGCAAGCCCCAGGTGCGGCGCACTTTCCGCTCCTCGTACCCGCTGTTCTTGGTGCTGTACGGGTCGCTCTTCGTGTCGTCTCTCATCGCCAACGGATGGATGGTGCTGCACATTTACCGCGCGAAACGGCCGCGGGAGACAGTGTGCGTGTACCTCTTTGCCAACGCACTCAACGACATCTTCAAGCTGCTGGTCGTGATGCCTATCTCTCTTGTGACGCTATTTCTACACAACTGGGTCTTTGGCAGTTTCCTCTGCTTTGCGTCGCCCATCGTCCAAGATTTTCCTTTCTACTTGACCTTGCTGACATTCGTGGCAATCGCTTGCGACCGGTACCGGTACGCTATGAACCCGATGAAGCGCCAGATACCCCCGCTGCTGTGCCTACTCGGCGTCTGTCTTGTGGCAGGCATCCTAACTCTGCCGTATGCTGCTTACACCAAGTTCCTCGACTTGCAGCAGTACTTGGGGTATCAGTTCCGGGGCACAGGTATCTGTGCCATCAACTTGACGGAGAATATTGAAGAGTACATCCGCGGCTTGTTCATAGTTCTGTACGCGCTACCCGTCGCACTGGTCATCTACTTGCACGTGAAGGTCACCGTAGAGATCAAAGCCCAGGAGACTTCGTTGGCCCTGCACGCCACCTACCGGCGCGACAGCAACGGCGAAGAGGCGTCCGTCTGCTCCGTCGCGTCGTCCGTGGCACCCGAGTCGGTGTACAGCACGCGCTCGTGCGCCGCGTTTCCCGTGGCCACGCGTGACCCGTCCGCGCAGAGGCGCCGCTCCTCGCCCCCCGGCGACGTGCTCGATTGGCTCAAGGAGCGCCGCACGCAGAACACCGTCATGATGATGGTCACAGTGTACGCCGTGTGCCTGCTGCCGCTGAACGTGCTGCGCCTCATCGTGCACGTTGTCCACGAGGGGCCGGAGCACAGTGTCCACTTCGACCTGTCCTTCGCGTTCGCTGTTCTCATCGCCTTCCTGCCCACGCTGGGCACGCCCTACTTGTTCCGTGTGTGGCGACTCAGCCTGGACGCCTGCCAGTACCGCAAGCTGAGGCGCCGCAACAAGGGGCGCTGCGATTCCAGGGCCTGAGCAGCCGCCGAATTTCGGTCACGTAAGTGCTTTCTGCTTTTCTAATGGGGGCCACTTCCTACAATTTCTGCGCAGTGAAAAAAAAAATTGAGTAGGATGTACAGGGACGCAGCCGCAGTGAGTACGTGAAACGTCTTGTGCGTGCTGCAGACGGTGTATCATTTCTATTCTACATAAACGATGTAACCAAATACGCAAGTTACACTTATTCACGCTTAGAAACTTACATGCTTAACGCATGTTACAATTATGGTGGGGATCTTATGGCCTGATTTTGCAGTTGCTCTCGCGTCCTAATGGGCCCGTTTGTTTTGGAGAGGGTGTTTGTGCACTAGGGTACAAAAATGACTGTTTGCCCCCCCTCCCCCCCAATCCAATATGTTTAGCGCCATGGCATTGTCCTGCGGCTTTACCGGGTGTGTCTTTAAAAAGCAAGAAGGTAATTTTTAGCGGTAGCTTTTTGTAATCTGAAAGGGTGCTTTCGAAAGAGTAATGCAAGCTTGCTAAACGGTGGTATTAGGTGAATGTTTGTCGATATGCAGACACAGGTTTTACGTCCTTAATCCGAGTAGGCGTCTGTTTACGAATCCACTTGCGCATTTGCGTGAAGGTGTCTTGTCGCGATTTGTTTCGCAGCCACATACACCTTTTCTTTTTTTGCATAGGTGACGTGTACACGCCGAGTGCCTTTTCTGGGGGCTTGGTAAAATACAGGAGTAAAAGTAGAAGTTATTATGAAACTGGTCAATGTTCAAAGGGCTGCTTCAGTCAAGGGCTTCAAGTAAGGTGCTTTAGTTTTAACAACATTGAATGTTTCCGTTCTTATCGCAAGCTCATCTTAACGGTAGACAACCGAAGTAATTTATTTCCTTATGCAGGTGGCACGTTTTGCAGCACACCCTTGTCTCTTTGCTAAGGGTTGGTAAAGTCGTAATTGAACCGAATATACGCTAATGTGCATGAACAAATTAAAATTCGCGAATCCCACCACGTTGTCTCAGTGGCTATGATGGCCTGTTGATTTGTATGAGGTCGTGGGTTGAAACTCAGCTATTTTTGTCGGTTTTCTCTTAAGGCAAACTAGAGTAACTGGTATCTTTACTTTGCAATGAACATCACAAAACCCTAGATGATAAAAATTGTTCCGTGTCCTCGGCTACGGCATGCCCTATAGCCCCCTGTGCAAATTCCGGAAGTTAAAATCAGTCAACAAAAACTACGTTATTTGATTCCGAGCAATACGAGTCAAGCGACTGTTTTTTAGTTGTGTCTGTTTTTTTTTTGCCGTCTCAGTCTGGGAAATCCACAGCACGATTAGGTGCCATATACGGGTGTGGCTGATGTCCCGTACTCCAGCGCACGAGTGGGACAATGTTCAACCAGCTTGAATGGAAAGTTTTGAAGCCTATTTTTAACAATAAAATACATAACAAACGACCAGAATACCAGCTACACGCTTTGGCAATCACACAATAGACAGTTTGAACCGGTTTGGCCAATTTCACCTTCGCTTATGGCCTGGGCGCAAGGCAGTGTGAACTCCAGTAAATGGTTATTCAATCAGCTAAGACACAGCCTTCGTTCCTCCGTACTATACTTAGCTCTGTTTTCACCAGCCGAAGAGACACCTCTGTTGACGCAAGGAAGAGTAAGGGTACAAAACAGACTATAGCGCTGAGCTAAACGTGAAATTGCAAGCAATATTATTTTATTTCGCACAGCCATTGCACTTTGTTTGGCACATTCCTTTCGTTTGCAGTCTCAGTTTTACTGCGCTCACCCTCATCGCAGTGTACCTCACCTGCACTGTCTCTGAGCATGACAGCGTGCCACGTACCGGGGCAGCACGATTCGCACTGAAAGCGGGAACGCTCCGTGGCTTTTAGGACGGACCGCTGTCGCCTACAGCAGTCATTGTGATTATTTGAAATAGCGTTCACAACCCAACGTTAACCCCCACCCAGTTTGGCTACGACATGTTGCAAAGCGATTGCTTTAAAATCAAGCATCCTATGAATGTACAGCGAAAACCTTCGACGTTTCCAATAACTCTCGCAATACTACGGCAACCCCTGTTGAATCTCGCTCGCTTTCACGGAAGCAACAGCAGAGCCATACACTTATAGTGTACACAAAGCGAGAGCTGTCACTCTGCAAGTTTAATACGTTTTCGGCACACATTTACATAAATGAACAATTCTTAGCGCACACATATTCGCAACTAATGCCGCATCACATCAGCTTGTTAACTTTCACCGTGTCTTTTCTCAAGCTACATAAGGCTCTAAAGATGTGATAACCCACGATCAACCCCGAGATAGCGGATAAGATGCCACTGAAGCTATTCGCTGCCAAAGTTGTTGTTTTCAGAAGTAACCACTGACGCGGGGCATGCAAGACGCAGGTGCGAGAAAGGGGACGCGCGACTCGACGGGGGCGGACAAGTGGCGGCACCGGAAACCAGGCATTTTTGTGTTCACTTTCTACGCTAATAACCAACCTTTCAAAATAAACGCACAATAAATATTGAAGGTGCACCCTACATCAGTAAACTTACTTATTGTTTATATTTAGTGTCCCTGTAGTTTCCCGACACGAATGCCTTGTTTGACCTCTGCGAGAATCAATGTAATCATTTAGACATAAAACAAGCGCGTAATAATACGCCGCATCGAGCAGCAATAGTTGTGCGAGAGCAGCTATAGTCCGAGCGATCGCGACGCTTCTATGCGGGAGAACTGCTGGGTCATTGTTGGGCTCTCGGTGCAAATGGTTGTTTGTCGACTGCGAGATGACACCCTCTCTGGCGTGTCTCATTGAAAGCCGAATGGCAGGGCACGCGAGCTACGTTCTTTAACCGCGTCAGCTGTGGGGTAATTGTGTTTATACGAACAGCGAGGAGTCGAGATTTGTTCAGTACAAACGTGGAAGCTTTTAGTATTCAATACAGGGCTGAAACTGCATTCGCTCAAATCAGTTTTAGGACGCGGTAGCTAAAGCACTGCGGTTGTTCATCCGGGAAATTTAACGCGAGCAAATGCTCCTCGGAGTGCCTATTTTCACACATCGCATTTCACATAAAAGGTTGCTTCAACTTGAATCAAAAGAAATCACCGGCACATGCACGTCTGACATTTAGCATTAAATTACCAGCAGTAGTTGTAGTGAAAAGCGGCGAACCGTGAATAAACAGTTCATACTTCATACTTTTACACCTTGAACCAACACGGAACAATACTTCGTCCCTGAAAGCATGCGGCAAAAGGGCACTTTGTGTCTTGGCCGACCAGGCTGCCCAAGTTTGTGTGTGTGTTTTTTTTTTTTGCATATGGCAAGCAGTTTTAAGAGGAAGCTTTAGCTCTGGGGATCCTATTCCAATACATCGGAAAGGAGAAATCGTTTATCTCGGCAACATCAGCACCAAATTTGATCAAGTTGGTTGCACTTAAAAGAATGTTAAAATCTAGCGACTGTTGGTTGCAAATTTTCGGTTTAGGTCGACAATTTTCTAAGAAAGATTTGCAAGGAATCGCAAATTTTCAGAAAACGAAGCTGCCAACTTGACAATTCTGTAACGCAGTAATGAAAAATGATATCAGAATTCTGGAAATGGCACTTCATAGTAGATCTAACACGGACAAAATTGATTTAATATAAACTCCTTTCAATTAAATTACTAATATGCGACTGGAAATTTTGCAATGCCCTTGTAACCAATGTAACAAATCCACGTGACATATAAATTGACACATGAAATTTATCTGCTTTAGATACTCTAATGGATGCAGTTTACACAACTGCGATATATGTTCTTGGTGCAGAGCGACAAATATGTTAACTTTGTGCTTACAATTTTTTCAAAGATTACAAATTTTTGAAAACTGCTTTAAGAAAAATTCAAGTTTTGCATCAAAATTCAGCAACCCACAGTCACTACAATTTACAGTTTTCTCTCAAATACAACAAATTTCATTAGAATCGACCGTTATCTTAGGAAAGCCTTCCTGAATTTTACATGAATTTGAATCAGCGGCGTTCGAGTTTGGCCTGAGCCTCCTCTTACCGGCGTTCCAACACGACTTCGCTCGCAGTCGAAACGCTCGGTCGTAGCGTATGACTGCGCTGATTGTGCATTCGCGAAGTACAGTTCCTCGCAGGAGCGCGACCGTACGGCAGGGGTGGTGGCTGCGAGATGGGCCGGGCACTGTGGCTTCCTGCGGCCTCCTGGGTCACTTCGCGAGCAAAAATGCGTCTCGCTGCGTGGCCGACCGGAGCGCTTTCTCGTCATCGTGCCTGACTGTTATTGCCATGCATGCCCAGAGCCGAGCGGGAAACATTAGTATTGCTATGTAGTATTCGCCCTCGAACTTCGAGGGCGAATCAGAAAGTCTTTGCCTTTGTTTTTTATTGGGTAAAGTAAGCTGCATATAGGTAATTACAAATATACGTACCTTACACTATTTCTACGTTCTGCGTACCTTACACTATTTGTCCACATAGTCCCCACACCGGTTCAGACATTTGCCCTATCACAACACTAAATTTGAGATGCTCCTGTGGTAGAATTCATCCGGCGGACTGTGGAACCACCATCGGACTGCTGTCTTCGCTTCATTGTTGCATGTGGATCGCTGTCCTGACAGGAACTTCTTTAGCGGACCGAAAAGGTGGAAATCACCAGGGGCGACTTCCGGACTGTATGGTGGGGGGTCCATACTCTCCCAGTGAAATGACCGGAGCTTATCGGCGGTCAACGACGTACGCGGCCTCCCCGAACGCTCATTATCATGCAAGTCTTCACGGCCTTTTTGCGAAATCACAACGCCACCACTTCACACTTCTCAAAGCGAGACACCAGACACCTGTGGATTTTGATGGGCGTTCATCCATTGCGTCACTGAAAACGACTCACACTTCGTTGCTCGTACGCCGTGGACGTGTGAAGCCCAACCGCCATCTTCGACAATTGACAGCAGGGCCGTGCCGTGGAGCTCCCGGCAGATGAGGCCGGGCTGGTCCAAGAAAGGGCCGCCACTGAGAATGGATATGTCGAGTTCGTATTTACAGCCGTAATTTGGCTAAACAGATAGGGGCAAAGACTTTCAGATTCGCCCTCGTACTCGCTGAGTTCATCTTAGTCAATGACCGGCGTGGAAGATTTGGCGGTGACGTGCTGTCCCCTTTCCCAGTACCTGGACAGGCTGTCACTTACGAGTTGCACTAGTGTTGACGTCGCAGTGAATGCGCGTGTTTGGGGGTACCTGAACTGTTTCCGCTGCAGCCTAGCGCGCGGTTGCACCGCTGGCTTTGTTTTTCTAGTCCTTCAGCGTCATCAGCTAAATTTAACTTGGCACCTCGGAAACCTTAGAGGATGAAGTTTGCGATATGTTATCGGAGTGTCTGCGCTGTGAAAGTGTTTTTCTTGCGGCAAGATACAACGCTACCAACATCCTTCAAGTTATGTGATGACCTGCCACCATGTAGAAAGAGTCATAGCATAAACGGTAAAATTTCCTGGCAAGTCTAAAAAAAAGAATCAATTTTTCATGTCTATAGTGCATATCATGCATTTCATGTCTATAGTGGATCTTTGTGCATATTGAAAAGGTGGAAGAAATATTACAATTTATTTCCTTAACCGGAATACGACCAGTCATTGTTGCAAGGACATCGCTGACTCGCTTTCTTCTGATAGGCCCTGTAGGCAATGGATTAAATATAGTGAATGCAAAAAAAAAATCGCCTGCTTTTCATCTGTGCCTACATTTGCTGGATTTCTGCTATCTTTTTTTGGAAACGTAAGTCATATACGAGACAACGAGGTAGTGCGTCTTGGTCACAGTGCTAACAAGTTATTTTTCAATGTGATGTTCCATCACTCGTCCGCCCCGTTTTAGAATATGCGGTAGTTATATGGGACCCGTTCACTAAAAGCGATATCGGAAAACTAAAAAGCTTAGAGAAAAAAAGGAGCTCGATTCATTTACAATATATATTGGCGTAGTTCTATTACTACTACTCGCCGTGGCTATGGTGTTGGGCTGCTGAGCACGAGGTCGCGGGATGGAATCCCGGCCAGGGCGGCCGCATTTCGATGGGGGCGAAATGCGAAAACACCCGTGTACTTAGATTTAGGTGCACGTGAAAGAAACCAAGGTGGTCGAAATTTCCCCAGTCCTCCACTACGGCGTGCCTCATAATCAGAAACTGGTTATGGCACGTAAAACCACCCATAATTTAATTTTTTCTATTGCTAACCTTTTATCTCGGAGTGGCTTGCCTTTTATAGGTGATACAAACCGTCTATGTCGCTTAAAATTCTTTTTCCAATTGATAAATTGTCACTACAACAACGACACGTCTAACATTACTACCTATGCAACAGGTTACACTACTAGACAGCGACACTCACTAGCTGTAACTCCACTTACAACACTTGTCAACTGCGTCAAGTAATCCTTTTTTCCTAGAATTATAGTTGATTGTGATAACCTGGCCGATAAAACTGTAACACAGAACTCATGATCACTTTTCGAAACATATCTTTAATAAGAAACCTTTTTTTGCACTTACTGAGATTGTTACTGATAGTACTGTTTGACGGTATGATTGAAAATATAGTTGAAATAAAGTTGAAGCGCTTGTTTTTACGCCTGTTTTTTTGCGCTTGTGTGAAGCACGTGTGTGAAGAATTTTTTTTAGTGCAGTTCTCCATTTTTGCATTCATTTCGTTATGTAAACCTACTCGTGTACGACGCTGATAAGATCTTGTCTAAGATCGCAGTATTTATAAGTAAATTGATCAATTATTAATTTTACCAGGTATCCTTGTTCAATTAGGACAGAGCATATTCTATCGGCTTTCCGAAATGCCTAATCTAAAAATTCGTATAAATAAAAAAAAAGATATAGCATGGTGGGAACGCCGCTGCAAAGCTGAAACTTCCTCGCAATGAGCCTTGCACGCAAGAAAACATTGTCAGGAATATAAATACAGCGTTGTGGCGTATCTCTTTTCACATAGCTACGGCGTTCCATTTGCGGACGCAAGCTTGTTTGGTAAATCTCAAGTAACATTTTTAAAAACTTCTATACGCGTTCTTGTATCACTTAAGCATGTGATATATGTAGCACGGTAAAGGACGGCCTCTCAGGTTGAAGTAGTGCGCAAGTATCGTCGAACGACAGAAAGCTGAGCTAGTTGGTGAGGATTCATAATGAAAAGGAGTAAGGGGTGCAGACACGGACAGAAGAGAAGTGGATAACACGAACGCCGCTGTAGGAGAACTATGAAAAGGGCTCAGAGTACTAGAGATAAAGCTTAGAGCGACGCAACGCTGAGCTCGTTGGCTAGGATTCATAATGAAAAGAAGGAGTAAGGCGTGCATACAAGGACAGAAGAGAAGTGGATAACACGAACGCCGTGGTAGGAGAACAAGGAAAATGTCTCAGAATACTAGAGATGAAGCTTAGAGCGACGCGAATGAGCTCGTTGGCGAGGATTCATAGTGCAAAGAAGTGGTAAGGCGTGAAAACTCGGACACAAGAGAAGCGGACAACACGAACGCCGTAGTAGGAGAACAAAGAAAAGGGCTCAGAGTACTAGAGATGAAGCTTAGAACGACAGAAGGCTGAACTAGTTGGTAAGGATTCATAATGCAAAGAAGAGATAACGTCTGCAGACACGGACACAAGAGAACCGGACAACACGAACGCCGTTGTAGAACAAAGAAAAGGGCTCAGAGTACTAGAGATGAAGTTTAGAACGACAGAAAGCTGAACTAGTTGGTAAGGATTCATAATGCAAAGAACAGATAACGCCTGCAGACACGGACACAAGAGAAGTGGACAACATGAACGCCGCTGTACGAGAAATATGAAATGGGCTCAGAGTACTAGAGATGAAGCTTAGAGCGACAGAAAGCTGAGCTGGTTGGCGAGGATTCATAATGAAAAGAAGTGGTAAGGCGTGAAGACACGCACTAAAGAGAAGCGGACAACACGAACGCCGTTGTAAGAGAACAAAGAAAAGGGCTCAGAGTACTAGAGATGACGTTTAGAACGACAGAAAGCTGAGCTAGTTGGTAAGGATTCATAATGCAAAGAATAGATAACGCCTGCAGACACGAACACAAGAGAAGAGAAGTGGACAACATGAACGCCGCTGTAGGAGAACTATGAAAAGCGCTCCGAGTACTAGAGATGAAGCTTTCAGCGACGGAATGCTGGGCTAGTTGGCGAGGATTTATAATGCAAAGTAGTGGTAAGGCGTGCAGACACGGACACAAGAGAAGCGGACAACACGAACGCCGTTGTAGGAGAACAAAGAAAAGGGCTCAGAGTACTACAGATGCAGCTGAGAATGACAGAAAGCTAAACTAGCAAGTAAGGATTCATAATGCAAAGAAGAGATAACGCCTGCAGGCGCGAACACTAGAGAAGAGAAGTGGACAACATGAAAGCCGCTGTAGGAGAACTATGAAAGGGGCTCAGAGTACAAGAGATGAAGCTTAGAGCGACGGAAAGCTGAGCTAGTTGGCGAGGATTCATAATGAAAAGAAGGAGTAAGGCGTGCAGACACGGACAGAAGAGAAGATAAGTGGATAACACGAACGCCGTGGTAGGAGAACAAGGAAAATGTCTCAGAATACTAGAGATGAAGCTTAGAGCGACGCAATACTGAGATCGTTGGCGAGGATTCAAAATGCAAAGAAGTGGTAAGGCGTGCGGACACGGACACAAGAGAAGCGGACAACACGAATGCCGTTTTAGGACAACAAAGAAAAAGGCTGAGAGTACTACAGATGAGCTTAGAACGACAGAAAGCTGAACTAGTTGGTGAGGATTCATAATGCAAAGAAGAGATAACGCCGGAAGACACGGACACAAGAGAACAGAAGTGGACAACATGAACGCCGCTGTAGGAAAACTATGGAAATGGCTCGGTGTACTAGAGATGAAGCTTAGAGCGACGGAAAGCTGAGCTAGTTGGTAAGGATTCATAATGCATAGAAGTGGTAAGGCGTGCAGACACGGACACAAGAGAACCAGACAACACGAACGCCGTTGTAGAACAAAGAAAAGGGCTCAGAGTACTAGAGATGAAGCTTAGGACGACAGAAAGATGAACTAGTTGGTAAGGATTCATAATGCAAAGAAGAGATAACGCCTGCATACACGGACACAAGAGAAGAAAAGTGGACAACATGAACGCCGCTGTAGGAGAACCATGAAAAGGCTGAGCGTACTAGAGATGAAGCTTAAAGCGACGGAAAGCTGAGCAAGTTGGCGAGGATTTATAATGCAAAGAAGTGGTAAGGCGTGAAGACACGGACACAAGAGAAGCGGTCAACACGAACGCCGTTGTAGGAGAACAAAGAAAAGGGCTCAGAGTACTAGAGATGAAGCTTAGAACGACAGAAATCTGAACTAGTTGGTAAGGATTCATAATGCAAAGAAGAGATAACGCCTGCATACACGGACACAAGAGAAGAAAAGTGGACAACATGAACGCCGCTGTAGGAGAACTATGAAAAGGCTGAGAGTACTAGAGATGAAGCTTAAAGCGACGGAAAGCTGAGCAAGTTGGCGAGGATTTATAATGCAAAGAAGTGGTAAGGCGTGAAGACACGGACACAAGAGAAGCGGTCAACACGAACGCCGTTGTAGGAGAACAAAGAAAAGGGCTCAGAGTACTAGAGATGAAGCTTAGAACGACAGAAATCTGAACTAGTTGGTAAGGATTCATAATGCAAAGAAAAGATAACGGCTGCAGACACGGACATAAGAGAAGAGAAGTGGACAACATGAACGCCGCTGTAGGAGAACTGTGAAAAGGGCTCAGAGTACTAGAGATGAAGCTTTGAGCGACGGAAAGCTGAGCTAGTTGGCGAGGACTTATAATGCAAAGTAGTGGTAAGGCGTGCAGACAGACACAAGAGATACGGACAACACGAACGCCGTTGTAGGAGAACAAAGAAAAGGGCTCAGAGTACTAGAGTTGAAGCTTAGAATGACAGAAAGCTAAACTAGCTAGTAAGGATTCATAGTGCAAAGAAGAGATAACGCCTGCAGACACAGACACACGAGAAGAGAAGTGGACAACATGAACGCCGCTGTAGGAGAACTATGAAAAAGGCTCATAGTACTAGAGATGAAGCTTAAAGCGACAGAAAGCTGAGCTAGTTGGCAAGGATTCACAATGCAAAGAAGTGGTAAGGCGTGCAGACACGGACACAAGCAATGCCTCCTTTACTAGATTCCAGCCGCGTTGTCCGTAAACTCGGTTCCTGGCCCTCTCCCTTTTCTCTCCTCCGCGAAAAGGCAACGAGCGCCACTTGTGGCGGACGTCTGCAACCTAGATCACGTGCTGCGGCCTCTGAGATCACCATGGCGTCTGTGGCCATCTCGGAGGCCCGCGATAACGCTCGCTAACAGACGCCCGCGCATACAAAGCGCCGGCGGAGCATTCAGCCGCCGCTGCCACATTCGCCTGAAGTTGAAAAGGCGACGAGCGCTGCCTCACGGAATTTATGCTGAACTAACTTTGACTAAGGGAACCGCCGCCGCAATGGGAAAGCGAGCAACGCGCCTGGCATCTAGTAAAGGAGGCATTGACACAAGAGAAGCGGACAACACGAACGCCGTTGTAGGAGAACAAAGAAAAGGGCTCCGAGTACTAGAGATGAAGCTTAGAACGACAGAAAGCTAAACTAGTGGGTAAGGATTCATAATGAAAGAAGAGATAACGGCTGCAGACACGGACATAAGAGAAGTGGACAACATGAACGCCGCTGTAGGATAACTGTGAAAAGGGCTCAGAGTACTAGAGATGAAGCTTTGAGCGACGGAAAGCTGAGCTAGTTGGCGAGGACTTATAATGCAAAGTAGTGGTAAGGCGTGCAGACAGACACAAGAGATACGGACAACACGAACGCCGTTGTAGGAGAACAAAGAAAAGGGCTCAGAGTACTAGAGTTGAAGCTTAGAATGACAGAAAGCTAAACTAGCTAGTAAGGATTCATAGTGCAAGGAAGAGATAACGCCTGCAGACACAGACACAATAGAAGTGGACAACATGAACGCCGCTGTAGGAGAACTATGAAAAAGGCTCATAGTACTAGAGATGAAGCTTAAAGCGACAGAAAGCTGAGCTAGTTGGCAAGGATTCACAATGCAAAGAAGTGGTAAGGCGTGCAGACACGGACACAAGCAATGCCTCCTTTACTAGATGCCAGCCGCGTTATCCGTAAACTCGGTTCCTGGCCCTCTCCCTTTTCTCTCTTCCGCGAAAAGGCAACGAGCGCCACTTGTGGCGGACATCTGCAACCTAGATCACGTGCTGCGGCCTCTGAGATTACCATGGCGTCTGTGGCCATCTCGGAGGCCCGCGATAACGCTCGCTAACAGACGCCCGCGCATACAAAGCGCCGGCGGAGCATTCAGCCGCCGCTGCCACATTCGCCTGAACTTGAAAAGGCGACGAGCGCTGCCTCACGGAATTTATGCTGAACTAACTTAGACTAAGGGAACCGCCGCCGCAATGGGAAAGCGAGCAACGCGCCTGACATCTAGTAAAGGAGGCATTGACACAAGAGAAGCGGACAACACGAACGCCGTTGTAGGAGAACAAAGAAAAGGGCTCCGAGTACT
Organism: Dermacentor variabilis; assembly: GCF_050947875.1. Classification (NCBI taxonomy): domain Eukaryota; kingdom Metazoa; phylum Arthropoda; class Arachnida; order Ixodida; family Ixodidae; genus Dermacentor; species Dermacentor variabilis. The sequence continues at coordinate 16,254,987 of NW_027460280.1, forward strand.
AGAGATGAAGCTTAGAACGACAGAAACCTAAACTAGTTGGTAAGGATTCATAATGCAAAGAAGAGATAACGCCTGCAATCACGAACACTAGAGACGAGAAGTGGACAACATGAAAGCCGCTGTAGGAGAACTATGAAAGGGGCTCAGAGTACAAGAGATGAAGCTTAGAGCGACGGAAAGCTGAGCTAGTTGGCGAGGATTCATAATGAAAAGAAGGAGTAAGGCGTGCAGACACGGACAGAAGAGAAGATAAGTGGATAACACGAACGGCGTGGTAGGAGAACAAGGAAAATGTCTCAGAATACTAGAGATGAAGCTTAGAGCGACGCAATACTGAGATCGTTGGCGAGGATTCAAAATGCAAAGAAGTGGTAAGGCGTGCGGACACGGACACAAGAGAAGCGGACAACACGAATGCCGTTTTAGGACAACAAAGAAAAGGGCTGAGAGTACTACAGATGAGCTTAGAACGACAGAAAGCTGAACTAGTTGGTGAGGATTCATAATGCAAAGAAGAGATAACGCCTGCAGACACGGACACAAGAGAAGTGGACAACATGAACGCCGCTGTAGCAGAACTATGAAAAGGGCTCAGAGTACTAGAGATGAAGCTTAGAACGACGGAAAGCTGATCTAGTTGGCGAGGATTTATAATGCAAAGTAGTGGTAAGGCGTCGGACAGGAGAGAAGCGGACAACACGAACGCTGTAGTAGGAGAACAAAGAAAAGGGCTCAGAGTACTACAGATGAAGCTTAGAATGACATAAAGCTAAACTAGTTAGTAAGGATTCATAATGCAAAGAAGAGATAACGCCTGCAGACACGGACGCAAGAGAAGTGGACAACATGAACGCCGCTGTAGGAGAACTATGAAAAGGGCTCGGTGTACTAGAGATGAAGCTTAGAGCGACGGAAAGCTGAGCTAGTTGGCGAGGATTCATAATGAAAAGAAGGAGTAAGGCGTGCAGACACGGACAGAAGAGAAGAGAAGTGGATAACACGAACGCCGTGGTTGAAGAACAAGGAAAATGTCTCAGAATACTAGAGATAAAGCTTAGAGCGACGCAATACTGAGCTCGTTGGCGAGGATTCATAATGCAAAGAAGTGGTAAGGCGTGCAGACACGGACTCAATTGAAGCGGACAACACGAACGCCGTTGTGGGAGAACAAAGAAAAGGGCTCAGAGTACTAGAGATAAAGCTTAGAACGACAGAAAGCTGAACTAGTTGGTAAGGATTCATAATGCAAAGAAGCGATAACGCCTGCAGACACGGACACAGGAGAAGAGATGTGGACAACATAAACGCCGCTGTAGGAGAAAAATGAAAAGGGCTCAGGGTATTAGAGATGAAGCTTAGAGCGACGGAAAGCTGAGCTAGTTGGCGAGGATTTATAATGCAAAGTATTGGTAAGGCGTGCAGACACGGACACAAGAGAAGCGGACAACACGAACTCCGTTGTAAGAGAACAAAGAAACGGGCTCAGAGTACTAGAGATGAAGCTTAGTACGACAGAAAGCTGAAGTAGTTGGTAAGGATTGATAATGCAAAGAATAGATAACGCCTGCAGACACGAACACAAGAGAAGAGAAGTGGACAACATGAACGCCGCTGTAGGAGAACTATGAACAGGGCTCAGTGTACTAGAGATGAAGCTTGGAGCGACGGAAAGCTGAGCTAGTTGACGAGGACTTAAAATGCAAAGTAGTGGTAAGGCGTGCAGACACGGACACGAGAGATGCGGTCAACACGAACGCCATTGTAGGAGAACAAAGAAAAAGGGCTCAGAGTACTAGAGATCCAGCTTAGAGCGGCGGAAAGCTGAGCTAGTTGGCGAGGATTCGTAATGAACAGAATAGATAACGCCTGCAGACACGGACACAAGAGACGAGAAGTGGACAACATGAACGCCGCTGTAGGAGAACAATGAAAAGGGCTCAGAGTACTAGAGATGAAGCTTAGAGCGACGCAAAGCTGAGCTAGTTGGCGAAGATTCACAATGCAAAGAAGTGGGAAGGCGTGCAGACACGGACACAATTGAAGCGGACAACACGAACGCCGTTCTGGAGAAGAAATAAAAGGGCTCAGAGTACTAGAGATAAAGCTTAGAAAGACAGAAAGCTGAACTAGTTGGTAAGGATTCATAATGCAAAGAAGAGATAACGCCTGCAGACACGGACACAAGAGAAGAGAAGTGGACAACATGATCGCCGCTGTAGGAGAACTATGAAAAGGCTCAGAGTACTAGAGATGAAGCTTAGAGCGACGAAAACTGAGCTAGTTGGCGAGGATTCATAATGAAAAGAAGGAGTAAGGCGTGCAGACACGGACAGAAGAGAAGAGAAGTGGATAACACGAACGCTGTGGTTGAAGAACAAGGAAAATGTCCCAGAATACTAGAGATGAAGCTTAGAGCGACGCAATACTGAGCGCGTTGGCGAGGATTCATAATGCAAAGAAATGGTAAGGCGTGCAGACACGGACAAAAGAGAAGCGGACAACACGAATGCCGTTTTAGGAGAACAAAGAAAAGGGCTCAGAGTACTAGACATGAAGCTTAGAACGACAGAAAGCTGAACTAGTTTGTGAGGATTCACAATACAAAGAAAAGATAACGCCTACAGACACGGACACAAGAGAAGTAGACAACAGGAACGCCGCTGTAGCAGAACTATGAAAAGGGCTCAGAGTACTAGAGATGAAGCTTAGAACGACGGAAAGCTGATCTAGTTGGCGAGGATTTATAATGCAAAGTAGTGGTAAGGCGTCGGACAGGAGAGAAGCGGACAACACGAACGCTGTAGTAGGAGAACAAAGAAAAGGGCTCAGAGTACTACAGATGAAGCTTAGAATGACATAAAGCTAAACTAGTTAGTAAGGATTCATAATGCAAAGAAGAGATAACGCCTGCAGACACGGACGCAAGAGAAGTGGACAACATGAACGCCGCTGTAGGAGAACTATGAAAAGGGCTCGGTGTACTAGAGATGAAGCTTAGAGCGACGGAAAGCTGTGCTAGTTGGCGAGGATTCATAATGAAAAGAAGGAGTAAGGCGTGCAGACACGGACAGAAGAGAAGAGAAGTGGATAACACGAACGCCGTGGTTGAAGAACAAGGAAAATGTCTCAGAATACTAGAGATGAAGCTTAGAGCGACGCAATACTGAGCTCGTTGGCGAGGATTCATAATGCAAAGAAGTGGTAAGGCGTGCAGACACGGACTCAATTGAAGCGGACAACACGAACGCCGTTGTGGGAGAACAAAGAAAAGGGCTCAGAGTACTAGAGATAAAGCTTAGAACGACAGAAAGCTGAACTAGTTGGTAAGGATTCATAATGCAAAGAAGCGATAACGCCTGCAGACAAGGACACAGGAGAAGAGATGTGGACAACATAAACGCCGCTGTAGGAGAAAAATGAAAAGGGCTCAGGGTATTAGAGATGAAGCTTAGAGCGACGGAAAGCTGAGCTACTTGGCGAGGATTTATAATGCAAAGTATTGGTAAGGCGTGCAGACACGGACACAAGAGAAGCGGACAACACGAACTCCGTTGTAAGAGAACAAAGAAACGGGCTCAGAGTACTAGAGATGAAGCTTAGTACGACAGAAAGCTGAAGTAGTTGGTAAGGATTGATAATGCAAAGAATAGATAACGCCTGCAGACACGAACACAAGAGAAGAGAAGTGGACAACATGAACGCCGCTGTAGGAGAACTATGAACAGGGCTCAGTGTACTAGAGATGAAGCTTGGAGCGACGGAAAGCTGAGCTAGTTGACGAGGACCTAAAATGCAAAGTAGTGGTAAGGCGTGCAGACACGGACACGAGAGATGCGGTCAACACGAACGCCATTGTAGGAGAACAAAGAAAAAGGGCGCAGAGTACTAGAGATCCAGCTTAGAGCGGCGGAAAGCTGAGCTAGTTGGCGAGGATTCGTAATGAACAGAATAGATAACGCCTGCAGACACGGACACAAGAGACGAGAAGTGGACAACATGAACGCCGCTGTAGGAGAACAATGAAAAGGGCTCAGAGTACTAGAGATGAAGCTTAGAGCGACGCAAAGCTGAGCTAGTTGGCGAAGATTGACAATGCAAAGAAGTGGGAAGGCGTGCAGACACGGACACAATTGAAGCGGACAACACGAACGCCGTTGTAGGAGAAGAAATAAAAGGGCTCAGAGTACTAGAGTTAAAGCTTAGAAAGACAGAAAGCTGAACTAGTTGGTAAGGATTCATAATGCAAAGAAGAGATAACGCCTGCAGACACGGACACAAGAGAAGAGAAGTGGACAACATGATCGCCGCTGTAGGAGAACTATGAAAAGGCTCAGAGTACTAGAGATGAAGCTTAGAGCGACGAAAACTGAGCTAGTTGGCGAGGATTCATAATGAAAAGAAGGAGTAAGGCGTGCAGACACGGACAGAAGAGAAGAGAAGTGGATAACACGAACGCTGTGGTTGAAGAACAAGGAAAATGTCCCAGAATACTAGAGATGAAGCTTAGAGCGACGCAATACTGAGCGCGTTGGCGAGGATTCATAATGCAAAGAAATGGTAAGGCGTGCAGACACGGACAAAAGAGAAGCGGACAACACGAATGCCGTTTTAGGAGAACAAAGAAAAGGGCTCAGAGTACTAGACATGAAGCTTAGAACGACAGAAAGCTGAACTAGTTTGTGAGGATTCACAATACAAAGAAAAGATAACGCCTACAGACACGGACACAAGAGAAGTAGACAACAGGAACGCCGCTGTAGGAGAACTATGAAAAGGGCTCAGAGTACTAGAGATGAAGCTTAGAGCGACGGAAAGCTGAGCTAGTTGGCGAGGATTTATAATGCGATGTAGTGGTAAGGCCTCGGACAGAAGAGAAGCGGACAACAAGAACGCCGTAGTAGGAGAACAAAGAAAAGGGCTCAGAGTACTAGAGATGAAGCTTAGAATGACAGAAAGCTAAACTAGTTAGTAAGGATTCATAATGCAAAGAAGAGATAACGCAGGAAGACACGGACACAAGAGAACAGAAGTGGACAACATGAACGCCGCTGTAGGAAAACTATGGAAATGGCTCGGTGTACTAGAGATGAAGCTTAGAGTGACGGAAAGCTGAGCTAGTTGGTAAGGATTCATAATGCATAGAAGTGGTAAGGCGTGCAGACACGGACACAAGAGAACCGGACAACACGAACGCCGCTGTAGAACAAAGAAAAGGGCTCAGAGTACTAGAGATGAAGCTTAGGACGACAGAAAGCTGAACTAGTTGGTAAGGATTCATAATGCAAAGAAGAGATAACGCCTGCATACACGGACGCAAGAGAAGAAAAGTGGACAACATGAACGCCGCTGTAGGAGAACTATGAAAAGGCTGAGCGTACTAGAGATGAAGCTTAAAGCGACGGAAAGCTGAGCAAGTTGGCGAGGATTTATAATGCAAAGAAGTGGTAAGGCGTGAAGACACGGACACAAGAGAAGCGGTCAACACGAACGCCGTTGTAGGAGAACAAAGAAAAGGGCTCAGAGTACTAGAGATGAAGCTTAGAACGACAGAAATCTGAACTAGTTGGTAAGGATTCATAATGCAAAGAAAAGATAACGGCTGCAGACACGGACATAAGAGAAGAGAAGTGGACAACATGAACGCCGCTGTAGGAGAACTGTGAAAAGGGCTCAGAGTACTAGAGATGAAGCTTTGAGCGACGGAAAGCTGAGCTAGTTGGCGAGGACTTATAATGCAAAGTAGTGGTAAGGCGTGCAGACAGACACAAGAGATACGGACAACACGAACGCCGTTGTAGGAGAACAAAGAAAAGGGCTCAAAGTACTAGAGTTGAAGCTTAGAATGACAGAAAGCTAAACTAGCTAGTAAGGATTCATAGTGCAAGGAAGAGATAACGCCTGCAGACACAGACAGAAGAGAAGAGAAGTGGACAACATGAACGCCGCTGTAGGAGAACTATGAAAAAGGCTCATAGTACTAGAGATGAAGCTTAAAGCGACAGAAAGCGGAGCTAGTTGGCAAGGATTCACAATGCAAAGAAGTGGTAAGGCGTGCAGACACGGACACAAGCAATGCCTCCTTTACTAGATGCCAGCCGCGTTGTCCGTAAACTCGGTTCCTGGCCCTCTCCCTTTTCTCTCCTCCGCGAAAAGGCAACGAGCGCCACTTGTGGCGGACGTCTGCAACCTAAATCACGTGCTGCGGCCTCTGAGATTACCATGGCGTCTGTGGCCATCTCGGAGGCCCGCGATAACGCTCGCTAACAGACGCCCACGCATACAAAGTGCCGGCGGAGCATTCAGCCGCCGCTGCCACATTCGCCTGAAGTTGAAAAGGCGACGAGCGCTGCCTCACGGAATTTATGCTGAACTAACTTTGACTAAGGGAACCGCCGCCGCAATGGGAAAGCGAGCAACGCGCCTGGCATCTAGTAAAGGAGGCATTGACACAACAGAAGCGGACAACACGAACGCCGTTGTAGGAGAACAAAGAAAAGGGCTCCGAGTACTAGAGATGAAGCTTAGAACGACAGAAAGCTAAACTAGTTGGTAAGGATTCATAATGCAAAGAAGAGATAACGGCTGCAGACACGGACATAAGAGAAGTGGACAACATGAACGCCGCTGTAGGATAACTGTGAAAAGGGCTCAGAGTACTAGAGATGAAGCTTTGAGCGACGGAAAGCTGAGCTAGTTGGCGAGGACTTATAATGCAAAGTAGTGGTAAGGCGTGCAGACAGACACAAGAGAGAGGGACAACACGAACGCCGTTGTAGGAGAACAAAGAAAAGGGCTCAGAGTACTAGAGTTGAAGCTTAGAATGATAGAAAGCTAAACTAGCTAGTAAGGATTCATAGTGCAAGGAAGAGATCACGCCTGCAGACACAGACACAAGAGAAGAGAAGTGGACAACATGAACGCCGCTGTACGAGAACTATGAAAAAGGCTCATAGTACTAGAGATGAAGCTTAAAGCGACAGAAAGCTGAGCTAGTTGGCAAGGATTCACAATGCAAAGAAGTGGTAAGGCGTGCAGACACGGACACAAGCAATGCCTCCTTTACTAGATGCCAGCCGCGTTGTCCGTAAACTCGGTTCCTGGCCCTCTCCCTTTTCTCTCCTCCGCGAAAAGGCAACGAGCGCCACTTGTGGCGGACATCTGCAACCTAGATCACGTGCTGCGGCCTCTGAGATTACCATGGCGTCTGTGGCCATCTCGGAGGCCCGCGATAACGCTCGCTAACAGACGCCCGCGCATACAAAGCGCCGGCGGAGCATTCAGCCGCCGCTGCCACATTCGCCTGAAGTTGAAAAGGCGACGAGCGCTGCCTCACGGAATTTATGCTGAACTAACTTTGACTAAGGGAACCGCCGCCGCAATGGGAAAGCGAGCAACGCGCCTGGCATCTAGTAAAGGAGGCATTGACACAAGAGAAGCGGACAACACGAACGCCGTTGTAGGAGAACAAAGAAAAGGGCTCCGAGTACTAGACATGAAGCTTAGAACGACAGAAAGCAAAACTAGTTGGTAAGGATTCATAATGCAAAGAAGAGATAACGCCTGCAGACACGAACACTAGAGAAGAGAAGTGGACAACATGAAAGCCGCTGTAGGAGAACTATGAAAAGGGCTCAGAGTACAAGAGATGAAGCTTAGAGCGACGGAAAGCTGAGCTAGTTGGCGAGGATTCATAATGAAAAGAAGGACTAAGGCGTGCAGACACGGACAGAAGAGAAGATAAGTGGATAACACGAACGCCGTGGTAGGAGAACAAGGAAAATGTCTCAGAATACTAGAGATGAAGCTTAGAGCGACGCAATACTGAGATCGTTGGCGAGGATTCAAAATGCAAAGAAGTGGTAAGGCGTGCGGACACGGACACAAGAGAAGCGGACAACACGAATGCCGTTTTAGGACAACAAAGAAAAGGGCTGAGAGTACTACAGATGAGCTTAGAACGACAGAAAGCTGAACTAGTTGGTGAGGATTCATAATGCAAAGAAGACATAACGCCTGCAGACAGGGACACAAGAGAAGTGGACAACATGAACGCCGCTGTAGCAGAACTATGAACAGGGCTCAGTGTACTAGAGATGAAGCTTAGAACGACGGAAAGCTGATCTAGTTGGCGAGGATTTATAATGCAAAGTAGTGGTAAGGCGTCGGACAGGAGAGAAGCGGACAACACGAACGCTGTAGTAGGAGAACAAAGAAAAGGGCTCAGAGTACTACAGATGAAGCTTAGAATGACATAAAGCTAAACTAGTTAGTAAGGATTCATAATGTAAAAAAGAGATAACGCCGGCGGACACGGACGCAAGAGAAGTGGACAACATGAACGCCGTTGTGGGAGAACAAAGAAAAGGGCTCAGAGTACTAGAGATAAAGCTTAGAACGACAGAAAGCTAACTAGTTGGTAAGGATTCATAATGCAAAGAAGCGATAACGCCTGCAGACACGGGCACAGGAGAAGAGATGTGGACAAGATGAACGCCGCTGTAGGAGAAAAATGAAAAGGGCTCAGAGTATTAGAGATGAAGCTTAGAGCGACGGAAAGCTGAGCTAGTTGGCGAGGATTTATAATGCAAAGTATTGGTAAGGCGTGCAGACACGGACACAAGAGAAGCGGACAACACGAACGCCGTTGTAAGAGAACAAAGAAACGGGCTCAGAGTACTAGAGATGAAGCTTAGTACGACAGAAAGCTGAACTAGTTGGTAAGGATTGATAATGCAAAGAATAGATAACGCCTGCAGACACGAACACAAGAGAAGAGAAGTGGACAACATGAACGCCGCTGTAGGAGAACTATGAACAGGGCTCAGTGTACTAGAGATGAAGCTTGGAGCGACGGAAAGCTGAGCTAGTTGACGAGGACTTAAAATGCAAAGTAGTGGTAAGGCGTGCAGACACGGACACGAGAGATGCGGTCAACACGAACGCCATTGTAGGAGAACAAAGAAAACGGCTCATAGTACTAGAGATGAAGCTCAGAATGACAGAAAGCTAAACTAGTTAGTAAGGATTCATAATACAAAGAAGAGATAACGCCTGCAGACAGACAAAAGAAAAGAGAAGTGGACAACGTGAACGCCGCTGTAGGAGAACTATGAAAAGGGCTCAGAGTACAAGAGATGAAGCTTAGAGCGACGGAAAGCTGAGCTAGTTGGCGAGGATTCATAATGCAAAGTAGTGGTAAGGCGTGCAGACACGGACACAAGAGAAGCGGACAACACGTGCGCCGTTGTAGGAGAACAAAGAAAAGGGCTCAGAGTACTAGAGATCCAGCTTAGAGCGGCGGAAAGCTGAGCTATTTGGCGAGGATTCGTAATGAACAGAATAGATAACGCCTGCAGACACGGACACAAGAGACGAGAAGTGGACAACATGAACGCCGCTGTAGGAGAACAATGAAAAGGGCTCAGAGTACTAGAGATGAAGCTTAGAGCGACGCAAAGCTGAGCTAGTTGGCGAAGATTCACAATGCAAAGAAGTGGAAAGGCGTGCAGACACGGACACAATTGAAGCGGACAACACGAACGCCGTTGTAGGAGAAGAAATAAAAGGGCTCAGAGTACTAGAGATAAAGCTTAGAAAGACAGAAAGCTGAACTAGTTGGTAAGGATTGATAATGCAAAGAAGAGATAACGCCTGCAGACACGGACACAAGAGAAGAGAAGTGGACAACATGATCGGCGCTGTAGGAGAACTATGAAAAGGCTCAGAGTACTAGAGATGAAGCTTAGAGCGACGAAAGCTGAGCTAGTTGGCGAGGATTCATAATGAAAAGAAGGAGTAAGGCGTGCAGACACGGACAGAAGAGAAGAGAAGTGGATAACACGAACGCCGTGGTTGAAGAACAAGGAAAATGTCCCAGAATACTAGAGATGAAGCTTAGAGCGACGCAATACTGAGCTCGTTGGCGAGGATTCATAATGCAAAGAAGTGGTAAGGCGTGCAGACACGGACAAAAGAGAAGCGGACAACACGAATGCCGTTTTAGGAGAACAAAGAAAAGGGCTCAGAATACTAGACATGAAGCTTAGAACGACAGAAAGCTGAACTAGTTTGTGAGGATTCACAATACAAAGAAAAGATAACGCCTGCAGACACGGACACAAGTGAACGCCGCTGTAGGAGAACTATGAAAAGGGCTCAGAGTACTAAAGATGAAGCTTAGAGCGACGGAAAGCTGAGCTAGTTGGCGAGGATTTATAATGCGAAGTAGTGGTAAGGCGTCGGACAGAAGAGAAGCGGACAACACGAACGCCGTAGTAGGAGAACAAAGAAAAGGGCTCAGAGTACTAGAGATGAAGCTTAGAATGACAGAAAGCTAAACTAGTTAGTAAGGATTCATAATGCAAAGAAGAGATAACGCCGGAAGACACGGACACAAGAGAACAGAAGTGGACAACATGAACGCCGCTGTAGGAGAACTATGAAAAGGGCTCAGAGTATTAGAGATGAAGGTTGGAGCGACAGAAAGCTGAGCTAGTTGGCGAGGACTTAAAATGCAAAGTAGTGGTAAGGCGTGCAGACACGGACACGAGAGAAGCGGACAACACGAACGCCATTGCAGAAGAACAAAGAAAAGTGATCAGAGTACTAGAGATGAAGCTTAGAACGACAGAAAGCTGAACTAGTTGGTAAGGATTCATAATGCAAAGAAGAGATAACGCCTGCACACACGGACACAAGAGGAGAGAAGTGGACAACATGAACGCCGCTGTAGGTACACAATGAAAAGGGCTCAGAGTGTTAGAGATCAACCTTCGAGCGACGCAAAACTGAGCTAGTTGGCGAGCATTCATAATGCATAGATGCGGCAAGGCATGCAGACACGGACACAAGAGAAGCGGACAACACGAACGCCGTTGTAGAACGAAGAAAAGGGCTCAGAGTACTAGAGATGAAGCTTAGAATGACAGAAAGCTGAGCGAATTGGTAAGGATTCATAATGGAAGGAAGAGATAACACCTGCAGACACGGACACAAGAGACGAGAAGCGGACTAGACGAACGCTGCTGTAGGAGAACACTGAAAAGGGCTGAGAGTAATAGAGATGAAGCTTAGAGCGACAGAAAGTTGAGCTAGTTGGTTAGGATTCATTGTGCCATGAAGGGGTAAGGCGTGCAGACACCGACACAAGAGAAGACAAGTGGACACCACGAACGCCGCTGTAGGAGAACAAGGAAAAGCGCTCAGAGTACCAGAGATGAAGCTTAGAGCGACAGAGTGTATAGCTTGTTGGTAAAGATTCATTATGCAAAGAAGGGGTAAGGCGTGCAGACACAGAAACAAGAAAAGAGCAGTGGACAGGACGAACGCCGCAGTAACAGAACAAGCAATAGGGCTCAGAGTACTAGAGCTGGAGCTTAGCGCGACAGAAAGCTGAGCTAGTTGGTTAGGATTCATAGTGCAAAGAAGGGGTAAGGCGTGGTGACATGGATGTAAGAGAAGTGTACAAGATGAACACCGCTGTAGGAGAAAAAGGAAAAATGGCTCAGAGTGCTAGAGATGAAGCTTAGAGCGACAGAGTGTATAGCTAGTTGGTAAGGATTCATAATGTAAAGAAGGGGTAAGGCGTGCAGACACAGAAACAAGAGAAGAGCAGTGGACAAGACGGACGCCGCTGTAGGAGAACAAGGAATAGGGCTCAGAGTACTAGAGCTGGAGCTTAGAACGACATAGAGCTGAACTAGTTGGTAGGGATTCATAATGCAAGGAAGTGGTAAGGCGTGCCCAAAAGAAGAGGCGTGAAACAAGAGAAGGCGTGAAACAAGAGAAGAGCAGTGGACAACACGAACGTCGCTGTAGGAGAACAAGGAAAATAGCTCAGAGTACTAGAGATGAAGCTTAGAGCGACGGGAAGCTGAGCTAGTTGCTAAGGATTCATATTTCAAGGAATGGGTAAGGCGTGGAGACACGGACAATTGAGAAGTGGACAACACGAACGGCGTTGTAGGAGAACAAGGAAAACGGCCCAGAGTTCTAGAGATGAAGCTTAGAACGACAGAAAGCTGAGCTAGTTGGTTAGGATTCATAGTGCAAAGAAGGGGTAAGGCGTGGTGACATGGATGTAAGAGAAGTGTACAAGATGAACACCGCTGTAGGAGAAAAAGGAAAAATGGCTCAGAGTGCTAGAGATGAAGCTTAGAGCGACAGAGTGTATAGCTAGTTGGTAAGGATTCATAATGTAAAGAAGGGGTAAGGCGTGCAGACACAGAAACAAGAGAAGAGCAGTGGACAAGACGGAGGCCGCTGTAGGAGAACAAGGAATAGGGCTCAGAGTACTAGAGATGAAGGCTAGAGCGACTGAAAGTTGAGCTAGTTGGTGAGGATTCATGGTGCAAAGAAGGGGTAAGGCGTGCAGACACAGAAACAAGAGAAGAGCAGTGGACAAGACGGACGCCGCTGTAGGAGAACAAGGAATAGGGCTCAGAGTACTAGAGCTGGAGCTTAGAACGACATAGAGCTGAACTAGTTGGTAGGGATTCATAATGCAAGGAAGTGGTAAGGCGTGCCCAAAAGAAGAGGCGTGAAACAAGAGAAGGCGTGAAACAAGAGAAGAGCAGTGGACAACACGAACGTCGCTGTAGGAGAACAAGGAAAATAGCTCAGAGTACTAGAGATGAAGCTTAGAACGACGGGAAGCTGAGCTAGTTGCTAAGGATTCATATTTGAAGGAATGGGTAAGGCGTGGAGACACGGACAATTGAGAAGTGGACAACACGAACGGCGTTGTAGGAGAACAAGGAAAACGGCTCAGAGTTCTAGAGATGAAGCTTAGAACGACAGAAAGCTGAGCTAGTTGGTGAGGATTCATAATGCAAAGAAGCGGTAACGCGTGCAGACACCAAGAAATGTAAGCATCACGAACGCCGTGTAGGACAGCAAGGCAATGGACTTCCGGCACAAAAACCTAATTATAACTGGAGATTTTAACCTGCCATCCATTGATTGGAATAACATGCAGTATGAATATTATGTAGTGGCTGACGCTCTAGTTGATCTAATGCTTACTTTCAATCTTGATCAGATTGTGAGAGCTCACACCCGTGGAAATGCCATTCTGGATCGCCTCTTTATTTCTGACACATTAAGCTCGGGAACAGTACAGGTTGAACCTGAAATTTCTGACCATAACCTGATATATTTCTTCTGGATTAGATATACGGAGATGCAAAACGAAAAAAAATCCTCCAGTCACAGTAAAAGATTATAATAGAGCCGACGACATAGCTGTGATCAATTATTTAGAACAGCACGTTGTCGTTAGCATCAACAACGTGGAAAGCTTGTGGCAACAGTTTTATTCTGCAGTTACGTTCTGCATTCAAAGTTTCATACCGTCAAAAAGACTGCAAAAGCACCGTAAAAACCCATGGATTAGCCGGGAGATAATACAAACCAAAAGAAAAATCAAGCGCCTGAGAAAGAAGCACAAATCATTCGCTCCACAATTTATGGAACTAACGCATGATCTGCAACGTAAAGTAAAACAACCAAGAAGAAACTTTTTTAGCAACACTATTGCCGTCTTCGTTAAAATTGATCCCAGAAAGTTCTGGCGCTACTTCAGTCAAAGTGAATAGGAGATTCAGAAACTCAATGTTGATGATAAAATTCTGCGTGACCTAACTTCTATTGCAGAAACGTTTAATCGGTACTTTCAATCTGTTTTTTTCAACACGTGGCAAATATAACTTGCCGAATGTTTCTCGTGTATTAGGAAACGAGTTGAATGTAACGAGTTCTTGCCATGCTATTGAAGCTAGATAATACGAAATCCACTGGCCCTGACGGACTGTCAAGTGCATTTTTGGAGGCGTTACGCTCTACAAATCGAAATTTTTTTACCATTATGTTTAGCTTCTCAATAACTTCTGGTGTCCTACAAGCTGACTGGCGTATAGCCCGTGTGGTGCCTGTCCATAAAGCCGGTGACCGGCTGCTTCCTAAATATTACCGTCCTGTCTCTGTTATTAGTAGTTGTTGCAAGCTTTTGGAACACATATTCGTGAGTTTTATTCAGAAATTTGTTAGTAAAAAGAATATCTTGTCTCTCCACCAGCACGGTCTTTGAAAGGGTCTATCTACAACCACGCAGCTTTTTTCGACGGCACACGAGATATCGAGCGTTCTTGACCAGGCCGGTCAAATTGACATTCTGTTTTTAGGCTTATCGAAAGCCTTCGATAGAGTGCCTCATGGAAAATTATTGTATAAATTAGAGTGTATAGCGTTACCTTTGTACATTATTCAGTGGATTGCTTCGTACCTAGTTGATAGAAAGCAGTTTGTGGAAATTGATCATTGTCCGTCTAGTGCGCTGTCTGTTATCTCGGGCGTTCCACAGGTGAGTGTTTTAGGTCCGCTACTGTTTCTACTTTATGTTAATGATTTGGTGGACGTAGTGCCTCATGATGTATCCGTAAGAATGTTTGCGGACGATTGTGCTGTTTTTTAAAAAATATAAACCACAAATGATCATTTCTTGTTGCAAAACACTCTTTCGGCAATTGATGATTGGTGTATGCTTTGGGATATGGCGCTGAATTCGGAGAAAACTACTTTTGCGTGTCACAAAGAAAAAATGTCCTAGTTCTTTTTTCTTATCAGCTCCATAACCGAGCCTTTATTAGAAGTTTCCCAATACAAGTACTTAGGCGTGACTCTAACTAATAAGCTTGCTTGGTCGGAGCAAGAAAGCTGAGCAAGTTGGTAAGGATTCATAATTCAAGGAATGGGTAAGGCGTGCAGACACGGTCACTTGAGAAGTGAACAACACGAACGGCGTTGTAGTAGAACAAGGAAAACGGCTCACAGTACTAGAGATGAGCTTAGAAAGACATAAAGCTAAGCTAGTTGGTAAGGATTCATAATGCAAAGAAGAGATAACGCCTGCACACACGGACACAAGAGGAGAGAAGTGGACAACATGAACGCCGCTGTAGGTACACAATGAAAAGGGCTCAGAGTGTTAGAGATCAACCTTCGAGCGACGCAAAACTGAGCTAGTTGGCGAGCATTCATAATGCATAGAAGTGGCAAGGCATGCAGACACGGACACAAGAGAAGCGGACAACACGAACGCCGTTGTAGAACGAAGAAAAGGGCTCAGAGTACTAGAGATGAAGCTTAGAATGACAGAAAGCTGAGCGAATTGGTAAGGATTCATAATGGAAGGAAGAGATAACACCTGCAGACACGGACACAAGAGACGAGAAGCGGACTAGACGAACGCTGCTGTAGGAGAACACTGAAAAGGGCTGAGAGTAATAGAGATGAAGCTTAGAGTGACAGAAAGTTGAGCTAGTTGGTTAGGATTCATTGTGCCATGAAGGGGTAAGGCGTGCAGACACCGACACAAGAGAAGACAAGTGGACACCACGAACGCCGCTGTAGGAGAACAAGGAAAAGCGCTCAGAGTACCAGAGATGAAGCTTAGAGCGACAGAGTGTATAGCTTGTTGGTAAAGATTCATTATGCAAAGAAGGGGTAAGGCGTGCAGACACAGAAACAAGAAAAGAGCAGTGGACAGGACGAACGCCGCAGTAACAGAACAAGCAATAGGGCTCAGAGTACTAGAGCTGGAGCTTAGCGCGACAGAAAGCTGAGCTAGTTGGTTAGGATTCATAGTGCAAAGAAGGGGTAAGGCGTGGTGACATGGATGTAAGAGAAGTGTACAAGATGAACACCGCTGTAGGAGAAAAAGGAAAAATGGCTCAGAGTGCTAGAGATGAAGCTTAGAGCGACAGAGTGTATAGCTAGTTGGTAAGGATTCATAATGTAAAGAAGGGGTAAGGCGTGCAGACACAGAAACAAGAGAAGAGCAGTGGACAAGACGGACGCCGCTGTAGGAGAACAAGGAATAGGGCTCAGAGTACTAGAGCTGGAGCTTAGAACGACATAGAGCTGAACTAGTTGGTAGGGATTCATAATGCAAGGAAGTGGTAAGGCGTGCCCAAAAGAAGAGGCGTGAAACAAGAGAAGGCGTGAAACAAGAGAAGAGCAGTGGACAACACGAACGTCGCTGTAGGAGAACAAGGAAAATAGCTCAGAGTACTAGAGATGAAGCTTAGAGCGACGGGAAGCTGAGCTAGTTGCTAAGGATTCATATTTCAAGGAATGGGTAAGGCGTGGAGACACGGACAATTGAGAAGTGGACAACACGAACGGCGTTGTAGGAGAACAAGGAAAACGGCCCAGAGTTCTAGAGATGAAGCTTAGAACGACAGAAAGCTGAGCTAGTTGGTTAGGATTCATAGTGCAAAGAAGGGGTAAGGCGTGGTGACATGGATGTAAGAGAAGTGTACAAGATGAACACCGCTGTAGGAGAAAAAGGAAAAATGGCTCAGAGTGCTAGAGATGAAGCTTAGAGCGACAGAGTGTATAGCTAGTTGGTAAGGATTCATAATGTAAAGAAGGGGTAAGGCGTGCAGACACAGAAACAAGAGAAGAGCAGTGGACAAGACGGACGCCGCTGTAGGAGAACAAGGAATAGGGCTCAGAGTACTAGAGCTGGAGCTTAGAACGACATAGAGCTGAACTAGTTGGTAGGGATTCATAATGCAAGGAAGTGGTAAGGCGTGCCCAAAAGAAGAGGCGTGAAACAAGAGAAGGCGTGAAACAAGAGAAGAGCAGTGGACAACACGAACGTCGCTGTAGGAGAACAAGGAAAATAGCTCAGAGTACTAGAGATGAAGCTTAGAACGACGGGAAGCTGAGCTAGTTGCTAAGGATTCATATTTCAAGGAATGGGTAAGGCGTGGAGACACGGACAATTGAGAAGTGGACAACACGAACGGCGTTGTAGGAGAACAAGGAAAACGGCTCAGAGTTCTAGAGATGAAGCTTAGAACGACAGAAAGCTGAGCTAGTTGGTGAGGATTCATAATGCAAAGAAGCGGTAACGCGTGCAGACACCAAGAAATGTAAGCATCACGAACGCCGTGTAGGACAGCAAGGCAATGGACTTCCGGCACAAAAACCTAATTATAACTGGAGATTTTAACCTGCCATCCATTGATTGGAATAACATGCAGTATGAATATTATGTAGTGGCTGACGCTCTAGTTGATCTAATGCTTACTTTCAATCTTGATCAGATTGTGAGAGCTCACACCCGTGGAAATGCCATTCTGGATCGCCTCTTTATTTCTGACAAATTAAGCTCGGGAACAGTACAGGTTGAACCTGAAATTTCTGACCATAACCCGATATATTTCTTCTGGATTAGATATACGGAGATGCAAAACGAAAAAAAATCCTCCAGTCACAGTAAAAGATTATAATAGAGCCGACGACATAGCTGTGATCAATTATTTAGAAGAGCACGTTGTCGTTAGCATCAACAACGTGGAAAGCTTGTGGCAACAGTTTTATTCTGCAGTTACGTTCTGCATTCAAAGTTTCATACCGTCAAAAAGACTGCAAAAGCACCGTAAAAACCCATGGATTAGTCGGGAGATAATACAAACCAAAAGAAAAATTAAGCGCCTGAGAAAGAAGCACAAATCATTCGCTCCACAATTTATGGAACTAACGCATGATCTGCAACGTAAAGTAAAACAACCAAGAAGAAACTTTTTTAGCAACACTATTGCCGTCTTCGTTAAAATTGATCCCAGAAAGTTCTGGCGCTACTTCAGTCAAAGTGAATAGGAGATTCAGAAACTCAATGTTGATGATAAAATTCTGCGTGACCTAACTTCTATTGCAGAAACGTTTAATCGGTACTTTCAATCTGTTTTTTTCAACACGTGGCAAATATAACTTGCCGAATGTTTCTCGTGTATTAGGAAACGAGTTGAATGTAACGAGTTCTTGCCATGCTATTGAAGCTAGATAATACGAAATCCACTGGCCCTGACGGACTGTCAAGTGCATTTTTGGAGGCGTTACGCTCTACAAATCGAAATTTTTTTTACCATTATGTTTAGCTTCTCAATAACTTCTGGTGTCCTACAAGCTGACTGGCGTATAGCCCGTGTGGTGCCTGTCCATAAAGCCGGTGACCGGCTGCTTCCTAAATATTACCGTCCTGTCTCTGTTATTAGTAGTTGTTGCAAGCTTTTGGAACACATATTCGTGAGTTTTATTCAGAAATTTGTTAGTAAAAAGAATATCTTGTCTCTCCACCAGCACGGTCTTTGAAAGGGTCTATCTACAACCACGCAGCTTTTTTCGACGGCACACGAGATATCGAGCGTTCTTGACCAGGCCGGTCAAATTGACATTCTGTTTTTAGGCTTATCGAAAGCCTTCGATAGAGTGCCTCATGGAAAATTATTGTATAAATTAGAGTGTATAGCGTTACCTTTGTACATTATTCAGTGGATTGCTTCGTACCTAGTTGATAGAAAGCAGTTTGTGGAAATTGATCATTGTCCGTCTAGTGCGCTGTCTGTTATCTCGGGCGTTCCACAGGTGAGTGTTTTAGGTCCGCTACTGTTTCTACTTTATGTTAATGATTTGGTGGACGTAGTGCCTCATGATGTATCCGTAAGAATGTTTGCGGACGATTGTGCTGTTTTTTAAAAAATATAAACCACAAATGATCATTTCTTGTTGCAAAACACTCTTTCGGCAATTGATGATTGGTGTATGCTTTGGGATATGGCGCTGAATTCGGAGAAAACTACTTTTGCGTGTCACAAAGAAAAAATGTCCTAGTTCTTTTTTCTTATCAGCTCCATAACCGAGCCTGTATTAGAAGTTTCCCAATACAAGTACTTAGGCGTGACTCTAATAAGCTTGCTTGGTCGGAGCAAGAAAGCTGAGCAAGTTGGTAAGGATTCATAATTCAAGGAATGGGTAAGGCGTGCAGACGCGGTCACTTGAGAAGTGAACAACACGAACGGCGTTGTAGGAGAACAAGGAAAACGGCTCACAGTACTAGAGATGAGCTTAGAAAGACATAAAGCTAAGCTAGTTGGTAAGGATTCATAATGCAAAGAAGGGGTAACGCGTGCAGACACCAAGAAAAGTAGACGACACGAACGCCGTGTAGGACTGCAAGGAAAAGGACTCAGAGTACTAGAGATGAAGCTTAGACCGACAGAAAGTTGAGCTAGTTGGTAAAGGTTGTGGGGTTCTTACCCGTGCTCTTCGTACCAAGGAACGACAACACAGTAGTGCAAAGAATCACAAGGACACCTTCATTGTACCTTTCATAGACTAATGCCTGCTAGTCGAGTTGCTATCCACAAAACATGCCGATGGGAGCGCGACAAATGTGGGAAGTACGACTAACCGCGATCGAATAACGAGCGAATATGTTCGCCCATGCTGGATCCCAGCGCCTGGTCGTTGGTGCCTACACTCACGCGAACGGTGGCGCGTTCGAATGAGGCCTCTCGTGATGGTGTCGCAGAAGCATGGATCGGCGCACTCGCAGAACGTCCGTGCAGCTGCCCGTTTCCGAACCAGAGAGGAGGAGTCTTCTCCTTTCCGCGCCCAAGTAACCCCGCCTTAGCTGGCGTTAGCAGCGCAACACTCGCGCCATCTCTCGTACTGCGCTTCAACCACACCGACTGCCGCGGGCATCATACGACCCCGCGAAGCCGGATTACAGGGGACGGGAGCTGTGCGGGAAAACAACATATGAGGAAACGCGTGAGAGTCGCCCGCAAGGTTCACTATGCAAAGAAGTGGTAAAGCGTGCTGACATGGACAGTAGAGAAATGAAGCGGACGACACGAACGCCACCGTTCGTGTTGTCCACTTCTCTTGTGTCCGTGTCGGCACGCGTCACCCGTTTGCATTAAGTGTCTTCGGCCTTTCGTATCTGTTCGTCACATGCAGTCTCACTGAATACACAGCATTAGCCTCTTGATATCGGTAGCATGGCCTACAATACGTTCCGCCTGACGCCTGCGTAACGAGAGTACGTTCTTGCAAATACTACTGAAGCTTGATTTACGAAATAGCAATCCTCCCTGAAAACGAATGTTTATAAAGGGCAAACACGCACTGACGAGGCGAATTATCTGTTGAAGGTAGGTTTCATTACAAATCTCGAAACACGTTATCTGTTCCGCGACCAAAATGCACAATATCAAAATTTCTTGCTCTGCCTTGTCTCGGGCACGCTTATTTAAACTAAGCACGAGAGACTGAGGTAACTGGTGGGTTGTAATAAAAAAAGAAACTGGTGGCTCCGCGGTCTACTTTCACGCACCTTAACAGTTTAATCATTCGAGTAGTAATCTGCTGTAAACGGCGCGCCACTTCCAAGTCATATGCCTGAATGTTATGAAAAGGCATTTTGAAGATTTTGTACTGGGTGTGTATTTTTCTGAGCACTGAAAGCTTGTGCCTGCGCATAAATGTGTCTCTCTAAATTAGTTCGCTCATGAAACAAATAATACAATGACGGGGAGAGCATTTGTTATTCTTCGCGTGCTTGTTGAACATGCGATAGCGTCCCGTGGTCGCTTGCCGCATGAAGCCAGTGATACGGAAACGCCGGTGCTCGCGGCCGGCGCTCCGCCCAGGCGCCTCCGGCACGCGTGGCGCCGGGAGCCGTGGCCACTGCGATCGCCGGGAATCGAGCCACTCGAGTGCTGGGCCGGTAATTCCCCATGATTCAAGCTTACGAAATAAGATGCGGTGATTTATTTTCTCAAAGGCTTTGCTTAAATCTACAAACACTGAAGCTGCATAATTCCCTTCATCGATAGCGAGCTTTAGTCAATCGCTTAGAGCAACGAGAGCCAGTTCGGTCGAGTAACCCGAGCGAAAGCCGTATTGGAATGGTGAGAGAACGTTAAATTTTGTAAGGTAATTAGTTAAACGTTTTTCTATTAGCTTTTCGATTACCTTACCTTACTTTTCATTACCTTACATGTTTCTGCCATGAATTACATACTTTTTCTTTTCAGGATTCACATATGATTTCGTTTAATATCTATTGTTGGGTTTCTTATTAACACAAATATGTTTCCATCCACGTGCTGTTCCCAGTTTTTTATTACTTTGGGCACAAAATTAGGATGTTTGTGTATTTTTGTTTTTTTTTTTGCGCATGTTGTTGCTCTATATTGCTCCATAAATTCGCTGACGTTTATTTCATGTATAATTGTACAATTTTAGCATACCAATAGAACCTCAGATGCTTACTTGTACGTAGCCGTTGCTGTACATTGTACTATACATTTGAAGAATCGAATGACCATGAACATTGCTACCATTAATTTTCACAGTAACCACCGCGGTGTAACGCGCAAAATTGTGCATATGTGTGTGATCTGCTGTCAAACCTGTCGTTCGTGGGGGCTGAGACCTTTGTCAGGCTTTATGCCTTTAGTCGCAGTCTACCCTCGTTTGAATGAACGAGAAATAAAATTCAATTAAATTCAGTTCAACTCATGAACAATTGTTTCACTCGTGTTCTTCTTTATCTTGATGCAACACCAGTGTTCCTGTACCCGGCAAAGTTCACCGATTACATTTTTCAGGACCCTCAGTAGCACTCGCTGAAGCAAACCGGCGTTGTCGCATTGTGAAGTGGGAGTCTCTTAAATCGAAGATGCTACTTAGGATAACGACTACTATTAATTATTTGGATTCTGAAGCGTATGATAATAGTAGCACACATTCGCTTCTAATTTGCTGTGCATGTTACTGTATTTTCACGCCCTATCTGCTGTTTAGCTCTCTGTAGTAAACACGAATGCCATTAGTCATCTTTTGATTTACGGCAGCTACCCAAGGTGGGTAGACTGATGTATTAAAAAAGCGCTAGTTCTGCATGCGTTGTAGAATACGGAAGCCTTCGAACTTCGATGTCTGGCATAACCACGTTTCGGAAGAGGTGACGCACTATATGCCATAGCGGAGCTTGGAGCTGCGCGTCCTTCTCATGAGTTGATTCCACTCAAGAAGGAGCAGACATAACCATCCGCTGCGTGCTACCTTGCGTCGCTCTTTGACTTCCTTCTCATCAGCAGTGCGATCTACTCGAGCAAAAGTTTCTACATGCGTTTTAACTGAGCATTCAAGCTACGAAGGAATATTTGTCTTATCCCTCAAGACTACGTTACTGCGAACAGCTGAATGATCCTCGTAAAATCATTGCGCTGGTAAAATTTTCTCAGTACTTGAAACACACCAAAAATGTATTTTGAGCTACAGCTCTTACGAACTCAGCTGTATTGATCTTGGATTTCATGTTGACTTCGCTGACGATGCCTCTGCCATATGAGGGCTCGCCATTGCTTCAACTCATCAGCTCTCAAAGAAGGTCGTTGATTTACGAGCTCATTTCAACAAGTCCCTGAATAAATCCAAATAATTTTGAGAGCTCCGAAGTATTTGTCATTTTTTACGAGCATTAAACGTTTGGTGTTTTGCGGCATCCTGAAACCTCTCGCATGTTTCTGGAAGCGACGGCACCACCGTCATTTCCATGTCGGGTTTCGGCTATTGAATCGTCGCTGCTTGCTTTGCTTCAGAAGATGGTCAAGGCGATTGGGTGGGTAGTAGTTGAGCTTCAGCTACCCATGCCTCACCTCTCCGACAATGTCGCTGTTCGTCGTCACGCGGCACAGCCGCTATGTTGGCGATAGACAGCCTCTTAGGAACCGTGGATTTACTTTGCAATGACGGGTTTCACAGGTTTACCTGCGGTTTCTAGCCGAGATTTCTGGTTTCCATACCCACAAGGATGCAATTCCGAGTGTGTTCATCATGCAGCGGACAGCTGTTTCAGGTTTCCGCTGACATCGGCAGCGCAGTAGTGGACATCTCCCCTGGTGTTCTATGCTCTTGCCATCGTGAAGATAACATTGATGTGTATATGAATCGTGCCTTCATTATTTCTCAGCTCTCGATGACGGTCCTTAACAAAAAATTAGCAAGTAAGCACATGCCCCGCCTGTGTGCCCATGGCGTAGGAAAATATATCTTGCTGTTATGTCCAAGTGCACCTGCTTTGCTGCTTTTGCCTGATCTGGTAGCGCTATCATTTCGTTTACCGTCTCGTCCAGTAGTTCTGATTTCTCATATGCGATGCATCAACCAGTTTTACGGCCGGTGAGTTCAAATAGTGCGATTATGTCGCTGCTTATGCGCACTGCCGA
The DNA here is from genome assembly GCF_050947875.1 of Dermacentor variabilis. Lineage (NCBI taxonomy): Eukaryota > Metazoa > Arthropoda > Arachnida > Ixodida > Ixodidae > Dermacentor > Dermacentor variabilis. The sequence goes on from NW_027460280.1 coordinate 16,278,074, forward strand.
CCCAGGCTCCGCCAGCGTCTGCCGCCTTGGCGTTGGCCGTCAAATTTAGGGCGCTTCACTTTCTGGGAGTTTGAAGAGTCCACATACCACTTATTATCCCTCTGTTTCTTTCACCAACTTTCCGGTAAAGTCGAAGACGAGCTATACTAACAACGCCATCCATTTGTGATTGTTTTTTTATGTAACAAAAAAGCAACATCAAACCAAGCGAAGCACCCCTTTGTTTTGCGGCCCACCATGTGCGTTGTCTGGCAGGCAAGTTTTGTCGGGCTTGCGCTGCTGTGTGCCGGATCTGACCAGAGGTTCAGACGCTAAAAAGAGGAACGGAAATTTGTGAACAAGAAGAAACAAGCAGCTGACCTGCTAGATAGCCAAGGTGGACAACTGCAGTTCAAGTTTGGTGTGTAGATGTAGTAGTCGTTAAACGACGATTTCTAATGTGTCGTCATAGTACATGGCCCGTTGAATTCCTATTGCTTAATTAGGCTCGGTGTGAATCGTGGGAAGGTGGCACGAGAATTTCATCGACCTAATTGCAGTGGTGGTATTACGATGGAGCGCCGAAAGGGCTATTTTGAAGATTCTGTGAATTTGGTCTTCTCAGGGACTGACTCTGACTATTCCACAGTTAACTTTCTGTGAAAATTCCCAAGTGGGTTTTTGACAGAGCTCAAAAACAGCTATTTTGAACATTCTGTGACTGCGATCAGCTATAAGGCTGTCTCTAGCAGTCCGCAATTAACTTTATACAAAAATGCCTGCGTATTTTTGCCATGAACATAATCGTGATATGCGGGAAGCTGAAAATTGTGTACTGGTCTGCTCTGCATTGCTGCATGGAAGAGTGGGATATTTGCGCCAAGAGCTATTATGGCGCTTAGTGCAAATATATGTGTACGTGCACACTGTTAACTTCAGCCGATGGCTTGAAGGAAGGTAATAGCCGTGCGCAGTCGATGTCAGCAAAAAAAAAATAAAAATAAAAAGACAGTGAAACATTCACCTTCTAATCGCACACATGCTTTCAATCAGGGACGGATACTTGTACTGTCATCGCGACAACAACTAGCCCACAAAAGAAAACATAAACTTTTGGCGCAGAATTACTGTTTGTAATTGTTCCGAATTTTTCAGAACCTCTTTCTTCTTTTGTTATCGCAAGAAAGTTAACAGTGCTTTAAAAAATATCAAAAGTCTTCTTCGTGTGTACAGCAGACATATTTTTGAAAGCTCTTTAGCGTTTTTTATGCCACTATAGAGAGATATTCAGTGTGGCAAAGTATTTCATTCTGCAATTTTAAATCTTTTTTAAGGCAGAAGTCATGAAACATTCTGAAGTGTCGGATGCTGAAAAAATTACTAATGTAGAGAACTACAGACAACTTCCTATCTTCGTTGTCGCAGCTCACTCGGAGGAAGTATGTATCATGCTGTTACGTTGAAAATGTGAGTGCGCGCTGTCGTGTTAAAAAAGGAGATATCATGAAATGGCATGCATGCCCTTCGTTCCTTAAGACTTGAGCTCTTCATGAAACTTCAAAGCCCAGTGAAGGTGATGGTTTCCGTCATAAATGATTTTCTCATCGGGCACGAAGACCTGCAATGGTGTCACCTAGTATCTGCGCCTCAGTCACGTGTTAAGTTTGTGACGCAATGGGGCGTCATCCTTTGTGGTGCTTGACGTCTCACTTTCGCCTTATATAACGGAGCGATGCGACGATCCATGGAATAATAACAGAGCGTTGAAGGAACATTAACAGAGTGACACATACAATGAATGTTCCTCTCATATTCAGGCGCTGTTCCGCTGCCTTCTTTTTTTAGTGTAACAGTTTTACACGGCTTTAGTTTCAATATCTACATTTTCTTGATACTCTTTGTAACTACTGTATACTACTGTTTCGTGAGCCCTCTGTGATTTTTCCCTTTGAAATCTTGTTTGTTTTGGGTGTCACTGTGTATAACGTTACCTTGAAAAAAAAGTTTTAATGGGTGTCTCCCCCCCCCCTTCTATAATCCTCGAGCGAATATGGGAATGTGTAATAAATAAATAAAACGTTGTTCCGGTGACTGAATCCTGCGGGTTCTATTTCAAGAAGACACAAATGTGCGTGCGATGGGGCAAACTTAGTCAGGGGGTTATGCAGGCTAATGCCCCTTAATGTCAGACGTCATGCCCCAGTCTTTTTAACACAATTACTTCTGATTGTTTCAATGTGATCAAACTGCTAATATTATGTGGGGACATAGAAGAAAACCCAGGAACTGATGACCTGAATTTACCATTGGAGTTAGCAGTTGTTGCTAAAACTATTGTTGCACATGTTGAGTCGCGTCTTGATGAACTAAGGATAATTCTTGACGACGTCAAAAAAAGTCAAATCGCCCTAGAACAAACTGTGTCTTACTTTAACGCTAGACTTGCCATCGTAGAGGACCGCGTAAACAATTTAGATGAGTGCCAAACTAATGGCCTGCAACAAGTAGTTGTGGGCAGAGTTCGTGAAGAAAGTGCCGAACTTCAGAGCAGGCTAGATGATTTCAAATACCGCGCACGTAGGGAGAACCTAATTTTTTACGGTCTTGCTGACTCGTCAAGTGAATCCAGGGCTCAACCGGACGAAAAAGTTAAAGTTCTTGTATGCAGTAGCTTAGGTATGCAGTTATCATCTGACAGTATATCTCGAGCCCATAGATGAGGAGCATATGTAGCTGCACCTTGCAGTGGTACAAGCATATGAAGCATATGAAGCACCTTGCAGTGGTACAAAAAAGAAGTAAAATGTGACGGGATAAGTGTAGGGAAAGCTAAAGGCAAAATGTATTTAAGGAATATATACAGACAGAAGCTACAGACGGAGCCTGTTTGCTTGCTTGCTTATGAGAGTGGCTCTTACCCACTATGGCGTATTGGCCGAGAATCGGGCGATTGAAGATTATCCGAGTTTGAAAGAAATCACTATTGAGAAATGTTGAATGTCTAAAGTAATCAAGTCAGATAATAAACTACAGCCGACACGGGCGGAACACCCACCACAAGAGCGCTTCTTCGATCATCGTCTTCATCGCCTTGCTGGCGTCTTCTCCTGTGTACGGGAAGGGCTTCTAACATATGAACCCCGCTGGTGGGAGCGCTGTCTCGGCGCTTACGGCAGGACTGTTGTAGTGCTGCAGACAGGGAACGTGCATGACATGACTCGATGGTAGGGAAGATGACGAGCTACCGTACACCGGGGCGATCTTGTCGCTGACTTCAGTTAGGTGGCGGAGAACCTTGTAAGGCCTGCAGCAGCGAGACAGAAGCTTTGAAAAGAGGCCCACGTGATGGCAAGGCGTCCAAAAAGGGACCAAAGGGCCTGGATAGAAGTGAACGATTCTGTGAAGTGAACGACCTCGCAGCAGCATCGCGGGCGTACTCTGTAGGAGCGTAGCTTGTGTACCTGATGGCAGGACAGTCCCAATACGCAACGTTCGATGGCGGCCAAAGTTAAAAAGGGGAAAAGCCGGCAATGTCGTGGCGGGAAGAGGTGTACGCGAATGTCACATTAGGCAACGTGCTGTCCTAATCACGATGATCCGTTGAAAAGTACTTGCCATTGTGGTCAGAGCGCCATTAAGCCGCTCGCTAAGTCCAATTTGTTTGCGGATGCTAAGCAGGGCTGCCTACAATATCATTTTCTGTATGGCTCTCCAACCTTCGTCTTCATCTATAATTTTCAATCTTTACTTTCCTCTTACTTCTTTTCACTTAGTTTTTCCACGCAGGAAGGATTAACCTAATGTAGTCTATCCAACCTTGTGTATATTATATTAGGTTATAGCAGCGTTTCCTTCGGGTCCCCTGTTTGGCTCGAAGGTGGGCGGCTGGCGTAGCAGCACAAATCAAATGAATTTGGTATGGTTAAAACGTTGTTTCCTGCAACTCTTGATCGTCCTCTTTCCCAGTGAGGACGCAACGAAGAAACTTTTCAACTGTTCAGGCAGCGCAGAGAAAAAAAAAACATCCCCACACGTCAACATAATACATAGTCAAAATCCCGGAAAGAGCCTATTTCAGCTTTCACTAGGGCTAACTGTCTCGCCGACACGCTGCGTGCCGGCCACAAGGTGAAGAAAACGAGCAGGTGCGACCTCCATCTTATGGTTCTCGAAATATAATTACACGGTAAACTCTCGAAGCTCGCAGCATTTGGTAATGGGCCAGTCATTGTGACCCCACATCGATCAGTGAACATAAGTAAAGGATTTATCTCTGATGATATTTTCGTGAGCCTGAGGGAGGAAGAGCTCCTGCAGCATTGGAAAGAACAAAATGTGATTCAAATACAAAGGATAAAGATCAAGCGGGACAACAAGGATATTCAAACTTAACGTCAGATTCTCACCTTTGCGTCGAGTCTTCTACCGGACACCCTAGAAACAGGATACAGCAAAATTCAATTCAGACCTTACATCCCAAATCCTCGATTAAGTTTCAAGTGCCAGAGATATGGCCACGGTTCGCAACGCAGCAGAAGCCGACTGCCCGTGCGGAATGTGGTGAACACGAACACGCATGCGTGAACTCTAATGGCACGCTCTAATGCCCCAACTGTGACGTGCACACTCGGCATACTGCGGAACTTGCCCCAGATGGAAAAAAGAGAGACACATAATCCCATTTAAAACGAAGCAAACCATCTCCTTTCAAGAAGCGCGAAAACTTGCTTTTTTTTTCCAAACTGCAGGGTATGCTGATGCGGCGCGCAATGGGCCAACACCGCAGCAGACGCCGGCATCGTCCCAGCCCGCAATACCTCTCGATGTGGCTGTGCCACCAGTGCCCTTGGCGACAGAAGCCAGTGCTGCTTCGCCGTCCGTGCAGAACGGCCCATCGACCTCCGGGTTGCTCGGCCCCTGATTCTCCATCACGGAGGGGAGGCTCCCAAAGCGAACATGTCACTCGCAAGAGCGTGTGTCCAGCGCCCAGAAGAGGCGATGGACATAATTGTCATCAAGGCGGCGCAGTCACTGCCCAATGAGCGGTGGGATTCTCTCGACCACTCCGAAAAAGACAAATATCCCGTCATGGCGCCCGGAAAGGGCTCTGTCAGCTAAGTTTTCTCTCTTAAATACACAGCACAAAACACCTTCAACGTGGATGCACAATTACTACACTGAAATGTAAGGGGTCTGCTCCACAACCTCGATGACGTTAAACAACCCCCGCATAAATACAATACAAAGGTGTTATGTGTTCAAAAGACACATTTTAGAACTACACACAAACTTTCTTTGGCAATACGCCATCTTCCGAAGAGACCGTGACGGTGCTAACGCCTCGTCCTGCGGTGTAGCAACCGTTGCTGACAAGTCTGTAGCTTGTCAATGTGTAATCCGTTTGGACGATTCTTTTAAATAAGTTGGCAGCTGTCTCTCTCTCTCTCTCTCTCTCTCTCTCTCTATATATATATATATATATATATATATATATATATATATATATATATATATACCTGCGTGTGTGTGTGAACGAGAAAAAGGGAACCGAGGGGCCCGATTTTTATTAATAATACTGACAAACAGAGACACGAAGGACAGCATAAGGGAAATTACTTGTACCAATTAATTGAATTACAGAAATGATAAATTAATGGAAAAAAAGTGTATGAAAACGCAACAGGCCGCAGCCGAGATACGAACCCACGTCTTCGCATTACGCGTAAGATGCACTTACGGATTGAGCTGCGGCGGTGTCGTTTCCCATGCACTTTCTGGGGTATTATTGTCTTGCTACTAGAACTAACCCTAAGATGTTAGCCAGTGCCGCCACTCGCAAACCGCCAAGGTTTGTGGGGGGTGACGCTGGCGAACAGTCCTATAGAATGTTTTCTTCGAGTGTTAGTTTATAAGAGGGCGTATGCACAAAACGTGTTTATTGTGGTCAGAATATATATATATATATATATATATATATATATATATATATATATATATATATATATATATATATATATATATATATATATCATGGAAGAGCTCGTGGAGTCTCAGTCTCCCCGCCCAAAATGAAAACTCTTCGCCTATGGTTTGGGACAAGCCTGTCTGCAAACGTGCCGAGTGCGTCCCACAGACAAGCACAACGAAGCCCATTTATACGAAGAGGAGCTCGTGTTAAGCAGCCGCTTCGTTTTGTCCACCAATGCGATGTGTCAGGCGCTTCTACAGCGAAGCTGTTCATGACTAGGGTTCCGTGGATTTTTTGCGTCCGTCAATAAATCTGCGTGTCCAAAAACTCAGCTCCCGACTTTGATGCGAAATCGCTTCATTCTATGCAAAAGCTTATATGTCTCATCACTTGGATAAGCATTTTCAGCAGATTAGTTATAAATAGACACCGTTTTCAACATCAGTAGACTCTCAGGTAGATGAGTGAATTAACTTTATTTTGGGAGCCAAGCTGTTGGTGCCTGAAGATGGGCGGCCACCTTATTCCAGGTAGCCGTGTGCTGATAGCCTGGACCTGTTCACAAGCCGTAGTTGGTCCTCAGGTTTTGGGCTTGTTAACTGTGACTCCCAATGGTTTTCTGTTGTTGCTTGGATAGGCGTTGTCCGTGGGTCCTTTTTGCATTCGCAGACCATGTGGTAAAGGGTGTGAGGTGTACTGCAGAATTGGCAGTCTCTTGTAAGTGCTGAGTGGTACAGCGAGTGTAGTAGAGCGCCGTGGAGGTAATGACCTGTCTGAAGTCGGCGTACTGTGATGGCTTCTTCTATGTTAATTTTGATGTGTGGTGGCGGAAATTCCTTCTTGTTCTTCTTGTAATGTTCTAAAATGTTATAGTATTTTCTTTTATCATTTCGTCTTGGTCTGACAGTAGGCGGTGCCCTTGTGGGGTTGCCTGCGTACATCTTCTAGGGCGGCGGCATGATCCGCTTGGTTTTCCACCAAGGATTCGTGTCCCGGGGTCCATCCGCGTCCAGGTTGAGTGTGGGCTTGTTAATTCCTAGGCTACCTGCGAATCTGTGACGACGATGACCGGCACGTCCCATCGCCAGGTCCGCATGACCATTGCTATGGCGATCAATTCGGCTACCTCAATGCTCCTAGCAACTACTGATGCAGCTGCTACCTCCGGGTTCTGCCTGTTACTTACGCAGCAAACATAAATCCCTGTCTTGTATCTGGCGGCATCCGTGCACCTTATTTCCGCCTTGTTGCTTTCTTTGTTCAGGATTTCTTGTGGCTCTTGCTTGTCTTCTCTATTTGCCGTATTCTCATCATCACCATCATCATCAGCCTGGTTACGCCCAGCTGCAGAGCAAAGGCCTCTCCCATACTTCGCCAACAACTCCGGTCATGTACTAATTGTGGCCATGTCGTCCCTGCAAACTTCTTAATCTCATCCGCCCACCTAACTTTCTACCGCCCCCTGCAACGCTTCCCTTCCCTTGGAATCAAGTCCGTAACCCTTAATGACCATCGGTTATCTTCCTTCCTCATTACATGTCCTGCCCATGCCCATTTCTTTTTCTTGATTTCAACTAAAATGTCATTAACTCGCGTTTGTTCCCTTACCCAATCTGCTCTTTGCTCATCCCTTAACGTTACACCTATCATTCTTCTTTCCATAGCTCGTTGCGTCGTCCTCAATTTAAGTAGAACCCTTTTCGCAAGCCTCCAGGTTTCTGCCCCGTAGGTGAGTACTGGTAAGACACAGCTATTATACACTTTTCTGTTGAGGGATAATGGCAACCTGCAGTTCATGATGTGAGAATGCCTGCCAAACGCACCCCAGCCCATTCTTATTCTTCTGATTATTTCCGTCTCATGATCCGGATCCGCCGTCACTACCTGCCCTAAGTATATGTATTGCCTTACCACTTCCAGTGCCTCGCTACCTATTGTAAATTGCTGTTCTCTTCCGAGACTGTTAAACGTTACTTTAGTTTTCAGCAGATTAATTTTAGTCCAACTCTTCTGCTTTGCCTCTCCAGGTCAGTGAGCATGCACTGCAATTGGTCCCCTGAGTTACTAAGCAAGGCATTATCATCAGTGAATCGCAAGTTAATAAGGTATTCTCCATTAACTTTTATCCCCAATTCTTCCCAATCCAGGTCTCTGAATACCTCCTGTAAACACGCTGTGAATAGCATTGGAGAGATCGTATCTCCCTGCCTGACGCCTATCTTTATCCGGATTTTGTTCCTTTCTTTATGCAGGACTACGGTGGATGTGGAGCCGCTATAGATATCTTTCAGTATTTTTACATACGGCTTGTCTACACCTAATTCCGTATTTGCCTCCATGACTACTGAGGTTTCGACTGAATTGAACGCTGTCTCGTAATCAATGAAAGCTATATATAAGGGTTGGTTATATTCCGCACATTTCTCTATAACCTGATTGATAGTGTGAATATGGTCTATTGTTGAGTAGCCTTTACGCAATGCTGCCTGGTCCTTTGCTTGACAGAAGTCTTATGTGTTCCTGATTCTATTTGCGATTACCTTAGTAAATAGTTTGTAGGCAACTGACAGTAAGCTGATCGGTCTATAATTTTTTAAGTCTTTGGCGTCCCCTTTCTCATGGATTAGGATTATGCTAGCGTTCTTCCAAGATTCCGGTACGCTCAAGGTCATGAGGCATTGCGTATACGGGGTGGCCAGTTTCTCTAGAACAATCTGCGCGCCATCCTTCAACAAACCTGCTGTCACCTGATGCTCCTCAGCTTCCTTCCCCCTTTGCATAGCTCCAAAGGCTTTACTTCTTCCGGCGTTACCTGTGGGATTTCGAATTCTTCTAGACAATTCTCTCTTCCATTATCGTCGTGGGTGCCACTGGTACTGTATAAATCTCTGTAGAACTCCTCAGCTACTTGAACTATCTCATCCATATTAGTAATGATATTGCCGGCTTTGTCTCTTAACGCATACATCTGATTCTTGCCTATTCCTAGTGTCTTCACTGCTTTTAGACTTCCTGCGTTCCTGAGAGCATGCTCAATCCTATCCATATTATACTTCCTTATGTCAGTTGTCTTACGCTTGTTGATTAAGTTCTAAAGTTCCGCCAGTTCTATTCTAGCTCTAGGGTTAGAGGCTTTCATACATCGGCGTTTCTTGATCAGATCTTTCGTCTTTTGCGATAGCTTACCAGTATCCTGTCTAACGGAGTTACCAACCAATTCTATTGCACACTCCTTAATGATGCCCACAAAATTGTCGTTCATTGCTTCAACACTAAGGTCCCCTTCCTGAGTTAAAGCCGGATACCTGTTCTGTAGCTTGATCTGGAATTCCTCTATTTTCCGTCTTACCGCTAACTCTTTGATCGGCTTCTTATGTACCAGTTTATTCCCTTCCCTCCTCAGGTCTAGGCTAATTCGAGTTCTTACCATCCTATGGTCACTGCAGCGCACCTTGCCGAGCTCGTCCACATCTTGTATGATGCCACGGTTAACGCAGAGTATAAAGTCTATTTCATTTCTAGTCTCGCCGTTCGGGCTCCTCGCGTCCACTTTAGGCTATCCCGTTGCGGAAGAAGGTATTCATTATCCGCATATTATTCTGTTCCGCAAACTCGACTAATAACTCTCCCCTGCTATTCCTAGTGCTTATGCCATATTCCCCCACTGCCTTGCCTCCAGCCTGCTTCTTTCCTACCTTGGCATTGAAGTCGCCCATCAGGATAGTGTATTTTGTTTTCACTCTACCCATCGGCGATTCCACGTCTTCGTAGAAGCTTTCGACTTCCTGGTCATCATGACTGGATGTAGGGGCGTGGACCTGTACAACCTTCATTTTGTACCGCTTATTAAGTTCCACAACAAGACCTGCCCCCCTCTCGTTAATGCTGTAGAATTCCTGTATGTTACCAGCTATATTCTTAATAATCAAGAATCCGAGTCCGAGTTGTCGTCTCTCCGCTAAGCCCCGGTAGCACAGGACGTGCCCGCTTTGTAGCACTGTGTATGCTTCTTTTGGCCTCCTAACTTCACTGAGCCCTATTATATCCCATTTACTGCCGTCTAATGCCTCCAATAGCACTGCTAGGCTCGCCTCACTAGATAACGTTCTAGCGTAAAACGTTGACAGGTTCATATTCCAATGGCGGCCTGTCTGGCTTGTCGTATTCTAGGCGCATGCTTCTTGGTATGGGTGCTACTTATCTTTGCTCTCAGGGCCGGGGGCACACGTTGTGGATTGTTGTGTTGTTCTTAGACAGGGTATCCAAGTCTCCAGAGGAGAGCTCTAACGTAGTCGTAAGTTTTAGTCTACAGATTTGGGTCTTCTTGTGAGCCTCCGGCATTTTTCCAAGGTATTATGTACTCCCAGTATTTCTGTTGACGTGGTGACTGGTAGTCCTATTTCCAAATTCTATGTATTTCTTATCATTATGTTCAAGTTGTCTCTTTCAGTATTCTTCATGTCTAAGTACGTTGTACCGTAGGTGGTTCTGCTAATGACCAATACTTGTATGAGTTTTAGGGTTGCTTGTTTCTTTACTCCATGTCTTCTGTTTGTGACCATCTTCACCAGATGTGTAACCTGCATGATCGTTTCTTCAAGACGCTGCTGCAAGCCCCGCTCCATCCTTTTGGAAGACAAATCCAAGGATAGGAAGTGTATTAACCTTCCATTCAGTGTTACTTCACGATCTGTTGTCTCTTGGGAGGGGGGGCGCCCTCTTGTTTTTTTTTTCAGAATCAGGAGCTCGTGATTGTCCACAAACACCCAGGTACCTTTCAGTTCTCTCTGTGGCCTCGTGTAATGCTTCTTGCTGTTTTCCCGTCAATCCCCCAAGCGTCCATATGGTTAAGTCATCTGCATACAGGGCATGCCGAATTCCCACCACTTCACCGAGAATGTTCTTCGGTAGGGCGCTCAATGCCTGGTTGAAGATCAGAGTGGAAATTACCAAGCCTTGAGGCGTGCCTTTGGCCGGGAGCTTGACTTTTTCTTACAGATCTCAGATTTCCAATGTCCACTGTTGCCGTACTGTCGGATAGGAAGTCCTTGATGTAATTGTAAACTCTCTCCCCGTAATTGAAGCGGCTGATGTGTGCAAGTATCGCTTAATGTGAGAGGTTTCCGAAAGCCCCCTTTACGTCTAACGTTAGGATGGCTCTCTTGTTGCTTGTTCTTATCTATTACCTGCTCCTTGATCAGAAGGGGAATTTTTTGTGTTGATAGGTGCGGTTTAAAGCCAAACATCATGTTTTGGAAGTGCCCGTTGTCTTCCAGCTCTGGTGAAAGTCTGGTGAGCTCTGGATCTTCATATAGTTTTCCCGCGCATGAGGCCAGCGGAATCGGCCTCAAGTTCTGAATGGATAATGGGTTTTCAGGCTTAGGAATCATAAGCACAGCGTGTTTGCACATAGCCACCATCTCGCTCGCTTCCCTGAGGAAAGACCCAAGGCAGCGTTCTCCAGATCAATTGCGGCGAACCGGCACTCTTTGTCTTTAAGGCACTCACCCGCAACAAGAACCCCATACACTATGTGGTGCTTGAAAAAAGCCTCCTGTGTACCTTGCTGTTCCAGGAATAAATAGTGAAGAAAGCTAGCCTGACCACCGCGGCTCTCAAGCACATCGCAGTGGAACTTTTGCATTGTTCATATGCTAACCGAATCCATGTTTACACGCATGGTTCCGTCTCGAAAAATTCTACGGGCACCGTTGTTCTACCATCTCAATCAGTCGTCAACAAGATTAAGACTTCACACGTAACGACATCTACAGGTTCGGAACTGGCCGCTCTTCGCGCTGCTGTCGAATACACTGAAAAAGAACCGCCCAACAAATGGGCAATATTTTGTGACTCGAAAGCAGCCCTCCAGAGCTTGCGAAGTTTACGACGTGGCGATTCCGAACAGCTGGTGTCACATATCAACGAAACCTGCCATTGCGCTTCTGAACGAGGACATGATATCGTATTCAGTGTCTGCCGGGACATTGTGGCATCGTTGGTAATCACCTCGCCGATGACGCTGCCCGACGTGCCCAGGCTGGCTCACCGACAATCCTTATACGTTTATCGAGAGTCAACGCTGCAAGAGAGCTTCGCAGTCTCGCTCGTACGATCACGTTAAGCTACTGGCATACACCACATAACTCTAAGTCTCGTTTATACAGCCTCGACCGATCACTAAAACTTAAATTACCAGCGAACCTCCCACGACGTGACGCAACACTGCTGTGTCGGCTGTGGGTAGGAGTAGCATTTACCAACTCCTACAGCTATTGTATTGGAATGGCGGATTCACCAATGTGCGCTAAGTGCAAGTGTGAAGAGACCAGCAGTCACCTTCTGTGCCACTGTTTTCCCTTCGATAATCAACGTGAGACTATCCAGTGTGCCTTGAATAGACTGGATGACAGGCCATTTACGGAAGCGAAGATCTTGGGATCCTGGCCTCACAGTTCATTAGCCCAGAAAGCAGTTCGAGCTCTTTTTCACTACCTGAAGGCAACGGACTTGAGTGCCCGACTATAGACATCCTACACCTAAGTTCTCTCTCACTCTTTCACTCCCCATTCCCCTCCCCACGTGTAGGGTAGCAAACTGGACTCAGTCTGGTTAACCTCCCTGTCTTCTTCCCTTCTCTCTTTCTCTCTCTTGCACATAACCGGCAACTTGCCCGTTTCTCAGCAATTAATGATAAATTCTGGCAAGGTGTCGATTGTTGTGGCTTCTAGGTTACGTAGTGTCTGATTGCTGATTTGATCCTTGCCTGGTGTAGTGTTTCTGGTCAGGTTGCCTATGGCAGCTACCATCTCTGCTCTTATAAAAGCCCGGTCCAGTTATCGAATGGGTTGTCCCTTTTATTCTAGCAACTTAGGGTGGACACGGCCTGAATTGCCGTCTCCCAGGAACTTGCTTGGGACCGCCTTGAGGATATGTTCCTCCGTTCCTTGGAATTTGTGGATGAGTCTCAGGTAGATAATTTGTTTGCTTCCTTGCGGTGGTACGAGCCATTGGTGAAAGGTGGTGTGAGCCATTCATTGTCTTACGTGACGGACAAAGTTCTCTTTGCTAGGCATAGAAGTGCTTACACATTTCATAACAGCGGTGACACGAGAATGTGTGCGCGTACCTATCGTCACGATGACACCCATCAGGACAATAAATGTGTTCGTACCTTTGTTCAAAATTCTGTCACTTCTTTGTCGCGTGCTAAACAGCTTATCTGGTCATCCGCCTCATGGCTCATGATTTTATTAAATTCTTCCCTTGCCGTAATACTATTTCTTTACTTCAATAATAAGCGCACGTTGTCGGTGCTGACTTGCATGTCAAACCAATCTGCCTGGCGCGATGCCGGCACACATTGCAGGGACTTTCCTTCCGATGAATAGACATGATGTTACTGAATAAGTGCCGTAAAAGACGCTTCAAGAAGAGCGTGATTACGAATTTATTACTGGATGTACGTACACTAGTCAACATAGTCACCAAATACACGGGTGAATAAAAGCGCGAGTTAGCGCTGCACTGCCTATGATGATATGATATTAAATTTATTTTTCTGCACTTCATCCATCAGAAATGCATAGAAGAGGGACAAAAAGCTTTGTCAATCGACAAGCTTCACGGGACCCCTGATCCCTGTACTATGTAATTTCGTTGCGTACGTCGATGAACTACCCTTCCCGCTGCAGTTTTCGTAATCTGAAATCGTCTTAGCGGCCTGCTTGGAAACGGGCAAAGCTAGTCTTACCAACTTTTGAGTACTTTTTTTCGACTGTTACAGAAGAAAGGACCTCGCAGGGTTGTCTGCGTCATCAGGCGTTTGGTGTGTTGCGACACCACGTACCCAAGTTTGTCGCAACATACCAAGTACCCGAGGGCTATATAATTTTGTTAATGCAAGAAAGTAAAAATTAGTCTCTGTGCCGGGAATTTGAACTTGTGACATGATGATGACGAAGCCAGTATCCTACCACTTCACCACGCCTCATTTTTTTCTTTACTACCGGTTTGGCAAGTACATACAGATATTGTCAAATAAAAACGAGTGTTAAAACGTCTAGTAGTTAGTAAGACTGACGTGTCATGTTAAAATGGCTTCATCGAAGCGAAACTACCCAACACTGAAAGCCAACTTGGTGGATAACTTAGCAGTTTCAACACTTCGCTTGTATAAATAACACTCTCAACAAAATAATACATTGCTGACCTCGCATGAATATCAGCATTGCGTACAGCCATACGAGTTCGCCACGCGGTTTGCATACACAACAGCATTAACATGTCGGCACACCGTCAGGTTCAGCACATGGAAAAAACCATATTCCGAACGCAGTGATCGGGAGCTCCTTTTTTAGAGTTCTTTGCAGGATGTCCCAAAGAAAGAGGGCATGATGGCAGTCAAGAAAAATATGTTCGACAGTTTCTTCCTTGTTACATATGGAACAGTTGTCTGACCATAGGACAAACAAGTCCTTACTTCTTAGCCATGGCTTAATAGGCAGTGTGCCGGTATGCAGTTTGAAAAAGAATGATTTTGCGTTAGCTAGTACAGGCATATTCTTCACTCGTTTGAAAACATCCGGTTCAGGCCCTAAGTAATACATTGAACAATACACTAGTGTTAGTAGAAACACTTCAACAATATCCTGATATATTTTTTTCGTGACACTGCAATTAAGTAGTCTCTCGAAAATCGAGCGTTTAGAAGACGTATCGCCATGAAAACTTCACGCAGATAGCCCTGTAGTGCCACCGGTTTGATTGCGTGCGACGATACAACAAAATCGTGCAAAGCGCCGCGCAATCTCACTTGGATCACCGTCCGGGAAAACCCATCGCTCTGGTCACGAAAAAAAAACAAATCTTGACACAAGTTGCTTGAAAAACAAATGCGTTAAACGAAGTTCACCGTTGCACAATGAATGAAACAAATTACTTCTGCTCATGCGTTCCCACACCGGACCCCAAATAAATGCTGCAAACCCTCTGTGTATTTTTTTTAATTGAAGATCGGCTCATCCAGAGCGCCTGCAGTACGTAGAACACTTTAGCCACTAAAAAGATATTACCCACTTTGGTCCTAGCAAACATAAAAAAGTTGTGGCCTCCCCATTTGTTAGTTTGCTCTTTCATTCTACCTCTCGCTCGTCCAGCATTCGACTGGCTCACGGTAGTTACTGAGCGGAACCCAAAGGTAAGTGGCGGGTAATACACTCCACTGCATTTTACAAAACATGTCTGGTGCATCTGGCCAATTTGCGTGCCAAAACCCTAAACATTTTGGCCAACTTGTGGCACTGCCGGAAGCACTGCAAAAAGCTTGGGCTTCTCTCATTGCTTCTGCAATGCTCTGTGCCCTGCAGTGGGCGTAACCAGGCTGCTGCTGCTGCTGCTGCTGCTGCTGCTGATGATGATGATGATGATGATGATGAATAAAAGGGCAACAGCTCAAGGCATTGATAGTTTGCGCGGCAGCTCTTGATATAACTAATCCGTCGCTAGTGGGCGAGGACGATTGTACCCGTGGATGCGCGTAGAGTAGGAGCTCATAGCAAATGCTTGCTAGTACTCACTGATAGCCACTTCGGTAGTCTGGAAACCGGAGCTGCTTTCAAAGAAGCTATCCCTTCAAGTAGCCTTATTGTTTTCGAACACGACATATTAACTCTTGAAAGACAACGACGTGAACTTTTGCGATGGGAGCGTCCTTGCTTTCGCCGGACAAAAAGTGCGGAAGCCATACGATGGTTGCCATGCAAAAACGGGTATTTAGTAATTAACTTTATTTAGTGCCCTCAAAAGACAAGCGTAAGAAAATCAGTTGAGAGTGCAAGTAGTTATGCCAACAAGGGAAACATTCTCCACATGGTCGATAACGTGGTTTGGGCACAAAAGCGATACAACGCTCAAGCTCGTTTTGCCGGCCAGGACGCTTTCGTGATCTTTGTGAAATCGCTCGAAGCATGCTAAGGCGCGGAGAAATTTAATGACGGGTAGAAGATACAGGTGGTACAGACACAGTTGATACCAGTTGGGCGTGTTGTCATTGCTGCAAACTTATTATTGCGATAGCATGCAGACGGCGCCAAAGAAGCAGGGAGTCGCGATGTCTGCCTGCTTGGTCTTTCGTGTTCTTCAATATGCAATTCGTCTTTGATACAGTGGGGCCTCATATTTCTTGAGGTACAGGTATATGTCCCTGCCATGATTTACTGTGCGTCTAAATTCCCAGAGGCCGTTGCTCGAGAGAGCTGCACTGAGTTAGTTGAGAGAAGTTTGAGAGTTTTCCCTCGCGTGTTTTTTGGCGGAGCTTCAAGGTGATCAAAGTGGGGTCATTGCTATCGCGACCACAACTTTCGTGCAGCGACGTTGAATCAAAGTAATTCATAGTTCCATGCATTGCGTGAGCCACCCATGTTCATCCCTGTACAGTTGCTGTATTGCGATCGCCTCTCCGGGCTCTTTAAGAAACGTGAACATGGGCGAAAGTCCTCAATTATGCTTATAAAAACGAGTGGTGGAGGAGGAGGCACGCATGAAGGTAAAAGCCGAGCTGAATACACTGAATCGCACAAAAAGCGCTGGTCCGGTGATCGAGTAATTAGGAAGAGTAAAAGCCAGGCTAATTGCTCGTGAAAACAGCGTGTGATATAATAAACTCGGCCCAGTATTTGTGCCAATCAAATGCTCTTTAATACTTTGATTAATAAACAAACCCAAGTGTTCCTACATGTAAGTGTAGTGAGTGAGCAGTCTCTACACATCACGTTAATGTGAGAAAACATTGTAAATGACATGCACATGATGATAATTAATTTTGTAAACGTTTTTGTCATAATGAGCATGGCTGCCTACCGGCATCTTTATTGCGCTTACATTTTGTTCGCACTGAAAAGCCAAGAATCGCGGAGTTTTCTGAACCGAAGACGTAACTTTTTATGATATCTGCCGCCATAGAGCTCAGCGCCGGTGCACGCCTTCTCTGCTGAAAGCGTGCCTATGGGTTTGTGCGCAAGTCGTCGCCGCTCGTCGAGTCGTCCTCGTTGGTGCTCCGCCAATTGTGCAGCTTGATGGGATCCAGGATTGCGCTGTCAATGTAATCCACGCGCACCTTTCGGCAGGAGAAAGAACGAATGTGCTTTAGGTGAGAGCATTAAACGAATTTGTATTCAATACTACCTCCGCTATGGAAATAAAAAGCGCTTATGCATAGTAGGCCTCATATGGCAGTTCCATCGAGAAATTCATTTGCTACCACACGGGCAAATCCCGTAGGCACCGCATGGAATCAAGCCCCACCCAATGGCACGCCCTGGCCCGCGCTGACGCGCCAATGCGTCGCGTCGCGCCGGTTGGAGGAAAAAGACACGCAACTACAGGACACAAGCCAAGACGCGCGCCGACGCTCGCTCCTTGGCTGCGGTGCACTGTTGCTTGACCACTTTTTCCTAAATCGTTGAAGTACGGAAGTACGGCTAAAACAGCTTGCTGCAAACTGAGCTTGAAACAATAAGTTAGTGATCTGCACGCTTTTGCCGATATAAAAGAACACGGGTTGTATTAATGAATGTACGCCTACTGCTACAGTTTTTACCTTTGAAGTAACAACAGTGCACAAGCCAGAGTTCGAATGACATCAGCGTTCGCGCTCGCGTTTTATGCTCGCGCCGTCGTCTGTCTGCGAGATCGCCAAGTCGGCGCAATCGCATTGCATACACTTGCACGACCATGCCGTATCATATCAAGAGCCATATCAGAAGCTGTCGTAAGATTTCCTTTTAGGAGGCTCATTGCAGTCAACTATGCAAGAAATAAGGTATGCGTAGTATCATTGAAAAAAACTTTGTTAGAAATATAGTTTTGATGGTTGACGTGTGCAAGAAACGCGAAAAAAGTCTGTTCTGAGAAGAACTAAAAGAATGCTAGCGCTCACAAAAAAAATATTTAAAACAGCTAAAGCTCCCCAAAGTCGAATTTTTCTCCTCCTGATTCTTGTTCTTGCCTAAACTTTCGCATGAAGCACCTCATTCTTTCTAGGTTGTTTTGAAACATCAATAATGTAGCGAGAGCTCATCACCTTGAGCGGCTAATGAATTGTAGGAAAAGCTTTCACTGTGCAAAGGTCATGTTCCATTGTAGCTGGCTTCAACATGTCAAGCCCCTTTTTCTTGACATCAATGTAATGGCAGAGAGCATCAGATATCGCAAACTATAGAAATGGAGGGTACAAATAGGTGTCTTTGGTTGCGCTTTGCCACCTCATAATATTGAAGCACCTAATCAGGGTAAGACAACGTGTGAAAGAGAACCAAGATCTGCATCTCTTTCCTTCCAATGTAGAGACGTAATCCGGGTTATCTCAGGCACACTACACATTAATTGCCAATTTTACACGGACCATTCGAAGTGCTTCTGTCACCGAGCCCTTCGCGCACGGTGACTTTCGTGTATTGATTCCCGAGAAACTTTTGTCTGCCTCACCTTTTCACTCCAATTCTTGCCATACACTACCTATTAGCACAAATTAGACAAATACAGCGTGTAAGCGCCACAAAGACAGCCAATTTTATATTTATCTAACGCATAAAACGCCAGGATAGCGTAAACAACATGGCTTAAACATAGTGCGTCCTCTTTCTGAGAGTTCGCGTGTATCACAGGTGGAAAAAATTCTGTAAATGCTTTTAAAGCCCTATTAATTCATGGAACATAATAGTAACGTTAAAACATGTAGAAAAGTCACACAATCCCTAGCATGTTTATGATACGCATGAAACCGGCATCTTGAGTTTCCGTGTCACGGACGCTGCGTGGAGTTACAAGTTCCGCTATGACTTTTGAAAGAGGCTGCGCACGAACATAATTTTTTAGCTGCAAACTGTTCTGCTATAACTCGCACTTTGAATTAAGCAAAAAACAAGAAGTCTAGGTTTCGGGGGAAAAAAATTCCGTTTTCAACATGGCGTTATACTTTCAACCAGAATCTTTCTGCTTTCAAGCATTGAAATGCATAACTAAAGCTTGGGAAATAATTTTTGAGCGATGCTGTCCTAAGAAATGTACGGTGGCTGCTCATCGCATAATATAAAAAAAAGTATCAGACAGGTTAGTTTAAGAATTTATACACGTCGAGTCAACACACAAAAGATACCACGCTGTTCGCAGTCTACTATGATGTCTTCATTGAGAAGGACATGCAATTGGTTCTTTGAGGCACGCAATAATTGTTGTTTTGTATTACTTTATTACGCAGCATTTGACAAGTTGGCCAATCATTATTAAACTTCAGAATTAACAGCACGATGCATACTAGTAGACACAGCGTTTTACTGCACTTTTCTATTCACAGTTAAAAAAGGCATTGTCACGCTGGAACAATATTGAACAAAAGGTACTGAACTTAAATAATAAACTACACACTTCAAAACACTATCTTATACCACAGTGTTATATAAAAAAACCATTCGGCATACTTTAAAAAACCAGTGTTGTTTCCTTTTTATGTACCTGCATCCACTTTCGGGCTTCAGCAGAAATGATTTGCCAGCAATAAAATTTTGATGCAATCCAGGGGTCGTATTCTAAGATGATCGCTTTGGGAGATATCACGTTCAGTCCGTGCTGATTGGCTGCTTCAGCAAAACCACTCGAATCATCTCACGTGCCTTGTACCACGTTATCGAATAGCGAAAGTAGTGCAGAAAATGAGCGTCCGAGAACACCATCGCAGGACTCAAATACAAAGGTGCATCATGACGACATCATGTACAAGACACATTTTGAGACTAAACTTGGCAAGTTTATGGAAGGGCATGGAAGAACTGAAAATTAGCAGTAAATGACATGTAAACGCGAGAAGTTTACCAAATTGAAGAAGAAGAAGCATAAACTGAGGAAGCGCAGAGCGCTGTCATGGGACAGCAGTTTTCATGTGCATCCAATTTTTTTGGGTGCTACAAGCAGTTCAAGTAGTCTCCTTAGTTAGATGCAAAACACTGAGGACTTCACCAACAGCTGCAAAGTCGATAGACCAGCTTCAATATGCAGTGCATAAGCGAAACATTATTAACGCATAACGGCAGCTAATGTCAACGTGCACAGAATGTCCCTAGCAGCTCCCACCCTAATTTGCGGTGCTGTGTACAGGTGATGCAGCAGTCGCGAAACTCCCGGCGAGTACTACTAACATCTCCCAGCAGTCTCCTTACACCTTGCGGCAAACAATCTCGCAGAAAGAAATATCATAGCAGTCACATCACATCGACCCTCTGCGTAAATATAGGAAAGAAAATTCCATTGCATAAGTCTTGAAACAAGCATTCACAACTGATGTTCCGTGAAAACAACGAGGCAATCTGCCCAGCCGTCACGTGGGTCTTAACAGCATTGACGCCGATGGACAACTGCTAGCCGATATGCTTGAGTTACCTGATCTCGACAAAATGTCACGTGCTGCGAAGCCGTCCATCCACAAAAGTGGATCTGAGGGCCTTTCCTGTTCAGAAGCCGGGACGTCAATCAGAGACGATGTGGCCACATATTGGTAAGGCGGCAGTGCGAGCTTTTCCTTGTTCGAAGCAAGAGACACCTGCGTCTGCACCGATACCTGCGTCTCTTTCGTGTTTAATAGGGAAATTTGGTTTGTATGGGGGGCAGGTCTCTGATAATAATGACCTCAGCGGTGTTGTTCTCACTGGCTTCCATCAGTGACAAATCGCTCAGCAGGGGGTGAACATCTGTGCATTCGGCCAACTAGTGCAATGAACTCCGAGTAGATGGCTTCGACGGATCACGACATATCTCCTTGCGTAACCTGTCGACTGCACCATAATAAGCGAGACAAGCCAAGAGGCCGGTTCGCCGAACGCCTGCTTTAGTTCTAACTCACTGTCCTCTATTCCTTTCTCATTTCTTCGTGCACTTAATCCTTTACACAACGTATTTATTTCAAGCGCACCTGCTCCGTATCAGCATAATGTAGCGGTAGAAGTGTTAACTCGGTAATAATTGACATTGTGTGAAGATGCATTACGAACTCGTTTTCTGGTTAACCGTTTACGTGGCTACAGTTTATAGTATGGCAGCGAGAAAAAGTTTAATGAAAGATGGAGAGGTCTGGACCAGTTCAAGCATACTGACTGCACTTTCGAAGAACTGATGACACATTTTGCTCTTCCCCACACATCTCACACTTACACTATCCACTCTTCAAATAAAGGAAAAACCAGATGAAACGCGAATTAAAGTTTCATTAAATAAGAACGTGCTGCTGCTTACGCAGGCAATGAAGCAATTCTAGTATAGACTGTTTCATCGGGCGAGGAGGAAATGGCA
The DNA here is from genome assembly GCF_050947875.1 of Dermacentor variabilis. NCBI lineage: Eukaryota > Metazoa > Arthropoda > Arachnida > Ixodida > Ixodidae > Dermacentor > Dermacentor variabilis. Next base: position 16,299,360 of record NW_027460280.1, read on the forward strand.
CGCGGCGAGCCTTTCCTCCTCTCTGGCTTGTGCGATCCAGCGCAGCGGTGCTTGAAACTATTGCTGTCGCGTGCTGCGGAACGATTTGGAGACGTTTTAGATCGTACTTTGTAAAATTTACCCAATGTCCATTCATATAAGGTCGTCAGGACAGCCTTTCCGTGCATCGGTAACTACAGTACGCGGAAATATCTCATGGGGGCGCTAACATGTGACGCGCATTCTCAGCCGCGGTGTGTGTATGGGTTGGGAACTATTTTGCGTACATCGGTTTTAATTGAACGAAGAGAACTGGTGTGTCAGCATTACCAGCATGAAATGGTAAATCGGCTCACCATCTGACCGCTTGGCGTAGGGACTAAAACATAAGAGCGCATGCTCGTGTACGGCCAACCTGAGGCAACCACGAAACACCTGAGCGGCAGTCGCTATCAAATATTTGTGATACAACGGCATCGTTCTCACGCATTTCAAGTATAGTACGCTTCACATCATTGTACGTCTACATTAGACTCCTGCATGGCGCTAATCACTACTTAACACTATAACTACTTAACACTACTTAACACTTAACTACTTAACACTAAATAACTACTTAACAAAGTTTCAATTGCTAAAGAACAATCAATTTGGTTTCCGCCCAGGAAGTTTTACAAATCTAGCTGTTCTATCTCTGACTACATAAAAAAAATGTATTGACTCGGGAAACTTAGTCGGATCTGTATTTTTAGACTTCAGTAAAGCTTATGACACGGTTAACCATCAAGCCCTGTTTAATAAACTTGACTCTTATGGTATAACCGGTCCTGCGCTAACATTCTTAAAAAATTATTTACTTGAACGGCCATACACAGTACATGCAGCAAATACTTTCTCAGCAACAAAATGTATTAACCAAGGTGTACCACAGGGATCAGTTCTGGGCCCTTTGCATTTCCTTTTATATATTAATGATCTTCCGGATTCTCTTAACTCCACCAACTGCGTTCATTGCATTTTATATGCAGATGACACAACCATATCTTCATCTGACAAATCTGTTACTACTCTTACTTCTATGTTAAATATTGCATTAAGTAACATTATAAAATGGTGTAGCAACAATTACTTAGTTCTTAATCCTTTAAAAACTAAATTTATGGTATTCAAAAGTGCTCAAAGGGCCTTAACTTCTATTCCTGAAATAAAGCTTGGAATTCATTCAATTCCCGTTAGGACCGATGTTACTTTTCTTGGCATACATCTTGACCCTAACCTTACATTTCGCTCTCACTTCCAACATCTCAAGCACAAGACTGCGTTTGGTATACGTGCATTAATTAAAGCTCGCCCCTTTTTTTTTTTCGTGAAGCTCTGCTAGCGTTGTATTATGCGTTTATTCATAGTCACATTAATTACGGCATTGTTTCATGGGGTAACACGTACGCTTGTCACTTATCATCAATTCAACATGTCCAAAATCAGTCAATACGCATTATCACTTCTAGCTCCATGCAATCCAATGCCTCTTTGTTACTTCGCGCGTATAATATCTCGTCTATTAATAATTTGTTCCAGTTGAACATACTCGTCTTACTCCACAAGTTGCTTCCTAATAACCTTATGTATCCGTTCATTGCAACTGACCTTTTGCAGAATAAAAATATAACCAGATTTGCGGCTAACAACAATTTCTTGTTACCCATGGTTCATACCAATTACGGCAAAAAAACATCTTCCTTCGCTGCAATTTCTCTTTGGAATGAATTATCATCAACCATAAAATCCTGTACTTCTCTTGCAATTTTTAAAAATCACCTTAAGCATCATTTCCTGCGATAACTTAACTACGATCTGGCGGTGTACCTTTGACATTTATCTCACATGTCATTTGTTGTATTTCATCCATGCTTTTTTCCGACTTTCTGTTATAACGTGCTTTTTCGTGTTTGATTGTAAATGACATGTCTAATGATGTATTTGAGCTGTAGATGTTTATAATACGCTAATTTGCTGACTATTGATATCACCATCAATGTTGTTATTATTAACCGAGGGTCCCACTACAGTTCTTTCACTTTGGGACCCTCGTCTGTATATTTGTTGTAAGGTCGCTCTGATTGTTCGTGTTCTTAAGTGTCACGAATCGGCCACGTGCTTTGTGTATGGAGAGGGGGTTCACTTCCCCCTATGTCAGCCGGGCGACAGTTGCTGTGTTATGTGGGGTCAGAGGCACCGCGCGGTGTTGGGTGACGCGTCGCGGCAGGTGCCAGGAGGGCGAGTGCCGATTCCGGTAAGTCGGCATTGTGCGCACGGTGTTGGCAGTCCGCCGACGGTCACACGAGTCCACACAGACCAGCCTTGAAAGGGACCGCTGTACAAGGTATTGTGGGTCTGGCTCCCGAGTGCCTGACTAATTGGAGGCGCCGCCGAGGTTAAGAAGGGCTCAGCAACTCTGACCCCGTTCCGTATGCAGTGAGCATGGACCTAATCTTCTACGCGTCCGGAACGCAATCGCCAGCCTTGTTGTTGGGTGCGACTGCCTGTGTGGTGTCGAAGGCCAGCTTACAGTGCACGCTGTCGGAATGCGGTGCACACGTAAAGAGTGCATTCGGACGACGGCGTCTTGGAAACACGCACTCGGAGAACTTTGTCTTGTAGACAATAAGTTTGAAGGACAAGGAGGGCCATCAGTCTCCCACGCGGACAAACTTTGAGTACGGCCGCACTACGTGGTATCGATGCCCCTGCTTCCGAGACAGTTGCGGCCCAGAGACGCCCTTGGGATTTGAGGCGGCCTAGCGATAACTTCTTCGGGCCTGGCGTGTTTTGCTGAGCCCGTCACTGACTACGAAGAAATGAGAGGGCATCGGAGTTTTAGGGAAGAAGGAAAAGAGCTTTGTTTTCCAATATGTTTATTTTTAAGAGTAAGCCCATCCCTGTGGGTTGTGGCTTAACAAACGGTTGACTCTGATTGACAACTGAACCTGTGGGACGGGCCAACGGCCCTACCGCCTTCTTTTTCTTTGTGTAATTGAGCTATAAAAATCGGGACGACATGCTGTCCCTCGGACTTGGCTGAAATCAGGATTACTGATAGATCAGTGAGGCTCCGTGCTATGTACGTTAAAACGAGTCTGGGCTCTAACAGTCATTGAGACAGTCGAAGAGTGAGACTTTGTTTCTCAATTGTTCAAATTTGTAATGTATTTGTTTTACCTGCCATGTATATAGAAAAGTTTGCGTATAAATATTTCTTGTACATCTGATCTCATCGCTTCCTGCCTGCGTTTGATCAACAACTGCCGATCATCGTCCAAGAAGCTTCAAGTTCCAACGGTGAAGCGAGGACAGAGAACGAACGAAACTTTACTTTTGTCATGTAAATACTTCTTTTTTTTTTTAGAACGAATAAATCTGAATCTGAATCTGATGGCGCTGCTCAACACAGCAATAATTGCGGTTGGTGAACCAGCATGATACATATATAGCTATGTGCTTCGGCCTTTCCTTTTTGCCCTGTAAAGATATAATACATCAGAGGGATCGCATAAAAAGAATGCGATTTTTGAGGACAAAATTTCCGTAATATGTGTGACTGCGTTGTAAAGAACGGAACGGACACAACCGAAAAATTAAAACCATTATAATCCTCTTTCTCGAAAAAGGAGAAAACGGGCTAACGCCGCACTAAGACCTCGCATAGTCATGCCGCACAATGTTTTTAGATCTATAAACGTTGATGCCGTCTGCTTGGACCATGTGCTATATAGAAGATATCTGTAGGATATATATAACTGTAATACCACGCCTACCACTACTTAGGATGCTCGCGCAGTTCGTAAACGGTTGCTTTGCTGGACAAGCTTAATTCACATTGTAAGGTGTGCTGTCAATACTAACCAAAGCTATCTTTTTCATGGGCGGAAACCTCATCCACCGAACCAAGTAGTCATGCAATGTAATCTGCAGCTAACAGTTTGAACTCCTGTCAATGTATAACAGCACGGCTGCTATAGTACCAGAACGGTGCCTACGCTGTTACGATCGTCGGGTGTGTTTCATTGCTCCTAAACTGCAGCTTAAAACGAGAGGATAATACTGTAACAAGATCACATTAGTGAATGGAACTTTGAGAATTACACAGTTGATCTCCGAGGTTGATTGTAGGCTGAAACATGCGCGCACACATCGCGCTGCGTGCTCCGTCCGCCTCAATGCCAGCAGAAACTCCGGCCATGCCGACTCAAACCACTTTAGGACGTCTCACAGAGCCTTTATCACGTGCAAGACGCACGTCATACTAAATAGACCGCACGAGCGCGAAAACAAACGCCAGCAACTACCGTCGAGCGTATACCTGCCATGCAAAACGGTGCGCTCGCCCAAGCCGGCATGCCGACTGCCCATAGATGGCGCCACTGCTTAGCAATATGGTGGCGCCCATGAAAAAACGCTTTGTACGCGGCTTCATGCATAGGGGTTTTGTGACGCAGGTCCTCTGTTAGCCATTGCACACGGAGCCCATATTTCAAACAAATTTTTTGTCAGTGTTCAAGTACAAGGACACACAGACTCAACATGACACAGCGCTGCTTCAGGTTTCCTTCCGTTTGTCAGTGTTCTTGAGTACTGCACGAGCTATTTATGACCAACTAGCCCATACGATGCCTGCACTTGAAAGAAGTGAGTGAAGGAGTACTGAAAACTTGCATGTGCTACACATGCAAGTACATGCACACATGCAACTGTGCTACACATGCATATCGAATCGAAGAGCGCACTGTCACCTGCAACGGACGGAATGGCGAAAATGTAAAAGGTAGATGACTATTATTATTGTGGAAAAAATATACAACCCAAAGGGTGCAACTGTTTTCATAGTCTTCTCTTGTATTTTTTTTCCTGCACTGCTCTGAAGGGCTGTATAATGTCAGGACTATTATGGAAACATTTTCTCTTTTACCCCTTGAATTCGCGTTATTGCATTTTTCGTTGTATGTCAACATAAGGACACACTGCTTGAAAGTTATTTCCTAGTAACTCAATATAATCACTAACCTCCCAATCTTCATACATACCCGAAGATCCGATAATAAAAGGTGAGCGCCGGTCATGTAAGGCGTTTTCTGTAACGTTTTCTATGCATATCATTGGTTTTCTCGGAAGCGTTGCACAACAGTCAAGCAAAGGTACATGCGCAATGCTGCTCAAAATATATTCTCAACCATGAAGATATCTATTCTCTTATGGGGAATATTTCTGTATGAAAATATAGCTGCCGCTTTTGTTGCGATAGGAATTATATCTACACTCGAGGCGAATTTCTGCCGTCGGCGTTGCCGTGACATTGCGTAAAAGTGATGTTCCGGCGATGGCGTCGTCGTCGGGTGCCGTATTTGTATGTTCGAGTGAGAGCGTGCGAGGTTAAGCGGACGATGGCGGCTCAATCTAACGCCCGCAAGGGAGGAACGCGGGGAGGAAGCGGGCCGTCTTTCGTCACACGCAAGCCACCGGGGCGAGGAGAAAGAGACGCGTTCTACTAGGGCGGCTGCTGCGTATGGCGCAGTCGCGCTGGCGTTATCTTGAGAGCGACCTACGATGGGGAAACTGAGCCGAGTGCCGATAGCGTCGTGCACGCTGTGTTTTCGCCGCTTAGTTCGCACTGGGCAGAACGAAGGCGAATTCACTCGCTGCTGCTGCCGCGCTTCATCGCTACAGCGTTTTGACAGTGAGTTTCCGCGATCATCGACTGAGATGTGTTCATTTCTGCTCGTGCGCGCGTGACACCATGCTTGTTAATTTAAATATAAGCAAATGTTTACAAGTTTATACACCCGATAAAACTACTATCCTTACTTCGTATAGCTGCCTACTAATTTGCTATCGCAATCGGTGCTTCGCCTTTAGGGCGAAAATGGAAATTAGCTACAGCGATGTGGTGATATACAGTCAAAAGGAAAAAAGAATTCACGGTGCTCAGGCTCGACTAGCTTAATATAGTGCGTCAACAGGCAACGCGATAAGGAAAACTAGAGAAGAGAACTAAAGCGAACGTACCAAGGAATAGGCTACACAAACATAAATCACAAAGATGCGAATAACTTTTTCAACAGTTTATTTTTGCAAAGTAACAGAAAAGTAATCTCCTAATAAATCATTAAAAATTTCAGGTATACGCACACATCTTCTCCCCTCACCATATTTTATGGGAGAACAAGGCCCAGGGAAACGGTGTTTCCCCCTCGACAGCCGTGCATCAAGATGGACCCTAACTTGCGTCTTCGCCTGCCACCTGGGCTCTCCCGTCGTGAAACAACTTTACTGTGCCGCGTGTGGTCGAGCGTCGCATAGACAAATTCCTATTAATTCCTGGTAGGAATGGCCAACAGTGCGGCGTGCAATTTGTGCGGGTGCGATGAAACTCTAGAGCACCTTCTGTGTCACTGCCCATCCTCTGACACTCAAAGACGTACTTTACAAGCGAAACTCAACCTGCTAGACAATAGAGCGCTCTCAGAAGACATGATCCTTGGACCATGGCTTATGCGTTCTTGCATGCAAAAGGTCAAACAGGCCTTCTGCCTTTCTTGAAGGGCACTGTATTTTAGGAACGCTTCTTACAGCGGAGATTCCTCTGCGACTGTGAATGACTGACTAGAACTTTTCTCTCCTTATCAGTTATTTCGCTTTGCCCAAGTGTAGGGTAGCCAATCGGGCAAGTCCTTGGTTAACCTCCCTACCTTTCCCTCTTCATTTCTCTCTCTCTCCCTCTCTCCGCATATTTTTTTGTGAACTGTCGATTCGGTGTTTCCAGCGTTCTGTACTGAAGGCGAAAACCGTATCGCGGTATCCGAGCAGAATGTACTTCAGTGCATGTACTATCTGCGTCAAATGAAACGTGAACAGCGGAGCTCGTGGCCCAAGCGTAAGTGAAGGTATAGTGCACTTCGTCCAGTCATCACCATTGACAGGCGCAAACATCTGCTTTGGCTGTACTATGTGATCCCCCTATAGCGATTTATTTTCGCTTATGTTCTGGTTCTTATATTTGGAAGGGAGAAAAAAATACAGAGGCTAAAATATTGCAGTTTACGGCGAGGATTTATTCTCCTTCCCAAGCTATTTTGCAAACATGTCATACCAACAAATATATTATTCTAAATGAAACTTAAGGGGAAGCTTCATCTCCGGAGCTCTGACATGAGAAATCGGCAATCCTTACTTCTGATCAGTCACTGCACGGAAATTGATGAGTTATGTTGAACTTAAAGGGAACAGTTAAATTGTTGTGATTTCAGAAAGCCTATTTTTTATTAAGGCTGGGTCCTTTTTTCCCCTCAAATTCTTAAAAATTTCGAAATTTCATGAAAGAAGACTTGAAGTATACAATTCTGTACCTCCGCAAATCAAAACGATATCGCAGTTCTGTAAGCTGCACCTAATATTTCATCCAAAGAAGACAAAAATAATGTAGCACATGCCATCCTGAAATATACCTTTAACTTCTGATTATTACATTTGCAAAATCTTTTCAAAGATTGTTACAAATTTATTTATTTATTGGTACCTCAAATACCCCATTTGTGGTTTTACATGACGGGCTAAATTCACATAAGTCGTAAATTCATACATGAAATTTGTCCTATTTAGTTGCTACAACGGATGCAGTTTATAGAAATGCGATATTTGTTTTTGATGCTGAGTTACGGATTTGTAAACTTCTTACTTCTATTTTTTTCAGATTTACTTATTCCCGACAATTCTTGTAAAAAATGCCATGGCCTAAATTAAAATTCTGTTTGCTGCAATCACTGTGATTAAGCTTTCTTTCCGCAACAATACTCATTCAACCTGGTTGACAGATTTTCTCATAAAAGCATTCTTGCGTTTTACATGTATTTGAGCAGCCGGCATCGGAGATAGGCCCGAGCTAAAGCTTGCTCTTAATGCATCACGCCGGTTCTACAGGAAACCCACGACACATAACGCTGACTATACGCAAGCCCACGACCGCAGTGGTGCATAAAAAGTAAGAAAAGCAATCAAAAAAAAAAAAACGGAAGCTTCGCGGGAGGAGGTATCTGTGATGTAGAGGTTTCACTGCACACCACCGATGTGTATTCAAGTTGGGGAAAACGTTTAGCCTAAAATGGGGTTGGAGTGGGAGAAACTAGAAAGCGCCGGCCACCCATAGCACTGCGTGGTCTACGTTGACCACTAATAATGGACAAATAAGACCTTAATACGCGCGACTCACACAGCTAAAGTCTAGAACGAGTTAGCGATCGGCGTCAAGGATATAAGGACGAGCAAAAAGAAAATCAAAGCACAAGTTACATAAATCCAGAATGTGAACAAGGTGAAAGCAGGAGCCTGAAAACATCGTCTGCTCATTTTGCTCATCGTCTTGAATTTCCATCTCCCGCATTCCCTGTGTTTTCCCTGGATAAATCCAGAAGAGGCTCAATGCCTTGAATCAAAAACTGAATATATTGAGCTCCTAGGGCATGCTGTTGTTAACATAGAGGACTGAGCGAGGTCGATTGACGCCCATCTTGACCGCCTAAAGGCCCGTCCTGACAAGAAAAATGACCGTTCGCGGCGCGGTAACATAATTCTTCGAGGCACTCCAGGTTATCGAGAATCGTGGGAACAATCCGAATCCTGGAAAATGTACACATGATAGCGGGTGAGCTTGACGCCCTGCCAGACAGCGTGATCGAGTGCGCTCATCGCTTACGATCGCATTCGCAAAGTAAATGCCTCCCTATCATTGTCAAATTGTAGGACTTGAAAAGTGAAAGTGCTTTCTGTAAGAGCAATACTTAAAGAGAAAAATATACGCGTTAGCCAATACATTTGTGTGGCCTCACGTGAAGCGAGGCGAACACTATTCCACTTTGCTAATCCCCAACCTGGCGCACACACCCGCCATGTGCGCAAGAAAAAGTTAATCATGAATGAAAAGCAATATGTCTTCGATCCGATAAGCCGCTGTGTCAAAGAAGACCAGTCGTCACGATTTCCCAGAGCTGCAGACAACAGAGAGTATCCGCCTGGGCGCGCACCTATTACGATGCAGTCGACGTTTAGAAAAAACAAATTCACCAACTCGTGAAATTTTTCTGTTCACCGCTGTGATCCCCATACACGCCAATGTGGCGGTGTACTGTTGCCGATAAATAAAAGGCTACCTTAAGATTGCATTAAAATTATATCCAGTTTGGAGATTGTATGGGCAGTCGAAAATGTCGCTTGCCTCGAGCGACCTAAACCGATAAAGAAGTCAAGGCATTTGGAAATTATGACAAGGCTGACGTTCTTTCAAATAACAATGAACGCGCAGTATTTAGCGATGAATACTTACGTGAACTTGACCATCGTAATGTTATTGAATTAAAAGATAAGCACACTCCTGTTTACATGATCACCTCTAACCTAACAAATACCATGATAAAATTGCCCAGCTAAAACAGTCGTCTAATAAAATGAAGCGTCTGTTTAAATCAGCTAAACTAAGCCATACCAATGCTCGTTGGGCAGCCCACAAACAGAGAGCTGATGAATACGTGCAGGCCCTAAAAGTTGCCAAAAATAGCTTCCCAGGCAGCACCTTACCCTCCATGCTTAAAACTTACTCTAAACATTTTGGCGGATGGTTAATTTTGAACTCGATATTACAATATCACTCAACAAACTTAGTGGTGACGCTATGCCTTCCGACCTGTGTGCCAGAATACTAAGTTTTCTGAAAATATTCCTTTTTACCCTGCCATACCACTTCCCCCCTACCTGCGACCATATAAGCAATATGAAATGTTTCCTCTTATAACGTCGCAAGAACCACTAGATCGCTAAAAGCATCTTCTGCGCTGGGCAGTGATCATATTACATGAAATTTTTTCAAAGCACAGTACGGGACCATGTCAATCATCTTAACCAAAATTTTTCAGCAGTCACTGAACGACGGTGTACTTTCATCCGAGCGGGAAATCGGGAAGGTAATTCGAATGCCTAAATTACGCAATAACCATTCCCCTCTAAATTAAACACCAATTTTGCTCAGTAGTATATCCTGTAAGATACCACAGCATATCTTCGCTTCTCAGGTAGCGAATTTTTTTATTTTTTTTTTTGGAGTCACCTTCATTTTTCGCACCATCGCAACATGGACATCGCAAATCGCACTCTTGTGAAACTGAATTGACACTGTTTTACACAAACCAAAAACAACTTTGGACAATAGGTCCTTGGCTGACTTCCTTTTCCTTAACTTTTCTAAAACTTTAGACAAAGTGTTACAACCTGCTCATTTATTACTTACAACTACTGAAGCTTGATGCCCGCATTTTAACCTCGATTGAACGTTTCCTTGCTAACTGCCCTCGGTTTGTTTCCGCTAGCGGTACTAATTCAGGAGGATACGCAGTGACTTCTGATCTACACCAGGGCTCAGTCCTCTGTCCGCTCGTTTCCCTCATTTATATTAACGATTTACTACTTTGTGTTTCCTCATCTGTTCATTTGTTCGGCGATGATTGTGTAATTTTACGACAAATAACAGGGCCTAACGACGGCGCTCCTCTTCAATCTTACATTAACGCCGTCTTTTAATGATGTAAAACATGGTCAACGGAATTAAACATTCAGAAATGCGAATTTATGCTTGTGTCTAGGAAGATTACTAACTTTCCCATTGATCACCTAAATATTGCACAACTAGACAGCCTGCCTTCAACAGTTAAGTAACTCAAAGTTCACATTAGTAGCAATCTAGCATGGGACACATAACTTTCATGTTGTCTGTACCGCTGATCGTATGGTCGGATTCCTTCGTCGTAACCTGGCAAAATCACCTTCGTCTCTCAAACTGATGCTATATACGCCCTCAGACTTAGTCTTGGGATCGTCCATTTGGGATCGATATCAATAATTTGGTACATTCGCTGGAAATAGTGCAAATAACTCACTGCCTCTTATACAATCTAATTACAATCGAATCCCGAGCATCACGTTATTGAAAGCTGACCTTAATATACCTACTATTAGCTATTATTGCAAAAACATTGCCCTGATTCTTTGCATATAAGTTTTTTCAGTTTTCTTTTCTGTTTTTCTTACCGTTCCCTACTGTAATGTCTGCTGGCTCTGAGGGTATCCGACATGGCTGACTTCAGAAGCCCCACTCAAAGGAAAAAAATACAGAGAATATCAGACCAGAATACTTTCTGTTTTGCGAGAAAAAGCCATAATTTTGCACCTACAGGCGTTGAGGCTGAGACCATCATTTTTGCACCATGCCGCAAACGACAACTAAGGGCCCTCTAATGTAAAACTATTCCGATTTGCTTTTATTAGAATCTCCTGGCGTCAAATTCTCGCAGCCGCCGACGCAAGCATCGGGCGGTGATCCGCAGCGTTGTTTGAACCGATCATTCAAACGCTTTCCTCGTTTATAGCAGGTTTGCTTTTGTTTGCTTTCCAAACAAATAGCATTGCCTATCTTGACAGATCTAATTGGTATAGAGAAGGCGAGAAGAACGCAGCTGTGGAGAGCATTTCGGTGTGGCCGAGCTAGCGCAGTTAAAGTAAATAACCGGATGTGGAGGGTGGTGCCGGCGTCGGCGATTGCCCGCTTTCTCTTGCTTAGATTACGGTGGCTGGTCGAAAATCGCAGCGGTGTGCAACGGAAGAATAAAAATGCCATTAAAATGCATCCTGAGCAAGGAGGAGTAGGTAGAGCGATGTCATAAACGTGCCGGGATGGCTCGACAACGTTATACTGCCACGCGAAAATGCTAATTGCACGCAAATAAATTCATGCTCACCGGCAGGTCCAAGTTCCATTGTCGGAGTAAACGGTTGGCAGATGTTTTATATTGTTTGTGGAAAGGGGGCAGCCTCCGGCTAATAAAAAAAAAGTCCCTTCTGTTTGGCAAACTACTGGCTCTTAATTGCGTACACATCACTTTCACTTGGTGAGGTTTCGCAATTTTGAGACGTCACATGACGGACAGGAGAAGTGTGCACAGCCCGAAATCTTTGGCCAATAGCGTAGGGATAATGACAAAAAAAAGTGCTTAATCGGAAGTAAATATTTTTTTGTTCGGTCTAATTATGCACAAACACTATGTATACGTCATATCAGATGGGGGTGTGGCTGTTCGCGTTTTTCTTGTCGCGTCACAGACAGCTGGAGTGGGAGTGGCCCGAAAACTTTCTGCCCTATCGTGCAGGATTTATTGCAGAAATGCAATAGAAACTATTTGAAATAGCTTTGCGTTATAGGCACCATATGTCAGACTGAAGAATTTGACGGTCATCAATAGTGTGAGTACTTTTGGAAATTTTGATGTCATCGTCAGACTGAAGAACAGACGACTTCCGAATAACGCAAAGAAACATTGAGAAATACCAAGAACAGGAGTAGTGTTAAGACGGAGCTTTCAGGGACAGCGCTAGTGGCCTTGTGCACAGAAGATGGCTGTTAATTGACGCTAACAAAACAAGGCCTCTCTTATAAGACAGCTGCGAAGGAGAGCAGCAACTGAAGCATCGGCACCATGACGAGCAAGCTTTACGAGGAGCATTGGACGCCCGAGCACATCACTTTCGCCGGGGTACGCGGCCATCCACTTGCCCCCTCTGGTATGCTAGCGTGGAGACCTGTGTTGTCAAGGTCGCAAGATTGGTGACTGTTCAGCGATAACTGAGAAATGTTGGTTTGAAGTAAACAAGCTCTTTATACTAGAAGACACTATGGTTTGACGGGCGAGCTCAAAAATCATGGATGTGGCAGTTAGGAGCGAAATCGGCCTGTAGTTCTATACATCTGTCTTGTAAACAGACTTAAATAAGGGAAAACACAAGCGGTTTTCCAAATGCGTGGAAATGTGGAAAAATTGAGAGTTGTTAAAAATAGATGTAAACACCAACGAAAATATGTTGCGGTAATAATAATAATAATAATAATAATAATAATAATAATAATAATAATAATAATAATAATAATAATAATAATAATAATAATAATAATAACGTTGATTTCCACCAAAAATGCAAGAACAACACAAATAGGCCGGTCAAAGCCTCAGCTGGCTTGTAGGAGCGTGCCTATGAATATGGTACACATGGCGAAAAAAAATGCATCGATTGAGGAGGCACGTAGAATAAAGAAATAAAGTGAATGATAAAACAATGGAGATGAACACGATAACATTTGGTTATTCTACTTAAAACAAAGGCAATTGAAGAAGTAAATATGATGCAAAAATTTTCTGGAGGTTAATTTCACCATAGCTCCTTTATTAATTCTTTCAGCGTGCTTTTCAATGTGGCGTTAATGATTTCATCTGGTAACTTGTTAAGGATGTCCGGCACATATGCACAGCGTCTGGCCGCTCCATACCTTGTGGCTGAACGAGGAACTACATAACGGACGTGTTTCCTAAGTTGTCTTGTGGTGGCACTTTTTTGTTTGAATACGGCATTCCAAAAAAATGTTTTACAACTGTTTCTATAAAAAATTATTGAAAATTCAGTAGACCAAGTTCACGGAAGATATTTGCAGCTCTTACTACTGGGAGTTGTAGGCAACATTTTCAAGAATATTTTTTATAACCCTGTCTCCCCTGCATCTCCAAGGACCCGAACACGAGCCGAAGACTGTAATGCCGTATCTCAACACGCTGTAACCCAGTGCATGCACCATAATTTTTTTTGCAGACAACGGTGAAAACCTTTTGATGTTAAACCACAGCCAAGCGACTGACCTCAGTTTATAACAAACTATTGATAAGTGATGTTGCCACGATAAGTTACTATCGAAAGGTATTCCGAGATATTTCACACAATCCACGTATGGAATAGGCGCACATTTACATGAAATACAGTACGAATCATATAAGTAGAGAGGCATGTTAATTAGAGTAGTTTTGAGTAGAGAGCGAAAACAAACAAGTTGTGTTTTTGGGTATTAACAACAATTCCATTATTTGTGAACCAAAGCATTGCATTGCACACGTCTTTTTGCAACATTTCAGTGGACATTTTGTAAGAAAGATGTTTTGCCAGTAACACCGTGTCGTCAGCATACTTGAACACGTAACATTTGGAAATTGCCAAATGCAAGTCAATGAGGAAGATGTTAAACAACACTGGCGATAAAATGGACCCCTGAGGAACTCCAGCTTTCAGCGACAGCGTGGAACTAAGAACTCCCTTATCGACGGACCACTTGAAATCTGTTCCTCAAGTAATTTTCGACAATGTTGTAAAAAGACCCAGGATATCCCCAAAAATACAGTCTACTTAAGAAGATTTGATGATTCAGGTTGTCAAACGCATTCGATATATATAACGGCGCACACGTCAAAAGAATCTGATCGAATGCCGAGAACAGTTCATCTGAAAATTCCTCAAACAGTGCCACAGTACCATACGCTGAAACAAAGCCAAACTGTCGATCAGTCATGATAGAAAATTTGTTTAGAAAAGAAGACTTTGTGGAAAAGAAATTTTTCTAAGACCTGAGCTATAATCGGCAATATAGAAATTGGTCGATAGTTTTCAATAATGACACATGTACTTGTTTATCTTTTCCGGGTGACCGTTTGTCACCACCTAACATGTTATCGCACAGCGCAGGACGCGCCTGCATGTATCGGAAGTTTCTGGAATGTTATCGATGGTTCCATGCGCTGTCTGTCACCGAACCTTGTGTAATCTAATTGCATGGATGCGCGACGCGAATAGCATACAACTTTGTGGAAGACCCGCGGGTCCCAGCGATTAGTCTGGAATATTCGACGACTGATGTATAAAAGCCGACGCCCTTGACCCGGTGATCAGATTTTTGACGATCGCCGAGAGTGTTCGCCGCTATCGTTGTACACGAGTGTAGCCTGTTTTTGAGGGCACAAGTTCACCCAATAAAACGCTAGTTTCGCAAATCACAGTTTTTCTGCCTTCTTCATCGTCACTAGTACGTGACATCTGGTGGAGGTGCTAGTGCGTTCATATACCGAACGCCCCCGCAAAGCCGCGATCAAAGCCTGATGACAACACCAACGTCGCCAAGGACCAACGAGCGAGCCGTAGGCAGCAAGGATTGCGACCAGAATACGGACCTCTTCTCGAGAAGACCAGAAGGATCAAGCCCAATGCAGAAACCCCAATGGCTGCGCCAGCGTCCCCCATTCTGCTGCAACAACCTCGAGATCCCCGACCTTTCATGGATCATCGTCTGAAGGTCCAGAAACTTGGCTCGAGACATATGAAAGAATCGCGACTTTCAACAACTGGGACTCCGACAACAAGCTTCGGCGCGTATACTTCGCCTTGGAAGAAGCTCCCAGGACGTGGTTTGATAACTGGGAGTCGACCCCGACAACGTGAGACCTGTTCCGTAGCGCCTTCCTGCGGACCTCTACGAGCGTCGTGCGTAAGGAAAGGGCCGAAGCTATGCTAGAAGCCCGAGTACAACTACCCAACGAAAACATAGCGATTTTCACACTCTTAGGCAAAGTTACACCCTTTGGCTTGCCCCTTCTGCCACACAACAATAATCGTTATCTGCCTTGATGCGTTTCCTTTCTTTAACGCTGCGAGCCCGGTACTTTCCAGTAACGAACGGCACGCGCGTTATCAGCATGGAACAGTTTACACCCCTTGGAGTGCCCCTTCTGATAACGCGCGTGCCGTTCGTTACTGGAAAGTTCCGGGCTCGCAGCGTTAAAGAAAGGAAACGCATCAAGGCAGATAACGATTATTGCTGTGTGGCAGAAGGGGCAAGCCAAAGGGTGTAACTTTGCCTTAGAGTGCACCGAGGAGATGACTCGCCTGTTCCGCCACGCCGAACCCGAAATTTCCGAGGAGAAAAAGGTTCGCCTACTCATGCGTGGCATAAAGCAAGAACGTTTCACCGAAATGATAAGAACTCCACCGAAAACGGTCGAAGAGTTGCTTCACGAGGCCACGATCATCGAGAAAACTCTGAAAATGCGGAACCGGCAATTCAACCGCCGCGCAAGCCCAGCAAACTACGCCGAAGTTCAATCGTTGACCGCCGACGACCTACGCGAGACCATTAGAGCGGTCGTGCGAGAGGAACTTCAAAGCATGTTCCCAAGATCCCAGCCTCAGGTTACGTCGATCTTGAACGTCCTGAAAGATGAAATCGAGCGGTCACTGGAACTTCCCGAAGGACAGCCCAAATCGCCACAGGCCCAGCCTGAAGCGGTGACCTACGCCGCCGTCGCCTGCCGTCAAAATAACACTCCGTGCCCGCGCACGAGCGCTGTAACGACGGAGTTCCGCCGTCCGCCGCCGCCAGCTCACCCACCCGTCGTCCAGCGAAGCGACCCAAGGAAGAAAGACGTTTTGCGCGCCCCTGACCACCGCCCGCTCTGTTACCACTGCGGAGAAGCGGGTCACGTCTACCGCCGATGCCCATACCATACCGATGCCAGATGGGACTGCGAGGGTTCGCCGTTAATGCGCCGCGACCACAGATAGGCGAACGACCTCGCGATATCGCCGACTACCTTGCCGCCACTCAGTGGAACCCTCGACGACCGTCCCGTTCGCCATCACCAAGCAGCTACCTGTCGCCGCAGCGCCGTCCATACACTACTGGCCAAGCCCGGGGCCGGTCTGCTAGCCGATATCCGGAAAGCTAAAAGGAGCAACCGATGGAGGTGCGGTTGCTGTTCATCGAACTGACGAATATCCTCCGCCGCCGACGAAGACACCGAAGAGAGCACCTCGACGACATAACAAGGACACGCGTGCGTCCCAACGAATTCTGGAAGCAAAGAATACGCCGACGAAAGACGACCTGACGACGCCAGATACCTGCCACAGGTCAACGCGACGCAGCCGTGATCCGACGCCAAGACCTAACTGTAACGCAAGACAAAGAACCACCGACCTCGACGTGCTTCTCGAGGGCCACGGAGTCACCGCCTTAGTGGACACAGGCGCCGATTACTCCGTAATGAGTGGGCGCATCGCCGCACAGTTGAAGTTAAAACTGCATGGGATGGGCCTTCAAATTCGGACCGCTGGAGGACACCTAATTACGCCGACTGGAATATTCGCGGCAAGAATTACCGTTCATGACCGGACTTACCCTGCCACCTTCGTTATCCTCCAATAGCGTTCAGGAGGCGTCATTCTTAGCATGAACTTCCTGAACCAACACCGCGCAACCATCGACCTGAAGTCGAAATCGATAACGTTGTCCGAAGATCAAGCGATACCGCCGGAGAGCTCTCGTAATAACGGCGCCTTGAGTGTGCTCGAAGATCAAGTAAGCATCCCGCCGCGCTCCAGTATTATTATTTCCGTCGGCACCGAAATACCCGCTGATGTAGAAGGCGTCATCGACGGTCACCAACATCTACTGCTCGACCGTGAAATTTGCCTTGCAAGAGGGATCGCTCGACTCCACGGAGGGAAAGCGGAAGTGATGCTAACCAACTTTAGGCAAGAGTTCAAGCACATCAGGAAGGGCGCGACAAGCGCGTACATCGAGGAAATTGCGGAAACCAGCAATGCCTTTGCCTCTCGGATTCTGCCGCATGTACCCCGAAGACCATAGTCCCCAAAACAGAGTTCGGCGTAAATCCAAGTCTCCCCGCGAGTAAGCAGCAAGTCTTCTCCGACGATACAAAGACTGCTTTTTGACGCCATCGAAGAGTCGACAAATACCAGTTGCAAAGGATCGCAGAATAACCGAAGAGTGCGCATGACCCCTCCGCCAGAGCCCTTACCGAGTTTCGACGCGAGAACGTGAAGCTATCAGGCAACAAGTCGACGAAATGCTGCGCGACGACATCATCCAACCGTGGAAAAGCTCGTGGGCGTCTCCTGTTGTTTTAGTGAAGAAAAAGGACGAAACCCTACGTTTCTGCGTCGATTATCGTCGACTGGGGAAGATCACGAAGAAGGACGTATACCCCCTTCCACGGATAGACGACGCATTGGATCGGCTCTGCAACGCTAAATACTTCTCGTCGATGGACCGCAAGTCTGGCTACTGGCAAATAGAAGTCGACGAGAGAGATCGCGAAAAGGCCGCCTTCATCACGCCAGGCGGCCTCTGCGAGTTCAAGGTCATGCCGGTTGGACTGTGCTCGGAGCCTGCAACGTTTTAGGGTGTCATGGGCACGGTGTTAGGAGGATTGAAATGGCAGACGTGTCTTGCTTACTTGGATGACATCGTTGTCTTCGCCAGAAATTTCGACGATCACCTTAGGCGGCTTGCGACAGTGTTAGAGGCCATCAAGTCATCAGGGCTCACTATGAAGCCGGAAAAGTGCCGCTTCGCTTACGATGAGCTTCTGTTCCTAGGCGACGCCATCAGCACATCTGAAGTACGCTCCGACCCGCACAAGTTAGCTGCCATAGCAAAGTTCCCGCAGCCCATCGACAAGAAGGCAGTGCGTAGATTCCTTGGCATGTGTGCCTACTACAGGCGCTTTGTCAAGGACTTTTCACGCATCGCTGAGCCGCTAACACAACTAACCAAATGTTATGTCGACTTCAAGTGGAAAACGCCGCAGGACGACGCATTTCAAGAACTCAAACAATGCATGAAGTCACCGCCGGTACTTGCACACTTCGACGAAGTCGCCGATACCGAAATCCACACTGACGCCAGTAGCCTAGGCCTCGGTGCCGTCCCAGTCCAGAGAAAAGATAGACATGAACACGTGACAGCTTACGCTAGCCGGTCGTTGTCAAAAGCGGAAGGCAATTATTCTACAACCGAAAAGGAATGCTTCGCCATATTCGGGCTACAGCAAAACTCCGTCCTTACCTCTAAGCTGGCCATTCAAAGCCATAACGCGTTGTGTTGGCTAGCTAACTTAAAGGACCCTTCAGGACGGCTGGCGCGGTGGAGCCTCAGACTGCAAGAATATGACGTCACGGTAATATACAAGTCCGGAAGGAAACACTCCGACGCCGACTGCCTATCACGCGCCCCCATTGATATCCCGCCGCAAGACGATGAGGACGACGACGCCTTCCTTGGAAGAATAAGCGCGGAAGATTTCAATTAACAGCAACGAGCAGACCCCGACCTAAAATGCTTCGTCGAATATTTGGAAGGGAACACCGACGTTGTCCCTAGGGCATTTAAGCGTGCATTGTCTTCGTTCACGCTACAAAACAACCTGCTCGTGAAGAACTCACCAGTCCGCGCCAGCTACCTTCTTGTTGTTCCGTCAGCGCTGCGTCCAAAAGTATTGCATGCTCAACGTGACGATCCGACCGCTGAGCACCTTGGATTCTCCCGGACGCTGTCGAGAATACCTGCAGGAAAGGTATAACTGGCCGCATCTGACCACCGACGTCGCCCGTTATGTCAAGGCATACCAAGACTGTCAGGAGGCAAGGCACCATCGACAAGGCCAGCAGGAATACTACAGCCGATCGAACCTCCTTGACGACCAATTAAGCAGATCGGGATGGATTTGTTGGGAACGTTTCCGACGTCAACATCCGGAAATAAGTGGATCGTCGTGGCGACGGGCTATCTCACCCGCTTCGCTGAAACTAAAGCTCTACAGGGAGACAGCTCAGATGAAGTGGCGAAATTTTTCGTAGAAAACATCCCGCTGCGACATGGTACCCCAGAAGTCGTCCTCACCGACAGATGAACGGCCTTTACAGCAGAGCTCACCCAAGCCATTCTGCAATAGAGCCAAACAAGCCACAGGAGGACAACTGCTTACCAGCCGCAGATGAATGGTCTCACGGAGCGCCTGAACAAGGCCATCGCCGACATGCTAGCAATGTACGTCGACGTCGAACAAAACACCTGCGATGCGGTCCTCTCGTACGTAACATTCGCTTACAACACGGCGGTGCAAGAAACCACACAGATAACGCCGTTTACGCTCGTTTACGGCAGGAACCCGATGACGACTCTCGACGCCATGCAGCCGCACGTCACCGACGAAGAGAATATTGACGTCGCTACTGTTGTAATCGCGCCGCTGGCACGAGTTGTTGGGAACTCGGCGCTGACGCCCGTTGTTGCACCTGGGTCGCAAGCCCCAAGGGTAGCGTTGGCCTGGCGGCCTGGGGTACAACTGGAAGCATCCGAAGATCTCGGCAAAGCATGAGTCGACTGGTAACAACAAAACAACTTGTTTATTCTAACATCGCAAAGAGTTGGCGGTCAGGTTGACCGAAGTAGAGAGACGGGAGTGCACTTTACTCAACAGAAGAAATCGGAGCCCTTTTGGTGTCCGGGGGCAGCTGCTTTTATACTCTCGCAGTTGAGGGCAAGAAGGAACCCCTCTATAGACGAGCACGTGACTGTGCCGCTCGGGCACAATGGGATAAGGTGGCGCAGCGTCGTGTCGGCGCCACTCGGGCACAATGGGAAGAGAAGGTGGAGCAGCCGTCGTGTCGGCGCCTGTCAGACCACCTCGCTTCACAGTTGTTGGGAGCTCCTCTCCCCGGCTGCCGCGCTTCGACAAGCGTGGGCACCAATATGCACATACACTCACACACGCACATGAAGACACGTGGCATTGGAACATGCCTGGACGCGCTTGGCAGGGAGGCGTAGCGGCGGCGCCGAACGGGCCAAAATGTCTGCCGCTTTGAACGAAGCCCCGGCGTCCGTTGCATCCGCGCCGGCTATACCGCGCGTCGTAGGCGAAACGTAACAGACCGCCCCGCCGGGGGAAGGAGATCCCGATGGTCAGGGGACTGCATCCGCTGTCCGGAGGGATGTCGCTCGATGATGCTCATATTCGAAGTCGGGCGTCCCTCGACGTTTCTTGAGCGCAGCGCACAGAGAAGGCCTCGTTCTCTCGTTCAGGTTCGCACGGGACACTGCAAAGTGACTTCGGGAGAGTTCACATTTTTGTTCTCGTTCCCGGCAAGCGTTAGAACTACGCTGAAACTCAACCGCTCAGTCAGCAAGCACGGCACAACCCTCACTAAGCCCTGCCAGGCTCTTTCCCCTTTTATACCACTGCCTAGTTCCTTACAGTAGTCTAGCAGCACTCAGAACGCGTCCAGAAATTGGAAAATTGCACTAGAAAGCATGTCATCACTTTGAAACACTAAACAAAAGCAATATGTTAAAAATCCTGCCTCAGGAAGAAAAACATCAGTAACAAACAATTTTGAGGCTGATTCCTACGTTAGGGGCTTCGACTTAAGCCATCGGCGTTACCGTTGAGACTCCCCTTTTTGTAACGCACCTCAAAGGAATATTGTTGCAAAGCGAGGCTCCAGCGCAGGAGGCGGCCATTTTTGGGAGAGATGGTCTGCAGCCATTGGAGAGGGCAGTGATCCGTCTCAATGATAAACCTCGAGCCGGCTAGATAGCATGACAATTTCTGAACGGCCCACACGAGACACGCACACTCTTTCTCGGTGGCGCTGTACGCCTGCTCACGACTGGTCAGCTTACGACTAGCATACAGGACGGGGTGTTCTACTTCTCCATTTTCCCGTTGGCACAGTACAACGCCCATGCCTCGCTCACTAGCATCGCCCTGAACAACGAACCCTTTTGTATAGTCTGGCGATCGTAGCACAGGCTGGCTTGTTAGGGCACTCTTTAGGGCGCTAAAAGCTCTTTCCTTTGTCTCGTCCCATACGACTGTTTGGGGCTCTGTCTTTCTTAGAGCATCCGTCAGGGGAGCCGCGATATCAGAGTACCTGGGGATGTACCTCTGATAGTAGCCGGCGACACCTAAGAACGACCGAATATCGGTCTTCGTGCGCGGTTGCGGGAAGTCTCGCACAGCGGCCACCTTTATTTCAGAGGGGCGGCGACGACCCCGACCAATCACGTGACCGAGGTAGACAACCTCGGCCTGTGCTAACTGGCACTTAGGAGCCTTGACTGTCAAGCCCGCTTCGCGCAGGCGGGTTAGCACTGCCCGCAAGTGTGCCATATGCTCAGACCAGGATGCGGAGAATATCGCTACGTCGTCTGGATACGGTAAAGCGAATTCTTGCTGTCCCCGCAACACTTTATCCATGAGGCTTGAAAAACAGTATGGCGCGTTCTTGAAACCAAAACTCAACACTTTAGGACGGAATGTTCCCATTGGTGAAATGAACGCCGCATACCTACTAGCCTCTTCTGTAAGAGGAACCTGCCAATAACCCGTGACAAGATCTAGGGTGGAAATAAACTGAGCGCTACTAACTTTCTCAAGGCGCTCCTCGATGTTAGGGATCGGATAAATTTGATCCTTAGTGATGGAATTAAGCCTGCGGTAGTCGACGCAAGGACGAGGTTCCTTGCCCGGTACCTCAACTAAAATCAAAGGGGAGGTATAATCACTCTCACCTGCCTCAATAACACCGAGCTGTAGCATTTTCTTTACCTCAGCCTCCATAATATCGCTCTGGCGGGGTGACACCCGGTATGCCTTGGATCGTACTGGCTCTGGGGAGGTAAGTTCTATATCATGAGTAAGGACAGAAGTCCTACCAGGCCTCTCAGAGAACAGACCTTGAAACTCTTGTAAGAGCTGGTGTAGTTCGGTTTTCTGCTCAGGCGACAGCGATGCTCCACTGACTAAGTCACTAATGACCTGATCGGTGTCTTTCCTGTTCGTCACTGAGCCTAGTCCCGGAAGCTCGACCGGAAGCTCTTCAGGAACGTTTACCATCATGCACACTACTGCTTCCCTTTGTCTATAAGGTTTGAGCAGATTACAGTGGTAAACTTGCTGTGCTTTCCGCTTTCCTGGCAGACTCACCACGTAGTTAACGTCCGACAGTTTCTGAACAATTCGTGCTGGGCCCTCCCACTGCACGTCTAGTTTGTTGTTTAGCGATGTGCGCAATATCATGACCTCATCGCCCACCTCAAAACGACGGGCCCTGGCGGTCCGATCATAATAAACCTTGGCCCTCTGCTGCGCCTTTGCCATTGCTTCACCTGACAACTCCTGTGCCCTTCTTAAGCGTTCGAGGAGCTTAAGCACGTACTCCACCACGACTGGGTCGTCGCCCCTGCCTTCCCACGATTCTCGAAGCATGCGAAGCGGAGATCGCAGCGAGCGACCGTACACCAGTTCAGCTGGCGAAAACCCCGTAGCTGCATGCGGCGCGGTCCGTAATGCAAACATCACCCCAGGCAGACACAGCTCCCAGTCAGTTTGATGTTCAAAACACAAGGCTCTCAACACGCGCTTCATGACGGAGTGGAGCTTCTCAACGGAATTCGACTGTGGGTGGTACACTGAGCTGTGTAACAGCTTTACCCCACACCTTTCGAGAAAAGTTGCGTCAAAACGCTAGTAAACACTGTGCCCTGATGTGATTGGATTTCCGCAGGAAAACCAACTCGCGCAAATATGGACAGTAGTGCATTGACTATCTCAACTGAGCTGAGTTCTTTAAGCGGCACTGCTTCAGGGAATTTTGTCGCTGGGCAGATCACAGTCAAGATGTGTCTGTACCCCGTGGCTGTTACCGGCAGAGGTCCCACTGTATCAATAACGAGCCGTCTGAAAGGCTCCGTAATGATAGGTACCAATCTCAACGGCGCCCTTGATTTGTCCCCTGGTTTGCCCACCCGCTGACAGGTGTCACATGTCCTCACGAAATGGTCTGCGTCCCGAAAACACCCTGGCCAATAGTACTCTTGCAAGAGACGGTCCTTAGTTTTCTTAACTCCTAGGTGTCCGGACCACGAACCCCCGTGCGACAAGCGCAACAGATCCTGACGGTAGCACTGAGGCACGATCAGCTGATCGAATTCCACTCCCCTGCGGTCTAGATACTTCCGGTACAGGACTCCACCTCTTTCCACAAAGCGAGCATTTTTCTTGGCGATACCTTCCTTGACAATGCAGCGTACGTTTTCTAGGCTGCCATCCTTTTTTTGCTCGGCTATCAAAGCCGACCGGCTGACTTTTAGCAACCTATTAAGTCCGTCTGACGTAGCCGCGATGAGCAAATCTGCAGATAGCTCTTCTAACTTTCCCGCATCGGGATTTTCCTCTCCAGTATCTGGTGCCTTTAACGTTACAGACTCAATTTTATTCAGTTCGGGCGTGCTCTGAATATCGGCTTGCTGCGCCTCTGACCCTTTTTCATGGTTTGATAACGTCGGCCCCGCAACTACCGCCTTTGCAGCGAGCTCCCGAACCTTCGATCTGGTTAATGCCTGAACGCTAGCCTCACCAAACAAAAGCCCCTTCTCGCGCAGGAGGTGATCGGACCTGTTTGAAAATAGGTACGGGTACTGGGGGGGCAGCATAGATGACACTGCCGCCTCCGTCTCAAGCGCTCCGAAAGGTCCTTCAATAAGCACTTTTGCTACGGGCAGACACACGCTATGAGCTTCCACGGCTTGCTTGATCCATGCGCACTCGCCCGTGAACATATGAGGTTCTACGTAGGAGGGGTGAACTACATCCATCGTAGCTGCGGAATCGCGAAGCACTCGGCACTCTTTCCCGTTCACGAGGAAGTCTCGCATGTAAGGCTCGAGAAGCTTCATGTTCTCGTCAGTGCTGCATATTGACAAAAACACAACTTTTGGTGTTGTTTCCGGACACTGCGCCGAAAAGTGACCCGGCTTCCGGCACGTATAACAAACGCGCTCTTGCCTCATCTCGAACCGTTTTCTGCGTTCGGCTTCGGCTGCCGCCGTCTCCTTTCGTTCGTTTTGCCGCCGTCTCCGCCGTCTCCTTTCATCCGCACTACGTGTGTCGCCCCTTGCTCTCATGGGTGTGAACTTTGGCCTCTCAAACTTGGAGCCAAATTCACCCTTTTGACCGTCCTTAGCTCCGCGAGCCCGACGCGTCACAAACTCCTCGGCTAGCTCGGCGGCTTTAGCCACTGTACTAACGTCTGGCCTATCCAAGACCCAGTACCGCACGTTCTCAGGTAACCGACTATAAAACTGTTCCAGCCCGAAGCACTGCAGAACTTTATCGTGGTCACCAAACGCTTTCTCTTCTTTGAGCCACTCCTGCATGTTTGACATAAGCCTGTACGCAAACTCCGTATATGACTCACTTTTGCCTTTCTCATTTTCCCGAAACTTCCGACGGAACGCCTCCGCTGACAGCCTGTACTTTTTTAGCAGACTCGATTTCACTTTGTCGAAATCCTCTGCCTCCTCTCTATCCAAGCGAGCGACTACGTCGGCCGCCTCGCCGGGTAACAAAGTGAGCAAGCGCTGTGGCCACGTTTCCCGAGAGAACCCCTGCTTCTCGCACGTTCGCTCAAAGTTAACCAGGAACAAACCAATGTCCTCTCCAAGCTTAAACGGCCGCATCAGGTCAGTCATTTTGAACAATACGCGTTCTCCTGCACCGTGTGCCTGACTTCCATTACGAGCGCGTTCGATCTCTATCTCGAGACGCTTCATTTCCAAAGCGTGTTGACGGTCGCGCTCTTCTTTTTCTTTCTCTTTTTGTTCTTTAAGTTCGCGCTCCTGTCTTTTTGCAGTCTCCTTTTCCTCAATGGTCTCAAGGCATTCCGACAGCTCGTCATCCTCAGCTTCTAACTCAAGAATAGCCCTTAGCAGTTCTGGTTTTCTGAGTTTGTCCGAGACATCCAGACCCAACTCTCTTGCAAGCTACAGCAATTTCAGTTTGCGCAACGACTTCAAATCCATGGCTGCTCTGAATGCTGCTTTCTCTATTGCCTACTATTGTCTTGCCGCGAACTAACCCGGCAGCAACGACAACCACAATTACCAGCTCTGTTTCTGACACTAACAAAAGCCTGGCAAAGCTCAGAGGAAGAAAGTCCCGCACTCACCAAACCTCGCAGCCAAGAATTCAGCGCAGTCGTTCCGCTGCAGGCAACCAGTCATCACACAGGGCTCGTTGCACTGCTCCCGGATCGTTGTGCTGCTCAGCATACAGTCAACTGCATATCTTCGCTGCTGGCCTCCGTTGTCGCGATCTCACCGCTGGCAGACAGTTGTTGTAATCGCGCCGCTGGCACGAGTTGTTGGGAACTCGGCGCTGACGCCCGTTGTTGCACCTGGGTCGCAAGCCCCAAGGGTAGCGTTGGCCTGGCGGCCTGGGGTACAACTGGAAGCATCCGAAGGTCTCGGCAAAGCATGAGTCGACTGGTAACAACAAAACAACTTGTTTATTCTAACATCGCAAAGAGTTGGCGGTCAGGTTGACCGAAGTAGAGAGACGGGAGTGCACTTTACTCAACAGAAGAAATCGGAGCCCTTTTGGTGTCCGGGGGCAGCTGCTTTTATACTCTCGCAGTTGAGGGCAAGAAGGAACCCCTCTATAGACGAGCACGTGACTGTGCCGCTCGGGCACAATGGGATAAGGTGGCGCAGCGTCGTGTCGGCGCCACTCGGGCACAATGGGAAGAGAAGGTGGAGCAGCCGTCGTGTCGGCGCCTGTCAGACCCCCTCGCTTCACAGTTGTTGGGAGCTCCTCTCCCCGGCTGCCGCGCTTCGACAAGCGTGGGCACCAATATGCACATACACTCACACACGCACATGAAGACACGTGGCATTGGAACATGCCTGGACGCGCTTGGCAGGGAGGTGTAGCGGCGGCGCCAAACGGGCCAAAATGTCTGCCGCTTTGAACGAAGCCCCGGCGTCCGTTGCATCCGCGCCGGCTATACCGCGCGTCGTAGGCGAAACGTAACACTACCTATCTACAGCGCGCCGAAGAAGCCCGACAGCTCGCCCGCCTACGGATCGAGAACCAGCAGCGTACCGACATCCGACACTACAACCTCCGACGACGCCACGTCTAGTACCAGCCCAGCGACCGTGTTTGGGTTTGGACCCCGATACGCTGACGAGGACTCAGTGAGAACTGTTGCGACGCTATTTCGGACCCTACAAGATCGTCCGACGTATTGGAGAGCTGGTCTATGAGGTCGTGCCAGACGGCATTTCGCATTCACAGCGGCGCCGCGCACGAGCTGAAGTGGTCCACGTGGTGCGTCTTAAGACTTTTCACGCGCGCTGACGAACTTGCTTATTTTCTTTCTCTTTGTTACGGGTGTTTTTGTTTATTACTTTCCTTTATTTGCAGCATCGGGTCGATGCTTTTTAAGAGGGCGGTATTGACATGTGTACTTGTTTAATTACCCCTGTCACACGGGAAGATTTAGTAAACGAGAAGACAGGGGGTTAATCGATGGGCCCGATTTTTATTAGTCATATCATAAGAATTATTATTATTATTATTATTATTATTATTATTATTATTATTATTATTAGTCATATAATAAGATTTAATGTCATTTGAATCGAATAGCATTCAATGCATCGAATGCTAATCGGTCTCTTGCGGTGCTACACAGAAAAATCTAATGGCATTCGCGAATGATAGCAACGACAATCTGGAAAAAAATATTTGAAATTCAAACAAATTTTGCGCCTAATAAACCCGTTTAAGAACTTTTGCGAGTACTTTTCAAACAGACGAAAACATCTGGACGCCAATTATTCACAACTAAGAGCACTTCGATCAACACGTTCAATATGGCTGACTGCCTCAACAGACTCCTGATGCAAGAGTATAGCGCTTGAGCACAGCCCGTGGTGAAAACATCATCGCGGCAAAAATAATTATTCCTTTTTTTAAGTCTAAAAAGATATCTTCTGATTTTGCTGATATATGCATTATGTTTTCGCGTTGCGTGTCGCTGTTCTATACGGCCAAGAGTATACATACGGTTCGAAATTGAATGCGAATGAGTTCCCCTAACTCATTCGATGGCAAATGCCATTTCATTCGAATGACAATAAGTTTTCCCGTGTAAATCCCAATTAGTGGCATTATATGCGAATGCCATTGGATTCGAATGACATTAAATACTGCCGTGTGATAGGGGTATAAGAAATGTTATCGCACAGCGCAGGACGCGCCTGCACGTATGGGAAGTTTCTGGAATGTTATCGATGGTTCCATCCGCTGTCTATAACCGAACTTTGTGTAATCTGATTGCATTTATGCGCGACGTAAATAGTGTACAACTGTGTGGAAGACACGCGGGTCGCAGCAATTACTCTGGAACATTTGACGACTGATGTATAAAAGCCGACGCGCTTGACCCACTGATCAGATCTTCGACGATCGCCGAGTGTGTTCGCCGCTGTCGTTGTTCTTTGAGTGTAGCCTGTTTTTGAGGGCACAAGTTCGCCCAATAAAAGGCTGGTTTCGTTTATCAGAGTTTTGCTGCCTTCTTTACGGTAACTACTACGTGACAATATTATCTTTCTTCCCTGACTTGCGTAGTGTTAGAACAACTGGCATATTTAGGCATTGTGGAATTTTGTAACTGTCCGAAAAACCATTCAGTATAAGCAGGATAATATCTGACAGTGCATTGAAATTCCTTCTGGTGGTGTGTAAAGATATTCCATCATATCCAGTGGACTCGTTAGGACGGAAAGCGAGAATGATTTCTTCCAGATCACTCCTCGAAATAATAATAATAATAATAATAATAATAATAATAATAATAATAATAATAATAATAATAATAATAATAATAATAATAATATCGCACAGATAAACAAATCTGGGAGCCTTTTCGGATCGTACACAGCTGTGTCAGATCGCCCTTTGTGGTACGTCTTTAATTGTGATAATCATAATGAATAAACATGTGTGGTGGAAACTGATTGCCACAGTTTTTTTTTACATCGCGATATGCATATTGTTAAACAAGCGAATCAGCCGCCCGTGTGCCACTCACCTCGATGTCGGACACTCTCTGGAAAATGTTCATGATGGAGCTCGTGCCCGCGACGCTGGGATCTGGAGCGGCCACCGGTTCCGGGTTCTGCCGCGACACCTTGTGCCCACTGGCCTCAACGAGCCCCGTGGACTCGCCCTCCGAGTCCATCAGGTGGCGCCAGCTTGCCAGGGACCTACAGAGTATTGCGGAGGGGCATGATGGCGTTCGCCCAGTGGGGTTGAATTGGCAGTATTTGTTTATGCCCTTGTAACCCTTATGCTATCGTTGAACTGATGTTCGTTGTACTTCTAATGCGAGAGCATTACTTGGCTCACTGTGTGTCCCAGCCATCATCAGAAAGCCATGGCAGAAATACGGCAGACAAATTACGCCATATTAATCGTAAAGGAAAGCGGCCCCTGTGAAAATTCAATCTCTGCTCCACCGCCACGGCTACCGCTCCGTAGCCGAGCGTGCTAACCGCTGCATCACCGTTACGAGAGCCGACAGTGATTAGTATCTTCGAGTCCGTGCACTCCTAGTTGGGTTCTGCCTGGTGGGTGATTGACCAGATGGCGCAAGATAGGAGCGGCGCCTAAAACCCCTAAATGATCTAAAAGTAACATCTCTCTCTCACGCCGGCGCTCCTTCTCCCTCCCTGGCACCGACGGTGGCGGCACCTCGGCCGGGTGGAGCTCGTCCCTTGGGCGCGCAGTACAGTGCGCGCCTGAAGGATTTGGTTGTTGCATTTATGACAGGAGAAGCTCGTAAATGAGTTCCTTCAATAACTGCCGGTATCCACGTTGCACTGATTTATCGAAGCGCCTACCACTGCGATCACATCGATTGCGGTGTCAACGGGGGAGGTCGTGTGCTCAAGCGATCTAACGAAGTGTTTTTTTCTCGAACGGCGCCTTTTGATCAGCTTCATTTGAACTTCAACGTCGCCAAGAGAAATTGGAACATACGCTTTCTATGTGGATATTCACCTTTTACTTTTTTTATAAGACAGGCGCGGGGTCTAGGCTTTATAAGAACCGATGGTAGTGTACTGTTTCCATAATCTGTCAAAGCCGGGTTTGCTCGTACTACAAAAAGGCTTGGTAATGCATTGGGCTTTAATTTTTTGATGCCGTAATTCCGAAGGATTTGGCTCTCAAATTGGCCTTCGGTGAAGTGATCCTAAGATGAATAAGCTAAGATTTGGTAAGGCATACCATTTTGAGAAATGACACAAGGCACGGAAGAAAATATACGCCGTGACATTTCACAAATAATATCGAAAATAAGAACTGTTGATATGTCAGCCCACCGTGTGCGTGACCAACGTCGAACGTTGAAAATGGTCTGGGTCATTGCGCGCCCCTTCGTTAGAGGTTTGTTTTGCCCGACTTATCCGCGTTAAAAATGTTTCAGCCAGCTTAGACTACATTTTTGAACCCAATATAATTTCGGCTGTGATTAGCCGATGTCTGTGTTCTGATTTATTGTGCGCGCAGATGTGGCGCACACGAGATATAGCTGCCGTTACTGTGCCTAGACACAGTAACTGGCGTCTTTGGTAACAATGCCGCAAATACAAATACATGCACGAATGCAATGCGCGCTACATAAAAGCTAGACCTGCACCACGAGTAGCATAAACAGCGGGGTCTCAAACGATGAGACCCGCCGATTTAGTCTTGGGTTCGTCCGTGGAGTCCAACTAAAAGAAAAGGAAAATACGTCAGCAATGCGCGTCACATCATTATGCAATACGCGTCACTGAACGGCTGGTCGAACTAACATATTAAGCGCAACTTTCGTGTCTGAGCCTAGCAACGGTTTCAACTACAGCGAAACGAGCGCGCCAAGCAATGTGCGTAGCATCATAATGTATCCTGCCGAACCAGAAGCGTGAAGGGCGAGGCTCAGACAACAGAAGCACTGCTTTCGTAGCAGCGAGTGAACGTTTACAACTACAACCGTGCCGAACGCTATTTAGTGCGAAGAAAGGCTGCAGACGCTCGCGCGTCTCACCAAATCGTCCGAAAAAATACGAGTTACTTCTGATGAACGGCCACTTTCCTCACAAAGGCGCGTATCCCGGCATTTCCAAAGTTTGGCCGGCCGATCCTCTGCAGCCAAATCTTTCGGCGAGCCGCGTTGCTTCTTGAGGATAGAATAACGAAAAGTCTTTTCCCCAAGACTCCTCGGTTGTTGCACTTATAAGCACAATATAAGCTAGGCAACGCCGCAATACGTAAACGGCGCCAGCGCTGGCGAAACGCTCCCCGCCAAAACTTCGCCGCCAGAAACCAACCGAAGCGCGATTACGATACGCACCTGGGAATGGCGCCAGCGTCTGCTACGGACCAAAAAAGCGCGCGACGTGACCACGGTGCTACGACCTATTAGCCCCGAGAACGAACTACAGGGGCGCTGCGAGCGCGGCTCACGTGACGTCAGGGCAAGGACTCGCGCCTGTCGTCTGCCACAGTTCGGGCGTTGTCCGGGCGCTTTTTGCGCTGTTTTCGTTTGTTCGCCCTCGTTCTCGCTGCTTGTATACTTATAGTGGTCGTCTCAAATATATTTTTACGACGTCTTCCTTTGCGAACATTTATTAAAAGAGCTAATTTCTCAGACAACAATGCAGCTCTCAAAGGCAACGCTACAGTGCCAGCCGAAGGAGCGCAGACCAGCCCATTGCGGGTTTTTCATGCGCGGATGGAGAATCGCAAAAGCATAGCATTTAGGAGTCCAGTTATGATATCATACCTGCCGCGGTGCAACAAGTATGTCTCAAACGCTGGCTATATATGATGTCTACAACAGTTACGTTGATTTTAATCCGCAAAAACAGGTTTGCTCACGACGAGTAGTTCATGGTATAATATCGAATTTTTGCATTTCTTCACAGAAACGCTCGGCAGTAACACGGGGACTTAACTAATACTGGAGTTTCGATTCTACAAGCACCACTTGCTTCTTTAACTGCTTGTCAACATTAGGCGGTTCTTCACGTGTTTATTTTAAGCGGCGGAAACTTGAAGTAAAGTTAATGAAGGCTTACAGCTATATACAGAATACAAATAGGAATGTACCATTCCCTTTTCCGTGCTACACGTTCAACTCACTTGAGAAATTTACTGGTGCTTGTTGCTTAAGGAATATACATGACGAATCTGTTTGGCGAACTGACACAGGCTGCTCGACTCAATTTTTTAGTGAAGTATGTCTGTTGGACCGCATGGCTGCAGCCAGAAAGAAGTCGAAGCTTCAATCACTAGTAGTATGGGACATATTGAAGATATCGAAATTCCCCTCCCCCCCCCCCCCCCCCACCCCGGTAGAGGGTCAGAAATCAAGTAAAAGTATATGCAAGACTTGTGGTGCTTTCTTTATGAATGTTTGCGATTGGATTGGAGCAAACTTTATTTAGCCTGCAGTTGGGCAAGGTTCTCTTTTATGTACCGACGAAGCGAATAGTTATCCGTTTGTATTAAAGAACGCTGGATCGAGACATGGTGAGACAGAAGGTGCTTGAATTTTCCTTTTCTAGGCAATCTAAGCTGCGCTGTAGTAGCCCGGGAATACTTTAGTCATTCCAGTTGGCGCTGTAAAAAATGCTTCATGGTTTGAATTCGAAGTTGTAGTTAACTGATAGGTTTCGCGAACATAGAGTGCCTCGCCAAACGGACAGTTGATTGCTACCGTTACGTGATCAGGGGTGTGCCATATTGTCGATAAAGGCTACTGAGGGCCACTATGAAACATTTCATCACTTTCAATTGATTGGCTCTTGATCTTAACAACGAAACTTTTCTCTCAGGTGATTTCTACTGCGGTGTTTGTGAATTAACTATGTAAATACTTCACATGACGCGCCGTCGTGTTAGCAGCCATGAGCAATTCGTTTTTTGGAGGCCTGTATCAGAGGGGGATGAAAGTAGCAGCAAAGTTTTTCATAAGAAATGCGCGCCTAACTATCTTTTTACGCATTAATGAAGGGCCATATTTGAATAGAAAAACACACCAGAGTAATAAGAATCATGATGACAGCTTCACTGGGCAGTGTCTTTCTAACATCGGATAACATGCTGACGCCAATTATCAAAATTTTTCTTCCATGTAAAATGCAATGTCTCTCATAGCTAAATACTAAGGGAATGTTAAGTGTTTAGCGAGGCATCATACACAACTTCGCGTGTTGAATTTGCAGACATTCTTTTTAGGCAAAATTTACCGATAGACACGGTGCATATATGCATTGCAAAACCAGTAGACCCCTTTAACGCTCATAGCTTGCGATATCCAAACCGCAAAGTTTCTCGACTCACGCGCTCTTGAAGAAAAAAAAACTGTGGTTAAGGCATGGCAGCTGAAAGAAGCCGACGTATCCTTCAATACGTACGGCTCGAGCCACCCATACCCCAAGCATACACAAGGGGAACGAGCGCGCGCGGCAGCAGATCGAGCCGGAGCGAGCGGCGTCCTGGCCGTGACGTCGCTCGCCAGAGGGCGCCACTCCTAATTCTAGCCGCTAATAGGAGGGTTGTCTCTCCGGAGGCGTGGCAGTTCAGAGGAAGTCGCCTCTTTTTGATTCAGGGGCTTTAGCGGCGCCACTGTCGGCGCTATAGACCGTTTTTTCGTAGGCGCCGCCATATTGTGAACGCAGTGTCTATGAGCAGCGCCATACTGACTTGGGTGAAAGCGGTCTTTTGCATGGCAGGTATACGCTGGGCGGTAGTTGCTGGCGTTTGTTTTCGCGCTCGTGCGGTCTATTTAGTATGACGTGCGTCTTGTACGTGATAAAGGTTCTGTGAGATGTGCTAAAGTGGTTTGAGTCGGCATGGCCGGAGTTTCTGCTGGCATTGAGGCGGACAGAGCACGCAGGGCGATGTATGCGCGCATATTTGAGCCTACAATCAGCCTCGGAGGTCAATTGTGTATTTCTGAATGTTCCAATCACTAATGTGACCTTATTTAGGTATTATCCTCTATTTCTAAGCTGCGGTTTAGGAGCCATGAAACATACGCGACGATCGTAACAGCGTGGGTGCCGTTCTGCTACGATAGGAGCTGTACTGTTATACTTTGACAAGCGTTCAAACTGTTCGGTGCAGGTTACATTGCGTGACTACTTGTTTGGATGGATGAGGTTTCCACCCATGAATAAAATAGATTTGACGAGTAATAGGGGCATACCTCACAGTCTGAATTAAGCTTGTCGAGCAAAGCGAGCGTTTACGAACTGGCCGAGCGTCCTAAGTAGTAGTAGGTGCTGGATTACAGATATATTTGTTCTATATAGCGCATGGTCCAAGCATACGGCATCAGCGGTTATATATTTATAAACGTTGTGCGGCGTTAGCCCGTTTTCTCTTGCTTTCTAGAGAAAGAGGATGATAACCGAATTTCCTTTTTCGGTTGTGTTCGTTCAGTTCTCTACGACGGACTCACACGTATTACGGAAATTTTGCGCTCAAAAATAGCCATCCCATTCTTTTTATGCGAACCCTGTCATATATTATGGCTGTATACCGGCCAAATAGGCAATGCCGAAGCACACAGCTTATATATGTATCGTGCTGGTTCACCAACTGCAGTGGTCGCTGTGTTGAGCAGCGCCATGGGCCTCATGCAGAAAGGCTAGCGTAGACATATGGTAATTTCAAGTATACTAGACTTGAAATGCGTGAGAACGATGCCAGTGCATCACAAATATTTGATAGCGCCTGCCGCTCAGATGTTTCGTGGTTGCCTTAGGTTGGCCGTGCACGAGTATGTGCTGTTATGTTTTATGTTTTACTCCCTACGCCAATCGATCAGACAGTGAGCTGATTTACCATTTATTGTTGGTAATACAGAGACGCCGGTTTTCTTTGTTGAATTAAAATCGATATAAGCAAAATAGTAAACAACACATACACGCACCGCGACTGATAATGCGCGCACACCGCGGCTGATTTGGCGCGTCAAATTTTTGCGCCCCCAAGACATATTTGTGCCTACAGTAGTTACCGATGCACCGAACGGCTTCCCTGACGACCTTATATGAACGAACATGGCCTAAATTTCACAAAGTAAGATCTAAAACATCTCGAAATCGTTCCGCAGCACGCGACAGCGTTACTTTCAAGCAGCGCCGCGCCGGATAGCCCAAGCCAGAGAGAAGGAAAGGCTCTCCGGGCGCCCTATCCTCCTCGCCCGATGAAACGGTCTATATAATATTGGGGGTGAGCTCCACCACTGTAAATGCTGGCGCCACCGTCGGCGTGACATGGCATGAGGGATCACGTGGAAACAGCGGCCGCGTCGGTTGCTTCGGAAGCGCCGAAGCGAACTGAAAACGAAAGGTTAAAGTCCTAGCTGCGCTGCGGTTGTGATTAAGTGGCGAGGTTTCCCCGCCTTGGGTATCTGCCTGACAGCCTTTGAAAGCACTATAATAGGTAGTGGCTGCTTTTGGAAACGTGCAACATGGAAAGCTACTGTTCGGTGCCCCGGCACCGGACGTATAGGCAATGGAGTCCGGTGTCAGACTTATTCCCACGTAGCCGCAGCACAAGAAGCAGCTTGACTCGCGAAACTTGAAACCGGCAAACAGCCATCGTCTACAACTCGGGTATGCACCAAGCACAGACACAAGGAAGATTTATGATACAGCGTCGGGACTGCGATGTTCGATGTGTAGCAGAAAACGCGCACTGAGACGCACGGCTAGTGACATGACGCTTTATTTGGTCTATGAACTTGTTGATGCTAGACACTGGCAAGTTCACTGGAATAGAAAGGGGGCGGTAAGAAGCACATTAAAAAAAGTCATGGCACATGGTCATGTTTGTGTTATGAATTAATGTACTGGATTACGAAAAAGGAGCAGCGGGAAATCGCACGGTGAGAAGACCGATAAACATGCAGTGCAGCGCAACATGAGAAATAATGATGCTGAAACATATAAGAATTTAGAAGAAAAGAAAGAAAGGTTGAATCGGCGCGACGGCACATCACGAAATTATTTTTGAACAGCTCTGAAAGCGTCCACGCAACAATGGTTGCTTTTGTACGGTCAAACGCTCATATTATGCGGTCTAAAGCTCACGGCACGCTGCGAAAACGCGCTCGCAGCGAAAGCAAAACACAGTGTGCGGACTTGCGTGCAGACGCGCAGTTGGTTGCTGTGAACCCGTGCGATCGCTCCATTGAGGCTTCATTCTGTTATGCTCCATTTGGTTATACAGACATGCCACTATAAGAACATATTTCACATAGTTTGCTCTCAGCGTTTACCTACCTTTCACGCTAGAAGCCGGTTCGGGAAACTCCATCGCGACGACCGCGCGCAGTGGCGCTCACTGTACATATTCGGTAAAGCGATAGCGTCTGTAAACGATTTTGTGCTTTCAGTTTGCCGAAGATTATTATTTTAACAATAAAAACTTCCCCCGTTTGGAGAGTTCTTGCAAGAATCTCCAGGAGGGCTGCCGCGTGGTGTTTTTATTGGGCGCCGTAAGGCAATCCTATGAGGAGCGCGCCGCGTTATCTCTCGATCTACGCAATGGCGGCGCTTCCGACAGATGGCGACTTCGTAAGTCCTCGCCCCCAATATTTGAGGTTTTCACCGTGTGCAGCCACTCGCTTGCTCTGCCTTCCGCGTTGTCAGGGGTTTGGACGGTGAACGTTGTCTCAATGCAGCAGCTCGCTTCGCACATTTCGCTGCGTTGCAATGGTCTCGTACTTCGTCAGCGACCTAACTTAGCCACCCACTCCGCAAGAAGTAATTCTCTCGCATCTAAAGGGACACTAAAGCGAAACAATAAATCAGTTTAGACTAATGAAGCATTGTTTGAGAACCCTGCAGGCAGCCATTTCAATAACATAGTTTGATTATTAGATGAGAAAATTAAGGTCCAAGTATCAGTATTTGAACTTCGCGCCGGAACTCCAGGGCTGGTACGTCAGCGTGACGTCAGGGATTCCAAACTATGTTTTTGCATTTGGGCCGCGTTGGCTGAATAAAAGTTCCCGAAACTTGCCATGTTTAATATGTGGTTCCTTTAGAACACAATGTAGTCAATCTGTACCGCTATATATAATTAATAGGCCCTAGAAGATGCCATCAAAATCCAAGACGTCACAGCCCCCAGGTGCGGAAACTTAAGTAGGCGTCGCCACCCGTATTTTGTTCTTGCGCTTTTTCTGGCTTACCAAACGTCTTATCCTTGCAAGAGTGGTGTTTTGGTGTTGTAGAACGGTAATTTACTGATGCAGAAGAAATAATTTTCCACTTTAGTGTCCCTTTAAACATCGTAAGAATCGCCTAAGTGCCGATATATTTTTGTAGCTTATACCGGGTGATTTGGTCCATCTCATTTGTATTTTACCTATTCTAGCCTTAGTGTTGATGTGACGTTCTTTGCGATATAGTGTATTCATCGTCTGACTTTGATGTTAGGCACCATGCATTTTAATTCGCTTACGATAGGATCTGTACTCACAATATGTCTGAGCCTATTGTTTGGTATATCATGCGCAATTTCTTATTTTGTTTGCTTTAAGTATATCTTTGCATTGATGTATTTGTCTTTCCCTGCCATGTGTACTATGTCGTTGGACTCTTGAAACCCATGTAGCGACTTTTTGACCATGTTCCTCAGTATCACAGATGTTGGAATAAATTTTGGTTTGGAGTCAGTGGCGTAGCCAGGGGGTGGCACACCGGGGTGGTGCCCCGAACTTTGTTTCAGTATGTGGCTTTCCAAGGACCCCTCCCCCTCTTCCTCCCCCTCCTTGTCTCCGGCGAAACGAGTGTCCCCCCCTAAAAAAAGATTTCTGGCTACCCCACTGGTGCGCCAAGAATGGAGAACCAATCAGGCAGGTGGAGACTATAAGAGTGCTAGGACTTCTCCTGCAAGCGAATGGATCTAATTGTAGGATGATACAACGTATCTCTAACAAGTCTGAAGAAGTCATTAGGCTTCTGCGTGGAATTACCAACAGGCACAAGGGGCTAGGAGAAGACAGTGCCATAAGATTGATACACGCATTCGCCTTTTGCCACTTCTCGTACGTGGCAGGCATGCTACAATGGCCACAGGCTGATAAGGCGAAGCTAAATGCTTGAATCAGACGACTTATAAAAACTGCACTAGGACTTCCGATCAGCACGGCCAATGGTAGCTTATCGCACCTAGGGCTGCATAACACACTAGAAGAGACAGCTGAGGCTCAACAGGTGGCCCACCAGGAGAGAATAATGGAGACACGACCTGGGAGGACGCTACTTGAAGAAATTAGCGTAGAAATGAACAACCACACCAACGAAGAAGAATTATTACCAGAATTGCAAGCGGGACTACGGGAAACAATAAAGACGACCCCGTTCCCTAGGAAGATGCACCCGACACATAACTTCGAGAGACGGAAGGCAAGGGTGAAGGCACTCCAACAAGACATAGATCAATATGAGCAACAGGCGGTGTTCGTTGACGCTGCCTGGGTTAAAAATTAGGATGCGCATACCTCCGTTGTTGTAGAAACTCAAGGTAACATACGGGATGCCATCATCGTCTATACCAAGGACCCAACAGTAGCAGAACAAGTAGCAATCGCCTTAGCCATCCGGGCTAATCGGTGGACACATATTTACACAGACTCTAGAACAGCCATACGCAACTTTACTAACGGATATGCGACACGCATAGCAACAAGATGACTAGAGAAGGTCAACAGTGAGAGGATTGAAATCCGCTGGTTTCCTGCACATCTGGGGGTGGTGGACGGAGCTCGGAGAAACCTCAATGAAGTGGCAAATGAAGCAGCACGAGGACTTTCTAGCCGTGCTCTTCTAGACCGAGCAACTTACACTTCACCCGGGGAACACAGGGATCGATTATTAACATATAACGAAATCACGAAACACTACTATTTAAGCAGAAGGGAATACCCATTGCCACACGGTAAGCTTTGCACAGCACAAGCTGTCACATTACATTTGCTACAGACAAGAACATACACAAGTCCAGATTTTATTAACAGGATCTATCCGGAGAGGGAAACTCAAACCAACTGTAATGAGTGCAATGGCACCATTACTCTTGACCACACGCTTTGGCAGTGCCCCGCGGTCTTCACAGACTGTGACAAGGAACAAGAATGGTGGCGGCAAGTGCTACACAGTCAATCACTCTCTGACCAATTACGGGCAGTCCACAAGGCCCGCGATGTGGCTGAAGGGCTCGGCCTGACAGTTCCAACGTGGGAGCGGCCCGCGTCAACCTAGGGTTAACCTTCAGGACCCAATAAAGTTATTCATACAATATCATACCCCACTGGTTCAAGTAATTTGAAAAAAGATAGGGAAGCGAATGTCATTTTTTATTATTTATTTATTTATCAAATACTGCCGGCTGCCCATTAGCAGCCAAGGCAGGAGTGGCTACAAGTGGAAAGTAGAGCAAGAAGCAAACATAGACTGCTATCGATAGCATAAAGTCACAAAGTGAATACTGTCCTTGACACAAAGCAAAAAGTACTGACAGAAGTTCAGCAACACTTGAAAATTCACCAATGAGAGGAGAATATATAGTTTAAGTGAAAGTAAGCGAAAGCACTCGTTCTCGAACCAACAAAAAAGGCAGAAAAGAATACTCGCAATCACAGAGCACAACTGCGAACAGATTTTGAACAAGAGCTTAATGATTTATTCTAGAGGTCGGGAAATTTAAGGCAATGTTAGCATGCGCTATGTCACATAAGTTTTCAAAGCAGTAAGGAATGAATCGATTGATGGCACGGTCAGAACTGCTGCTGGCAAAGTGTTCCATTCTGCTATGGATTTTGGAAAAAGGAAAAGCGATAAATTCTTGTCTGAGGCATTACAATTGTTTTATCATGTTTCCGTCTAGTTGCCCTGGCTCTGTACTGAAGTCTAATTTAGTCTTATTGTTCGATATATTGTAGAGCATTTGTAGCCGATGAATTTTTCATCGCGTTTGGAGTGTTGGAATGCCGTTTCTTTTCATGAGATTGCTAACCGATATGTGCCTGCCGTACATGTTGAAGATGAATCTTATCGCTCTTCTCTGAACACTTTCGCGCTCCTTAATGTCTGATTTGGTATGCAGGTCCCAAATGACGTCAGCATAGTCCAATAAGGGTCCTGAACCCAGGTCCTTTGAGTTCCTGACCTGAAACGTATCTCCAACCTCGTATATCTCCTCGACAACCACAACTCAGATTAATTGACATAGGCATATTTACCGGGGAGGGGGGATAGCGGGGCATTTACCTCCCCCCCCTGTCAGAAGTGGGGTGCAAAGTATGCCATTTGCCCCACCCTCACCTCCCCACTTCCGAAAGCGGGCCCTTTCGGCTGCAAGCTGGAAAGTCTAACAAAACTGCAGCTGAAGCCAGATTTTCTTCCTTAATAGAGTGGCCACATAAGTAATGTTTCTCTTTACGGCGTATCTCCTGTTTGTCCAGAAAGGATTGTCTTTTGTGCCATCTTGGGACGCGGAGTAGAAGACGGTGCGCTGTATTCGTCATACACGCTCGCGTTGCGTAGGCCTGGCGCTGGGCAGTTCCGACCCTGACCAATTTCAGCTTGCGCTATTTGCGTCCTGCCCAGTTTATTGGAGGCCATTATGGCCATATTGGAGAACACAATCACTGTGCCATATTTAACCTGCGGGCGAGGGGCAGGTCCGGATACAGCTTTGTAATCAGCCGCGCCCAATGGTTCGTGCCTTGCGGCATGAAATCGTTGGATTATGAAATG
Source organism: Dermacentor variabilis (assembly GCF_050947875.1). NCBI lineage: Eukaryota > Metazoa > Arthropoda > Arachnida > Ixodida > Ixodidae > Dermacentor > Dermacentor variabilis. The sequence continues at coordinate 16,339,783 of NW_027460280.1, forward strand.
CTGGAACTATTCAATCTCTGTCCAGAGATCATCTACATACACTGCAATCTCAATATATTGTTACGGATGATCGATGTTTATTTACAGGTGAAGACCATGCGGTATGAGAGGTTGCCATGATGTCGCCACCGAAAGGTTGCCTTGTCTGCCGCTGAACTCGTCGTTCTCCTCTTCTTCTATCTACACCTCTTCGCCACGTTACAATCCCCCTTTCGCAGACAAAGCCCAATGGGAGGGTCACTGTTCTGTCGCGGGGTAGTCGCGCTTCAGGTGTGCAACATGAGCAAGCTGGAACGCTTATCTGCAGACGAAACGCATGCAACCACGTAAGTTAGGTCACTCAGGCGATCTAAAACAACGAACTGGCGCACATAATTTGACGAGAGCTTGCTGCACAAGCCACGCTTGCGTTGTGGGGTCCATAGTAGCATTAGCTCACATTTTTCAAATTTAATGGCTTGTCGGGAACTATTGTACCGCTCTTTCGAGCGGTTTTGCGATGCCAATGTGCGGACGCGTGCTATTCGGTGGGCTTCCTCAGCGAGGCAAAGTGTCTTGGCGACGGAATCCTCAGCGTCCAGAGAAAACGGCAGAATCGTGTCGAGGAAGCTTGCCTAAGCATAAAATAGATAGAAAGGGCTGTAGTTTGTTGTCTCATGCTTGGCAGTGTTGTAGGCGTATGTTATGAATGGCAACACATCATCCCAGTTCTTGTGGCTAGAGGACACATACATAAATAGCATGTTCAAGGTTCGATTCGGGCGTTCAACAAGACCGTTGGTTTGTGGATGGTGCGGCGTGAAGTGACGAAATTGTGTTTCACCTAGCTGAATCAGCTCAACAGCGTCGGCCACGAATTGACGACCGCGACCACTTGTGATCACGCGAGGTGGGCCATGCCGTAAGACGACATATCGCAACAAGAAAGCTGCGACGCAAAGAGCGGTATATGACGGTACTGCTGTGGTCTCTGTGTAGCGTGTAAGATGGTCAACACAAACGATGATCCATCGATTCTTATTCGATGACCTTGGGAATGGGCTCAGGAGGTCCACGCCCACTTGTTCAAAAGGTGCGTGAGGGGGAATCAACCGCTGCAAAAGACCTGGTTGGGCGGTTGAAGGTCGTTTCCGCAGTTGGCACTGGTCACAACTAGCCACATATCAATTGCTTCGTTGTCTGACGCACGTTAGACCAGTGAAAGCTGTTTTGCACACGTTGTCGCGTACGGGCGAATCCAAGATGACCTGATGTTGGATCATCATGCACGGCATGTAGCACAGCACTACAGAGAGTCTTCGGGACGAAAAGAAGAAATCGGACGCCAATGGCAGAGTGGTTGGTTTTATACAAGTTGTCACGTATAGAAAAACCACCACTGGCTTTCAGACACAGGACCATGACGAAAAGAGGTTCCAGACTGACGTCGTTGCGTTGATCCCCCTGGAAGGCGGTAGCGTCCTGAAATTCAGGTGCAATAGCGGCCCGACAGTCATCGAAAGTGTCTTTTTCAGAATTTGCTGTTGGCAGTGGTAAGCGGGAAAGAAAATCGGCGTCAGCATGATGGCGGCCGCGTCTGTATTTCACTACAAAGTCATACTTTTCCAGTCGTAAGGCCCACCACGCTAGACCTCCAGAAGGATCCCGAAGGCTGACCAGCCAGCATAATGAATGGTGATCAGTGACTATGCTGAATGGGAGACCATAGATGTAACAGCGAAATTTCTGAAAACCAAAAACAGCTGCAATGCGTTCCTGCTCAGTAACTGTGTAGTTTCGCTCAGCATTGCTTAAGCAACGACTGGCATAGACAACAACATGTTCGGCGTCGTTTGGCCGTTGAACAAGTACTGCTCCGATGCCTATTCCGCTAGCGTCAGTATGAATTTCGGTCGGGGAACACGGATCAAAGCAACGCAGGATGGCGTCTGACGCAAGTAAGAACTTAAATTGACGGAACGATGACACACATTTTGATATCCAGTCGAAGGATACATCCTTTTGCAATAGACGCGTCAACGGGTGCACCACGTCGGCGAATTTCGGGACAAAACGACGGAAATAAAAACAGAGTCCCAGGAAACTGTGCTGTTCCCGCGTTGACCGCGGAGGCTTGAAGGCACTGACCGCTTCAATTTTGTGGCGGTCAGGTCTGACTCCATCTTTGTCGGCTAGATGACAGAGGACCAATGTTTGTCGCTCCCCAAACCTAGCTTTCCAGAGTTGAGTATCCAGAGTTGAGCGAAGACATATTTCCCACTTTAGTCCGCGGAGAATTGTGTCCATGAATCTCTCGAACGTGGCGGGCGCATTACAGAGCCCAAATCGCATAACGTTAAATTAGAATAAACCGTCCGGTGTAACAAAAGCGGTCTTCTCTTTATGGACGTGATTCACAATTATCTGCGAATAGCCTGAACGTAGATCGAGGGACGAATAGTTGGAGTCAGAACGTGGGCAGTCTATTACGTCGTCAATTAGCGGGAGCGGGTACACATCCTTCTTGGTAATCGCATTTAGTCGCCTATAATAAACAGAAAATCCACACAAGCCATCTTTGTTCTTCACAAGGATGACAGGTGAGGCCCCTCGGGCTTGATGGTTGTTGAATGAAATTTTTCCTCAGCGTACCTTGTACCTGGTCCGCAATAATCTCTCGCTCTGATGAAGACACCCAGTAAGGCTTGTGACGAAGAGGATGTGCCGATCCTTTGTCAATGCGATGAAGAGTACGCGAGGATGGGATAGTTGCACGGTGCTCATCTTGAGAGAAGTCGAACATAGAAGCATACTGTACGGTGCTCATCTTGAGAGAAGTCGAACACAGAAGCATACTGGGATAGCAGTTACACTAAGGTGCCCCGTTCACGTGAAGACAAAGACTGGCTGACCATGCGTAGGATTTTCTGCTCGTAAGGGCAGGCGGCTCGTCATTCAGTGGAACCCTCTTCCCTGATGACCATCGATGCACTGCACGTGACGTTGTCGAAGACAGCAATCTTCATGTGTTCGGGAACACAAACAGAGACGTCAGACTAATTTAACGTCCACAAAAACGTGCTACCATAGTTAACAGATACGATACTAATAGGTACCAGTAGGCTTTTCTTCCCGCAAGAATCAACAAAGGGTTGCACACTGGCGTGAAATGAAGCGTCGTTACAAGATGCGATGACGGATATCGGTGCTAAAGACCACGGAGGCACCGTCACTGCCTCAGCAGCGGCAATTGTGTTTCGTCCAGCGGGTCGTTGATCCACGAGTTCTGTTAATGAGGGATCTTGACAGGCATCGACTCCAAGTTCTTCGCTATTTATTGAAAACTCGTCGACACCGCAATTGACTGAAGCCCTGTAGTCCTGTAGAAATCAATCCCTAATATAACATCAATAGAGCAGCGTTCCACAATCACAAACTCGGTTGAATAACACTTGTACACCAATAACACATTCACAGTACACACACCAAGAGGACGCAATATTTCACCGCTTACTCCGCAGAATTTAGCATGCGTATCGAGCGAAAACATCACTTTCCGTCGAAGATGTTTCTTGAAAGAAAGGGCTCATAACAGATCTCATAGCTCCGGTGTCCACCAAGGCCATTGTGCATATGCTATCAATTATCACTTCCACTTTGCTTCTCAGCATTGTAACCGGTAGAGGTATCTGTACCTCTACCGCCTGTCCTCACTTCCATCGGCCGCGCAGTCTAGTTTTCCGGAGGTGGTGGTGAGAATAAACGTCACCTCGGTGAAGGAGAGCGACGTTGACGTGAAGACGGTGGAGTGAGTCTGCGGTCTGAAACGGGTAAGTCACTGCGGTGATAACGTCGCGGACTGTTGATGGGAAAGGTCGTCAATGAAGGAAAGGAGCGTGGAGGCCAGGAATGGTCGAAGTTACGACGTTCAGCGCTATAAAACGTTGACTGTGACTCGTGCCACTTCGGTGTCCAACGACGTTCCCAACAGAACCGAGAGATGTGTCCTGTGACACCGTAGCTATAACACACGAGAGGCTCACTGCTAACGTTTGGGTAGGATGGGTATGTCCGTGGCTCCGAGTAGGCCGTTGCTGAACAACGGGCATATCCCTCAGTACGCTCGTTGCCGGTTTCCCGGTGGTAGTTGTGTTGCGTTCTCATTGACCTTCTCGAGCGGTACTTCCCGACAGTCATTGCAGCGATGGAAAGGGGTGCTCGTGGAAGATTGTATGGATGTTGATCATCACGGAACTCAGCGTTCAATTCCGTGCAACGACATAGCTACTCTCTAACAACCTGTCTGATGGTCGTCGCGAGATCGACTGATGGGATGTCGTCTTCAATGCTTGCAATAGTTGTTACGTTTGCTAGCTGGCCAAACATCGAGGTTATGCGGCGCAGCTTGAGAGCCTCAAAGGTACGGCAATGACGTATTACGTCGGTGACTGAGCTAAGGTCCTCTTTACCAATGAGGAAGTTTTAAACGTCCTCCGCGATTTCCTTCGACAAATGACCATCTTTGTCCTCCTCTGATATACGAGGGTTGGCCGTTCTGCATAGCTTGAGCGCGTTTTTGATGTAGGTCGTTCACGTCTCGCCCGGAACATGAGCTCTTTGAAGGAGCGTTTGGTCTGCCTGCTTCTTGTTTGCGACAGAATAGCCGAAACGCTCCTTGATTTTGAACCTGAAACAATCCCATCTTGTCAGAGTTTCCTCGTGGTTATCGAACCACACGAGCGCCGTGTTCATCAGAAGGAATACTACGTTTGAGAGTCCCGTTACGCTGTTCCAACAATAGTGCTTGCTCTCCCATTCGTAGTGGTTAGGCCCTTCTTCGTCGTCCTGGAATGAGGACGCCTCTCTAAAGCTGCATTTACCTTATAAAAATGTTTATTGTCCATCTCCGAATGTGCGAGGCTCTACCAGGTGTTGGCACTGCCACGGACTAGCCATCATTTGGGTCGAAGATGCCGCTGGTTCGGTGGGAGTGCTGCCTTCGTTGTAGGTCATCTCAAATACCGGAAGTAATGGGGGCAATCCAGTGAGTCGGCGGCTTCGACGCACATCCTGAGGTTGGAGAACCGTGTTGTTCGTGTTGCGTGGTGGTCGGGGGTACCCAACACCTCCACGAAAAACTATCACGGATGATCGATGTTTATTTATAGATAAAGACCAGGAGGGAGGAGAGGTCGCCACAATGTCGCCACCGAAATGTTGCCTTGCCTGCCGCTCAGCTCGTCATTCTGTTCTTCTATCTGCACCTCTTCGCTACGTTACAATATTATTACCAACAAAGTATGATAAAACATATTATAGGTCTAACTGTCGAATTTCGATGTGGAATCACGAGTTGTCGCAGATATTGTTACGGGCGGCGATGCTGTGGCTGGTGCTCGTGCGACGACAACAGTGTGGCGTAGGGTGTGCATGCGCTGACCCTATCATTGCTGCAGCATTGTGCGCCTTGCCGTGTAATTATATGTCCTTTGTATGTAGGTTCTCCCCGTGACATCTTCGGTGCAGGTGCGGGGTAAGTTCGCTACAACACCGGGAACTAGATCTCCGCAGCGGACGGCAGGTTTCTGCAACCACAATGAATGACCATGCGAGCCAGTGTGAACAACGCCCGTCACCGGTCATTCTCTTACACAATCGTGATCCCGCGACAGTGAACGGCACAAGTGGCGTCGACGTCGATGAGTAGCTGGCGATGTATGAGCGCTTCAGCAACAATAACGAGTGGGACCCGTCGATAAGGCTTGCCAATGTTATCTTGTATATGCGGGACACTGCGAGACTGTGGTTCGAGATACATGAGGGAGGTTTGACAAGTTCGGGCGTCTCTAAGCAGAAATTACGCGATGTATCTAGGAACCCTATCGGGCGACAACTAGCGGCCAAGAAACAACTCGCAATTCGCACCCAGACGTCCCGAGAGCCGTACATCTTTTATATTGAGGGCGTGTTGGCTCTGTGCCGCAAGGTCGAGAAGGGCATGTATGATGCGGACAAAGTCAGACAAGTACTGAAAGGCATAGCCGATGACGCTTTAACTCTGTTGCTATGTATGAATTGATCAGCAGTGGATTTACTCAGCGCAGAATGCTGTCGTTTTGAGCAGGCAACAAGTGGGCGTATCACTCACCGCTTCGACCAACTTCGGCTGCCACGTCCTCATGGGAAGTTTTATCCAGGCTAACTCAAAGCAATGAAAACTTACCCTTGCAACGTTTAATGCCCCAACCCTTTCGAGTGAAGCCTGTTTCACATCATGCGATTTTCGTCGCACCGGAAGTGCGATTTCCGTCGTTTACGACGAAAATCACAGTCGCAGTGCCGACCCCCCGATTTTCGGCTGCAACCAACCGGTTGGTCGCACCGTCGCAGCGATCGCTGCGATTTTCCGTCGAAATTGCGCGGAAAGCTATTTAGCCGGTTTGTTTTGGGAAATGGCATCTCGCTCAACAAGTGCACGAACAACAATTGTACGAATCTGTGAAGGCAAGAAATGACAACCTCCTCCAAGAAAACAAATCCTTGAGAGACGATATCAAGTCTTTGATTGATAATAACAAAAGCCTTTCACAACGAGTAGCTGACCTTGAGCAGTATTTCAGGCAAAATAACGTAGAAATTAAAGGTATTCCAAATACTGAAGGAGAAAGCTGCCTAACAATTATCCAGGCTTTGGGTGACAAGATTGGGTGCCCTGTCACTGCTGGTGACATTGACATGGTTCACCGCGTGCCTGCCAAACAAGGAACCAACATTATCGCGCGGTTCTGCTCACGAACAAAGAAGGCTGACTTTGCTTCCCAAGCGCGTAAAGCAAGACTCACAACAACTACAGTAGGGCTATCACATAAACCACCCACTTCCATTTTTGTTAATGATCACCTCACAGCCGATAATAAGCGGCTTTTTGCGCAGGCGCTAGAGCTCAAGAAGTCTAAAGGAGGGAAATTTCTATGGACCGATAACTGTGCCATTAGGGCAAAGAAGTCGGAAAACAGCCGTGTTCATCGCATATGTAGTGTAAATGATCTGTCAATCTTCAAATAAGTTCTTCCTTGCTTGCACTAACGTCTAATTCATCATGGCTGACTCAGTTTTTACTCTTGACGAAGCGAAAGCTCTCATTGAGGAAAAACAACCCACTTTATCCTTAATACATTGGAACATCCGCAGTATTCGTAGGCATCACGATGATCTCATCGCTCTTCTTTGCAGTCTTGATCATGCGTTCTCTTTCGTATGCTTATCTGAAACGTGGTTATCATCTCATGACGGGAATCTATAGGGTCTTTCAGGTTACACTCCTGAATATTGTCATCGTGAAGGTTATCGTAGTGGCGGTTCGGTCATTTTAGTAAAATCTTCATTGTCATATAAACGTCGCCATGATCTTTTTCGTCATTGCCTCTGTGAATCAGTATGGCTAGAAGTAGAGAGTAATAATCTGCAGCTGCCTACCAAACGTAACATCATAATTGCATGCATTTATCGCTAGCCTTCTTCCTCTTACATCGAATTTTGTAAAGAATTCGAGCAGTTATTAAACACAATCACTGATGAAAACAAGGATATTGTGATATGTGGCGACATCAACATTATCAGCCCTGACACTCAATGTTGCTCTGAGTACTTACGTACTTATCTTAGCTGCGGTCTCTCCCCACAAATTACAGCTCCAACGAGGTGTGAAATAGGCGGACCTAATACTTTAATTGACCATGTACTGTCTAGCATACCTACTGATCTTAGCACAGCTGGAATAGTGGAATATGCCGTAACAGACCATTACCCTATATTTTTTTGCATATGTTCCGTAACGCCTTCTCAACCAGCAAAATATGTCAGGACTTTCTTTGATTCTAATAAATTCACTGGTATGATTCGTGCAATTGACTGGGCTGACGTGCTTGAAGAGCAATGTGGTGAAAGGGCTTTTGAATCTTTTTTTGCAAAAATATCTGAATGCTCTAACTTATGTACAAGTAACACTACGGTGACGCGGTGGTTTAGCTCGCCAAGAAAGCCTTGGATTAGTGATTCTTTATTGCGGTCCATTAAAAAAAGAGATAATCTTCGTAAGAAACTTAAAGTCCAGCCATTCAATAATGCGTTGCGATTGCGCTTCCACACATATTCAAATGTTCTAACAGCCACTTTAAAAAATGTCAAGCGTAATTACTACGAAAATAAAATTAGAAAAAATGGAAGTGATACCAGACGAAACTGGCAGGTTATTAAAGAATTCTTAAACATCAGTACAACTAAAAATCGCATATCGTGTATGAACCACAATTCTGCTAATATTACTGACCCTCAAGACATAGCTAATGTTTTCAGTGACCATTTTAGTATTGCAGACGGTAGTCAGCCTGATTCAACGTTGCTTAGTTTTCCGCGCTGTTCTCATTCATTTTACCTGTTCCCCACAACATCGCTGGAAGTAAGTAACATTATCAATTCTCTTAAAACAACCGGTGCGGGCCTCGACTTGATACGCCCCTCTAGCATTAAGCTTGTGTCTAACGAAATCTCACCTGCGTTAGCACATATAGTAAATAGACTATTTAAAGATGGCAACTTTCCTAATCGCCTCAAGACAGGTAAAATAATCCCAGTATTTAAAAAAGGTGACCATAAGTGCACGAGTAATTATCGTCCTATCTGCATTTTGTCTTTCTTTAGTAAGGTCATCGAAAAACTTATACATAATCGCTTAACTAAATACTTATCCAAATGTAATCTTTTAACTCCTGATCAATTTGGTTTTCGTGACAATTTTTCAACTGAATTAGCGCTTATTACATTTACTGAGAGGGTCAAATTAGCCATCGATCAAGGCCTCTTAGTTGGTGCTCTCTTTATTGATTTCACCAAGGCGTTTGATACAATTAACCATCGTATTCTTTGAAGTAAACTTGAATCATATGGCATTTCTGGACCGCCTTTACAAATAATTCGCAACTACCTAATTGACCGACAATATATAGTCGAATTTAATGGTGTCTTGTCCTCATCAAAAACTGTAAATACAGGTGTCCCTCAGGGATCAATACTTGGGCCACTTTTATTTCTCATATTCATTAATGACTTGCCAGAAATATTAACACATGCGCACTACCTTCTTTACGCTGATGACACCACCATTTTCGCATCTGATAAAAATTTATTTGCATCGCTGGATAAACTTAACGCTGACCTAACGAATGTTCATTCATGGTGTGTAAAAAACAAGCTAACCATCAACCCATCTAAGACAACATTTATGGTATTCCATTCTTCAAAATCTTTGCACATTGACTCTATTGTAGTGTCTCTAAATAATAATGTATATGCAAGATCCACGTCTACTAAATTTCTTGGTGTAGTACTAGATGAAAACCTAAAGTTCCAGTGCCATATTCAATCACTTATTCAAAAAATCTCATTTGGTATTCACATCATAATAAAAACTCGCTCTTTTTTCCAGCAAACCATTCTCATGTCTTTATATTACGCGTATATACACAGTCATCTCTCATATTGCCTGTCATCTTGGGGTAATACATATACCACACATCTTCATCAGTTAGAAGTTTTGCAAAAGCAGGCATTACGATTAATTGCATTCCAATCGCATACATCTCCCTCTGCTCCAATATTCCGTTCCCTAAATGTTTTACCTTTACGCATGTTATTCAATCGTAAGCTGTCGCTACTTATGTTTCGTCTTATAAATACCGAGTTTAATATTCCAGGTTTTAATCGCTCTAGCCTCATCAATTAAAACAACACAAGATTTTCAGCTCAACTCAATCTTCTTCTTCCAAAAGCAAGAACTAACTATGGGAAATTTACCGCCGCGTTTTCAGGCATTTCTGTTTGGAATTCTATACCATCTGACATGAAGACATCTACATTATTATCATTCAAGCGTAGAACGAAGGAGCATTTCATGAACACTTTATCTGACGCGTAGCATAATTTAACAAACCTAGAATTAATTAGTATGTTGTTCACTTTAACATTACGCAATGTACTTTTCAATTACCGAGTTACTAAATTTTGCCTTAATTGATACTTCTCCTCGTTGTTAGCTTTACGTGCCATTTATCCTCGTTTGAATTGTTGCATGTTATTTTTAAGATTTCTTCAATTATTTTTCTTCTTTTTAACTCTGTGAATATACCTGTGATATTGTTAACAGATTTTGTTTTTTCTTCTATCTTATCGTTTATTTCCGATGTAGAAACTGTATAATATATGACATTGACTCACTGTTTGCCACGATCTTACTATCCCCTTTTCATGTTTTGTTAGGAGGTCCCCCCGACAGTTGTTACTTCGGGACCTCCGAATGTGTACTTATACCCATCTTGTATTTGTTTTGTCAAAAATAAATATTGATTGATTGATTGATTGATTGAAAAAAATGCGCGGAGACGTGGATTAGCGAATTCAGTACGTACGCGAAGGGAGAATAAAAAAACTTGTACCGCAGATTCCATTCTCCCATTTCTACGCGTTCGGTGAGACGCTACGCAGCAAATGAAGTGCATTTTCACCTTTGCTTCGTACACCTTTGCGAATTGCCACGAGACGACATGGCCTTTTGGGGTCTTCACAATTTTCTTTTGTTGAATAGCATGGAAAAATCTGGCGTACGGAGCAGCTTCAATAATTTCAACCTCAGCAAGGGCAAATGACGAGACAGCAAAGTGCCCGAAGTTTCCACGTTGGGCAGAACGCGGTATCGTTCAGTTGCATTTTCTTGTCGGTTTTCAAGCGTGAATTTTTCGATGCATCTTGAAAGGTTATCTCACCTCATTTATTAAATTTGACAGAGCAAAAGTATAGACTATCGTAATGAATTTTCTATGATAGCATGAAATCCGTGGCTTGAATAAACAGCGTCGTTAATTTGTTTTCGCATATTACATGCACGTTAAGTTGGACCTCTTCTGGAGAATTTTTTTCTAGCTCGGAAAGCAATAAACACTGAATAGGTTGAGGACTTTCTATCCTTACTGCACCTGTAATAACATTTGCTTTGAAAGGTTATTAACTCTACAGCTAGTAAATTAAGTTATTCGCTTGCTATAGTGGCACAGTGACAACGTATCCACGTGCACCGTCATGTAAATCTCGGGCAACAATGCGAAAAGCAGGCAAACAGCCGGTTTTTGTTGGGACAGAACGTTAGAAAACGACACGTTAAAGAAAAGTAAATCAAAACTGTGCATTAAAGTCAGCCATTTGCATCCCTTCCTGTGAAACATTGAATCATTTAAGTACAAGCAATTCTTGCACGTTCACAGCTCATCAAGTGTGCATAAACATTCATGTCTTACATGTTTCTAATAACAGTTTCTAATAAGTTTGTGATCACATATATTAGTGTGTAAACCCATATGACGATTTCCGCTGTTATTACTATGTTTATAAGTAATGAAATACCATGTTACTTGCAAGAACATATCACCCGGATATTTTAGAACAAATTTCTGCATTTTCACTATACACAATATGTGGTTTATTCAATAAAGGACCACAAACTGCTTTCTTGCAATGACCCACTTATTGCAAGTTTTACCTACATACAGCGAAGAAAAAAAAACATCTGCAGACAAATTGTTCAATTTATTCGCCTGCCACTGTGGCTATAGCATTCTGCTGCTAACACAAGGCGAGGGGTTGAATTACCAGCCATGGAAGTCGCATTTCGACGGGAGTCACAGGTTAAAAAAAAAGCTCTTTCACTTAAATTTTGTTCATCATCTTATATTCAACCCTTAAACTCCCAAATACTATTGCATAGGGGGGGGGGGGGCATGCTTATGCATAATCTAACACCAATCGAACGCAAAGGGCACAATTGTAAAACAACCATCGTTCGTGATAATTCGAGTGTGCAAAAATTCATTGCATCAATATCTATTGTTAAACAGCACTGCACAAATAAGCATAATCAAGTATACCAAGCACTCTGTCAGGAAGCTGGTTCTACAGAGTTACAAATGTCAAGACATGAATGCTCAAACTACATCGCACACACAGCACAAAGAAAACCGTTTTCAAGAGTTGTCCCTTCTCGCAGATATTAGAGGCCCATAAGCAGCAGAAACTTTATTGCAGGGCATTGAGTAATACCGCTTGTTAAAGAATGAAGATAGTGAAGAGGCTTTTGACAGCAGTACCTCATGCTGCTCTAAAAAGAGGAACGATGAGCAAAAAGTTTCTGTTAGAGCACTTCAGTTAAACTGGAACTTTCTGAAAGACAGAAAATTCCAGGTGATAGTTGGAGGTGCATTTGGTCCACCCACACCAACAACACAAGAATATTACAAGAAGTACTACAGCCTTAGGTGTACTACAGTCTATGGGAACTCTATCTTATACAGAAATCAAGATGCAACAAGCTCTCGACAACACTGCAGACTTTCTTGACCAGTCGGACCTCTCAATTTCTGATAAGTAAGCTTACCCCGACATCGGAAAGAAGACTAGAATCAAGAACTACCCTAGATTGCACACTGTGATCCACATAACTGGAGAAACATACCCGCAAGTCAACATTCACAAATCTTCAGCTAGTGTAAGACCATGACGGCAGAGCCAGCACGTGGGTGAAACAATAATGCCATTCCTGGACGCAAATTGAACACCTGATGAAAAGAACAATCTTGAGATCATGGGTGGAGGACGAGTGGATACAATGGAAAATCGCAGCTGATGTGCTTGTGTCCAAGGTATTGTACGGTATGAATTGCCAGCAGCGCACAAAAAAGACAACTCATCAAACACAGGCATCGGGTAATAACAGGTCTTTATAACTTTACCATGCTTGAAGACCTCTATGAGAGAGAGCAAAGGAACAAGCACCTAGACAGAGTAGAGTTGCAGCATACAGCACAAATTCTTAGCCTCAAGAGCTCATAAGCTGGTCCCAAGATACTATGCCAGATAGCATATGAGATGCAAAGACGACTACCCCTCCCTTCCCACACAACCTCGGGAGCACCTGAACTTGAAACGCAACAGGCCCATACCGTGCAATATGGGGGCAAACAGTTAGACCAGGAGACTATATACAACTGCCAAACATACAGAGGAGGTTGCTAATCATGAAGATGTAAGCAAACATCAGGCACATATAGTACACTGATGTGGCAATAGCAGTGTCACAGTAGCATGACACTACATAAAATTACACCCCATATAAGTGAGTACCATTCCAGGTAATCCTACACCTAGAAAAGATGAACTGAAAAAGCAATCAAAGCAGCACTTGTAGTGCAAATTACATCTTGCACAACACTCTGCACACCTGCATCGATTCACCAGAAACTGTCGGGGCATGCACATCACACGAGATTGTCGGGAAAATCAGGAGGTTGACACGCGATTTGCAAGCACATGGCCAAAAATTCAATTGCACGATACATAGCCATGAAGACCTCCCAGGACACAATCGGACTTATAAGCCCAACATAAGAACTGAAAACTGGACGAGTTGGTTTGTATTCATTATTAACTAATGCGCAACGGTTACACAACGGACAAGAATGAAGCGCTCTGTGTTTTCACTTCGTTTTTGTCCATCGTATTTCTGTTGCACTATAGTTAATGAATTCATGAGGCTGCACAGGAGAAGAATGATAACTCCGCCAAAGGGCGCGATTTCACATACGAATCCATGCGTGCACGCACGCACACACACGCACGCACGCGCACATACACACAAATGGTGAAAGGGTGCATAGCATGAAGCAGTATCAGCAGGATGACACTAGAGATAGATGAGAACTAAGTTTCAACTAAGGTTCATTGTAAAAATGTCGCGAGTTATACAAAATACAAAAAAAAACATCGTTAAAGGCTAGATAAAAATTGGTGCTTGATGCAGCCAAACATAAATAAATATGCTACAGTAAAAAATACAGAAAAATTCCAAGTGCAGAAAAAATCATTACAATTGCCAATCCTGCATGCCAGCGCCTTTCAAGAAACAGTGTTCTTATTCCAATAGACAGACTGACAGCTTGCTTAGGCAAGCATACTGTTCCATTTCCATGCCATTGGAAAATAAGCGAGTTTCTCGGAAAGTAGCCGCATGCGCGCTTGGGGATCACATTTTTTTCCCCTGGACTTGTATATTTATATCTATTTTCTCTCTATTCCAGTTTTTATGCTTGTTTTTATCGAGCACTAGTCTTTATGAGGTTTTATTGCTGTGCTAATTTCTGGTAACCTTTATAAATCACTGCATTTTCATAATATCCCTTATAATTAGAAGTTAGCGTACCCTGTTCTTACTGCTTCACACTATGCATTCTTGCTACATTGGTCAAATAAAAGATTTTATAAGGTACACATAAGTATCATAATGGCCATTAAAGGGACTTGCAGTCTAAAAAAATAAAGAATAGCCTGGCTGCACATAGGACGAACAAGAAAACCAAAATGATGTAACAACGAAAAGTTTAATGTACACACCGAGTAAAGGTTGGCTGACAAGCAATAAACTGTACATGCACAAAAAGGCGAACCAAAATGAATGTGTTTTTCCTGACAGGAAATGCATCCACCTCTAACGGAGGCCATGCTGACAAGATTCTCCCAGCATTTTTAGATCTACAGCTTCCATAATTTCTCTAGGCAGCCGATCTGCACAGAATGCTAGCTTCTTCCTCTACAATGCACGCTCAGATGTCGAGAATGCATTATAGAGGAAGAAGCAAGCATTCTGTGGAGATCGACTGCCTAGAGAAATTATGCAAGCTGTAGATGCAAAGACACTGGGAGAATCATGCGTCAGCATGGCCTCTGTTATACTTTCAGAGATGGATGAGTTTCCTGTTGGGATCTTTATGGGCACACATCAGTTTTCATTTCTGCTTTTTGTGCAACTTCGATTTATTGCTTGTCAACCACCTTTTACTCGGCATGTTCAATAAACTTCCATTTGTTAGTACGCCTCATGATCGTCTTGGTCTCTAGCAGAAAGGTGTTGATTCTTTTTACAGTGAAGCTGTAGATACCTAGGCGAAACACTCTTGGTCCGATCACAAAAACCCTAGTGCAGGGGTATGAGCCATTGTTTAGGGGGTGTGAGCCATTGCATTCGTCTTACATGATGGACTGAGAAATTTCTTGTTGGGTATACATGATGAAAAATTTATTTATCCCTCATTAAAGGGAAGGGGGCAACGAAATAGAGGGTGGGGGAAGAACTACTTGAAGTAGGCCTCCACTATCCGCTCAGCCCACTCCAGGATGGTTTCCTGAAGGTCGGGCCTCGAGCTGCGCAATGCAGCCTCCCACTGCTCTTCACTAGTTATTAATTGCTTGAGGAAAGGGGGAAGGGGGTGCTTAGGGCACCCCCACATGATGTGGTTTAAGTCTGCTTTGGGGGAGGCGCAGAATTTGCAAGCGGGAGAAAAGTAAATGGAAGGATGAATGCGGTGGAAGAGGTAAGGGGAGGGAAAGGTGCGAGTTTGCAGCTATCGCCACAGAAATTCACACCTGCGAGGGGATTTCCCATGAGTGGCGGAAAGGTTAAACGGTCTAATCGGTAATGTCTGCAGATGTTGTGGTAGGTAATAACCCGACCCGCGCTGTAAACGTCGCCTCCTCCGTGACGAGGTCCGACACATAGCAGCTTATGCATTTAAAACATATACATTTCATCATCATCATCATCATCATCATCGCCATGGTCATCATCAGCGTGGTTACGCCCACTGCAGGACAAAGGCCTCTCCCATGCTTCTCCAACAACCCCGGTCATGTACTAATTGTGACCATGTCGTCCCTACAAACTTCTTAATCTCATCCGCCCACCTAACTTTCTGCCGCCCTCTGCTGCGCTTCCCTTCCCTTGGAATCCAGTCCGTAACCCTTAATGACCATCGGTTATCTTCCCTCCTCATTACATGTCCTGCCCATGCCTATTTCTTTTTCTTGATTTTAACTAAGATGTCATTAACTCGCGTTTGTTCCCTCAACCAATCTGCTCTTTTCTTATCCCTAACGTTACAACCATCATTCTTTTTTCCATAGCTCGTTGCGTCGTCCTCAATGCAAGTAGGACACTTTTCCTGAGCCTCCAGGTTTCTGGCCCGTGGGTGAGTACTGGTAAGACATAGCTATTATATACTTTTCTCTTGAGGGATAATGGCTACCTGCTGTTCATGATCTAAGAATGCCTGCCAAACGCAACCCAACCCATTCTTATTCTTCTGATTATTTCCGTCTCATGATCCGGATCCGCCGTCACTACCTGCCCTAAGTAGATGTATTCCCTTACCACTTCCAGTGCCTCGCTACCTATTGTAAATTGCTGTTCTCTTCCGAGACGGTTAAACATTACTTTAGTTTTCTGCAGAATAATTTTTAGACCCAGTCGTCTGCTTTGCCTCTCCAGGTCAGTGAGCATGCATTGCAATCGGTTCCCTGAGTTACTAAGCAAGGCAATATCATCAGCGAATCGCAAAACTTTTATCCCCAATTCTTCCCAATGCAGGTCTCTGAATACCTCCTGTAAACACACTGTAAATAGCATTGGAGAGATCACATCTCCCTGCCTAACACCTTTCTTTATTGGGATTTTGTTTTTCATTATGGAGGACTACGGTGGTTGTGGAGCCGCTATAGATATCTCTCAGTATTTTTAAATACGGCTCGTCTACACCCTGATTCCATAATGCTTCCATGACTGCTGAGGTTTCCACAGAATCAAACGCTTTCTAGTAATCAATGAAAGCTATATATAAGGGTTGGTTATATTCCGCACATTTCTCTATCACCTGATTGACAGGCCGAATATGGTATATTGTTGAGTAGCTTTTACAGAATCATGCCTGGTCCTTTGCTCGACAGAAGTCTAAGGTGTTCCTGATTTTATTTGTGATTACCTTAGTGAATAGTTTGTAGGCAACTGACAGTAAGCTGATCGGTCTACAATTTTTTAAGTCTTTGGCGTCCCCTTTCTTATGGATTAGGATTATGTTAGCGTTCTTCCAAGATTCCGGTACGCTCAAAGTCATGAGGCATTGCGTATACAGGGTGGCCAGTTTCTGTAGAACAATCTGCCCACCATCCTTCAACAAATCTGGTGTTACCTGATCCTCGCCAGCTGCCTTCCCCCTTTGCATAGCTCCCAAGGCTTTCTTTACTTCTTGTGTCGAGTCGCTGCCGGCGTGCCACAGGGCTCAGTGGTGAGCCCCTTCCTTTTCAACCTGGCCATGGCAGGGTTGCCTGCTGCCCGGCCAATCGACCATCACTTCTCCGTGCAGCCCTCAATATACGCGGACGACATCGCCCTATGGGTGAGGGGACCACCGCAACACATCCGCAAGGCACGTGCGGCCCTACAGAGAGCCCTGGACACTGCGGCTGCCTACTTGTGCAGCATCTCTATCAGGAAGACAGAGGTCTTGCTACTGCACCCCAGAGCATCAGCCCACCGCTCAGCCGGCCGGCTGTGGTCGGAGGGCGTCCAGATCCCATGGAACAAGGCAGTCACCTACCTGGGGCTGCACATTGACCATCGGCTGAACTGGCTGCCGGCTACCAAGGCCCTGCGCCCAGGCGCTTCGGGTCCGCAAGGCTATCTCACAGCTCCTTGCCCGTGGACAGGGCTGTACCCCCAGGTGGGCCCTGCAGCTATTTGAAGCTGCAGTCACTTCATGGCTACTGTATGCCCTCCCTCTTGTGGCGCTGCTCCCACCCCGCCTGCGGAATCTAGAGCTGCAGCATCGGTCAGCAATACGGCTCTGTCTTGGCGTTCCCCGAACCTCACAAGTGGCCGCCACTTTGGCTGAGGCAGGTGCCTTGCCCCTGTCATTACTCTTCCTGCAACAGGGGCTACGACACATTGATCGCCTACACCATGCCGCAGATGGTCAAGCACTCCTGACCCGCCTACGCCCCCGGCCAGCATCACACATGGGACGGCTGTGTGGCCTCTATAAGGAGGTCATAGGGGACACGCCTGCAAACGCAGTACAGCCTCTCCCACCACACACACATCGACCACCAATCCCTATCTCGACGGAGCTGCCAGGTGTCTCGAAGAACCGTTCCCCAACATGTGCCCTACAGCAGACGACAGCCTCTCTCCTCCAAGAGAGGCTTGGTGACCACCTTCACATCTTCGTCGATGGATCCGTGATACCGGAGACTGGCTCATCCACAGCAGCCTGCGTTGCACCGGCCCTACGAAAGAGCAAGCTGTGCCGTCTCCCGGGTCACGCAAGTTCTACCGCAGCAGAGTTAGCAGGACTCCACCTTGCTGTGGACTTACTTGCAGAGGAGCTACCAGCGACCCCGGCAGCTATCTTCTGCGACTCCAAGGTGGCGATGTTCTGCCTGCAGAACCCTGCCAGGGCTAATCTTGGGGTAGCGCTGCTGTCTTCAAGACTGACGGCCCTTCAGGACGCAGGATGCTCAGTATCTCTGCATTGGCTACCAGGACACGTGGGGATCCCGGGCAATGAAGAGGCGGACACTCCGGAAAAATGTGCCCACCACTCAAGCGTCCCCCTCAGCCCTACTGTAACGGCCGCAGACTTGTCGAGACACAGGCTGCGCCGGCACATCATCGCCTGCCACCCAGACAAACGGGTATCCCTGGGCCGGCCTCCATGGCCTCTTCCACAGCACGGCCTCCTACGAAGGGATGCCTCGTTGCTGCTCCGACTGCGAGTTGGCTGCTACTGGACGGCAGCCCGCCGGCACCGCCTTGGGAAAGCCACCTCGCCAGCCTGTGCCTCCTGTGGTGAACCAGAAACTCTGGAGCACCTCCTGCTGGCCTGCCCTGCTCACCTGCAGCACCGCGGTCGACTTCTGCAAGAGTTCCACCACCTGGGGCTCCCATGTTCACCACAGGAATATATCCTCTTCCCCAGTCGTAATCAGCTACCAGCCTTCCTAAGTGTCGTCGAGTACCTCGACTCGTCGGGGCTCTCGGCGAGACTATAGGACACTTCTACAAAGACGGATGGCCTAACGGCCATCCCACCACCTCGGGCTTCCTGATCGGCCACTACTTCGCTTCCATCTCTACGACCCTCCACCTTTCTTCCTCCTACCCCCTCTCTCTTTTAACCCCATCCCCTCCACCCTGCTGGCTCTGAGCCGTGCTCCCGCATGGGTTGCAGAAAATAGCGCTAGCCATTTCTCCTTCCCCACAAGAACCACTTCTCTCTCTTCTTTCGGCGTCACCTGTGGGATTTCGAATTCCTCTAGACCATTCTCTCTTCGATAATCATTATCGTCGTGGGTGCCACTGGTACTGTATAAATCTCTATAGAACTCATCAGCCACTTCAACTATCTCATCCATATTAGTAATGATATTGCCGGCTTTGTCTCTTAACGCATACATCTGATTCTTGCCAATTCCTAGTTTCTTCTTCACTCCTTTTACGCTTCCTCCGTTCCTGAGAGCATGTTCAATTCTATCCGTATTATAATTCCTTATGTCAGGTGTCTTACGCGTGTTGATTCGAACTTTCGAAGTTAATCAACTTCGAAAGTTCGGCCACTTCTAATCTAACTGTAGGGTTAGAGGCATTCGTGCAATGGCGTGTCTTGATCAGACCTTCCGTCTCCTGCGATATCTTACCGGTGTCCTTTCTAACGGAGTTACCACCGACTTCCATTGCACACTCCCTAATGATGCCCACAATATTGTCGTTCATTGCTTTAACACTAAGGTCCTCTTCCTGAGTTAAAGCCGAATACCCGTTCTGTAGCTTGATCTGGAATTCCTCTATTTTCCCTCTTACCGCTAACTCATTGACGGGCGTCTTATGTACCAGTTTCTTCCATTCCCTCCTCAGGTCTAGGCTAATTCGAGTTCTTACCATCCTATGGCCACTGCAGCGCACCTTGCTGAGCACGTCCACAACTTGTTTGATGCCAGGGTTAGCGCAGAGTATGAAGTCTATTTCATTTCTAGTGTCGCCGTTCGGGTTCCTCCACGTCCACTTTCGGCTATCCCGCTTGCGGAAGAAGGTATTCATTATCCGCATATCATTCTGTTCCGCAAACTCTAATAATAACTCTTCCCTGCTATTCCTAGTGCCTATGCCATATTCCCCCACTGCCTTGTCTCCAGCCTGCTTCTTGCCTACCTTGGCATTGAAGTCGCCCGTCAGTATAGTGTATTTTGTTTTCACTCTACCCATCGCCGATTCCACGTCTTCATAGAAGCTGTCCACTTCCTGGTCATCATGACTGGATGTAGTGGCGTAGACCTGTACAACCTTCATTTTGTACCTCTTATTAAGTTTAACAACAAGACCTGCCACCCTCTCGTTAATGCTATAGAATTCCTGTATGTTACCAGCTATATTCTTATTAATCAGGAATCCGACTCCTAGTTCTCGTCTCTCCGCTAAGCCCCGGTAGCACAGGACGTGGCCGCTTTTTAGCACTGCATACGCTTCTTTTGGCCTCCTAACTTCACTGAGCCCTATTATATCCCATTTAATGCCTTCTAATTCCTCCAATATCACTGATAGACTCGCCTCACTAGATAAAGTTCTAGCTTTAAACGTTGCCAGGTTCATATTCCAATGACGGCCTGTCCGTCATATACATTTGTCTATGTATCACTGCAGGGAAGTGACACAGAGTGGGACGGGGTTAAGACAAGACCATGATGTCATAATTATATCGCAGCAAAGGTGTGGTGGGCCATTGGCTATACCGATAGTGAGTTCGTTTCTGTCTCGCAGCAGAGCGGGCGTGCAGCATTCTCTATCCGACTTCCCAATAGGATAAAAAATGTGTTCCTGTGTTTAATTAAATTAAATGTGCAACCCCGGTGTGTCGCTCGGCAACTGCAGTGCATAGGCGAGTCATAAATACTATGATTAAGGCATTACGAAACACAAGTACGTAACATAATTCAGAAAGACATTGATTGATCCGCTGGATTAACACAATGAACCACTCACTGCACTTTCCATGATGGTGACCTTGCGAAACACGATGTGCGGCATTTCAAATAAACAATGTTATATACCCAATCCAAACGTGTGCGTAACCTCATTGAGAAACACAGACATAACCAATCATTCAGAAAGACTTGCATAAACCGTCGGAATCAACCCAGTAATAAACACCGGGGCCGCACATTTCAGCTTGGCTGGTTTACCATCTGTGCAGGGTGCATGGGCAGTAATTTTTTCTGTTATTATTTGTTAAGTATTGTATGATGTTTTGCCAGTAAAAGAAGTTGTGCTAGTTGGTGCATTGTATTGGTGCTGCTTTTTTTTTGCTGTCTTTTAAATAATGTTGTGCCCCTCACGTAATACTCTAACCTTGCAGCCTGCGAGGTATATAAATAAATAAGTACATAAGCACATGTCATTCTTTCATGTCGATACACCTCGCACCATTCCTTGCTCAACAAATGTCAGTGTTGATGACTCGCAGTGTGCATCTAGATTAACTGCCATTTGCATTTCGGTATAGTTTGGGAACAGTGTATTGAAGCGTGGGAAATATTTACTGAACCGTCGTTCCCCACCCCCCTTTTTCATGCATAATGAGACGTTCCTATAGTCGGGTACAACTTTAGAAAAAAGGGGAGGCGCAGATGACCGAAGCGCCACAACGGATTGCCTCCGCGACTAAAACAGGCCCGCTCAAAAAACCGTGCTTCTAAAACGGGCAGTTCTCGGTATAAATAAATACTTTTGTATTCTGATGGCTTGTTTGGCAAGGCTCTTGTGACTGGAATGCTACAGCACATGCCATATCGCGAGAAAAAAATAACCCCGTGCCTGCTACAACGCTCTGCGTCGTCTGCTTTTTAGCTTCAATGGAAAGGATAAAAGTAGAAAGACCAGCTCTGCGTGGCTTTTGCGCTGGTTTGCATGTACATGGCACATTTACTCCTCGTTTTCCGAGCTTAAAACGAATAAGTTGTTTTTTAACGAGTACTTAAAAAAATGTGGACAATCCATGCGCATTTCTGCCGTCGCCGTGAGATCGCGTATGAGTGAAAACGTGTGAGGGTGAGTCGGCGAACGCGGTTCACTTTCGTGTGCGCAAGCGCGAAACGCGGCCCGGATGCGTGCCCTCTCCTGCGGCGCGTGAGGCAAGGGCGGCCAGGCGAGGGAGGCCGGGCGGCGTATTTAGAATTGCTCGTAGATACAGACGGAGCTCGACGTTTCTGCGCAGGCGCGAGTAAGAGCGGGCGCGAGAGAGAAAATCTGGGGGCTTTTGCCCCTTGAATATATGACTCAGCCTAGGCACTACGGAGGAGGTTTCTTAGAGCGCGTTGTATTCGTTTGTCCCCTAGACATGCCGGCATTGCGGAGTTCGGTCGAGTTGGTTCATACGCTCCGCCGCTGACTGCTCGCGCGGTGAGGCAGTGGGCGTGGACGCTGCTTGGTGATCGCTGTGTCTGAAGGGACAATGTTCTGACTGGTGTTTTATAAGTCGCGGGTCGCTTTTTTCGTCGCGACGATAGATCGGATTTTTTACGTGCACTGCTCCAGGAGGGCACATGTAACCGGCAAACGGAGGCCTCAGGAGAGCACCTGAGGTTATATTAAAGCAGGCGGCGCTGGATCTCCGGGGCACCCTAACGGTAGCGGGGGGATCAAAGCTGGAAGCCGGGCGGCCCGTGGGTTGGGGCCGCAGAGGCCGAAGCGTGCCTGGGGGTGTTCGCATAAAACATTGGCTGTCCGCGATAGCGGACAGCCGATCTGATACTCCCATGGCACGCGCAGGCCTCTGCGAGCCCCAACCCACGGACTAGTCCGGCTTCTAGCTTTGATATCCCCGTTGCCGCTTTGGTGTCCTGGAGGCGCCGCCAATAAGGCGAAATAATGACACGTTGTTTTCATTAGCAAAACATGATCGATTAAATATGATTGCGTCGGCCGCCAACTTGCGATGCTAAGTTCAGCACAACCGCGCCCCGCGACTTCTGCCGGTACGTCTAGGGACAAGCGCATACACTGCGCGCCAAGAAACTCCTCCGTAGTACTTAGGCAGAGTCGTATTTTCAAGGAGCAAAACTCCCCACATTTCCTCTCTCGCACCCGCTCTCACTCGCGCATGCGCGCAAACGCCCGTCGTCTCCGCAAGTTCCACGGCCCGCTGTACAGGCCCCGCACACTCTCAAGTTCAACAAATGGCCACAGAGGGCGAAAAATCAATCGAGGCGTGTTTCAGCGTAAGCGCGCAAGTGGAGCTACTGTAATTTGGTCGAATACTTTTATTTGTGCTTTTTCTGCTAGGGGCGCTAAACATGCTGAATTTTTTACTTTACACAAACCATTGACATAAACAATCGAGGTGTCTAAGGATGTTTTGTTACCTCAGGCAAATAGGCAGTTGATTTTTTTTTAATTTGATTGTTGAAGCTGCTTTTTAATCATAGCGTCAAGGTTTTTGTACTTGATTAACCGCCGACAGCCTATTGGTATCGATGTGTTTCCTGCCCGTTGGCGTTCGAATACTACGGCGGTAAAACATTTTCGAAAGCATGCTGGTTTCATCTGCGAGTCATTACATAGACTTGCTGTAAAGAGGTCTACTCTTGGCAAAACATAGTGCCTCATTTTGTTTAGGCGTTGATTATCATAATGAATGCGGCGGAGGTTGAGGGAGTACGCTTGAAGGTACGTTTTTATGCCGTTGATCTCCATAACACCGTAAGTACGCAAACCGATGTCACAGAACACCCGATGCATCATTGTGTGTTCTCCGTCATCGCTTGTTTGCTGTACGCCTACTAATTCTTCATTTCTTCAAGTGTTGTATCCTCCTTTTGTCCTTGTTCTGTTGTGCTTCACTTACAGTATGTCGTTCCGTCAGCTGTAATGCGCATTTGCAAAACCAATACGTTTGATAAGACGCAGTGGTTATCATAATTTCACTACACATGTATTAAGCTGGCACATATGGTTCGGATACAGATGCCTGTATGCGGACTTGCACGACGTTGATGCGGAGATTAGGATAATTATGACACCCGTAAGGAAGAGGCAGCTGACGGCCGTAAGCTGTTGCGTTCTTTCCGCCAAACTACCCGGCCTGGTAGTGCTGTAAAGATGCTGTATAAAAGTGACACGCGGTGACAGGGAAATTACTATACTTAGCAGCCGACCGTACGTTTTGTAGCTTAGGTCTTCTTTCTTGTGCGTTTGTGCTACCCTTATTAATGAGCCATTTCTTGACTATGTTCTTGACTATGTAACCGCGTTTGTGTGGATGCGTAGACGTGTGCTCTTTGTTGTACTTGTAAAATGCAAATAAAATATTTTCAAGCTTACTCAATCTTTGGTGTCGTGTGCGTTTATTCCAGTCGAGGCCATCGTGCCACCTGAAAACCGCATTCTGTCAGCAGCCCTACACGAAATGCAACAGCTGTAGCGCGGCGGCACAACTCGGGGCAACGGCGGCGTAATAAACGAAAAACCGTTCGGGATGCCCTTAAAAGTCAGTTCAGAGTGTGCCTTAACTCGATATGACTCTGCGCTACATGTATTCTGCTGCGCCTCGATCGTGCTCCCGCCAGTTTGGTTGCTGTGTGGCAAACGTAGCGCCTACATATGTATGTAGGCGCTACGTTTGCCACACAGCAACTAAACTGGCGGGAGCACGATCGAGGCGCAGCAGCCAGAAACCCAGTAAAGCCACAGAACACCTGGTAAAGCGTGTGCAAAACCCCGTTTCCGTTTCCTGTTGTACTGCGCCACCTGTGGTCCCATACTTTAGTTCACGACGCCACCGCTACGCTTATTTCCGTAGCACTGTGGAAGGTACAGTTTCCCTTCTCTAATTTTGTATAGGTGTTCTGTGGCTGTACCTACGAGCAGTTGGAAATATGCGGCCGGGCGTTCTGCTCCGGCAGCTGCCAGGGTGTCTCGATGTTCTTCTCGCGAGTCGCTTTTGGCGGACGGGCGATGGACGCGACGTCGCCTTTTTACCGTGTCGTCGTAGGGACGCATTTCTGACGCTAGTGTGTCTTGAAAGCAATCTGCAATGTGGTCAAAGGGCGCACCCCCGCGGGCCTGATCCTCAAAGCCATCTGCGATGTTTGCAGAGTGCGCGTAGTGCCGGCAGCTTCGTATACGCTGTGCTATTGACGTTACGTTCGCGCTGAAGCGACAGATGCACGGAGACTAATTGGCTCGCCGCTGCTGCCACGACTCCTAACTGGAGCGCTGTCGCAGACAGTTTCCACTGTCATCGAGTGAGATGTGTCATGTTTACCTGTGCGCGCGTGACACCATACTGGTTAATTTAGTTAAAACACGTTGACGGGCTAGTTGGTTTGAAGCCATAATAGTATGGCTAAGCGCGACTGAATAAGGACGTAGAAAGAAGCAGACACACGAAGGCAGCGCTGTCTCCGTGTGTCTGTTTCTTTATACGTCCTCACTGAATCACACTTACGCGTTCTATAAATGTTAATTTAGTCAGCAAGCGAATGTTTACAAGTTGATACGACCGATAAAACTTCTATCCTTACTTTCGTACAGCTGTCCACTAATTTGCTATGGCTATCGGTGCTTCGCCTTTCGGGCGGAACAGAAAATTTTTTTCTACAAACCTTTTTAATAAAACGTCTGTTTTGCAATGAAGCACAAAAGTAACGGAAACGCGGATGTATTTCGTCATCCGCTTAGGGAATGAATATTTCGTAGAAAGTGGTACCGTGTGTGAGAATTGCCGCACGATTGGCCGCTCGAGGCACTTTGCGTGTATTCGCGGGCTTCGTTCACGTTCCGAGAAACGTGTTTATGCATCACGCATAGAGCGACAGAAAGCTTTATCTGGAGTTTATCGTGTTGTTCTAGAATTTTCTCATTGACACTTTTCACCTAATTGAAATTTCAGAAGTTTATAAATAGTTAAGGTTAATCATACAGTTAGGCGGAATTCAAGAAATAATTCGAGTATCTGCAAGCGACACAAACATTACCTTGGTTCTGTCCACTTACGTGGCATTTGCCTATCTTTAAATGTCGGTGGATGATAGTCGGGACACCTTGTTCGTGTTGGCATTCGTGTTGGCCACTTCTTTTGTGTCCTCTCTGCACGCCTCACTTTTTTGCATAATGAATCCTTACCAACTAGCTCAGCTTTCTGTCATTCTAAACCTTGTACATGCGCTGTCATAGATTGTCAGATGACAACGATGGATGCAGAAATATCCTAATAAAGAAGCGTATCACGCCAGTTATAGCTTGAAGAGTGCATACACAAAAATATTCACCGACGATAACGATACTCCCCAATGCGAAATTTGAGCGCAGTTGCATACGTGTTTTTATTTAGTGATATATTGGCTGGCGCGTATAATCTGCCTCGTGCGGCACATTACAAGCGGAGAGAAGTGCGGCGCGACGGCCTCGCTAATCCGGAGATGGCGAGAGCCAGCGCGCGGGTGGGCGTGATTCACAGGAGACGCCGCCGACAGACAGATGACGCGCGCTGCTCGGGTGCCATCTCGTAGCCGCACCGCGCTTTACCTCTCACCCCTTTGCCGTGTCCTCCTCCACTTTCCGCCTCATGCTTCCGCTGCACGTCCGCCTCTGGTTTCCTGCTCGCACCGCGTTCGCTTTTATCTTTCGCTGTGCTCGTTCGCTCGGCTACGCTGCCGACACTCGCCGTAGGAACGGGCGCGTGAGAGCTGCGACCTAAAAGGAAAACAAATTGCTTATATGGCTTATTGGATATCATTCTGCCTATTATAACAACGGCTTGCAGGAGTTAATCGTTCTGCATTTTTTTTAATCTGTTCGGTGACTTCCCCTCCTTTCAACTCTTCACGATCGTCCTGTATGAAAAGAAACACACAAGCGAGCTGTTTGCGCTGGCCGTGCATGCCATATGCTGTACCGAACAAGTTCTCGACGTATTTTCCGCGCCGGCCGGCTTTCACGCTTCGCTGTCTGCTTCGGGCATCGGCCGCACGATCCGGCATGGACGGACTTCGGCGGCGAGCGAGCGTCGCCCCGTTGTTCTTGGGGACACCGGACGACGCTGAGCTCAAAAATCTGACGGAAACGTGATCCTTGTATCTGCGGCTCTACTAAACCCCAACGCTTCCACCGTCTGTGTTGTGAATGACAAGGCGACAGTGGCGCGCACCTACCTGGCGGCCTCCCTCGTCAGGTCCACGGCGCCTCGGCTGGACGCGCGCAGGCCGACCAGTGGCGTCACCGCGGCCCTCTTCTTCTCGGGCTTCGCGCCGCAGCGGTGCTCCTCGCCGCCACGGTCCACGGTCTCCTGCCGGTCATCCTGCATAGCTGCACCTTCCTCTTCTTCGGCGGCTGCCTACGTTTGAAGGGAGATTTAGGTCCGCCGATCTAAGCGCAATTTGTGTGGTGTGAGTTTGGGGGGTGTCATGTACGTTAAATAGGGTGGCTGATGGTTGCGCATATTTTCCGCAAATAATTGTATATTCAGCGTATGACTTTTACTGGCCATCCTATGCTTGCTGCTCGTTACGTCACAACGGGAGCTGCAGCGCTGTTGCCGACATCTGGTGAAGCCATCTTTAAACAAAAATTCTGGAATCGAGCCGCGCCGTTGTTACCAGGTGAAGCCAACGTATATCCTTGAACAAACCTCCAACAAGAACAGGTAAAAACTGCCCACTGGATACTCTATCTCAGCAGTTTCTTGCAGCACTGTGAAAGCTGCAGGACTGTTCAGCCATTAGGTATGCCGAATGCACTGACATATATTCATGCGCGCCTCATCGGCTCACTGTCTTTTGGCGTTGTAACCAGAAACTGCGTTCACATAATAATATTTGGGGTTTTACGTGCCAAAACCACTTTCTGATTATGAGGCACGCCGTAGTGGAGGACTCCGGAAATTTTGACCACCAGGGGTTCTTTAACGTGCACCTAAATCTAAGCACACGGGTGTTTTCGCATTTCGCCCCCATCGAAATGCGGCTGCCGTGGCCGGGATTCGATCCCGCGACCTCGTGCTCAGCAGCCCAACACCATAGCCACTGAGCAACCACGGCGGGTAGCGTTCACATGGGCGCGACAGCGGTGCTCCGCATTATCTGTACGGTTTCTCAGCAGTTCCTCGCAGTCTTCTTAACAAGTAGTAAGGGCGAACGCCCCCACGAATGTTCAACCACGCCGCATCGTCTGCTCGGCGTCTATTTGGCATTTGCTCGTGCCACCGTGATCACGTACCGTACTAGGGAGAAGTAGTAGATTAATGAGGCAGTGAACAATTGGGTCTTTATAGGGTTCCACATCGTTTAGGCATAACTATTGCTAATGCTGTGGCTTCATCGGCCTTACTGGAAATCAAACCACTTTTACGGCTCTGCGCCGCCTCTGTGTTAGAACAAACAGCTGATCTCAATAAAACGACAAAACATGGGTAATGCTATGCCCTCAGCGATAGATGTGACAAAGCGATGACAAGTTCTACCATTGCTTACTTGCTCTCACGGCAGAAAGCCAACAACAAGCATGAATTTGCGTCAAAGTGAAAGGTGTGAGCTGCATGGGCGCTGTCATGTTGCTGTGTAATCACAGTTGGGTTGGCTATTACGGTTACCGACATTAACTGCCACAGCCATTCGTGGAATACGACGTGCATGCGCGAAGTGCCTTACATGGCACGTATCGCTAGAGCGTATTATCTACCAAGCGAAGCTAAAAATATCTAATTCCGCAATTAATGGAACAGTAACACACGGAACTACAGTTCGCTGAGCAAGGATATTGCCTGTGTAGATTCGCACCTTCGGCAGTGCTGTGGAGTACTTGTGAGATGGAGTAGAGAAAACCCCCCATCAAAGTCGGCCTGTCCAACGTCCTTGGTGAAGCGCGCGAGCATGGTTAACCGAATGTATAGGAAGAAAAGAACAACAACGACGCGCAGCAAGATTCGTTAACATCGGCTCTAAACTCTCGGGAAGTCATGGAGAGGGAACGCAAGAAACCTAGGTTCAGTTTAAAACAATTATAAGCAGTCTCAGTGTCTTCCAGTAAGGAAGGATCGTATGGTCCCTGGTGGAATTCTGACAGTGACCGAGATTTTAAACGTTGAAAAGCTGCACGGAAAAACCTTGTGTACAACCAAGGCCCTGTTAATTGGGCTGAGTATAGATATGTAGCTGCCACATTGAGCGAACTGTCTTAAAAGCTAAGGGCGATTATGATTAAAAACACTACAGATTTCTTTGGATGTCTAGGTTTACAAAGCGCTATTTAAGCTTCTTCGATCCCGTAATGTTATACCGGCGCCAATGAATATCAATTCTGTCGTTCTATAACCAGAAGAATTATCAGTCACCTGAGAAAACTGCTCAAGCTCTAGCGCTGCGTTTCACGCATAAATTGCCGACAGGACTATCGAAACCTTCCACGGGAGACGGCCTTTTAAATTAACATCGACAGATTTAGTGGACATAATTAGATTATGTCTAGCGTCAGTACCAAGGCCAGATAGAATCAGGACAGTAATTCCGAAAGATTTCTTTTATTATGCGCCTTAGCACCTACGTATTATACTTAATATTTCTCTCAAGAATACCTGCGTTGCCAAAAAGTGCAGACTAGGTAAAGTTATTGCACTGGTTAAAAATTAATAAAGCAGCTAGACTTGACCTACCAAACACGAGAACAATTCCTCTTACTTCCAGTGTGCTAAAATTATTAAAAAGGGTTCTTCATGGCTGCATAACAAATTTTATACACAGTAATGCACTTCTCTGTTCTTGTCAGATCGGATTTCGTCCTGGGTACTCGCTATGGTGCGCCCAGGTTAGTCTACAGAGCCTCATTAAAATTGCTCGCCGGAAGCGAAAGCGTGTCGCTTTGGTGAAGCTAGATGTTGCAAAACAGTGTGCGAATTCGTATTCTGTTCAACAAACTGTAGGCTGTGAATTTCCCGATGTATATAACCGCTTGGATATTTGAATTCATGAGAGATAGGGAGTTTTATTTTATATCAACACGGTCCTTCGACGCCTAGCTACAAGCAGACAAGAGGTGTACCGCAGGATGCCATTCTTCCTCCTATTTTATTTATTGATTTGGTAAGCTCAATTCTTTTTGTCTCGGGAGTACACGTTTCTGTTAATGCGGACGGTACCGCACTTTTTTACACCCGCAACTAATAAACGCATACTACACCAGTTTTTTACAGAATTAGGAAGGCCTGAGACATGGCTAGACGAGTTATGCATGTAGTTAAATGTTTGTAAACGTATTGTGCTAGTATTTCCGCTAACTGCACACATACACGCATCTCTCCAATACCGCCACTACATCATTCCTCATGTTGACTCGGTCAAGTACGTTGGTGTTATCATTATGGCAAGCTCGCCTGGCGTAGTCACATTTCACATAATACCATGAAGGGCGTAGCTATGCTCCACGGCTTCGTCACCTTCAATCTGGAATACGCAGGCATAACCTCCTAATGACGTATAGGATGTATGTTAGGCCCATATTGGAATTCGGCTACGTATTATTTTCCACTGACACAGCCTATGAAACTGATCCTCTTTTATAAATAGCTCTATGCTTATGCTTCGGACAACCTAGATCCGTTGCCAACACTGTTTTATGACAGGATGCTCATGTACCCACACAAGGTAGTAAATTCCGCGTAGCTACGGTTCAGAGATTCTACAAATTTACTGTTTTTAAAGAGACGAATGCAATATGTGTTATTCACTAATACACCCTAGGTTTTCACGAGTCACGGTGGTCGCTTACACAGAACTAGGATAACATTTGCCCTAACACAGTTATATCACTTAAATGGGTACATAGGTGAAGTATATTCCTACATTAACCATATTCATATTCTGTCTCCTACACTATTTGAACTGTTAATCTGTGCGTCGGACCCGGAGATACTGCAATACCGGGCATGTGTTCCCTGGAGGGGGCTGCCCTGCACGGATTACGCCGGCATTGGAGATAGGAATGTGTGAGCCATACCGGGCATGCGTTCTCAAGGGGGGGGGGCGCTATCCACGCCGGGTTATTACAGTACAGGCGACAGGAATGTGTCAGCCAATCTCGCAGATTGTGCCGTACCAGGCATGCATGCCAATGGAGGGTGCCTTGGCCGCGTTACGTCCGCACAGACGACATAAATGTCTTAGCCTTGCCCGGAGGTAGTGTCACACCAAGCATGCATTCCCAGGGAGGGTGCCTTGGCCGCGTTGCATCTGCATAGACGACATAAATGTTTTTAGCCAATCCCGGAGATAGTGTCCCACCCACCATGCATTCCTAGGGTGGGGAGGGTGCGTGGCCCGGTTACGTCAGTATAGGTGGCATGAATATGTGAACCAATCCAAAGGATAGAGACATACCGGGCATGCGTTCCCTGGGAGGGTGTCTTGGCCGCGCTGCGTCCGTATAGACGGAAGAAATGTGTTAGCCGATCCCTGTGAGTGTGTCACACCGAGCATGCATTCCAAGGGTCGGGGGTGCGTGGCCAAGTTACGTCTGCATAGGCGACAGGGATGTGTGAACCAATCCCGGAGTAAGTGCCATACAGGGCATGCGTTCCCAGGGAGAGTGCCTTGGACGCGTTGCATCTGCTTAGACGACATAAATGTGTTAGCCGATCCCGGAGATAGTGTCACACTGAACATACATTCCAAGGCTGGGGGGGTCCGTGGCCGGGTTGCGTCCGTATAGGCGACAGGCATGTGCGAACCAATCCCGAAAATAGCGCCATACAGGGCATGCGTTCCCAGGGAGGGTGCCTTGGCCGCGTTGCGTCTGCATAGACGACATAAATGTGTTAGCCGATCCCGGAGATAGTGACATACCCGGCGTGCGTTCCCAGGGAGGGTTTCTTGGCCGCGCTGCGTCTGTGTAGACGGCAGAAATGTGTTAGCCGATCCCGGATTGAGT
Organism: Dermacentor variabilis; assembly: GCF_050947875.1. Taxonomy (NCBI): domain Eukaryota; kingdom Metazoa; phylum Arthropoda; class Arachnida; order Ixodida; family Ixodidae; genus Dermacentor; species Dermacentor variabilis. The sequence continues at coordinate 16,371,656 of NW_027460280.1, forward strand.
GTCACACGGAGCATGCATTCCTAGGGTGGTGGGGTGCGTGGTGTTGCATCTGGGTTGCAAGCCCCAAGGGAAGTGTTGGACCTGGGTCACAGCTGGAAGCATCCGAAGGTCCTGGCAAAGGATGAGTCGACTGCTAACAGAACAACTTGTTTATTCTTGCATCGCGAAAGAGCGGCCGGTCAGGTCGACCGAAGTGGAGACACGGGAGACCACGTTACTCGACTGATTAAATCGAAGCTTCTCTCTTGGCGTTCGGGGGCAGCTGCTTTTATACTCTCGGAGTCGAGGGCAAGAAGGAACGGCTCGGAAGAGGCGCACGTGATGGCAGCGCACGGACACGTTGTGACAAGAAGTGATAAGTATCCGCTGGGCTAGCGCCGGTCAGACCTCCTCGCTTCACAGTTGGGTAGCTGCTCTCACTGGCTGCCGCGCTTTGACAAGCGTGGGCACCAACATGCACACACACACACGAAGACACGTGGCATTGAAACATGCCTGGACGCGCTGAGCAGGAGGTGTTGGGGCAGCGCTGAACTGGCCGTAATGTCCGCCGCTGTGAACGAAGCAACGGCGTCCTTTGCATACGCGCCGGCTATACAGCACGTCGGAGGCGAAACGTAACAGACCGACCCGCCGGGAGAAGGAGATTCCGATGGTCAGGGGACTGCATCCGCTGTCCGGAGGGATGTCGTCGATGATGCTCATAACCGAAGTCGTTCGTGCCTCGGTGTTTCTTGAGCGCAGCGCTCCGAGAAGGCCTCGTTCTCACGTTCAGGTTCACACAGGACACTGCAAAGTGACTTCGGGAGAGTTGCCTTTTTATTCTCGTTCCCAGAAAGCGTTAGAACTACGCCGAAACTCAACCGCTCAGTCAGCAAGCACGACACAACCCTCACTAAGCCATACCAGGCTCTTTCCCCTTTTATAGTTCCTTACAGTAGTCTAGCAGCACTCAGAACGCGTCCACAGATTGGAAAATTGCACTAGAAAGCACGTCATGACTTCGAAACACTAAACAAAAGCAATAGGTTAAAAATACTGCCTTAGGGAGATAAACATCAGTAACAAACAACTTTGAGGCTGATTCCTACGTTAGGGGCCTCGACTTAAGCCATCGGCGTTGCCGTTGAGACTCCCCTTTTTGTAACGCACCTCAAAGGAATATTGTTGCAAAGCGAGGCTCCAGCGCAGGAGGCGGCCATTTTTGGAAGAGATAGTCTGCAGCCATTGGAGAGGGGAGTGATCCGTCTCAATGATAAACCTCGAGCCGGCTAGGTAGCATGACAATTTCTGAATGGCCCACACGAGACACGCACACTCTTTCTCGGTGGCGCTGTACGCCTGCTCACGACTGGTCAGCTTACGACTAGCATATAGGACGGTGTTTTCCACTTCTCCATTTTCCCGTTGGCACAGTACAACGCCCATGCCTCGCTCACTAGCATCGCACTGAACAACGAACCCTTTTGTGTAGTCTGGCGATCGTAGCACAGGCTGGCTTGTTAGGGCGCTCTTTAGAGCGCTAAAAGCTCTTTCCCTTGGCTCGTCCCAGACGACTGTTTGGTGCTCTGTTTTTCTTAGAGCATCCGTCAGGGGAGCCGCGATATCAGAGTACCTGGGGATGTACCTCTGATAGTAGCCGGCGACACCTAAGAACGACCGAATATCGGTCTTCGTGCGCGGTGTAGGGAAGTCTCGCACAGCGGCCACGTTTATTTCAGAGGGGCGGCGACGACCCCGTCCAATCACATGACCGAGGTAGACAACCTCGGCCTGTGCTAACTGGCACTTGGGAGCCTTGACTGTCAAGCCCGCTTCGCGCAGGCGGGTTAGCACTGCCCGCTAGTGTGCCATATGCTCAGACTAGGATGCGGAGACTATCGCTACATCGTCTAAACACGGTAAAGCGAATTCTTCCTGTCCCCGCAACACTTTGTCCATGAGGCTTGAAAAGCAGTATGGCGCGTTCTTCAAACTAAAACTCAATACTTTGGGACGGAATCTTCCCATTGGTGAAATGAATGCCGCATACCTACTAGCCTCTTCTGTGAGTGGAACCTGCCAATAACCCCTGACAAGATCTAGGGTGGAAATAAACTGAGCGCTACTAACTTTCTCAAGGCGCTCCTCGATGTTAGGGATCGGATAAATTTGATCCTTAGTGATGGAATTAAGCCTGCGGTAGTCGACGCAAGGACGAGGTTTCTTGCCCGGTACTTCAACTAAAATCAAAGGGGAGGTATAATCACTCTCACCCGCCTCAATAACACCGAGCTGCAGCATTTTCTTTACCTCAGCCTCCATAATATCGCACTGGCGGGGTGGCACCCGGTACGCCTTGGATCGTACTGGCTCTGGGGAGGTATGTTCTATTTCATGAGTAAGGACAGAAGTCCTACCCGGCCTCTCAGAGAACTGACCTTGAAACTCTTTTAAGAGCTGGTGTAGTTCGGTTTTCTGCTCAGGCGACAGCGGTGCTTTTCTGATTAAGTCACTAATAACTTTATCGGTGTCTTCCCTGTTCGCCACTGAGCCTAGTCCGGAAGCTCGACCGGAAGTTCTTCGGGAACGTTCACCATCATACACACCACTGCTTCCCGTTGTCTATAGGGTTTGAGCAGATTACAGTTGTAAACTTGCTGTGCTTTCCGTTTTCCTGGCAGACTCACCACGTAGTTAACGTCCGACAGTTTTTGAACAACCAGTGCTGGGCCCTCCCACTGCACGTCGAGTTTGTTTTTAGCGATGTGCGCAATATCATTACCTCATCGCCCACCTCAAAACGACGGGCCCTGACTGTCCGATCATAATAAACCTTGGCCCTCTGCTGGGCCTTTGCCATTGCTTCACCTGACAACTCCTGTGCCCTTCTTAAGCGTTCGAGGAGCCTAAGCACGTACTCCACCACGACTGGGTCGTCGCCCCTGCCTTCCCACGAGTCTCGAAGCATGCGAAGCGGAGACCGCAGCGAGCGACCGTACACCAGCTCAGCTGGCGAAAACCCCGTAGCCGGATGCGGCGCGGTCCTTAATGCAAACATCACCCCAGGCAGACACAGCCCCCAGTCAGTTTGTTGTTCAAAACACAATGGTCTCAACACGCGCTTCATGACGGAGTGGAGCTTCTCAACGGAATTCGACTGTGGGTGGTACACTGAGCTGTGTAACAGCTTTATGCCACACCTTTCGAGAAAGGCTGTCGTCAAAGCGCTAGAAGACACTGTGCCCTGATCTGACTGCATTTCCGCAGGAAAACCAACTCGCGCAAATATGGACAGTAGTGCATTGACTATCTCAACTGCGCTGAGTTCTTTAAGCGGCACTGCTTCAAGGAACTTTGTCGCTGGGCAGATCACAGTCAAAATGTGCCTATACCCCGTGGTTGTTACCGGCGGAGGTCCCACTGTATCAATAACGAGCCGTCTAAAAGGATCCGTAGTGATAGGCACCAACTTCAACGGCGCCCTCGATTTATCCCCTGGTTTTCCCACCTGCTGACACGTGTCACATGTCCTCACAAAGTGTTCTGCGTCACAAAAACACCCTGGCCAATAGTACGCTTGCAGGAGACGATCCTTAGTCTTCTTAACTCCAAGGTGTCCGGACCACGAACCTCCATGCGACAAGCGCAACAGATCCTGACGGTAGCACTGAGGCACGATTAGGTGATCCAACTCCACTCCCCTGCGGTCTAGATACTTCCGGTACAGGACCCCACTTCTTTCCACAAAACGAGCATTTTCCTTGGCGATACCTTCCTTGACATTGCAGGCATGTTTTCTAGGCTGCCATCATTTTTTTGCTCGGCTATCAAAGCCGACCGGCTCACTTTTAGCAACCTATTAAGTCCATCTGACGTAGGCGCGATGAGAAAATCTGCAGATAGCTCTTCTAACTCTTCCGTGTCGGGCATTTCCTCTCCAGTATCTCGTGCCTTCAACGCTACAGGCTGAAGTTTATTCAGTTCGGACGTGCTCTGAATATCAGCTTGCTGCGCCTCCGACCCTTTCTCATTGTTCGACAACGTCGGCCCCGCAACTACCACCTTTGCAGCGACCTCCCGAACTCTCGATCTGGTTAAGGCCTGAATGCTAGCCTCAGCAAACAAAAGCACCTTCTCGCGCAGGAGGTGATCGGACCTGTTCGAAAATAGGTACGGGTACTGGGGGGGGGGGCAGCATAGATGACACTGCGGCCTACGTCTCAAGTGCTCCGAAAGGTCCTTCATGAAATAAGCACTTTTGCTACGGGCAGACACACGCTATGAGCTTCCACGGCTTGCTTGGTCCATGCGAACTCGCCCGTGAACATATCGGGTTCTAGGTAAGAGGGGTGAACTACATTCATTGTAGCTGCGGAATCACGAAGCACTCGGCACTCTTTCCCGTTCACGAGGAGGTCTCGCATGTAAGGCTCGAGAAGCTTCATGTTCTCGTCAGTGCTGCATAATGACAAAAACACGACTTTTGTTTTTGTTTCTGGACACTGCGCCGAAAAGTGACCCGGCTTCTGGCACGTATAACACACGCGCGCTTGCCTCGTCTCGAACCGCTTTCTGCGTTCAGCTTCGGCTGCCGCCGTCTCCTTACGTTCGGTCGGACTGCTTTCACTCGCATCCGCACTACGTGTGTCCGCCCTTGCTCTCATGGGCGTGAATTTCGGCCTCTAAAACTTGGAGCCAAATTCACCCTTTTGACCGTCCTTAGCTCCGCGAGCCCGACGCGTCACAAACTCCTCGGCTAGCTCGGCGGCTTTAGCCACCGTACTAACGTCTGGCCTATCCAAGACCCAGTACCGCACGTTCTCAGGTAACCGACTATAAAACTGTTCCAGCCCGAAACACTGCAGAACTTTCTCGTGGTCACCAAACGCTTTCTCTTCTTTGAGCCCTGCATGTTTGACATAAGCCTGCAGGCAAACTCTGTATATGACTCACTTCTGCCTTTCTCATTTTCCCGAAACTTCCGACGGAATGCCTCCGCTGACAGCCTGTACTTTTTTAGCAGGCTCGATTTCACTTGTTCGAAATCCTCTGCCTGCTCTCTCTTCAAGCGAGTGACTACGTCGGCCGCCTCGCCGAGTAACAAAGTGAGCAAGCGCTGTGGCCACGTTTCCCGAGAGAACCCCTGTTTCTCGCACGTTCGCTCAAAGTTAACCAGGATTAAACCAATGTCCTCTCCAAGCTTAAACGGCCGCATCAGGTCAGTCATTCTGATCGATACTCGTTCTCCTGCACCATGTGCCTGACTTCCATTACGAGCGCGTTCCATCTCTACCTCGAGACGCTTCATTTCCAAAGCGTGTTGACGGTCGCGCTCCTCTTTCTCTTTCTCTTTTTGCTCTTTACGTTCGCGCTCCTGTCTTCTTGCCGTCTCCTTCTCCTCAATGGTCTCAAGGCATTCCGACAGCTCGTCATCCTCAGCTTCTAACTCAAGAATAGCCCATAGCAGTTCTGGTTTTCTGAGTTTGCTGAGACATCCAGACCCAACTCTCTTGCAAGCTCCAGCAATTTCGGTTTGCGCAACGACTTCAAATCGATGGCTGCTCTGAATGCTGCTTTCTCTACTGCCTACTATTGCCTTGTCGCAAACTAACCCGGCAGCAACGACAACCACAATTACCAGCTCTGTTTCTGACACTAACAAAAGCCTGGCAAAACTCAGAAGAAGAAAGTCCCGCAGTCACCAAACCTCGCAGCCAAGAATTCAGCGCAGTCGTTCCAATGCAGGCAACCACCAGTCATCACACAGGGCTTGTTGCACAGCTCCCGGATGGTGGTTGTGCTGCTCAACATACAGTCGACCGCATATCTTCGCTGCTGGCCTCCGTTGTCGCGATCTCACCGCTGGCAACCAGTTGTTGCATCTGGGTCGCAAGCCCCAAGGCTAGCGTTGGCCTGGCGGCCTGGGGCACAGCTGGAAGCATCCGAAGGTCCTGGCAAAGGATGAGTCGACTGCTAACAGAACAACTTGTTTATTCTAGCATCGCAAAAGAGCGGCCGGTCAGGTAGACCGAAGTGGAGAAACGGGAGACCACGTTACACAACTGAATAAATCGAAGCTTCTCTCTTGGCGTCCGGGGGCAGCTGCTTTTATACTCTCGGAGTCTAGGGCAAGAAGGAACGGCTTGGAAGAGACTCACGTGACGGCGCCGAACGGACACGTTGTGACAAGAAGTGACACCTATCCGCCGGGCCGGCGCCGATCAGACCTCCTCGCTTCACAGTTGGGGAGCTCCTCTCCCCGGCTGCCGCGCTTTGACAAGCGTGGGCACCAAGATGCGCACACAAACACACACACGAAGACACGTGGCATTGAAACATGCCTGGACGCGCTTAGCAGGAGGTGGTGGGGCAGCGCTGAACTGGCCGAAATGTCCGCCGCTATGAACGAAGCCCCGGTGTCCGTTGCATCCGCGCCGGCTATACCGCACGTCCGAGGCGAAACGTAATAGTGGCCGGGTTACGTCCATAAAGGCGCCAGGTATCTGTGAACCAATCCCGGAGATATTGACATATAGGGCATGCGTTCCCAGGGAGGGTGCCTTGGCTGCGTTGCATTTGCATAAAAGACAAATGTTTTAGCCGATTCCGGCGATAGTGTCACACCGAGCATGCATTCCTAGGGTGGGGAGGGTGCGTGGCCCTGTTACGTCTGTATAGGTGGCATGAATGTGTGAACCGATACCAAAGATAGTGACATACAGGGCATGCTTTCCCAGAGAGTGTTTCTTCGCCGCACTGCGTCCGTATAGACTACAGAAATGTGTTAGCCGATCCCGGAGAGAGTGTCACACCGAGCATGCATTCCAAGGGGGGGGGGGGGGTGCGTGGCCGGGTTAGGTCCGTATAGGCGACAGGTATGTGTGAACCAATCGCGGAGACAGCGCTATACAGGGCATGCGTTCCCAGTGAGGGTGCCTTGGGCGCATTGCATTCCATAGACGACATAAATGTGTTAGCCGATCCCGGAGATAGTGTCACACCGAGCATACATTCCTAGGGGGGGGGGGTGGATTGCCGGGTTACGTCCGTATAAGTGGCATGAATGTGCGAACCGATCCCCAGATAGTGACATACTGGGCATGCGTTCCCAGGGAGGGGGTCTTGGCCATGCTGCGTCCGTATAGACGACATAAATGTGTTAGCCTATCCCGTAGGTAGTGTCACACGGAGTTTGCGTTCCTAGGTGGGGTGCATAACCGGGTTCTGTCCGCATAGGCGACAGGCAATGTGCGAACTACTCCAGGAGATAGCGCCATGCATGACATGCTTTCCCAGAGAGGGTGCCTTCGCAGCGTTGCATCTGCGTAGACGACGTAAATGCGTTAGCCGATCCTGGAGATAGTGTCACACAAAGCCTGCATTTATAGGGCTGAGGGTGCGTGGCCGAGGTACGTCCGTATTGGCGACAGGAATGTGTGAACTGATCCCAGAGATAGTGACATACCGGGCATGCGTTCCCAGTGAGTGTCCGTTGGCCGCATTGTATCTGCATAGACGACATAATTGTGTTAGCCGATGCCAGAGATAGTGTCACACCGAGCATGTATTCCTAGTGTGGGGGGGGGGGCGTGGCCGGGTTACGTCTGTATAGGGGACAGGCAATGTGTGAACCACTCCCGGAGATAGTGTCATACATCCTAGGCAGCGCACCAGCAATGGTGAAACCATGGCGCAATGCTGGCAGAGTGCCAATATTGCACCAGTGTTGGAATATTGGCAAAGTGCAACCCAATCCAATGCTGGCCTAGCGTTAAAGCCAAGATTGGACCAATGTTATGCCAATGCAACAGCCATCGTGCTGCCAGCATAGGACCAGCGTTAAAGCCAAGATTGGACCAATGTTATGCCAATGCAGCAGCCATCGTGCTGCCAGCGTAGGATCAGCGTTAAAACCAACATTGGACCAATGTTATGCCAATGCAGCTGCCATCGTGCTGCCAGCGTAGAACCAATGTTGAGCCATATCGTTGCCCTTATAAATGCCAGCTTTGAGCCAATGCCATTTGCATGAGGAATATTTTAGCTATGCTGGCTCTAGAGCAAGCAGCCATTCTTACCGCAAACCTTTTGCTAGCCGCATTTTTTATAGCAATTGTCCCCATACCGTCTTCCTCAGTAGTAGCTAGGAAAGCTCGACAAAAAGATGTCAAGAAGCAGAAGTCATCTATACTTGCAAATAATAATAAAAGAATACTGAAATTTACTTTTATGACAGTTTATTTGCGAATACATTTTCACAAACAGGCATCTTCCGTGGACCTAGATGGGTGACGCTCGGTTATCTTGAAACAGTTTATTTACAGGCACTGCCCTCAGGATAGGAATTGAGCAAGGTGCCGAGGACGAGGGCTTTCCAGGGGTTTCAGGGCAGGGAGCTGACGTCGGTAGGCAGGTTGGTCATTGCTTGGATGACGGCGGGCTGCTCAGGCTCCCGAGGGCCACGATAACGCGGTGGTTTCGTCGCAATTGCTAGCATTTCCCACAGCGACTTCACCATTACTTGGAGGAGATGCTTGCACTGTAAAATAAAAATAAATGTTATCAGAGTTGTTGGTATGACAAATGTATGTGGCAGTGTTTTCATTTGAAAAATCGCCATACCGCAACAATATTACAAGTCTGAGCAGAGAGTTCGAAGGGTGAATCAAGAAACTTTCTTGCAAGAGATTTGTCAGGTAAGACTTTTTAATATTTCGACATATATGGCATATTTCGTAGAAGGTGTAACAGAATATTTAGAACAAACATAAAATGCGCAGGATCCGTCCGCCTTGTTTATACCCCATACCTAGTCAGCGTAGCACTTTATAATTAAAAATTGCAGCAGAACCTGCTACAGCACAAAAAGCCTAGTTTCAGACTGCCTAGACATAATGTGGCCTTCGTGCGAAATTTTTACTGCGGAAACGGAGAAGTTCCGCCAGGAAACACTAGCAAAAGAGGCATTTATTTTACGAAAACAAAGAAATACTGCCGGCTTGAAGTGATGCTTGACCTAGAACAGTGAGAAGAAGCGCGGTTCCTCGGTATCACTAGCATGATCAGGCCGCGCGCATGGCTTGATAAAATCATAGTCCTGGAATTTGGCTGAAATTCACAGAGAATTTCGCGTGTTCTACACCGGGCACTATTCAAAGGCTGCGAAAAAAAAGCTATGTAGTTACAGGCATTCACATTAGCCAGACCTGTCTCAGTAATATATATATACCGCGTGATATTGCTCCTTATAAAACTTATAACATGCTCAAAACAAATGCACTCACCATTGTAAGATCCATGCTTCTGTGTATCCGAGTACGTCCCACATCGAAGACGGTGGCCACGAGCGCCGACTGTTTTCTAGTTGTTTCGCCTATATTAATTCTAACACAAAAATTCGTGGCCGCTTTGCTGCGTATTTCACGATGCAGGCTTCTCAGTAGGAATGACGACGGCAAGCGAGCATTTTTCACGATAGGAGTGCGCTGGCAAGAACGGAATAAGACGGCAAGCAGGCGGTGTGGCACCCAGTCGGCGTGCTAGCGATGCATAGAAGGAAAGAGTGAAAGGAAAGGGTGAATGAGTAAAACGGCGTAAACGCCACCTTCCCCCGCTGGGCCTAGCCCGACAGCGTTTTGGTGTGGCAGCGTCGGAGGGAGACAAGGAGAACAATAATGACCCTCACCGCTTTCCCCCGTGCTTCTGAGAGCAGCCCATTCGACACAGCATCATATAGCTGTCTGAGCGCTTGACTGATAGCATTGACCAGGCTCACGTGGGTGTGTGGGGGACAGACAAGTGGGGGCTGAGAGACGGAAAGCTAGGCCGAAAAGAAATCCGGAATGCGCTGTGCCAACTAAAGGCAAAGACAAGAGGTTGTTGACACGGAAAAGCCAAAACGTGCAATTAACTTTTTTTCTGTAAGGGGCATTCATACCAGGAGCATGCAGGAACAAACAAATATATTGGAATAGGAGCATGATGATTATGTCACCGCAGCATGAAATACATGCTAAACAAACAAACAAACAAAAGTTTCACTAATACATATGCGCTCCATCTCGATGCAATATAAAACAGTTCCATCAGCTCTGTGGCACTCTAATTCTCGATTCTCCTCAGAATCCTGATCCTTCAAAACCGCGGAGCGTACATGCAAAATATACAATGCGCAGGCAAATTCGCAATACCGTTGCTTCTTATAGAAAGCTCATGTTCCCATGCACGATCAATAAAGCAGTGGCTAATTTTATGCGACTTCCCCTGCTTGCTACGTGGTGCACTGGCTTTTCTATTTAGGGGCGCATTTCGGTGAAGGCGAAGTGCAAATATGGCGGTGTACCATGCATGGAGTTTACATGGGAGAACATACTTGTAGTTCCTGGGCAGTGTGCCTGTTATCAGTGAGTAAGTTTTCAAAACACGTTGTTCAATCTTAGGAAGTCGTAGAGCACTTGAAACCGACAAGGCAAAAATTGGCTTATTACGGGCCAATGTCCTCCAAAGAAAACCAACTAGTGACCCATATTGGCAAATACGTACGAAAGTTGGTCCAATAATTCCAGCCTTGTTGAACGGCAGTGCCAATATTGTTTACTGACTGTAATCTGAGCCAATATTGAATCTCTATCACAATGGCATAGCCAATATTGTTTACTGACTGTGCCATGTGGGCCAACGTTGGATCTCTATGAGAATGGCACAGCCAATATGCGCGCGACGCTGGTAACCTTAGGCCATCATTGGGCCAGGAATCAGAATGGCACTGCCAATATTGGAACCAGGGTGTTAATCTTAGGCCGTCATTGGGCCAAGAAGTGCCAATATATTTCCAAAGTTGGCACATTCCTGTCGCTTACACGGAAGTGTAAGCGACAGGAATGTGTGAACCGCTCCAAGACATAGTGACATATCGGGCACGCGTTCCCAGGGAGGGTGTCTTGGCCTCCTTGCGTGTGCATAGACGACATAAATGTGTTAGCCGATCTCGGAGATAGTGTTCCACCGAGCATGCATTCCTAGGGGGGGGGGGGGTAGCGTGGCCGGGTTACGTCCGTATAGGTGGCATGAATGTGTGAACCGATCCCGGATTTAGTGACACACTGGGCATGCCTTCCCAGGGAGGGTGTCTTGGCTGTGCTGCGTCCGTATAGACGACGAAAATGTGTTAGCCGATCCCGGAGATCGTTGGACACCGAGCATGCATTCCTAAGGTGGGGGAGAGGTGCGTGGCCCGGTTACGTCCTATAGGCGACAAGGATGTGTGAAGCAATCCCAGAGATAGTGCCATACAGGGCATGCGTTCCCGGGGAGGGTGATTTGGCCGCGTTGCATCTGCATAGACGACATAAATGTGTTAACCGATCCCGGAGCTAGTGTCACACCGAGCATGCATTCCTAGGGTGGGGGGGGGGTGCATGGCCGGGTTACGTCCGCATAGGCGACAGGCAATGTGTGAACCACTCCCGGAGATAGTGCCATACATAGCATGCGTTCCCAGGGAGGGTGCCTTGGCCGCGTTGCGTCTGCATAGACGACATATATGTGTTAGCCGATCCCGGAGATAGTGTCACAGCGAGCATGCATTCCTAGGGTGGGGGGGGGGGGGGTTTCGGGGCCGGGTTACGTCCGTACAGGTGACAGGAATGTGTCAACCGATTCGGGATATAGTGTCATACAGGGGATGCGTTTCCAGGGAGGGTGCCTTGGCCGCGTGGCTTCCGCATAGACAACAGAAATGCATTAGGCAATTTCGGAGGTACACTGGAGAAGATTTCCGTAATTTTACGGTGAAATCGTAAAGATTGCATAGACCGTTGAGTTTCATGAAAAAAGGCGGATTCTACGTAAAAAAACGGACGTGAGCTCTGTTTTTGAAATTCGAAGAGCCGTCCGTAATTTAATGTGGATGGAAACTGAGCATGCTAAGAGCGAAACATCAAACACGCAAGGAATATAAAGAAAAACACAGCCCACGCTCACGAGCAGTTGAATAATATCAGCATAGGTAACCCTGCTAGAAAATTATTCATAGGCGAAACGTAAATACACAAACACAAACGGAAGCATAAAGATATTAGAGCTGCAGATCCACCCAAAGAAACTAATGTAACCTCTGGAGCACGCAGCTACACCGATAGTCCTACTCGCGAGCATACAGAGCACTGCAGCAACGTAGTTGACATATCTCAGATTCTAAGCCCCATGGAAGTTGATCCCCTGAAAGGTGGTCTAACGGTTTGTCCGACGAACAACGCAGTAAACGAATGCGAACTCCACAAAAATATAACATAGTTTTCAAGACGCATGCTCATCAAGGAGTTCTTTTTCGATCGACCAGACGTAGGAAAACAAGACAGAGACTCTCTTAGACCACCTAGCACGTGGACACCGGAAACCGAACGGTGCCCAGACCTGGATTTATACATAAAGTTGATATCATAGGAAATTCTAGAGTCAGCGCGGCATTGCCGAAAACGCAAAAATTTGGCACCCGCTCAACACCAAATCCTTAAAGAACTTGCGAAAGGGAATGATATTGCAATAAAACCAGCTTACAAAAGTGGCAGTATCGTAATCTGGCCTATAGAAAAGTACAAGAATGAGGCCTCCGAACAGCTGAGCAACCACACCCAGTACAGAAAACTCGACTCTAACTCCAACTTCAGATTACAGCAATACTCTTAAGAACACAATAGCGGAGCTCCTGTCCAGGGAACTAATCACGCAATCTGAACATCGCTTCATGATGCCCAAGAACTAAAAAGCAGGCCGCTTTCATCTTCTTCCTAAAATACATAAAGTTCTGGTCGAAGAAATATTTACAGCAGAAATCTTAGGTCGGCCTATTGTGTCCAATCACAACACGCCTGCTGAGTCACTATCTAAATTCTTAAATCATCACCTGTCAAACATCCCCACCACCTTCCCATCTTTTGTTCAAGACACGCGGCACTTCCTTCGAATTATCGACGGCATCAACACCAACCAAATCCTTTCCCACCGTGCTATTGGATGTTTCTGCTGGTAACACTAACGTACCCATGAGTGACGTAATAAAATCCGCATCGAGATCGCTCGCAATCAATCCCCAACCGCACGCTCCTGAAGCTTACCTGTCGCCCCTAAGGTTAGTTCTCACGCTCAACTATTTCGAATTCAATTCCATTCACTACCTGCAAGCTTTCGGCACGAGCATAAGAACACCATTCGTTCCCACGTATGCGAACATTTTCATGGGGCAGATTGAAGCAGACCTGTTGAAATCCTACCCTTTAATAGCCCACGCCTATCTTCGTTACATTGACGACATATTTATAATATGGGAACTCGGCAAAAGCGCGTTAACCGACTTAATAAGCCATTTCAATCGCTTTCACCCGAGTATTAAATTTAATACTCACCGCTCTTCTAGTCATATCAACTTCCTGGACACGATAGGGCTACATAGAAAACGGAAAATTGAGAACGACACTTTACCGGAAGCCTACGGGTAGCCAGCAATATTTAAACTACAACAGTCATCACCAGCAACACTGCAAGCAAGGAATTTTCGTCTGACAAGGGAAACGAATAAGAATAAACTCCAGCGAAGACCACGATTATATCCACCACCTAATAACCTTAAAGCAACGCTAGCAGAAAGGAACTATCCCCAAATTGCTCTCGATAGAGCTTATGATGTCGCGTCAAGATTCGAGAGACAGACGGAAGTCGTGAAAAAACAGCCCACACCAGAATCTGACAGACCGCCGGCCTTTATAACAAAATATTCCAATGAACTCCCACACTTCAACAACATCCTATGAAAATACTACTCAATATTACCAAGTAACAAGCGTCTGAGAAAAGCCTTCGCGGATGTACCTAGGGTTACCTATCGCCGCAACAGGGATCTTAAAGACATGTTAGTGGATGCTAAAGTCAGCCAACAGCATTCCCCCATAAAAGTCAACCAACAGCATTCCCCAATAATAAAAGCATGTTGTAAGTGCCATTAAAATTAAAAGCACAGCAAATAGTTGTACACACGAAGTCAAATCTAGCTTCACTTGTTGTTCGGATGTAATTTATATGCTTGAATGTTCCTTCAGCAAGAAACAATATATCGGTGAAATAGTAGAATCAATGAATGTCACATTAAACGGACATCGCGCGGACACAGCTAAAAAGCTTCCCAAAGCCGTCGGCGAGCATTGCAACCAACCATGTCATAACTTTGATGAACTTAAACTCTACATCTTACAGTCAAACTTCCATTCTGAACGGGAAAGAAAATACAGAGAATCATATCGATAAGTTCAACACATTGCAATCAAAAAGCATAAACCTTTCAAAGGGAGCTTTAGGATCTATTCGCTATGCTAAATTTCAAGCTATAGGCAACAACATTTAGATTAGTTTCTTAGCGTTTTTCCCCTTTTTTCTCTCCTTTTTTCGTTCTTCTTTCCGTTTCCCCCTTTATTTATTTATTGATACCATTTCAGTATTTTCCTTTTTTCTTCTTCTTTTTTTTCGAGCACCGGTTTCTGCTGCTCCTTCTATTATCTCTCTCAGAGCCACAATAGCCTAAAGCCACCTGTGAAACAGGTAATAGATGGCTGCTGTGCACGCCGTTGACACGCATGCTGACACACGGGCATTGAGACGTGATTGACAGACGGCCGGGTCCCTGGCCTTGTGCACACCATTCCTTTATTCTCAATTCGACACGCTAACACACCTTCGCTCGTTGCCGCACCTACCCGCCTTACGCCCTCTCCCCTTTAGAAGAACCCCACTTATACATACTGTGGCGACGAAAGCATATGTCGCCACAGACAAGTGCACTTGTTGAAACGTTGGCTCCTGCTCTCACCTTGTTCTCGTTTTGCTGATCACCTTGAATTTCCGTCTCCCGCATTCCCCGTGTTTTCCCTAGACAAATACAGACATTCAAAGAGCAAACGCTCACAAATTTTCTCTCTCGCACCCGCCAGTACTCGCGCCCGCGCCATTACTAGCGCGTCTCGACTACCTGGTCGACCTCGCCGCCTCCGCACTCGCGCCAAGAAGAAGCACAAACTTTATTAAAGAATAGTCCGGCAGTTCTTGCTGTGGTGGCCTCAGGTGACGGCTCGAAGTCCTTGGACTCAAGCGGCATCTTCGGCTTGCCGGACGGCCCAGGGCTGGTCTGCCAGCTCTGAACTTTTGATAGCCGCCGCTGGACGGCGGCGACGCCTACGGAGAAGGTCTCCGGCGGCTCCCGCATCCGGGGCAGCGTCGGGAAGAAGCGAGCTCGAGCCTTCTCCTACTCTGGCAACGGCCGCGATTATGGACGCGTCGCGAACGGAGCTGGTTTGATTACCGTTGTTGCCGGCGCATTCCCAGAGCATGTATCGCAGCGTTGCTCTCTGTCCGCATATGTTTTACACGCGTCTATTGGATATAAACGCGGATAGCAGTGGTGTAAGATAGCAGGGCTAGGGTAGGTGTGTGTCTGGAGCAAGCGTAAAGTTAAGGCCTCGTTCCTGTTCAGTTTATCGTGCGGTGGCGGGCATGTGCGTCTTTCGCGTCTGTAGTGTTAGTGAGGTCTCTGAACATGGTTAGGCGATCGCTCCACGCCCAGTGTGTTTCTTGTTGCTGTGTTTCTGTTGTAGTGTCCCGATCCGGCAGATCCGATGCACAGCTCTCGGGGGCGGATGCTGCCACATAATTAGCGGCGGCTCGGCGTGTGAGTCCTCGAGCCGTGGCGTGGGCCGCCTCGTTGCCCGCGAGCGGAACATTGGTGTGTGCCGGGGTCCAGAGGAGGAAGACCGTAGAATTTTGGGGTTGCGAGGGCGATGACGAGCCGCCGTAGTCAGAAATTTGGAGTATGCGGTCCGCTTCCCGCGAGACACGACCGCGCGCGAAGCCGCGGATTGCCGCATGCGAGTCGCTGATCACGATCGCAGCGCTCGGCACCGCGACGAGTGCTAGGGCTATCGCGGCTTCATCGGCCGCCTCCCTGTGTCCTGTGGTCACCGTGGCGCCCGCGAGGAATTTACCCGAGTGGTCTACAACCGCTATCGCGTGTGCGCTTCTCCCTCCTCCATATTGCGCCGCGTCTACGTACACCGCCTCGTTGCTGTTACGAAACTTCTTCTGATGGTGGCTGGCTCGTTTGTTGCGTCTACCAGCGTGGTGCGTCGGGTGCATGTTCTTGGGAAGCGGCGGGATGATCAGGCGGTCGCGAACAGAGGCGGGAACCAGTGTCGTATTTTTTTTGTGTTCGTGCGCCTCGCGAGCCGCGCCGCTGGGCCGCGACGAGAGGCGCAAGCGCGTTTATCACGTGTACAGGCACGCACAGGCAAATGCACCCGCCGGAGGAACAGACTATTACCCTTCACTCGTCTCTTTTTTTTTTTCTTCTTCCGCCGAGTATCTTCCGCGACGCACAAATACGAGGCAGGGACGCCTTTTCGGACTACAGCCCTAACGCTGTAGTTTTACGTGGTACTGCGTGTAAAAAGTACTTCTTGCAGGATAGGGCGCGCGGCGACGGCGTTATCGCCCTTGGACATTATACGGAACATCAAGGCGACGCCAACGCCGGAAATGCACTTCGAGTGTCTATATGATTGCAATCGGAATAAAAGTAGACAACGAACACCCTAAAGAAGCATTACGAGTGCTTCTTAAATGTATGGTGAATAATAGAGAGTGGTGATTTAGTAGATTTCTGATTTGCCAGTTGAATTGCATTCAATAGCGCACATTTCACAGCGCGAACAGACGAAGAACGAGATAACTAGGGGACACAAAGGGAGCGGTGACTTTTAAATACTTGTATTTTAGTAAGTATTCGAAATATGTGGTATAATCATACCCACGAAAACAAAGACATTCAGGAAGCACATGCACGCTAGTCGCCCCTTAATAAGGACTGCTTTTTAATTGGTATAGCGACGAAATGAACATTCCAGGCGCATTGCTGCAGTCGGCGTCGCCGTGAGGTTCCGTATATAAATAAGTTCTAGAGCGATAAAATTGTCGCCACACGCCGCATGCTGTACGTGCGAGTGAAAGCTTGCGAGGATGCGCTGGCGATCGGGCTCAATCTCGCGCACGCAACGCATGAAACCGGGGAGGATGTGCGGCCCCTTCTGTCGCGCGCAAGGCCTCGGGGGAGGTTATGGAAGTAGGCCGAGTCCAACTACGGGCGGCTAAAACCCCTTAAACTTCGTAAAGTAGTGCCACGCTTTGAAAAATGCCGCCTCCTCCTGGCACGCTCTGGCCGAAGCCGACGCCGCGTCGCTATTGGCCTAATAGCATCACGTGGGCCCTCGCGCCGTGCATCAGCGCCATTTTTGCTCGAGAAGCATCTACGGAGTGGCGAGGAGCGCATGTTGGCGCCGGTGCTACGCTCGAACAGTGTACGCGGCGCCACGGTCGCGGAGGGACCGTGAAAAAGAGGAGAAACGAGGAGGAGTGAAGGCGCAGGAGGAGAGTGTCGCTACTTTACAAAGTTTAAGGGGTTTTGCGGGCGGTTGCGCTTGCCCGGCTGTGCTACTCTGGTTTGAAAACCATCTGAGACGGGCACAATCACCGCTGCGCTGCGTTTTCGCGACTCATTTCGCGTTGATGTGTGCTACTGTGTTTTGAACACCATCTGAGACGGGCACAATCACCACTGCGCTGCGTTTTCGCGACTCATTTCGCGTTAATGTGAGCGGCTGTACGAAAGTAAATTCGCTCGCTTCTGCTGCCGCGTTTCCTCAGTGCAGGGTTCTCACAACGAGTTTCCGTGTTCATTGACATGTGTTCATGTTAGCTTGTGCGCGTGTGCCAGCATGCTTGTTAACTTAGTATGCCTATATTTACAAGTTTATATGGCCGATAAAACTACTGTCCTTACTTTGTGTAGCTGTTCACTAATTTGCTTTCGCAATCGATGCTTCGCCTTTTGGGCGAAACTGCGACCTTTTCTTCTAACCATAAACATGTCCAATGTTTAGTCCTGGCGCACTTTCTTTCGGTTTCGTATTTCATAACCCGCCTAGCCAACTCTCACATTATTCTGTTCCTACGTGCAGACATTATATTACTCTTGAGAAAGCAACATTCTATCGCAGAAAATTTAAATTTATAGGTTTCGGAACCAACATTTCACTAAAATAACTGATATTTGCACAAAATAATTGCATTGCGTAAACCTTAGGCCATATTGTGCAAAATTATACCCTCATGGTGAGCAATATACAAGAAAAAATTCATCTTGGAGTATCGGCCGCCGTTCTGTGAATGCACAAAATGTTCAATTATAGATATTTCGTTCCGCGGTACGAAGGCTGCGCGTGTCAATGCTTATCACATGCTTGTTGCCTCGGCTGCTAGCAAGAGCTTGAGAAGACCCAACTTTCTGTGTTAACGCACCTCATCTATGCACGTGCAGTGTCGGTAAATATAACGATGATAACAAAACAACAAAGTTCACTGTTCTACTTATAGAGGCCCTGTTGTAGGGTAATAAGTACCCGAGCCATAGTCCCAGTGAAATTCTCAATGTGTGTTTTGTCGATTTGGTGAGGCGCTCCCACCAGCCACCCCTCCACGGAGCTCTATCTGCAATGAACTTCCATTTGATTTGACATCAGCAGCGTATTCTTGCATAGCCGGCAGAATGGCCGTAAACACTCCTGGACAGCTGTGGAAAGACAGTGCGTTATTCGAGTGTATGGTATCGGGGATTCCACGCCGCGAAACAAAACGACGGAAGGCCACAAGTGATGGTTCTATTGTTTTCTGGGCCGCCTTTTGTAGCAGTGGAATGCTTTTGTTATAGAATACCGGGGTGAAGGCAAAACTAGTTTTAAAAACTGGCGCACGGGAAGTGAAGGTTTTTGTCTTCGAAGTTGAAGACCCGAGCACATGAGCAAGGAAACTCTTGCCTTACGCATTTGGCTCTCCTAGTGGCCTCTCTGGTTGCTTGCAATCATTACGTGCCTATTATAGAGATATACTGCAAGTCTCGCCTCAAGGCTGCTTTTACACGCATTTCTTTTCGACAGAGTTGTCGCCTTGATTACAACGAAACTCCTCTCTGTACTGCGGCGTGCGAGCGCACAGGAATACGCGGCAGCGTCTGCAATGCTTTTGCGCGGGGGTTCATGCGCAATTACCATAGCCTAGAGGGCATTCTGATGACGCTTGTAGCGTTTTCATTGAAACGTACTACGGTGCAAACCGTTAAAAAGTAAAATCAGAGATCATTTTGTGGTTGCGAAAGTGTAAATGATATTTTCCTTTGTCGAAGCGTGTCATGGTGGTACTGAGCTTGTACTATACGAATGTTACCTGCGATCTGGCGTGTCAAGCCAATCACAAGCCACATCCACTGACGTCAGTGTCACATGTACGATATGTCACTCCCTCTGCCAAAATTCAAAAATCGCCGTTGTGTGTAGCTGTGGTCGAGGCACAAAGTGGTTTCTCCGATTATATACAATAATGAATACTTTGCTAACTGCATTCCCCTCGGCGCAACGATATTGACGCATCACATGGTACCAGAATTAACGATGGAAACTAGACGCTTAACTTGTGTCGCCGGGCCCCTTTCAAAACCCAGAAGACCTGTGATAAATCGCGTTAATTTGAGTGGGTCGCATTTCGCGCATTTCTTCCGGCAAAGCGTCCAGAGTTCACTAAGTTTGTTATCAAACCTATCAATAAACAAATCACCAACCAACGACTCCGTACAGATGGTTAACCAGCAAAGCAAAGACGTGCGGCCTCGATGTTTATCACTGGGTTAATCACTGGGTTAATCACTGGGTTGATCATTGGGTTAATCACTGTGCCAATAACTGGGCTAATCACTGGGTTAATCACTGGGTTATTCACTGGGTTAATCACTGGGTTGATCATTGGGTTAATCACTGTGCCAATAACTGGGCTAATCACTGGGTTAATCACTGCGTTTATCACTGGATTTATCGCTGGGTTAACGACGGCTTGATAGGCTGCCGGATCCTCTGTACGCAGTTGCTGCTTGCGCTCGGCTGCACGAGCCTCTTCTTGTGCCTGGGCAGCAGCATCGGCACGGCATAGACGAGCTCAATCCCAGTTCTGCTCGCGGCGCTGCTGATCGAAAGCTGTCTGCTCCTAAGGAGTACGTATGATGCGTTGACTATCCAATTGGGAGCCGGAGAGAAACTGCTGCCCGCACCCGGGTGCGACATACAGCAGCGACGTCACTGGTGGCGCCGCTTTTCCAACACCGCCTGCACAAGGCATTTTCCCTCCGATCCATGACGTCACGTTACCTGGCCTGATAGGAATCATCATCATCATCAGCCTGGTTACGCCCACTGCAGGGCAAAGGCCTCTCCCATACTTCTCCAACAACCCCGGTCATGTACTAATTGTGCCCATGCCATGCCTGCAAACTTCTTAATCTCATCCGCCCACCTAACTTTCTGCCGCCCCCTGCTACGCTTCCCTTCCCTTGGGATCGAGTCCGTAACCCTTAATGACCATCGGTTATCTTCCCTCCTCATTACATGTCCTGCTAATGCCCATTTCTTTTTCTTGATTTCAACTAAGATGTCATTAACTCGCGTTTGTTCCCTCACACAATCTGCTCTTTTCTTATCCCTTAACGTTACACCTATCATTCTTCTTTCCATAGCTCGTTGCGTCGTCCTCAATTTGAGTAGAACCCTTTTCGTAAGCCTCCAGGTTTCTGCCCCGTAGGTGAGTACTGGTAAGACACAGCTATTATATACTTTTCTCTTGAGGGATAATGGCAACCTGCTGTTAATGATCTGAGAATGCTGATTGGATTGCAAAAACTTTAATAAAAGGCCTGCAGGACGCACGTGAGCACGCAGTGGTCGTCTCCCACGCAGGGACCGACATGGAGCACCTGACGGCCGGTGCGCGAGCTTGCTGGACGGCCCATTGCTTTTCTTGTAGTAGTGGGTTTCGTATGGTCTCCTCCCACTTGTCGGAGGTAGAGTCCGGCGGAGCGTTTGTGCACTCCCAGAGCACGTGTGCGAGTGTTGCCCTGACTCCGTACGAGGGTCACGCATCGTCGGAATAGACGTCCGGGTAGATGGTGTGTAAGGTGGCGGAGTTTGGATAGGTATTTGTCTCCGACTGCCATAGAATCTAATGGGGGTGCTCCGGAGTAGGCAACAGTGATTTTGATGCCAGCCTCATCACGCCAGCCTTGTCAATGGAAATCTCAGGCCAGGTAGCGTGACGTCAAGGATCGGAGTAAATAGGCCTTGGGCTAATTAGGTGGTGTTGGCTAAGCGCGCGCCCTTCTTTCACTCGCTTTCTTTCACGCATGTGCATGGGGTGGCGCCGGATGAGGTTTCGGCGTACTGGCGGCTGACAGACGGACGCACGGACGGACGAATCGACTAGCCATAAACAGCTCCGCTGTAAAACATTTTAACTTTTCCAAAGTGCCTACGAATGAATAACTAGCTAGAAGGAAGCAACGAAACTAAAAGTTCAATACACAACACTTGACAGATTCTATATGCATTTTCCTCTGCGCCCAGGAGGCCCTCATGACACGAGAAATCGTCCCCACTAGCTTCATGTATATGTCGCGGCCACTTTAGACACCCCGTGCAACCATTTATCCGAAGACCGCTCCAATGGAGCAATTGCATATAGATGGGACATGTGAGCGCTGCGTGCGAGAGAGAACACGAGAGTTTGCTCGCGCTGCGCAGATCTCCACGCTGCAGACTCCTATGTAGTTACGCTTCCCAAATGGCCCAATTGCATTGGGTCCCATGATGGTACCTCAAAGGACTGCCCCGAAAGGAGGATGGAAAGGGAGGTCTTGAAGCAAATGGCCAGACCGTTCGTCTCGTCGGGAAGCTGTTGCCGCCCTTAGAAAGCGATGCTTCCACTCTGTCGCACTTAGACGAACGCAGTGCCTCCATGTAGAGCGTGCCATGTCCCACAACTCATACTCCTCTGTGCCACACTGATCTCGGGGCCGTGCAGATGTTGGGAGAGATGGAGTCGGGAGACGCAGGCGAGCGCAGCAAACAGACCTTACTAAGAGCAAAGCCAAGATAAAGCACACTCGAAAAGGAAAAGTCAAAACTCCAATCGGCAAAAAAAAAAAAACAATCCGCACTTGCTTAGCCAAAACAATGCCCTTATCTTCGCCTACGTGCATCCTTAGCACGTTTCGCGCGACAGTCCGGCAACTTTGGCCTATGGCAGCACGCTAACAAAGAAAGAACGCTCTTACAAGGTTCCGTTGGCGCACGTCACTCCAATTCCGATGTGCGTCGGCTCTTGGTCACCGTCAGTGTCCCCGTGGATTCCGCAAGTTTTGCTTCCTTGGTATCGGCCGGCCAGCTCCTCCGTCTCGGATGCCGGCATCCCGAACTATGTTGGTGACGTTGAACTAAGGCCTGTCTGGCTAGGCTTAACACCGGGCTCCGCTGCTGCCTCTCCGAGCGCTGACGAGAAGTCCCGGGGACTATCGTCCGTGCTGGTCTGCCGAAGAAGTGGGATCCAATTCCTGGAGTGCCCGGCACTGCCGTGGGGGGCTGCAGCTGGTCCAGGGAGCCTCGCTCGAACGTCGCCGAGGTCGACGACCACACCCTGGGTCGCCAGCGTCACGGGCCAGTCCGAACCTCCATGGGTCCCGTCGCCAGTACGAAGCTGGCGCTCCAACCTTGTTTGCCCAGAGCCACGTCGATAATGTTAACTTGCCGCCGCTTCTCCTCCGTTCACACCTCGGGGCACGCGCCTCGAGGGCTCGTGCCGTTCGGACCGGTCGGCGCGCATCGTCCTCTTATTTTCTTTTGGTGCCACATGCCTCTTACGTATGACACTCTGCCCCATAGGCCTGGCGGAGTCAAGTCCAACTCTAACAAGGCCGTGCCGGACAACACCTATACTGATGCTTGGCCCGCGCTACCAAAGCTACAGCCGCCGCCACAGCTGAAGCCACAGCCGAAGCAACAGCCGGGGCCACAGCCGATCGCAGAGCTGAAGCCACAGTTGAAGCCACAGCCGAAGACACAGCCGGAGCCACAACAGATGCCACAGCGGATGCCACAGCCGGAACCACAGTGACATCAAAGGATACAGCGCACTGCGGTAGAGTCCACAGGGCCGACTCTCAATAAATTGTCCGAAGACCAGCAAGTGGTTGTGATGCTTCGGTCCTTCATAAATAAATACGTTTCGTGTACTTTTCAGCAAATTGCATCCTCCGTCAGCGCTAAGTGCAGTGCAAGTGCCGGATGCTCTTAATCCAGTGCTTGCAAGTCTCGTGGAAGCCCCATGGCTCACCCGCAGCCTGCTATTCGTGCGACGACCACTGGTCCTTTGGTCGTCCCAGATGTCATGAACACAAACCACCAGCTATAGAACTTGACTTTGGTGTCACGGCGCGTCTCTCCACATGCAGTGATCACTTCCTTCCTCTTTTCTTCTTTCTCTTCCACCTTTCCCTTACGCTCAGTATAGGGGACCAAACCGGACGCTCGTCTGGTTGATCTACCTGCCCTTGCGCTATTTGCTATTTCTCTCTCACGGCCGCGTGACGAAAAACACAAAAGGAGAGGCCATCTTTGGGTGTTTTTTGTCTCGCGCTGGTGGACGTATTCCTCTATGATTCTATACAGCTGCACTCCGCCGCCATGTGTCGTTTAACCCATACGGAAGAAGCCCAGTCAGTTTTGGGGTCTATCCCTCTTCCGATAATTTCCATCATTGAAAGCCGTTGATATAATAGTTATCACTTAGCTGTTCGCGGACGATTGTGCTTTATGCACTATCTTCGCGTTTCAAAGCGATCGAAACAGATTCAGTAAAAGCGTCTGGCAGTTGTGAAAACCTATGAAATAGGCGTAAATATTCAATGAGTGCTCAATGATGCTCAACGATGGGACTGTTGGCCTACTCCATTCGTTTTACTAAAGTAATGAATCCAGCATATAAATACGTAGGAGTATGTGATGCTAATAGTATATATTAGCACAAACATGTTGATAACAACTTCAGCAGCGCAGTAAGCTCACTGCTGAGCTTACTATTCTGGCCAGGCCTAGTCTCTAGTGTGCCTGTGGGACCTGTGTAATAAACAAAAAATACTAGTCCAGTAAGTCGTAGCCGGGTGTATCTGCAACTGTTTTGAGTTGACTGACAATGCATCGGAAATGCCCAGTTTCCTTGACTAAGAATCG
Organism: Dermacentor variabilis; assembly: GCF_050947875.1. Classification (NCBI taxonomy): domain Eukaryota; kingdom Metazoa; phylum Arthropoda; class Arachnida; order Ixodida; family Ixodidae; genus Dermacentor; species Dermacentor variabilis. Next base: position 16,395,832 of record NW_027460280.1, read on the forward strand.
GGATTCGATCGAGACATGGGAAACAGAGCCTACAGGTATCGAACAAGATGCATGACGACAAAATAAAAGTCAACAAGTCTCTTTGCTTGTGCGGTCTATTGCGTTATCATAGTGTCAACACTCGTTATAATCGTATAATGTCAGAACTGCGTGTTTTTATCGATATTTACAAACATTCTTTACAACGAAGGCGCGAAATAAAACAACAGACGGAAGAAGGCGAGACGGGACAACCACGTGGGCCCCTACGTGGTTGTCCCGTGTCGCCTTCCTTCGTCCGTTGTTTTATTTCGCGCTCTCGTTTTAATCATGCAAAACCAACTCGTCCACCAGCACACCCTCAGTACAAACATTCGTTTATTTCTTTTCCAGGACTGTAGGAGGACGGAATTTATGACCAGCAATTGTCAGCGAATATATGTACGCGTTTCTCGAAAATTTGGCGTAAAGTGATGTGTCTGTTCTCTTATAATTTCATCCTGCTTAAGTTATGTACTTCCCCCTTTTTGACATTGCACCTGCTTTTGTTCACTCCTAATAGATCTCAGGGAAGTGTGCAGCATTAGTAAAGAAAATAAAATATGAACTTTCTTTCTCACAGATTTTGATAACCTGCCGTTCTTAAATTGGGAGCGCCTACTTAATGTGCTTGAATGTTCATTTATTCGTCTTGAAATGTCTTTCTTCAAATCTGTGACCCTGTGACTAGTTCTCCCAGGCAAAACAGCTGTTTCACTGCGGCAAGACGCTCATTACCAATTACGAATTCAGGATATAGATATAGATATATCACCCACAGATACGCGAAAATAACACATCACTACAACGATGGCTTTTCGGGCTAGGGACAAGTTCGTATTATTGAACGTGTGTTGACCGATCACCGCTCATTAGCATCGATTTCCGTTCGGCGCAGGCACACGCTTACGTTGCTTGAGCCAAGCTGTCCCGCCAGCTTTCGACTGCTCGGAGGAAATTGTAAAATTGCAAGGCCACCGTAATGGTCGAAATTTTGACACACCTCACCCACCTTCTCTCTTCCCTAAACGGTTTACTTATTTCATTTCTCCTGTGCCACCCACCAGCACATGCAACGCTTCAAAGCAATGGAAGTAAATTCCGATGAGCCGATAAACTACCATGTGCTCTGCTGTATATTGCAGTTTTCGAACAGCGATTTTTTTATTACTGTAGATTGGCTTAGTTTTTGTCCTGCCATTCTTTAACAGCTCTTGAACGCGCTGTAACAAACCATTACATCCAACCACATTGACGTAGGTCAGGATCGCGATTATATATAGACAATTACTAACACCAGAAAACTACATGCGAATAAGGGACCAAATTAACAAACGAGTGGCTAAAAGCGCCTCCGACGACTCTCTTTAACTTTATTCACAGGTACATTAAACGGACCTGACGATCTTTTTATTGAAGTACGTCGAACATTTTTCGTTGGCTTTGGAACATTTAATTCACTTTAATGTACGTCGTGCATAAGCACGCTGAACAACTAAATACGAGGGTAAATAAAAAGTACAAGCAATTTTCCCATAACATCTGTATTGCCACAAAGGAAGCAGAGCTAGGCCTATCATTTTTTGACATATGCCCCCTGCACCGAAGTGCAATTTTCGTATCGTGCGATCAGCTTTTGTATCCCATCTTGGAAGGTCGTTCGGATGTTCGCGCAACCACATCTGCACCGCTTGCTGGACCTCCTCATCTGACCTGACGCGATGACCACGCAGCGCCTCCTTCAAGTATCTGAAGATACGGTATTCCGATAGCGACACATCAGTTCTGTGCGTAGGATGGGGAGGCGCTCGCGGCCTATGGTGGATGCCCACCGGTTCGACTCCTTTGCGACCACAGAAAGCGCCGTATACGGCGTGCTGTTCCTCGTTGGTGCATTCGTGGAGCTGTGCGTTCATACGTCTTACCTTTTTGCTCCCCCACACTCGAATGAAAGGAGCACTGATGGCTACTTCTACTTCCACGCCACTCCAACGATACATGTGTTGACGTGAAACAAACGCAGTCTTTTTTGGTTCCCACAAAAGCTCAAGACTTTGTTACAGTGTAGCTGTAATAGCTAAATGCAACTAAATACGATGGTAAATAAATGCACAAGCAATTTTCAGATAACATCTGTATTCCCAAACTGGATGAATAGCTACACCTATCACTTCTGCACATATGCCCTGTACACCACAACGTAATGTTGGTATCGTCGCGCTTGGGCACACTGAAGAACTAAATACGAGGGTAAATAAATCCTATAAGGAATTTTCACATAACATATGTATTCGCACACAGGAAGTGCTACACCTATCACTTTTTCACATATACCTCAATCTCTCCAATGCTATTCACTGAATGCTTGGAAGAAGTATTCAAGCTATTAAACTGGAAGTGCTTAGTAGTGAGGATCAACGGCGAATATAAGCATATTATACATCTCTCCACATATATCGTAGGAGTGGCGAGGTAGTAGAAGTACCCATCAGGGCCCCATTCAGTCGAGTGTGGGAAAAGAAACGGTGACACGTATGAGCGCGCTACTCCACGAATGAACCGTCAAAAAACAGCACAAAATGTGAAATGTGAGCACGAAGCTAGCTGTGGAGTCTTTGTAGATAGTTCCCAAGATATTCACGCATGCCTTATTTACACCCTGATTACGTTATGCCTCTATGACCGCTCGTATCTCTACTTAATCAAACGCCTTTTCACAATCTATGAAAGCCATATATAGAAGTTTAGTGTACTTTGCAGGTTTCTCGATTACCTGATTTATGACATGGATGTGATCCATTGTAAAATATCCCTTCCTGAAGCCAGCCTGTTCACTTGGTTGACTGAAGCCAAGTGTTGCCCTTATTCTATTCGAAATTATCTTGGTGAATATTGTCTTCGTCAATACTGAAAGCAAGCTAATAGGCGGATAATGTTAAATTCTTTAGCGACTCCCTTCCTATGGATTAGTAAATGCTAATCTAAATTGTTAGCCGTCACGTTGAGAAACAAGAACAAATCGCTGTGGATCAGAGAGCAAACGGGCGTAGCCAATATTCTAATTGACATTAGGAGAAAAAATTGAGCTGGGAAGACTGTGTAATGCGTAGGATGGATGATAACCGATGGACCATTAGAGTTGCAGAATGGGTGCCAAGAGAAGGAAAGCGACAGTCGAGAGAGAGAGCTAAAAGGAAGTCAAAGATGTTAACCAGTCAAGAGTTCTATTGGCTACCTTGCGCTGGGGAGAGCATTCAACGACGGCGGAACACTAGGTATGGTTACAAAATTAGGAAATTTGCAGGCGCAAGTTGGAATCGGTTGGCGCAGGACAGAGTTAATTGAAGATCGCAGCGACGCCTTTGTCCTGCAGTGCACATAAATAGAATAATTGATGATGATGATTATGATGAGATGTATGGCTCATGTCCGTGCTTCTGTGGCGTCAGCGAGCACAAATGATCATCATCAGCAAGGGCTCGAGCGTCGTCGTCTTCTTGGATGGCGCCCCTCGGCGCAACCACGCGAACGCACTCGCGCCGCTACCCATGCGTTCGTGGTCACCGTCGTCTTCTTCCACAGCAGGCTCCGTTGTGCAAAAAACTATCATCAGCAGCAACCACTCTTTGGGATGGCACGCGAGATGGCCGCGAAATGGCACGCAAGCGACTAGCGAGAACCGACGAAGCGTAACTTGAGTCAGAGAATGGCGCGATGAGCCTTCAGCGTCAAGGGCTCACCGTGGATGAGTTCAAGGGTGCGAACACGAGGTTCCAAACAGACTTCCTTGATTGTCATTTCGGCTCCACTTACAACAACTGGGACGGACTATGATTCGATAACGACCGTCGTCGTAACGTGGAGGCCGCGTTTACTGAGGTATAGCCATTACTTGTAGTGGAAGCGATGTCGTAGAGGTAGGCCATCCGTCTCGCGTGCGAAGAGACCGTGGTTCAAATCCCGTTGCCGCGCAAATTTCCACCGGAATAAAAAAAAATCGCGTGTTGATAAAATTGCATAAACAGGCCTGGAGTGCGGCCTGACCCCGGTGACAAGAACCGGTAACGCACTACCTCACCAGAGCAGGATTGGTCAGCCTGGTGCAGTACTTGGCCACAATCTCCTATCTGAATACAACAATCAAACCCCGGCTCTCAGTCCCCAGCAGCTGCGAAGCAACTGACCACGGCGGCGGTCAGACCTGTGACACAGGAGAGGGTGCTAAGAATCTCTGCATCCGGACAGGGCGCCATTGGAATCTGAACCTGGCAACGTTTAACGTTAAAACGTTATCTAATGAAGCGAATCTAGCAGTGCTATTGGAGGAATTAGAGTGCATTAAATGGGATATAGTAGGGTTCAGTGAGGTTAGGAGAACAAAGGAAACATATACAGCGCTAAAACACGGCCACGTCCTGTGCTACCGGGACTTAGCGGAAAGAAGAGAACTAGGGGTCGGATTCCTGATTAATAAAGGTGTAGCTGGTAACATACACGAATTCCATAGCTTTAACGAGAGGGTGGCAGGTCTTGTTGTGAAAATTAATAAGAGGCACAAACTGAAGGTCGTACAAATCTACGAGCCTACATGCAGTCATAATGACCAGCAAGTCGAAAGCTTCCATGAAAACATGGAATCGGCGATGGGTAAAGTCAAAACAATATACAGTGTACTGATGGGTGACTTCAATGCCCGGGTAGGCAAGAAGCAGGCTGGAGACAAGCCACTGGGGGAATATGGCATAAGTTCTAGGAATAGCAGGGGAGAGTTATTAGTAGAGTTCACAGAAGGGAATAATTTGCGAATAATGAATAACTTCTTCCACAAGCGGGATAACCGAAAGTGGACGTGGAGGAGCCCGAATATCGAGACTAGAACTGAAATAGAATTCATACTCTGTGCTTACCATGGCATCATACAAGATGTAGACCTGCTTGGAAAGGTGCGCTGCTGTAACCATAAGATGATAGGATCTCGAATTAGCCTAGCCTTGATGAGGGAATGGAAGAAACTGGTACATAAGAAGCCGATAAATGAGTTAGCGGTAAGAGGGAAAACAGAAGAATTCCGGATCAAGCTACAGAACAGGCTTTAACTCAGGAAAAGGACTTTAGTGCTGAAGCAATGAACGATAATATTATGGGTATCATTAAGGAGTGTGCAATCGAAGTCGGTGGTACCTTTGTTAGACAGGATACCGGTAAGCTTTCGCAGGAGACGAAAGATCTGATTAAGAAACGCCAATGTATGAAAGCTTCTAACCCTACAGCTAGAATAGAACTGGCAGAACTTTCCAAGTTAGTCAACAAGCGCAAGATAGCTGACATAAGGAAGCATAATATGGATAGAAATGAGCATGCTCTCAGGAACGGAGGGAGCCTATAAGCAGTGAAGAAACTAGGAATAGGCAAGAATGAGATGCATGCGTTAAAGGGAAGCTGAAACGGTTTTCATTTTCCATGAATTGCTGGGATTGGGAAGAACAGACCTAATAATTTACGGTTCCGAAATTTTTTTCGTCGTTTTGTTAATATAAGAGGCGGAAATCACTTTCTAAATCACCCCCGCGGACACGCCCCCATCGCTTCCCGGAGCGCCGGGTGAGGTGGTTGCCAGAGGAGAGAACCGGCGAGAGTGACGTCACGCGCGGGGACCGAGCTGCCGGACCGGCGTGCTGGCATGTGTTGGCATGCCTCTTTCCGTCCTGCGCTTTACTGAACGACGCTACGAGAGATTTGTCGCCGCCGCCGCCGCTCACGTTTGTTTTCTTTTGCGATTTTCGTAAACTGTTCTTTCCTTCGGTGCTGCGTGAGTGCCTACAGCCAAGGGCGCCGAATATGCCCTCGTTCTGTTTAGCATTCGGCTGCGCGAACACAGGCGGGCGAGACGATGTGGTGTTTCACAGGTTCCCGAAGGACAAGAAGCTTGCAGCGCAGTCGGTGAGGAGAGATAAGTTCGTGCCGACGAAATCAACTGTGCTGTGCTCGGACCATTTCCGCGTTAGCCGGATAGCCTTACGAAAAATGCGGAAACGCGTTGTTGCTAGCGTTGATACACTCCGTTTCATACATCAGGTGCAACGCTGTGGAAGCTTGAGATACTTCTTGCAGTGGCTGCGTTCGCACTTAGAAAAAGTTCGGTGTTTCTTGACCCGATTTTTGAGAAAATTTTTCATATATAAGCTCAGTTCTGAATGAAAAAAAAAGAATTTACCCATAGAAACAATACGGCTGCTAACACGTTCTTTTAAATCAATTTTCTTTTCGGCATTTTTTAATTGCAGCCCGTCGCGGCAGCTTCACGTGCATGCTCGCGCGAGCAAACGCCGCTAGCACGCTGCGAAGCATAGACGGAAACGCGCGCAGTAATAAATTTTGGTGACCAGACTTCGTGCGTAGCTTCCACAGCGTTGCACCTGAGGTATGAAATGGAGTATACGCTTGCCTAGTGACATTCGACGTACGGTTACAGTTATCGTGTTTACCACACGGCGGTGCTAAAACTGCCTAATATATTTATGTCAAAACTAGCATGGAGCACGCATGCCGATTCTTGATTGAGCCACAATCGTAAAGTCGTCGAACCATAGTACGAATATTGCACATATAATACCTCTGGCCATCTCTGGATGTGTATGATAAGCAACTTCCATGACTGTACCTCGCAGCACTGCATGTGCGCGCTTTGAAACGCGGCACTTGTGTTCGCAATCGTGTATCGACACTCAAAAAACCACGGGACTTTAGACTAGCAGCGGCAAGGTGCTTGACAACGCGGAATCGCACCCGTGTTTACAATCGAATGAGAAGTTAGCGCTTCGGCATTCTTCCAGCAGCAAGTTCCCAGTGACACATTAGCGCATTTTTTCTCTCGTCACTGGAACGTGCAGCTACATGAAAAAAAAAACATACGTACCAGCTAAGATTTCCAACGCGCGAGAAGGTGCACACATCGCTCTCGCTGTTGGCACACTCAACATCGTCTTTGCCGACGTTGCCGCCATCGTTTTCCGTATCGGCTGTCGGTTCGAACATATACGGCGAAAATACAAGCTGTCCGAGACAGCGAGGACGTTCCATAATGCTTACAACTCAGCTATGAAGCCAGAACAGAACAGCGTGCTTACGCTCTGAAACGGCGGCGCCGACCGGCGACTGCCGCGAGTGACGTCACAGCGGACGCGACCAATCACGGGCAACAGCGGCACTCGCGCGATACCCTGAGGCGCTGGTCCGCGTTTTCATGAAAAAAGAGCCGCTTGCGCTTGTTTCCGCCCTTTTTGAACCAGATATTCGTGTTCAGGGGACTCAAAACTCTACAATTCCGTAGAGAACTCATTTTTTTCGAAAAGTGTTTCAGCTTCCCTTTAACAGACAAATCCGGCAATATCATTACTAATATGAATCAGATAGTTAAAGTGGCTGAAGATTTCTATAGAGATGTATACAGTACCAGTGGCACCCACGACGATAATGGAAGAGGGAATAGTCTAGAGAAATTTGACATCCCAAAAGTAACGTTGGAAAAAGGAAAGAAAGCCTTGGGAGCTATGTAAAGGGGGAAGGCAGCTGGGGAGGATCGGGTAACAGCAGATTTGTTGAAGGATGGTGGGCAGATTGTTCAAGAAAACTAGCCACCCTGTATACGCAATGCCTCATGACCGCAAGCGTACCGGAATCTTGGAAGAACGCCAACATAATCTTAATGCATTAGAAACGGGACGCAAAAGACTTGAAATATTATAGACCGATCAGCTTACTGTCCGTTGCCTACAAAGTATTTACTAAGGTAATCGTAGATAGAATCAGCAACACCCTAGACTTCTGTCAACCAAAGGTCCAGGAAGGATTTCGTAAAGGGTACTCAACAATTTACCATATACACACTATCAATAAGGGGATAGAGAAATGTGCGGAATATAACCAATCTTAATATATAGCTTTCATTGATCACGAGGAAGCGTTGGATTCAGTCAAAACCCCCGCAGTCATGCAGACATTAGGAATCAGGGTGTAGACGAGTCGTATGTAAAATACTGAAAGATATGTATAGCGGCTGCACAGCCACTGTAGTGCTCCATAAAGAAAGCAACTAAATCCCTATCAAGAAGGGCGTCCGGCAGGGGGATATGATCTCTCCAATGTTATTCAGAGCATGTCCACAGGAGGCATTCAGAGAATCTGAGCGGGAAGAATTGGGAATACGAGTTACTGGAGAATACCTTAACGAGAAGAAAGGGGATTAACCGAAGGGCCCGATTTTTATTAGCCATATCATAGGAGGCCAACAAACACTGACACCAAGGACAACATAGGGGAAATTACTTGTGCTCAATAAATGACGTAATGAAACGATAAATTAATGGAAATTAAAGTGGATGAAAGAACAATTTGCCGCAGGTGGGAACCGAACCCACAACCTTCGCATTTCGCGTGCGATGCTCTACCAATTGAGCTACTGCGGCGCTGTTTTCCCATCCACTCTCTTGGGTATTTATGTCTCCTAGTAGAACCCTGGGAGTGTTAGCCAGCGCCTCCACTCACAGACCTTGGCGGCGGACGTGGAACGTCGTTCATGCCGCAGGCGTCACGAGAACGTGATCTTTTTGGGTGAAGGCAACTGGTCAATAAACCCACATATGCTACCTAAAGGCACCAATGTTGCCGGATTCGAGACCCTCGTTATATAAGAACGTGAAGAAATGGGGTTAAGCGAATGGCCCGATAATTATTGAACAGATCATGATAAGCCAAAAAACAAAGGCACCAAGGAAAACATAGGGGAAATTACTTGTGCTTAATAAATGATGTAATGAAACGATAAATTAATGGAAATTAAAGTGGATGAAAAAACAACTTACCGCAGGTGGGAAACAAGCCCCCAACTTATCGTTTCATTACTTCATTTATTAAGCACAAGTAATTTCCCCTATGTTGTTCTTGGTGTCAGTGTTTGTTGGCTTCTAATGATATGAATAATAAAAATCGGGCCCTTCGGTAAACCCCCTTTCTTCTCGTTGATTACATAACGAGGGTCCCGAATCCGGCAACATTGATGCCTTTAGGTAGCATATGTGGGTTTATTGACCAGTTGCCTTCACCTAAAAAGATAACGTTCTCGTGACGCCTGCGGCATGAAGGACGTTCCACGTCCGCCGCCAAGGTCTGTGAGTGGCGGCAATGGCTAACACTCCCAGGGTTCTACTAGGACACATAAATACCCAAGAAAGTGGATGGGAAAACAGCGCCGCAGTAGCTCAATTGGTAGAGCATCGCACGCGAAATGCGAAGGTTGTGGGTTCGGTTCCCACCTGCGGCAAGTTGTTTTTTCATCCACTTTAATTTCCATTATTTTTATCGTTTCATTACTCATTTATTAAGCACAAGTAATTTCCCCGATGTTGTCCTTGGTGTCAGTGTTTGTTGGCTTCTTATGATATGGAGAATACCTTAGTAACTTGTAATTCGCCGATCATATTGCTTGCTTTGTAACTCAGGGGACCAATTGCAATGCATGCTTATTGACCTGGGCAAGCAAAGCAGAAGGGTCGGTCTAAATTAATCTGCAGAAAAGTAAAGTAACGTTTAACAGTCTTCGAAGAGAACAGCAGTTTACGATAGGTAGCGAGGCACTGGAAGTGGTAAGGGAATACATCTACTTAGGAGAGGTGTAGTGACTGCGGATCCGGATAATGAGCCTGAAATAATCAGAAGAATAAGAATGGGGTGGGGTGCGTTTGGAATGCATCCTCAGATCATGAATAGCAGGTTTCCATTATCCCTTAACAGAAAAGTGTGTAACAGCTGTGTCTTACCAGTACTCACCTACGGGGCAGAAACCTGGAGGCTTACGAAAAGGGTTCTACTTAAATTGAGGACTATACAACGTGATATGGAAAGAACAGTGATTGGTTTAACGTTAAGGGAGTGGGCCATAGAAGACAGCACATTCGGTGAGGGAACAAACGCGAGTTAATGACGTCTAAGTTGAAGTCAAGAAATGGATATGGGCATGGGCAGGGCATGTAATGAGCACAGAAAATAACCGATGGTCATTAAGGGTTGCGCACCGGATTACAAGAGAAGGGAAGCGTAGCAGGGGGCAGCAGAAAGTTAAGTGGGCGGGCGGATGAGATTACGCAACTTGCAGGGACAACATGGCCACAATTAGCAGATGACCTGTGTAGTTGGTGAAGTATGGGAGAGGCCTTCGCCCTGGAGTGGGTGTAGCCAGGCTGATGATGATGATGAGTGATCGCCTAAGGGGGTATGGGCCATTCATTGTTTTACGTGACGGACACATTTAATAACAGATGTTATACATCAATGTGTGTGCGCCTATATCGTCACGATAATCACAGTTCAGAAGCATAAATATGTTCGTACCTTTGTTAAAATTCTGTGTCACCTCTGTGTCATGCGCTAAACAGCATCGCTTGCCATCCACTGTCACAGAGTAGAATCTTCTAAAACAATTCTCTTTTGAATTTACGGTTTTTATGCTCACTGAAACGTGGTATTAATCTGATAGGAAAATGCTACAGCTGCCTGGTTACGAAATGTTTTTCATTAACAGATCTAACAAACGCGCTGGCGGTGTCGCTACCGATACTCTCGCGTGTAAAAGGTCCCACATTCTGCCTAATCTTAGTGACCTTACCGATGATAATGAAGTCCTAACATTACAAAATCGAAATCAAATCATTTCAGTGCCATACCGCGCCCCAAATGGTAACATGAAAAATTTTACGGATTATTTCGACCAGATTCTAGAATATGCGTCACTAAGCAAATGTTCGTTTTTTTGTAGCGGTGATATTAATATTAATATTTTTACGCCCACAAAAGGCGTTACTTTGAAGCAGGGTAGCGTTAGATGCGATGGCCTTGATCAGCTGAGCGCCTGTCGAGATTCAGCTAGCGAGTCCCTCGTCGTCTTCTTCATTCACCACTCTTCGGTGCCCCCGCATACTGTTTGTTGAGGCGTAAACCCACTATACACGTAAGAGCGTCACATTTCCCTCCGCGCAGACGAAGCCCGCCGGGCAAGTCAAACAGGCTGTCGAGAAATAAAGGGCTTTAAACGGGCGACATGCGAAAGTTCAGTCTTTGCTGACCGTCGGCCATTTCATGTGAGACGCGCTGTGTGGTAGGTTACTTCGCTGATACGCTCAGTAATAACATAGGGTCCAACATAGTGGGCCAGCAGTTTGTCACATAATCCACGTTTCCTGGCTGGTTTCCAGAGCAACACTAAATGACCAGGGTCATATATCACGTGTCGGCGTCGGCGGTCGCAGCGTGCCTTCGAGCGGTCTTGTGAATCAAGAGTGCGTAAAGAAGCAAGTCGTCGGGCTTCTTCAGCTAGACAGATTGTCTGTGATATACAAGAATTATCGTGGCTGGAAAAAGGGAAGATAGTGTCTAGTGTATAACGAGGCGGACGAGCGTAAAGAAGAAAGAAGGGACTGTAGCCCGTAACTTCATGCTTTGAGGTGTTAAATGTGTACGTAATGAAAGGTACCACGCTGCCCAGTTCTTATGATCTGACGCGACATACGTGGACAGCATGTTAGTAAGACTTCTGTTCGTGCGTTCCGTAAGGCCATTTGTTTGGGGATGATACGGGGTGGAATGTCGAAACCTTGAAGCACATAGACGAAGCATCTCTTCGACCACGTCTGCAGTGAACTGCCGCCCACGCTCGCTGATGATGACTCTGGGAGGTCCATGTCGGAGAATGACAAAACGCAGCAGAAAAATACAAACTTCGGTTGCAGTAGCCGATGGTATTGCAGCTGTCTCACAGTAGCGTGTCAAGTGATCGGCACACCCGATAATCCAGCGACTGCCATCGGATGAACGAGGCAAAGGACCGAGGAGGTCGATGCCAACTTGCTCAAAGGGAGTGCTGAGAGGTGGCACTGGATGGAGGTGACCAGGAGGAGCACTCGTCGGACGCTTGTAACGTTGACACTCGCTGCAGCTGGACACATACTGGGCGGTCGTCTGGAGCATTTTAGGCCAGTAGAACCTTTCTTGAAGGCGGTAGAGAGTTCGCGCAGAACCCAAATGACCAGATGTTGGATCCTCAGGCATATCGCGCAAGACAGAGACACGGAGACTCTCCGGGACCACCAGAAGATATCGTGGGCCTGTAGCAGAATAGTTCTTTTTGTAAAGAACCCCATCACGAACGCAGAAACGAGTGGATGGTGTTGATTGCCTTGCAGTAATGAGCAGCGGTTCTAAAGTTCTGTCTTTTTGTTGCTCGACCTTGAAGGTATTTATATCAGCAAATCCCGGCTCCAGTGATGCGATATAGCAGTCGAAGTTGTCCGCGTCGCGGTCCGTCGTTGGAAGCGGCATGCGCGAGAGGCAGTCAGCGTCGGCGTGTCGGCGGCCGCTTTTATAAGAAACGGGAAAGTTATATTCGTGTAAACGAAGTGTTCAACGCGCAAGCCGGCCTGATGGATCACGGAGATTAACCAGCCAGCAGAGAGGATGATGGTCTGTCACCACAGTGAAGGGGCGCCTGTACAGGTACGACCGGAAGCGCTGTACTGCGAAAATAACTGCAAGACATTCTTGCTCTGTAACGGTGTAGTTACGCTCGGACTTACTTAAAGAGTGACTCGCATAGGCAACGACGTGTTCTTTGGTGTCGACGCGTTGAATAAGGACAGCGCCGATGCCAGTACCGCTAGCGTCCGTATGAACTTCTGTGGGAGCCGCATGGTCGAAGTGTCGGAGAATGGGATGGGACGTCAGACGAGACTTCAGCTCACGAAAATTAGCTTCACATTCAGGAGTCCATTCAAATGGAACTCCCTTCTGGAGGAGGCATGTAAGCGGATATGCGATGTTGACAAATCCACGAATAAACCGGCGGAAGTACGAGTAAAGCCCTAGCAAACTGCGTAGCTCTTTTACATGGCGAGGTTGCTTGAAGGCTTCCACCGTAGCAGTCTTTGCTGGATCAGGTCGTATACCGTCCTTATCCACTAGGTTTCCCAGAACGAGTGTTTGGCGCTCTCCAAAATGACACTTCTTCGAGTTGAGCACCAAACCCGCTTTGTCCAAGCAGTCTAGCACAAGATCGAGACGTGCGTTGTGCTCACTGAACGTGCGCCCAAAAATCACTACATCGTCTAGATAGCACATGCATACTTCCCACTTCAAACCACGCAGGATGTTGTCCATGAAGCGCTCAGAAGTTGCAGGCATTACAGAGCCCAAACGGCATCACATTAAATTCAAAAAGTCCATCTGGTGTTACAAATGCCGTTTTCTCCTTGTCTGCCTTGTGCATAGGATTCTGCCAGTACCCCGACCTCAAGTCAACAGACGAAAAGTAAGACGCTGATGAGAGGCAGTCGATAGCATCATCAATACGCAGAAGAGGATATACGTCCCTTTCAGTGATGGTGTTGAGACGGCGGTAGTCAACGCAAAATCGCCATGTACCATCTTTCTAACCAGAATCACTGGCGCTGCCCACGGACTACAGGATTCTTGGATTACATTCTTATTTAGCATTTCGTGGACTTGGTCATTGATCACCTTGCGTTCCGATGGTGACACTCTGTATGGTTTCTGTCGCAAAGGTTGGGCAGATGCCGTATCTATGCGATGGTGTATACGAGAAGGAGGAAACAATAGTGGCCCCTCTTGCTTGAAAAAGTCAAACAGTCGGGCATGTTTTAGCAGAATATTCGCCACTTCGTGACGCTGCGTAGTGCTGAGTGACTTGTTTACCATAGTCAGAAATGAGGAGTGCGCCGCAGGGCAGGCACTAACGAAATGACGATCATCCGCAGAATCAAGGACCTCTGTAAGAATGGCGAGCGATAGCACTTGATCTTCATGGTAGGCGGCAAGTTTCAGACCCTGTGGTAGTATTGCAGGTTCACTCGAACAGTTTACGGCCCATAAGTTAGTGCGTCCCTGAAAAACTGACAGCGTGCAATACGGTATCAGTACATTCCTCTTGATGCAACTCAGATGAACGGGCTCCACGGTAGCGTCAAACGTTCCGTCTGTGGTAGGGAAACAGGCAACTGAAACACACGTTGCGGGTAACGGAGGCACAACTGTATCCCGGCATACACAAAGCACACTTTCACGATACGGTGGGCCTTCCATAAGCGCAGCAGAAAAGCTCGTACCTACACTGATTTCACCCGTTTCGCAGTCGACGGTGGCACCACACAGTTTCAAAAAATCAAGGCCCAGGATTACGTCATGCGTATAATGAGATAGGACAGCGAACTCCGCGTTAAATATTTGACCACCCAAGCTAACGTCTACATTACACACGCCCACAGGATACAACTCCCCACTCACTCCGCTAAACGTATCGGCACTGTCCCAGCGAAACATTACTTTTCGTCCTAGGAGGCTTTTGAACGCAAGACTCATCACTGAAACGGTTGCTCCCGTGTCCACTAAGGCCATGGATGAAACCTCGTCAATTAATACAGACACCTTATCCTTAAGCATACAAATGGTTGGAGGTATCTCTGTCGACATCGAAGATTGTCCAGCGACCTCACCTCCAACGGCCGCGCTGGCTACTTTTCCGGAGGTGGCGACGGGTATCGACGCCGCGGAGAGGGCGATCGGCTTACATGAGGAGCGGGTGGTGATGTCAAGCTGCGATCGGATGCTGTAGAACGGTTCCGCAGCGGCTCCGGGCGCTGGTGATGCAAGCTTCCTAAATATGTGTGCGAGGGCGAGTATGTTTCGCCCAGAGGAGCGCGGTACCGCCTAGACATCGCCGATCGGTCGAACCTCGGTGGTTGGCGGCGATTGCAGTACCTGGCAATGTGGCCCAAGTCGCCACAGCTATAACACACAGGTAAACGGCGATCGATGAACTGCCCTTCGAAGCGCTCAGCCGTGGGGGGTCGTGTAGCAGAGCGAAGCGGCTGAGCCTGCTGCACAGGAGGAACGGTCGGTCTGCCTGCAAACCTGCTGGGGCGAGGGTGTTCTGCAGGTCGGTGTTCGGGCGTAAATGTGCCCTCACGTGGCCATGGAGCTCCTCTGTGGTTGATGTCTGTGACACATACCGCCGATTGCCAGGAAGCGCAGGGTGCGGCAGGCGCCATGTGTTGCGGGTAATAAGCATCAGGTTGTCGTATGACGTCGCGCGCAAGCTCCTGGTGCCGCAGCAATTCTTCACGCACGATCTGCCGTATAGTAGACGAAATATCGGCGGACGGGCTCTGATGGACGATGGTAACGGTTGTCACATTCGCCAGGCGTCCAAATTTTGGCACAATGCGACATGTTTTCAACGTCTCAAACGTACGGCAATGACGCGCGACATCTGAGACGGAATCAACGTGTTCCCGGCTTATGAGGAAATTGTATACATGTTCTGCAATTCCCTTGAGGATATGTCCGACTCGCTCTTCCTCAGACATCTGCGAATTTACGATTTTGCACAGCTTGAGGATTTCCTCTATGTATATAGTACATGTTTCTCCAGGAGCTTGAGCTCTTTCAGCTAGTGTTCTCTCGGCGCGTTTCTGTTTGGCGTAGGAGTCGCCAAAACACTTCTTAATTTCCTCAACGCAGCGCGCCCACGTTGTTGGGGAGTCTTCGTGGTTTTCATACCACATCAGCACTGTCTCACTGAGAAAGAGTACGACATATTCAAGCTGAGTGACAGAATCCCAACGGTTGCAGCGGCTCACCCTTGCGTAGTGCGTCTGCCACTCCTAGACGTCTTCGCCCACTTTTCCCGCGAACGAGCGTGGTTTCATGTAGTGCTGCAAAGGTCTAACTGGCGCTGACCTTTGAGCAGGTGAACTAGAGCTGGCATTTGTCCACCTCCGTCCTGAGCCATGGGGAAAGTCGTTGGCAAGAGACCGGCAAGACGACGGCTCCGGCGAAGTTCTAGATGTTGCGACTCCGTGGTACGTTGTGTCGTACGCCGCACCTACACCACTCTGTTACGCCTACAAAAGGCGTTACTTTGAAGCCGGGTAGCGTTAGATGCGATGGCCTTGATCAGCTGAGCGCCTGTCGAGATTCAGCTAGCCAGTCACCCGTCGTCTTGTTCGTTCAGCACTCTTCGGTGCCCCCGCCTACTGTTTGTTGAGGCATGAACCCACTATGCACCTAAGAGCGTCACAATAATATAGACCATAACGCTACTGTACATGATTTCAACATGAAGATTCTCTCCTGTGGTTTTGTCAACTTAATAGAAACAGCAACACGTGCCATGTGCGCTACTGCGTCGGCACTAGATCAATTCATTACGAACATTGGACCGAGTAGGCTCTCTTTTGGTACAATCGCTTCGGATGTGAGCGATCACTGTCCGGTGTTTGTCGTGTTTCGGTATTAGCAGGCTAAGCGAAACAATATGAAAAAATCTACTACTGTGCAGCGCATAACTGATGCCGCTTTGGAAGCCTTTAAGCACGACATTATGAACTTCGACTGATCCTGTGTGCTGCAGGAAACTGATGCCAGTGATGCGTACGACCTTTTTTTTTTTCACCATTTCCTTCGTTTCTATTCCAAGCACTTTCCACTCGAACCGTGCACGAAAAATACGAAAAAGATAAGAAAACCATGGGTAACAAAAGAACTTTTCAAAACAATAAAGGACAAAAATTGCCTCTATGAAACGTTCCTTCGAACACGTGCAGAGGACACACTCCTTCACTTTAAAGTTGAGAAACCGATTAAGCAATGAGCTGCGGAAAGCGAAAACATCATATTATCAGGAGCTCTTTTCTAACGTCAGTTACAGGAGACCAGATATTGCCTTGAAAGCTTTAAACGATGTCCTAGGTCGCCGTGCGAATAACACTGTGACAAAATCTATGCTAGTAAATGGCAACGAAATAAAAGGGAGCGCACTTGCAGAATACTTTAACAAACATTTTCTTTTTAACATTTCTTCATCTCAAGACCTTAGGGACATTACAATTTCCACTTATCCTATAGTCAGCTTAGTGAGACTATATTTTTCTAGCCTACTGATGCAAATGAAGTTTATAACGTGCGCATGGGAATTAGTAACAGCAAAGCCTTAGATATCAACACTATGCAGATGAAACCATTCAAATATGTGTTACCCATTAGTTGTCCCTTGATTTCACACATCTACAATGTTGCATTGGAGTGCGGGGTTTCTCCCAACGCAATGAAAACCGCAAAAGTGTCTGTCATACTTAAAGGGGGCTACGAAAACGTACCAACAAATTATATACCGAGTTCAGTACTACCTGTCTTTTGCGAAAGTCTGGAAAAAGTAATTTCTTCAGCATAAGTAAGTTTTTTGAGAAACGTAAGGTAATGTTTGAGTCACAATTTAGTTTCAGAACTGCTAAATCTACAGAAACAGCATTATTAACAATGAAGGTAATAATTTTGAGCAATATTAATATGAATTTGTATAGGGTGGGCCTTTTCCTTGATTTTAGTAAGGCTTTTGACTGCTTAAATCATATGATTCCTGTTAACAAACTTAAAATGTACGGAATCTCTGGCAGACCACTCACGTTGCTTGAAGGATATCTCCAAAACAGAAGCCAGTCTGTGTCTTTAGATAATGAACTTTCATCCCTTTTGCCTATCAGTTGTGGTGTCCCCCAAGGGAGCATATTGGGACCCCTTTTGTTCAATACCTACATAAATGATATTGTAAGCATAGATCCTTCCATTGATTTTGTGATATACGCGGATGGTAGCACACTACTTCTTTCAGGCCCTACCCTAATGATTTTATGGTGAAATGTAATGACCTACTAATTAAATTGTCCAGGTGGTCAAGGATGAATAAGTTAAGAATTAACCCTACGAAGTCCAAGGCTATAATATTTCGCGTAAGAAACAAACCGATAATACCGCATTGCATGCTTCACTTTGAAGATCACCAAATAGAAATAGTTGAAGTGCACAAGATACTTGGAGTATATTTTTCATGTTATTGAAACTCAGATGCCCATACTGACTTTGTCTGCAAGAAACTCTCTTCCGTCTGCGGGGTTCTGTCGTAATGCCGTGAAACTTTACCCTTGAAATGTAAATTACAAGTTTATTACGCACTTTTTTTCTCACCTTAACTACTGCAATTAGTATGGGCCACAGTGACCAAAACAAACAAATAAGGTTCCCGTACTGCAAAAAAATTGTTCGAATAATCGCTAATATTGATAATACAACTACCTCCAAGTATGCTTTTGAAACATATAACATTGTCCGGGTCAACGATTTGTATCACTTTAAGTTACAAAAAATGTATTTTTCGACGGCAGCCACTGCCGATTTTTATTCGACTCTGGCATCTTTGGACATGCGTCATGCTAACGTACACACAAGAACTATTATTACATCAAATATACCACGTTTTTGCCCCTATTATAAATTACAAATGTTGTCTTACAACCTGCCCCATGTTCTAAAGACGTATAAACACACAATAGGATATACCAAGCTGAGCTGGGGAAATATTTTGTGGAAATGTGATTTTATGTCTTTTTATGTTTTGCTTGATTATCCTTATTTAATTCTGAACATTTTTATGACCATTTGAGCGTTTCTATTTTTGATTTTATTGTTTAAATTTTTGTGCAATAGATTGTTAGACTGTATTTATAACTGGTGAATACTTTATCTTTATTGACTGTAACTAATGTATGTGCGGCTGATTTCTGTACCACTCGTGTACTACTGCTTGTAGGGGTTTTCTGGACATAGTCAAGCTTCTCGTGCAGCTTTTTGTCAGAAAACCCTCCAGTTGAACCTGGAAAATAAACTTACTTACCTCCGCCGCAAGTCGGGCCGGTATTGCACTATCTTCGGGATCGGCCCACGCATGGGGAGTGCTTAACGCCTGCTTCACCTCCGCCGCGGGCCGGCCCGGCATTGCACTACCTCCGGGATAGGCCCACGTGTGGGGAAGGCAGACCAGCATGTACGATAGTCCCCAGGGCATGTCGTCGGCACTCGAATACGCGACAGAAGCCGGCGTTAGGCCTAGCCAGGCAGGCCGGATTGCCACATGACCGACAGAGTTCGGGACACCGACATCCGCGACGGACGAGCTGGCCGGCCGATACTAAGGCAGCAAAGCTTGTGGAGTCAGCGGGAGCACCGACTATGACGAAGACCTGACACGCATCGGACTCGGAGATATGTGCGACGACAGAACTTTGTAAGAGCACTCCTTTTTGCCAACGTCACATCCATAAGCTAGGGTGGCCGGACCTTCGCCTAGAAAGCGCTAGGGACTGACACGGCCGGCAATTGGGACATATTTAGTCACCATTAAGTAGGCGACAAAGGTGCCTATGTCTCTTTATGGTGTTTCATTTCTTATGAATGTTATTTGGAGTTAACTGACCTTTCAGTGTGTTTTATTTTGGGTTTGTTTTGAGTAAAATCTGTTTGCTGTGCTCACCTGCGTCTCGGGACTCCATCTCTCCCAACATCTGTGACACATAGCCACTGACAACAGAGGGCGTAGGTAGACCGGGAAGGGTAGCCTGCGCATGCGTGTAGTTTATATGTACGCTTCGTTTGCGGAAAATAAACCAGTTTTGCGTTCAGGTGTCGTGGGTTCTTTTGTCGTTCAAGTACTGTCCCTTCGTCGCTCTGCGCAGCAGTGTTAATGATGGTTGATTTGAAGGCGATAGCAGTGCACTATGATGTAGCAAAATTGGGCAGGTTTTAACGTTGGATTATGAACGCTATTTCGCCTAAATTTTACTCTCAAGGTTGATATGGAGGGTAGAGGTGCGGTGAGGTTTAAAGCGATAGCCCGGTCGCAACGCACTCGCAGTATAGACGACGACGGTGCCGTTCTCACAGCACAAACAGCTTTCCCGCTCTTATTGCGATTCGTGCAGCCCCGGTGCCCGGCACCCCGTCATGCTCAGAGATGCTGCAGGTAGTTTTCGCGTGACGATGAAGGTGAGCATATACACTGGTCCAGTGCACATGATAAAGTGAGACTGCTGCTCCCGCCGAAGCGGCCAGTAGTGAGCATGCGCTACTGATGCCATGGTGGGAACGCACCTTTGCCGATACTGATGGCAGAAGAGGTGAGGCGAGTGGTATGCCGACCTTGTTTCCGCCAGCTTGGCTGCTCTGTATTGAGCAGAAAGATTGATAGCATCTTGTCATGACATGTCGACGCTCTGCCAGCGGCGGTGCGGATGGCGCGAGGAAAAGAAAGGCCCTGCGACAGCATGCACAAGGACACGGTCCCTCAGTATACAAAAGCCCAGGCCCAGAGTTTAAACTCTTGTCAGCCTATGAGTTTTGGTATTGGGGATTTGGCTTATGGTAAATAAAACAAAATCATAAGTAAGCTACGGAATTTCAATTCCACCGTTAATCTACATCAAATCTACAGCCATACCACATATTTAACACATGAAAGTTCTTATATAAACGCCAAGGAACATCAATATCACTTATATTCACACTGCGTAGGATTTGATGTAGAGCTCTCATTGTTGTTTTCTTCTTCCTATGCAATAATAATAATAATAATACTGTAGCAGTAATTATTATCGTCGTCGCCGTTCTTTTACAGGGTTATTGTATAGGTCAGTGGTTGTTGCTCAGAGAAAACGATAGACCAGACTTGAAATGAATGAAGTAGAAAATTCGAAAGGACGCATATATTAGATGGAGACACTGGAGCACCTAATTAAATAAGTGACGCAGAATATTAATCTCTTTATTGATTTAGAGTCTCCTATGGCATTCCCAAATCATGAACAGCAGGTTGCCACTATCCCTCAAGAGGAAAGTGTATAACAGCTGTGTGTTACCAGTACTCGCGTATGGGGCAGAAACCTGGAGGCTTACGAAAAGGGTTCTGCTGAAATTGAGGACGACGTAACGAGCTATGGAAAGAAGAATGATAGGTGTAACGTTAAGGGATAAGAAAAGAGCAGATTGGGTGAGGGAACAAGCGCGGGTAAATGACATCTTAGTTGAAATCAAGAAAAAGAAATGGGCATGGGCCGGACATGTAATGAGGAGGGAAGATAACCGATGGTCATTAAGGGTTACGGACTGGATTCCAAGGGAAGGGAAGCGTAGTAGGGGGCGGCAGAAAGTTAGGTGGGCGGATGAAATTAAGACGTTTGCAGGGACAACATGGCCACAATTAGTACATGACCGGGGTAGTTGGAGAAGTATGGGAGAGGCCTTTGCCCTGCAGTGGGCGTAACTAGGCTGATGATGATGATGATGATGATGATGATGGCGTCGCGGCTTCGGTTACAGACGGCTGGCAGAATAACAATGCAGTTCTGGGAGTGCAATGCTTTAGTGTGACAAATGTTTATGCTGCCTCCATTTTCAGCAGACAGAACAGGAAATCAGAGGGCGGCAGTACAGTTTGTAGAAGTCACATAGATATAACAGTCAACGAGCTTGCCAACGACCGCTTACTTCTTGCGTTAAAACTATCAAATGCGTTTTATAAATTCGAGAAGTATATAGGTTCACAGTCACATCTGGCTCGCAGATCAGTGATTTTATTCGTCGTATCGGTTTTCCGAAAACGCAAGCAGCTCTTGTATTGGTCGTAGGAGTGGTACATATCTTTTAACAAAGGTTAAAAATACCACAGATATGTAGATCCGCAAATTGCCGTGAAACGCCTGCGGATGCGTGGTGCCGTTTAATGTCTTCAGAAATTATTTACTATTGCCGATAGGTAGCTCGGCGCAAACGAAGAGAATGCGTGCGCTAAATTTACAAAAAAAAATAAACAAAGCACAATGGCGCTCAGAAAGAAACTTAGCTTGGTTGTATATCTGAAAATTTAGATGAGCTGCGCTAGGCTGTTGTGCATCCTCACTGTTTGTGATATTTTTTTAATTTCTTTTGTCGACTGCTTTTGTTACGCCCCGGTCTTGGTATTTCGACCGAAGTATGTTGTAAAAAACACAGCTGTCCTTTGCACTCCTGGAAACAGCGCTAAGTATAGAGCGATGAACTGATTGTCTTAGTTGATTGAATAACCATTCATTTAAATATCACGTAGCTAGAGTCTCAGGAACTCAGGTGAAATTAGCCACACCACGTCAACAATTTATTCGGCAATTACCAACTCAGACTCATTTTACTCTAACACATTAGTATGCATTTTATTGAAAATAAGATGAAAACTCGAAAATTTTCAGCTCAGGTTCGTTGAACACTTTAGTCCGGGTTCGACATGTGAAGCGACGTCAGCCAGACCTGTATCAAGGCGAAAGCCTTATATGCCGCAGGAAGTGGCAAATCCGGCATCCGGTGTAGCATCCCCTGGTACCAAAACCCACGTTGCCAAGTGATGACGTCAAGTTCCCAGCGCTAGACCTGCTGCGGTTCCGACTGCGAAATCCCACGGTGAATTAAGGTGGATTAAGGTTGGTACAAATTAGAACAAGGCAGATTAAGGTTGAGTTTTAATTGAAGGTGATAACTTAAACAAGTCCTCATGCTTTCGCCTTCAAATCACGTGAGGACATTTACGCGGCTCTCAGTGTCTAAGTGCCTAATCATGTCGTGTATTTCTCAGGCACTCAGACGGCTAAAGAAACAACACAGAGACTACGAAGAACTATTGCTTGACGCGGATTGCTCGGCAGAGAATATCGGTAGTTATCGTTGGCTGATCTTAACGGCCCGAGACTAAACTGGGCGCAATTAATGGGGGATGCCGTAGTCCAAGGAAGATAATAATCTTTATCTTGGGTTTCTTAACATTCATTGCAACGTGAAGATACAAGTGCATGTAGTTTGCAGTTTAAAAAGAACAACCATAGTAGCCGGTCTTGAACCCATGACTTCATGTTGTGCAGTAGAGCATTACAGCCACTGAGCCAACGCGATGGGTTTTGCGATTTTTGAATGGGTCTTGTACATCGGCCTGTATTCGGCTTTATTACGGCTTCACCAATCCTTAGCTAAGAGGCAATGACCCAGCGTAACGCCTCGTGCACAATGAAATAAATAGCTTAGAATATGGACAGTTAGAGATGATTTACTGCATTCACTCACGTCGCTTACGAAGTGCTCAGTGAAGGTACTCGGCTTGTGCACGTCCTTTATGGAAGAAAATAAAAAAAATAAATCCATGTCTCTGGCAAGGAACATAACGCGACTATAGTCGGATACAACTTTAGAAAAAAGGGGAAGCCCTGCTGGCCCCGCCCAGACGACCGAAGCGCGACAGCCGATTGCCTCCGCGACTAAAATAATCCCGCTAAAAAATCGTGCTTCTGAAACGCGCAATTCTCGGTATAAACAACGACTTTTGTATTTTGATGACTGGTTTAGTAGAGCTCTCATGTGCTACAGCACATGCCGGATCACGACAAAAAAAAAATAACCCCGTGCCTTCCACAATGCTTCCTGTCGTCTGCTCTTTCGCTTCATTGCAAGTGACAAAAGTAGAAAGAGTAGCTCTGCATGGCTTTTGCGCTCGTTTACATGTACACGGCACATTTACTACTCTTTTTCCTAGCTTAAAATGAATCAGTTGCTATTGGACAACTACTTATATAAAACAATGCATTTATCGCAACCATTACAAACCTGGGGCGTGAATACTCGAGGCAGGAAAGGTACAAGAATGCTTCATTCATCGTATTAAATAAACAATCGTGGTGTTAAATAGCATAAAATTTATATTTTTCGGTTTTGTGTTTCACAAACTTTTCCCTTTCTTTTTTTTTGCGAGCCTGAAATCTCGCCAGTTCGCGCAAGGCATTCCGTGCTAGTTTTCCGACATGGAGCCCAACGAGGTGACATCAGAATGCGATTCTTTGTTGCCAAACGAGCCTTGTGTAGCCTCGATGTCCACACCACCAAGGATCCTCGACAAGAAGAAGAGTGGCCACATCCTGAACAGCGATTCACGCAATATGATCCTCCACTGCTAGACGTATTGGCGTAACAGGGAGCCTGAACACAGCGTGGAGGCCACGACCAAGTTTGTCGCCGAGATGCTCGGTGTCAGCGAAAGCACAGTGTTCAAGGTGAGGAGGGAGGACAAAGCATCGCATATTTCGGGTGGCAAACTGTCGACGCCCTCGCGAAAGCGTCCATGAAATGCGGAGAAAAGAAGACGCAGCACGAAATATGACAGCTTCACGTTGTGCGCGCTGAGGTCATGTGTGCACGATTTCTTTCGCCGCAACGAGATACCGACGGTCGAGAAGATAACTAACGAGTTCTTAGAGCGTATGGAGCTCTCATCACTGAAGTGGTGTACTGTGCGTCGTCTGCTTGTCGAGATCGGATTCAAGCACGAGAAGAGGAGCCGCAATTCGCTGCTTATCGACCGGGATGACATAGCTGAATGGCGGAATCGCTACCTTCGTGACGTGGAACGCTACCGGGCGGAAGGCCGAAAGATCCTTTTCCTGGACGAGTCATGGGTGACGGCGGGACACACTCGGTCGATCGTGTGGACAGACACCGTAGTGCAGAAGCGCGGACGCCTATATGCGCGAGCAAATGGTCTGTCGACGGGTTTGAAACAACCTTCTGGGAAAGACCAGCGCCTGATTGTGACGCACATCGGCAGCGAGGATGGCTTCGTCGACGGGTGCTTAAATATATTCCGAGGCCAAAAAACGGGCGACTACCACGAAGAAATGGACGGCAATCGCTTCGAGGGATGGTTTAATAACGTTCTGCAGAAGTTGCCTGCTGGTAGCGTCATTGTTTTGGACAATGCACCTTATCATTCCCGGCGAGAAGAGAAATTACCGACGACAGCTTGGAAGAAGGAAAAAATACAGGAGTGGCTCAAAAGCAATAACATCACCTACAGCGAAATGATGGTTAAAAAGCAGCTGCTTGAGTTGGTAGCATCTGTAAAGCCACGCTTTCTGAGCTACATCGTAGACAATGCAGCTGAAAGGGCCGGTTGTATTGTACTCAGGCTCCCACCGTAGCACTGCGAATTTAATCCTATTGAGCTCGTGGGGGCAAAGGTGAAAAATGTCACGTTGCGGACAACAGAGTTTTCAAGCTGTCCACGGTCGAAGACGTCTTGAGGGAAAAAATCAAGCATGTAACGGCGGAACACTGGAAGAAGAACATCCACCACGTGATGGATCTGGAGGCAAAGTTCAGGCTTGATACATCTGGGAGTGACCATATCCAACCCATCATCATCCAGCCGGGTGAAGATGACAGTGAAGAAAGCGACTCCGACTGCAAGCTGTCCGGCATTGAGCCACTCAATGAAGAATAACAGCTTCTTATTAACGAAAGAACAGCCCTTATTAGGGCTACCCAAATTTTGCCGGTGGGTTCGCAGCAGCCAAGCATTCTCCCGTGACCTCTCAAATAAATAAGCAGTTCATTTGGTGACACATTCCTTTTAATGGAAGCTCAATTCTGAAAAAGCAATGTCCTGCACAGATCGTGCTCAATATAAGTATTGGCATGGAAACGTGCTGAAATGCTGGAAAATCTGAATGCAAATACAATTATTAACCCTGAATAAATATGTGGGGCCCAAAATGCTCGTTCGGGTAGCCATTCATAGCAGTACACTCTAAGAAAACTTTACACCCTTTGGAGTGCCCCTTCTGCCACACAACAATAATCGTCATCTGCCTTGATGCGTTTCCTTTCTTGAAAACGCCTGCAGTCTACACGTCAAAGCGTAGTCATGCTGTCGCCACTGTTGATGAAACGGCAGCAATGGACGCGAAAATGACAGCTACTGTTGGCAGCTTGCATGAAAAAGTACGTTCATGTGGTGGCATTGTTTAACCTGGTCATCTGGCCCAGGCAAGTAATGCGAATAAGACAACAATTATCAAGCATCATTAGCTTAGTGAGGCCCAAAATGCTCATTCGGGTAACTATTAATAGCAGTAGTCGAGGGCACGCTTGGAAGGCACCATTAGCAGTCTGCACGTCAACGCGCAGTCAAGCTGTCACCACTGTTGGGGAAACGGCAGCAATCAATGCGAAAATGACAGCCACTGTTGGCAGCTTGCATGAAAAAGCACGTTCATGTGGTGGCATTGTTTAACCTGGTCATCTGGCCCAGGCAAGTAATGCGAATAAGACAACAATTATCAAGCATCATTAGCTTAGTGAGGCCCAAAATGCTCATTCGGGTAACTATTAATAGCAGTGGTCGAGGGCACGCTTGGAAGGCACCATTAGAAGTCTGCACGTCAAAGCGCAGTCAAGCTGTCACCACTGTTGGGGAAACGGCAGCAATCAATGCGAAAATGACAGCCACTGTTGGCAGCTTGCATGAAAAAGCACGTTCATGTGGTGGCTTTGTTTAACCTGGTTATGTGACCCAGGCAAGTATTGCGAATAAGAACAATTATCAAACATCATTAGCTTCGTTAGGCCCAATATACTCATTCGGGTAACTATTCATAGCAGTAGTCGAGGGCACGCTTGAAAGGCACCATTAGCAGTCTGCACGTCAAAGCGCAGTCAAGCTGTCACCACTGTTGGTGAAACGGCAGCAATCAACGCGAAAATGACAGCCACTGTTGGCAGCTTGCATGCAAAAACACATTCATGTGAGGGCATTGCTTATTTTGGTTACCTGGCCCAGGCAAGTTTTGCGAATAAGAGCAATTATCAAACATCATTAGCTTAGTTAGGCCCAATATACTAATTCGGGTAACTATTCATAGCAGTAGTCGAGGGCACGCTTGAAAGGCACCGTTCGCAGTCTGCACATCAAATCACAGTCATGCCACAGCCATTGCTGTATTTGTTTATCTGACCGGGCAAGTAACACCAATGCAAGCACAATTATTCACCCTGAATAGCTCTGCTAGCATTGTTTGTACTAAAAATGCTGAGTGAAGTTGAATGTGTTTTATTGAGGCAATTATTTAATTCACAAGCCATCGGCATAGTGATGGACAGCCAGGTTCCGACAATGACATTTGTGAAGTAATAAATGGTGAAAGTTGCAAAAGCTCTCAGTGCACTGCTTCGCTGGGCTCCATTCACAGAAGAATGTCTTTGCAACGACGAAAGCGTCAGACAGGAAATGACTCCCCACTGCACAATGTTATTCCTGTTGAAAACTTTTACCATCATATGTGATGAGCAGCGAAACCGTCTGTTTACTAAGACTGAATGCATGAAAAATGCAACAGCATAGAAAGATGTTGCTTTGCAATATGCAACCTTTCATGTGCACTTCTGGCGAGCTGCCACATGTACTGATGCATAAACATGAACAGAGGTAAGAGGCAAAGTTGCTGTGCAGCCCACATGACGCTTTTAAGAAAATGTATCTCTAAACCTTTCTGTTTTCATAGGCGATCAAAATTTGTTTTGAGCAAGTTGATTAATCACAGTGAAGCAACAACACAAGAAGGAAGGACAGAAAACACAGAGAGTAGGCAGATTGAGAAGATGAGGTAGACCACTGAGAAAGGTTTTAATGAGATGGAAGAGGCCAGCCCTGCAGTGTACAGGAGTTAGTGCTTTGAATGAGATTCGTTAATGAAAATGTGTAAAGACTTTGCTGAAAGAAAACTAGCAAAAACAAATGCTAATATAAAATAAAAGGACAGAAATAAGCGTATGCGCAAACATGCATGGAATCAGGTACACAAACGCGAAAACTAAGAAAAATTCAAATATAAAGAAATGTGGGAAATAACAAAAAAATTGCAAACGCAAGAAAACATACACACATTTACAAACAGACCTGGGTAGAGGTATTATAGGAGCGGGTTCACAAGCTGCTGGGCCTACCTTCTCGTTTGTTTTTTTTTTAAACCGTTCTCTTAACACTGTCTTTGGAATTTTTAATTGCAACATATCACAAGAATTGAAAAGCAGCGCGAAGCTATGTTGTGGGAAACCATATCGAGCGCTGGCAACACAACTTATGCGTGACTGTGCCACACCACGCATTCTACAGCTTGCGCGCGCGGTGAGCACAGGTGGAAAGCAATCAATCGACGGTGCCACACAACGCACGAACACCGCCGTTAAATGCTTGGCCATCTCACTACTGAAAACGATCGTTCACGCTAAGTTGACGGCGACAAACATTTGCGTTGGAGGCTTCTTTTTCGAATATTTTCTGTTGAGACTCTCGTAGGTTTGTTTCATGCGCGCACGCTCTTCTCATTTCTCCTGAGAATGGTTTTGCTCCATCACTTCACCCCGTCCGACGAGAAACTCAGTGACACAGTACACGAACACACCCACCGCTGACAGTAGGCACCAGACTTTGGCAAACTTTTCTTGTCGTAACTTCACTCGGGAGCGAAATAAAACAGACATGGAACAAACAAGCAGGATGTGGGTTTGCAGCGGTGGCCGTGGGATCCTGTTTTCAGGCAAGCGCAGTGCAGCGTCAGCGATGCTCGCTTCAATGTTTCTTCGCCGGATCATGACTTGGAATAAATGCACGCGGCACAAATGCCGCATCGTAAGCTCGCAGTAATATTTCCGGCATGATAGACAACCACAAACAGTTTGGGAATTCACTGTGACGAGGCGTTGACGCGCACAGCTGACGCGACTTCGCCCGGTTCGAAGCCCGGGCGGCCATCTTCTCCGACGGCGGGTTCACCGGCCATCTGGCGCATGACGTCGGTCCAGTGTGCGCGCCCATTGGTGGATGTTCGCGTGCATCCGCCTCGGAGGAGTAAACGCCCCCTTTTTTCTAAAGTTGTATCCGACTATAGGCAGCTGCACGCGAATGTGCAAATGGACTCGCAAACTGAGGTTAACTACGATTATGGACGTCAATCCTTCGTCTGCATATCCTGAAACATGCGCCCAACCTTACCATTTAGCCAACTTGCATTATTCTTTGAAAGGCAGCTTTTCACACTACTCTGTAAAAAATTCCCGTTGCTATACTGAGGATTTCCGTCATTATACAGAGGAATTGCAGGTAAAAATACGGAAAATATGTCGTATTTCAAAAATACAGCAAAAGCTGCCGTTAATATACGGATATGCTCCCCGTTTAAATTTTTACGAACATTTCACTGTAATGATATATGGGCTACACTGTTTTGCACGAAACAGGCAGAAGCCCGTATTTTTGTTATGCGAACATCCGTATTTTTGCGACGAAAGCTATACACGCTGTCTCAATGAGGGTTTGTACTCACCAAGTTTCATCTAACAATATTTCATTGAATACGCAAACTGCACGCATTACGAAGATACGTCAAAACGTGAGAGCTAGCCTTCTACCAAAAGCTGCAAGGACTCATCAACACTGTAAAAAAAGTTTGCTTACTTTACGCAAAATATGCTGGTAATTTGCGACCGAACAACCTTCCGTAAATAAAGAACGGTCATTTCCGTTGAACGGGCAGGAGTAACAGAGAGACCTTAATATAAGAAACGAATGCTTTTGTGTTTAGAAAACGGAAGACTGTATGCTGAATCTGTACTCTAACCGTTAAAATGCAGGTGCTTCCCGTATTCAGGAAACGAAAGACTCTGTATGCTGAATCTGTACTATATCCGTTAAAGTACAGGTGCTTCCCGTATTTCGTCTTGCAGAGGATATCCATTGTTTGGAGAATGCACCATCAGGGACAAAATTGCCGAGGTCGCGCGAGAGTCGACCGAATTTTATTGGTGCGCTATTTACTGGGATCAGCCATGCTAACATCTGTGTTCAATGTGCATACGTGACACACTGTTTCCAGTGGTCTGGAACACAGAGATGCAATTTGGTCGCTGCTCGCATTTCCAGGGTACTTTTATCTACGATAGTACATCTCCTTTAATGCATATGTGTGAAGAGAGCTCATAGCCGAAGCAGCAGGTCACCATTGAGAAAATTGTCTTGCCAAGACGCTGACATAGCTGTAAAGATGAAATAATTTGTCCGTCGTGGTATGAATGCATTGCACAGCATATATACAGAAAGGTGCAATATTTCAGTCCTGAAGTTCTTTACATCACAGAAGCAACTTCATTTTCTTAAATCACTCGTCTTGCAGTTTTTCGTGTTGAAAGTTGTTCTTGACCCCAAACGCCTTGCAAGGATAAACTTGCTGCTGTCAGGAAAAACAAATAGTATTCGTGAATTTTCATTCTAAAGAAATCGGGAAAAAATGATAATCACAGAACACAACAAAGCCGTGTGTTCTGTGTTCGAAAAATATGTACGTAGACCAACATTGTTGGAACAAGGGATGTTGCTGCAGCCGATATTTGGACATAGGTGCTTGTTATCAGGGTAGCAAATGTATTCCTTG
Organism: Dermacentor variabilis; assembly: GCF_050947875.1. NCBI lineage: Eukaryota > Metazoa > Arthropoda > Arachnida > Ixodida > Ixodidae > Dermacentor > Dermacentor variabilis. Next base: position 16,426,074 of record NW_027460280.1, read on the forward strand.
GCAGTGTTTTTTTGTGCATAGCTCACTGGCCCCTAGTCTCATTGGGGGAGGAGAAGCTGGTGCATATAATAGGTCAAGAGAAGCCAAAGTGTTAAAATAAAGGCAGGAAGGGTGTGCTTAGCGGTGGTGATTTTGATAGAGCGGGTATGAGCAATGCTGTCAGTTCTTGCAAAGAGTAGGGATGACCAAAACAGAAAACGAAGTACACTTGTAAGCAGTCATTAATCCAGTAGACTTAATCTTCCCAGAAGTCAAAATAGGTATTAAGATAAACAGTTTCTACATTAGGAAAAAGACAACGAAGAATTAAGGAATATAAATTTTGTATCAAGATACGTCTGGTTAAGATCAGTGTAAATGGTAAATGAAGGCACATTATGAATACACATTTTGTTGAAAGCTGATGAAGAAAAAATATGTTGACCAAATATTAAAACATGAGGACATTAAAAATTAAACTGGGTATGACCATAAAACAGTAAAGAACAGCCTGTGGAAAAAAATGGGATGGGCAATATGATAACCAGGTGCAAGATTGCGAAACGTTGAGCGCTTTTTATATTCATGCTGCTGTTGACGGCTTCAAATTTCTGTCTTCCTGTATAACCTTTGTCTTACTTGAACAAGGAAATGAGTCACTATTTAAGTCTAAGTCCAAATGATGTTCAAAGCTTGAGCATTATTATAATGAAAGAAAATATCGTGGGCAGTTCTCCTCGGTGGGCTTTCATTCACCAGTAATTTCCACAGGTGCCTAGTTACATCGCATTTACCTATTTCAAAATCTTGGTGCATGATAGTTAGCACACCACGTCGATCAAAAAACATTGCATTTTTCATAATCGCCTTGCGTGTTATTGGTGGCTATGGCTGCTTCAAGTGATTCTTTCAGCAAGGTACAAGCAGTCTTGAAGTAAAATCGTTTTGCAGCAAGGGCGTGAAATCTAGAAAATCAAGCAAAAGGTGAAGTTGTGTTCACTGTTGATATGTTTAAATAAGAAGCTGTAGGAAAAGAAAACAGGACACAAGACCTCATAAACAATGAAAAATTTGAAAATCTCAACATAACAAGGAACCAGTTTTTGAAAATGCAGAAAAAAGTCACCAGCTTACGTCGAGTACACCCTTGCTATGAACTCCAAGTGAACGTGTTACCGCAATGCTTGGGCACCATATGAACGTAATCAACAACTTTCAGCAAAATATTAGCACCACCTAATGAAGTGGGCTTTGAAGATTCTCGATCGGAAATCCTCAACGATTTGTTCTCGCGTTTAATCTGTTGAGCTCATTTTGTATTCTCGAAAGCTGGCTCTCGGCCATAATTTCGCTAAACGAAACATCAGCTTAAGTCGCAAGATAGGGTTGACCTGTAGATAAAGTGGATAATGCATAGCAAACCTAAGGAACACTGTTACATGTAAACCAGTGGGTTCACTCATGCAGCCATGAAATTATGTGATGCAGACATGATATATGAAACTTGGTTTCGTGAAGTTTTTCATGCTTCCAAGGCTTCTTCTCCAGTTGTGAAAGCTGTCTCCACTAGCTAAATAAGCCATGAGCATAAAAAAACGTCAACATGCTAACAATACGTTGGCCATTTGGAAGTAACCAACATTCTTTTTGGCTCCTAAGGCTGCCTGGTGCAAATCTGCTATGCCTCAGTACTTGCTTTACCTAGCACCAGTCACTTTAAAATGCAATGTGTTCAGAGCCCTTTCCCTCTGTTTTTCTGCTTTGGAAACAGTTCACCATGTGTTCAGTTGGCGTCAAGAAATGGGAAAGAAAACACTGTGCACCACTGATTTCTAATATGTTTTGCTGCATGCAGCACGCCACACCGGATGCAGGTGAAGCCAGTGGAAATGCAGTGCCATGCAGTGGCTTGTATTGGAAGCAGGGCGTATGGTGGACTAACTAGTGCGTGCGATCAGATAATATTGCTGCCGTAAAAATTTTCTTTGCGGTTTTTCACATTTAAGAGATGTCTCTACATGCCTGGTAATTGTTTTTACGATAATCTGTACCCGTATACGATAGTGTTTTCATACATCAAGTGTTTTTTCATTCACCATTGTTTCCACTGCGCGCCCCTTATGCTAGCGACACTGTGGATACTGCAATGAAATAATTCTGGACACTTCGAAACACTGCTCTGGCCTGCTTGGGTAGTTTATGGCATATCCGGCAGGCATTTTAGGGGAAGAAATGCCACACACCCGTGCAGACGAAGTGCTGCTGCAAAGATGTGAAGTACCAACTTCCGGGACAAGGTTGACTTCAGTCGAGGGCGCTCGATGTGCTGTCGATCCCCTGTAGTAGAGATCAGTGATGTGGACCCTTGTATACTGACTTGCCTTTCTGGTCGGGACCTTGGCAACAGCTTATACCTTACTTTTTTGAAACTGCAACATGTGCAGAGAAAGTCACATCACTATGCGTTGATTGTATGGCTTTATTTTTCTACACATTCCATTAAATCATTAAAGATATGGTTCTCACATTTTTAGCACTATATATAGACAGTCTAGTTGCTATACATGTGAAACGTTACCATCCCTCTGACAGAATGCAACAATAGAAGCATACACTGGAAAGCTACACTACAATTTCACTTTACGTGACACCGTATGAACATACAGTATGCTTACTGTATGCTCTAGCCTTGTGCCAAGTAAAAGTTAATTGTCAATCGTTTTTGGTGTATTTCTACTTATTCTGAGTGGTCAAACTGTACGACCAATGTTCCAAGTTTACACATTCTTGGCTTTTGATTGTCTATGTGATCAGTTTCCTACTTACACATGCAGTAATCCCACTGCAATAAGGAAAAATAGTTCCTTGGGGCCTTGCTCCACTCATGAATACAAATCAAGACATATTTACGGTAAATTTACAATTTTCACAACACGACACGACAAATGCCGGATGACTACACCTGTGCAGCTTCGTCTACCACTCCTAACGGAAGCGCAGCGCGCGTTGCCCCCTGGTGCCGCACTCTGTGAGCGCGGAGAAGAGAAAGGAATCGATTTCGTTTTCGCATTTGTGCTCGTTACTGCAACAGCAGAATAATTGCTTGACAAATATTTGAATTGTGAACAAGGAGAACGCTTTCTCTCCCTCAAGGCAGTGCGTTTTATACAAAGAGAGAGAAAGAATGCAAGAAATAGAAAGACAGGGAAGTCAACGAAACCGTTTGCCACTGGGGATAGCAAACCCCTGTGTTGCAATGCAGTGCAAAGCAGTGCACTGCGATGCGTCAATAGGCTCTAGCACAGTGCTAATTTGGGCTGGTTCGTGGATGTAACGAAGGGGTAAATAATGAGTTGTGTCATAACATTTACATATGGATAAAGCACATGGAACAAATGGTGTTACATTGTGGGTCAAAAAGAAATAAAGCTTGAATCGTTACAACTCGGCACTGGGCGTTCCTTCTTTCCGTCTCCTTTCTTTTTTGGACAGTACACCCAGTACTAGCACGCTACTAGGTCCGTCATCTTCAGTCACCTTCCCTTAGTTTGCACACACATCGGTGCATGTTCGCCATCTTTATTCTGCCATTCAAGAACGTGCGCGCTTACCGGTCTTGTTTCGAGATGGAGCGCCAAATGTTTACGGTTACGTCTTGCCGCAAGAATTAACCTATGAACAGTGAAGATTATGCGTAATCGATGTGCCTCAATGAATGGGCAGTTATTGACAGAGACGAGATATTTTGGAAATAATATGGGAATGGGCTATGCGAACTACACTGCAGTTCAGCAAAGCCCTTTCACACTTGGGTTAATTGCTTACGGCATTCGAAAATTTCATCCGACCGCTGTACTTGGATCTATAGGCCACAGGTTCCCTTCGAGACCCTTTGTTGCTAAATCTAAACGCACTTACGGTCATCATACCACTCCCTGCGTTTCGGTACTGATTTATAGTGCGCACATGACATAACTCATTATTTACCAGTTCATTACATTCACTAACCAGCCCAAATTATCACAATACTGGAGCTTATTAACTCATCGCAGTGTACTGTTTTGCATTGCATTGCAACACTGGGGTTTGCTATCCCTTGTAGTAAACCGTCTGGTTGACTTTCCTGCTTTTCTTGCATTCTTTAGCTCTTTGTATATAATGCACTAGCTTGTGGGAGAGAAAGCGTTCTCCTCATTCATAATTCAATTATTTGTCAAATGCAGCCATAATGAAGCACAGAGCGCTATGGGGATACAATAGGTACGAGGTGCTCCGGGGTATGTAGAAAGGTGTAATGGTTCCAGGACTCCCTTCTGGAAAGGCGGTTGTTTACTTGAAATCAGGAGTACAAGCCCTACTCGATGGGAACCAAATGTCAGTGGGTCGCATCGCATTGGGCGCTCACGGGAAGATTACAAATGAAGCTGTGTAGGGTGATATGGGCTGGACTAGTTTTGAAGTGAGCGAATCTCACAGTGAAACTGACTATGAAGAACGACTGAGGAATATGGAAGAAAATGAATGGGCTGGGAGAGTGTTGAAGCATTTGTACAGGAAAAACATTGATTCACAGTGGAGGAAAAGAACTAGGAAGCTTACCAGCAAGTATGCGGCCTGTAGGGTAAGCAACACAGCAACAAAGAACGTCAAGCGGAAAGTAAGAGAGGCTGAAATAATCTCATGGGTGGCGGCAATAGAAAAGAAACCTGCGATGAGTAACTAACTCAGAGGTAAAAACGAAATCAGGAAAGAAATAATGTATCATAACTCAAAGGGAAGCTCATTACATTGCAAACCGAGATTGGGATGCCTTGGAACACGCACCTATATGGCGAGATATAAGAAGGAAGAAGAAGCATGTGCTTGCTGCGGTAAAGCTAGGGAAACGATGGAGCATGTTTTATTAGAAGGTGAAGCCATCTGCCCAGCGTTCGAGGTAGGCACCACTGGTCTACTTGAAGCCCTTAGGTTCAGCAAGAGCAGGCAAAAAGTAAACAAGTCCGCAATAGAGATTAGTAAGGGGCGATTGGAAGATTGGTGTAAGAAAAGTAGTGAAACGAGAAAAAACCGAGACGTACAAAATCAAAGTTCACTATAGGGGGTCAGGAAATTAGGTCGTGGTAGTTCATCGTGTTTTTTTTCTCTTTCATTTTTTAACCTAGGTAGGAAATCAGACAGCATAACAGGAAGAACTTGGTGGTGCAACCCTCAGCCACGTTCCAAAGGGGACGCTCATAACATCCATCCATCCCTCCATCCGATCCAAGGAGCGGTAGACAAAGCCGTACATGTGTAGTAAGCCGGCTTTTAACGTTTCATGTTGTAAAAATTGTTAGTTTACGGTTAATATGTCTTTATTCGTACTCAAGAGTGAAGCATGGCCCCAAGGATCAGAGATTTACGCATCGGGAGCGAAGAGCAGAAGCGATGGATGGTTACGCCGCTTGAGTCTTGGCGTGTTCGAATTGGCAAAGTTCCGGATTTCGCTGTGTGGTGCACGCTTGTGTGCTCGTCATGTACCGTCATAGCGCAGGGATGTTTGCGCTGAATGTGTTTCACTTCGTCTACAAAACTGCACTCATCGAAGAAGTTGTCCTGTGTCCGGGTACACCGTACGCGCTTGAAAGCGCAGTAGCTCGCTCTCAACTAATGTTCAACAGTCTAGGCACACTCGTAACTTGCTCATGAGGTAAGCCCATTTTAATTTTATTTGGTTTGCATAACGTAGGCGTTAAAATGATGTGTGGTAAGCTGGCTTCGCGAACAGAAATATTGTTTCAAAAGGCCACTAAGCAGCGTCTTAGGGCAAAAATGACGTATGAATGGGGAAAGGATTTATCTTTTCAGATAAATTTGAAGAGTAGCGCGATCGGCTCGATTGCGATAGCAATTTTCCGTGCGACACTTCTAACCTCTTGCTGACAGCGCTAACAGCGCAGGATACAACTGCATTCAGTTGCGCGTTTGTATTGACGCTTTTACTGACTTTAGAGCACACTGTATCTGATACAAAAAACAAAGAACTAAACGTTCGTGATAATAGCTGTGGCTCACTTGGTGTGATCAATACGTTCTTGCTTGCCTGCACGTCTTTACCGTTGTGACTCAAGAAAACGCTACTCTGTTGTGTTTCCTTGGTGCAACTGCTTGCGGTGCTGCAAGACGTTTTGTTTCGAATGATGTCTGGGCAGTCAAGGCATTCGTGTCAGTAAGGAAGCTGTAAATGTAGTATCACTTACAAAAATTTGGTCATACAAGAGAAGCGGATGCGATCATCATACACTGTATTTTACGAATAATTCAGTTGTATTACTAAATCGGAGAATAGATATGCATGGAAATAGGATTGTATTGATACTCAGCAGGAACAAGGTAAATAATCATTTCTAATGAATCGTTTTTTTTTACTGAAAGACTAGTTGCTGTTGGTCCTGCTGGAGCTGAGAAGGGGTCTGCTGCCTGCAATGGGTCCATCTCAAGTTATCGCAGTAATGATAAAGAACGACGTACAGCCTTAAGGACAAAGACTGCGAGAGACGCCATACACTGCGCTGACTTCCAACAATATTTTATTGCGTTGCCACATCATGTGTATACATACAAGAGGGGGCATGCTTAGAAAATGAAAGAGAGCCTCAAGGGGTGTTCTAACGGCAAGTCATTGTGCTAAGAACATGGTCACTTGAAAGAAAAAACGAACTTTACTGTTTCTATTTGTTTAGATACATGACTTCACTAAGGATCAGCACGATCGAGGGGGCACTAACGCACACACTGCCCAGTTTTCTGATGAAATCAGCTTCTATAATTTCCCGCGTGAGCTGTAAGCAGTGTCTCGCTAAAACTTCCGTATCTTCAAAGAGGAGCACGCAACCGCAGTCCCGGCAACGGACGCCCAAGTGGTCTCGAACATTGTTACGGACGTTGTTATAGTACTCTCTAAAACGATAGTTTGAGCATCTGCCCGTCCGTCCAACATATTTACTACCGCAAAACAACGGAATCAGGTAAACCACATTCGTTGCGCGTGTCACAAAACGTTTTCGTGTCACAACGCGACAGAGCAACAACTCCCACGTGAATTAGGGGCGTTTACACGTTTACAGAGCCTTGCCAGCTTTTCCGGGGCTTAGAAAACGACTGTGATTCCTGCAAGCTGCCTAATCTTTTTTAATAGATGGGAGCCATCATGCTAATATGGTAACACTGCAAACCTGCGTCTTTCAACCGGATGGTTCCTTGACAGAGTGGGCTCATCACGTTTTGTGCGCCTCAGAAGTTGTTCCGCTATGGCTGAAATTAAGGCCAAAGGGAAGCCAGCGCAAGAAAGGCGATGAACCTGTACAGCGAATAGTCCGTTGCATCTCGTGTGAGAAAGATTTATTGAGGCTGTTTACGAGGCATAACTTTATAGCACCTCGTTTAACAAGCTTTGAGCGTGCCGAGCTAAAGGGCAAGAGTGGTTTCTTCTTGGTTCAAAGCACCAGCACACATGTTTATTAGTAAGGCACGGCCTCAGATCTAGAAAGCGCAAGGAATTATCAATGGGGATCTCATGCGTAAGTTCTAGAGGCGGCAGCTCTTTCTTAAGGATCTCTAAGGCTCCCGAAGAAACAGGCTCGAAAGCTTCATCAGTGCAAATAATAAATACAAGGTAGTCGTCCACAAACCTGCAAACTTTGATAACAGGACACGCGTTTAGGTGACCTTGAATATTGCGATCATGATAAGCTAGATAAATATCACTTAGTGCCGGCACCAGGCATGATCCTATGCAGACACCATTCCTTTCTAAGTAATTTCGTTCATTCCATGAGGTGAAAGTTGATTTCAAATAGAAGGTCAGCAATTCAACAAAGCCGCTAACAGAAACACCTGCAGCATTCTGAAAGCCAAGTGATCCAAAGTCATCCATGCATTCTTCAAGAAACAGTAGCAACTTGTCATGCGGAAGAGAATAGTACAGATCTGTAATGTCGATTGAGTACATTTTGAGTCCCTTTTCATTCTCTCATAAAACACTAGAATAACTTCACCAGAATCTCTAACCGGGAAGGGATCGTCATTGATTAGAAGGTTTAGTTTATCTCGCAAAAACAAGCCAAGAGCTTCCTGCCAAGTCGCTGCTTCAATTGCGATTACCCACACAGGGCAATCAATCTTATGCGTCTTAGCTGAAAAGAAAATATCTAGGTTTAGCTTTTTATTTTTTTTCTATCAGTTTTGCTAGGTTGTCAAGGCTAAGGAGTTTGCATAGTTATTTTTGCTTTCGATTTCACGTTTGCAAGGGAAATACTGTCGTCAAGTTTAAAAACTGAATCAATGAGTAGGGTGGCCTTTGAACTGAAGTCACCCAGCGACAGGATAGTGAAACCACCTTCTTTGACACAGGGTAAAAGTGATAACGAGTGCACTGTCAGAAACGATGCAACATGTCCGATCGGGAGTACCTTTGTGGCAGGTGTGCAACGCGTCCAAACATCCGCACCTTCAGCAACACACTTTCAGATTCGGTATCCAGGGCACGTCCTGCAACTTGCCTGACAAGGGTGAGAAGCTCATGTGGCGTCATTCGAGGCTCCACAGTGAACATTGGCTCAATCGCTAACACATGCTGCACCCATTCTGGAGGCGTCTCATCTACAACATGGTGCACATTGTTCCTGAGCACTGGTGGCTTCTTTGGAGAGGTGGCACATAGTTGTAGAAACGCATGCTGCTAGAAATATTCAGCAGACCTGCCGACGATAGCAGACAACTCACGGCGCTTTTTCTTTGCCGTAGATGGTCTGTCAGAACCCTCAAGTTGAAGCAAGAGGACGTCATGGTAGAAGCGGGCCTGGCGTTACCATTCCGAGTGCAGAACCTTGCAGATCCTCACGCTATGCCGACAATAGGGTTTGAACCAACCACACAAGGCTGCCACTTCTGGAGGTAGGATCTCGACTCGGACCCAGTAAGCGAATGAACGAGCTCAGCACAAGGCAAGGTAATACTATTGTTACGCGAAGGACGAGTCAGCAAGACGAGCGACTATTTGCAGGTTATATTTACGACAGTGGTTAGAGCGCTGACCGGTTAGATTCACAGCGCGAGCCCAGTTCATTATTCCTTCTCTTTTCTCGAGTGATGGCGCCCACGCGCTTCGTTCAAAAAATCAAGTACCGAACGCGTGTAGCATGATCCCCCGGCGGCAGAAGCGACGTTACGGAGCGTCTACATGTCATCACTGGGAGGGTGATACTGCTTCAGTCGTGTAACGTGCACGATATCACTGGACTGGGAAGCAGATGGGGCGTCAGGGGCGATTTCGTAGGTAATGGGAGTCACGGCTCCACGCACGCCGTATGGGCCTGTGTAATGAGACAACAGTTTTTCTGATAGGCCCACCTGACGTGGCGGAGACCATAGAAGCACCAAAGAACCAGGCGGGAAGTGCACATCTCGGTGTCGCCGGTCGTACAAACGCCTTTGACTCTCTTGGGATTTCAGAAGGCGGTCACGGGCAATTTCCCTTGCGTGGGCACACCGGGAGACGGCGTCAAGTGCATATTCACTGGCCGGCGCCGCGTGAACATGGAGGGTTGTGTGAAGGGCAGTACTGGTTCGCTGCCGAACAGAAGGAAAAATGGGTAATAACCAGCTGTGTCGTAGCGCGAGGAATTATAAGCAAATGTGACAAACGGTAGAGCGAGGTCCCAGTCAGTGTGGTCTGAAGAGACATATTTCGCGAGTATGTGAGAGTGCGATTGAGACGCTCTGTGAGGCCATTTGTTTGCGGATGGTATGACGCGGATAGCTTGTGCCTCGTGCCACAGTACTGCAGGATGTCCGTGATAACTTTGGATAGAAATTTCCGGCCATGGGTCTCTGAGAAGTTGTCGCGGAGCTCTATGTAATAAAATCACGTCGCGTAGAAGAAAATCAGTTACATCTGTGGCGCAGTTTGCAGTAAGTTCTCGGCTGATGGCGTGGCACGTAGAGTAATCCGTGGCCACAGCGATCCACCTGTGCCCAGAGGTAGAAAGAAGGCAAGGGCCAAGTAAGTCAAAACTAACCCAAAAGAATGGCTCCGCGGGAATGTCGAGTGGTTGAAGGTACCCAGCAGGGAGCGTCGATGGCGTCTTGCGTCGCTCGCATTTCTCACACGCTGCTACCTATCTTCGAACGGAGAGAGCAAGCCCTGGCCAAAAGAAGCATCGGCGGATCTGGCCGTAATTACGTGACACACTGAGGTGACCGGCAGTGAGGAGGTCGTGAAGTTCGTGGAGAACAGCCGAGCGAAGGTGTTTAGGGATCACAAGCAATAATGCAGGGCCGTCGGGGTGAACGTTGTTGGGGTAGAGTACGCCATCTTGAAGTGTGAATAAGCGAATGGAACTGTCGGCAAGTGACGATTCCAGGCGGTCAATGATGATACGCAAGAACAGGTCACGGCGCTGCTCAAAGGGGACACGGAGCAGTGGAAAAGAGAACACAGGCGTCGGTGTCAGTATCAGACGTAGAGGTTGCGTCTTCGACTCCGCTGCGAGAGAGGCAATCTGCGTCCCGGTGTTGGGAGCCCTACTTGCAAGTCACTCTGCAGGGATATTCTTGTAGTCGGAGCGCCCAACAGCCGAACCAGCCAGTAGGATCATTGAGCGACGAAAGTCAACGGAGCGCATGATGGTCTGTGATTACTGAGAAGGGCTTGCCATATAAATATGGGCGGAACTTTGAAACAGAGCAGACGAGAGCAAGACATTCGCGCTCGGTAATCGAATAGATGCGCTCTGTAGTTGTCAGGAGTTGGCTAGCGTAGGCTATAACGCGGTCGTGTCCGTGTTGCCGTTGCGATAAGGTGGCGCCGATCCCATAACGACAGGCATCGGTTTGGACCTCTGTAGGTGCGGACGGGTCAAAGTAGGCCAAGACAGGTGGATTCGAGAGAATCGTGATAAGGCGGAAAATGCGGCATCCTGATGGGAACCCCAAGTAAAAGGCACGTCTTTCTTCAGAAGTGTAGTGAGCGGTCGAGCGACTACTGCGAAACCGTTCACGAACCGCCGGAAATAAGAACAGAGCCACGCAAAACTCCGGACGTCTTTCACATACTGGGGTACAAGAAAAGCCCTTACTGCTCGAACTCTCTCCAGGTCGGGTTGTACTCCGGAAACATCGACGAGATGGCCTAGCACTGTAATCTGTCGGCGCCGAAGCGCCAGTTCGATGAATTTAATTCGAGCCCAGCCTTGCGGAAGACGTCAAGGATAGCTGCAACGCGCTCAAGGTGCATCTCAAATGTAGGAGAAAACACAAGAACGTCGTTGAGGTAACAAAGGCAAGTTGACCATTTGAAATCTTCAAGCAGAGAGCCAATCATTCGTTCGAACGTGGCGAGGCATTTGCATAAACCGAACGGCATAACCTTGAATTGGTAGAGTCCATCTGGAGTGACGAAAGCGGTCTTTTCTTGGTGCTGCTCATCGACGGAAATCTGCCAATAACCATATCGAAGGTCGATGGACGAAAAATATTTGGCACCATGAAGACAATCTAAAGCGTCGTCGATTCGGTTTAGGTAGCGGTAATCAACGCAGAAACGCCACGTGCCATCTTTCTTTTTGACGAGAACGACCGGCGACGCCCGAGCACTCGACGAGGGCTCAACAGTGCCTTTGGCCAGCATCTTCTTTACTTCCTGCTGAATAGCTTGCCGTTCTGGCGTGGACACGCGATACGGTCGGTGGTGAATAGGAACAGCATCACCAGTGTTTATCTGATGCTTAACAAGGGATGTTTGACCAAGTGGTCGATTGTCAGTGTCAAATATGTCCCAGTAGGAAAGCAAAAGGCGATACAGGGCGGCCGCTTGATCAGGTGCGAGGTACGGAGCAACCATGGGACGTAATGAGCCGTCGAGTTTCAAGGCATCCTGCGGGTAAACAGGAGGATCTAGAGACGCGTCGGCTGCAAAAGCAGTGACGTGGTCGTCTGTCACTGTTCGGAGCGTGGCCACCGCTATGCCTTTAGGGAACAATTGCTTCGTCAAACCAAAATTGATAACGGAGAGACATCCGTTTAGCGGCAAAGGTTACCACGGAGTGTGGCCCAGAGATCTCGCGCGCCAGGATGACACCACGAATAGGTGCGACGACATAGTCGCCAGCAGGCATGATGGCCGTTGAGACCAATTCGACGAAGGTTAGGGCTTTTGGAGGTAAGCGAAGAAACGCTGTAGCACAGAGGGTGTTCATTTGTTCGGGGCGAACGTCTGAAAGAAGAGGAAGTTCGAGGCACAGCGTACCGGTGGAACAGTCGATGAGGGCAGAATGCGTCGTCAGAAAGTCAAGCCCGAAGTCCAGGTCATGAGGGCAACTGGTCAGCACGGTGAACAGGACTGGAACTTGGCGGTAAGAAATTCCCATGCGAGCAGTGCACATACCCCTGATGGCAACAGTGGCGCCACTGGCGACGCGTACGGCTCGAGTGAAGGCAGGCGTAAGAACGTTTTTGAGGTGACGACATTGGTTAGCGCTCATTATGGATACTTGGGTTTCAGTATCAATTAATGCCGTCAACGGAACACCATCTACGTCTACTTCAATAGGGTCGTGTTGGTGAGGAGCTTCAAGGGAGGATTTAGACAGCATGAACGTGATGCAGCACTACCTCGAAGAGCTGCGTGGCCTAGTTTTCTGTCCATCGGTTTGGCGAGGAAAAGTGGCGAGGTTGGGGTGACGGGGAGCGACGGCGTTGAGGCGACGGCGATCGCACGGAAGAGCGGCTGTCAAGGGCGTCAGAAGGAGCGTACAGAGGGCGAGGTGAATAACGGCGCTCTGTCCGATCTTGAGAGATCGATCTCATGGGTGCGAAACCAGACACGCGGTGTCCCGTCCAGATAAAAGATCGCATTGGCAAGCATGATGGTAGAGTCCCAGTGGTGGCTTTGGCTAATACGCTCATTCATGTTGAGCCAGTTGTCGACGTCAACGTCATTTTTGGCGGAGAATGTCCCAGGATCACGGAGACTAGGAACCGTAGCGTAAGTTCTGGTTGGCGCCACAGGTGTAGGTGGCGACGGAGTGGTTCTATTGGAAGCCATGGCCGAGAAGACGACGATGCGGCCGCTTCGGAGCTCCGTGGCGAGGACGGGAAACGTTCCACCTCCACCACAATGTTACGCGAAGGACAAGTCAGTAAGACGAGCAACTATTTACAGGCTATATTTGCAACAGCGGTTGCAGCGCTGACCGGTTAGATTCCCAGCACGAGCCTAGTTCGTTCTTCCTCCTCTTTTCTCGAGTGATGGCGCCCACGCGCCTCGCTCAAACAATCAAATGCCGCACGTGTGTAGCAATATTTTTCCTATTATGCTGTCCTAATATTCCCTTAATATCTTTCCTAATATATTGCCCCGATATTCCCCAAATATCGCAGTATTGTTGCACTCAAATGGAGCTGAATTTTTTTCTCTCAGCATTTTGCTACTTGAATTATGACCATCTACTTAGCTGTGTAGGTGATCACTGTAAGTGGCATTGGAGAGCTGGTGGACAAGCACCGCTTCATTATTGCAACACATATGACAGAGTGCAGCTGTGGCAGTTGCGAAGGTGTTAATATATAAGCAAAATTAGGTTCTGTGAGTTAATACTCCGGGTACTCCTTGCGACACAGCTCACGACACACACCAAAAGCAAGGACCAATTACGGGAAACAAACATTTCTCTATCAGTCCACAAAAATTATTTATTTATTTATTTATTTTACCCTCACGGCCGAAGCATTACAGAGGGGAGTGGGTAAAGAATAAACACAGTGCTTAGTAACATAACAAGAACAAAGTAGTAATGAACATAATAAACATAATATCACAACGCATGGTAAGGTATGGTGAATCCTAATTATGCAATGTTAGCGAAGGCATATTTAAATCGGGTATTATCATTAATGGAAACAATGTCGGAAGAAATGTGATTCCAATCTTGTGAAGTTCGCGGTAAAAAAAGAGTAAAGAAAGGTTTGAGTATGGGGGGGGGGGGGGGACATGGCTCGAACCAACCTTAAAGCGATGGTCAACACGGTTAGGTATATATTGTGGCTGAAGAATGAATTCGTCACGGAGGGTAGGGTGATAGTAAAGCCGATGGAAAAAGTTCAAGCGAGACTTTTTTCGGCAGGATGCTAGAGATGGAAGAGATATATCAGATTTCATAGAAGTTATACTAGCAGTGCGGTTATAACGGGAACAAATGAAGCGAGTAGAGCGGTTCTGCACCATTTCTAGTGACGCAACCAAATTGTTTAGGCTTTGATCCCAGACTGGAGTGGCGTGTTCTAATTTAGATTGAATGAGTGTTTTATATAATAAGAGCTTTTAAGACGAAGGGGCTGCAAAGAAGTTACGGCGTCAGTAACCTAACATGCGGTAACCTAACAGTGCATCTGTATCCTTAAACACTTCTTTACAGACCTTTAAAGAAGGAATGAGATATTGGTTAGAGAGGGAAGACAAATACTTAAAAATTGAATAAGTGCGTGTAATAAAATGAAATATGTTTCTGCCATGAATTGCATATTATTTTTTCTTTTCAGGATTCGCATATGATTTCATTGAATATCTATTTTTGGGTTTTGTATTAACACAATTATGTTCACATCCACGTGCTGTTCCCAGTTTTTTATTATTTTTGCCACACAATTAGAATGTATTATTTTGTGGTTTTTTGGAGCATGTTGTTGCTCTATATTGCTCCATAAATTCACTGACGTTTATTTCGTGTATAATTGTACAATTTTAGCATACCATTAGAATCTCAAGTGCTTACTTCTACTTAGCCGTTGCTGTAAAGCGTGCTATACATTTGAAGAATCGAATGACCATGGGCATTGCTACCATGAATTTTCCCAGTAACCAACGCTGTTGGTTACTGTTGGTTGCTGTTGGTTTGCGGGTTACAACCCGCAATATTGTGCATATGTGTGTGATCTGTCATCAAACCTGTCGTTCGTTGGGGCTGAGACCTTTGTCAGGCTTTAAGCTTTTAGTCTCAGTCTACCCTCGTTTGAATGAACGAGAAATAAAATTCAATTCAATTCAATTCAAGTTTATATGTTAATATATTGACTTCATCCGCTTGTGGTCTAGCAGGCAAAAATGCTAAACAAGAAGAAGCAATTTTAATTTGCACTTGGTAAGATGTGCAAGCAAGATAAGCTGTTACACATGAAATGGCACATTTGTTGATGTGTTCTACAATGCTGCAGCCCTGAATGGGTTTAGAGTTTAGTGTTACCATTATAATTCCCCTGTAAACCATGCAGCAAGGTTGAGCATTGTAGGAGGCTGGCATAAACAGAGGTCTATTTGCTGTACATTTCAAATGATGTGCTCCTGTTAGGGCGACTATATAAAATTTGTGCTTTAGTTCTACTCTACTATGAGGCAGACCTACATGGGAAAATTTATTTCTTTTGTACAATGGCAGAAATGCATGGGTAACACTTTTAACACAGACATTGCATCGCTATAGGTTAACCAAGTGGTGCCCCTGCAAGCTAAAATGTATAAGGCTCTAACTGAATGCTGTCATCTTTTGTTCTAACATTAAGGCAACACCTTTTATATTGTGAGAAATCACTTTATTGCGTACCATCATAGTGTGGTATTTCCACTAAATGTATTTGACGTTCTCAATGAAACCCTGCATATTGGTGTATCATGAAAAATTATTATTTGAAACATGGCATGCAGCTTACCAATTTGCGCCAATATAATGCAAGATATTTTTCCGATAGTTTCTGGCCTCGGAACACATTTCACATTATGTTCTTTTTCGCGACAAGACTATAATGCGGTTTTCTCTCTTCAGAGTTTCTGTCACATCAAACTGCAGCGAGCTAAACCACTGGGCAGCAATAGTGGAATAGCTACCGCCTGTGGAACGGTGTAAAAACACACAAGAGGGAACGCGCCTTTGCCTTGTTTGACTGTGTCGCGGGCACTTCTGAAGTACTGCCTGTGCAATAACCTTGGCGGTATGGAAGGACCGCGCACTTCTATATGTTGCTTTCTGTTTCTTGTCGCATCCCATCACATTATAATCGTAATATATATGTTCTTTTTCTAAGAGGTCCACAGTCCTCCTCTGGTGTTATATTTGCAGTCTCATTATTTCTGTGCAGATGACCAGTGCTCCAAGTTCCATTTTATCGTAAAATAAGCTACTAGTACCTAAAGAATTCTGTATAGCAGAAAACCAAAGCCGAACTGGCGAACAGTGCCAAGCAGCAGCCTCAGTGCAGTCTCAAGTAGACAGATTGCATTGGTTATGCAGAGCTACATAGCATACGCCTTTGTTACTTGCTGAACAATTAAGCTGTGTGAAAACTCTATACTTATGCAGCTTCAACCACGTGCTATCGGCCCTTGCTCCTGCCCTCAGCAAATGTGAAAGATTATCGCGGCATTTATTTTTATAGTTCATTTTTCTTATAGCAGTGGGATTACTGCATGTGTAAGTATGAACCGAATCACAGGCAATCAAAAGCCAACAATGGGTAAACTTGGAACATTGATTAGGCAGTTTGATGACTGAGAATAAGTAGAAATACGCCATAAGCAATTGCCAATTAACTTTTACTTGACGCAGGGCTAAAGCATACAGTAACCGTAATATATGCTCATACAGCGTCACGTAAATTTAAATTGCAGTGTACTTTTCCAGTGTATGTTTCTATTGTTGCATTCTGGCAGTGGGCCAGTAACATATCTCACATGTCTAGAAACAGTAGTAAAATTGTGCGAAGTGTATTTTTAAATGATTTCATAGAACATGTAGGCAGTTCGCTTAGAAAAATAAAGGCAGAATCAACGCAGAGTGATGGGAGTTGCTCTACATGTGTCGCAGGTTCAACAAAGTAAGGTGTGAGCTATCGCCAAGGCTCCGACCAGAAAGCCAGTATAAAAGGGTGCACGCCACTGGTGTGTACTACAGGGGGTGGATAGCACATCGAGCGCGCTCACCTGAAGCCGATTTTGTCCCGGAAGCTGGCGCTTCACGACTCTGCAGCAGCACTTCGTCCGCACGGGTATGTGGCATTCCTTGCCCACCTGCCTGTCGTGCTGCAAGCTACCCAAGCAGGCCAGAGCTATGTTTCGAGAAGATGTCCAGAATTTTCCCATTGCAGCGGCCACCGCGTCGCCAACATAAGTGGCGCGCACTTGAAGCACTGGTAAACGAGAAAACACTTTATCTAAGAAAACACTATCGTATACGGGCTCAGATTGTCATGACAGCCCTTACGAGACAGAGACGTCTCCTAAAATGTGGAAAACCACGAAGAAAAATTTTTACGGTAGCAATATTATCTGATCACACGCAATAGTTAGTGCACTATACGCCCTACTTCCAGGGCAAGCCGCCGCATGACACCACATTTCCACTGGGTTCACCTGCATCCGGCGCAGCAAGCGGCATCCAGGAAAGCATATTAGTAATCAGTGGTGCACAGTGTATTGTGTCCCCTTTCTCGACGCCAACTGAACACATTGTAAAGTGTTGCCAAAACAGAAAAACAGAGGGAAAGGGCTCTGAACACATTGCATATTAAAATGGCTGGTACTGGGCAAAGCCAGTGCTGAGTCATAGTGGATTTGCACGAGGCAAGCTAGGAGCGAACAAGACTGCTGGTTTCTTGCAAATGGCCAACGTATTGTTAGCATGTTGAAGTTTTTTTTTTATTCTTATCAACTATTTGTGTAGTAGAGACAGCTTTCACCACTGGAGAAGAGTTGGAAGCATGAAACACTTCACTAAACCAACTTCAATATATCATGTCTGCACCACATAATTTCATGGCTGTGGCTATGGTGTTGGGCTGCTGAGCACGAGGTCGCGGGATCGAATCCCGGCCACGGCGGCCGCATTTCGATGGGGGCGAAATGCGAAAACACCCGTGTGCTTAGATTTAGGTGCACGTTAAAGAACCCCAGGTGGTCAAAATTTCCGGAGTCCTCCACTACGGCGTGCCTCATAATCAGAAAGTGGTTTTGGCACGTAAAACCCCAAATATTATTATATTATAATTTCATGGCTGCATGAGTGACCATACTGGCTTAGATGTAAAAGCGTTCATGATTTTTGCCATGCGCTATCCACTTTATCTGCAGGTCAACCCTATCTTGAGACTTACTTAAGTACTCGTATTTTGTATTACGGTCTCTCTTTTGCGGCTGTCCGTTCTACGGAAATGGCCGCTCTTTATTTACGGAAAAGCGTTCGGTTTCACATTACCAGCAGATTTGCCGTAAAATTAGGAATTTTTCTTAGAGTGGGCGAGAAGTGTAGCGACAAAGGAACGTTTTTGATTTAATAAGACGCCCGGGGAAGCCGCACGACATTCTGATCGGACAAACAAATTTTTCTGCGCTCGCTTCCTTGAAGTGCGACGGTGCCTCTTAACGCCTATCAATTGGAGCAAAACTGCTCATTCACAGTCGACTAGCCGGCCGCTCATCTTGTATACTTGCGGTGGTTATCCGATCAGCCATTCCAGATTCGCGGTCGGCGGGCAAAGCTGTTCGTGGGGTCCAGTTTTTTTTTTCACTGTGTGTATTCTTGGTTTATTATCATTGATATTTCATATCATTATCATTACCGTTATCATTGAAAAAGAAAGTATACAATCAGTGTATTTTACCGGCGCTGACATACGGTGCAGGGACTTGGAGGCTGACAAAGAATCTTGAGAACAAGTTAAGGACCGCGCAAAGGGCCATGGAACGAAGAATGCTAGGCATAACATTAAGAGACAGATAGAGAGCAGTTTGGATCAGAGAGCCAACGGGCACAGACGATATTCTAATAGACATTAAGAGAAAAAAATGGCTCGGGCAGGTCATGTAATGCGCAGACTAGATAACCATCGGACCATTAGGGTAACAGAATGGGTACCAAGAGAACGGAAGCGTAGTAGAGGACGGCAGAAGACTAGATGGAGTGACGAAATTAGAAAATTTGCTGGTGTTATTTGGAGTCGGTTGGCGCAAAACAGGGGTAATTAGAGATCGCAGGGAGACGCCTTCGTCCTGCAGTGGACATGAATAGGCTTATGATGGTGATGATGATGATGATCTTTCTTTTGTCAGTACACGGCGTATGTCATGGCGCGAAATTTGAATCTTGAAGGTCCGTGCGTCACGTGGTGTAAAAGCTGTCGGCTAAAGGTGATCTCCGGAATTGCTGGGGTTGTTAGAATAAAAATACGAAGTTCCCGCCGCGATCAAAGGCAGGCCCTGTGCGTGGGAGTCGGCTGCTCTGCCGCTGCGCCATGACAGCACTTGCTAGCTGCTGCGGAAACATGCCTTATGCACGCGTTCCAGCGCTCGAGGTGTCACGCAATGTGAGCTGCGCGCCACGTAGTCTCGACACGTGCACATTTCGCATTGCAGTTGCGCTGAATTCCACCAGGTGTCATGACGTGTAGTAGTTGCATTGTATCGAGCCAGGTGTGAGGGGATGCGACATACATACCTGTCCCTAATCTTCGGTACACGTTATCGCCCCTCCTCGGAAAGTACGAACCACTTTTCAATAAACAAATGATAGAGCTACACGCACGGCTGCAACAATGCAACCTCGGGCTCAGGAATTCGCAGCGAGGGACAAAGGAATCGGCGTGAAAGTAATGGCCATATGACTAATGTCATGAGAGGAAAAACTGGATTTAGCCCGTACAACAGGCGGCCCATTCCACAAAGCTTTGCTATTGGTCGGCCGCAAGGTTTCACTCTAAGTGTTCATATAGTTGTTAAAAATTAAAATTAAATTATGGGGTTTTACGTCCCAAAACCACTTTCTGATTATGAGGCACGCCGTAGTGGAGGGCTCCGGAAATTTCGACCACCTGGGGTTCTTTAACGTGCACCTAAATCTAAGTAGACGGGTGTTTTCGCATTTCGCCCCCATCGAAAGGCGGCTGCCGTGGCCGGGATTCGATCCCGCGACGTCGTGCTCAGCAGCCTAACACCATAGCCATATAGTTGTTATGCTATGACATATCCAACATGACAATTTTCTGCTATCTGTCCTTGCGAACACTTCTTGCGAAATGTTCTTTTTTTTTTTTTGAGTACGGGCTCAGGTAAGTACTTTCAGTAACAGACTGGATTTAAAGGGAAACTAAATTAAGTCGACAGCAGAAGAGGACTAAGTGTAGTAAATGGATAAAGAACATTGCAGGTTTGCAAGGTGGCAGTTTATCATAATTTCCTAGAATTTATCGATTGGATCGTTGGCTTGAGAGTGCAACGCTGACTTGACGTAGTGCTTAGGTGCTGACTGGGGCGCATAAGTGCAAAGTTCGCGGCAGCGAAAAATGGTTTCTCGGTTGGATCGAACTTCTCTCTTGAGCTCGCGCCTCCACTTGAAGCAGACTTGTACAAGAATGACGAAGCTCTAACTTGAAAAAATCAGAGCTGTTTCCTCACAGTTATTAAATTTGTGTTGATACCCGTAAACCGATTCGACTTACAGATAAAGATAGGGTGGTAATGCGGCGCGTGGCAACTTGAAAAGGTGTAATTAACAACAGATTGGTAGGAATGGGGCGGAAAGAAAGAAACAGAAAAGGTAGTACACGCAAACTTGCATGGGGGGATTGTCCGGGGTGGTCGATACCGAGCGGGCCAGGGGAGCCGCGGAAGCAGCGAACGCTGCCATTCATCTTCGTCGGCCAAAAGCTCTCTTGAGCCTTGCGCAAAGTGGCTCGCTGTCCGATGTCCACTTTCCGGTGAGTTATAGACGGCGTGCAATACTTGAGAGCGCAAAGAAGGCACCAGCAGATACAGCTCGTCTGCTTGCTTCCCTTCCATCGCGATCGATACCGCATGGCGTTGTATATGGCAGATTTAATACTACTTTTTGTGTCTACCTCCCCCACTCCCCCAAGCGAGGATATTGCCTTCATTCACGCTGCATCTTCAAGATGTTTTCAAGAGAAAACCCTATCAAGTTCTTGCGGCTCAGTGCCGTGCCTTCATCGCTTGCATACTAAAATCCCACTGCTGCCATACTATTCTTTCGCGTGTCGCTAAACTTTAAACCAAGAACTTGCTAAATTTGCGCATAATTTTGAATCAATGTCACTGAAATTGTCGGACGCCTTTAAAATAACAGGCGTTTTGGAACAATATACAGGGTGTTTCAGCTAACTTTAGCAACAGTTGAAACATTTGCCGATGCACTCTCAGGCGAAGCGACCGAATGCATGTTGCTCACTTTTGTATGTAGTATGTCACGTTATTTTTGTATTTCGCCTAATTAGAGAATTAATCAAGAAAAGTAACCAACTTCTGAAGCAACGAAGATAGGCAAAAAATTCAAATTGGAAAGTTGGAGAGTGCCCTTATGAAAATGGTTATGTCCTTTATGTTTACTGTATGTTTCCCGCAGTTCACATGAGGAAATGTCCTTTATGTTTCCTCCATATTGAAATTTGGTCACTGCTTTTATGTTTCCTTCATATGTCCTCCCTTTATGTATCCCTTATGTTACCGTACTTTATGTTTCCTCCATGTTGAAATTTGGTCACTGCTTTTATGTTTCCTTCATATGTCCTCCCTTTATGTATCCCTTATGTTACCGTACTTTATGTTTCCTCCATGTTGAAATTTGGCCACTGCTTTTATGTTTCCTTCATGTGTCCTCCGTTTATGTATCCCTTATGTTACCGTACTTTATGTTTCCTCCATGTTGAAATTTGGTCACTGCTTTTATGTTTCCTTCGTGTCCTACCTTTATGCATCCTTTATGTGGCCGCAGTGAATAAATCTTGTATTTTACGTAGACATGCATAGATGAAGAGTTCCGTGTACACATTTTATATTTGATGAACTTTTCCTGAGTTTAAAAGTTTTGCATTGGTTTTCATTGTAAGGTTACTGTTCCCTACATGAAGCAGCATACGGATTGGAACTCTGCTATGGCACAGAAATTCATGCCAATTTGTTCTAAAATTACAAACTAATTAGGCTTCATAGATTATTTCAGTATAACACATGGAGTACCACTATACGTTCCTCACGGCAGTGCTGCTGTTGTACTAGTTATGTCTGTGTTACTAATATAAAATGTAATGTTAGGATGGAAAGATCAGGTTGGATCAGTGTTTGTACTTTCAAAACAAAGTTTTGACTATACTTTGCAAAAGTTTGCCTGAAACTACGAACAGTTTATTGGACTATCTGGATGTTACTTTAATTTGTCACGTCTGCTCGCAGCAGACCTCTGGAATGTGGTGCTTGGGTGAGAGCTCCCAAGGCACCTGAAAAACAAAACAAAAGCCAATCTTTTTCACTTATTCAAAAATATTCATATAAGCAAAAACAGCTTGGCCTGTATGCACACGGCTAAGAAATGTGGAGCAGTCAAAAATAGCTCATAAAGACATCATGGCAACACAGAAGGTTTTAACCAATTGTTGTTTGAAACAGACTGAGCTGCCGGCCAGTCCACTCAGGTATTAAACTGCTCACAAATTCTTTTAAACATTATTGCAGCAGCTGCTAAGTAGTACATGACCTTTAGGAGTACGAAACTGGCCAATAAATCTTTGTGTGCTACCTTTGTGTGCCTGCTTGTACAGATGTGTCGTAGTTATATCTTAAGTCGTTACACTGTTATATGGTAAAATTCAGGCGGGAATAAAACCAGCAGCAAACATCAGACTACCTGGGAGATTATAATCAAACTTAAATATCTAGTTAGTTAAACGAACAATGGATTATGAACGGTCTAAAATCTAGGCCGCGATTTTGTAGCGATCCGTTCTCCGATGCTACTCCTTTTCCTCATTGATCTGACCGACATTCCGCCATCGTTATTAACTAGAACAGCCAGCCGTGGAAGGTGGGTCATAAGAGTGGCAAACGTCGAGCGGAAAGCATCGCAAGAAAATCGCAGCCCTTATTAGGCAGTGCTACAAGCCACTGTCTTTAACAATCGCAGGAGCTGACATCCTGTTCTTCGGATGAAAATATTAATGAAAACAAGCGTCTGATTGACATGCCTCGATAAAAAAGAAATTTCGCAGTTGTAATGTCGATCTATATTTGCTCTACAATATAAGAGAAAAATACGCGAGCACGTCGAAGAACACGAACAATGCAGACAAGTTCTCGCGAAGCTGGACTTCAAACAGAACCCTATCGATAAAATAATCTTCACACAAGCTAATATCTGTTCAAGTGTCAAACACCGCAGTCGTGTGCCAACTCGCGATGCCCACGACACATCTACATACATTGCACATTAACTTAACTTACGGAAATGCATATTCATGGAAGAATTTCTTGCCGGTAAACTGCCGGGGAAGCAGTAGCTTTCAGCATTTACGTAAATGTTTGCCCATCCAGTCCCTACAATCAGCGGTGGTAGCACATCACTGCAGAAAGCAAGTAAGCGGTCAGAAATAATACATTTCACGGAAACTCCCATCGTGAAACGGTTTGCTAAATGTGCACAGCAACATGGAGAACATACGCTCCGAAAATGCTCTGTTGTCAGTGCACAAAGCTTACTACATGAACCATAAGCTGCGAGAATGCGTGCAAGCGTCAGACTTGCTTACCTTCAACATGTGGTCAACGAACGCTCCTTCGTCTCGCAGGCACCACGCGGAGACGCTTTTTCCAGCGCGAACAATGTCGAATTGTCGATGAACACCAGCACACGAAAGCACAACTTTCAACAAATTCTTCCACGCACCATAATTCGAAGCCACAGTACCAGATATTTCACAGGCGAACGCGCACAGGCGAGAACAAAGGCAGCTCGGACGGGTGCTGTAGTACACGAAGACACTGGCTTATCACAGGAAGCATAAGGCGAACTAACAGCGTTACACGAGTCCAGGAGTTTCCTGATGGTTAATGCACACGATACGGATCACATTTTGTTTATGCGCTACTAAAATACGATTTAATTACCGTCAAACTGCAACGAGCACTCTCACCGCTCACACCAACACAACGTGGTCACACTGCGCCAGCACCGCACTGCAGTTAACAAGTGAATTTAGCCTCCGAGATTCGCATTTGCTTTTAGGGCGTGCAGTTTCCAAAAGCACGGCCTTCGCGATTAAATTTTTTTACTGAGGGCAATTCGTAGCTGGAAGGAAGGCTGGTATTTAAACACAACTTATGGAGTTTAAAGTGCCTTGGTGTGCTGCCTTGTTTTTTAAGCATCATCATCATCATCATCATCATCATCATCATCATCATCAGCCTGGTTACGCCCACTGCAGGGCAAAGGCCTCTCCCATGCTTCTCCAACAACCCCGGTCATGTACTAATTGTGGCCATGCCGTCCCTGCAAACTTCTTAATCTCATCCGCCCACCTAACTTTCTGCCGCCCCCTGCTACGCTTCCCTTCTCTTGGGATCCAGTCCGTAACCCTTAATGACCATCGGTTATCTTCCCTCCTCATTACATGTCCTGCCCATGCCCATTTCTTTTTCTTGATTTCAACTAAGATGTCATTAACTCGCGTTTGTTCCCTCACCCAATCTGCTCTTTTCTTATCCCTTAACGTTACACCTATCATTCTTCTTTCCATAGCTCGTTGTGTCGTCCTCAATTTGAGTAGAACCCTTTTAGTAAGCCTCCAGGTTTCTGCCCCGTAGGTGAGTACTGGTAAGACCCAGCTATTATATACTTTTCTCTTGAGGGATAACGGCAACCTGCTATTCATGATTTGGGACTGCCTGCCAAACGCACTCCAGCCCATTCTTATTCTTCTGATTATTTCCGTCTCATGATCCGGATCCGCCGTCACTACCTGCCCTAAGTAGATGTATTCCCTTACGACTTCCAGTGCCTCACTGCCTATTGTAAATTGCTGTTCTCTCCGGAGACTGTTAAGCATTACTTTAGTTTTCTGCAGATTAATTTTCAGACCCACCCTTCTGCTTTGCCTCTCCAGGTCAGTGAGCATGCATTGCAATTGGTCCCCTGAGTTACTAAGCAAGGCAATATCATCAGCGAATCGCAAGTTACTAAGGTATTCTCCATTAACTTTTATCCCCAATTCTTCCCAATCCAGGTCTCTGAATACCTCCTGTAAACACGCTGTGAATAGCATTGGAGATATCGTATCTCCCTGCCTGACGCCTTTCTGTATTGGGATTTTGTTGCTTGCTTTATGGAGGACTACGGTGGCTGTGGAGCCGCTATAGATATCTTCCAGTATTTTTACATATGGCTCATCTACACCCTGATTCCGTAATGCCTCCATGACTGCTGAGGTTTCGACTGAATCAAACGCTTTCTCGTAATCAATGAAAGCTATATATAAGGGTTGGTTATATTATTTTTAAGCATATACAGAGATTTTAGACGAACTATGCGCGAACTTTTGCCGGCGGACACGAGCCAATCAGCGCGCAACATGTGCAGCTCCGTCTGCATGGGATGGCGGTCCGTTTGCGGGCAGGCGCGATAGCGGTGAGACCCACCGATCAGAAATTCGGGATCACCACACATATGCTTGCTTCTTATGGGGCCCACTGGCATGTTTTTGAGAATCTGAGGCCATATCTTGAATTGGTGGAACAATATTTCCTCGTAGCGTAAGGAATAAAGGCGGCCGAACGTGGCGATGGCTGGCCTGCAGCGGCAGCTAGAGCTTCGGCCAAAGTGAAACAGCCGTACTGCTTGCATGTTCGAGTGATCAAACAGATGCGCCCATACTCCGCACACAACTTTCACACTCAGCCAACTGAGAATTATAAATTATTCAGTTGTACACCCAAGCAAGCATTTACGGGATCCGCGCTGATGTACTACTCCCGCTAATGTCAACGTAGCAATGACTCGTACTTTTGGTAGCAGCGCGAAAGCGACACGGACAAAAGGAACAAACATGACGCTGTTTCTTCAGAGTGTTTCTTCCTTGTTCCGCGCTGCCTTTGCGTTGTTGCTAAAGTACGATGAATCCTAACGAACTCGCCCACTTTGCTATCTTGCTACAGCAATCACTCGCAGTTTTGAAAAGAAAGGCACTTTTAGCATCGACCGCCGGTTCTGCTTTGGTTAGTTAGCGAATTTTTGTGTATAATTTGTGTGAGCAGTAGAGAAAAGGTATCATAACAGGCCTAGGGCTGAAAAAAGAAATACCGTAGAAAAAGCAACATGTCAAAAAGTGCTTAGAATACCATGGTTTTGAGGGGGCAGTGTCTCCCATTGTTAAAGTTTTTTTTTCCGGTTTAGAGTATCAGAAACGTTATAGATATTCCGTTTCACTACATTCTTTCGAACTAGGCGTTCTGAAAGTTAGCGTCAGCTCCAGTTCAGCTTTGGAGGTGGCAGCGCTATTTTCCGCTGACGGCTGTGAATAAATCTTAACGAGCGTAATACAGAGACAACCGTAACGGACGTATTATATTTACGTGTAATGACGCTATCATGAAACCAATATAACACCATGAACAGCTACTGAAATGCTAGGTTGTATATTCATATACGCTCATAGCAAAGCGGCGGATTGGCCCAGGAGGCGCGTCCGCCTCTTTTTCGGGTCATGTAACGCAAGCTATCGAACACTGCGCGTCATTCCACCACGTCTCCAGCCGCCGCGCAATTTTTATTTGTCGTGAGAGATAATTCGCTGCCGGAGGCTTTGATGTACGTATGTGCTGTTGATGGTGCGTGGCCGTCAATGCATCGGATGCGGCCAAGATAGATAGGGAAGGGGAGGCAAGCGCGCCCCCCCCCATTTTTTTTTTTACTTGGATACGCCAATAGTTAATACATCTTTCAGGTAGATGATTTATCTCTGGGATGTGTTAAAAGTGAATCACTGGGTGCACTATATGTTATCTGGATGTGCACTCGAGGGAGTACGCAGCCAGGTAAAATAGAGTGCACACACAGGTAACATCCTGCTGTAAACACAGAGGGAGTACACAGCCACGTAACATAGAGTGCACACACAGGTAACATCCTGCCGTAAACACAGAGGGAGTACACAGCCACGTAACATAGAGTGCACACACAGGTAACATCCTGCCGTAAACACAAAGGACACATCCTACAGGAAAGATAAAGTTCGTTTCCTCGAGTTCTAAGAAAGGATGAGTAAACATGCCGTAAACACAAAGTATGTTTCCTCAAGTTCACATAAAGGACAAGGAAACATAAAGGTCACACAGGGCACAGGAAGGAAACATACAGGAAACATAAAGGTCATGACCATTTTCATAGGGGTGGTTTGCAAAACGTCTGAATAAACAGTTACTGTGTTTCTATCTATTAGGTATTAGTATTTTGCAGCTTACTGCGGATGCCCGCGAAATACAAAAAGAAACACCACGTGACAGTGCAATCACCACGCTTGCGCTTCGTGATTGCACTGCTCCCAAGCGTTCCGCGCACAAACGAACATAGCATCTAGTAAGCGTGCTGCCGCATAAAAGGTGACAGCGCAGTGACGACGACGCTGGCTGTGCGATTTACGCCATCGATGTGCCCCCCTTGCGGCGGTTCATGATAGCGATGAGCAGACGCAGCGGCAGCACGCCCTGCTAAAGCTATGTTCGTTTGTGCGCGGAACGCTTGGGAGCAGGGCAATCACGACGCGCAAGCGGGCATGTCACGTGGTTCTTTGTTTGTATTTCATGGACATCCGAACTGAGCTAAAGAATACTGATACTTGACCGGGGTTGTTGGAGAAGTGTGGGAGAGGCCTTTGCCCTGCAGTGGGCGTAACCAGGCTGATACTGATGATGATGACTTAATAGATAGAAAGACAGAAACTGTTTATTCAGACGTTTTGCGAACCACTCTGCAACTTTCTAATTGGAATTTTTTCCCACCTTCGTTGCTTCAGAAGTTCGTTAATTAATCTTGACAAATTATCTAATTAAGGAAAATATAAAAAATAGCGTGGCACACTACATACAAAAGTGAGAAACATGCATTTGGTCGCGTCGTCTTAGAGTGCATTGGCATATTTTTTACCTCTGGGTAAAGTTAGCTGAACCACCCTGTATAACATAAGACAACGTTGAGTATATCATCTAACGAAGCGTTTGTCTTGTATCTGTGCAGATGAGGAGTTTACCGGCACGGTGGGCTGGGGTTTTAATTTAGTAATATATCCACATAACAGCGAACGAGGTTCCTATATTGGTAGTTTCGGCTGCGGTTTTGTATTATTTCTATTCGACATTTCGTCTACCAACATTGTACACGCTGATAGAGCTAGTGTTCTACTGTATATAAACCATCTGCGTCATTTAACCCTCGCTTCAAGGTCGATCCTAATAGGTCGCGAAGCTTCGGATGAAAAGCGGTTCAGTACTGATTGTCAGCGGCATCAGCAAGGGGGGGGGGGGGGGGGGGGGGGGGTATGGGAGCAGCGATTGAAGCGCGACTATGTTTGGATGGAACAAACATTGGGAAAGAGAAAAGCGATTTTATGTTATTCAAGCGAGACACAGTTAGATTCATTCAAGGAAAATAAAATTCCTGGTCAATTTTATATATTCGTGACGAGTTAAGAAAATACAAGTTTATTTAATTTTATTATTATTATTATAACTGCATTTCATTTCAGCGCCCATCGTTACAGGGGGTGTTGACGCCACTATCACTCGCAATACATTGCACGTCTTGAAATGGGCAGAAAGGCGCACTCGTAAAGTTCACCTGTTGAAATACGCCCCCCTCACAGGTTGTGCTTTCTTGCTTGTCGAGGTTTGTCTGAATTTGGTGACGCGGGTAGCTTCATCGCTTCTTAATTTGTTCAGTCAAAAGTAGTGAGTTACGACCGCCAGATAATTGTGTAGTTGTTTTCGAGCGACTGCGCTGGCCGACGGGCTTGGCATCCGACAATAGGATCAGCACTCTACACGTAAAGTTTTGGCGGCCTCCAAAGAAAGTATCTTCTCTGCAGGGGTGCGATTTCAACAACCGTACGGCTGACCTTTTCCTGCATGACTTTCCGCGCTGAAAGTTCGAAACGCCCATCAAGTCGAATGGTGGGGCATTTGAATATATAGATCCAAAGGCAGGCCAATAAAACTAATTTCGCGCTTTCAAAAAGAAAATGACGTAACTTCTCCTTTTAACGGACATGGCGTCACATTATTTTTTCTTCCGCCGGAAGTGTTCCCACCGCATACAGATGGCGCTAAGCCCCATGGACCACGACGGACCGCCATGTTTTGAACGCATGGGCTGTTATGGAAGCTTCACTACCAGGTGTATTTACCTTGCTCGCTTTTCGTGCGCGTCCTCTTCAGCCTCCTCGTGTTCTTTCCGTGGTGCCAGCCCGCAATATCACAGTAGCGACGAAGATTCTTTTTAGTGATATGTCCCTTGCACGTAACATGCGCCATCAGTTTCTCAGCAAACCACCAGCGTCGTTCCTTTCAGCGCCGGAATTTCCTGCCGTATCATGATCGCGACGATGTCGTATGTTTCAGACGTACGTACTCGCTTCTGGAGCGTGGAAACTTACACCAGGCCGTCTCAAGGCTCTATTTCTTCATAGCCTAGGCACTGACGGACAGAGAATTATCTTGAAGGGGCCGCGCCAGACGACTAAGATAAAAAGCAGGAAAGACAGACGACCGCGCTGAACAAGGTCAAATAGAAAGTTACTGTAGAGGAATCGGCATATGGGGGCGGGCCGGGGGGGGGGGGGGGCGTTGGTATTCGTTGAACACCTTGAAGGGGCCGCGCAAGAAGACTAAAAGCAGGAAAGACAAAGGACAGTGCTGAGCCTGGTGGAATAGAAATGCACTGTAGAAGAATCTACATTTGGGCAAGTTGGTATAGGAAGGAGGGAGGGGCGCGGCATTGCGCTCCGGCAACAACTGCGCATTTCGCGACCGGCCTCAAGGGGAACTAACGATGGCGGCACAATGCCGTGCCCCCATATATTTAGGAAAGCGGGTATGCAGTCCGGGAGGGAGTTTGGGGGAGGGGGGGCGACTGCTATCACTCCGCCAACAACCGCGTATTTTGCCCGGTCGCGCACACCGTGTTTTGAAAGGGATCTGCAGACGGCTCATACCGGTGTGCATCCTGTGTTCTTGCCGCTTATGCGTTGAAGCGATCGACCCCAGGAAGGCCACTTCGCTCGCTGCTGCTGCCGCACTTGCTCCCACCATCGTTTTGACAGCGAGTGTCCGCGCTCATCGCTATGTGTTCATGTTTGCTTGTGCGCGCTGACATCATGCTTGTTAATTTAGTTAGTAAGCGAATGTTTACAAGTTTATATGGCGGATAACACGACTATCCTTACTTCGCATAGCTGTCTGCTAATTTGCTATCGCAATTCATGTTTCGCCATTAGGGCGTAACTGCGTCTTTATCGCACACTGTGGAATATCCAGAAGCAATAACAGGCGGTCACAAAAATGTGCGAAAAAAAAAAACCGCCCGTTCACATGCCACTAAAACTGTAAGAAAAGAATGGCTTTCGCTTATATGTCGATCATTAAAATGACATAATAATATACATATATACATGATATGGACACCGGAAAATATTATGTTGTACTTTCCTTTAATTGAATACAAACAGTATCGAAAGACTTGTAGGTCTTGCAAATGGTGGATTTCATTCAGAAGGCAAGGCTTTTTCTGTATCGCAGTGTGCGATGTGGTTGTGAACCGCCTCACACGTGTACAGTTAAAGTGATATTAACTACAGTGGCTACTCGTCGGCAGCTGTGGCCGAGTATTTGCAACATCGGTGTAATCTGCTGCAGGAAGCTATGGTCATTTTAGGGTGTGAGAAAGACAGGCTTGATCGTAGACTGAAGTGCAATAGTGTAAATAACACGATACGGAATTTCGCTTACAAAAGATCAAGTCATTACACACTTGCTTTTATTGCGATAGCAATTAAATGGACACTCGAAGCGTATTTCCGCCGACGCCATCGCCGTGAAGTTCCTTGTAAAGTCCAAGGGCAATAACATCGTCGAGCACGCCATACGCTATATGTGCGAGTAAAAGCGGGCGAGGGGAGCCGACGATCGCGGCTCAGCTCGCCCGAGCGAAAAAACCGAAAGCAGGCCGGAGGCGTGCACTAATGGGCTGTGCGCGAGGTACTTAACGTTCGCAAGTGCACCGGGGGGGAGGGAGGTGAGGGGAGGAGTGAGACGGGGAGCGGCGTTCTACTCTGGCTGCAACTGCACATGTGGCGGCTACACAAGGTTGCCCGGCCGTATCTTGAGAGTGATCTGCATTGCGGGCAGAGTCTGCGTGCGTCGGCGGCTCCTTGTACTTGCTTTGTGCGTGCTGTGCGTGTATTCGACATATTCGACTTCCAGACAGGTCGAAAGAGCCCCGTGTCGCTGAAAATCCGGCGTCAGCGTCTAGGATCGACCATCGTATCGGCCAAAATCATGTAGAACCACGCACACCCTAACTTGCAGAAAAGTTACTAAGCTAATTGAATTTCACAAGGTAAGATATATCAGAAAAATGGTAAAGTACGACTTACACACAAACTACAGACATGGTAGCATCGCATTGTAATTTGTATATACGAATGGGGGTGGCAGCACAGTGGCAATGGCGCATAACCGCATGGCTTGTTTTACAGATTCTGCCTCTTATTGTCCGCAGTGCAGAGCCCAGTTCAGCAACAGTAGACGTCGCCTGGATGATGCGATTGGATTGCCAAGCAGCAGTGACATCAGCAACGGACAGCCGGCATATAAAACCAACATTGTACTCTGCTACCTTCAATGGAGGTGGCATCACGGCAGTGACAATGGCGCATAACCACGCACGGCTTGTTTTACAGATTCTGCCCCTTATTGTCTGCAGTGCACAGGCCAGTTCAGCAACGGTAGACGTCGCCTTTATGATGCAACTGGGTTGTCAAGCAGCAGTGAAATCAGCAACGGAAAGCCGGCATATAAAGCCAATACTGCACTCGGCTACCTTCAGTGGAGGCGGCATCACGGCAATGGCAATGGCGCATAACCACGCATGGCTTGTTTTACAGACTCTGCCTCTTATTGTCCGCAGTGCGAAGCCCAGTTCAGCAACGGTAGACGTCGCCTGGATGATACAACTGGATTGTCAAGCAGCAGTGACATCAGCAACGGACAGCCGGCATATAAAGCCAACACTGCACTCGGCTACCTATAGTGGAGGTGGCATCACGGCAGTGACAATGGCGCATAACCTGGCATGGCTTGTTTGACAGATTCTGCCTCGTATTGTCCGCAGTGCAGAGCCTAGTTCAGCAACGGTAGACGTCGCCTGGATGATGCAATTGGATTTTCAAGCAGCAGTGACATCAGCAACGGAGAGCCGGCATATAAATCCAACACTGCACTCGGCTACCTAGAGTGGAGGTGGCATCACGGCAGTGGCAATGGTGCATAACCTCGCATGGCTTCTTTTGCAGATACTGCCTCTTAGTGTCCGCTGTGCAGAGCCCAGTTCAGCAAAGGTAGACGTCGCCTGGATGATGCAATAGGATATTGAAGCAGCAGTGACATCAGCAACGGACAGCCGGCATATAAATCCAACACTGCACTCGGCTACCTAGAGTGGAGGTGGCATCAAGGCAGCGGCAATGGCGCATAACCACGCATGGCTTGTTTTACAGATTCTGCCTCTTATTGTCCGCAGTGCAGAGCCCAGTTCAGCAACGGTAGACGTCGCCTGGGTTATACAATTGGATTTTCAAGCAGCAGTGACATCAGCAATGAACAGCGCGTATATAAAGCCAATAGTGGACTCCGCTACCTTCAGTGCGGGCGGCAGCACGGCAGCGGCAATGGCCCATAACCACGCATGGCTTCTCCTACAGGTTTGTTATTACTCTCATGTATCAAGACTACCGTCAAATTGCTTATGTCTTTTGGTGTTGCCGCTCCCTGTAAAGTGTTTTGAAGTTTTGAGCATGTGGTGGTTAGATATAAAGGTCGTGCTTTCCGGGGTCGTAGAAACACACCCTGGCCCAACTGTGGAAGAAATACTGAAACAAATTTTGGATAAACAAATTCAAATGGACAACAGGCTCACGTATTTGGAAGAGAGCATAGATAAAATTACGAGTCAATGTGCTCGGGTGGGATTTCTAGAAAGAACGGTTGAAGACGTTCAGCGAACAGTTCAGTATCAACAGCAACGACTAATTGATTTGGAAGACCATGCACGCCGGAATAATGTTATTGCATTTGGTGGTTCCTGAGACTGGAAACGAAACGCGGGAATCATCGAGCAGCAAGTTGTGCAAAATTTTTTTCTGACAAACTTGGCGTCAAGGTTTCATCAGTTGAAAGAATGTATCGGCTTGGTCAAGAGAAACCATCACGCTTTAGACCTGCTATCCCAAAATTGTACGATTACAATGAAAAGGCGGCAATCTTTAAGACCTTCAAAAACTCAAATGAACAAAAATAAGCGTTTGGACGACTATTCGCAGGAAGCAGTCGCAGAAAGAAGACTACTTTGGGAATCGGCTCAGGCTGATAAACACGATGGCGCAAATGTCCGTCTTGATCGCGATAAGCTTTTTGTCAATAGCATTGCTTATACATGGGACTTTGAGCAGAATGTGCGGGTGAGACTGCTCAATGAACGATCACTTGCCGCCGAAAAAGTTGACTGAGGCACAAGGTTTCTCGAAATAACGTTAATGAACATTAATGCCCGGAGCATATTGAATAAGATAGAACAGTTGGAACACTTGTAATCGCTTCATGACGCAGAGCTAATTGCCATAACAGAAACGGCGTTGCACGTGAAGTACGATGAGGTATTTCCAAGCACTTACAATGTAATCCGCAAAGATGGAGCAGCGCGAGGTGGTGGCGTGGCCTTTCTAGTGAATGAACCACTCAGAACTGTGCCATCCATAAACGGGCATGAAAGCGTGAGGTGCAAACTATTTCTTGACAGTACCATTTTGATAGTTGGCGTTACCTATAGAGCCCCAGTAAGCCCGGTTGAATTTTTGTACGAGCTTCACCAGCACTTAAATAATATAAGCAATGCCATAAAGAGAATTTTTTTAGCAGGGGATTTAATTCACCAGGTGTCGATTGGGATGCGAGAATTACGGGGCCAGCGGAAAAGCCTAGTGCTGATGTAATGCTAGAGATCATGATTAAGTATAGCTTTGTTCAGGAAGTTAATGAAGCGACCAGGACACAGCGGCAAAATCAATCTACGCTCGATTTGTAATTTTTGACTAACGGAACATTTAATTATAAGGTCGACATAGAGGATAGCATATCATGTCATAAAATAGTTGTAGCAATTTTAGGTATAGGTAACCTGCAATTAGAAAAAAATCCCTCTGTATATATGTATAATTTTAATCGGAATGACGAAATGTCGGTTATCGACTACTTAGAACCTGCTCTTGATAATATGCTGGTCGATAATGACATAAATAGGGTTTGGCCATACTTTGTATCTGTTGTTCGCGCCTGTTTAGAAAAATATGTGCCCAAGAACATGAAGCGCATAAGAAAAGCCAGTCCGTGGGTAACTAGAAATATTATTAATTTGAAGTGGTGACTGAATCGTGCATGTAGAAGGGCGCCAAGGCGATGGGCACAAATAGCCAGTCTCAGTACGGAAATTGACAAAGAATTAAAAGATGCGAAGGCGGCATTTTTTTCAACAACACTGGTGGATTACTTGCAAAACTCGTCTCAAAAATTCTGGAATTATTATCTGGTTCTACGTGCAACATTAATGCAATTAAGGTAGACGGAAATGTCTGCAGTAAACCAGTTTTGATCACGCAGGCTTTTAACAGTGTGTTTAACTCTGTATTTAAACCGGGCAGTTAATAGGCTCCCCATAAATGCGAGCGATCGTTTGTCGCCATGTGAAGATACAAATGACATTTTAATTTCTTGAAAAGGCATTGTAGCATTGTTAAAACTGGATACCAAAAATGTTGTGGTCCCGATGATATACCCAGTGACTTTTTGAAGCGTTATTGTGAATGCATATCTCATTTTTTGCCTAGAATTTTTGCACTATCGTTGCCTATGGGAGGTGTGCTGGAAGATTGACTCCTTGCATGCATTGTACCTATTTTTAAAGCGGGTAATAACTTATTGGCGCAAAACTATCGGACAATTTCCATTACATGCAGGGCGTGTAAAATGTTGACGTACATAATGTCGAAACATCTGGTTGAATATATAGAAAATAACAACTTATTCTACAGCAAGCAGCATGGCTTTCGCCAACGTTCGTCAAGAGTGACGCAGCTTTTTGCGGTGTCTCATGCTATCGGCGTCGCAATTAACCACAAGGAGCAAATCGATGCTATAGCAACTGATTTTTCGAAGGCTTTCATCCGTTGTGTCACACAAATCTTATTGAGAAATTGTATAAACTTGGAGTTAATGCACAAATATTGAAATGGATTCATGCGTATCTTACAAATAGAAAGCAATATGTTCAAATAGCAGGCGAACGATCATCCTCCTTACCTGTTTTATCTGGTGTACCGTAAGGTTCGCTTTTAGGACTAATTTTGTTTCTATTATATGTAAATGACATTGCTAATGAGTGGCATCCTAACATTGAAGTGCGACTATTTGCGGATGATTGCCTTATTTACTGTCGCGTTAAGAATGTCCAGGATCAAGTATTGTTGAGCGAATGCTTGCAAATAATTTATGACTGGTGTGTTATGGGGGACATGAAAATTAATTAAGATAAATCAGCTTACATGACTGTATCTAACAAGAAAACCCCATTGCTTTTTACTTAGAAAATAATTACCAGATCACTTCAACATCTTATTAAGCCTAGGTATCTTGGGGTCAGAATCAAGCACAATTTGAATTGGAATGAACACATTGAAAACACTTGTGGTTCCGCTCAACGCCATCTCGCTCTGTTAAGGCGAAAGTTGAAAAATGCTACACCCGAGGTAAAGCTCAAGGAGTACAACACAATTGTATGGCTCACACTAGAATACGCATCTATACTCTGGAGTCCGCAGCAAGTAGGCTTGATAAATAAACTGGAATGGATTCAAAGACTAGCCGCACGGTTTATCTTAAACGCTTACCAAAGAACGTAGTCTGTAACTGCGTTATTATCTCGTGCCGGTTTGCCCGAACTCACAACGCGCAGAAAAATAGCTGGGTTGAAATTCTTGTACCAACTGTATAACAACAAACTCAATTTGGACTCCAAACTATACTTGCGTCGCCCTTGACGAGTGTCCCCACGCACAGGTCACCCTCATGCTGTAATGCCCTATGTGCCACGCGTTGATGCCTTCAAATTTTCCTTTCTTTTGAAAACTGTAGTCGATTGGAACAGCCTTGACGCAGATGTATTTATTAGAACGCACACAACTGAATCATTTGAGCGTAAAGTGTCATTATATGTTTGCTGAATGCATTGTTTGTTTATTGCGGAGCTGGCGTTACGTGTTTGTTGAAAATACTTTTTCTCCCACGCCTGTAACAGCCCGCAAGAGCCAACAGTATTAGAAATAAATTAAAAAATTAATTAAATTATATGGTTTTACGTGCCAAAAAACCACTTTCTGATAATGAGGCACGCCGTAGTGGAGGACTCCGGAAATTTTGAACACCTGGGGTTCTTTAATGTCCACCTAAATCTAAGTACATGGGTGTTTTTGAATTTCGCCCCCCATCGAAATGCAGCCGCCGTGGTCGGGATTCGATCCCGCGACCTCGTGCTCAGCAGCCCAACACCATAGCCACTGAGTGGAAATAAATATAGAAATTCTGTTAAGCGGAAACTCAAACAACACGAAACCTTTTTCCAGCGTTCCTACCATTCATAAAGCTGCCATGACCTCCGACGGCGTTCAAATTTGAAACGCGATAAAGCGGTGCGCCCGGTTCCTTACAACACCTCCAGATGGCGCTCACCTGCGCCCAATCGCGGCCAACGCAAGAGGCCACGTTTCCACGAGAAAGCTCGCATTCGTGCATAGCGTTCCCGGCCAGCGTTTCACGGTAAATATTATGGTTACATGAGCTGCAGCTGTCGTGACTCGTGGGAAGCAGTCAGGCTGTCGCGTTGCACTCTGAATGCTATCGGGTTCCAATCTTAAAGTGAAGCTCAAACGTCCTCCACATTTTTATAACACCTGGTGGCACGCCATGTAGCAGTTCCATTGGTCATGGTACAAGATAGATAGATATGGTTTCAGGAAGAAAAAGGTGATTAAGAAGATGTATACAAAAATGCTAGAATGAAAACAACACTGACCATTGCGATACTCCTTAAGGTGAAATTTGAGCGCAGCTCTATGCGAGTTTTCATTGCGCGATATATTGGCAGGCGCGGACAATCTCACTCGTGCGGCACGTTGCGAACGGATCGAAGTGTGGCGCGACTGCCTCACTAATCGCAAGACTGCGAGATCCAGCGCGTAGGTGACGCGTGGGCGCGACGTATCCAGCTTTTCTGGACACGAGGTTTAGTACGCGCGAGTGCCTCCACGTCGCGTACTGACCTTAAACTTTTCAAACTTGCCGCGGTGACGCGCGATGACGCCAACAAAACAAAAATAAAAAAATTAAAAGCTATCCCTGCGCATTGAACTTCGCCACAGTGCTTGTCTCGCGGGCGTTATCAGTGCTCTTGATAAAGCGTAGCCGCTCGTCGCCTGGAAATGAATCATCATCCTAAGAGCGTTTAGTCGAGACGAGCGACGATTGATTCTGGGCTTTTGATGCGGTTCTTCTTTTTTCCTTTTTTTCTTTTCTTTTTTATACTAAGCAGTAAACAAGCTAGGGTAATCGTCGGAAGCATGCCGTAGCAGCCTTTTTTCAGTAGGCACATATTATTAATGTCCGAACAACGCACAGCGTCTACGAGAGATGCCGTCGTGGACGGCTTTTGATTTTGACTTATCGATTTCCTTATGGTGCCCCTAATTATTACCCTAGCGACTTTACTATCCGCACTCATGGGCTACCACAGCAGCTGCAAATCGAGATGTGCACAACTATTTAGATGGATACATGGATAAGTTGGTTTTGCACCTTGAAGCAAAAGGCACGACTCAAGAACTGTACAAACTGTCTCTGTGTAGTCATCCGTTAACTCGCTATGGCCGTAGTTGCTCACAATATTACGTCCCAGTTACTGGCCACCGGGCCCGGTACACCTTTGGGCATGACACATACAGTACTTCCAGTCAGTTGTGACAGTAATGTCCTTTCACGGTTATCCACATGCGGAAAAGAAGACCATTATATAGGATTATTGTGCAGTAATATATGGGGTATTTGTCTTCTCTCCATATTGTTACCATGTTTCCGTCCCACCTATATAATATAGCCGCAATGTAGACTAGCAGATGTCGAATGCCAAAATGGCTGCCAACATACTCAAAGACCTTGCGCACAACTCCTGAGACTTACTTTTATTGAAGAGTTGTACGACTCCCAAGGACATCCTTAAGAAATGGTAATTAATAAATTATGGGCGTTTACTTGCTAAAACCATGATCTGATTATGAGGCACGCGATAGAGGGGGTTTCTGTTATAATTTGGACCAGGGGTGCTATGCAGGATGCGCCGAGTTTCTCGTTCACCCGAGTTTTACCCGAGTTTGCTCGACGGCAGTCAGTGAGCGGAGATAGCGCGGAACGCGCAAAAGCTACAGGCAAGAAATTATGTAGACAAAAAGCCGCGTATGACAACATGAGCGCACCCTGCGCGGCACGCTGCTTCCACGTTTCAAGCGCAGAAGGCTGCACAACGAAGCGCGCCAGCGCCGCGTATTGTTATCAACGGATTATCGCAACTGAGCAATACTGTGACTGTGCCGCTGTCTGTCTGCACACTTGCCGTGAGCCGCTTGCCACGCCTTTCCTGGGCGCGTCAAGGGCATGGCTCCTCTTTCGGCGATATCTTTCTATCCTCGATCGAATGCGAACAGGGTACATGCGGCGCATTCTTGCACCTACGCTTTCGCTCAAACGAATACGTTAAAATACAACAAATAAAATAACGAACATTTTTATTTCTTTAAGTGTCTGTTTTTCGTTTTGAATGCTAGAAATTTGTGATGACAAACGGAGATCGAGCAAATTATTAAATTTTGTACTTCTTGCCGCGAGTGGCGACAGTGAGGCGAAAGCTTAGAAGCGGATACATTGAAGCGGGTCGCACGCACGAGGCAGTTCATACGGTGAGAAGTCGCCTAGGGGCGCTACAGTGCTATTCTCAATAATGTCAGTGATCACCGCTCTTTCTCTATTAGGGGAATAGAAACGCAGCGCCGTTGTACGGCTGTTCATCGCAGGCGCCTTAAGGCCTCCACTTTACCAACTAAAAACGACATACTAGTCATAAATGCGGGAGCAACGGCTGTCAATGCAAAATGGCGGTCCGTAGTGCCCGTAGTGACGCAGTTTAGTGAAAATGTACCAGTTTATCTTTGTGCGCGAAGCCTCGGCGATGCATTGCGAAGAAGTGCGAGCTTCCCATCGACACAATTCATCGCTTGTCATCGCTTGCCCAGTGAAAGTGCCTCTGAGCGCATGTACGTACGCAGTAGTTGAGTGTTTTGTGCGCACCAAGGTGCTTGCGGATTACTTATGCTGGAGCCAGCAGCGATCGCAGAAGGATATAGTAACGACACCGCAGCAATCGCATTTTGGCAGGTGAGGGCTCTTGTGTGCGGTTATGAAATGAGACTTCGAACTGAGGAAGGTGTTGGAACTGTTGAGTGCGCAGTGCTTGTGATGAAGAAATGCCATTGCACTGGGTCTAGAAGAGCGAGCGATTCTCGGACGCTGATCGTGTTTACGACGTTGTGGCTCCGATACATCACCGATGACAGAGCAGCCATCTCAAACGTCTGCTGCGATACGCACTCCTCAGCATCGTCGTCACCCTCGGCACATTGACGCCTTGCAAGCAGCTACAGTGACGTGCCGATAATTGGTTACTGTGCGCTACGTCGCCACAATGCAGGCAATGAAACCGTGCTGTGGGGCCCTCTCAGCCCGAGAAGATATATGCATGAGCCAGCGACAGTCAACGCTTTGTTTTTGATAGTAGTGCGCAGTACATCACCGATGACAGTGTGTTGTGCGTGTTTTATGTCGGTGGTGAATATTGTTGATGCCTCTCAGCTCGGCACCGCGTCGCTGTTGCCGAAAGATAAGTTGGGCGTGGCCCAACCGTGGTGGGTGCGCGCACAAGAGTTACGTGCCTCGCGCGGGGCGTGACCTCTGGCTTTGATTGACAGGCGAACTCGTGCTAAACTCGTACATCGCGAAACCCCCTCCGAGTTCAACTCGGGAACATGGCGGCGGCGGCAGCAAGCGTCAGTATGACCGTCTGGACCCGTTCGCGTGCATGACCGCCGTGGAGTTTCAGCGTCATTTTGGCCTGTCGAAGACATCAGTGTGCTGGGTGTGTGACGAGCTAGGCGAAGACCCTCGTCTGTGGAGACAGCGTGGCGGGCTTCATTCGCTCACCGTTGAAGAGCAAGTCCTCTGCGCCCTCCGTTTTTACGGGACTGGGAGTTTTCAGGGAAGCGTCGGCGCCGAGCGTTACATTGGACGTCATCAAACTACTGTGAGCCTCTGTGTCAGCGATGTCTGATGCGCTTATTGATGCGGAAGTGCTGAAGCGGTGGCTGGCTTTCCCGAAGACTGCGGCTGAGCGGGCATTTATAAAAGAACGCTTCTTACTTCGCGGAAACATTACGAACGTAGTCGGGTATGTCGACGGAACGTACGTAGGAATTAAGGTGCCTTCAATGTCGGCGTTACTGTGATTAGCATTGAAGCAATGTCTAGACGCACCATATTGCCAAATTTGTCACTTCTGTGTAGCCGATTTAAATTTTGTTACCGACGTCACACATGCGGCAGCCTATGATACTGACTTTTTCGCTGGTTGCTGACACTTTACCGATTGTTCTACTTGTCTATCAGGGTGCCTTCCATATGGCACACTTTTTGGGGAAGGAGGTTAATGAAGTATAAATAGATAAATGGATATCGCAAATTGTGTGAAGTACCCTGTGAATGCTAATCTCACAAAGAACTTGGGGATTTTTATGAGATTACTTAGTACGTAGCACAAATTACTTAGTATGCATAATTCTGAATTTTGGTCATGCGTCATGTATCGGCCACACTATGAAACAGCAAGGCATTGCACAATTCGTTGCAGTGCGAGATGTGGATGTTGCGCCAAGCCTGTTGTGCCTATGCATTTACGGCAAAATGAGAATGCATTGAGAATCTTAGTGTGCTGGCTTGCATGAAAAAAATACTTCACAGTGTTTGCTGTGTTCACTGTTGGTGCATGTGCCAGTGGTTCAGTGTATTTTCTTCTTGGGGGAGGGGGGGTCAGCGTTATTCTGTATGGACAAATCCTATATATTTTCGTCTCATAATGGGGCTCTAATTCTTCAGCAGTAGAACAATGCAGATCCAATGCTCTGCAGAACTCAGTGTGCGTGAAGATGTCGTGAACCACAAAGGCAAAATTACATATCGGGCGAAATGTGGTGCAGATGCCAATGAAAAGTGGGTCTTTAACCCACCATGATAAAAATAAAGATTGCAGAGCGAATAGACCTTTTGTACAGCTTTATAGCAATGATTACACAAACTGTGACATGCTCAAACGTGTAAAAGCTTGCCGCAATGCCAAAGTAGGATGAGCGATATGCAGCATATTTTGGCATTGAACATGTCTTGTAAATGCTATTTTTATTGTAAGCCTCAAGCCTCGCTATCACGCCTTTCCCTCCGGCACTCCCTTTACTGAAACGCAGCACTGTCTTTCTATTGATGTCATGATGATGATGGTAACGGCAGCAGTAAGGCTGGTTAATGCTTGCCCCTTTGATTCTTGCGAGTTTAGTGGTACAGAATATGGCACGTGCATACACCTGTGCAGAAAAATTTTATGCTTGTGGTGATTTGTTGGAGACTTAATTCGTGTTGGCACATATCAAAGATGTGCGCCATTGTGGCTTAATAACTAGATCATTGGTGAGGTTGAAGACTCATTGTATCGGTATAGAAGCTTGAAGCTGAATTGTACCACAATTCGACGGGACACAAAGCAGAGAAATACACACAGCAGAACGCTCTGCTGTGTGTGTTGCTCTTCTTTGTGTGCCGTCGAATTGTTGCATGATCCAACTTCAAATAGAGCATTGGGCCTCTTTGGTGCAGGACCGAGGAAGGGAAATACACGCAGCAGAACGCTCTGCTGTGTGTGTTACTCTTCTTTGTGTGCCGTCAAATTGTTGCTCGATCCAACTTCAAATAGAGCATTGGGCCTCTTTGGTGCAGGACCGAGGAAGTGTGAGCTATTCGACACCATGCCAGTGCCTTGCCACACAATTATGGAAGTCTGAAGGTTTGCAAACAAAGCTTTGCTTTCAAATCCACCTGCTCATGTAATACAAGCGCTAATTGATAGAACCAACATACAAAAATAATGGTGAAATGAATGGCCTTTGAAAATTTGTATGTTGACACTATGACATAATAGGTGCTACAGC
Organism: Dermacentor variabilis; assembly: GCF_050947875.1. Classification (NCBI taxonomy): domain Eukaryota; kingdom Metazoa; phylum Arthropoda; class Arachnida; order Ixodida; family Ixodidae; genus Dermacentor; species Dermacentor variabilis. Next base: position 16,468,581 of record NW_027460280.1, read on the forward strand.
GAACTCGACAATTGTACTGGACAGAGCACTTTGTTTCCTATGTGAAGCACATGCTTTCATTACATGCTGTGCAGATAACCAAGCTCAGTTTGTTTTAATGAGGTACACAACATTCACTGTAATCTGTTTTTGGATTCTAAAGTGCCAAACACCACCTCTTTTTCAAGGATGTCATGGGAATATTTGGCGAGAACTGTTTACAGCCCCTCATAATGGAAGTATGGCCAGCCAGCTTTACTTGGGTGCCTTTATAGATTTCTGTTCCTGATCATTGTGTGCTATCAAGTTTCTAAAGTCTGTGCAACCAGTGCAAGGCATTACGTGATTCTATAGTCGGATACAACTTTAGGAGGCCGCAGAATCTGCACTTCAACGGCAGGTGAACACAAGCCTGCACCAATGGGCACACACACTACACTGACGTTGTGCCGCTGGATGCACTAATACCCGCTCATTGGAGAGGGACTATTTCTTTAGACGTGGAGGCAATCGGCTGCTGCGCTTTGGTCATCTGGGTGGGGCCTCTCCTCTCTTGTGAAGTTGTATCCGACTAGAGGATGCCGCTTTTCATACAACACAAAAGGACAAAGTGTACAATTATTTGGCCTATGAAATGGATACATCACAAGTGAGCTATGCATGGGCTTAAGCTGTGTGAAAATTAGTACATGCAAATATGTGACATTGTTAAAGAATATGTGGTATCGAACATGCATGTAATGGCATGTTTAAATCGGGGAGTGTTGTATTCATGTGCACAGTCTATAGGTGATAGCAATATTAAGGTCATGCCGTTTCCTGTCGTTTCATTGCGAAATACACACACCGTTCATCTTGTGGCTAATCAACACCCACTGTATTCTTGCACATAGAAAGAACAAACAGCACAATGACATATATGCTGCATTAGTGTCTTTTTCATTTACACGGTCCAGGTTTTTACGTGTTTGCCCATTTTGAAGAGACATCAAGTGCATGTTACAAGTGTCCCAATATGCACAGCACAATGTTTACTGCAATAATTTTATTCATGTTCTTGAATAATAAACAAAATAATAAACTGAAAGCTCCTTTATAAGGTGTGTTCTGGGGGCTCGACTGGAAAGCAGTGAGTGCACTGATCCTACTGTTGCAGAGCAGCCCTCTGGACAGCAGAGCACGTGCCTGGCGCTCGCCTACTGCCACCAGGCGGTTGAGTGCCTCCAGCAACAGAATGTTTTGCTGCAAAAAAAGTGGATTGTTGGAATGAATCAACCGCATATAAATTATTATTTATAAATAAAAATGCTCATTGCACTATGGGTACTAACTGCCCTTAACAGTGGAGGCCTTTAGTGTATGCATAATAAAACAATTTGTCGGGACAACATTGCTTTATTTTTCATAACGGGTTGTTTTTTTCAGAGCCAATTGTAATGTTTATTAGTGTGCCAACAGCTGAGGTGTCCTCGAACCTTCACGAGTCTCTACTGTCAGCACCACAAAACCTATTTTTGTTCGCTGCAAAATCAATGGCGCTCCCTACAATCCCGTCGTATGCGAGCTGATTGCATCCTATGCATACAAACATATTTTTGTCCCGTTACGTAATTTTCTACCATCCTCGGCTGCAGGTGTCTCTCCTTGACATCCATTCTGTCACGCTTATGTAATAACCTGTTATAAGTTGGCAACAAGTGATTGAAGACGTGCATGGCCTGCCCACCGATTCCATTTTTTTTTTCTTAATCTCAACTAGCATATCAGTTGCCATGGTTTACTACGCCACTGTCTTCCTGCCTTAATGCTACCTCCAACAATTTTTGTTACTTCGCTTTCTGCACAGTCCTCGACTTCTCAAGTTTCTTTGTTAACCTCCAGGTTTATGTCCCATATTGCATAACCGGTAGAATGCAACGATTCTAAACATTTTTCAAGGATATCGGTAACGTGGCGATCACGATGCGGGAATGCCTCCCATGTGCTGTTCAACCCATGAAATTTTTGTGTAAGTTTCCTGCTTTATATCAGTACCTGCTATTGATATTTTACCTGGATAAAATACTCTTCCATAGATTCTGCGGGCTGAATGTCACTGATGAATTTCTGTTATATCACTAAGTTAATGAAGGTTACCTTTATCTTTTCCACATTTTCGCGGGCCCACGTACATGTAAAAGCACAAACACTCTTATGCTCTCAATGCCTTTTTTAAACTGCTGGACATTTAGTTCGTTACTACGAAAGTGACTTAATCCGTGCACTATTATTATGCTAAATATGAAACAGTAGAAATATACTTATCCGCAGTTTGTCGATGCCTCCGTCACTGTGTTGGTTGCGAGATCCATCGTCGGCACCACCTCCTTGTCGCATCGTAGCTATATCGGCTGCCTTCCTTTTGCACACACTATGCAATATTCGTGACGCTCGCAGTCACGCAGAGTGGAGGAACTCAGCGCACTCACAGAAGCAGCACCGGATAAGTTGTTTGTTCAGGATTGTGCCGTGAACAGTAGGTACGCGTTGCGATCTGTAAAATCGCCTAAGCTATTCGCAGTCTTTCTGGGTGCACGGAAAGATTGCTCACGGAAGAACAGAACTATCCAAGAAATAGTGGTCATTGTCGAGCCTGATCACTACGTCGCGCACTGGAAGCTCGTTGTACGAGTTTGTTTACACTGGGCCTCTTCGATGTTTAGCCGCCATGCTCGCCCGATGAATGTATGTGATGACGCCACCACAGCGTTCCCTCGTGGTATAATGCGAAGCGTACTAAACTACAAATTAGTCGAATACACATTCAGTGTACATCTTGTAAGCTTTAAAATGCTTTTAAACCACGTCAAACTAACTAATAATATTGTATTAAATGCATTTGTTTTATAACTCGCTTGTGCGTGTAATGCACTCGGTGGAACGACAAACAAGTGAAAGAAGGCGCGACCATGCACCGACGGTATGATCACGTGAGCCCCAGTTTGTCGACCGCCCAGAAGGCAACGCCCAAGGAATGATAGCCACCCAGAGTGAATCTAGATAAACCAATGAAACTGGAGGCTTGTCGAAAGATAAACTGTGTCTCGGTACCATTTGTGCTTTCATCGTGGGGTGTCGCCAGAGCTCGTGAAGATCCCGAGTTTCGCCAAACTCGGCGCATCCTGCATAGCACCCCAGCTAGGGTTCTTTAACGTGCACCTAAATCTAAGTACACGAGTGTTTTCGCATTTCGCCCGCATCAAAATACGGGTGGCGTGGCTGGGATTCAACCCAGCGACCTCGTGATTAGCAGCGGGTGAGGAATGTTGGCACGGCGGGTAAGGAATAATAATAATAATAATATTTGTGGTTTTACGTGCCAAAACCACTTTCTGATTATGAGGCACGCCGTAGTGGAGGACTCCGGAAATTTTGACCACCTGGGGTTCTTTAACGTGCGCCTAAATCTAAGCACACGGGTGTTTTCGCATTTCGCCTCCATCGAAATGCGGCCGCCGTGGCCGGGATTCGATCCTGCGACCTCGTGCTCAGCAGCCCAACACCATAGCCACTGAGCAACCACGGCGGGTGGCGGGTAAGGAACAGCGGGTAAGGAATGTTGGCAGTTCGAGGAAGGTGATAGCCGGCACGTGCGACAATTTGTTTGCATCGTCATGGCGCGAGAGTCGGCACGAGGCGTCGAAGAATGACCGTAGAGCGCATTGTATTTAATGTGATGAAGGCCGCGCCCAAAATTTTATACCCAAATTATCCTGTAAAGGCTTACGACCAGGCATCTCGTTTATATGTGCAGTCGCCTTACAGTTGCCGGGCGCCGGCGTCGGCCACAGGACATACTTGACCTCTCTACAACACTCGGCGACATTCTCGCCTTATTTCGCACTATCGGGTTTCGGCGTAACTCCTTCAACAGCCAATTTATTTGTGCGGAATTTTGGCTACCAATTTTATGGGGGTTTTTTATCTTTAAATCATCTTTTATATTTAAGCTAGTACTGTCCGAAAATTTCCAGCGGTTTCAGCTTTCCCAAGATGCCTGCAGTTTTGTCGACCTGTGTTCATATTTTCGGGGACTTTAAAACACGTTGAAAAAATTGCACGGCCATCTGACGATGCTGCTTAAAAAGTCATTCTATTTTTTTTTTTGAGGTGTTGCGCAAGCTTTTGTCTTCTTGCCATTCATCAACTTCCCGATTTCCCTCTCCCAAACTCCATTTACGCCATTTTGACGACTACGATCCCACAGAAGTTGGTAATGATGTAATGGTCATGGGATTGAAGCCGTTCAATTGTGGACTCGACAGCCGCTTTTGCTCACCGCGAACGAAACTATTGTATTAATGAGCGCCAATCTTAAGCATATAAATTCACAGCCTAAAAAATTATGCGGATCCCACGCATGGTGGGAATCAATGTAAGCGGAGCGTTTGTGTTGTTTGCTTTTACTGACGATAATTAGCGGTAATGCTGACTGCGAATGTATAATTTCTGCAGCGTTTAGTGCAATACGAGAGTAGCGAGTTAATGGCAGATGTTACCTTGCGTGTACCACTGTTTTTGTCTGCGTAGTACACAACACACAGCGAGACGGGTTTGCTTGAGGTGTTGTTGGGTGCCATTGTTTATAACTTATGAGAGGGTTGAGCATTGTCATTGCTTCACATGGCACATCGCATCGCGGCAGACGTGTAGGTAGAACTATGAGGCTCTACGTGCTAAAACCATAATAAAACTACGAGGCACGCCGTAGTGGCGGACTCCTGATAATTTTCACGCCCTGGTGTTCTTTACCGTTCACCTAAATCTAAGTGAATATGAATTGTGAATATGAATTGGGAATTGTGAAAGTGAAATATGAATTGTGAAAGTGAATATGAATACAACAATCAAACCTCGGCCCTCAGTCCCGAGCAGCTGCGAAGCAACTGACCACGGCGGCGGTGAGGCCTGTGACGCAGAAGAGGGTGCTAAGAATCTCTGGGTCCGGACACGCCGCCATTGGAATCTGAACCTGGCAACGTTTAACGCTAGAACGTTATCTAGTGAGGCGAGTCTAGAAGTGCTATTGGAGGAATGGGATATAATGATGCTCACTGAGGTTAGGAGGACAAAGGAAGCATATACAGTGCTAAAAAGCGGGCACATTCTGTGCTACCGGGGCTTAGCGGAGAGACGAGAACTAGGAGTCGGATTCCTGATTAATAACGACATAGCTGGTAACATGCAGGAATTCTATAGCATTAACGAGATGGTGGCAGGTCTTGTTGTGAAACTTATTAAGAGCTACAAATTGAAGGTTGTACAGGTCTACGCCCCTACATCCAGTCATGATGACCAGGATGTCGAAAGCTTCTATGAAGACGTGGAATCGGCAATGGGTAAAGTCAAAACAAAATACACTACACTGATGGACGACTTCATTGCCAGGGGAGGCAAGAAGCAGGCTGGAGACAAGTCAGTGAGGGAATATGGCTTAGGTTCTAGGAATGGCAGGGGAGAGTTGTTAGTAGAGTTCGCAGAACAGAATAATATGCGGATAATGAATACCTTCTCCTCCAAGCGCGATAGCGGAAAGTGGACGTGGAGGAGCCCAAATGGCGAGATTAGAAACGAAATAGACTTCATATTCTGCGCTAACCCTGGCATCCTACAATATGTGGACGTGGTCGGCAAGGTGCGCTGCAGTGACCATAGGATAGTAAGAACTCGAATTAGCCTATACATCAGGAGGGAACGAAAGAAACTGATACATCAGAAGACAATCGATGAGTTAGTGGTAAGAGGGAGAATAGAGGAATTCCGGATCAAGCCACAGAACAGATATTCGGCTTTAACTCAGGAAGAGGACCTCAGTGTTGAAGATATAAACGACAATCTTATGGGCATCATTAAGGAGTGTGCAATAGATGTCGATGGTAACTTCGTTAGACAGGATAGCAGTAAGCTACCGCAGGAGACGAAATATCTAATTAGGAAACGCCAATGCATGAAAGCCTCTAACCCTACAGGTAGAATAGAACTGGCAGAGCTTTCCAAGTCAATCAACAAGCGTAAGACAGCTAAAATAAGGAAGTAAAATATGGATAGAATTGAGCACACTCTCAGGAACGGAGGAAGCCTATAAGCAGTGAAGAAGAAGCTAGGAATAGGCAAGAATCAGATGTATGCGTTAAGAGACAAAGCCGGCAGTATCATTACTAATATGAATCAGATAGTTCGAGTGGCTGAAGAGTTCTATAGAGATTTACACAGTACCAGCGGCACCCACGACGATAATGGAAGAGAGAATAGTCTAGAGGAATTTGACATCCCACAAATAACGCCGGAAGAAGTAAAGAAAACCTCGGGAGCTATGCAGAGGGAGAAGGCCGTTGGGCAGGATCAGGTAATAGCAGATTTGTTGAACGATGGTGGGAAGATTGTTCTAGAAAAACTGGCCACCCTGTATACGCAATGCCTCATAACCTCGAGCGTACCGGAATCCTGGAAGAACGCCAACCTAATCTCAAACCACAGGAAGGGGGAAAATTATGGGGTTTTACGTGCTAAAACCATTTTCTGATTACGAGGCACGCCATAGTGGAGGACTCCGGAAATTTCTACCACCTGGGGTTCCTTAACGTGCACCTAAATCTAAGTACATGGGTGTTTTCGCATTTTGCCTCCATCTAAATGCGGCCGCCGTGGCCGCGATTCAATCCCGGGAGCTCGTGCTGAGCAGCCTAACACCATAGCAACTGAGCAACCACGGCGGGTTAAGAAAGAGCACGCTAAAGACTTGAAAAATTATATACCGATCAGCTTGCTGTCCGTTGCCGACAAAACATAGGATCAGCAACACCTTAGATTTCTGTCAACCAAAGAATCAGGCAGGATTTCGTACATTCTACTCAACAATACACCATATTCACAGTATAAGTCAGGGGATAGAGAAATGTGCGGAATATAACCGACCCTTGTATATAGCTTTCATTGATTACGAGTAAGCGTTTGATTCAGTCGAAACCTCAGCAGTCATGGAGGCATTACGGAATCAGGGTCTAGACGAGCCATATGTAAAAATACTGAAATATATCTATAGCGGCCGCACAGCCACAGTAGTCCTACATACAGAACGCAGCGAAATCCCACTAAAGAAAGGCGTCAGGCAGGGAGATACGATCGCGCCAATGATATTGACATCGTGTTTACAGGAAGTATTCAGAAGCCTGGATTGGGAAGAATTGGGGTTAAGAGTTAATGGAGAATAAATTAGTAACTGGCTATTCGCCTATGATATTGCCTTGCTGAGTAACGCACTCAGGGAACCAATCGCAATGCATGCTCACTGACCTGGAGAGGCAAAGCAGAAGGGTGGGTGTAAAAATTAATCTGCAGAAAACTAAAGTTTTGTTTAACAGTCTCAGCAGAGAACAGGAGTTTACGATAGGTAGCGAGGCACTGGATGAGGTGAGGGAATACATCTACTTAGAGCAGGGTGTGACCGCGCATCCGAATTATGAAACTGAAATAATCAGAAGAATAAGAATGGGCTGGGATGCGTTTGGAAGGCATTCTCAGATCATGAACAGCAGGTTGTCATTATCCCTAAAGAGAAAAGTATAACAGCTGTGGCTTACAAGTACTCAAGGACAGGGCAGAAAGCTGGAGGCTTATGAAAAGCGCTCTACTTAAATTGAGGACAACGCAACGAGCTATGGAAAGATGAATGATGATGCAACGTGAAGGAATAATAAAAGAGCAGATTGGGTGAGGGAAAAAACGCGAGTAAATGACATCTTGGTTGAAATCAAGAAAAAGAAATGGGGGGGGGCATGGCCAGGACATGTAATGAGTTGCGAAGATAACCGATGCTCATTAAGGGTTACGGACTGGATTCCAAGGGAACCGAAGCGTAGCTGGGGGTGGCAGAAAGTGAGGTGGGCGGATGAGATTAAGAAGTTTTCAGGGAGAACATGGCCACAATTAGCACATGACCGGGGTAGTTGGAGAAGCATGGGAGATGCCTTTGTCCTGCAGTGTGCGTAACCAGGATGATGACGATGACGACGACAACGACGACGACGACGACGACGACGATGATGATGATGATGATGATGATGATGATGAAGAAGTCTAAGTACACGACTGTTTTTGCATTTCACTTCCCTCGAAATCCAGCTCCCGTGGTAGGAATCGAAACCATGACGTCGAGCGATGCCAGAGATGCACAGCTACAGCGGCCTGCACTGAAGCGTTGATTAGATGTGCGACCGCTTCCTTAGTGTGGCAAAACAACTGGCACACCGAACCTAGCAGCGACTTTCTTCAAATTGTGGGAAAGCTTGTAGAAGTATGGCAGTGGTGCCATACGTCCACAAGCTTTCCCACAACATGAAGAAAGTCGCCACTAGGTTTGGCGTGCCAGTTGTTTTCTCGGCACCACGCAAGTCGGCTGGGCTGTGTGCGCGCATAAGCCGCGTTGACAAAAAGTCAGGATGCCAGAGAAAGGACACTAGACAGTACGTGAAATGTGTGACGGGCGTTATATACTAGATACCGCTAAAATGTGGGAAATTCTACGTTACACAAACGCGGAGATGTGTTAATGACCGGGCCCGGGAGCATGAATGGTCTGTAAGCAACAAAGATAATGCGCATTTACCTGCGTATTCAACGTTTGCCTGGAAGGAACATGCCAGTCATTACTGCGTAAGATAAAGATACTTGGCAGGAGTGGTGATACGTTAACAAGAGAACTTTTGGAGGTATATCACATAAAAGAGAAATGCGGGAGTTGTATTAGTGAAACGTCGGTTTTACTGTTCGAAAACGAGTTGCAACTATTAAAAACGTCACTGTAATTGCTCTAGGCAGCACTGATGTAGACATGCGCATTTGTTCATTCTCCCTGCCCTGCTATAAGAATAAAATTAGTTGAAGTTCAGCGCTCAAACTGTCGTTTCGTACTCTTCCTTTCAAAGTCTTTATTTTCCTTTTTTGGCGCAACAATGTGTTCATTAGATCCCAACCAACTCGTCCAGCAACAAGTACTGTGCTACTGCCCACGATATGCCTTATAAAGACAAGAACTTGCTAACGCTCTCCAAAAACTGGACAATCGGGCGCTATCCATACAGGTGCTGCTGGAACACCTCGTCGGCTCTTAAAGCGATGAAGGCACTTTTGTGGTTCTTGAGGACGACGGGCTTGTGTGAACGTCTGCTGGTACTACTTGTGCAATTACGATTAGATCAAACGCATCAGCGAGCTCACCGCTGATTTTCTTCTTTCTTTCCCTCCTCTCTCGTCCTGTCATCTTTGTTTTCGCCTTTCCCATTCCCCCGGTGAACGGTAGCAAACCGGATATTATTCTGGTAAACCTTTCTGCCTTCTGCCTCTCCTATTCCTTCCTTCCTTCCTTCCGTCTTGTCTTCTAAAACTGAAATATTAAAAGTGCCAAATAACGTTAGAAAGCTGAAAATGATGTAATTTTATTGGCGTGGTTGTGCACGGCCTCCGGGATCGGCCCACGCAAGAGGCCGCGTTTCTACCAGAACGCTCGCCTTCGTGGTGAGCGTTCGCCGCCAGCGTTTCCCGGTAAACATTACAGTTGCATAAGCTGCAGTTGCCGGGAAGCGCCAGAAGCAATCGGGGATCTTTGAATGCTATTGCATTCCACTCGTAAGGGTAAAGCTTAAGCGTGCACCAACTTTCTATTCCTAATGACACCAGCAAATCGATCCTGATACCAGCAACGCTCACAAATGTAATTGGGAGTGCACACAATGTTCTCGCACACCTTTTGTGATATATCGTAGCGCTGAGCTGCTTGTTGTATAATGTAGAAGAATTCACTGTAAAGGCAGAAGTGCATGGCTGGGCACGTGCGTTTAAGCTCACCAACCTGATTTGCACAAGAAAAGCTGTCCATGCTTTCACACTTGCTTCATAGGAAGCCTACTACACTATGAATATGCCGGCTGTTTCTAACTGTACCAAATAAAAATACTGACACGTGTACTTATCTTTATCGGGCGACCACGTTTCGCCGCCTAACAAATGTTATCGCACAGCGCGGGCGCCCCTGCATGTATCGAAGTTTATGGAATGTTGTCGATGCTTCTATCCGCTGTCTGTTGTCGCCGAAACTTATGTTATCTGATCTCATCGCCTGACGCGAATGGTGTAGAACTTTTTGGAAGGCGCGCGGGTCCCAACGGTTCGTCTGGAACATTCGACGACTGCTGTAGGAAAGCCGTCGCGCTTGACCCGCTGATCAGATTTTCGACGATCGCCGAGCCTGTTCGCCGCTATCGTTGTGCTATAAGTGTAGCCTGTTTTGTGGGCACAGGTTCGCCCAATAAAAGTTAGTTTTGTCGTTCACAGTATTGCTACTGTGTTATTCAACGTCACGACCACGTGACATCTGGTGGAGGTGCTTTACGTTCATGTACCGAACGCCCCCGACAAGCCGTAATTCAAGCCCGGACCGCAAAGACAACACCAGCGCCGTCCCGGAACATCGAGCAAGCCGCCGTCTTCAACAGCTGCCCCCGGAGCACGGACTTCTACCTCAGACCAAGAAGATTGCGCCCAAGGCAACTCCAATGGCAGCCCCAGCGTCCCCCATTGTGCTGCTGCAGCCCAGGGAACCACCGACGTTCCGCGGTTCCACATTTGAGGACCCGGAAAGCTGGCTGGAAACGTATGAGAGGGTCGCTACGTTTAACAGCTCGGCAAGCGACGACAAGCTGCGACATGTTTATTTCGCATTGGAAAACGCCGCCAGGACGTGGTTCGAGAATCGAGAAGCCACCTTGACGACGTGGGACCTGTTCCGAAGCGGCTTTCTGCAAACATTTACAAGCGTCGTGCGAAAAGAGCGAGCCCAAGCTCTACTGGAGACCAGAGCGCAGCTGCCGAATGAAACGATCGCGATCTTCCCTGTTCCGGCGTGGCGGAACCGTCTGTTCCGCCACGCCGACCCGGAAATGTCCGAGGAGAAGAAAGTCCGCCTGCTGATGCGTGGTGTAAAGGAGGAACTTTTCGGCGCAATGATACGAAGCCCACCGACGACCGTAGAAGAGTTCCTTCGCGAGGCCACCAGCATTGAGAAGACACTCGAAATGCGGAACCGGCAATTCAACCGCCGCACGAGCTCGACAAACTACGCCGGAGTTCAGTCATTGGCCACCAACGACCCGCGCGAGACCATCAGGGCAGTCGCACGAGAGGAGCTTCAAAGGATCTTCCCTTCATCGCAACCTCAAGTGGCCACAATCGCCGAAATTGTCAAAGAAGAAGTTCAGCGATCGCTCGGAGTTCCCGAGTTACCACCACAATCATCGCAGATGCAGCCAGAAGCGTTGACCTACGCCGCCGTCGCCCGCCGTCGAGGTCCCCCTCCACGGCCGCGCCAGGGCCCTGCAACGCCGCAATTCCGTCGACCACCGCCGCCGCCGCCAGCACGCCCAACCGTCGCCCAGCGCAGCTACCCGAGGAAGACAGACATTTGGCGAGTCCCCGACCACCGCCCGCTCTGCTATCACTGCGGAGAAGCCGGCCATGTGTATCGCCGACGCCCATACCGCGACTTGGGAATGAGAGGGTTCGCCGTCAACGCACAGCGTCCACAGCTTGGAGAGCGCCCGCGTGACATCGCTGACTAGCTCGCCGCCACTCAATGGAGCCCTCGACGACCGTCCCGTTCGCCGTCACCAGGCCGCTACCTGTCGCCGCAGCGTCGACCTTACACCAGCCCAGCCCGGGGCCGCTCTGCAAGCACATATCCGGAAAACTAAAAGCAGCAACCGATGGAGGTGCGGTTCCTGTTCGTCGAACTGACGAAGACCCTCCGCCGCCCACGAAGACGACGAAGAAACCATCTCGACGACCTAATGACGACACGCCGCCGTCCCGAAGAAGTCGGGAAGCCAAAACTACACCGAGAAAAGACGACTTGACGACGCGACGTTCCAGCTTCAGTTCAACACGACGCAGCCGTGATCCGACGCCAAGACCCAACTGCAACGCCAGACAAAGAACCACCGACCTCGACGTGCTTCTCGACGGCCACGCAGTCAATGCCTTAGTCGACACAGGGGCCGATTACTCCGTAATGAGCGGACACATCGCCGCCCAGTTGAAGAAGGTTAAGACTGCATGGGAGGGACCCCAAATTCGGACCTCTGGAGGACACCTCATTACGCCGACTGGAATCTGCACGGCAAGAATTACCGTTCATGACCGAACTTACCGTGCCACCTTCGTTATCCTCCAACAGTGTTCGCGAGACGTCATTCTCGGCATGGACTTGCGGAACCAACACGGCGCAATCATTGACCTGAAGTCGAAGTCTATAACGCTGTCGGACCATCGAGCGATACCGCTGGAGAGCTCTAGTAGTCACCATGCCTTAAGTGTGCTCAAAAGTCAAGTCAGCATCCCGCCTCGCTCCAGCATTGTCATATCTGTAGGCACCAAAACGCCTGCCGACGTAGAAGGCCTCATCGAGGGTGACCAACGTCTACTGCTAGACCGTGAAATTTGCGTCGGAAGAGGGATCGCTTGACTGCATGGAGGGAAAAATTGAATTGTTGCTGACAAACTTCAGCCAGGAGTTCAAGCACATCAACAAGGGCACGACGATCGCGTACATCGAGGAAATTCTGGAAACCAGTAATGCGTTTGTCCTCTCGGATTCCGCCGCATCTACCCCGACGACCATGGTTCCCGAACCAGACTACGACATTAATCCAAGTCTCCCCGTGATTAAGCAACAGGAGCTCAGAAGCCTGCTACAACGATACAAAGGCTGCTTTTCGACGTCATCGAGGACTCGACAAACACCAGTCGCCAAGCATCGCATAATAACCGAGGAGAGCGCTCGACCACTCCGCCAGAGCCCTTACCGAGTTTCGCCGCCAGAAAGTGAAGCTATAAGACAACTAGTCGACGAAATGCTGCGCGACGACATCATCCAGCCGTCGAAAAGCCCGTGGGCATCCCCTGTTGTCTTGGTGAAGAAAAAGGAAGCCACCTTAAGTTTCTGCGTCGATTATCGTCGACTGAACAAAATCACAAAGAAGGATATATACCCCCTACCACGAATAGACGACGCATTAGATCGGCTCTGCAACGCAAAATACTTCTCGTCGATGGATCTCAAGTCTGGCTACTGGCAAATAGAAGTCGACGACAGAGATCGGGAAAAGACCGCCTTCATCACGCCAGACGGCCTCTACAAGTTCAAGATCGTGCCATTCGGACTCTGCTCGGCGCCTGCAACATTCCAATGCGTCATGGACACGGTGTTAGCAGGAATGAAGTGGCAGACCTGTCTTGTTTACTTGGATGACGTCGTCGTCTTCGCCGAAAATTTCGACGATCACCTTAGGCGGCTTGCGACAGTACTAGAGGCCATCAAGTCATCAGGGCTCACTCTGAAGCCCGAAAAGTGCCGCTTCGCTTACGATGAGCTTCTGTTCCTGGCCCACGTCATCAGCAAGTCTGGAGTTCGCCCCGACCCGCTGAAGACAGCTGCCATAGCAAAGTTCCCGCAGCCCATCGACAAGAAGGCAGTGCGTAGATTTCTTGGCATGTGTGCCTACTACAGGCGATTTGTCAAGGACTTCTCACGCATCGCTGAGCCGCTGACACAGCTAACTAAATGTGACGTCGAGTTCAAGTGGGAAACGCCGCAGGCCGACGCATTTCAAGAACTCAAACGGCGCACGCAGTCGCCACCCGTACTTGCCCACTTCGGCGAGCACGCCGATACCGAAATCCACACTGACGCCAGTAGCCTAGGCCTCGGTGCCGTGCTAGTCCAGAGAAAAGATGATCATGAACACGTGATAGCTTCCGCTAGCCGGTCGTTGTCAAAGGCGGAAGGCAATTATTCTACAACCGAAAAGGAATGCCTCGCCATCCTTTGGGCTACAGCGAAATTTCGCCCGTACCTATTTGGTAGGCCATTCAAAGTCGTCAGCGACCATCACGCTTTGTGTTGGCTAGCTAACTTAAAGGACCCTTCAGGACGGCTGGCACGGTGGAGCCTCAGGCTACAAGAATACGACATCACTGTAACATACAAGTCCGGACGAAAACACTCAGATGCCGACTGCCTATCACGCGCCCCCTTTGACCCGCCGCCGCAAGATGACGAGGATGACGACGCCTTCCTTGGAATAATAAGCGCGGAAGACGTCGCCGAACAACAACGAGCGCACCCGGAGCTTAAAGGCTTCGTCCATTATTTGGATGGGCACACCGACGCTGTCCCTAGGGCATTTAAGCGTGGACTGTCTTCGTTCACGCTTCAAAACAACCTACTCGTGAAGAAGAACTTCTGACCAGTCCGCGCCGACCACCTTCTTGTTTTTCCGTCAGCGCTGCGTCCAGAACTACGGCACGCCCTACATGACGATCCGACAGCGGGCACCTCGGTTTCTCCCGGACGCTATCGAGGATACAAGAACGGTATTACTGGCCGCGCCTGAGTGCCGACGTCGCCCGTTATGTCAGAACATGCCGAGGCTGTCAGCGACGCAAGACACCACCGACAAGGCCAAAGGGATTACTACAGCCAATCGAGCCTCATTGCCGACCATTCAAGCAGATCGGGATGGACTTGTTGGGACCCTTTCCGACGTCAACAACCGTAAATAAGTGGATCGTCGTGGCGACGGACTACCTCACCCGCTTCGCTGAAACTAAAGCACTGCCGAAAGGTAGCGCCACCGAAGTAGCGAAATTCTTTGTCGAAAACATCCTGCTGCGACATGGTGCCCCAGAAGTCCTTATCACCGACAGAGGAACGGCCTTTACAGCGGAGCTCACCCAGGCCATTCTGCAATACAGTCAGACAAGGCACAGGAGGACAACTGCCTACCACCCACAGACGAATGGTCTTACGGAGCGCCTGAATAAGACCCTTGCCGACATGCTAGCAATGTACGTCGACGTCGAACACAAGACCTGGGATGCCGTCCTGCCGTACGTAATATTCGCTTACAACACGGCGGTGCAAGAAACAACACAGATCACGCCATTTAAGCTGGTTTACGGCAGGAACCCGACGACGAAGCTCGACGCCATGCTGCCGCACGTCACTGACGAGGAGAACCTTGACGTCCCTACCTATCTCCAGCGCGCCGAAGAATCCCGAGAGCTCGCCCGCCTGCGGATCAAGAACCAGCAGAGGACCGACAGGCGAACCTACAACCTCCGACGACGCTTCGTCGAGTATCAGCCCGGCGACCGTGTTTGGGTATGGACCCCGATACGCCGACGAGGACTCAGTGAGAAGCTACTGCGACGCTATTTCGGACCCTACAAGGTCATCCGACGTATTGGCGCACTGGACTATGAGGTCGTGACAGACGTCATTTCGCATTCACCGCGGCGCCGCGCACGATCTGAAGTGGTCCACGTGGTGCGCCTTAAACCATTTTACGGACGCTGACGAACTTCCTTATTTTGTTGTTTTCTTTGCTACGAGTGCTTTTCTTTATTAATTTTGTTTGTTTGCAGCAACGGGTCGATGGTATTTAAGAGGGGGGTAATGACACGTGTACTTATCTTTATCGGGCGACCACGTTTCGCCGCCTAACAAATGTTATCGCACAGCGCAGGACGCCCCTGCATGTATCGAAGTTTATGGAATGTTGTCGATGCTTCTATCCGCTGTCTGTTGTCGCCGAACCTTATGTTATCTGATCTCATCGCCTGACGCGAATGGTGTAGAACTTTGTGGAAGGCACGCGGGTCCCAACGGTTAGTCTGGAACATTCGACGACTGCTGTATAAAAGCCGTCGCGCTTGACCCGCTGATCAGATTTTCGACGATCGCCGAGCGTGTTCACCGCTGTCGTTGCGCTATAAGTGTAGCCTGTTTTGTGGGCTCATGTTCGCCCAATAAAAGTTAGTTTTGTCGTTCACAGTATTGCTACTGTGTTATTCAACGTCGCCACCACGTGACAATACTAACAAATATAAGTCTTGGTGAGATCATTTTATCATACGAATGTTCATATTGTGAACCTTTAGATACGTATGAGTTGAGACGTTGTGTGCGTAATTAACTAAGCTACGCTAATGATAATTTCAAGTATTGATCTTAGAGGGCTAAAGAAGATGATTAGTTTGCAGCCGGTCCTCGAGATTATCTAGCCGAGCGAAGACATTTTCATTAAACATTATTTCGGAAAGAGCTATGCAAACAAATATTTTCCAATTATACGGTCTCAGAAAGCGTAAATGACGCAGAAAAATAGTCTGTAAAGTAAACCGGACCGCACGTAGCCTTTTGTGATGTCAATAATATGGCTCCGTAAGCGTGTTCGTGGTGGCCAGACAGCTTTCGATTTTTAAGAGGAAGCTTTAGCTCGGGGCCACCTCCGACGCGGCCTATTCAAATAGATATCAAACGCAACAAGGTTTTTCTGAGATAACCCCTGCGCCGATTTTAGTGAAATTTGTTGCATTTGAGAGAGAAAGTCAAATTCTGGTGACTGCTCAAAGCGGAATTTCGATTTAGGGCCTCAATTTTCTTCAAATAAATGTCAGAAATTTGAAAGTTTGAAAAAAAAAATAGTAGCACGAACTTTATAAATTAATAGCTCGACATCAAGAACAGATATCGTGGTTCTGTAAAGGGCATCCACTAGATCACAGAAAGCGTGCAAATTTTATGTCATTTGATATCTAAAGCGAATTTCTTACTGTGCACAAGGATTACAAGGGTACAAAGGTACAAGGGCCAAAACCAATTTCTGAGTATGAGGCACACCTAGTGGAGGACTCCGTAAATTTTGACTCCTTGGGTTCTTCAGCGTGCATGGTTCAAAACTCCAGCTGTAATAAATTGCTTTACGTTTTCAAGTCAATGTCCCTCTGCGAAGAGGGTGCCAAACCATTTGCTCCTGTCGAGTGACATAACCGCCCATCCCCGTCGAAAACACTGCTTTAACGCACCACCAATGTTCCGACCGAGTGCCATAAATACATATTTGTTACAAACAACAACCTATTAGTGCAGACAGTTGAATCTTGTTGATACTCCGCTATTATATAGAAAAAATTGTTTAAAATTTTGCCCATTCAATTACGTATGTGCATTGCCGTGAAGTTCCCCAGGATGGTAAAGGTGCAATGTCCAGAATTCCTGAGTATGTCCATGCTACAAGGTACGATAGTATTTTTAAGGTTACACAAGATATGCGCATGCGTGGTATTATGTTGCCCAAGGCATAAAATTTGATAATAAAAGCGATGACTTGACAAATAAGCAACCCATTAGTACGTTTTATGAGGCAAAAATGGTCAATATGATATTTGCAGAGCACTCCTGAAAAAACTAAAACTGAAACCAAATCTTGACTTTTGTGTTTCGGCCATCTGGTGGGAGACTTTCGAACTGAGTCCTACTTGGCGTTAAAAAAAAGAAGACGTACCACGCAGCATGGCATGGAACCACTGCTAGCATGACGCGGAACGATAGGTACGGGCGATTAGATGACTCCGCCACGTCTTCGAACGTTTCATCACGTGATACGCTCGCGTTTTTATTGATACCACGTGAAGTTGCACTACTGTGTTTCAAAAATCGCTTTTGGGAACAGTGTTACGACGTCTGTAGAGCTTCGAGATAGACATTAATCGAAAGCTGAATCTCCGGACTACATACGCTGCAGCTACTTTCACGATAGACGCCGCAGTTTTATCACAAGTGCCGTTTTTGTCTCGAAAATCGAGCACAAATTTTCGAAGTTTCCATGGGCTTCAGTTGCAGAATCTTTAACCGAGCAGTTATCTTAACCTTTAACTTTAACCAGAGCAGTGATCACGGCATCTGTCTCATGTGGATTGTCTCCAGAACATGTCTGTCACCTGCCTTTTTCAGTAATCCACCTGCAGCTTTTGTTATTCGCGAAAAACCCGCTCGTTTCATTGAAAACGCGCTATCTTCGTGCCGGGGCCGCTTGGGGCGCTAGTTGCTATGTGTCCAGAAAAGCTGGATATGTTCACAGCACCTCGTAGTTGTGACCGCAGTGCGCGTCTTGCTCGGTAGTACGCTTTTCTTCTCACGCTTTCGCCCTACCGCCTCCTCTTCTTTCGGCCTCATGCTTCCACTGGACCCTGCTCCACCGCTTTGTTCCTCGCGCTCTCTTTTCTGTCGCCGCTTTTTTCATCACCCACTGACCTCCGTGTTCGCTCTTTCATCCTCTGCGCTCTTTCGCTTGGTTACGCCAGGAACGCCGATGCTCGACCCAGGAACGGGCACCTAAGAGCTGGGCTCTAAAATTATGTATTGTATACCTGATTAAATCAAGCAGACTAGGTGACTCTGTCACGGCCCGTTTTAAAGGGATCGCAACAAATCATTATCGTCATCATTAGCCTCCTATCGTGCCACTGGTCTTGCCACGTGACATGCGCGCCGCATAGCGTCTATGCGTGAGACCTTTGCATTACAGTTGCATACTATTACACCAGGTGGCACACCACGTAGCAGTTGCATGGTGCGTGAGATCTTGTGGTGGATGCACGTGTTTTGTCAGGGCTCCGTGGCGGCCACGAAACCATAAGTTTTTTTCTGCATGCTTTGAGCTTACTTCTCTGTTTTTGCTTGCTGATTTTTTCAGCCTTTAAATAATAATTTGGTCGTTTCCTTTTTTCCTCTTTCTTCTTTCGTGTGCGCGGGTGTGTTTCGTGTATATTTGGCTTTGCAGGACAGTTAGATTATCCTTTCGTGCGACGTGCTTCAACAAGTGCAACCGGGTGGAATGTTATTTATAGCCTTTAAATAGTAGCCTGAAAGTGGGAAGACTAATAGCTATTAGTGGTTTTAGTGTGTTACTTTGGTATCGCGAACATTGCTTTGGTAGGAAAGTGAGAGCATGGCCGCGTGGTTGAACACTTGCGAAAACATGGCCTACCTTAAATCTGTGCGGCATTGATAACTTCTGAAACGAGAATGATTTCGGCATTTTAAGGATTTAGATACTGTGCGTATCGGTTTTCGCTAGAAGGCACGTGCTCTGTATTATTATAGTACAATCGTATTTGCATTAGAAAAAGCTGTTCAATACACGGCAATAAAGCCGGGAAAGCGTGCTGTCTGTGGGAGGTCTCTCAAGGCAGCCGAGGGGAAAGATGAGAATGGAGAGGGAATCGAGTCAATCGGCACACACTGTGATATCGATGCTAGGCTGAAAAAGCGGAGGATTTCCAGCATAAGCTCAAAGAGCTCGAAGAGCTCAAAAACGATCTAAATATGGAGAGTGATGTACGGAAAGTAGTGGAAAAAAGACTTCAAGCAGCCGAGGAAAAGCTGAAAAGGGACGCAATTGGTAAGGAGAATGCTCGTGACAATGGAATGCAGTCCGCCGACGTGACAGGAGAAGGAATGCCAGCAAAGTATTTGGAATGCGTGCAACGTACTGAGGGGGTAGCTGGAAAGAGTGGCACCTACCTTGAAGCTGCCACACACAAAAAAGCAGGAGCGCAGGGGTCAATGCCCGTTGTCAAGTCGAATCACGCGGAAAAGGACAAAGGGAAGCAGGGAAAGGTAGGAGAGAGTGAAATGGTGATAATTGGCGGCGACTCAAACCTGGCTAGGTGCTCAGAAGCAAATCTGGAGATGGTGAAAGGCCAAAAAATAGTGGCGGTAGGGACATTTCCAGGGCGGACACTGGGTTCTGTCATGGAGTGAGCAAAAGCAAAGCTCGAGGAAAATACCCACGTGCGCAACCTTGTAATAGTAGTAGGTGGGCTAAATGACGCCATAAACAGGAAAGGGACAGGACTAGCCAATCGCTTGGCGAAGGGGGTGGACGACTTGCGCGACATGTCCCCTCAGGTGCAGATTGTCGTCTGCAAGGTGCCGGAGGTGCCTGTACGTGACAGTCATCTAGAAAAAGCTTAGTAGTGTGGTTTTCTGGGCCAGTTGGTGAATGGTGAACGTATAACGGGTTCCAGCAAGTATGGACGCGAGCACAAGTAAGAAGAAACGGACAGGACAATGCTAGACTTACAACTGAAGTTTATTGGTAATACATTCCACAAATCTCCGCCACGCAAGCGTATAAAACCAAGAACAATAAACAAGGTTTATAGTCAAATACCAACAAAAGATATGCACGTACACAAAAGCCAAGCCACACCTCTTCCCGTCAAGGGCAACAACACTTGGATTTATGCGATAAATTTATAAATTGAAGTTCTTTATCATTGATATGAACCGAAGGTTCACTCACACATGTATGCGCGCCCAACTTTTTATGTGGAACGCTTCGCTAATTTCTCTTTCCAGGTTACTGCGCTCTCTCCCCACTATCGATACACTATCAAAAACTGGTCGGCAATCGTGCTTTTTTGCAATGCAACGGCAAGTTCCCTCCTATACCTGTTTGGTAGCTCACGCATGCGGTCATTAATGCAACGACCTGTCTGGCCAATATAGGACAGTCCGCATGAAAGAGGTGTGTGATAAACGACCGAAGATGCACAATTCTTGTAAAAAAAAGTGGTGTGCTTTTTTCACAGCCACTAGCCGCATCTTTCTTCTCTCCTGTAATGCTTTTGCACAACCTAACCAGTTTACTCGGCACCGAAAACACTAGTGTGACACCATTCCTAGTGGCTACCCTCTGAAGATTATGAAACAAGCCGTGCTAATACGGCATCACTGCGACCTTCCTTTCTTTTTGAAGACTCATTGTCGTCCGCGGTTGCCATGGATTTCTTTTTTGTCCGCTTTCTATACAAGGATTCTAAAACAGCCATAAAAAGTGAGACTGGGTACCCTGCCGACATTATTCTCGCATTCTGGGCTTCAAAACTCTCCTACAATGAAAGGGTGCAACTCTTGTTAAGAGAATTCGTAAATCACAAGGAAACTATGCCGGTTTTTATTAATTTGGAGTGGAACGAGTCATACCGGAGGAGCGATTTTTTCAATCTAGGTCAATACAGCCAACACACAAGACTCTCAGTTTTAAATTTAATTTCCAAATCAAGAAATCTAATGAAGTTTTCTTTGCAAAGTTCGAACTTGAACCTGAGATCTCGGGAGGACTCCTCGAAACACGTTAACATCCTTCTGGCGTTTTATTCAAGGCTATTATAATTTTTTAACATTAAAAGCACTAAAAATGATCCACATACCTAAAAATTAGCACAATACGTTTGTCCTGCAGCTTGTGAATTACATTACTGTCAAACTTTGATAAAAAATTTGATAAAGCAATTTTTAAATTTATCATGTTAATCCAAGTGTTGTTGCCCTTGTCGGGAAGGGGTGTGACTTGGCTTTTGTGTACGTCTATATCATTTGTTGATATTTGACTATAAACCTTGTTTATTGTTCTTGGATGTATTAGCATGCGTGGTGGAGATTTCTGGAATGCATTGCCAATAAACTTCTGTTCTAAGTCCAGAGTTGTCGTGTCCGTTTCTTCTTGCATGTGCTCGCGTCCCTACTTGATGGAATCCGTTATACGTTCACATACTAAGAGTCGCAGTGGCTGCTAATTAGGCGATATGGAAAATGAGCCGAGAGAAAGCCTTCGCGGTTGTCCAAGTAAACAGGGAAGTGAGAAGGTGTGGTGGTTTTCAACGAGACGGGATCGAGTTCAATTACAGGCTTTAACGAGAAGTGGGCTGGCGACTGGCTGGTCGCGCTCCAGCTTTTCTAGGGGGCCCACGGGCGCTCAGGAGGCCGAGAAGGTAGGAATGAAGAAGGTTACCTAGGGGAACCTCAGAATAGCATCGCCGTCAATAACAGAAAAAGGTGGAACAGAGCTTGCCATGCAATAGTCTACATCAACATGGAAGGCAACAGAAGAAAGGAAAAGTTGGCAGAGATTTAGGAGCAGTTAAAGAGAGAACAAATTGGAGTGTATGCGGTTACAGAAACGCACCTTAGAGACTCAGAAGACCGGCCAGTGATTGAGCATTATGTTTCGGAAGGGTGCAACAGAATTGAGTCGGAAAAAAAAAGGAGGGGGAGTCGGAATGCTCATCCATCAGGGAGCCAAATGCAAAAGAGTAAGTTCAAAGTGCCAAGAGCATCTTTGGTTATCAGGTACAATGAGTGAAAAAACTTGGTTTGTGGTAGCGTATTTGTGGACCGGAAATAATTGCGCAGAGAAGAATCAAGAGTTAGTGGAATGCATAAGTGCTGATATTAAGGGTTTAGGGAATGATGCCGAAATTATTCTATCAGGTGACATGAATTCCCACATACAGGATCTAGATGGCAATACCAACAACATCGGGAAGTCAATGCTAGATGTTTGTGAGCAACATAACCTCATTATCGTGAATACAGGGCCAAAGTGTGAAGGGAAGATCACGTGGGAAGAGGGAAGCTGGCTATCGACCACTGATTACTGTCTGATGACAGAAGGAATTCATGATAAGTTGCGAGAAATGGTCATTGACGAGGAAGGGTAAAGCAGCATAGGGAGGGACCATAAATGCATTATTGTGAAAATGGAATATGTAGTTGGAAAAGAGAGCAAGTAGTGAAAAATGGTTAGTTCAAGTTTGAACGCTGAAAAAATAACAAATATAGTCACAAGAGCCGAGGAAGAACTTTGCAAATGGCCATATAAAGAGTGGGAATATGGTGAGCTTCTAAGTCTCATAACGACAGAAATACGAAAAGAGAATCATGTTCATTGGAAAATAAAAAATAAACCTAAAAGCTGGTGGAACATGGAGATACGAGAAGCGATCGCCCAACGAAAGAACGCATCCCGAGAGCGCAGGCAGGCAAAGAAGGCGCAGTTGCCGCAGTATGAAGTGGCCAGTAAATGGAAAGTCTATGGTTCAAATACTGGTGCAAGCAAAATAAAAAGTGAAAGTGAACGTTGGTTTTCAGAAATACATGAGAAAAAGAAGGCCGCACATAAAATATTTTGGAATCGCATAAAATTATTAGGCAGGAAGTCAACAACAATACAATGACCTATCCTAGCCAAAGAAGGAAGCTAACTGGAAGGGGAAGCGGCATTAAATTACATCCGAAAAATAACAGCCCAATCTTTCGAAGGCAATGATCAGGTTGCATCTGAAGAAAAAATGAGTATGAACCAGATGGAAAAGGAGCTGGTGCTGACAAATTTCATCTCGAAGATGCCAAATAGAAAATTCCAAAGCGCACAGCCGCAGGGTTAGACGAGGTTCCAGTTAGGCTGAATAATGAGCTAAGACTAAAAAACGGAAGCTCTGGTGAAAGCAGTGGAAAAAACTTTAAAAGATGGAAGAATGCCAGACAGTTGGCGACAAAGCAGAATGAATTTAATTTATAAAGGTAAGAGGGAGAAAGAAGTCACTCGTATACCGTTGCATCTTTAATATACAGGCTTGCAATGCAGGCAATTAAATTAAAGCTGCAAGCATGGCAGGCAATAACAGCATTTTGGGAGAACTTCAGTATGGCTTCAGTATAGGTAGGTGTTCGTATGATAACTTGTTTGTTTCTACTCGGTGTATTGAGATATCAAGAGTAGAAAGTAGACCGTTATATGTGGCATTGGCATAAACTTTACAGAAGTTTATGCCAATGCAGACCACAGACATACTGTATTATATTCTGGAAGGGGAAGGCTTCGGCGACGATTGTCTACTGCTTTTGAGAGAGATTTACCAAGAAAATACCGTTTGCGTGGAATGGGAAGGGATGAGCCGTGAGGAGAAAGTTGATATCAACAAGGGTCTGAGGCAGGGGGCCCTTTAACCCCACTGTTGTTTATGATGTACATGGTGGGGATGGAGAGGGCACTAGAAGGAAGTAATATCGGGTTTAATCTCTCATACCAACGGGTGGGTACAGTGGTAGAGCAGCAGCTTCCAGGTTTATTTTATGCGGATGACATTGGGTAGCTAGCTAACAAGCAAAGTGATTTGAAACGTCAGGTTAATATCTGTGCACAGGAAGGCGACAAGTTAGGAATGAAATTTAGCGTTAGCAAATCAGGTGTTATGTTATTCAACGAAAAGATTGAAGAGACAGCGGTAATAGATAGCCAGGAAATACCTCGGTTAAAAGAATATAAATATCTTCGTATATGGATAAACGAAGGCAATAGAGATATTGAAAAACATAAAAAAATAACAGTAAAGGGGAAGCGAAATGCAGCCATAATGAAGCACAGAACACTATGGGGATACAATAAGTACGAGGTGCTCCGAGGTGTGCGGAAAGGTGTAAAGGTTCCAGGACTTACTTTTGGAAATGCAGTTCTTTACTTGAAACCAGGGGTACAATCAGGACTCGACGGCAACCAAAGGATAATGGGACACCTCGCATTGGTGCTCACGGGAGGACTACAAATGAACTGTGCAGGGCGATATGGGCTGGACCTGTTTTGAAGTGAGGGAAGCTATGGAGAATATGGAGAACGACAGAGGAGAATGGAAGAAAGTAAATGGGCTGGGACATTGTTGAGGTATTTGTACAGAAAAAGCATTGACTTATAGTGGAGAAAAATAACTAGGAAGCTTACCAGCAAGTATGCGGCCTGTAGGGTGAGCACCACAGCAACAAAGAACGTCAAGCGGAAAGTCAGAGACGCTGAAATTATCTTGTGGGTGGTGTAAATGGAAAAGAAACATGAGATGAGTAACTACTTAACAGAAGAAAACGAAACCAGGAAAGAAAGACTTTATGATAACTCAAAGGGAAGCTGATTACTTTTTGAAGCGAGATCAGGACACCTCAATAGGCGCTCCTATAAAGCGAGATATAAAAAGAAGATGAAGCATGTGCTTGCTGCGATAAAGTTAGGGAAACGATGGAGCATGCTTTATCAGAATGTGAAGATATCTGCCCAACCATAGGGATTGGTAAAAGACGATATGAAGATTGGTGGAAGAAAAGTAGGGAAATGACAAAAAAACAGAGACGTACAAAAACAAAGTTCACAATAGCAGGTCAGAAAATTTGGTTATGGGAATTCATCATGCGTATTTTTTTTGTTTTTTAACCTAGGTCGAACATTAGGCAATATAAATGGAATAGCTTGGTGGCACAACCCACCGCCCCGTTCCAAAGGGGACGCGCATAACATCTATTCATCCATCCAGCATAGGTAGCGGTACAAGGTAGATAGAAAAGTCTTGAGAAAGAAAAAGAAGATTATGGAGATATATAAAAATTGCTTTAATGAAATACATATGGCATACCTCATGAAATAAAGCAGGGAAGATGATTGTCACCGTCCCGTTTCAAATGGAATATCAATAAATCGTAATCATCATTAGCCTCGTTGCGTGCCATTTGTCATACGATATGACATGCACATCGCGTAGTGTCGATACTGCAAGCTTCGCATGGCAGTTACGTTGTATCCACCAGGTTCCCCGACATCTAGCAGTAGCATGTAGCGGCTGCCTGCTGCTTGTAGGTGGGCCTCGTTAACTCAGGCAGGCAGGGTGACTGTTTGTCACCACGCCGTTTCATAGGGAATTCCAATAAATGATCATCATGGCCATCATCATCAGCAGCATCGTATCGTCCCACGGATCGAAGGATGTGACATGTGCGCCGCGTAGTCTGGATACCTGTATTTAGTCTTCTCAAGAAGCCAATCGCAGAGCTACTCCCGCGACTGCAACCAAGTGGGCTCAGCAGACTGCTGTGCAGAGAGCAACACAAGTTGCAACTCGCCGTCGATCCCGGGTGGACAATTCAGATCGTTCTCGTGAAAACGACGTGAAGAGCCTCTAGTGCGTGCTGCCGAAAATGGAGCACCTGTATGGAGCCTTCAGCTTACGCTGTTACTCTGCTGCGTGTGCCACACGAGCCTGTGACTTTTTCGTTGGTGCGGGCATATATGGAAGGAGACTGTGAGGGGGACTTGTTTTCAATTATCAGCGTAACGCTGATTGCGTTTTGTGTTGCGGATGATAAATCTAATGAATGTCGACGCAGCTACGTAAAGAAAAAATAATTTGCTCAACAAAGTGCCGTCAATGACGCATGAGAAATTGCGCGGTCTCTATTGTTTTATCGTGTGCTTCTCTTCCCTAATAATAATCTGTGAAAAGCGCTAGCAATATTTGAAGCAATGGTACGATGGGTGAGGGCCGGCTACGATAAACTAGCTTTTTTTAGAGCGCAGCTCTTTGGCGTCCGTTCCTGGGTTTCGCGTCGTCGTCGGCGTTGTCGTCGGCCTCGTAACCAACTCCGCCCCCCTTTCATCCCCCCAGCGCTAGCAGCGACCGACTGATACCGCTGGATGCCGCTGACGCCGCTAGAGAGTCAAGATAACGTGACTGCATAGAACACCGTCGCCGCCATGCAGAAAGAGGAGGAAAGGGTCCCCCCCCCTGTTCTTGTGTGGCGGATAGGGTGCTCTTCAGTTGCCGACGCGCCGGTTATTTCACGTAGGCCCCGGCACGTCGACGAATACGTGACCACCTTCCCACGGCTAGACCTGGTTCTTAGCGCTGCGGAAGCGAGGGTATCATATTGTTTGTGTCGGCATCGGCGGCGTTGTCCCTGAAACCAACTCCGCAGCTGGGGTTGACTCACTATCGGCGTCAGCGGCATCAGTCAGTCGCTGCTATCTCTTCCCTCCTCCCTTTATCGTGTTGTCCGCTTGCTGCGCGCGCTTCTGCCCCCATCGTTTGCCGCTGGGTGTACACGCCGCCCCTCCTCCCCCCTCTTCCTGCGAGTCTCCGGTTGTCAAAGCGCCGGCTCGAACTTAATTCCTTTCTTCGCTCCTCCTCCAATGCAACCCCTGTGCGGTGGCAATCAGAGAGCCAGATCGGTGGCGGCGGATCTGTATATGTGCACCGCCCGAGCCGAAATTGCCGCTGCCGTTCGCCCTGTGCGGTGGCAATCAGAGAGCCAGATCGGTGGCGGCGGATCTGTATATGTGCACCGCCCGAGCCGAAATTGCCGCTGCTGTTCGCCACTGCGAAATTATCTGCCAGTTCTTTCTGAGCCATGAGCGAGACGACCGATGGAAGTCCTCCGTCTGCTGCTGCTGCTGCTGCTGCTAAACGAGCTGCCAGAGCAGAGGCCCAGCTCCGTCGCCGTCAGAATCCAGAGGTGCGTGCCGCCGAAGCAGAAGCTTACCTAGTGGAGTCTTTGTTAAAGGAATACGTGTGAAAAATAAAAATAAAATTCTGTGATAGCGCATACATGTGTTGCTCGATTTCTTTGCCTCAATCTATCGAAAAGGTGAAACAGCTTATTTGCTGCGCTCAAATTTCGCATTAGGAAGTAACGTAATCGTCGGTAATTTTTTCTATATATACTCGCTACTAGTCTGTATACACTTCTGACTTTGCGTTCGGTAACTGAAATGCGGCACCTCCAAAGTATTGTTTTTATATATTGTCTTATTTTTCATTGAGTTCAGAATTCAATCTAATCTTTGTATCGCCTATTACGTTTCTTTGCCATGTTACATGTTGTCTGCATTTTCTTTATCGAACCCCACTAGCCTTTGGCAGCAGGCTGACAAGTGATGCGGTCGCAGCATGTGTGCACACCCTACGCGCCCCAGTCAGCCGCCAGTGCTTCCAGTGATAGGAAGTGTGCTGCAAGAGACTTCAACACCCTGATGATTGCTTCCAGTATGACCCAGCGCGCCAGAAGGCACTGGAACACACTGGTGCTTAGCATAGAGGAACGTACTCGATGGCACGTCATTCTTCATCGCGCATGCTTTACCTCTCATTAGCTGACCGGTACCTGACTACATGCACTACATCATTACTATAGAACATTCGAGATATGTTTCTTGATAACATGTTTGAACATACTATTGAATGTGTTCACATTATTGGTTTTCTAGTCCAAAGTGTTTACTTAACATTTTCATTCAGTTTCTCTAAAATTTTCCGTATATTCAATATTATTTTTTCGTTTGCCCTCACTAAACCTTCTTTTTCGTATATGCTCCTGTTTTCTTATAATGAAATGTTTGGGCATTGTGCGGATTATATATAGAAATATTCAACCTCAATGTGACATGATGTTTCATAGAAATGATGCTTCCTGGACAAATTTGGATCCGATGTTTCAATTGTGATACTTGATCCCCATAATACTTATGTTTCTACTGTGGCACCCACCAGTGGCTCCTTTCTTTATTTACTCTTTGGCCCCCGCACCGTTTTGGCATTACTGTAGGGCGACATACAATTAACACAGTAACGTGTAGAAACTATAGGAGTTTGATGAATTAGTTCTGCAAAAACCCGCAAGCTGGACAGAGGTAAATAAAGAAGGGAAAATTAACCATCCACCCGTTAGTAGCAATTGCTACAAAGGAACCCGTACGGGTTCCTGGAAAGGAAAGCCTCGCATTGAAGAAAAATTGGTACTGGCGCGGAACTCGAAACCGGGACCACCGCCTTTCCGGGACAGTCACTCTACCATCTGAGCTAACCAGGTGGCTAGCAGATGACAGTAGCAACTGCTACGAAGGGGTGGATGGCTAATTTACCTTTTATTGGAAACTATAGGAGAACACAAAGAATAATCTGTACAGCATTCCAATGTAAAACTTTAAGAAAGCGCTCGGCGATTTGGTACTATGAGCACGACGTGGCGCAATAACGCAAGGGCTCTATTTGAGTGTAAACTGCAGGTACTCCAGATGTTCGAAAGAAACATCAGGAGTACACTGGAGCTGGAACAAACAGCCGCTGCAAATGCTTCGTTACCAATTATAGCAGGCAGTTGATTCAACTCAGAAGGGTTCTTCTGGAACAAAGTACTTTTGAAAGCATTTGTCCTGCAAAATATATTTCCTTACTTTGAGCTTATAATATGTTGGTCTGGATGCGGCTAGGAAATGCACCTATTGCGCTCTATGCAAGTTTGGGCATGACATATGATTAAAAAGCCTTAACTGTAACGGATTTCTTCTTTCTTCTAGAAGTTCCCATCCTAAGCTTGGGTTATAGCGTCAATAGAAACATTTTTCATATAGTTGTCGAGCACGTGCCATGCTGCTGTATTCGGCACTCTCGAATTTGTCCTACTTGCTGGGAGTAGGCTAGTCCCTATTCTGTGCCCCGATATTCTAAAATTTACCTCACTGGATTGTTGATACAATAGCTTAGAGTCCGAACGTATAAAACTCAAGATTTTACACGTAGCATGCCTTCAGTGTAATAAAATCCACATGCTTGTTGCAACTCATAGTTGGTGTAAGAAAGAACCCAAATATTTTATGTAGCGAGCCACTTAACCAGTAGAGAACCAGTGGAGAACCACTTACATTATGCATTGATGCTGGCATATGCTTCTCCATGAAGTGCATGTAGACGATTTTTGTGTACTTATTTGCATATATACGATCCCCTCCGTGTGGTTTCTATTGATCTAATTCGTCTAGTAAAAGACCAGTATCGACGGGGCTGGTGATTTATCTATATAATATCAAATAAACAGAAAGCACTCTCACTGAAGTAATGGTTTACGAAACGTCCTTTATGCATATTAAGAAACGGAACAGGCCAAATATCGAGACTTGAGGGGTGACGGACGTTGCGTGAGTGACGTCGGATGCTGCACCATTTTCTACAGCACACTGGGACTGCAAAGAATGGTAGTCCCGTACCTCAAGTGATTAATTGTTCACTGATATTATACCAACGTTGTTTGTGCATAAGCAATTTGAGATATACTACGTTAAACCACATTCTTAAAATCTCTAAACACTGAATGAACGCCGCAACTTCCATACTGCTTTGTGCCACATACTTCAGAAACGAACTGTGTAAATTGAGTGGCCAGGTAAATCTGGAATATCTAGAACTAGGTCTGTTCTGCGGGCTATGCGTAAGACTCATAACTCAAGTAACATGATGTCTTGGTATTGTATAACTTTAATTTCACCTTTCTGAAACTACTGAAAATTCATTTACACACTTGTTTTGCACATGAAGCTTGTTTTGCACTTGTTTTGCATAGTGAAAAGGCAGGTATTATGTGTTGGTTGTCGGCTAACTGTTAGAGTGATTGTCAGCCAGCTGGACATGCAAAATCATTGTGCTTGGAAGATTATCCACGAAGATTTTTGGATGTCTACTCTGCAGCATTAATTGGCGCAATAACTGGTACATTCTGATCGAAAGAAGCTCCGCACGCAGGTGCGTGAACACAGTGCTCACAAGTTAACAAATGAAACTATACTTTCTTTGGGGAGCCATGACTAATGAAGACATATGACCCAGAATTCAAGTGGCAGCGCCGTCAATTGAAGTCTCGAGCAAAATCGAAACCAACGAACTGAAGGAATTGCGAAAGAGATTGTCCAGAGAAAGTTATTGCCACAGGGGCACATAATCATCCAGCACGTCTACAAAAAGGCCCTCAGAAATGTGGGTTGCTTAGTGCTTGAGAGGAGGGGATATTTGGGGCAGGACAAATCGTAACGTCAGCACTAGAACGCAGCAAGTCACAACGCCTTCGTCTGGCATATCCTGACCAAAAGGATCGTCGTCTTCATGGAACCTCCATATTACCCCGATTTTGCCCCCCTGTAACATCTTATTATTCCACAAGCGGAGCACAATTATCAAATGGGCCCATGTTTAAGGCGAGGGGGCGTTCGACCATAACTACGCAGCTGCGGCATATTCCAGAAGATTCTTTCCAGAACTGCGTAGATGCATTGTAGAGATGAATTGAAAAGTGTAGAGCACTGCAGTGAAATTACGTTGATTAGCGCACCTTACCGAGTCGCGTATACGTAAACTGAAAGTGATGCCAGTCGCCTCATTTTCCAGATAGGCCTCGTAACAGGAAAGTTTATGTTGATGAAGTTTTGATTATTTATGTTTTTCATAATGTTGGTAAAGAAGAATTCCTGGAATAATTTGCTGACAATAGTACTGAAGAATCTCACCATGTAACTGATAATAGTTTCCAGAGCCCTGATTTATGCACTGGCACAACACATTACATCTCAATGAATTCGTTTACAAGGCATTCGGCGCTGCCAAGGAGTGTAATATAATGAGGAAAGGTGGGATGAATGGTGCAGATAATTTCAAAAAGCTACCTCTAACTTCATCTGGCCCTCCTGCTTTTCTGGAATCTCAACGCTCAAGAAGGAGCCTAATACCACGCCCGTCAATGCATATATCTTGGCGTTCCAGTCTAATTGATGCAGGTTTCTTGCTAAGGAAAGGATCAGAACATGTATCTATTTCGGAGGAATTAGAATTGAATACACGTATTTTATGCATAGCTGCATCGAATGGCATTCACTGTGTGTTTGCTGCTGCGCAGTAATGAATTTTAGCTATGGATATGCTTGAATCCTATGCAATTTTCTGTGTTTGCGTCGTATTTTTGTGCGTTATTGTTTGCTGACTAAGGAAGAGATTGGTTCAACTTATCCCGATATGCTCAGTGAAGATACGCTACGGGCTTACCATCTCTCTAGATGGTCATGCATAAACCAAGTACATTCTTGCTAGGATGTTACAGGGTCCTTTAAAAAAGGACATCCATGAACCACTTTTACGACTTGTAAGCACGGTGGAACGTAATATCGTACCTTGCACTCAATCAAGCGAGATAGGTAGAATAACTAAAAAAATTGGACTGTAGCTCTTCCGAAAAGCTGCCTTTGAAGTAGTTGAGATTCGCCAGACTTATACGTAACGAATTACATGTAGACAATTACCTATCATTAGTTTAACAATCGTATGCAATTTAAAGATTAATGTAAACGACTACGTTGTTCACTCGGTAACGCTTCTCTCTGCCATGTCTCTGATGCGATTATACCAACGTGTTAACGTGTCAAGGTTAAGAATCAGAATCAGAATCAGAATTAGTTTTATTTTCCTCAAGGAAAGGAAAAATGGACCCCAGACAAATAGCTGCTCATTGAGCAGCTTGACGAGGCCTGAGGCCCTACAGGATGTGGCAACATCGGCAAAAGAGCAGTGTATGTCGTACACCCATACTAGAAGAGAAAAAAAAAGCAACTCGAGAAACAAAAAACTAAAAAAATTACCGACGATTACGTTACTTCCTAATGCGAAATTTGAGCGCAGCAAATAAGCTGTTTCACCTTTTCGATAGATTCAGGCAAAGAAATCGAGCAACACATGTATGCGCTATCACAGAATTTTTTTTTATTTTTCACACGTATTCCTTTAACAAAGACTCCACTAGGTAAGCTTCTGCTTCGGCGGCACGCACCTCTGGATTCTGACGGCGACGGCGCTGGGCCTCTGCTCTGGCAGCTCGTTTAGCAGCAGCAGCAGCAGCAGCAGACGGAGGACTTCCATCGGTCGTCTCGCTCATGGCTCAGAAAGAACTGGCAGATAATTTCGCAGTGGCGAACAGCAGCGGCAATTTCGGCTCGTGCGGTGCACATATACAGATCCGCCGCCACCGATCTGGCTCTCTGATTGCCACCGCACAGGGCGAACGGCAGCGGCAATTTCGGCTCGGGCGGTGCACATATACAGATCCGCCGCCACCGATCTGGCTCTCTGATTGCCACCGCACAGGGGTTGCATTGGAGGAGGAGCGAAGAAAGGAATTAAGTTCGAGCCGGCGCTTTGACAACCGGAGACTCGCAGGAAGAGGGGGGAGGGGGGCGGCGTGTACACCCAGCGGCAAACGATGGGGGCAGAAGCGCGCGCAGCAAGCGGACAACACGATAAAGGGAGGAGGGAAGAGATAGCAGCGACTGACTGATGCCGCTGACGCCGATAGTGAGTCAACCCCAGCTGCGGAGTTGGTTTCAGGACAACGCCGCCGATGCCGACACAAACAATATGATACCCTCGCTTCCGCAGCGCTAAGAACCAGGTCTAGCCGTGGGAAGGTGGTCACGTATTCGTCGACGTGCCGGGGCCTACGTGAAATAACCGGCGCGTCGGCAACTGAAGAGCACCCTATCCGCCACACAAGAACAGGGGGGGGGGGACCCTTTCCTCCTCTTTCTGCATGGCGGCGACGGTGTTCTATGCAGTCACGTTATCTTGACTCTCTAGCGGCGTCAGCGGCATCCAGCGGTATCACTCGGTCGCTGCTAGCGCTGGGGGGATGAAAGGGGGGCGGAGTTGGTTACGAGGCCGACGACAACGCCGACGACGGCGCGAAACCCAGGAACGGACGCCAAAGAGCTGCGCTCTAAAAATAAAGAAAGAAAGAAACTGTTCGCACAAAGCTGCGAAGAACGAGAAAAAAGATATTTACATATACATACACCAATAACAAACCAATGTTGTACGCTGACATGTTATACTCACACGTACAAACGCAAACACCCGTAGAAGTGGCGCGCATACGCCCCTATATATACATATATTGTTACAGGAAGGAAGAATCGTTCGTCTATGTACAGATGACTTTTAATGGCTGAGCCAAGAAGCGTAGAGAATCGATACTACTTAACACTTCGTCGTCTCCAAGACCACCATCAGCGTCGTCTTCTTTCCACATTACCGACTGTGACATCACCCCCGTCGGAAAAAGCACCTGATTAGTGCGGCTCATTGGTCTGAAAAAGGTGAGGTTTGAGACGGCTGACGTGGATGATGTCAGAGAGAGGTGAAGGCACCGTGGCATTCAGCGGAGACACTTCATATGTGACAGGGGTCACCTGGCGAAGGATGCGGTAAGGGCCATATTATCGCGAGAGGAATTTCTCAGATAGACCAACATGCCGAGTTAGATACCAAACTAGCACAAGAGCACCTGGTTCGTAGTTCACGTCGTGATGGCGCTGGTCGTAACGGCACTTCCGGCGTGTCTGTTAAGCATAGAGACGAATTCGGGCAATCTGGCGTGCTTGGGTCGCTGTGGCTATTACATCCCGAGTGTACTCTGTCGGCGAGTCGAGTGTGGTCGAAAGGAGAATCTCGAAAGGCAAAGTTGGCTCACGGCCGAAGAGGAGATGGAAGGGTGAATAGCCAGCTCTGTCGTGGCGCGAGGAATTGTAGGCGAACGCGACAAATGGTAGAGAAATGTCCCAGTCGCGATGATCGGAGGAAAAACACACTGCTAGCATGTCAGTTATTGTGCGGCTCAGGCGTTCGGTAAGACCGTTAGTTTGAGGATGGTAAGCGGTAGTAAGTTTGTGTTAATACTGTCTTGGCGCTCTTTGGCCATATCTGGCCCTTGCGCCACTAAACCACAATCATTCATTCATGTGTTTAGTAGCACAAGATCGAAGTAGGTCGTCTATGACTTTGGCAAGAAAGTATCTGCCGCGATCGGTGAGAAGTTGACGAGGTGCACCGTGGGGCAAGATAACGTCGTGAAGCAAGAAATCAGCGTCTGTAGCGCAGCTGGTCGGTAGGGCTCTAGTAATGGCACAGCGAGTTGTATAGTCCGTAGCGACGGCAATCCACCTATTTCCGTAATTGGATATAGGGCATGGTCCGAGGAGATCAAAGGCCAACGCGAAAAGAAGGGTCGGCCGGTATATCC
This sequence comes from Dermacentor variabilis, assembly GCF_050947875.1. Classification (NCBI taxonomy): domain Eukaryota; kingdom Metazoa; phylum Arthropoda; class Arachnida; order Ixodida; family Ixodidae; genus Dermacentor; species Dermacentor variabilis. The sequence continues at coordinate 16,502,983 of NW_027460280.1, forward strand.
AAAGGCTGCAACAGTCCGGCAGGAGGCACAGCTGGTCTTTTTCGGCGTTGACACGGCTCACACGCGGCAACATAGCGCCGGACGGAGCGGTAGCGATGGGGTCAGAAAAACCGTCGCCGAATTCGGTCATAGGTCCGCGTGACGCCAAGGTGTCCAGCGGTGGGAACGTCGTGCTGTTGCTGCAGTACAATCGCAGATGAGACGGAATGACGGTTAGGAGCTCGGGCCCGTCGGGGTGCATGTTGCGGCGATACAGGATGCCATTCTGTATTACGAACATGTGAAGGGATAGGTCAGACGGAGCAGAGAGCAGGCGTTCGATAACGGGGCGTAACGACTCATCGCGTCGTTGTTCAGCCCCAATGTCCTACAAGGCTGAGAGCGAAAGAACGCAGATCGGTGCGACATCCACTAAACCGTCCGGTACATCGACGGGATGACGAGACAGGCAGTCAGCGTCCTGATGTAGACCACCCGACTTGTAAACCACAGTGTATGTGTATTCTTGCAGCCGTAGGGCCCAGCGACCGAGGCGTCCGGTGGGATCCTTGAGGGAGGAAAGCCAACAAAGGGCGTGGTGGTCGGTTGTAACTGTAAATGGTCGACGATATATGTAGGGTCAGAATTTGCCCACGGCCCAAATGAGGGCGAGGCACTCGCACTCAGTAATCGAGTAATTGCGCTCGGCGGGAGAGGAGGCGACTGGCGTAGGCGATAACACGGCCATGCCCACATTGGCGTTGAGCTAAAACTGCGCCGATGCCGTAGCCAGTGGCGTCAGTGCGGATTTCTGTCGGAGCGGAGGGGTGAAAATGGGCGAGAACAGGAGGTGTGGTAAGCAGCGTGATGAGCTGCGAGAAAGCAGATGTTTGTTCAGAGCCCCAACAGAAAGGAACGTCTTTCTTCAGGAGGTCAATAAGGGGACGGGCAACATGGGCGAAATTTTCCACAAACCTGCGGAAGTAAGATCAAAGGCCCATAAAGCTGCGAACATCTTTGGCACAAGTTGGTACGGGGAAATTCTGCACAGCATGAACTTTAGCGGAGTCGGGGCGAATGCCTGACGAATCGACGAGGTGTCCGTGCATGGTTATTTGGTGGTGATCGAAGCGGCATTTGGATGAGTTGAGCTGCAAGCCAGCGGTGCGAAAAACAGAAAGAACAGATGAAAATCTGTCAAGATGAGTCGCAAAAGTTGAAGAGAATACGATGACGTCATCCAAGTAGCACAAACAGATGGACCACTTCAAACCACGCAAGAGCATGTCCATCATCCGTTCAAAGGTAGCCGGGGCATTGCACAAGCCAAATGGCATTACTTGCAACTGATATAGGCCGCCTGGTGTGACGAATGCGGTCTTTTCACGGTCCATTTCATCCATGGCAATTTGCCAATATCCAGAGCGAATGTCTATCGATGAAAAATAAGTGGCACCATGGAGACAATCCAGAGCATCGTCAATGCGGGGAAGGGGATATACATCTTTCTTCGTGATCGTGTTTAGATGACGATAGTCAACGCAGAATCGCCAGCTGGTATCCTTCTTTTTGACGAGAACAACAGGGGACGCCCACGGGCTGGAAGAGTGTTCAATAATCCCTTTGGCAAGCATGTTGTCCACCTCGCTCTGGATAACTTATCGCTCAGAGGGCGACACCCGGTATGGGCGTCTGCGAACAGGTGCTGCATCGCCGGTATTTATCCGATGCTTCACGACCGTAGTTTGAAGCAAAGGGCGATCGTTCAGATCGAAAATGTCGGAGTAGGAATCGAGGAGGCCATGGAGCTGTACGGCTTGTTTGGTTGAGAGGTCCGGTGCAATCATCTTTGTAAAGTCATCGGTCGGGACTGATGCAGAAGGCGCAGAATGAGCAGTGGTCGAAGACGGCGCAACAGATAGAGCAGAAATGTGGCACTCGTGCGTTGATGACAACGTGGCAAGACATGCCTCGAGGAACTACTTGCGGGCACTGTCCGAAATTTAGGATGGAAGACATGTCTGATTGTCCGCAACAGAAACGATGGTGTGTGGGAAGGAGACATTGAGGGAAAGCAGGACTGACGTCGCGGGAGTAAGGACATGGAGTCAGGTACAGGTGGGCTGGCTAAAACAGGGATGAAGGTTGCTGCAAGAGAGGGGGGGGGCAGGCATATAAAATCCGCGGAACAAACCTGAGCTGGAGCTTGAGCAGCAAGGTCAATGGGAACACGTAGGGGTAGGTCAAGTTGTACAACACCGGCGGAAGAGTCAATCAGAGCAGCATGGGCTGACAAAAAGTCGAGTCCGAGGATCACATTGTGAGGGCAACGTTCAAGCACACTAAACAAAACGGACGTGTGGCGACCGGTGACACTGACACGAGCAGTACACATTCCAAGCACAGCCGGAGTTCCACCATCGGCGACCTGGAGCAGTCGAGTCGGAGGAGCAGTAAGTACTTCCTTCAAGCGCGTTCGAAGCTCCGCACTCATGATGGAAATTTGGGCTCCAGTGTCGATGAGTGCTGTAACAGGCAAACCATCCACGTCCACGTCCAGAAGGTTCCGATTAGTAGGCAGGGTCAGCAGAGAAATTTCAGGCCGGTGTTCTAGAGCAGCGTCACCTCCAGGAGCTGCCCCAGTTAGTTTCCCGTCAGAGAGCGGCGACGGTAAGATGGGGATGGAGAGCGACGCAGCTGGGGCAAACGGGAGCGGCGAGTATGTGGTGATGGCGATCGGCTGGTCGTGGTGGCTCGAGCGCTGTCAGGTGCGTCTTCAACCTCGGTGGAGAGTGATGGCGGACGAGGATTCAGCGGGGAGCGGCGGTAGGCGGGAAAGCTTGGTCGAGGCCAGGAACTTCGGCAGTGGCGAGAGATGTGGCCCACACGTCCACAGTAAAAGCAGATGGGTCTATCGTCATGGGTGCGCCATTCGGCCGGGTTGCGATAGCTCGGATATGGACCGTCTTGGCTCCGGTGAACAGGGGCAGAGGCAGCAGACGAAGCAAAGTCAGGACGGCTGGTGGAGCAGATGGATGGAAGACCTACATTGGCAAGTTCTTGGCGAATGACCGACTGAATGAGGGACACAAGCGGCCGGGAATCGTCAAAGCACTGCGTGACTGGCGTGGAATGAGACGCTGCTTCGATTTCTCGCCGAATGATACGTACGACATTCTTGCAGGAGGTGGACTAACGCGGTGGACAAATGTCTTCGCACGTCGACGAAGCTGCAGTATTAGGTAGACGCGTAAACTGTCAAACTATGCGGCGACTCTTCGTGTCTTCAAAGCGGCGACATTCGTTAATGATCTCATTGACCGTTGTGATGTTCTTATAAACAAGCAGGTTAAACGCATCGTCCGCGACGCCTTTTAAGACGTGGCTGACCTTGTCTGCCTCTGTCATATTGTTATCTACTTTGCGGCAAAGAGCCAGTACGTCCTGGGTATACGCCACGTAACATTCAGTGGACGTCTGTACATGGGTCCCAAGGCCCTTCTTCGCAGCACGTTGGCGGCAGACGGGTTTGCCGAACAAATCTCTAAGCTTCTGTTTACTCGTAATCTCGTCTTCATGTGTTTCGAACCAGACCCGTGCTGTTTTCTTGAGGTAGAATATTATATTAGCCAGCATAAGCGTGTTATCCCACCTGTTGTGTGCGCTGACCCGTTCATACTTCTGTAACCAGTCATCGACGTCAACGTTGTCAATCCCTAAAAACATGCCGGGGTCGCGACGCTGGCCCAGGATGACCGTCGGTGGCGACGACGGGGCCCCGGTTGAACTCTCTCCTTCGGATGACATGGCGGCCAGGTTACGTCCGCTGCGGAGCTCCGTCTTGCTCAAGTGATTACCCCGCACGTCTACCAGTGATGTTATGGGAAGGAAGAAGGTTCGTCTATTTACAGATGGCTTTTAATGGCTGAGCCAACAAGCGTAGAGCATCGATACTGCTAAAGACTTCTTCGTCGTCTCCAAGACCACCATCAGCGTCATCTTCTTTCCACATTACCGACTGTGACAATATGTACACCTATGCATATACACGCGTACATGGCATATATACACACACCATTCAATTGCACACATGTATAAAGTTAAATATTTTATGAAGAATGAACTGTTACAAAAACGGAGAACGAGGAAAAAAAGGGAAATTGGACAATGCCAGCAAAATCATTCCGCACTAATCCACACAAAAGAATGCACAACGCCCAATGTAAACTGTATGATATCAATCTGTTGCCGATTAATCTCTACTGTTTAAAATGTATTCAATTAAAGCACGTTTCTTTATTGCGGGGCCATCAATTAAGGTTGCATTATTGTAAAGGGTGTAAGGTATTATATACTTACATACGTACTATATACTCACAGCATTGTCAGTTCATTCTAGTCGGTAATAGTCCGCGGGAAATAGGAGAACTTAAAACAGTTGTATCTTTGGGTTAAGGGTGATATAGTCGCTGAATGCCGTTTTCTTGTAGCGTAACCATTTCGGTAAGCGAAAATTTTACGCGCAAGGGTATCTGCAGGCCGGAGGGTTGGGAGAGGCGCACTGGGTTGACTTCCCCTGCCAGTTGCTATGTGTGCGCGCTATGGACGTACCGGGTTCGTCTCGTGATCGAGAAGCCGAGCAAGCGAAACGGAGCAGCGACGGCAGCGCAATCCCCAGTCGTTGCCCAGCGCCGGCTACGAGCTGAAGAAGTCCAGCGCGTGCATGGTGTGCCTCAAGGCAATGGCACCGCTTGCACGGGAACCATGTTCTCGAAGTGAAACGTCGCTGTAATTTTTTTAAGTGGCACTATTATAATGTCCGATTTGTTCCCTTATACAAGAACATTAGTCGACATATACAGTTTTTGTGGATAATTGTCGCACATTCATTTTTCTTTATAATGGAACTGACGGATGATCTACCGTACCGTACCGTGGGTGAGTCGAACCGCCTTTTTTCTATTATAATTTATTATATTATTAGTTTTAGTACAAGGGTCGCAAATCATTATGGCATACTGCAGCACAGGTAAAATACTAGCGTTCCCACGGTAAGCTTCGTGAGGCTACGCCTGGGTCAGCCAAATATTCAAGGCTTGTAGATTTGCACACTTTTTCTAGGAGGTGCGTTCTCTGAACTTTCCTCGTTTAACAAATTTTTCTCCATCTCTTCTGCAAGCACTTATAGGCGGCCTTCATAGGGGATAAGTGCTCCTGTTGAATTCAACGCTGTGTGCAGTCTGGGACTTCTCTGATACAGGCAAGATTTTTTTCGCAAGTAAACTCGTATGTTTCTATTTTTTTATACTATGCGACTCATATACACCTATATTTGGGTTTGTAACAGACGAAAGTTCTTTCTAGGGCAGAATAATATGGGGCATTATATTAACTTGGACTAAAGATTTGGGCGCCTTTTTAAGGAACCTGAACGTTTGCTTGCGTGCGTTGCAGTTAGTCGTTGAAGTCTCAAGGTCTAACTAGTGAATGGCCCCGAGGGGAGGTCCTTCACATGTCGGCCGACAAATTGAAATTTCTCGATAGCAATGGTCACTTCGGCCGTAAAAGCCCTAAGACGATTTTTCAGTTTGTCACTGGTCCTGTCGCGAACGCCTTCCCTAGCCCCATAAATAACGAACCGCTGCACTCGAGAGAACCTCGACACGGTCATCACTGCATTGAGTAGTCGCAATGCTTTGCGCAATGTGTTCGTGCGTTACTACACAGTCCTTCCCTCCGGCACGCACATTTAGTGAGTTTTCAGTGCCGCTGCAGATCTGTTCACACGAAAATAAAGGAAGATTACCGAATCAAGTTTTCAAAAGCAATACTTAGTGAATGTAAACAACATGTCACAGGCTGAAGAGGACTCATTGAAAGTCTGGCCAAATCATTCTATTTACTTTATTTGTGCACTGTTAATAAATCTGGAGATGAAAGTAACGTTAAAATAATACATTACTTTTTTTAGTCATTGCTCAACTCTTCCGTGGGGCAGTAATTAGTAATCACAATCAATTAGATTTTTCAACAAAGTAATTGAATTTGTAATTCGGGTTCTTTCTTCTATAACGTGCAGAAGTCCGAGTTTCGCTAAAGCTACAGTGACGGTGACAACAACAAAATGGCCACAGGAAAAGCCGAAAGATAACGAAAACCCGTTGAGAACCGCGACTTCTCAAACGGCAACTTTAGGTTGCCCCCTTTTCCGTCATGCTTTATATTTCGCGTGGCAGGAATACAGAATGCGGTAAGAAGTCAGTGGTGGTCTGCTGAAAATCCGAGACGCGCGCTCATCCTGATGTCTCGGCTCGCCGCAGTTGTTTTGTATAAATTGGTTTCCGAGAGAAATGCGTGCGCACTTTCGGGGAGGCAATTCTGACAGACACGAGAGAAGCTCACGCGCATACTGATTTCTCTGAGCTGTGATGACTCTCAGCCACCCGGAGTTCTAGCATTGAGCATGACTCTCGAATATTGATAAAAAGTTACAACTTATGCATAAAATGGCTTCATGCGAAAGAGCTGGAAAAATCATAATGTCCACATAAATCACACTTTTTCCGTTTTTTTTCAGCTTCTTGGCGCTACTCAGAGACAAGAATGGCGGTTTCTTCCCGTTGGCGGTTACATTTCATGGCGATTTCTGTGCTACGGTCGCAGTATATAATGCTGTCTGAGCGGGACGGTGCAATAGTCCTTTCTTCTAATGTTTCAGCACTTTTTTGTGCTTAGCGGTGAATTCCGGGCTCTACCTAATGCTGCTTTCCACAGTCACAGATCTGTTCTGAGTTTTTAAAATATTTCCCTTTGTATAAAACTTCAAGAAGCCGTACGTGCAGGGCTGTCTGAAAACGACAAATCATCTGAGGAAAATATATAAGCTTGCTCAGGTTCATGGTGAGTATCGTTTCTTGTTTTAATAAAGGCACTCGTCGAAAATTTGAAACGCAAGATAGCATTTGAATCGGCCTCTGTTCCCGGTCTTTGGAAGACTACTATACAGTGACACCAGTTCACAAAACGGCGACAAGGACTTAGTATACAACTACAAGCCAATTGTCTTGTCTACTTGTTCCGAACACTTACAGCACATACTTTTCAAATACATTAAGGAATACCTTACCGAACACAATGTTCTGATTATTAGGCAACAAGGTCACTGAACGCGCATACGCTGATGAACCGTCTACAAGACGTTGTAAGAATTGCAAGACGCCTTTGCGATCAGCTTATAACGCATACAGACATCTTAAAAGCGTTTTCACGAGATTTTTAAAAGGTCTCGTAGCCATCTTGTCCAAACTATGTCGGATGTTTTAATACATACTTAGCCATTGTATAGATCGTCTAATGCAATGGCAAATTTGGGATGTAAAATATTTTGCGATATGTTTTGTGGCTGCCTTAAGGACGGCTATAACAAGTTTGCTGAGACGTATCGTAGCCATCCCATAAACGTCTTTCAATAGCTTAAATGAATTCCCTAAAACCAATGTATGATACCTTTTAGTGAGTTATTCAGGTAACCGCCTAACATTTTTCTGAATAACAAGTCTTTTAGGAAACCAAGGTGACAAATACAAGCCATTTTAAAGCTCTTTAAAAACTTACAATACACTGTCTAGCCAGGACTATTTAAGATTCGTGCGACCATCAACACGTTAAAACCGAATTAAAAATAACTGTTTGTTCATCGGAGAGGAAGTAGCTGCAAAGATAATGAATCGTCAACCAAACATGTCGATTTCAGAGTGAACACTAGCACTAGCACAGGCAGGGAGATACGATATCTCCAATGCTATTCACAGCATGTTTACAGGAGGTATTCAGAGACCTGGATTGGGAAGAATTGGGGATAAAAGTTAATGGAGAATACCTTAGTAACTTGCGATTCGCTGACGATATTGCCTTGCTTAGTAACTCAGGGGACCAATTGCAATGCATGCTCACTGACCTGGAGAGGCAAAGCAGAAGAGTGGGTCTAAAAATTAATATGCAGAAAACTAAAGTAATGCTTAACAGTCTCGGGAGAGAACAGCAATTTACAATAGGCAGCGAGGCACTGGAAGTCGTAAGGGAATACATCTACTTAGGGCAGGTAGTGACGGCGGATCCGGATCATGAGACGGAAATAATCAGAAGAATAAGAATGGGCTGGAGTGCGTTTGGCAGGCAGTCCCAAATCATGAACAGCAGGTTGCCGTTATCCCTCAAGAGAAAAGTATATAATAGCTGTGTCTTACCAGTACTCACCTACGGGGCAGAAACCTGGAGGCTTACGAAAAGGGTTCTACTCAAATTGAGGACGACACAACGAGCTATGGAAAGAAGAATGATAGGTGTAACGTTAAGGGATAAGAAAAGAGCAGATTGGGTGAGGGAACAAACGCGAGTTAATGACATCTTAGTTGAAATGAAGAAAAAGAAATGGGCATGGGCAGGACATGTAATGAGGAGGGAAGATAACCGATGGTCATTAAGGGTTACGGACTGGATCCCAAGGGAAGGGAAGCGTAGCAGGGGGCGGCAGAAAGTTAGGTGGGCGGATGAGATTAAGAAGTTTGCAGGGACGGCATGGCCACAATTAGTACATGACCGGGGTTGTTGGAGAAGTATGGGAGAGGCCTTTGCTCTGCAGTGGGCGTAACCAGGCTGCTGCTGCTGATGATGATGATGACTAGCACGAAGATTAGGACGCGTTAATTATTTTGGAGCAGCGAAAATTCAGCCACATAATTTCAATCGATATGCTCTCCCTACGATATCAAATATCCATTAAAATGCTGCTTCCGTGATCTGGCGAAGACAAGCACACATTCACATGAGCGATGGTCTGGGAAAACGCAGGATCATTTTACTTGCCTTCTGAATGCTGATCCCGATTTCCAGATGGAATAAGATGAAGGGGTAGTTCAGAACGCTATCACTGAAGTTTTTCTTTTATGAGTGTTTGGCATGCACCAAACACGCTACCATCAATAATTTAATTACACAAGAACTGATTCTCTTCTGGTACCTCGAAAATGAATATAGCAATGGCAATATTCCCAATTCTTATGGCTTAAATGCTTGCCGGTACCAACAGTGCCAATGCAAAATCATTTTAACAAACAAAATTCCAACAAAAATCAATTCCAACAAACGCTGTTTATATAACATTTCTATATGAAGTATCCGGCTGTCGGCATAGTATGGGGATGTATGATCACGAGGGGATATATTTTCAATGAATCGCATACTTTTCTTCTGCATTATGTATAGTCGTTCCAAATTATAGTTTTATGTAACCCCCCAACTAGTAGACAATATTGTATACGGGAATATACTGTACTAAAACAAAGTTGCCGTATTAATCTTATTGGCAACAACTTCCGAAATCTATTTAGCATTCCAGTTGATTTAGCAATCATGCCTTTTATAAAATTCACGTGACTTGTCCATAGAAAATTTTCATAAAATAATACCCCTACAAACTTGTATTCTGAAGTCTTCTCTAATGGACATGATTTAAGCGTTGTAGAGCTATCAAGATGAACTGGTTTATTAACGGATGAGAAGAAAATTTATTTGGTTTTCCTAGCATTCAATAAGACTTTATTTGCATCTAACCAGCAGGGCAAATTTTGAAGCCATAAATTAACAGTACGAGTGAGAGAGGAATGGTTGAGATGAGAAAAAAAAACATTTTTATCTGCGTAGAGGACAATGCCTGTGGTCAGGGGGATGTTGACAATATCGTTTATATACAGCAAGAATATTGCTGGTCCTAATTTAGATCCTTGCGGACCTCCATAAATCATGGATTCAGTATCCGACTGTACATAAATAAATACAACGAAGTGAGTATGGTTAATCAGGTAACTACGCACAACTTAAGAGGAAATTCTCTTAGTCCATAGTACGGTAACTTTGCAAACAGTATGCGATGTTTAATAGTTCGAAGGCTTCGTTAAAATCTAAGAAAATACCTGTTGTGTACAGTTGATTTTCCATATTAGTTATAATTTTTTCTCTGATGTTTAGTAATGCTGACTCAGTCGATTTACCTTGCTGAAATCCGTACTGATGTTCGGATATTAGGTTGTGCTTACAGGAATGCTGAGAAATTCTAGAATTTATAATCTTTCTCTGCTATTTTGGAAAATAGCGGAAGTACTGATAGTGGTCTGTAGTTAGAAATACAGATAAGCGGACCGCCTCTATGCAGAACTGAAGCCCTAGCAACTTTCATTTCATCCGGAAATATTCCTGTCAACAAAATAGTATTCATTAAGTGGCAAACTACGTCGGATAGCAAATCTGAGACCGCTTTAATTGGGGCCGTTTTATTGCCATCGAAACCCACACGAAACATTACTTTTAAGACTGTTAATTATACCACTTGGGCAACCGGGTAAAGAAATAAAGTTTGTGGCTAATTGTGTTCTATATGTTTCAAAATCCTCACAGGTGGTCCGTTCCGCCGCTCCAAAATTCAAAAGTGGTGGTCATACTCATTAACCAGAACCTTACCACTTAATCTCTGCCCATCTATTTCCATTCTTGAGGGACGTCAGTTCGCGTTTGCCGCAGTAAGTCCTTGAAAGTGCGCCAGGTTTTCTGAGGGTCATAATATATTTCGGCAAATTTATTAGTATAATAAGAAATTCGGGACCTCTTAATATCTGAGCTCAGCTTATTTCTGATCTTTTTAAATTCTATAAGCATTGCCAAGTCTCTGTGTCTTATAAATTTATGGAAGAGTTTATTTCTTTCTTTTATTAGGTGCCATAGCTCTCGGGATATCCAAGGTTTTCTTGCTTTCTTACACTTGGTTATCATTTTGATCGGAAACGCACGATCCTGAGCTCCAATAATTTTATAAATAAATGCATCATAGAGGGCATAAAGATTAGTCTCTTGCATTAATTTGCCCCAGCCAATCAACAATAAAAGTTGTCGAAAATTATTAATACAACTCGATGTTATAGGCCTAACAGTAATGCTTGTCGATATGGCTCTCCCCCTATGCACCGAGCGTTTCGGAACAAAACAATAGAGGAATGCGGTCGCTGATAACAGTGGTAAGTACACCATCATTATTATCGTTTTTATAAAGATTTGTGAGGCATAAGTCAATAAGCGTCTCAGAATTGGCCGTTATGCGTGTGGGAACATTAACAACATTCGAAAAAACAATTGAACAATATAGTATCGACAAATTCTGTAACTAAATCAGTTTGGTTTAAAATGTTTATACTGAAATCGCCTAGAATCACTACTGCCGATTTAAAAGATGAAAAATATTCCAACATTGGTTCAAAAAAGCGGTAAAATTCTTCCAAGGATCCAGGGGGCGGGGGGTAGATAACGCCAAGTATGCTGTATTCCGTCAGCTAGCCGTTGCTTCATATCGCCCACTTATCTCGCACTTGGAGTGCTTCGAGTGGATACAATGATTGCGGCGTTTGCGCAATGCTTTCCAACGGATTGCATGCATGTCTCATCCCATCAAGTAGCCATCGGATGTGTAGCGACGTGCGAGACGGTGTATAATTTTAGAAATAATCGTTAGCGAATACGGCCCTCGATTTTCATAGCGCTTCGCAATAAAAATGCGTGTATTCGCGGGCGCGGATGCCGGTGGAGCACGGGGATTGGGGATGAGAGTTACCTTAGCAACTTGCGATTCGCTGATCATATTTCCTTGCTTAGTAACTCAGGGGACCAACTGCACTGCATGCTCACTGACCTGGAGAGGCAAAGCCGAAGGGTGGGTCTAAAAATTAATCTGCAGAAAACTAAAGTAATGTTTAACAGTCTCGGAAGAGAACAGCAGTTTACAATAGGTAGTGAGGCACTGGAAGTGGTAAGGGAATACATTTACTTAGGACAGGTAGTGACTCTGGATCCGGATCATGAGACTGAAATAATCAGAAGAATAAGAATGGGCTGTGGTGCGTTTGGCAGGCATTCTGAGATCATGAACAGCAGGTTGCCATTATCCCTCAAGAGAAAAGTTTATAACAGCTGTGTCTTACCAGTACTCACGTACGGAGCAAAAACCTGGAGGCTTACGAAAAGGGTTCTCCTTAAATTGAGGACGACGCAACGAGCTATGGCAAGAAGAATGACAGGTGTAACGTTAGGGATAAGAAAAGAGCAGATTGGGTGAGGGAACAAACAAGAGTTAATGACATCTCAGTTGAAATCAAGAAAAAGAAAGGGGGGGGGGCATGGGCAGGACACGTAATGAGGAGGGAAGATAACCGATGGTCATTAAGAGTTACGCAATGGATTCGAAGGGAAGGGAAGCGTAGCAGAGGGTGGCAGAAAGTTAGGTGGGCGGACGAGATTAAGAAGTTTGCAGGGACAACATGGCCAGAATTAGTACATGACCGGGGTAGTTGGAGAAGTATGGGAGATGTCTTTGCCCTGCAGTGGGCATAACCTGGCTGATGATGAAGATGGTGATGATGATGATGATGTGGAAGTCGCCCACACGCAGCAGCTTTTTTGCAAATTGTATATTGTGCCATGTGTCACAGGCAATTTTGTTAAAAATTTGGTGCAGCTAAAACCGAACCCCTATAAGAAGTATATCGGCTATCTTATTTTAACGTTTACTTTTTAAAATATCTTATAGTGGGTTACCCGCAAAGCCGGACACAACTTACATTAAAAATCACTATGCATAATTGACTAATTAGCCGAACGCACTAATAAACTTTTTAACTAATTACTTTTGCACACATGTTCCAATATGTAAACTGAAGCGAGTGATTTGACGAGAGAGAACGATAAACTTTATTTCATAACGATTATTACTGCGAGCTGTCTCTTTTGGAGTCTAGCTGAATGTGTTCTTGATGGTGAGTCTGGATCTAATAATTTGTTCCACGCGGGCTATACATAGTGATGGGTGCAGCTCTTGCGCTGGAGCGGTCCAGCACTCCCAGTTGTAGCGAGGGCAAGCGAATTAAAAAATCATGTCGAGTGCACGCACTGTGGCAAGCGATGTAAGCGAAGCCTTCGGTGCTGTTTTCTGTGCTTTTTGCTTTTATTGACGATGATTAGCGGTGTTGTTTACGGCGAATATTTCATTTATTCGGCGTTTAGTGCAATACGAGAATGGTGAGTTCGTGTTCAATGTTACCCTACTTGGAACCACTGCTGTTTGTCTACGTAGTATACACAGAACACAGAGCGAGGCGTGTTTGCTTGAGGCGTTGTTGGGCGCTATTGTTCATAACCTCAGAAAAAGTTAGCATTCTCATTGCCTCACATCGCATGGTGCCGGAAGTGTTACATCTTAATTGAATTGTGGGGCTGTACGTGCCCAAACAACAATCGTATTATGAGGTAGGCCGTTGTGGCTGGCGGAGGGTTAATTTTGCCCCTGGGTGCACGATCGTTTTTAGATTTCGCTCCCGTCGAATTCGCGCTGCCGCAGTGGGGATCGCAAGTGCGGCCTCTAGCAACGTCAAAGCCAGAAAGCTGTGCGGCCGGCATACAAGTGTTGGTTTGATGTGCGGCCGCTTCGGTAGTGTATATGGTAGACGCTACGGTGCTTTAATGCGGCTATTAGTCTACACGCCCTGCGTCAATCTTGCGCTTAACAAATTTTAACGGCGTTTATTTTTTAGCGATAGCAGAAACATAGTGTGCCGTACCTTGAACTTATACAAATTGTCCGCAGCCGCTGTCGTGTCTAGTAGATGCTAGTAGTAGGCTGTCATTCACTCGTTTCGGCACTGTGTCGGTTCTACCCATTCTCTGCATTGTCTCTTTCATTCTGCCTCCTTCCCCTCTGGACGGTTGCACATTAATACAAAAATAAGCGATGCAGTTACTGCATTCCTTTCGCTAGTGGCCACGGATAATTACCGCCGCCAAGAGGCTATATATTGTGGCGACTACGAGAAAGCTCCAGAGTGCATTGTGCTGGCGTGGTTGAAAGGTCGAAACGAGTTTCTCGCGCTGCCTGTCCTCTCCGCCGCGCTCCTTCTATTTATATGCACGCTGTCAACCACCTCCCGCAAGGGAGATTCTTAATGGAAAGGAGGTGAAAGTTGGATAAAGTGCAGCGCACTGTCTCTCAATAGAGGACAGCTCAACCGCGCTGCTCAAGGGTGAATAGGAATGAAAAAGGGTGGAGAGAGAGAGGGAGCGCAGCAGCCGAAACGCCTCAAGCGTGAGGAGAGGTGTGGACCATCTGCCGACGCAGCTTGCAAGTCAGCGACAGCAGTGCAAAAGGCACACTAAAGGTGTCTTTTGGCACACAGGCACACAGCAAAGGCACACAGCTGCACACTAAAAAGTGTGGAGGAGAGCTGAATGGTTTGGCATATTCGCCACTTACTTGACATGCTGACCGCATTCACGGATTCGACAACAACGCTGCGTAGTGTAAGTGTTTTTGTCGGCCACATTAGTGCAGCGTCCCATAGTGCGTGTTTGTGATGTGTATGGCAGTAGGAGTCTGTCGTTTTTTTTTTGTTCCTTGATCCGATTACGGCGTTGTTTCAGATGTTGCTCGGTGGAAAGAGATCACAAGCTAAGGCATGAGCTCGTTCATTGCCCTCTATCCTCTGGTGACCTGGTACCCAGACCAGTAGAACTTGTCATGCTGGGTGTTTCTTCATGTATGTGGTCATTGCAGTACGGATATGATCTAGGAGTTGTTTTTGGTAAGGGCACGTAATGCTCTCTGACTATCGAACGAATTGTGATAATATCAGTTTACTGCGTGTGTATTAAAGTGGAAAGTTGGGCGACTTCGTATACCTTCATAATGGCACATATCCAGCTTTTCTGGACACGTACCAACTAGCGCCACAAGCGGCCCCGGCACGAAGCTAGCGTGTTTTCAATGGAACGAGCGGGTTTTTTCGCGAATAACAAAAGCTGCAGGTCGATTATTGAAAAAGGCAGGTGACAGACATATTCTGAAAGACAATCCACATGAGCCAAATGCAGTGAGCACGCTATGGCACGTAAGAATTTTGTTCCCAGATCAGTTAAAGGTTTTTGCAATGTAAGGCTATGGAAACGACAAAAATTTGCGCTCAATTTTCGAGAAAAAAACACCGCCTGTCATAAAACTACGGCGTCTATCGTAAAATTCACTGCATCATATGTAGACCGGACACACAGCTTTCGATTGAAGTCTATCTTGACTCTCTATACATGGCGTAACACTGTTTCCGAAAGCAATTTTTGAAACACTGTCGTGCAAGTTCACGTGGCATCTATAAAAACCCGAGCGTATGACGCGCTGAAACGCTGGAAGCCGTGGCCGATACGTTTGATCGCTCGCACCTATCATTCCGCGTCGTGCTAGCACTGTTTAAATACCGTGCTGCGTGGTACCTCTTTTTCAGCGCCACTTAGGACTCAGTTCGGCAGTCTTCCACCAGATGGCCGAAACACAAAACTCACGGTTTGGTTTCAGTTTTGGTAACTTCAGGAGGTCTTTTCAAATACTATATTCTCTATTTTTACTTCCTAAAACATAGGAATGTGTTGCTTATTTGCTAAGTCATTGCTTTTATGATCATATTTTATTCCTTGGACAACATAACAACAAGCATGCGCATGTGTTTGTGTTACGTTAAAAAATATGCTATCATGCCTTATAGCGCGGGCATACTCAGGAATTCTCGACATTTCGCCTTGACCATCCTGTGTGTAATTCACATGCGTAACTGATGAGCAAAATTTTAAAGAGTTTTATTATAATAGTCGAGTATCAACAAGTTTCAACTGTCTGCACCAAGAGGGTAGTCTTTTGTAACAACATATGCATTTCTGTCACATAGTCGAAACATTAGGGGTGCGTTAAAGCACTGTTTTGGTCGGGGATGGGCAGTTATGTCACACGACAAACCAAATGGTTTTGCACTCTATACGGTGACATCATTGACATCAGACACATGCTGGCGGGCTGTCCCGCGACTCTCGCCGACCCCGAAGAAAAATGGCTTTACTGGCACAAGATGACATCAAGCTCTTCATATCAAGATCAACTACGGGCTGTCCAGAGGGTGCACGACGACGCCATAAGGCTCGGCCTGGCGGTGCCGACGTGGACGCGGCCCGCCTTGGTCTGAAAAGACCGGGCTTCAGGACTCTAATAAAGTTTTGTGAATGAATGAATGGGCAGAGGGCATATTGACTTGAAGAAGCGCCAAATTTATAATGTAAAGCCATATATTACAGCTGGAGTTCGAACGGTGATTGCAGAATGGTGCCATTTGTCTGTTTGCACGCGCATGTTATTACGAGGCAGCAGGGCAGGAGAGGGAGTGTATATGCGTGTACACGCCTTGAGCGTGCGTGCGTGTATACTTGCATTTGCGTATGCGCGCATGTTTGTGTCTCCGTATTTGAATCTGCGTGCGCACGAGTGCATGTATGCGTGTGCGGGCAAACACGCGTTTGTGTGTGCGTGCAGTCCCGTGTGCCTGCGTGCGTACATTTTTGTGCGTGTGTGCACGCGTGGACGCGTATACATGTGAATGCGGACAAATATGTGCCGTCTCTCTCTCTCTTTCTCTCTCTCTCTCTCTCTATGTGTGTGTGTGTTTCTATGTGTGCGCGCGTGCGTGTGTTTGCGTGTGTGTGAGAGAGCACTTCCACGCTTACGCCTACTCTCCTCGATGAATGGGATATAGAGTTTATTTAAACCAGTATTTAAATGTACGAGACCAGAACGAATGAATCTGCATTTATAGCACTATCTCTTTCCGAAAGCGAAATCAAGGCAAAGAAAAGACGCCTGAGCGTCAATATCGCCGCCCCAGAGTTCGTCACGCTCGCACCGTCAGGATCTGCACAGCTCCATAAGCCGCTACCGCCACCTCACTGTCTTCACGCCAGCGACGCGCTAAACCTGCACCATCATTGCGTCATGCGTCGCTTCTACAACCCAGCAAGCTTGCGGCAGCACACGTTCGCTGGTATATTGATTATAAAACTGTCAACTGCTTGCCTTCGAATAAGCAGCGTTCCTCGTGAATAAACCACGTGCTCAGCAGCCTAACACCATAGCCACTGAGCAACCGCGGCGGGTAAGAGGAAGCTTTAGCTCGGGTGCCCCTATCCAAATTCATGTAAAAGGAGAATTCGTTTTTCAGGGCAAGCACTGCACCAAACGTGGCGAAGTTTTTTTGCATTTAACGGAAAGAATCTAGTCACTGTTGGTTTGGAATTTTCGATTTAAGTGATCAATTGTTTATTAAAAGTGACAAAAATCGGAAATTATCAGAAATCAAAACTCTCAATTTTACAACGTTGTAGCTCAGCAAAGAAAAATTATGTAACAAGTATGTAAATTGCATCTAATAGTACATCTAAAGCAGACAAAATTCATACGTTACACATAAATCTCAAAAATTTAGTAATATGTAAATGCAGCTTTTGCGGAACCCTTGTACACAATGTAAGAAATTCACGTAACATATCAAATGACATATCAAGTTTGTCCGCTTTCAATGATCTAGTGGATGCCGTTTACAGAAACGCGATATCTGTTCTTGAATCAGAGCTTATAATTTGCAAAATTCATGCTTCTATTTTTTTGTCAAACTTGCGAATTTTTGAAAGTTGTTAAACAAAATTGTGGCACTAAATCGAAATTCCGCCCGCAACAGTCACTAGAACTTCATTTTCTCTCTCAAATGCAACAAACTTCATTCAAATCGGTCGGAGGTTACCTCAGAAAAACGTTTTTGCGTTTTGCATGCATTTGATTAGGCCGCGTCGGAGTTGGGCCCGAGCTAAAGCTTCCTCTTAATCAAAATCGAAAACGGGCTGTCCACAAGGAACGCGCTTATGGAGCCGTATTATTGACATCACAAAAGGCTACGTGCGGTCAGGTTGACTTTACAGACTTTCTTTCTCTGCGTCAGTTACGCTTTCCGAGACCGTTTAAATGGAAAATATTTGTTCGCATAGCTCTTACAGAAGCATGTTTAATCAAAATGTCCTCACTCGGCTAGATAATTTCGAGGACGGGCTCCAAACTACTCATTTTCTTTAGCCATTTAATATCAATACTTGTAAATATAACTAACGTAGGTTCGTTAATTACACACACAACGTCTCAACTTATCCGTATCTACAGGTTACCAATATTAACACTCGAATGATAAAATTATCTCGCCAAGACCAATATTGGTTAGTATTTTTATTTAGTGCAGTTAAAAACAGCCGGGATATTGATAGTGCAGTAGGCTTCGTATAGAGCAAGAGTGAAAGCATGGACAGGTTTTCTTGGTGCAAATCAAGTTCATGAGCTTAAACGCACGTACCCAGCCATGCACTTCTGCCTCTGCAATGGATTCTTCTACATTATACAAGAAGCCCTTCAGCGCTACGGTACATCACAGAAGGTGTGGGAGAACATTGCGTGCGTTCCCGGTTACATTTCTGAGCGTTGCTGGCATCAGGCTCGATTTCCTGGTGTCATTAAGAATAGAAAGTCAGGGGACGCTTAAGCTTTGCCTTTAAGAGTGGAACGCGATAGCATTCAAAGATCCCCGACTCATTTTCATGCTTCCCGGCAACTGCAGCTTATGCAACTGTGATGTTTACCGGGAAACGCTGGCGGCGAACGCTAGGCACGAAGGCGAGCGTTCTGGCAGAATCGCGGCCTCTTGCGTGGGCCGATCCCGGAGGTAGTACACAGCTCCCTTACAAAAATGACTTTAGACTGTCTATAGAAAGTCTATAGATTTTTCATAGACGACCTTTCCTTTCTATAGATTTGGACTTTTGTTGATATGAAGTCTATAGACTGTCTATAGACGAAAGTCGATAAAGTTTCTATTTCTTTTTGTCTATTCGCAATCTATAGACGGTCTATAGAAAAAAGTCGATAAGGTGTTTGTTTCCTTTTTGTCTGCTTCCCCTCTAAGAATACCTACAGACGAAAGTCGACGCAGTCTCTATCTATTTTTGTCCATACTTTGTCTTTAGACTTTCTATAGACGAAAGTCGATAGGATTTCTATTTCTTTGTGTCTATTCGCAGTCTATAGACGGTCTATAGAAAAAAGTCGATAAGGTGTTTGTTTCCTTTTTATCTGCTTCCCCTCTATAGAATACCTACAGACGAAAGTGGATACAGTCTCTATCTATTTTTGTCCATACATTGTCTATAGACTTTCTATAGACGAAAGTTGATAGGGTTTCTATTTCTTTTTGTGTACTCGCAGTCTATAGACGGTCTATAGAAAAAAAGTCGATAAGGTGTTTGTTTCTTTTTTGTCTGCTTCCCCTCTATAGAATACCTACAGACGAAAGTCGACACAGTCTCTATCTATTTTTGTCCATACTTTGTCTATAGACTTTCTATAGACGAAAGTCGATAGGGTTTCTATTTATTTTTGTCTATTCGCAGTCTATAGACGGTCTATAGAAAAAAGTCGATAAGGTGTTTGTTTCCTTTTTATCTGCTTCCCCTCTATAGAATACCTACAGACGAAAGTGGATACAGTCTCTATCTATTTTTGTCCATACATTGTCTATAGACTTTCTATAGACGAAAGTTGATAGGGTTTCTATTTCTTTTTGTGTACTCGCAGTCTATAGACGGTCTATAGAAAAAAAGTCGATAAGGTGTTTGTTTCTTTTTTGTCTGCTTCCCCTCTATAGAATACCTACAGACGAAAGTCGACACAGTCTCTATTTTTGTCCATACTTTGTCTATAGACTTTCTATAGACGAAAGTCGATAGGGTTTCTATTTATTTTTGTCTATTCGCAGTCTATAGACGGTCTATAGAAAAAAGTCGATAAGGTGTTTGTTTCCTTTTTATCTGCTTCCCCTCTATAGAATACCTACAGACGAAAGTGGATACAGTCTCTATCTATTTTTGTCCATACTTTGTCTATAGACTTTCTATAGACGAAAGTTGATAGGGTTTCTATTTCTTTTTGTGTACTCGCAGTCTATAGACGGTCTATAGAAAAAAAGTCGATAAGGTGTTTGTTTCTTTTTTGTCTGCTTCCCCTCTATAGAATACCTACAGACGAAAGTCGACAGTCTCTATCTATTTTTGTCCATACTTTGTCTATAGACTTTCTATAGACGAAAGTCGATAGGGTTTCTATTTATTTTTGTCTATTCGCAGTCTATAGACGGTCTATAGAAAAAAGTCGATAAGGTGTTTGTTTCCTTTTTATCTGCTTCCCCTCTATAGAATACCTACAGACGAAAGTGGATACAGTCTCTATCTATTTTTGTCCATACTTTGTCTATAGACTTTCTATAGACGAAAGTCGATAAGGTTACTATTTCTTTTTGTCTACTCGCTGTCTATAGACGGTCTATAGAAAAAGTCGATAAGGTGTTTGTTTCTTTTTGTCTATTTCCCCTCTATGGACTACTTTTAGACGAACGTCGATACAGTGTCTATTTATTTTTGTCCATATACTTTGTATATAGAATTTCTGTAGACGAAAGTCGATAAGGTTTCTATTTCTTTTTTGTCTACTCGCAGTCTATAGACGGTCTATAGAAAAAATTCGATAAGGAGTTTGTTTCTTCTTTGTCTACTTCCCCTCTATATGGACTACCTGTAGACGAAAGCCGATACAGTTTCTATTTATTTTTGTCCATACTTTGTCTTTTGACACTCTATATTATGGACAATAGTCGACAAGGTTTCTATTTTTTTCTCTACTTCCGGTGTATTGAATGTCTATAGAAGAAAGTCGATAATATGTAATTCCGAGTTCCCATACCCCCCGCCCTCTGCGAACGCGATGATATGGCACTGGTTCATGCACGACGGCACCGCAACCCCGGCGCGGCGGGCAAACCGTGCAGACTGCTAGTCTGCGTTCGGTGCAGCTGCACCGAACGAGGATCGCGGCGGAGCAGGCGCCGTCCGAGTCACCAAGGTCTTCCAGGCACCCGAAGGCCCTAAACCTGGCTGCTTCCTGGACGTACGCTTCGCGAAGACCAGGTGGTGAAGGTCAGATGGTGAAGATGTGGCAAAGGTGGTGAATAAGTGGCGAAAGCCCGCAGACCAGGCGGTGAATTCACCACCTCTGAGTTGTCGTGGTCTTGCATGTCTATAGATTAACAATAGACAAACATCGTTAATCTGGGCCCAACCCGTGTACGCTGTAACCAAGCGCAGGTACCGGTGGATAATACATAGCTGCATTTGATATAAGCCACTAAAGTTGTATACTGCTGAGATTGCTGCAGAGCCTATTTGTAGACTTTAGTATACACATAGTGTATACCTCCGCATTTGTTGACCACATATGATCTACGTAGTCGTTCTCGGCAATCCCAAGACAGTCTTCACAGTTGTCGCATCACTTTTGCGGCAGTAGAATAACGGAAGCAAAACGCCGATCGAATTGTTAAAATATATGTTATGAACGCCAGCTTCAGTACAAGTGGATTCGAAACAGGCATCAAGCTAACAGCAAAGATACTCGTAATGTTTGTAGCTTACAACGCGGACTTTGTGAATGTGCCATGAACCGATGTCGCGCATGTGGTGTTCGCGTTGTGTGTCGTCCGATTCTCGGATACTTTTCACATTGTCTTCATATCTCGGCTGCGTCACTAACATCGGGCGACTTTTGTTGCCTAATATCCTGCACTATAAACTCATCAAAGTTTCTCATGTACTTAAAATAGGTGCCAAATTCTCTGAGCCCACCCAGTATTTCGCCGGCGGTATGCCTGCGCAGCCACGCATATGAGTACCTCAATGCTGTACTGATTGCTTTGACCTATCATCGAAACAGAAAATTAGCACTAACATACGTGCGGGCATCACATTTGGCGGTACGCTGGAAGATATGCTACAAATACGCTGTATTACTCATCGACGCTGGCAATAATGCGTCTAAAATGTCTGAAGGGCCCCGTAACGGCTTTTACAAACAGCGCATTCTTGTTAGCGTTCCAGTCTCATACGATAGCCCACAGCGTTTGTCATACAACCTGCCAGCGCATATCCTTCGTCCACGAAAAAAATGCATAACGGAAAAGAAAAGCCACCCGTTCCGGCGCGCATGGCGCGCAGAGAGAAAGAAAGAAACAAAGAAAAAAATGAAGGAGGAAAAGGCGCTCACACTCCTCCGAGCGCGCACGCCCTCCCGCGCGGAGCTCCTGCGCATGCTCGGAGCTCTTGCGCATGCGCGGCGGTGCGCCGTCTCAACGAGTGCGCCAGGCACGTAAACGGTTGTGCCGGTGTGCGGTGTCTCCCTGAACGTTGGTGTCTGTGTATGCGTGTCTTCTTTGTGGCATCACACGTCAACTACACTGAATGGTAAGCTTTATCAAAGACGTTTTGCGTCAAAACCTCATGATTATGTGAGCGCATTTCGTAGCGCGCACCGGCTGCATGTAGCGCAGGCGACTCGGGTATAGTGTCGGTTTGTCGTTGACATGGTTTGATAACGCGCTCTTGTTCTCGCTTCT
Source organism: Dermacentor variabilis (assembly GCF_050947875.1). Lineage (NCBI taxonomy): Eukaryota > Metazoa > Arthropoda > Arachnida > Ixodida > Ixodidae > Dermacentor > Dermacentor variabilis. The sequence goes on from NW_027460280.1 coordinate 16,525,398, forward strand.
ACTATACGGAATGTTTTACGGCGAGCGATTGCTCGGGCTTATTGATTTTATCATTATAGTTTAGGTGCGTAAAAAAGGAAGTACACCATGTTTTAACTTGATACTGAGCTACCACTAAGCGGATTGTGTGTGTTGGGCAGCCAGTGTGGTAGATCTCATTTCGTGGCGCTTGATCCGGCCGCGATGAATGCTGCACCGTATGTGTAGTGAAATTCTCGTGACATGCTTTACGTATATATCTCGAAATTGTGTTAGCATCAAGAATATTCAAGCAGGCAGGCATAGTTGAATAACTGCTAGCGTACTCGGATGAAAGGCCGTGTTTGCGGGGCATGCATCAGCAGTGTGTGCGCTGCCGTTTTCGCATAGTTTAAAAGTAGCAGTATTTTTAAGGTACCTGGCAACCAATATAAATAATTTTGGGAAGTTACAGCAAGCAAAACGCGAGACTTGAAGAAATATCTAGTAGAAATCTCTAGAATCACCCAATCTATTTATATGCAACCACAAACGCTTTTGGAGCATGAAACCTGCGATAAGCTCAGTCACTTGCAGCTTCGCAACTTATCCGAAAAAATTAGAGAACAATAAATTAGTCGCTCCGGGAACACCTTTACACGTTTCAAACTGAGGGCATTGCGTTTGACGGTAGTTGGAAGATTTGTTTTTTGTCTCTTTTTTAAACAATTTAGCAGCAGAAGTTATCTTTCGAGCTATATGAAAAGCGTTAAGCGGCTTCCGATGCTTCGGCGTTATGCAGTTTACGTGCTCTTAATCACAAGGCAGCTGCTGGCGCAGATTCGCATTGTGCTAATCGTGCATGGTATGAAGCCATTGTCGTGCGTAATAAGTGTTCCGCTTTTCATTACTGTTGCATGTAGTGCCGTCGTCTTGGGCAGACTGCCTACAATATGCGCTGTACAAAAGAAAAAAGAGCCAGATTATCGATTTGGTGGTCTTTTCTAAGTAGATAACGCACAGATTATTCAAATAATTCAGTGGACATTGCATTTGTTCTACCCTTATCAACACACCTAAGAGATCGTAACATGTTTTAGTTGATAAGTAACCTGATCAGTACGCCCCCATTCATGTGCATTCTGCTGAAAGTGTGGCAAATGTATTCATCTCGAAGTATGACAAAAGAGACATTGCAGACTGTTCTAAGCGGAAATAAATTGCAAATCTTAACGTGATTGTTCAAAACTGCAGTCAGTATGCTGAGCATGTTCGTTCGGCACGGGCATATTGCATTAACACCTGAAAAATGTGCACAGTCCGGCCGGGTATCTTTGTTTCAACAAGTATTATTATAGGAATCGTTTGGGATTCTCGCATTTCTTTTATTTTTACAAGTACACTGTGTGTCACATGAACCTGTCTTAAAACGAAACGTACCGTTGCTGGCACCGGCGACCATTACGGTTGTCTAACTGCTTATCATACTGTAGTATAACGAAACATCATAATGGTACTGATTAATATTGCCATGTAGTCTTTAGTCAGAGGTAAACAAAGTTAACTAGAGGCATAAGTGATGGGAGCAAATTATATTGAAAACTACTATTGAACCGTAAAAATAACTAACTGTATAACTCATTGTATAGTTTTTCCTCACATTGTTGCTTTTGCTTTACGTGTGTCTCTGTGTCTTCCGTGCTGTACTCGTGTGGCCATCAATTACGAACTTGCCGAAGCCCTTGTCAGCTTTATTAATCAAGGGATTCAAGTCAGTTGAATCTAATACTGCATGTCAAGTGACTGACGTGTTATTCGTTTTATCTAAATATTATGGACTGGCAGTACTTGGCAAGCATTAAAGCACAATATTTTTTTTTATTACACTTAAGCTGCAGGCGCCATAGATTGCCAGAAAATTTTCATGAAAACAGCCAGGGAAGGCTTGGAAAAAGATCGGGAAATTTTAAAATGGCCACATAGGTATGCTGTCTTGTTATATGTCATACAAAGTTTCCAGAGAATCTCTGAGGTAAATATATTTTTAAAACGTTTCACCTGATAAAAATTGAAGGAAATTGGTTCCATTTATTGAAAAATAAAAGAAAGTCAAGCATACTGACAAGGCATTTCTTACTCAATATGTGTTTTTTTTTTGCGTTAACTAAGCGTTCTGAACCTCGATAGCCTAGAAAAAATTTTCATCTTTCAAAGCACCTTAAATAATTTACTGTAATAGAATTCATTCGAACTATACTATCAGTTCTGTTTCCTAGGAGGTGCATATCTGTCGTGCCATGACACAAAGTGCTCGTGTGGTATTTAGGGTGCTCATGTGGTATACCTAACTTGGAAACCTGTTAGCACGCCCAAGAGGCCTCATTACCTGTAACAAATTAAGTGACCATATCGATACAATCAGCCCATCTGCCTTCCGTTGAAGTTATGGCCAATCACCCATTCATTTAAAAGTATGAGAAATACATTTAAATGTGTATTAAGCAAAATAAATTACAATCTTAGGCATGATACTGTGAATATTCCAGTCACGTCTTCTGAAAATATCCCTCTGCACGGGCATACTTAACTACCAGCCAAAAAAATGTACAGACAGCCCAACTGGGTAACGTTTCAGCAATAAATATAGAGACCATTTGGGATAAGTACAATAATGCATCATATATGAAATTGTCATAGAAGGGAACATACTGTTGCTGGCACGAGCAGCAGTTGTGACTGCTTAATTGTTCACCATACCATGCAATAAAACATTGTATAAAGGTGCTGATTTGTATTCACAAGCAGCCATTAGTCATAGTTAAACCGCATTAAGTATCGACTTAGATGGTTTGCGCAAATATATTAAGAATATACACAAAGAATATACACTTGTTATTTTTGCCTCATATTGCTGCATCTACTTATTTGCAGCATACACCTGCAGCTCCTTTGGGACTAATGACACAAAGGTCAAGGCCAGCCTGGCGACCATGCTTGCCAAGGAGTAGTGTAAATATTTAATCTGTTTCCATAATAGCATACCACATGAATTTAAGGAATTCATCTATTATATCGAGCAATAAAAACGGTGAATGCATTGCTGGTGCATTTGTTTTATTTTTCGCACTGCATGATTCAGCACTATATAAATTCTTTCTGTTTATGCAACATATATGAAAGTACAGCTGGTTCAGAAGCATTATTAATCTACTAACGGTAATGCATAAGTGCAGATGAAAAGGAACAGGTGCACATGCATAAACACATTCAAAACTTCTTGCTACCGCATGTAAACAAAAATGTAAACTAACTTGTAGATAGTCGCTATGGAGTTATGGCCTTATACACTCTTTGTAGACTTGTCTATCAGATGTCTGTGTATATAGAGTGTCTATAGATTTAAAGAAAGTCATATTTGTTAACAAATGTCTGCAGAATGTCATAGAAAAAAAGTGTATCGGACTATAAAGTTCTGTTTTTGTAGACTGAAGTCTATAGAATGTCTATAGACTATATATAAACATTTGTATATAGACATTCCATAGACTTCAGTCTACAAAAGTACAACTGTATATATAGTTCTACTTTTGTAGACTGAAGTGTATAAAATGTCTACAGACAAATCTCATCTGTAGACATTCTATAGACTTCAGTCTACAAAAGTAGAACTGTAAGCCTATACACTTGTCCATAGACAGTCTATAGACAGTCTATAGACTCAGACTTCTTATAGACTAGTCTATAAAAAGTGTATGGCCATAAGTCTCTAGACTGTCTATAGGCAGTGTATAGACAGTCTATAGACTCAGACTTTTTATAGACTAGTCTATAAAAAGTGTATGGCCATAAGTCTATAGATCGTCTATAGACAGTCTATAGACTCAGACTTCTTATAGACTAGTCTATAAAAAGTGTATGGCCATAAGTCTATAGACAGTCTATAGACAATCTATAGACTCAGACGTTTTATAGACTAGTCTATAAAAAGTATGGCCATAAGTCTATAGACTGTCTATAGACTGTGTTTAGACAGTCTATAGACTCAGACTTTTTATAGACTAGTCTATAAAAAGTGTATGGCCATAAGTCTATAGACTGTCTATAGACTAGTCTAAAGAAATGTCTAAAGACAGTCTATAGACTCAGACTTTTTATAGACTAGTCTATAAAAAGTGTATGGCCATAAGTCTATAGACTGTCTATAGACTAGTCTAAAGAAATGTCTATAGACTTCATAGACAAATGTCTATAGACTGTCTATGGACTTTCTATAAAAACTTTTGTAAGGGCTGCGCCAAGAAAATTACATCATTTTCGGGTGTTTCACGTTGTTTCGCACTTTTAACATTTCAGTTTTAGAAGAAAAGAAGGCCAGATTTTAGAAGTTTACAAGACCAGCTTGCTAAAATCCACACGCTTATATTTTTTGTCACTTTAACAATCCTAATGCTACGTATTAATATATAAAGAGAGAGATAACGAACAAGAATGAAGGGGTAGCGAGAGTGAACCCTGCAGTACACACAGTGCAGCCACATTCAAGACGCACAGTTGGTCTTTTGTGGCCTTGTGAATCGAATGATGCTTAGACCAAGTTCCCAGGATATTTGTCTCCGATAGTGGTCTGCCTTCGAACCGGGCAGTAGTTGCTCACGGAGCGGACTGTTGAGTATAAAAGTAGCAGGGAAGGGGCTTTATACTGTCTCGTCACCCACCGAAAATTGCATGCGAGCTTCTGGACATTCCTAGAAAACTGTATATGCGACGCCCAGCCATTTGCAACATAGCAGCATTGTTTTTCGATGGCAGATTCCAGGTGAGAAAGAGGATGATTATAGAGCTCTGCTGGCAGAGCACGCGTATGCGCGAGCAGACGACGCAGCATAGTTTTACGTCACTATTTTTGTGACCCACGTGACTAAGCCGTGTTGCGTTTCCTCTCTTATGACGTCATAGCATCACCCAGAGCTCAGAAACCGAAACCAAAATCACTCGCTATAATAATGCCATTATTAAATTATTTATCGGGTATATATGAATGCCGCGGTGTGTATCGTTTTTCCTGAAGCAGTACACAACGCTTGAATTGAAGAACGCATGAGCGAAAGTTTTCATGTCTCCACCCCTTTAAGAGGAAGCTGTAGCTCGCGTCCAACTCCGACGCGGCCGATTCAAATACATGTAAAACGCAAAAACGTTTTTCTGAGATAAGCCCTGGACCGATTTTAATTACATTTGTTGTATTTGAGAGAGGAAGTTAAATTCTAGTGACTGTTTCAGCGGAATTTCGATTTAGGTCCTGAATTTTGTTAGAAGAAGTTTCAAAAATGTGAAGTTTGAAAAAAAAAATACAAGCACGAAGTTTCCAAATGCATAGCTCTGCATCAAAAATAGATATCGCAGTTTTGTAAACGGCATCCATTAGACCATTGAAAGCGGACAAAATCAAAATGTCATTTTACATGTTAGGTGCATTCGTTACGTTGTTTACAAAGGTTCTGCCAAAGCTGTATTTCCATATTACTAAATTTTTTGAGATTCATGTGTAACATATCAATTTTGTGCGCTTTAGATATACTATTAGACGCAATTCACAGAATTGTATTATCATTTTCTTTCTGAGTTACGGAGTTCTAAACTTCATGGTTTCGTTCTTTGAAAATTTTCCATTTTTGCCAATTTTTTATAAAAATTGAGGACCTAAATCCAAATTCGCAACCAACAGTCACTAGATTTTAAGTTTTTCTTTTAAATCAACAAACCTCGTCAAATTTGGTGCAGTGGTTGCCGAGAAAAACGAATTCCCCTTTTACATCTACTTAGATTGGAGCACCAGATCTAAAGCTTCCTCTTAAGCACTCCCCATACGTGAACCGATCCCGAAGATAGTGCAATGGCGGCCCGACCCGCGGTGGATCTGCAGTTCGCCATTAAGGGGCCCACATACACAGCTTTGCTGGTCATCCTTCACATTTTTTCTTATCCGCGTTTGTCCTGCATGCGTCTGCGAAGAAAACAAGAAGCAGGCATGCATGGAAAATCTGAGGTGGCGGCGGCAGGTAGTAGCGGAGAAGTTAGCATGCCCAGCCCCTGCACGTACTTATATTTGCATTCACATGGGTTCCTGGACGTGATAGCGACCAAAGCTCTCCTTTTTCGGTACGCTCTAGCGATTGTGAAACTAAGGGTGTAGTTAGCATGCCCAGCCACTGACTGCAAATTGCAGCAGTTACGAGTGCTTTAATCCCGCTGGGGCTGATTGTGAAGAAATCTTCCTTTCTCTGTCCGCTCTCGTGATGGTGAAGCTAAAAATGAGGAGGAGGCCTGGCGGACACAACGTTGATCGTCGCCATAACATAATGGATGGACGACCTGCGGAAAGGCAAGGCACAGCAAGTTTTTAGCACTTCACTTGTCCTACAGTAAAGCGCTACAGTGTCTAGTATGCCCTCATGGGTGTGGTCGACCGAACTGCTTCTCACTGCTAACACTGGACTGATACTAAGAAAATGCTCCGTTGGCAGACACCTCGCTACATTGAAATTAGCAAAACAATATCAGTTGATAAAAGTGCGTGTGCCAATTATCTGGTGCCCTTCTTCTGCATGTGGAGGGCATAAAGGTCCTGGCAATGAAATGGTAGTATCGACGTTTTTGCTGCAGTTGCACACAAACAAAATTCGTTGAAGTGATCGGACAGCGATCGACCAGCCGAGAAGACCAACCCGCAAATTAAAAAAAATCGACGGTTTCAGGTCTTCCAATGTACTTTGCGCTTAGCTATCAACTGTAATATTTTTTTTTATTTCTGTGCTCTTATGAAGAGGAAAACTCCACATTAGTACAATATCAACAACAGTACACAAAATAGACTGGCTTTGAAACTATGACCACGCACCGCACTTTTGTACATTCAGCCCATGTAGTATTGGGGCAACACGTTTGAGCAAAATGATTAGGTTTTCGGTCAAAGCACTGTGACAGGCGGGAAGAAATCGTTGTCATGGCTGGTCGAAACAATACTATCTGAAATCTTATTTACTTAAATAGATATTTTGAAAAATCTCTATAACCATTTATACATTTGCTTCGTCTAAGTTATATACTAGCTGGCCTCGTCAATCTCAAAAATGTATTCTCTTTGCGGCAGATGGCCTTCGTGAAAAACGACGCAACAAAACAGTAAAACATCCAGCAAGGTTCCGATCCCGATGATTGACGAAATTGTGCACTGAGAACGTGTCGACTAGCGTGCGATTAAAAGTTGAATTACGATCGTTGTAAGCTTGTGTTGCGTCTAGCACACGAGCAAGTAGTGTTGTAGTGTTGTTGTTGAGTAGTAGCACACGAGAGATTGGTGTGAAAATGGTCAGCTCGGTCTGCGATTTGTTCTTGTGGATCTCCACATTGAACGTCGCAGTCGTCACGATGAGAGCTCTCCTGTGACATCATTAGCTCAGTGGGCTGGGAGAGCTCGAGTGGTAGCTCACCTTGAGGGGTATTGGCTAACAGTTATGAACATACGTACTTTGCCATGATGAAAAGGATGCAGAAACACCACTGGTGTTTTAAACTATTCGTAAACAGGCCCCCAAGTTTCAATTAGTCCACCCCCAAACATTAATTAGGCCCACCCCCAAATTTCAATTGGGCCACCCCTAATTTTGAAGTTGGTCCACCCACGAATTTCAATAATTCTCCCCCAAATTTTGAGTCGACGCACCCCACAATTTAGGTTGGCATACCCCCATATCGCCCCCAAGTTCAGATTGGCCGACCCCGAGATTGCCCACAGATTTAGGTAGGACCAACGCCATATCACCCCCAAATACAGATTGGCCCGCCTCCAAAAACCACGAAATTTATATTGGCCCACTCCAATACCACCTGCAAATCTAGGTTGGCCCACCGCCATATCAGCCCCAAACTAACGCTGGCCGATCCCTCGATCACCTCAAATTTAGAATGGCCCATCGCAAATCACCCACTAATTAAGGTTAGTCCACCAATATATCACCCCCCAATTCAGCATGGCCGAGCCGCACATCACCCCCACACCCATGGTTAGGTTAGCCCGTCCCCATGTCACCACCAAATTTAGGTTGGCCCACCCCTATATCATCCCCAAATCCAGGTTGGCCCACCCTCATATCAGCCCCAAACTTAGCCTGCCCCACCCCTCTATCACCTGAAATTTAGGATGGCCCACCGCAAATCACTCCCAAATTTAGGTTAGCCCACCCCATATCACCCCCGATTCAGCTTGGCCCAGCCCCATATGACCCCCATGGTTAGAGCGGCCCACCCCCCATACCACCCCCAAAATTAGGTTCTTCCACCCACATATCATCCCCTAATCCAGGCTGGCCCATCCCCCATATTCCCCCAAACTTAGGCCTCAAATTTAGGTTGGGTCACCCCGATATTAGCCTCAAATTCAGCTTGGCTCACTACCATTACCCCAAATTTAGATTGGGCCACTCCCATATCACTACCAAATTCAGCTTGGCCCATCCCTGTATCACGCCCAAATTTATGCTGATGCCACTTGCAATTTCAAGTTGGCCACCCCAACCCATTTTATGAAGACCTATGTATTTATATGGGAAATGCGTCAAGTTTTTTGGCGTTACAGACACAAGTTTGCGCGATTTTGCTACCAAAGTGCTGGGGTACTCGCCAAAGAATGCCGCGCATTAAAAGCAAATGCATCGAATGAGGGACGCCATATGTTGATTCCAAATGCTGACGGTTAGCCAAGCTAGCTTCTATGTAGAGCGACCGAGGCAGACACAGCACAGGACCTACGGATTCATACCACTTGGCTGTAGGGATCACATTAACAGTAGCTATTAATCCAGACGCTGCACATCTTCTCCTAGTCTGTGCATTTTTTATTTGGATGAATCTTTAGAAATAATTAACGTTCGGTCAGCGACTCAGCCTAGGAGAGCCTTTGTTCCACATGAATGTTGCATAGGAATGGTACTGGCCACCGGGTGGCATTGTGGCCCAGGTGGACCTGATTCGCTCGGAGTGTGTGCCATTAAGGACAGCCGAAAGTCGAAGAAAACGGACCTTCCAGAAGAACGCAATAAGAACAGCCATTGTGTTCTCCCAGGTTCTATGCTACAAAGCACGAAACTTTTTTTTGGATAACACAAAGCCATGCGCAAGCTTCTAGTTATGATGTCCAATGAATAAGATCTTCATTAAAGCGATGACTTAACAAATGAACACGACACTGCTACGTTTTAGGAAGGAAAAATAGAAAAAATAATATTTCAAGAGCGCCACTGGAAAACCAGAACCGAAAGCAAATGTTGAGTTTTGTGTTTCTGCCATCTGGTGGGAGACTATAAAACCAAGTCCTATGCGGCTTTAACAAAATTGCGCTGCTGAAAAACCAGAACCGAAAGCAAATCTTGGGTTTTGTGTTCCTACCATCTAGTGAGAGACTACAAAACTACGTCCTATGACGTTTAAAAAATTGAAGTGCGAATCGAACCACGGCCACCGTGACGCGGAACTACAGGTGCGCTCGATTCTACCGCTCGGCCACGGCTTCTGAAGCTTCGCTTAGCGGTACGCTCATGTTTTTATAGATACAACATGAATTTTCACCACAGTGTTACAAAAATCGCTTTTGGGAACAGTGTTACGAATGTGTGAAGAGTCGAGATAGGCATCAATCGAAAGCTGAGTCTCCGGACTACATACGCTGCACTGGGTATTACGATAGACGTTGCAGTTTTAGCACAGGCATCGTTCTTGCCTCGAAAATTGAGTACAAATTTTTGTCGTTTCCATAGGCTTCCATCGCTAAATCTTTAACCGCTGTGGGAACAAAATTCTTACGTGCAATAGCGTTATCACTGCATTTGGCTCGTGTGGATTGCCTTCAAGAACACGTCTGTCACCTGCCTTTTTCAATAATCGACCTGTAGTTTTTGTTATTCGCGAGAAACGCGCTCGTTCCATTGAAAACGCGCTAGCTTCGGGCCAGGCCCGCTTGAGGCGCTAGTTGGTACGTGTCCGGAAAAGCTGGATATGCTATGATGAATTCTTTTTGGTGCTGAAGTACAAGCTCTATAGACCGATTACTCCTGAATCCAGACTGATAGTCAGTAATATTACTATATTTGCTTTACAATTTTCAATTCGTTTTAGAAGTATCTCTTCAAGTACTTTGGAAAAACTGGCAGTATGCTAGATTTTTATTCAGATTTATTCGTTCCAAAAAAAAGAAGTAATTACATGAGAAATATACAGACGAGCAGTATGCTAATTGGTCCATAATTCCCAAGTTCACTTGTGCTTTCTTTTTTTTATAGATGACAGTGACTTTTCCAACCTGCATGTCTGAAAGAAAAGTGGCCGTTTGTATACGCAGGTTATACTACGAGGGTTGATCCAGAAATAAGGTTTCCAAAGAGCTCCAGTCACACGGGAAGATGTCAGGCGAAATCCGCCAACACTGCTGCGCGCGGCTGTTCCTCCACTCTCGATTCCCCCGGCTGCTCTTCACTGCGTCGCGCATTCTTGGCTCAGCAGCCGTCCGATATAGAGGTTCCCATTCTTGATCCCGCCAAGTGCGTGATTCGATCCGTAATTCACTTTTTGCACGCCAAAGGGATTCCCCCCTTACATATTCAGCGTCAGTTGACAAAGGTGTATGGCGACAAGTGTATGTCTGTTCAACACGCCCGAAAGTGTCAGGGAGTTTAGTGTCGGTCGGAAGGAAATCCGCCATGAAGGACGGAGTGGAAGACCGTCAGTTTCGGAGGCGGTTATCGAGATGGTCCAACACGTCCTGCTTCAAAACAGGAGGATCACCGTCCGTGAGCTTGTTGCTCAGATTCCCGGGAATTCTTACGGTGCAGTGGAAATAGGTTTGAGTGAAAAATTTGGGTATCACCAGTGTTGCGCTCGATGGGTACCTAGGCTATTGACATCGCCAGTTTCTTCAAAAGTGTCAAGAAGATAAGACAGGATTGTTGGACTGTACTGTTACGGACGACAAAACGCAGGTGTTTCATCTCACTCCCGAAACGAAACAAAAATCCAAAACAGTGGCGTCATCCAGAGTCACCAGTCGCAAAGAAGTTAAACTCCTTCTGCTGGCAAAGTCATAGCCAGTGCTTCTTGAGATCGTAAGGGGATACTGCTAATCAATTTCATGGAACGTGGAACAACAATAAACTATGACAGTTATTGTGTAACACTAAGAAACTCTGGCGGGCTATTTAGAACCGCTAACCAGGGCGATTGGCAGCCGGTGTAATGCTGCTTCACAACAACGCCCGACCTCACGTCTTCCGTCAAACCTAGGAACTTTTGATGAACTTTGGATGGACTGTCATGCCCCACCCACCGTACAGTCCAGACCTCGCGCCTAGTGATTATCACTTGTTCCCCAAGTTAAAGGAACATCTCAGTGGCCAACGCTTCCCGAGCGACGATGAAGTCAAAGAAGAGGTGAAACGCTTGCTCAATGGGTTAGCGGCGGAGTTTTATGGCATTGGGATACAGAAATTGGAGCACCGTGTACAAAAACGTGTAGAAAAAGATGGCGGCTATGTATAAAAATAGAGCAAAGTTTCATCTTTCTAATCATGCAAATTTATATGAGAATAAACAATGTTGTCTGTTTCTAAAATTGATGGGAACGTTATTTCTGGATCAACCCTCGTACATATGCTCAAGGGGATAAGCAACAATGCCGATGACATCTTTAACTCGTTTTATCTGTAGATCATGAGCGTCACAGGACCTGCTATTAGATAACAGATAAAACGTTGTAATAAGTTCGTTTTGGCGAACTGGCTTGTGAAAGAGAATGGACGGATATTTATCAATGCGAATATTGGTTACGTCTCCGCAGTGGAAGACACCTTGAGTAAAAATGTCTTAAATTCTTTGACAATATCCTCGCCCACATACTCACGGCCAATATGCACGATCTTATCTACCGGTTTTTTGCTGGAGTCGCCTCCATCGAGTGACTTGAGTTTCGTCCATTGTCTGTCAGGTCGGTCCTATGACGAACCAAAATATTTCTCATAATATTGTGCTCTGGCTTTGCGTTTATCATTCTTACGCGTACTTCTGTACTTTTTGAACTTCTATGGAGAGACGATGACCTTAAGGGCAATAAAAGAACGGTACAGCTCATTTTTTTAATTTTTATGCGCGAGTGCTGCTTGGAAGAAATCCATGGCTTCCTTACTCACCTTTGCTTCCATTTCTTCTGCAAATAAAAGTTACGTTTATACATTAAGCAAAACTTTTGTAGAAACAGTCGGTATGCATTTTGTGCATTTTCTTCGGAATGGACACAATTCCAATCTTCATTACATATCTCATTGCAAAAATTCTCTAAAGCAGTTTGTGTAATTGCATTAACGTACATATCATACTTTCTAGAAGAGTTGACTGTTGGGCTAGTTGGTCGTCCATATTTGAAGTAGTGGCTTAGCGCAAATAAAACCACGGACACAAAAGAAGACAGACAAGGACAAGCGCCTAAGGTTGCGCTTGTCCTTGTCTGTCTTCCTTGTGTCCGTGGTTTTATTTGCGCTAAGCCACTACTTCATACTTTCTACGTTTGCGAACAACTATTTTACCAAATAGGTATATTCCCATCTGGTCGGGTGGTGGTGGTGGTGGTGGTGATGTTGAAGCAGGCGGGGTTAGCCTGGCTTACATAGTCGGCAATTGCTCCGCCTGATCCTCCTTCGAGTTGAGGTCAGGGGTGTGTCACCAGGTGTCGATGAGCCCCGTGTCTCGCAGGAAGGCTATCAGCAGTCGTTGCGCTCTCTTCCTGAATGCCGCGGGCCCTTCGGGAAAAACAACGTCTTCAAAGGTCCTGTGCGTGAGACCGCATTTTGTAGGTTGTCGATCATCGCTTTTCTTTCTGTGTCAAACTGAGGGCATAGCCAATTGAAATGTTCGATGTCGCCAATGTCACCACAGAAAACACAGAGTGGGGAAGCGCGAAGCCCGAAGCCCAGTCTTGAATAACCATGCTGGGGTGTACGCGGAGTCGGTCCTGATGTGGTATAAAAGCGTCGCTTGTTCGCGTGTAAATCCATGAGTCACACAGGATTCGTGTGGAATCTTGTGCATCTCTCTAAAGTGAAGGCGGATTGCACCCTTAGCGTTTTGAAAAGCTTTTGGAGCTTTCACTTTTGGGACACATGTCAGCGCTAGGCGTGCAAGGGCGTCAGCTTCCTCGTTTCCATCAATTCCTACATGTGATGGAATCCACTGAAACCTTATGTTAAATCCTTTCCTCGTTAGGTCGTCAATCAGTGCCAGAGACTGCCTTGTAAATTTCTCTAGAGGTAGGCCCCGATGTAATCTCTGCAATGCTGACTTGGAATCCGTCAGCACCACGACATGTCGTGCAGAAAAGGCCCCTAGTTTCCGCAAAGCCGCGGTGATTGCGGCGCTTTCTACTGTTGTAGAGGAAACTACGCGATCCAGTCGGCCAGCATATGACACATCAAGGGATGGTATGCAGAATGCCGCTGCACAGCTACCTGTTTGTGCGCACACGGAACCGTCTGTGTACACTTGTAGATGGCTTTGAAACACAGTGCTCAAGTGGTCCAGCACAATAAACTTGGCTTCGGCAGTTGAAATGGTGCGTTTCGTCGGTAGGTGGGGTACATAGAGGCTGCAGGTAACGTCCGGAAAAGACCATGGCGGGTCAAGGCGATTTCGTTTAGGCCATTCCAATCCTAAAAATCGGAAGGTGTTCAGCGCCGCATGGAAATGTGAGCGAGTTCTTGCTCTTAGCCGCCGGAGAAGCGCCGTGCCTGCGCGTGACTAGCCCAGCCTTAATATCTGCGTCAGCAAGGCCTGCGATGCCAAGAGGCGGAGTGGAAGAGACTCTGCCTCATTAGTGACTTGCTTGTTTGAAGCCGCCGTTGGAACTCCCATCGCCAAGCGAAGTCCCTTCCTGTGCACTTCCTCCAAGCGCTCCAATTGACTCGATGACGGTGATATCAGAGGGAGCTGATAGAGAATGCGGCTTGTTATCACTGCATCATTCAGTTTAAGCATGGATTTAGGATTGTTTCCCCAACGTACACCTGCCAATCGACGAAGTGCGTTGATTCTTTGCACTGATGCAGCCACAACACTTTCGACCGCACCACGCCATAGTAGCTTGTTGTCGATGGTGACGCCCAGGAATCGAACATGAGTTAGAATTGAATGCCCTCTGATATTCAGCGTCAGACGTGTTGACTTTTTTCTCACTCCCGGGAAAAGCATGAAGGCAGATTTTCCTGCTGATAAAGATAGGCCAAGCGTCGATAAGTGGCGATCGATAGTGGAGATTGCGGCTTGGGCTATCCGGGCCAAACGTTTGTGTTGGTCCCCCGAGATCCAAATGCAGATGTCATCTGCGTAGATGGACATTTTAACTGCCGTCCGACCTACTTTCAGGGCATCTGGAAGGCTGGCCATGGCAACGTTAAAAAGCAAGGGAGATAGGACACTTCCTTGTGGGACGCCGAGGGAAATTCGTCGCTTCTCACTCATTATACTTCCGAGCTTAACTTGGACACATCGATCACTGAGAAATTCGTGGACAAATCGAAGAGCATTTCCCGAGATGCCCATGGCTAGGAGTTCGTTGATTATGCCTGTATGAAGCACACAGTCGTATGCCTTGGCAACGTCCATAAAGATGGCGAGTGTGGAAAGGCCGTCTACGCGATGGTGCTCGATATGGCTTAGTAGATCCAAGACACTGTCCTGGGCACTCAACCGTGGACGAAATTCGGTCATACATGATCGCAGCCTATTTCCTTGCTCAAGATACCATGTTAATCACGTACATATTAGTCTTTCCATCAACTCTGATACGCATGATGTTAGCGATACTGGCCGATATGAGGTGAGGTTTGCAGGATCCTTTCCGGACTTGAGCACTGGCACCACCCATGCTGTCTTCCACGCTTCTGGGATCTCTCCTGTGCTCCAGACGTGATTAAATATGTCCAGAAGGGCACGTTTTCGTTCATATGGCAGATTTGTCAGCATCTGATTGCTGATCGAATCGGGACCCACAGCACAGCGTCTTCTTAATTTGCTAAGCGCCAAATCCAACTCACGAAAGGTGAACGGCGTATCCATGGTATGGAATGCTTCAGACAACAGAGGGTTCGATACTCCTGCTGATCTGCCAGATGTGTATATGTCTGCAAAATCTTCTGCAAGGGTTTGAAAATATTTTCCTTGCGTTAAAGCAAGTGCTTCGAATAGCCTGTGTAGGCGAATCTTTCCGGATAGGCTATTCATTACTCCCCATATCCTTGTCATGGGAGCAAACGCCGATAAACTCTCACAGAAAGCAGCCCATTGAACTCGTTTTAACCTTTTTGTGTGACGACGGATGACAGCATTTATCCTGATGTATTCAGTTTTCGTAGATGGATTTCCCGTTTTTCTCATTAGGTTTCGCTCCGCTCTCCTACGCGCTGCGCAGAGGTTCTTTAGTTTCAAATCAGGACTAGGGAAATGATCTGGCAGTTTCAACATTGAGGTAGCCACTCTTTTGCTCCGCAGCATATCTGCGAACAGCTCACCAAGGGATTCATCCAACTCTTCTCTGTATGCGTCCCGGCGGGTGACAGCACAGAATTGTCGCCCAGCAGTGTGAAATCCGGTTATGTTGGTGAAGATCGGAAAGTGGCCACTGCCCATCCTGTCTGGGGCCGTTGACGATACGACAAGGTCTGTAGAATGGATCACGAGGTCTATGGCACTACATAAATCTGGTGGTGTGAAGAAAGTCGGTTTGCCATCGTTCGCGATACATAAGTCAGCAGCATCCGCGGCTGCGACAAGTTCCTTGCCTCGGGAATCTGCAGTCTTATCTCCCCAAAGCGAATGATGTGCGTTAGAGTCGCCACAGATTATTATAGGAGAGGGGCAACGAATGCAAAGGTCCCTTATGAACGCCTCCATGGAGACCTTCCTGCGCGGACTTATATACACCGACACCACACTGAGTTTTCGTTTTCCTAGGCACACTTGCATAGCGGCGACTTCCAAGAAGGTAGAACAAAGGTCTTGCACTGGTAAGTTGAAGTGAGGTATTTCTCGCCTGATGTATATCATCGCACTTCTATTTGCAAATGATGGTATAATCGGATTTCCATGTCTGATGTACCCTGGGATCGTCCTTCCATTTGGGAGACCGGCCTCCGAGAGGGCTAGAATTGGTATAGGTATGTCTCGAAGGAAAAGGCTGAGTTCAGAAAGACGCTGTACAATACCGGCGCAGTTTCATTGCATTATTAAGGGCACTTTTGGACGACGGAATGGACCAATTGGGCGAGAAATTGCCATTATGCTACTCTGGGTATGTGGAAGCAGAGCAGAGTATTACTGACTCGAGAGCCAGCACTGCTTCCAGCATATCCTTCGTTGAACTAGCAGGCATCTTCGAGGCGTGGGAACGTAGTTCCATGAACAAAGCGCGTATCGCACGCTGGCAGTTTTCCTGCTGACTGTTGCCAAGTGGTGCTTCAGATCGGTTTACTGCGGCCGCATAGGTGCGCTTTTCGGACTCTTTTCGAACAGGTTTCTCAGCCGCTGTGACCGTTTGGGTTGGCTCAATAACTTCGTTTATCGGTGTGAGACTCGGGAAATGAGATGCGTACTCTGTTTCCAAACCAGTTGGTTGTGGCGCTCTGGACATCTTCTTTCTGTTCGATGGTGCGCTTGCACTCTTTGGACCCAGAACAAACAACTTATTTCTTCGCTGAGCAGCTGTCCGCGCAGGACATCGACCGTAGCTAGCAGGATGGTCACCGCCGCAATTTGCACACACAAAGTTATCTTTACTTGCACACGCCTTAAAGTCAAGAGGTCCCCCACAGCGCTTGCACCTCTGTTCCCCACGACAGTACTTAGCGATATGTCCGAAGCGCTAACACTTAAAACAGCGTGGTGGTGTCTCCACGTAGTCGACAAGCTCGTGCCTGGTGAAACCAAGGTTGATCTTCTTCGGGCGTTCAGAATTTGGAGCAAATGTGAGAACCACCCAGTTAGTGCGCCTTGACTCCCATTCAAATGACGACGTTTGGATCCGACGGATGATTCTTCTTGCATGGAATACTCCCTGAGGTCTCAGGTAGCTGAGCAGCTCTTCGTCAGAGTACCATTTAGGGACTCCTCTAACAATGCACGTGTTTTTCATATAACTGTGTGGGACACGGGCAGATATGACTATGCCGCCGATATTATTGGTCTCTAGAAGGACGTTGGCTTGTCCTTCTGTCTCTACATCTAAGAGCAATGCTCCCTGTGCTGTGAAGTGGCTCTTCATTGGTGCTCCACCGAGAATCGTTTCAAGCTCACAATACAGCACAATAAGGTTTACTTGCCTTAAATCATCTCTTTCAGATGTTGCAGTGATTAACACTGGAATGCCCTCCGCCCTGTCTTTACGATGGCGCACAATTCGGAAACCACCCTCGTCCATGTCTAGGTCTGAAGGGTTCGCCACGTTGTCGTCCTCGATGATAGTTGACTCGTCTTCAGATTCACCAGTGTCTTGTCGCTTGCAGTCAGGCTGGCTTGTACAAACCAGCTGGCGTTTCTGACCCGGCGTCAACCCTTGGGAGGTCATGGCGGGGTGCTCGTCGGTGCCAGCTTGGTTCCTTCTAGCACCTTGTGAGGCGGCGGGTGGCGCAGCACCCGTCGGTCTCCGATACGGAAGGTACCTTTTCGAGTCGACAGACGTCTTGAACCGTTCTGACCAGTAATATTACCAGAACATAACGAAAATAACGATAAATGTAGGCAGAGCTACTTAGACAGGCTAGCAGCAGGTTTGTCGTCTTCTTCTTCCTGGTCGCTCAAGTCACAGCATATAACTCCACTATTTGTTATTGAGAGATCAATGGTAGGAATAAACAAATCAATTAATGTCTCTGATGTCGGAGTAATTCGCCTTGGTTGTCGTGTAAGAACGTTAAAACGAAAATATTTAAACAATAGATCAAAGTTATTGCTATTTTGTGTGCAGGACAGCACGTCTATATTAAAGTCACGCCTTAAACTGACATCATATTTGCTTTTTGACGTAAATGAAAAGTAACACTCGAGAAATTCAATTAATAGATGCCAATTTCCATTGGGTGGCCTGTAAAACACTGGTAATACCTTATTGTTGGCTACCACTAAAACAGCTTCGACGTCCTTATACGTGTAGCAGTGGTCTGGTAAGATTTCCCAACAGATTTTTTTTACATTGACAAGCATACATACAGCTCCACCGCGACTGACAACACGGTTTACATTGAAAGTTGAAAACTGAAAGCAATCGTTATTCAGCCATGACTCTGATATCATGATGACGTCAAATGAAGAGCCAAAGCTTTGCCGTAACATTTCAAACTCCTCCTATTTGTGAATTATAGACCGTGTACATATGGGAAAGCACATCAAGAAACCATTATTGCGTCCGAAGATGCGTCCGGTGCCTGTCACTGCTGCTGCCAAACTGTCATGCTGGAGAATGACGCGTCTTCGTAATTATCACGTGAAGCACACGGTTGATAGCACCGCAAGTCTTCGGCACATAATTCCTGGAAAAGTAAGTTCGGATGCTTAAAAGATGCGTCCGGTGGCTCTCACTGCTGCTGCCAGAGTTTGTCTCGTCGGTTAGCGCGCTATGTTCACTATGCACTTCTAATATGTTCAACCAACAAGCCCAACTTGTTACTCTCCTAAAAAGTAACTGCAAAATGAAGCCGTGGTTACCAGCATTCCAAAATGATCACAGGAAATTACGACGCTGATCACACGCTACGTAATCTTCACACATACAAGTTTCGCTGCCTATGACGCTTTGACATCGTATCAGTGTTGATCGCTTCTTCTTGACTTCTCCACGGCTGATAAAACACGATGATGCCTCGCACCAGGTCAAGAGTTTGTTTTATTCGGTGAACACCATGTTCTGTTGTTGAGTGAAAGTGTTCTCGATCCTCTTTAGCTGTAGGGACGCAAATGCCGCATGCTTTGTATGGACGACCACGGGGTGTAATCGTACAAACCAATCGCCGCTGGCCTTCAAGGCACAAGGTGGTTGAACACGAGCAGGGCTAGCAATCGTGCGTGGTACGCCGTCGAAGGTCCCGCGCCGGCTTCGCTGGAGCGGCCGCCAATGGGGGCGCTCCGGTAGCCGGCTGCGCCGACGCGGTCGGAATCAGAACCGCGCGTGCCTCCGGGAGACGACGCCGCCGCTGACCCCTTTAGTGAAGGCGCGCACTTTCCCGAAGCTGCTGACATCCCCCCGTCCTTTCTGATCGCATCAAATCTTAGTGCGCGTTGTTACACTGATTTCGATCCCGAAACATTGTCCTGGCGTGGGAGTGTCGCCCTCATTCAGAAGTGAAAACCGCTTCGCTCCGACGAAGCTTTATTCTAGAGGCATGCATTTCCTCTGAGAGAGTTCTCCGGGCGACGTTTTATTTGACCGCTCCCCCCTCTGTGTGCCGGCGAGAAAAGGTGAGTTCGGAAGTTTTATTTCTGGCTTCACACTTTGTCTTTCTGACGTGCTCTAGAGAACTGCATTTACTTAACGATTTGGTTGCGTGCAAAGGTTGTTGTGACAACGAGCGTAAGAAGCGTTTTTATTGTGTAGAAATTCTGTCTTTCTCGTCTGGTGCTAACTTCTGGCGATCAATGCCGAAATTGGCGAGTAGAGAAAGCAGGATGCCAAACCGAAAAAAAAAATAAGTTTGGTTTGGGTTCAAAAGATTTCGTTCCGTTTCAATTCCGGTTCGAAGAAACGAAAATGTACAATGCTTCGCAGCAGTGAACCCGTTCGCAAGGCAGATTGGCGCAATTGGTTTTATCCAGGCCCATGACAATACGCGGCGCGCGCGTAAGTTTCATCGAGATGAGACAGAAATTACCAAAAGAGTTACACATAGGTGGGGGAATCTTGATGTGCATATTAAATATAGAGGCAATTATTGAGAATCCCTGTACCAGCGTATGGTCTGCGTAGCTTTGACAGCAGCAGACTCAGTTAATTGTCGTTTTGTTTCAAGTTTTTAACACATGAACGGTGGTGAGTGAACTGCGGCACGGGATGTATGATTTCGAACACAGTGTGAACTCACATTGCATACCATCAATTGCAACTTGCAACTTTGGGTGTGTAAAAACTAAAGAAGCGAGCAGTTGAGATCGCGATCAGTTTGCTGCTTTTTTAGAACCAGCTGAGGACATTGATGCTTCTGAGCGTTGAACAAGGACGGTCTGTGCTGAAGCATGCGTCGATCTTCCTTGCGCATCTGCACGTGGCACGTATATTCTTGCGCTGGCTAAGGGTGGACAATGAAATCAAAAGCAAGCACATTGTGCCCCACGAACAATTTATGCAACTCAACAAGGGTCGTACTCTGCTTGGCTAAGCACCGAAGGTGCGTTGAACCATGGCACGTACCAAAATCAGATTTTGCGTGTCGCTCACAGACAGCCGCAGTTGGTGTGCCCTGTGAAGGTGACGGCTTTCGGTGACGGTTACGACTCATGCAGCTGAACTTGTTGATATCACTCTTCGAGGACTTAGTCTTTTCCGCTATCCGCGTTTATCTAGCGTTAGTAACAAGTTGACCTAACGGCCGAATTGCGAGCGTCACCAAAAATGTTGATGCCGCGAAGCCCTTAAAAAGTTTTCGGCCGCGGTGCTCAGCTGGCATGGCCGACTTCAGAAGTGCAAGCGTCTCTGCCGCGGTGACCGTAGTTACCAGCAGATACACATGGCCTATCGCCATTATCGCACACAACGACATTTGCGAGACGTGACAATGCGCTAGTAAGGTGCGCCGATTCAAAAAGTACTCATTCGAAGAATCGTGCAAACTGCTGAGCACCAATTGTGGCCTTATATACTTAAACCGTTTCACATCGAACCAGTAACCATTATTATTTATTTATTAGTCACGTTTGGTTTGCGTTCAGGCACGGGCCAAAAATATCGCTACATGTTCTGGCTCAGTTCCGCCCAAAATTGCGGTTCAGTTACGGCTTCGAGTTTGCATTCGGTTCGAGACACTGCGAGAAAGAAGCGAAAAACAGAGGGCTGCATTTCTAACCACGTTTGTTTCAAAAGCAGCCACATATGGCATTGTCACGCGAGTGGCTATCAGCCATGAACACTGACAGGCATTTATGTTTTTTATCTTCTCGAATATTCGAGGTTATAAAATCCTTTCTCCGTGAGGTCCACAGAAGAGGGGCCGACGCATCTGTTCAATGAGCCAACTACTCTGGAAGAGCTACTTTTTAAAAGTCAATATACTGGCGTGCTGTTGGGACTCTACATTTGTACACATTGGCGCTAGGAAATATTTCCGAGTTAATTTTGTACATCATCTTTATAAATACCAGAAAGAAGAAAACCAACTCTGCAAAACAAAACTGATCAATTTATGATTCCCAAATTCAATTTTAATTACTTAGTGGTCAACATAGAGCACAAATGCGTGATCATCCGTTGTAGGTCTGTTACAGCTGTCTAAGCGCTCGTCCGTGCCTCTTCTTGTGTCGTCTGTTTGGCGCTTTAGTACTTTAGTAACATGCACCAACTAGCCCAACAAAAAGTTTTGCTGCAACACCTGTGTCAACCGGCTCTTGCTGTTCCAGCCACATCTGTTCCCGATAGTGTTCTAACGAATTAGTAAATAATACATGCACGTACAGAGAAAACAGAAAAAATTTCATAATAAGCTTTTGTTCGAAAAATTCGACACAATATACTCGTCTCCAACGTGCATCATGTAAAAAAAGAAAAGAAAAAGAGACTGCTTGGTTGCTTATTAAAATACAATTCTACATGACTGCACACTTTTGTTGAGTCATCAGAGGCTGCAGCCAAAGTAGTGGGCGCGATACTTATTAAGCAGGGTGCTCGGACGACGAGTGCACAATTAGTGTGAACCTACTGAAGAAGCGATTTGGTTTGGAGAATAAGGGCTGTTTTGAATGTAGTACGTGCCCAAAAGTAGGCTCAGGAGTGGATCCATTGTATCATAAAAGGCATGGGTCACTCACTGCTGCCGCGGCATTTTGGCAAGATCTTTTTGTTCTTCATGAGGCTCGCTATTTCCTTTTCTCATGTAGCCATCTTCCCTCAACGATTCAAATAATGTCTTTTTCTAACCTGCGTATGTGTTTACACTTCGCAGGGCTTTTGATTCAATATTTGTTCAGCTCGTCTCTGAGCAAACTGAAAAACGCTAAGCAGCACAAATTTTTATACTTTTCAGCAAGAAAAGGCAGCTAGTGTTTTACGAGAGCGGCCATTTGTGAGCTTCTTTCCAACCTTATTTTTATGATGACGAAGTAGAGATGTCAGAACCGTACCAAGAAGTTTGGCACCCAGCTCCTATCGCGGGTACCGCAATGCCGCTTGCCGCTACAAATTTCCTGCCGTGATAACGTGATAGGCACATTCTCCGGATCGTAGCTGGCGCCAAGGTCTTTGAGAAAGGCGCAGTGTGTTTAAATGCGCCATGATGTTCTTACCTCTCCCCTTATTAGTTGTATCAAAGCTAATCTTTATTTGCCAACCCTCACGTGACTGCTAGGTGCTGTCTTGCCGAATAGCTCAAACTTACAAAAATGATGCACATGCAACGCACATATTGAAATCGAAGCGAAGGTTTCGAGAACGGGTTAACCAAATGCCGCCAAAGTATGGTCATTCCGTGTTTGCGTATGTCCTCTCGCGCTACAACGTGAAACACGCAGCAATCACCAGAAAGATGTAGTTAGCGCTGACACGATAGGGGGCGTACGTGCGATTGTGGCCTCTTGGTTAGCTAATCGGGCTGTACCGTGCTGGAGGACCGAGGTTCCACCCCACCGTCGAAATGTGAGTGGATGCTCAAAAAAAGCGTCGCTTGAAGGAATTGAAGTCTAACGGTGCACCCTCGAAGGTACATTGAATGCCGAAACACTCTTTCTGCACGCTTCTCTTAAATGGGTGCGTTTGCTAGCGGAACATCCTTAGTGTACCATTTCATTAAGTTCACGGTGCTAGAAAGTGCTTTGTGCGAAACACACTACTTGCAGAATTTAGCATTGCTCGGGCACTTCAACATTTCAAGTAAGTGAAAAGTCATGAGCGTCTATTTCTCGGCGATTTTTACGAAATCCTAGTTCGAACACATCATATGGTCCCAGAAGGCTATAAATGCCAACCTGCCACTGTTATGTACATGGTGTCCCCGCCTGTGAAGTGGAAAGACAAGTTTAAATAAAGCCACTGGCGTTATTGAAGTTGTTTCAGCTGGGTGTCGTTTTATAGATCAGCTGCCCATCGTCAGCGAATCATAGAGCGTCAGCCAATCATAGTTCTTCAGGCACATATTCTTTCTACTGTACCATAGAGGTGTGCGCAATATTATGCGCGATAAGTCTTGAGCTGTTTTCTGCAGTATTGGTTGGAATAAACATTCACAACTGGATGCTGATCAGTGTACTAAAGATAAGAATACAGCATTTATTGTGCAGGTCCCTCGCCTGTCGTAAAGTAGGAAGACACAACTAATCTGTCATCTTATCTCCTTCCTGCTTTTGACATCTTACTCCTAGCTTCGCTTAAATTGTTTCACCTTCGTGCTCTTATATAAATAAGTTGAAGCGCAGAAGAGCCTGGCGTTAGCCTATCAGAGCAGATAGAGGCATCCCTGCTCTTGTTAAGTGCTGTATTACTGCCCCCGTAGCTGTGTCGAGAGAAGAGAGGTGAAGAGACATAAATCCAATCTGGGCTGTCCTGTATTACCGTACCAGTTTCATTCTGTGACCATTGTACGGTTATTACAAAGAGTGCTGAGAAATCTCTGGCTAATTTCCAACCACAGTGGGCACTCTGTAAGCTTAAACTCAGGCTTCCTAAATGACGAGGAATTTATTAATCACGTGCGTATGAGCTTAAAGCTTCTTTCTCTGCAGACTTGCCTTTATTTGCTACTGGATACTGTTTAACCAAGAGGTTCGCACACTGGCTATAGCAATTGGTTCGGTGTAGTCATTTTGTAGAAATAATGAGAAAGAAAACGCGCGTCTTACGTAGCCTTTACGAGATGGAACTCGAAATGTCCGGCACCTACATCAATGACGTAGAAAATACGAAATGTCAGTGACAAAAGTACGATGCAGTGCGCTACAAAGGCGCGAGAGTTCGATCTCGAAACAGACGCACTCTGCACTCTGAGCAACCAACACGTGAAGCTTTACTCGAAGAGTGACGTCACACTGTTTCCAAGCTAATGCCGGAAGTATATACTCCACCGGCTGTCTTGTAACAAATACGAATTACCTCATTTCACAGATTGAATGTTACTAGACTGTGTTGTTAATTGCTCCTGCCGGGCGGTCACGATGCACGAGTCTTAGAGAGTTTTGTGCCTCTTGTAAAACGATTACAGGATGATGAGTGTACATTCATCAATTGGACTCCTACAAGCCAATAAATTCAGCTAGCTATTGATTAGCTACCTTTATCAAAAACCCCTAGCCCTGATGCAATTTCAAGTGAATTTGAAGCTGTCAAATGAATTATCAGTCCCTAATATTGGATATTTCTATAATACTTTAGAGGTAGACGCCCTTCAGGAGTCTTTGCAAAAGTTATGTATTTTTAATCCCAGAGTTCTGACAAGAAACGCCGACAAATGACATTGTCAAACGCTGTTTATTCATTTTCTGAAAATATTTTATCTAATCGATTACGATTTGCAATGTCTATTCTTAATGGTTTCCATCAGACGTGCGGTGGTGGTGGCATTTTGTGCCGATCCATTCAAAACAGCGCACATATCGCCCGTGCCCTTCTTCAATCCTGTTATGGTTCCACTGAGCAGCTTGCAATGCTCCAGGTAGACTTTGCTAAAGCATTTGATAGCGTCGGTCAATACTTGTTATTTTCTCGTGCTGAACACGCGAATATTAGCTACGTTGTGTTGAAAGGCGTTAGGCTTGGCTGCACGTGTTTTTGCTACACGCTTAGTCATTAATGACCATCTCTCGGAATCCGTTTCTCTTTCCTCTTCAGTAAAACAATGTCTCTAATGTCCTCACTACTCTTCGTCCTTTACCTGGTACCGCTATGCTTAATCGTTATTCAGTCGAGAGGCGTCTATGGCTTTAGCGTACTGGGTGATGAGGTAGAAGTGCGAGCTTATGCAGATGATCTAGCGTTCTTCTGACCCGCCGTGGTTGCTTAGTGGCTATGCTGTTGGGAGGCTAAGCAAGAGGTCGCGGGATCGAATCCCACCCATGGCGGCCGCATTTCGATGGGGCCGTCCATATTGCAGCGATTCATACGTGAAGTGATCAGTGCGCTCTCTGGTAGCGAGGTTCGCAAATGAATGCACATTCTCTAACTTACGGAATAAAAAAGTATAAAGATCTAATTGAAATGCTTTTCAAACCTCCGTTGTACCGATCGCTGTACATCGGCTTACCTGGACATACCGTGCGTGCATGGGTGTGTAAAATGCCTGTTTCTCTAGAGTGCGAAACATTCTTCGATAATGTGCATGCTGAAACGCTCCCTGTTAAAATCTACTAATTAGAAAAAAGCATATCTTCAATTAATCGTCTCTGCAATGTACCGGAATCTATAGAACACTGCTTTATTGACTGCAAGGAGGCCATTTTCTTTTGGGACATTTTTCGAAGGACTTTTGAATACGACCTTCATGTAAATCCTCAAACGATACGATATCTTATGCCCCCTAAATGTGAAGATGTGCCTTTTGACATGCTGCTACTTAAGGCGCTACACAGTTTGTGAAAAACTCGCATGTTAGATCAGAATTCAGAGCCAATTGTATCTTCGCAGTCGCATTTCACTCAGGTAATTTCATAACTCGGAGGCTTTTCAAGCGAGCTTGTATTGGCTCACAAGTTTCGGTAGCGATACGGTCACGCAAAAACCTAGTTGCTCTCACAACACGCCAGCTGCGGGACAGGGCGGTTTGATGAGTAGACAGCTGCGTCGGAGTGTGAGTGATTAGTATGTATTGCAGCTGCACAGGCGCGCGCTCACGCTCCGCGCACAACGAATCATAGCCG
Organism: Dermacentor variabilis; assembly: GCF_050947875.1. NCBI lineage: Eukaryota > Metazoa > Arthropoda > Arachnida > Ixodida > Ixodidae > Dermacentor > Dermacentor variabilis. Next base: position 16,551,483 of record NW_027460280.1, read on the forward strand.
TTCCGCTTTCATCGTGGAGGGAAAGGACAGAAAGTGGCCGGCTTCGTTTCCGTTCAGTTCATTCTCGACCCTGCTACTTAGCTCAGACCAGCGAGACCAGGTCTAGGCCGTCCTGCTAGCCGAAGCAGTCGCTGAGACCTGCGGTGCACGGGATTGAAAGAGCAGTTGGCGCACGCGAAAACAGAAGAAACAAAGAAAGAGAAAATTATTTTCTTTTTCCTCTGCTACCATTCAAACCGCTCATATGCACTATCTGTTTCCCGAAGGAGAGGAGTAATTAGCGAGTACTTTATTTGTGGCCAAGACAAGATGGATGTCTGCAAACAAGTTTATCGTTTTCTCTTGCTCCCTCACCTGTGTGTGTTTTATCCGCATTCTTGGGAGCACACCTAATGCAGCTACATTTTTATATGCTATTATGTGATATGAACATAATATTGGTTCACTATCTCAATTTACGAAGATAGCCCTGCAAATTTTGGCTATGACATAACACGAAGCTCTGTCTTCACTGTTTGTTCCATATGTGAGCAGTGAGGATAGAACGGCGTAGCTTGCACAGTAAAAATTTCCAACGTTTGTGCCAGTGGCGTATAGGCAACTATTTACGGAATTATTTGCAGCATTGTATTGTGCTTCTTTCGTATGGCTTTGTAGTGACGCACAGAAGCTACTGTGCGCGCTTGAAGCCAATAATGAAACTTTCCATCTGAGCAGCTTCCTGATTGGACATTGTTATTGACATGTCTTTTTTATTTCTCATGTGTCTGTATACTACAGTGCGTCTGTACTTTTCGTAAGCTTATTTTTTAATATCTTAGCCAATATTTCCAAGTGAATCTGTTATGAAGTGATCAGTGATGGTGTATAACGTAACGAAGCTGCTCCTGCGCTATGATGGACGCCACCCTGGAAAGATTTTGGCCACCTGAGCTTCGTTCGGCAGGCTACACAATGCGGTACGTTTTCTTACGGATTTTCCCTTACAAGTGAAGTTGGGGTTTCAAAAGTGGCGTTGCGCGGACGTGTATGTGTCAACAGGACAACAGTACTAACGACGCCCACACCTGAGACACTGCGACTATGGCTAGTGTCGGCGGCCACTCGGCTTGTGGCCGTCTTAAGAGAAATGTTTAGCTCGGGAGCTCCTATGTACATTGCATGGAACTAAGAAATTTACTTTTCTTTCCACACACTCAACGCATTGTCGATTAGGCTTTTCACTTGTAAAAGAGTGTAATATACGAATTGTGCAGAACCAACATTTAATAGTCCACGGAAAGAAAACTATTACCCATATTCCTCATAAAAATAAATAAAAGCGTCTAGTTTATAACTCTGGTATAAAGGTTAAGTCTGTTTGGGTCGTTTTCTCGAAAATTACGTGAACCGCCCGCCCGGCGATTCGCTTTTTCAGCAGCCGTTCGTGCCATGCGAGGAGGTGCCGTAACGTGTACCGAAGAGTAAGCACAGGCATCCAGGCTGCGTGCCGCACATGTTGCATCCCTTGACACCTGGCACGATGAATGATACTGTTTATGACCACTATGATGATGATTTATTGGCATTTCTATTGAAACGGGCCGGGGAGATATAGTCACGTAGCCTGCTTGACTTAATCAGGTCTGCAATGTAGCATGCAACTGCTACAAGTCAGGACACCTGGTGGAATACAACGCAACTGCAGTGCAGAGTGTGCACGTATAGACGCTGCCCGGCGCACATGTGACATCGCGTGACAGGTGGCACGATACGATCTTAATGATGAGGATGATCATGTATTGGCGTCCTCTTTGAGAAGGGGCGGTGACAGACAGTCACCTAGCCTGCTTGATTCCTAGCCATTTATGCTTACATGCTTTCATTCTGACTTTTTTGTATACACCTCCTTAATCTTCTTTTTATTCCTCGAACCTTCTCTACCTACCTTTTACCGCTACCTATGGAACTGCTACGGGGCGTGCCACTTGGTGTCATAATATGCAACTGCAATGCAGAGTGTTCACGTATCGACGTACGCGGCGGGCATTTCACATCGCGTGTCTCCTCGCGTCCTAGGAAGCGTGTATAGGGTATGTTTCGGGAGCAAGCTAGCCAGCTCTGGCATGGCGCAGTGGTAGAGTAGCTGACTCCCTCGCGGCGGGCCCTGGTTCGATTACAGCAAGAAACCGATTTTCTCATTCCTGGAGACAGCTACGACGGACACCGGCTTCAGCGGCGGACAACATCGCCAACCGAAACGTATATTGGAATGAGCCCATAAGATCTTACGCTGTAAGAGTAGTAGATAATCCGTGAGCACAGAATGCACGAGCAATTATAACTGACTAAGAATTATTCTTGCAACACGTGAGAATCTTCTCTGAACGTTCCACAGAAGAAAACTGTTCGCTGCAAAATGGGAAAATTCTATCCCTATCTAGGAAACATATACCAGAAAGAAATATTTTTTAACCACCGCTCAAGAAGAAAAAAAAGGCATGTTTCTTCGTGCGAGTAAGTGAACTAACAGTGCCGTTACTGTGTACCAGATAATCGAATTCACTGTGAATACACCTACGCTGTTGAGCTCGCTCACGATTCTTTTCCTTAATGTCCTTTTGCCGCCCACGTGACAATCTATTCGTAAGGTTTTTAGACATTAGACATTATTTATTTCATCATAAATTTGTACATCAACATAAGCAAACAACAGTTGGGCCCATAGCCAAGGCTAGTGTGGGCCCATGTGGTATACATGCGTTTGTGCTGCGGCGATCAGGACAGTGATGAACAAATGCGTATTGATTATACATAATTGTCCAGGATGAGAAATAAGAGGGAAAAAAGAAAACATACATCAGTGCAACAATAAAATAGTATTACTGAAAAAATATCACCACAAAGACAAAGCAACATTGTTAACTAATGTTTGAGAGATATAATCTTTATGGGGAAAATAAAAAGTTACTGGCACTCTTCACTTCTATTGGTAAGGCGTTCCATATCTTTGTACGATGATACTGAATTAGTCTTTGACCGTATATGTTTCGGGTAACTGGTAAATTGAAATTTATGTTAGTGGCGTGTCTAGTATTTCGTGTAGGAATCACAGATATACTAAACGACAATGAGTGATTGCGACATATTATCTTATTCACTGAAATAGCAACTTTCATTTCGGAGGATAGGGTAAAGGGAAGTATTTTCAACCTACAAAATCAATTACTGCTGGATTCGAATGGACTAGAAAACGTCCATATCCGCACCGCTCTCTTTTGTAAGCGCAAAATTGGATCCAAATATGTTTTAAATGTGGACGACCATGATTCGCAACAGTATGTCATATGAGAATGAAAGAGAGAAAAGTAGATTATTTTCACTACCGAAATATCGAAGCATGCCCTCGCCTTTAAGAGCCCATAACACGCTGACGCTAGCTTCGAACATACGTTATCAATGTGTGGTTTCCTGTTTAGACTACTGTCTAGTGTCACGCCCAGATATTTAATTGTGTTCACCTGCTCCAGAATGCTATTATCAAGATATATTTGCAGAGGTGCACTGTTAACATGACTATGCCTAGAATGAAAAATCATGTACTGAGCTTTAGCTTTGTTGAGTGTAAGTTTATTTGCTCCAAACCAGGATGAAACACAGATTAGTTCTTTATTAGCAATCTGTATTACTTCGTGAAGTGTTTTGCCTGTAAACACTAGTGCACTATCGTCCGCGTACATGACAGCTTTGGCAGATGTGAGAATTGAAGGAAAATCGTTGACATACAAAGAAAATAAAGTTGGTCCTAGGACAGACCCCTGTGGCACACCAGTTTTAACAAAAAAAAAACACGAAGACGTAAAATTAGTAATTTTAACAAACTGCTGCCGGTTGGTTAAGTAACTAGAAAATAAATTGAAAGTACTGGCACTGAAACCGTAGTATTCAAGTTTATTTAGTAGTATGGAATGAATAACTGTATCGAAAGCCTTCTTGAGGTCTAGAAATATTACTAAGGCTAATTCATTATTATGGAGTGCTTCGTTTATATGCTGCGACAACTCTAGTACTGCTGAGGACGTAGAGCGACCGGTTCTGAAGCCATGCTGAGATTCATTTAAAATGTTTGTGCTCAGGTACTCTTTCAATTGAATAGAAATAACCTTCTCAAACACGGTATTATAACACTCAAAACAGAAATTGGTCGATAACTTCCAGGGTCATTATTATCACCACATTTATATATAGGAGATACTATAGCAATCTTTAGAGTTTCAGGGTATGTACCACGTGCGATATTAAGATTGAATATGGTTGTAAGAACAGGGCAGAGGAGGTCAACGTTATCTTTTAAAACTTTGACAGTAATGCCATCGTGACCAGCCGCCTTGTTAGCATTCATATCGGTTAATATATTTTGTACTAGAGTATCTTCTATTGGTTTAAGGCAAAATGTGCAGCATAATAACGGGTAATTAACATCACATGTCTGATGAGTTATACAGTCAGCTAGAACTGGCCCAACGTGCCTTTTCACAGGTGCACTAATTACATTGTTAATAATGTCCCACATCTTTCTAGAATTACCCTGAGCCTTACGGATCAGTTGCGCGTTAAACTCTTTTTTCTTGTTACGAATGATTGCAACGACAAAATTGCGGGAGCCACGAAACTGCTGTAAATAGTACATATTATGTCTTTGCTGTTTCCACTTCTGATACCAAGTGTCTCTTTCCTTAATGGCGCTTAATATATTCTTAGTCATCCATGGACACAACGGCTGCTGGTACCTGTGATGATCGTGGATTTAGTTCATTCCTAGTAATGCTTCCATCATTAGGTATCAATGCGAAGACAGCAGAGTGATCTGTTATACTCTTATTGTATACACCTGCGAGAATATTATTATGATTGCATAGAATATGGTCGATGATTGTGGCTGAAGTTGCTATAATTCTTGTGGGTTGAGAGATTGTGTTCTTGTAATTGTATGATTGTAATAACAAAGAATAATGGGCATTTAGGTCTCCGTAAGTGTCTATGTTGAAGTCCCCGGTTACAACTACAGAGTTAAAGTTTCTATCGGTCAAACCGGAAAGAATGGTTTCCAGAACACTGTAAAACTGTTGTAAAATTGAACTGGGTGGTCGATAGACTACGCCTATGACCATGCCTGTAGGTATTGCGATAAAAAGTGATTCAATGTTATCATTACTTATAAGCAATTGAGGCATTTCGATGAGGGTTAGTTCTTGTCTAACATATAAGGCAACACCTCCGCCACGTGATGAAGTCTGTCTTGGGTTAGATAGAAAATGATAACCGGAAATCGGAATGTGTTCGCTGTTTCTTAGCCATGTTTCCTGCCTTAGAGATGGCTCTACAACTCGAATCGTTCAACTGACTCATGGGAAGTATTTTTACGTTCACCAATCTTGCTCTGATTTAAACAAAGCAGTTGTTTCAAAACTTCCTCCACATAATTACAACCACCCAGAATTTTTCACACGCGGATCCCATTTGTAACGATTGGGAAGGCACAGCTGTGCACCAACTGAATACTTCGTATACCGGCTCTCACTCAATCTAACTCAGCGGTCCAAAGTATAACTCACCGATATTCATACACAATAGGTTCAAAACGCTTCGCTGAATCATTATAGTGTTTTACGCGGCGAAACGACTGGAAGGTGAGGCAAGTTGAGTTGTCCGTGTCTTCAAATCAGGTAACACGTATTCGCTGGATAACTATTGCCCCACGGCACATATTATGAAGAGAGACTCCTTACAAAATGTTCGATCATATTACATACTCGCGCCTTAACAAATTAGTGGGAAAAAATTGTTTTTTAACTACCAGCATAGATTTAGAAAAGTACTTTGAGAGGCCCATCAATGTACTGACGACATCAAAAAAATAAATTCTCGCGTTTACGTGCCAGAACCATAATATATGATTAGGAGGCAGGCCGTAGTGGTGGACTCCAGGTTAAATTGAACAACAAAATTATTGGAGACCTTGGTTTCGACTTTGCCTGAATTTTTGTGGACTCCGCTAAGGTTTCTCATGACTTGCTCCTCTTCAAATTTACAATACGTAACAGAAACGTGTTCCTAGGTGTTGAAGATTCTTTTTAACGCAACTCAATACATAACTACAAATGACTGCTTCCTTTTTTGCCCATCGTGGTGGCGCAGTGGATTTTGCATTGCGGTGATGTAACTCGAAGCACGGGGACGCAGAATATGACAAATCAGTCCTGCGGAATACCACAAGGTAGAGAAAAGTTGATGAAAGGAAGAATTGGCATCCTACTGAAAGTAGCACGAAGCCACAGATGAAGCCCATACGGCTTTCTTTAACAAGGCAGCTCAGCAGTTGAGAAAAAATTCGTCCTAGTCCTGGTTTCAAACCCGGGACCTACGCCTTTCAGGTAGAGTAGAGCAGCTGGTAGAGTGGTCTACCACTCTACCAGCTGAGCTGAACAGGAGGCTAGCAACAACTCGAAGCGCAAGGACACTGAATATGCCAAATCATTTCTGCGCAATTGCAAAAAGTGGAGGAAAGTTCATGAAAGAAAAAAAAATTTCATGCATACGAATGTAGCAGGAAGCCACAAAGGAAACCTATTCGGGTTTGTCAGGAAGAAAGCTTCGCAGTTGAAGAAAAATTTGTGCTGGCGCCCATCGCGTATTGCCGCGAACATACTTGCATACGGGACGCCGTGCCGTGGTCCAGGCGCCGCGCTTTCGCGACAGCACGTGGCCACATTGACGCTGCCAAATAGGTGCCAGCCGTATTTTACTTTTCATCGCAGCATTTATTGGATTCTCTGTTGACACACCGCTGACTCTCATTGGCCTAGTTTCGGTTCGCTAGGATTCTTGCTTGACTTTTATGAAACTGTTCACATTGGGAGGAAGGAGCACTTTACGCTAGACATGGCGTTCTAAGAGAAGTCCTCCGAGAGGTGAAATGCTCAGAGATAAAATCGCTACGCTTTGTCGGTCTTACCGCGTCATCGTCGCCATGGGGGTTCTTTCAATGGCCAGCGACTCTTCCCTCGACATTGCCAGGCTTTGTTCCTCGCGCGTGAGAGGCGCCCGAGGCTGCTTTCAAACTTAGTGCGCTGTTCTAGACAGCAGCTCGGCAAGAGGTATACCGCTTGTCTTTGAGCCCCGCGAGGAATGCGTCCTTCTTTTTCCGCCCTGCTGCCGAGAAAAATTCACAATGAGGGCAGTGAGAGGGCGTCTCGGCGCACTCGTCGAGCTTTGGAGGAGGCGATCGCTTTGACGACGCCTCGCGCGCTGATGGTGCGACGTAACGTGGATCGCACTGCGTGGGGAATAGCTCGGGGGCGCACTCGACCTTACAGACGCATATTCGTCATTGCTGTTCATATATTTATTCTTATTACCTTACAGGTCCCCCGAGGAGCATTAAATAGGAGGCGGGGGATAATGAGATAACGGTAATCCAGTCCCCCATAAAACGGAACGAACAAAAAATGAGACTTCAAGGAATCGAAATTGTTAATATAAGACAGATAAGCAAAGGTACATTTGAAGGAAAAGGACTAGCGTACGCAAGCGCAGAAACAAACGAAAGGGAATAAGCATTGGTATGCAAAACGAAGTTGGCATATGAATTTGAAGTTGTTTCGCAAAAGCTAACAGGGTCACTTATCGACTGCCTGGAAGATTATCTCATAAAGGACTTGAATGTTCACCCACATTGTGATGCAGAAAGAGAAACACCACGCAATGTGATAAAAATTAATGCCGTGACCTGGAGAGGCAGCTTGCTCAGGAGTTCGTACTAAGCGCTGGCACGCTGGGTCGCGGCTTTACCAGAGCTTCCATAACACCAACGGTATCACTGTTTATTTACTCTAGTATTCTATTCTAACATGGTTATTCCTGAATAACCACAGCGGCGATGAATTTTTCAAAGTGTATGACGAGGTTTGTGGTGAGTGTGGTTAGTTCGCTTCTCAAAATGCGCAATTTTTGACGTACTAGACAAACGAGTGTAAAAACCGAATGGGCTGAACATTTCTTTTTTTCGCTAGAAATCAAGCAGAATGAGGTCAATTAAGATAGCAAAAAGGGTGACGCAGAGGAAGCGACGGGGTGACTGCCGACCATATCTACTCGAAGTACATTCCTCCTACTATTTCTTCACTGAGCACGCAATTCTTTTCTAGTTTCCTACGTTCTTCCTTGCTTACTTTTTGTGCGAAAAGAAATGCGATAGGCTATTGTAGCACTAAACTAATACACGCAGCCTTTGAAAATGCTACTATTACTTCTGCAGTTTCCGGACGAGTGAAATTCCGAAATGGGTTCTTCAATTGTTGTCTTATTCTCTTTTCAATGCCAACATTCAATATCCTTCAATTGTAAGTATCATTTCTTGTCTTTGTTGCCCCATTTAATTTGGAACCGCGCAAGAATGCTGGAAGCGAAGTGATCTACACAAAAAGAACGTCGGTAGGTTGTTTATTGTTAACAGGAATAAATAAGTTGAAAAAGAAATAACAAAAATTGTGTACACAGTACGATTATATTTCTCCGGATTCCTTCTTTCCAACAGTGCTTTTTTAAATTGTTGCGTTGCCTTGGTGTGTGGAAAACTAATTGGCAGTAGTACAGTATGAAACAGATTAATCATGTATTTTTATTTATATTATAGCTGCGTATGGATGCCCTTCTGAATACTTTATTAATCATATTTTTACTGTTAACCTGCTGTTGTTCTGTGTTATACTAGCCTGCACAATTGACCAAATGGTCATGGACTAGATGCACCACGTGGCTTCTACTTCCATGACGTGTGGTCTTCGTTCGGCAATACGCTTTCGAAAGCCAAAATTTGTGACTTGAAATTCCAGCGCGCCGCCGTGGACAGCTCGTAAGATCGCTGCTACAATCACATATCAGTTCCATGTGAAGGGGTATTCGGCCTTAGTTGAGCCCTATGACACCAAGCAAAGGGCGGCGAGCACAGCCGAGACCCGTTTGCACGGTTCTCTCTCTGAATGTGTAGGCAACAGAATGACTTCTATATTCAGCGTCGCTTTCAAGTCACGCACCATGAAGCGCGATGGCTGCACAAATGGTCTTTGCGCCGCAGCCGACAGATGCGTGAACCGCAACCAGGTTGGGCCCCCCACCGTGAAAAAAAAGGCTTTTTCGTGTGAAATGAGCTTTTGCTGCAGGACGTTTAGTTGCATGCACTCAGTACAAGCTAGCTCAAGCCGTGCTCATGCCAGGCAAGTGTGTCGTGCTGAAAATTTTTAAAGCTGTCACACGGGCTCGTGTTTTTATATGCATGACCGACCGAAAACTGTCGACTGCTTTGGCGATTACCATTACCGTTCTACACTTTCCAGAGCCGATATCACCTGCTGCCAACTGCACCAACTGTAGGACCGTAGTGTAATGCTTAGTGAGGCGGACTACACTATATGGAAGAATTATGCTATATTTCGTGCGGTATAACGGTGTACGACCGTAACACGATGCTTAGTGAAATGGAGCACACTAATGGGAGGAAACGTGCCACATAGCGTGCGGTAACCGTAGGAATGTAACGCTTTGCTAAGTGTGACGGAGTAGACAATACAGATAAAGTATGCTAGACATTGCGTGCTGTATAACGGTATGAGCACAGGGCTATGCTTAGTGCACGGAGTAGACTATATGGCTGAAGTGCGCTGTATTCTGTGCGCTATAGGTAGGCCCGTAAGGCTATGCTTATTGAGACGCAGCACACAATAGAGATGGCGTATGCTATATTGTGTATGATGTAATGGTAGACCGTGACTTTATCCTTAGTGAGACGTCGCAGTACGCTGTAAGGATGAAGTATGCTATAGTAATCGCGCTACTGGTAGGACCGCAACGCTGTGCTTAATGGGACGGAGCGCACTACATGAATGAAGTGTGCTAAACTGCGTGTAGTATTATAACGGCAGGAGCGTAACGTTCTGGAGACGACGAGTGGAGCAACGTCGTGAACACATTTCCCGCCAAGCCAGACGGCTCCCTTTTTTAAACCTTCGGCTCGCTTGAGCGCTTCCAAATTTAAATGTAAATCTGATAGGGCTCGCTGGGTAGGCCGGACGTTGGCACGCACAGCACAACGGCCTCCGTGGATTTGTCGCTCAAATCCTTGAGACCAATCAAAATAAGGTAGTTGGCTACAAGGACCCTTTCGGCTTCGACGAAACACCTCGATTAGACGCCACGAACAAGAAACGCGTGAACGCAGCACCCAGCGAAAGAGCGGCCGTGAACCTGGATGTCGAAACCATGTTTGTTTATCCGGACAGTGTTGCCAGCACAAGTAGCGGATTCTGGAGTGGCGAATAAGGATCAAATATGCTATATTTCGTTCGATGACGGTAGGACTGTTAGCTTATACTGAATGAGACGGAGTACACTATAGGGATGTCGTATGCTCTACTGCGTGCGGTATAATGGTCGAACCGTAACGCTATGCTTAGTGAGACGCAGTACACTGTAAGGATGCAGTACGCGCCGAATAACCGCTGGAACGCAACGCTGGGCATACTAAGATGCAGTAAACTATAGGGATGAAGTATGCTGTATTGCGTGCGGTATTATGGTAGGACTATAACGCTATACTTAATGATACACCATAATGATGAAATATGCCATAGACGCTTTTTTTTTTCACGCTACGGCAGCAGCGCATTCATGACCCCCGAAAAATTCCGCTCATGCATTTTCGACAATCATGTTAACCAAGAAAAAGGAAGTATTTTATCGCGTAGTATATTGTAGGAACATATTCTTCAGATGGGGGGCCATGCGGCGAGCTCATATATGGACATTTTTGTTGCACTTAGCAATAACATTCGCTTGAAGAACACTCCAACTCTACAAAAAGACTAATGCCAGCTGGAGGGTTCTATAAATTTATAGCCTGTTTTAACTCGTTTTCCTCCAGTCTTCTAGGAAGTCTGTAAGCGTAAAAATGCTCTATATTGCGTTCGGTATAATGGTAGGACGCTATGGAAGCAACGCTATGCTTAGTGAGACGGACACACTATAGCGTTCAAGTATGCTGTAATTTGCCTGGTATAATGCTAGGAGGGTAACGCTATGCTCAGTGAGACACAGTACACTTTTGGTTTAAGTATGCTGTAGTTTGTGCGGTATAATGCTAGGACAGTAACGCTGTGCTTTGCCAGACGGAGTACACTGTAGGGTTGATGTGTGCTATATTGCGTGGTGTATAGTACTAGGACCGTAACGCTATGCTTTGTCAGACGGAGTACACTATAGGCTTGAATTGTGCTAAATTGCGTGGTGTATAATAGTAGGACCGTGACGCTATGCTTAGTCAGACGGAATGCACTATAGGGAGGAATTGTGCTATATTGCCTGCTGTATAATGGTAGGACAGTAACGCTATGCTTAGTGAGACGGAGTACACTATAGCGATGAAGTACGCTATATTGCGTGCGGTATAATGGTAGTACCGTAAGGCTAAGCTAAGTGAGACACGGTGCACTATAGGGATGAAGTATGTTGTATCTCGAGCTCCGCCACTGGAAAAGCTGGTGCCACCGTCGGCGTGACGTGCTATGAGGGATCATGTGGACATAGCTGCCACGTCGGCTGCTTTGCGAGCGCCGAAGCGAGCTGAAAACGAGAGTTTAAATTCCCTCGTACGCTGCGGTTCTCATTTAGTTGCGAGATTTTCCCGCTTGGAGTGTCTCCTTTATAACGCTTGAAAGCACTACAATAGGTAGTGGCTCCCTTTGAAGGCGCGCAATATGGTAGGCTACTGCTCGGTGCTGCAACGCCGGACGTACGCAACGGAGCCCGCTGTCAGCCTTATTCACACATAGCCGCAATACAAGAAGCTGCGTGAAGCTTGACTCGCGAAACACAAGAGCGGCAAACAGTCATCGGCTACAACTCGGGTATGCAGCAAGCACAGACGCGAGTAAAATTTCTGCTACGGCGCCGGGTGTGCGACGTTCGGAAAACGCGTACTGCGTACGCGTTCGGAACGCGTACTGAGACGCTCGCCCGAGTCCACTACCCGACTAATGTCCTGGCGGTTTGGTCTATGAACTTGTCGATGCTACAGATACTGGCAAGTTCACTGGAGTGGAAAGGGAGCGGTTAGAAGCACATTAAAAGAAAGCATGGCATATGGTCATGTTTCTGTTATGAATTAGTGCACTGGATTACAAAAAAGAAGCAATGCGAAATCGCACGCTGAGAACACCGATAAATATACATCATCATCATCAGCCTAGTTACGCCCACTGCAGGGCAAAGGCCTCTCCCATACTTCTCCAACAACCCCGGTCATGTACTAATTGTGGCCATGTTGTCCCTGCAAACGTCTTAATGTCATCCGCCCACCTAACTTTCTGCCGCCCCCTGCTACGCTTCCCTTCCCTTGGAATCCAGTCCGTAACCCTTAATGACCATCGGTTATCTTCCCTCCTCATTACATGTCCGGCCCATGCCCATTTCTTTTTCTTGATTTCAACTAAGATGTCTTTTACCCGCGTTTGTTGCCTCACCCAATCTGCTCTTTTCTTATCCCTTAACGTTACACCCATCATTCTTCTTTCCATAGCTCGTTGCGTCGTCCTCAATTTCAGCAGAACCCTTTTCGTAAGCCTCCAGGATTCTGCCCCATATGTGAGTACTGGTAACACACAGCTGTTATACACTTTCATTTTGAGGGATAGTGGCAACCTGCTGTTCATGATTTGAGAATGCCTGCCAAACGCACCCCAGCCCATTCTTATTCTTCTGGTTATTTCAGTCTCATGATCCGGATCCGTGGTCATTACCTGCCCTAAGTAGATGTATTCCCTTACCACTTCCAGTGCCTCGCTACCTATCGTAAACTGCTGTTCTCTTCCGAGACTGTTAAACATTACTTTAGTTTTCTGCAGATTAATTTTTAGACCCTCTCTTCTGCTTTGCCTCTCCAGGTCAGTGAGCATGCATTGCAATCGGTCCCCTGAGTTACTAAGCAAGGCAATATCATCAGCGAAGCGCAAGTTACTAAGGTATTCTCCATTAATTTTTATCCCCAATTCTTCCCAATCTAGGTCTCTGAATACCTCCTGTAAACACGCTCTGAATAGCATTGGAGAGATCGTATCTCCCTGCCTCACGCCTTTCTTTATTGGGATTTTGTTGCTTTCTTTATGGAGGACTACGGTGGCTGTGGAGCCGCTATAGATATCTTCCAGTATCTTTACATATGGCTCATCTACACCCTGATTCCGTAATGCCTCCATGACTGCTGAGGTTTCGACTGAATCAAACGCTTTCTCGTAATCAATGAAAGCTATATATAAGGGTTGGTTATATTCTGCACATTTCTCTATCACCTGATTGATAGTGTGAATATGGTCTATTGTTGAGTAGCCTTTATCCAATCCTGCCTGGTCCTTTGGTTGACGGAAGTCTAAGGTGTCCCTGATTCTATTTGCAGTTACCTTAGTAAACACTTTGTGGGCAACGGACAATAAGCTGATCGGTCTATAATTTTTCAAGACTTTGGCGCCCCCATTCGTATGCTTTCTTACGCTATGCTTAATGAAGCGGAACATACTATGGATGAAGTATGCTGTATTCCGTGTGGTATAAGGCTAGGACCATAACGCTATGCTTAATGAGACGGAGTACACTATAAGGATGAAGTATGCTATAGTACGTGAGCTATAACCGTGCATAGTAAGACGGGGTACGCTATAGGGATGAAGTATGCTATATTGCGTGCGGTGTAATGGCAGAAATGTAAGGCTATGCTTAGTAAGACGGAGCACACTATATAGATTAAGTATGCTATATTACTTGCGGTAAAACCGTTTGGCCGTAACACTGTGGATAGTAAGACGCAGTACACAATAAGGATGAAGTACACTGTCAACAATAAGTATAAATATTAAATAAATTACAGAAATTTTCTGTAGCGCGGTAGAAATTAAGTAAATAATTAACCACTGTTAAATAAATATTAATAACCGGTAAAAGAAAAACAAACACAAATCTTTCTTTGTGATCTTTAGGATATCATCATCATCATCATCATCATCATCAGCCTAGTTACGCCCACTGCAGGGCAAAGGCCTCTCCCATACTTCTCCAACTACCCCGGTCATGTACTAATTGTGGCCATGTTGTCCCTGCAAACGTCTTAATGTCATCCGCCCACCTAACTTTCTGCCGCCCCCTGCTACGCATCCCTTCCCTTGGAATCCAGTCCGTAACCCTTAGTGACCATCGGTTATCTTCCCTCCTCATTACATGTCCGGCCCATGCCCATTTCTTTTTCTTGATTTCAACTAAGATGTCGTTTACCCGCGTTTGTTGCCTCACCCAATCTGCTCTTTTCTTATCCCTTAACGTCACACCCATCATTCTTCTTTCCGTAGCTCGTTGCGTCGTCCTCAATTTCAGCAGAACCCTTTTCGTAAGCCTCCAGGTTTCTGCCCCATATGTGAGTACTGGTAACACACAGCTGTTATACACTTTCCTTTTGAGGGATAGTGGCAACCTGCTGTTCATGATTTGAGAATGCCTGCCAAACGCACCCCAGCCCATTCTTATTCTTCTGGTTATTTCAGTCTCATGATCCGGATCCGTGGTCACTACCTGCCCTAAGTAGATGTATTCCCTTACCCCTTCCAGTGCTTCGCTACCTATCGTAAACTGCTGTTCTCTTCCGAGCCTGTTAAACATTACTTTAGTTTTCTGCAGATTAATTTTCAGACCCACCCTTCTGCTTTGCCTCTCCAGGTCAGTGAGCATGCATTGCAATTGGTCTCCTGAGTTACTAAGCAAGGCAATATGATCAGCGAATCGTAAGTTGCTAAGGTATTCTCCGTCAACTTTTATCCCCAATTCTTCCCACTCCAGACCTCTGAATACCTCCTGTAAACATGCTGTGAATAGCATTGGAGATATCGTATATCCCTGTCTGACGCCTTTCTTTATAGGGATTTTGTTGCTTTCTTTGTGGAGGACTACGGTGGCTGTCGAGCCGCTATAGATATCTTCCAGTATCTTTACATATGGCTCATCTACACCCTGATTCCGTAATGCCTCCATGACTGCTGAGGTTTCGACTGAATCAAACGCTTTCTCGTAATCAATGAAAGCTATATATAAGGGTTGGTTATATTCTGCACATTTCTCTATCACCTGATTGATAGTGTGAATATGGTCTATTGTTGAGTAGCCTTTATCCAATCCTGCCTGGTCCTTTGGTTGACAGAAGTCTAAGGTGTTCCTGATTCTATTTGCGATTACCTTAGTAAATACTTTGTAGGCAACGGACAGTAAGCTGATCGGTCTGTAATTTTTCAAGTCTTTGGCGTCCCCTTTCTTATGGATTACGATTATGTTAGCGTTCTTCCAAGATTCCGGTACGCTCGAGGTTATGAGGCATTGCGTATACAGGGTGGCCAGTTTCTCTAGAACAATCTGACCACCATCCTTCAACAAATCTGCTGTTACCTGATCCTCCCCAGCTGCCTTCCCCCTTTGCATAGCTCCTAAGGCTTTCTTTACTTCTTCTGGCGTTACCTGTGGGATTTCGAATTCCTCTAGGCTATTCTCTCTTCCACTATCGTCGTGGGTGCCACTGGTACTGTATAAATCTCTATAGAACTCCTCAGCCACTTGAACTATCTCATCCATATTAGTAACGATATTGCCGGCTTTGTCTCTTAACGCACACATCTGATTCTTGCCTATTCCTAGTTTCTTCTTCACTGTTTTTAGGCTTCCTCCGTTCCTGAGAGCCTGTTCAATTCTATCCATATGATAGTTCCTGATGTCCGCTGTCTTACGCTTGTTGATTAACTTAGAAAGTTCTGCCAGTTCTAATCTAGCTGTAGGGTTAGAGGCTTTCATACATTGGCGTTTCTTGATCAGATCTTTCGTCTCCTGCGATAGCTTACTGGTTTCCTGTCTAACGGAGTTACCACCGACTTCTATTGCGCACTCCTTAATGGTTCCCATGAGATAGTCGTTCATTGCTTCAACACTAAGGTCCTCTTCCTGAGTTAAAGCCGAATACCTGTTCTGTAGCTTGATCCGGAATTCCTCTAGTTTCCCTCTTACCGCTAACTCATTGATTGGCTTCTTGTGTACCAGTTTCTTCCGTTCCCTCCTCACGTCTAGGCTAATTCGAGTTCTTACCATCCTATGGTCACTGCAGCGTACCTTGCCGAGCACGTCTACATCTTGTATGATGCCAGGGTTCGCGCAGAGTGTGAAGTCGATTTCATTTCTAGTCTCACCATTCGGGCTCCTCCATGTCCACTTTCGACTAACCCGCTTGCGGAAAAAGGTGTTCATTATCCACATATTATTCTGTTCTGCAAACTCTACTAATAATTCTCCTCTGCTATTCCTAGAGCCTATGCCATATTCCCCCACTGACTTGTCTCCAGCCTGCTTCTTGCCTACCCTGGCATTGAAGTCGCCCATCAGTATAGTGTATTTTGTTTTGACTTTACCCATCGCCGATTCCACGTCTTCATAAAAGCTTTCGACTTCCTGGTCATCATGACTGCATGTAGGAGCATAGACTTGTACCACCTTCAATTTGTACCTCTTATTAAGTTTCACAACAAGACCTGCCACCCTCTCGTTAATGCTATAGAATTCCTGTATGTTACCAGCTATTTCCTTATTAATCAGGAATCCGACTCCTAGTTCTCGTCTCTCCGCTAAGCCCCGGTAACACAGTACATGCCCGCTTTTTAGCACTGTATATGCTTCTTTTGTCCTTCTAACCTCACTGAGCCCTATTATATCCCATTTACTACCCTCTAATTCCTCCAATAACACTGCTAGACTCGCCTCACTAGATAGCGTTCTAACGTTAAACGTTGCCAGGTTCAGATTCCAATGGCGGCCTGTCCGGAGCCAGGTATTCTTAGCACCCTCTGCAGCGTTACAGATCTGACCGCCGCCGTGGTCAGTTGCTTCGCGGCTGCTGGGGACTGAGGGCCGGGGTTTGATTGTTGTATTCATATAGGAGGTTGTGGCCAAGTACTGCACCAGGGTGGCCAATCCTGCTCTGGTGAGAGAGTGCGTTACCGGTTCTGGTCACCGGGATCAGGCCGCACTCCAGGCCTGTTTGTGCAATTTTCTCAACACACGGTTTTTTTTTTCGGTGGAGAATTGCGCGGCACCGGGATGTGAATCACGGTCCTCTTGCACTGGAGACGGATACTCTACCGTCCCCGTAGGAGTTAAATTAAAAATTGAATTATGGTGTTTTGCGTGACAAAAACCACTTTCTGATTATGCACGCCGTAGTGGAGGACTCCGAAAATTTCGACCACCTGGGGTTCTTTAACGTGCACCTAATTCTAAGTACACGGGTGTTTTCGCATTTCGCCCCCATCGGAATGCGGCCGCCGTGGCCGGGGTCCGATCCCGCGACCTCGTGCTCTGCAGTCTAACACCATGACCACTGAGCAACCACGGCGGGTCCCGCAGGAGTTGTACGCCTCATTTAACCTACAGTGGTGCCCTATTTGATCAGTCAAGGTGGACCAATCTGACCAATATACATCGGATCAAAACTTAAGTATAACAATTACAAAGTCTATTTAATTTGTATAAGTTGTTGAATAATATTTTAGGGTTTTCTTTCTTTTATGCACGGCGTTGTCAGCGTACATCATGCGGAAGGTGCTGTCTGCGGTACTGGCTTGACGCCCTGTAGCATGAAGGCGGCTGCTCTTCAAGCCAACTCATGGTGGCACTGCTTCGTTTCTTTTTTTTGCCAAATTTAAAGAGGTGAGTTTCTTTGTTTTCAAGTACGTTACAAAGAGTGAACAACATATTGTATTAGCCGATGCTTTCCGTGTGTTCCTGACAGAGAGCAAGGCTGCAAAACACGCAATGAAATGCTGTAAAGCAGTGATTTGGGCTTGTTGGTAAGACATCGTGAGGCTTATAGCGCGTTAAAAAGACAAGGACGAAAGTGAGACGCCTGTGTGTGTCACGTCTCGCTTTCGTGATATTTTAGTGACAAATTTTAGCAACTACGTGTTCCGACATGTTGCGCTTCGTCAAAGCACGTATGATCTGGGTCCTAAATTCAGCTTTAGTTTTCTGTTATAGCACACGCAAAGGCTATCCCGTGTCCTTGGCAAACTTCCTATTGTCTTATGCTGACTTTTCGGAATGTATTTGTTTTTGCGCTGGTTGCGAGGGAAAAAAAAAGCGTGGGTGAGCTTTCAACGAAGCTCACTCAGTGACGTTAGCCCTTAGCGGCGATCAAGTGTTTAGTTTCTTGAAGTGACCGCAAACTGCGACGGTTTTCTGCTTTGTAATATTTTATGTTATTTTCTTTGGAGTGACACTCTGGCACATGAACCGGCCGGATATGAGGGCGCATGGCAGCCAGTATTGATTTAGTTTCGTCATTTGTCACGCTTTGAGGATTGTTCCGTTAACGGCGGCAAAATATTTTGCGTGGACGTGCGCTACACCGTTTTATTTTCAATATAGTCAGCAGGAACACTGGACAGCGTAGCTTCGTATACTATTTTGGTGTACTATTTTAAAGGCAGAGTGGAGAAAATGCCAGTGCCCATGCCGCGAAGACGTGCTGCCATAATGCTCGTGGCTACAAGGAATTGCTTGCCTGTCGTCTGCTTGCTTCATTTCCTGACTCTGACGAAGAATAATTGAATGTATGAATGACAGACCGAAAGAATCCGAAATAAATCGACAAAGTTTGCATAGACTAGACTGCAGCAATAAGTTTGTTAAAGGAAGCGAAAAGGTAGCATGTGTCATTGTTTCACGTATCTAATATTCTACAGCTAACGCAATTTGTCCACCGCTGTACATTATCAGAACATTTTTCTACATTGGGCCATTTTCACTGATATTGTCGGAAAAATGGCTGAAGTGTTATTTGTTTGCGACGTATGGGCACTCGAAGGGTCGTGTGAGTGTTGTATATGGTAAATGCTGGAAACATCTGGTAATGGAGCATAAATGCTGATTTTTCTTCCGTATCTGCTGTCCAACGTTAAAGCAGATGAGACGTAGAGCATGCGACACACGACAGCTCGTATTAAACCGTGCTCACGATAAATATGGTTTTGCCTTTCGTACCCTGTTCGCCGGCGCGGCATTTTCAGCGCTGATATTAAGGCGGTCGGAGAGTAAGATATTTTTTTGTAGATCCATTGGGCAGGGGCGTAGCCCCGAAATTCTTTAGTGCTGTCCATGCACCGCCGACCAAAGCAACACCCTGCGCCGGAAATCATTCTGGATTTTGCCTAGATGGAGGGGGGGGGGTCTTTTTCACGCTCGAAAAGCACCGCGAATATTGCAAAGTTGGGCTGGATTTCGCGGCAACGCCAATGTACCGAGAGTCACATATCGCATCGACCCCATCCGAGCACAGTTTCGAGGGCGTTTTGATGGCGAACGGGCTCGCCACAGCATCTCGCGGAGGCTGCGGAATCTACGGAGCGCATGCATGTCAATTCCAAAACTTTATGGGTATAAATCTCATAAAGTTTTGATGTGATAGGTGCTATACATTTTCAATTACGGAATTTTGTGGGTTTAATGCTGGTATAAACATATGACGACAAAGGAGCATTGACTTTTCTAAAATCATCGGAACATACAATGAGACAAGCCAAATCAACACCCTATCGGACAAGTTGACAAAGCACGCAGCGAGGTCCGGTGTGACGAAGCGTTGTGGTGGATCATTTGTGTCGTCATGTCACATAAAAAAATAACAACATTTTTTCACCTACACCAAAGCAACCATGTCAAGGCACTAAAGCTAGCCAAGGTAACAACGTTCTTATTTATTTTTCCTGCTTTGACTTTTATTCGCGCGGACACATTGAGCATCTTCAATTTTTTTTGTTCTCGTTACCCTACCCGCGAGATGTCAGAGCCAGCCAGAGCGAATACGTTTTTCTCGTGTTGCCCCGACCACCGCGCGGCGCACTTCGGTGAGTGAGTGAAGTAACTTCATTTCGGTCCAGAGAAGACGCAGGGGAGACCCCGCGCCACCCGTCTAGTCCTACGCAGGAACCGCCAAGCCGAGCTTGACGGTCCGATCGCGGGCACTCTGGACGGCCAGGGTTTGGTCACTGAGTTCGGGGCTGCCCAAGAGCGCAGCCCACCTATCATCGCTGAAGGAGAAGCCGATGGCTTCACACTACCACAACACATGGTCCAATGTTGCCTTTAGTCCACATGCAGGGCAGTCCGTACAGGGATATCTTACAGGGTATATGGCATGAAAAACCGCGAGGTTAGGGTACGCACGGACTTGTAAACGTCGAATGGTAACCGCCCGCGCCCTGCATAAGGCGGGGTGCGGGAGTGGGAATACCCGTCTTGACAGATAGTAGTGTGTGGTGATTTCATTAAACGTAAGCAAGGGCACCCCTCGGGGCTGGGGGACTGCTGCGGCGGCGCGGTCAGTGAGTCCGCGCGCGGCCTCGTGTGCGCCCTCAAGAGGGTTAGAGGGAGAACCCTCAATCGACCCCAAGTGAGCGGGAAACCAAATGAGAGAACGCGGAGACATATTTTTGGCGCTTTGGAGAATGCGGAGGGCCTGGGGGGAGACCATACCGGTTTGGTAGGCCTTAAAGGGAAGCTGAAACGGTTTTCAATTTCCATGAATTGCTGGGAGTGGGAAGAACAGACCTATTAATTTACGGTTCCGAAATTTTTTCTTCGTTTTGTTAATATAAGGGGCGGAAATCGCTTTCTAAATGACCCCCGCGGACACGCCCCCATCGCTTCCCGGAGTGCCGGCTGAGGCGGTTGTCAGAGGAGAGAACCGGCGAGAGTGACGTCATTCGCGGGGACCGAGCTGCCGGACCGACGTGCTGGCATGTGCTGGCATGTCTCTTTCCATCCTGCGCTTTACTG
The DNA here is from genome assembly GCF_050947875.1 of Dermacentor variabilis. Lineage (NCBI taxonomy): Eukaryota > Metazoa > Arthropoda > Arachnida > Ixodida > Ixodidae > Dermacentor > Dermacentor variabilis. The sequence goes on from NW_027460280.1 coordinate 16,572,420, forward strand.
AACGGCGCTACGAGAGATCTGCCGCCGCCGGCGCTCACGTTTGTTTTCTTTTGCGATTTTCGTAAACTGTTCTTTCCTTCTGTGCTGCGTGAGTGCCTACAGCCAATGGCGCCCAACATGCCCTCGTTCTGTGCACCATTCGGCTGCGCGAACACAGGCGGGCGAGACGATGTGGTGTTTCACAGGTTCCCGAAGGACAAGAAGCAGCGCAGTGGGTCCGTGCGGTGAGGAGAGATAAGTTCGTGCCGACGAAATAAACTGTGCTGTGCTCGGACCATTTCCGCATAGCCTTACGACAAGTAACTCAGGCTATCCGGACCATAGCCGGATAGCCTTACGACAAATGCGTAAACGCGTTGTTGCTAGCGTTTCTATACTCCGTTTCATACATCAGGTGCAACGCTGTGGAGGCTTGAGACACTTCTTGCAGTGGCTGCCTTCGCACTTACAAAAAGTTCGGTGTTTCTTGACCCGATTTTTGAGAAAATTTTCCATATAGAAGCTCAGTTCTGAATGAAAAAAAAGAGAATTTACCCATAGAAACAATCTGTGTACTTAAACGGCTGCTAACACGTTCTTTTAAATCAATTTTCTTTTCGGAATTTTTTATTTGCAGCCCGTCGCGTGCATGCTTCACGTGCATGCTCGCGCGAGCAAACGCCGCTGGCACGCTGCGAAGCATAGACGGAAACACGCGCAGTAATAAGTTTTGGTGACCAGACTTGTTGCGTAGCTTCCACAGCGTTGCACCTGAGGTATGAAATGGAGTATAGGCTTGCCTAGTGACATTCGACGTACGGTTGCAGTTGTCGTGTTTACCACACGGCGGTGATAAACCGCCTAATATCTTCATGTCAACACTAGCATGGAGCACGCATACCGATTCTTGATCGAGCCACAATCGAAAAGTCGTCGAACCATAGTCTGAATACTGCACATATAATCGCCCTGCAGGGCCATCTCGATCTGGACGTGTATGATAAGCAACTTCCATGACTGTACCTCGCAGCACTGCATGTGCGCGCTTTGAAACGCGGCACTTATGTTCGCGATCGTGTATCAACACTCAAAAAACCACGGGACTCTAGACAAGCAGCGGCAGGGTGCTTGACATCGCGGAATTGCACCCGTGTTTACAATCTAATGAGAAATTAGTGCATCGGCATTCTTCCAGCAGCAAGTTCCCAGTGACACTTTAGCGCATTTTTTCTCCCGTCATTGGAACGTCCAGCTAAATAAAAAAAAAACATACGTACCAGCTAAGATTTCCAACGCGCGAGAAGGTGCACGCATCGCTCTCGCTGTTGGCCCACTCAACATCGCCGTTGCCGCCGTCGTTTTCCCTATCGGCTGTCGGTTCGAACAGATAGGGCGAAAACACAAGCTGTTGGTGAAGGCGAGATCGTTCCATAATGGTTACAACTCAGCTATGAAGCCAGAACAGAAAAGCGCGCTACGCTCTGAAACGGCGGCGCCGAGCGGCGACTGCCGCGAATGACGTCACAGCGGCACCGACCAATTACGGGCAACAGCGGCGTTCGCGCGATGCCCTGAGGCGCTGGTGCGCGTTTTCTTGAAAAAACAGCCGCTTGCGTTTGTTTCCGCCCTTTTTGAACTAGATATTCGTGTTCAGGGGCTCAAAACTGTGGAATGCCGCAGAGAACTCATTTTTTTCGAAAACTGTTTCAGCTTCCCATTAATGGCTGCCTTGGAATCACTATATATTGCCCCTCTGCGACCATCGAGCACAGCCAGCGCGATTGCAACCTGTTCGGCTACCACGGGCCTCGAAGTGCGAACCGTAGGGCAGCAAGTGAGCCTTGAATTGGAGTCTACGATGGAGACGGCGAATGCCTCCTGTTGGACATATGCCGCGGCATCCACGAAGCTTGCCTCAATGTGGTTATTGCGGACATGCTCGAGTAGAGCTGTACCCCTGGCCCGACGTCTGCCGACGTTGTTTGCGGGGTGCATATTGCGGGGAAGAGGCGCGATGTGCAGTTGAGACCTGATGTCGCTGGGAATCCGTACGGTGTCAGGGCACTGGTCGACAGGATTGAGGCCCCTCTCGTCGAGTATGTTGCGTGCGCGTTCGGTTTGCTATGGCTGAGTGGCTTTTCACGTGGCAGAGCTTTGGACGCTTAGTGGCTAGCAGACAATAAAAAGAAACAATGGTCGCTCGCCGCCATCACTGGGGACTCGACGGATTGCACCGCGTACGCTTGAGCGCAGCCTCTCCGTTAAGTCTTGTATCACCGGTGTAGGATACCGAGCAGTATGCGTATGGTTCTCGGTAGACCAAGCCTCTCACGTTTTCTTGGATATTCCTTCGGTAGCTACATTAGGTGCCCAAAGTAGCCATTCGATTGCAGCCAACATACTTCCCTTCGTGTTTCTTCATTTCGGTGCCCCCGTCACACAAGAGGAAAAAAATGCATTGTTGCGGCGCAGTGAATTAGCGCATGGTGAAAGTTCGATTTTGTTACTTCTTCTTTTGCGGAAGATAATGGGTCACGGGAGGCTTCCGCTGCCGGATACTCTTATTATATTATTCCGATACCAATTATATGGACACGTCAGGCGCATTTCCTGCCGTCGCCCTCATGTTTCATATAAAGTCCAAGGGCGGTAACATCGTGACCGAGTGCCGCATGCTGTATGTACGAGTGAAAGCGTAAGGGAGGGGGGTGTTGAATCGGTGAGCCGACGATGCTGACTCAGTCTTGTGTGTGCAAAGAAGAAAAGCGGGGAGCAAGCGCGTCGCGCGCGATACACCGGGGGAATAGGATGGAATGGGGGCGGGATCTAGGATTTTGTGAATCTGTAATTGCGCAACATGTTTATTTGCCTTGTTCGACGCATTATATACAGTGACTTTTTCTTAGATACGTAGATTTATTGGAGACTTATACGTATATTTAAATATTGTCACGAAAAGACAATGGACGATGTACCCGGCGTCGGCGAGGGAGGCAGTTGTACAAGATGGCGTGCAATAATTCAAGCCGGCGTCCTCAGCTTCTACCTCTTCTACTTCAGCGCCCGTCTCTTGCTGAGCGCGTGTTCCAGTCCACACTTCTTTTTTTTTTTAAGCGCTGGCTCGTGACACCTAGCGGCATTATTCCCCCGCCAAAAGAAAGGCATCGACCCGATGCTTACTAAACTAGAAAGAGGAAGTGTGGAAGTCGTATGATATCGGATTGGCGTCGCCTTAACGCGCGAAATACGGCTTGAGGCGAATAACATGCACTATCTCTGAGCGGTGCTGTCGACCACGAGGCGACGCGGCACCGTCGGGAATGACCTCAGAATGACTTCACTAACGCGCCGTATCACTTTGTAGGGTCCAAAGTATCTACTAAGGAGCTTCTTAGACAACGCCTGGCGACGGACAGGAGTCCACACCCAGACTTGGTCACCTGGCTGGTACTCGACTTGCCGATGTCGAAGGTTGTAGCGTCGTGCGTCTGTACTCTGCGGCTTCGCGATGCGTATGCGCGCGAGTTGACGAGCTTCCTCTGCGTGTTGAGTAAGTTGCTCGGCGTCGGCAGTAAGTGATGCGTCGGTGTCGTGCGGGAGCATAGCGTCTAGCGTGGTCTGGACCTCGCGCCCGTAGACAAGACGGAACGGTGTGAAGCGTGTGGTTACCTGAATGGCGGTGTCGTACGCGAATGTAACGTACGGCAGGACTTGACCCCATGTTTTATGCTTGACGTCCACATACGTAGACAGCATGTCAGCAATGGTTTTGTTTAGCCGTTCCGTCAGTCCGTTGGTCTGCGGATGATAGGCAGTCGCCTTGCGATGCTGCGTGCAGCTGAGCTCGAATATGTCCTCTATAAGTTGGGCTGTAAAGGCAGTGCCTCTGTCGGTGATGACATGTGAGGGGGCACCATGTCTGAGGACTACGTGATCGATAAAGAACTGGGCAACTTCGTAGGCCGTGGCACGTTGTACAGCTTTCCTCTCGGCATCGCGTGTTAGATAGTCCGTGGCGACTATAATCCACTTGTTTCCGCTGGCTGACAAGGGAAAGGGTCCCAGAAGATTCATGCCGATTTGATCAAATGGCGCGCTAGGTGGTGCGATGAGTTGGAGTAACCCCCCGGGCTTCAAAGACGGCGACTTCCTGCGTTGACACTCACGGCAGATTTGCACGTAACGCTTCACCGTGGTAGAAAGTCTGGGCCAGTAGTACGTCTGGCGTACTCGTGCAAGAGTGCATGAAAATCCCAAGTGTTCAGACGTGGGCTCATCATGGCAGGCTAGGAGAATGTCATCACGAAGGACGGCAGGTACTACCAATAGATACTCTTTGTCGCTGGCACTCGAGTTTTTCTTGTAGAGGACACCCTTTCGCAGGCAGAAGGTCGAGAGACTACGAGAAATGTGTCGTGGGATTGTAGCATTCTTGCCTTCTAGGTGATCGATGAGAGGGCGTATTTCGGCGTCCTCGCGCTGCCGTATGATCAAGTCAGATGCGGTGAGGGCCCCAAGGAATGCGCCGTCTTCGTCAATGTCCTTATCGCAAGTTTTGACGGGAGCGCGCGACAACGTGTCGGCATCTTCGTGTCTTCGGCCCGATTTGTAGACGATGGTAACATCGAACTCCTGCAGACGGAGACCCCATCGAGCAAGTCGCCCGGACGGGTCCCGTAAGTTGGCTAACGAACCCAGGGAATGGTGGTCTGTCACCACCTTGAAAGGGCGACCGTAGAGATAAGGCCGAAATCTCATGTTGGCCCACTCAACCGCTAGACACTCTTTCTCGGAGGTGGAGTAGTAGATTTCGGCGCGTGAAAGGGTGCGACTGGCGTAAGCGATGACTCGCTCGACGGCTTCCTGGTGTTGAATGAGTACAGCGCCAAGACCGATGTTGCTTGCGTCGGTATGCACCTTGGTGTTAGCGTTCACGTCAAAGTGAGCGAGGACGGGTGATTCCTGCAGGCGTTGCCGTAACTCGCTGAAAGCTGCGTCCTGCTCATCCGCCCAAACAAAGAGTGTGTCTTCTCGCGTGAGGCGTATGAGTGGTTCAGCGATGCGCGAGAAATTGGTGATGAAGCGACGATAGTACGCACACAGACCGAGAAATCGGCGAACTGCTTTCTTGTCACGAGGAGTCGGAAAAGCAGCAACAGCAGATGTTTTGTCTGGGTCAGGCTAGGTGCTGTCGGCGTTCACGACATGCCCGAGGAACTTTAGCTCATCGTAACCGAAGTGACACTTTTCTGGCTTTAGTGTGAGATTAGCGGAGCGGAGCGCCTCAAGTACCACCTCTAAACGCTTCAGATGTTCTTCGAAGGTCGCCGCAAACACGACGACGTCATCTAAGTATACTAAATAGCAGTGCCACTTCAGACCCGTCAGAACAGTGTCCATCATTCGCTGGAATGTGGCCGGTGCAGAGCACAGGCCAAATGGAAGTACTTTAATTTCGTACAGTCCATCCGGGGTAACAAAGGCAGTTTTTTCGCGATCTCGTTCGTCAACTTCGATTTGCCAATATCCGCTCTTCAGATCTATGGATGAAAAATACCTGGTTCGCCGGAGTCGATCTAACGAATCATCGATCCGCGGAAGCGGATCAACGTCTTTTTTTGTGACGTTATTCAACTTTCTATAGTCAACGCAGAGCCTAAGCGTTCCGTCTTTCTTTTTGACGAGGACCACCGGCGATGACCAAGAGCTTCGCGATGGTTGTATGACGTCATCGTCAAGCATTTCTTTCACTTGTGCATTAATCACGTTGCGCTCTTTCGCCGATACGCGATAAGGAAGTTGTCGTATGGGACGAGAATCGTCATACGTGATTATTCGGTGTCTCGTGATGGGCGTCTGGCGTACCTTAGAAGAAGATTCGAAGCACTCCTTGAACCGACGTATCGAATCGCGCAGCGCTTTCTGCTTTTCCTCCGAAAGGTCTGAATTGATGTCGATATTGCTGAGTGTGTGAGCTGGGTTGTTCATTGTCACAGACGCAAAGCATTCGGCAACGTCTGCTATGGGCTCAGCAATAGCGATAGTAGTACGACGAAATAGGTGCCGATGTTCCTGGCTAAAGTTCGTCACGCGGAGCACAGAATGTCCACCTCGAAGCATAATCAGACTGCGGGCTGCACATACACCATGAGTCAGCATAAGGGAGGAATTGCCCTCTGCAACAACTTCGCGGTTACGCAGATCGTCACATACGACCGCTACAAGGGTACTTGCGCGTGGTGGTAAAGCTACACTATCGGCGTAAAACCGAAGCGCGTTACGTCGGCAATTGTCGCGGTTGTTCGCTGTTCTTTCTGTCGAAAAAGTCATTGTGCGCTCCCGAAGGTCTATAATTGCACCATACTCTCGCAGAAAGTCGACGCTCAAGACGAGGTCCCGAAAACAATCGCGGAGTATAAGGCAGCTGGCTGGAAACGTGGACCCACGAATTTGTACTCTGGCCGTGCACATGCCCAACAGTGTTACGACATGCCCGCCAGCAGTACGTATTTGCGTTCCAGACCAAGGCGTGATAACTTTTCTAAGTTCCGTCGCTAGTTTTCCGCACAAGATTGAGTAGCCGGCCCCCATGCCCAACAAAGCACTAACGTGGCGGCCGTCGAGCACAACAGGTATGTCAAGCGAGAGTCTGTCGCTGAGTTCGGCTGCTGTCGTCGTTGAATCGTGCTGAATAGACCGTGCTCGCGTCGATGGGAGGTCTTCGGAAGGGCGATTATCAGCGGCCTCACCCCCGAAGGTCGCTGTTGTTAGTTTTCCCGGCGAGGGCTTGGCGATCGTCCCTGCGCTGCCATTCGAGGGCTCCTAGGAGCGGGGGAAGAACACCTGGGGGACGGCGAGCGCGACTGCCGCCGCGGGAACAGTGGCATACTCTCCTGGGTCAAGTATTCTTCAATCGCCCTAGGCCTTTCGCCATATCTGGGCCTTGGTGAATCCGCGACAAAACCTTGCAGTCCGAGGCGGCGGTATGGGCACTCGCGGTATACGTGACCGGCTTCTCCACAAAGATAGCACAGAGGCCTTCTGTCCGGGGTACGCCAGACGTCAGATTTCCTTTCGAGCGGGCGACGATCCTCCATACGTTGGATTGGTTGCACAGATGGGAGCGACGTGACGTATGACGCGGCGTAAGACGTGGCGGGGTCGAAATGGGTCGGAGCGCGGACAAGGACTCGCCTCAAAACTTCCGCATACGACGGCCGCTGCAACTGTGCCGTCACAGGCGGCGCATTGTTGCTTGGAACGGGACATTGGATCGCTTGCTGTAATTCGTTCTTCACAAGGGCAGAAATGGAACCTAGCGTGGGCTGAGGCGGGCAGGTGAGCCGTTGAAGCTCATAACGCACCACAGAGCGGATAAGATCTCGGAGAACGTCCACGTTTCCAAAGGCAATCGCGTCCGTCAGTGAAGCAGCGTTCGCGTGCCTGTCATACGGAGCTGAGCGCTGGTCCGAAGGTGAAGTTGGGTTCAATTGCCTTTCATAGAAAGTTGACCGCTAGTGTAACATCTTTTCCATCGTGGTGGCTTCGGTTAAGAATTCAGCCAAGGTCTTCGGCGGGCTTCGAACAAGGCCAGCAAATAGCTGTTCCTTAGCTCCCCGCATTAGATGGCGCAGCTTCTTTTCCTCGGACATGGTTGGGTCCACCTGACGAAAGAGGCGCGTCATATCCTCGACGTACGACGTCACGCTCTCGTTCGGCTGATGAATGCGGGATTGGAGCGCCCGTTCGGCTCGTTCACGGCGATCAGCATTGGTGTACGTCTCCAGCAAGGCACGACGGAACTCGAGCCACGATTTGATGAGCCCTTCTCGGTTCTCGTACCAAGTACGGGCACCGTCCTCCAAGCTGAAGTAGACGTTCCTTAACTTCACCGCGTCGCTCCATTCATTTATTTTGGCAACGCGCTCAAACTGGACTAACCAGTCTTCTGCATCCTCGAAGATATCTCCGTGGAACACTTTCGGCACTCGGAGATTCTGCAGCAGATACTGCGTTGCCGTTGCGTCCGTACCTTGCCTAATGGTCGGCAGGGACGTCGACGTTCCTTTCATACCGGTGTGTGGGGCGTCGATGTTGCTGCGGGGAGATGATCAACCTCCGGAGGCAATCCTCGGATTCTCCTGCTTGCCCGGTCAACAGGGGTCTCCACTAGGATAGGGCTGGTACTCCTACTACCAGGAGGGGTTTGTGGCACCGGATAAACCGTACCCAGCACCTCCACCAGCTTTGTCACGAAAAGACAATGGACGATGTACCCGGCGTCGGCGAGGGAGGCAGTTGTACAAGATGGCGTGCAATAATTCAAGCCGGCGTCCTCAGCTTCTACCTCTTCTACTTCAGCGCCCGTGTCTTGCTGAGCGCGTGTTCCAGTCCCAACTTATTTTTTAGCGCTGGCTCGTGACACTTAGCGGCAATATCTTGTGGCGAGGTTTTGTGTATACGTGCACTGAACTTTGTTTGCACTGACACTTTTTTGCCCTTTATCAAGCTCTATCTTCGCATTTGTATATCCCATTGTATCTTCGCATTTTTTAATGTGCGAGGGCGAATCAAGTGAAAGTGAGCCTACCAACCCCCGCGCAATAACGGTTCTGTTCATTGTCTGCGAGGCATGCGCGTAGCACACAGGCATCTCTCATTTACAACAGTGACATGCAGGTGTGAGGATAAATGTTCTTTAATTCTCTCATACACTGAGCTGAACATGGCTGCGCGACATACTGGACGCTACAAAAGTTGAACAGCGTGATGTCGTGAGGTTTTTGACAGCTGAAGATGTTTCTCAAAAAGAAATTAGTCGCCGTATGGCTGCCGTTTACGTTGAACATTGCATTTCATTGTCCGCTGCGAAGTGTTGGAGCAAACGGTTGAAAGAAGGACGCGAAAGTTGAAAAGATGATCCAAGACCGGGCGAAAGCCATCGTGCAATCACCCCCCACAAAATTGCAAAGGTTGATGATCTGATGAGACAAGAACGGGGGATAAGCATAGATGACCTTGCAGAGCATGTGAACATCAATCACGGTTAGGTTCACGCCAAAATTCATGAAAATATCGGTTATCGGCTCTTGTGTGCGCAATGAATCTCCAAGATTTTGAACCACCGCCAAAAGACGGAGAAGTTCGGCGCCGCCTTGACTTATCTGATCCGGTATCACAATGCGGGTGACGACTTCTTTTCCGAAATTGTGATCGGGGACGAATCATGGTGCCACTACTACGAGCCTGACACACGACGGCAAAGCTTGCAGTGGAAACATTCGAATTCACCACGCCCAAAGAAAGCAAAGGCCGTCATTTCCGCCGGAAGGGTGTTGAATTTCTTTTTTCGGTCGTCAGGGGCCATTACTGGTAGAATTTGCTAAATCTTTAGGGACTATAAATTGTTTCCGATATGGTGAAAAGCCAAAACGGCTGCGTGTCGCAATTAAGGACAAACGACGTGGAAAATTGAGGAATGGCGTCATCTTGCTCCACGACAATACCCGTCCCTGCCTCACTAATGTGGTTAACACAAAACTGGTAAAGTTCAAGTAGGAAACGCTGTAATATCCGCCGTGCAGCTCAGACCTGTCGCCTTGCGACTTCCACATTTTGGGGCAACCGAAAAAACAGCTCAAAGGAACCAGATTCGTGTAGGACGATGACGTGAAAGAGTCAGCTGCACACTTTTTGAAGCAGCAACCCAAGGAGTCTTATGAGGCGGGAGTCACGCGAATCATTAGCCAATGGGAGAAACGTCTAAATGGTTATGGAGACTACTTTCAAATAAAGTACCCCGTTTGTCATACGTTCGCATTGGCTCATTTTCATTTGACTCGCCCGCGTACATTTTGCATAACTCCTGCTTTTTATACGTGCTCTCTGTTGCGACTATATTTTCGGTGCAATTACTCACGAGACACGACCGGTGACAGCTGCTACTGCGTAATACATTTCAACAAATGACAGCATTCATTGAGATTTTTCACTGGCCGTTTCATATGTACAATAATATAAACACGGTTTTTTAATGATAAAGATATATGACAAAGAATGACATTAACATGTTTGTATTCAACTTGTTCATTTCATGGCGATTACATCTTTCATATAAACGGTATGCACTGTTTTGCTAGTTTCGAACTGATATACTTCTAAAGTTCGCGTGATGTATTCTTTACTTATTAAACAAACAAAAACATGGAAGCATTGACATCAGTTATCTTGGGCAAAATTTTTGACACATACGAGTATGTTTTTTTATGAAAAAATACATATCTTGCTTGTTTTGACAGTGCGTAGCGTTCAACAATTCATTTGCAGCATATTTGGCAATGGCAATGCAATTATTATTCATGTATTTGATCCCTCGACAAATTGTTTAAGAGGAAGCTTTAGCTCAGGTTCGCTCAGGATCGCTTTTAATGAAATTTCTTGCATTTAAGAGAGCAAGTTACATTCTAGTGTCTGTTGGAAGTGGAATTTCGATTTATGGCCTGAATTTTGTTTAAAATATATCGAAAAATTCGAAAGTTGGAAAGAAATGGAAGCGCAACGTTTACAATTTAATAGCTCTGCATTAACAACAGATATTGCGGTTCTTTAAACAGGAAAGTGGACAAATTTAGTATGTCCATTTGTATCTTACGTGAATTGGTTACGTTGTGTACAAGGGTACTGCAAAAGCCGTATTTCTATAATACTACATTCTTTTGAGATTCATGTGTAACATGAATTTTGTCCGCTGTAGATGTGCTGTTAAATGAAACTCACGTAATTGTGGTATAATTTATCATTGTTGAGTTACAGAGTTGTAAACTTCATAGTTTCGTTACTGAAAATGTGCGATTTTGGCCAATTTTTCATAATGAATTGACAACGTAAATGAAAAATTCGAAAACAGCAGTCAATATAATTAGTTTTTCCTTTAAATGCAACAAAGCTCTTCAAATTTGGTGCCGCGGTTGCCGAGAAAAACGAATTTCTCTTCTACATGCATTTAGATCACAGCAGCCGAGCTTCCTCTTCCGGACGCGTTCCAACTGGAACGAAACGCCTGCACTGCCCACGGGCTCCATCCCGAGCGAGGACGCACCCGCCGTGGCCACGCATGCTGGCCGTTGGCTGCTACATGTTGTGGGCCTAGGTTGCGGCCACAGAAACTTCGCTTTAAGTCTTATAAATCAGCTTCGTGTTTATGCAGCGGATATACTGTGCGTTCTTGGCTTTTTTATTAAAGGTAAAAGCCTTAGATCTTTATGTTTGAAGGTTGCGTTGTGAGGTAGAGAAAATGTCACGTGAATATCACGTGAGAAAATATCACGAGAGAAAATATCTCGTGCTCACGTGCTCACGTGCTCGAGACCCGCTTCGAAGTCACCCGAAGTAAATCCAGACAATTCACTGTCACGGACTGGGACCTTTTTCGCAAGCTCCGCGGCAACGACAGCGCACCCGTCCCAAAAGACCTGGAAGATTGGTGCGAGCGAATCAAGAGTGATGCCGAGTCATCCACTAAGAAGATCGTCAGCGACCTGGAGGTAGAAAAGATGGACAGTAGGCTGGCTCATCTGATCGAGGCCAAGCAGGCGCTGCTTCTGAGATGGAAAGGACAAAGGTTTAACCGAAGACTGAGGAAAAAGATCTCCGAGCTTAACAAGGCCGTCGAAGATCACTGTCGGACCCTCGACAAGCAGCAATGGGACGAGGTCTGTGACTCGATCGACGGGCAGATGCGTAACGGCAAGTCCTGGGGAATGCTTAAACATCTCCTCGACGAGGGCAGCACCAGATTCAGTCAGAGACACACGCTCGCCAGAGCCCTTCACGAAGCTACCATATCCTGTTCCGGGGACGAGCTGGTTGCCAAGCTCATGGATAAATACCTTCCCATAAAGCATGGCGACGAGGAAGACCGGTTTCCCGACTACCTCGGACCAGCCCGTCCGGAATTGGACGAAGACTTCACCGTGGGGGAAATTAGGCAAGCCATTTTCGCGCTCAAGGGGAAGTGTGCGCCAGGTGCCGACAGAATCACCAACAAGATGCTGCGGAACCTAGAAGACGGTTCGATCGCATACCTCACCGAGAAGATCAATGAGACATGGAAAAACGGCAGCGTCCCAGAGCAATGGAAGAGCGCCAACGTCGTCCTGATCCCCAAACCCGGCAAGGCTCCGAAGGTGGACAACCTCCGACCGATCTCTCTCACCTCCTGCGTTGGGAAAGTGGCGGAGCACGTCGTCCTCAACAGACTAAACAGATATCTCGAAGAGAACAACATCTATACTCACAACATGATTGGCTTTCGTGCCAGCCTCTCGTCGCAGGACGCCATGAAGATGATCAAACATCAAATCATCGATGGCAGTACCAGAGACACCAGGGCCCTGCTCGGACTCGACCTCGAGAAAGCGTTTGACAACGTTCTCCACGAATACATTCTGGCCTCTGTGGCAGACCTCAAGCTGGGCCCCAGACTATATAACTACGTCCGTTCGTTCCTGACGGGGAGGAAAGCGAGGCTGCGGATCGGCGACTTTGTCTCCGACGAGGTGCTCCTGGGCGCACGGGGCACGCCGCAAGGCTCGGTCATTTCGCCTGCTCTCTTCAACATCTGCATGATCGGCCTCTCGAGGAATCTGGCCCAAGTTGAAGGAATCAAACACACCATCTACGCAGACGACATCACCATCTGGTGCACCGGCGGTAGCGAAGGGCAAGTGGAAAGCGCCATGCAAGAGGCGGTAGACGTCACGGAGCAGTACCTGCTACCCACCGGACTCAGATGTTCCCCGACCAAATCTGAGCTTCTCCTTTATAGAAAAGAAAAAGGCCGCAGACCCAAGGGCTGGAAACCGGTCTCGGAAAGTGACATTCACCTGTTCACTCGGAGCGGTGACCCGATACCCAGGGTCGACACCATCAGAGTCCTGGGTATGTTCATAGAATCACGCGGCGGCAACGGCACTGCGCTACGCAAGATAATTGCGAAAACCGACAATGCTTTTCGCCTCGTCCGAAGGGTCACGAACAGACATCGTGGCCTCAAGGAGGACAACCTGCTTCGGCTCATCAACGCCTTTGTGCTGTGTCACTTCACCTACACGGTGGCCATGCACAACTGGCTCAGAGCCGAGCGGGAAAAGCTTAATGCCCTCATTAGAAAATTCTTCAAGAGAGCCCTCGGGCTGCCCGTCAGAACGCATACAGAGGACCTCCTTCGGCTCGGCATACACAACACCATGGAGGAGATAGCCGAGGCTCAGGAACGGGCCCAGCTAACTCGGCTGTCCACCACGCCAGCCGGCAGGCGTATCCTCGAGGAGATCGGACTCGCACCAACCAAGAACTTGGCTGAAGACACCCAAATCCCCAGAGAAATAGGGGAGAAGATCGTGGTCGCCCCTTTGCCCCGCAACGTTCATCCCGTTCACAACGCAGGTCGTCGCAAGGCAAGAGCATTTAATATACTAAAGCAAATAAACAAAGACAAAATCGCAGCAAGCTTCGTGGACGCAGCTGCATACCGAGACGGCAAGGCTTTTGCGGTTTCCGTCATTGACACGCTGGGCAAAGTCATCAACTGTGCTTCCGTCCGGACGACGAACCCAGAGGTGGCCGAGCAAGTGGCCATTGCACTCGCCATGCAAGACGGTCGGAGAGACAGGGTGTACAGCGATTCGAAAGCCGCCATCAGGGCATTCCAGAAAGGCCGGGTAGCCCGGCAGGTAGTTCAAATTCTGAAAGGCGCCAAACAGGGCAACACCTCCATGCACTCGATCATTTGGTTCCCTGCACACGTCGGGGCGATTAAGGGGGTTCCTCTGAACCTCAACGAGTCTGCCCACGAGGCTGCGCGTGGCTTTACCGACCGCGCTGCCCTCGAATCGGGCGACTCTCTCCCCGGACACAGAGACGCTCCTCTCACACACAACGAAATCACGAAATTCTTTTACTTAGAGAGAAGGGTTTTCCCCCCGCCTCACTCCAAGCTAAGCAGGCCGCAGGCGGTCACACTAAGACTTCTGCAAACGAACTCGTACCCAAATCCGGCGTCCCTTAATAGCATATATCCAGAGATTTATCCAACTTGTTCTTGCGTGGCCTGTGGTGAGGTAGCTACGTTGCCTCATATGCTCTCGGAGTGCGGGTCGCTGGGCCCGAAGTTCACCAAGGAGGAGTGGGACGCGCTCCTGCGAAGTCCTGTCTTTGAGGATCAAATCCTGGCCGTCCAGCGCGCCCGCGATCGGGCCGGCAGACTAGATCTGTCAGTCCCGTCGTGGGATTAGCCGGGTGCGCGTTTTATCGCGCTTTGCTGGACCAAATAAAAGTTTATTCACTCACTCACTCAAATATCACGTGAGTGCTGCTTGTGGTACATCCCTCTGCGTGTGGCTTATTAATCGAAAACCTTAGATTTCCGTTTCAAGGGCGCGTTGAGAGGTGTAGAAAATATGACCCAAGCAAGGCCAGAAGCGAACCAAAGCATGTCCAGCCGTGTATAAGGGATGATTACTGATTATCAATGTTAATGATTGATTAGTGATTGTATTAAGCAGGATTAAGGTGGGTTAAGGTGAATTAGGGAGGATGAAGGTCGATTAAGGTGCTTTAAGGAGGATTAGGGTGGATTGAGGTCGATCAAGGATGATTATGGCGGATTAAGGAGAAATACCCTATTGCAAAACCCAGTGCGCCGGATTATGGACTCAGTGCCGCGCGCTGCATGCTGGGGCGCTGGACAGGCGAGGCGTACTGGGAGGCGCTGAGTACGGGTGCGAAAATGAGCTCTAGCGCGTTAAATAAGCGGTGCCTCGCAACCATATATATATTTTTTTGATACAGAAAGCAACAAAGAGCGTTTTAGTGCAATAAAAAAGGAAAGAAGACAAAACTGCTCCAACCAGGATTCGATCGTCCGACCTGCAGATCCCAAGCTCGGCACTTTACCACTACGTCACGCCACCAGACGAATACAAGAGGATAATTTGCCATGTCAAAATCGAGAAGCAGTTTTTGTTCCGCAGAGGTACGTCTCGCATAGACATGGTAAATGCGCTATCGCCCAGCAGCTAAAACTCACGCCTGTACTACAAAGAAAAATTTGCTTCCCGTATTCAGTATCATGCTCGGAAGTGCCACAACATCAATTTAACTTCGAAAAAAGTCCTAAATGAACCGCCAACCCGGGACGCTGTATGGGCTGTTACTGCCGATTTCGACGGCCGTTTCTTGTTCATCACGCGATAGATATGCAACGTTTTCTCAGTTCAGTGATGCCTTTCAGTCAACACGTCTGTCTATATAGTCATATATCTTCGTCAGAGAAGCACAGGCTAGTGTTCTGTGTTTATGACGCGTCACATCGGCGGTCATCGCTTCTTGTGCTGGCACTGTAGACATGAAAAAATTGTTTATTTAAGAACACCGAAGCAAAACCTGAAATATAGAGTGATTTATCCTTGTTAGACTTCTTGATTCCTGAGGCTAGACGCGCCGATAGCGTGAAGACAGACTCGGCGGATACACTAGGCTTAAGCTTCGGAGGGGACCGATCTCGGCACGGGTAGCTGGCGAAAGCTAAAATGTGTGTATTTGAGCCTCATAACTGTTTTCAGTACAATAGGGAAAGTTGAAGCGCACGAATCACCTCAGTTTTGTTATCGGTGCGATAATATCATTCAGCGATAGGCTTAAGTTCGAACTCGGAGTTCGTTCGCGTGCGTCTGAACGACTTCTGCATGTCATGTCCACTCCACAACACTGCGACCGCGGCGACAACTCCCAGTCATATGTTACGTGCGAACTACTAAAAAACGCGGCGTCCTCTGCATTTGCGTGGTTTCGTTCAAGAATTTAGCTATCCGCCCAATCAAAAGGGAAAACGAAAAAAAAATGAGAGGGATCTTCAGTGTCAAAGGTCCATGAATAAACAGGGCAGCTCACACACCTTTATTCCAACCTGCCACACGAAATAGGGTTTTATGATCCCAAGATATAGCATTATTTAGGACAAGAGAATAGTATCAAGCGATGAAATTGTATAAAGCATTTAATATTCAGCAGCGCTCGTCCTTGTGTACTGGAACTGCGCGGCACAAACACAACCAGCGCAGTTTCCAATGCCAACCAGCGAACTGCAGCGAGAACCAGCGCCTGTACAGCACAAACCAATGCGCCCCAGCGTCATGGCAGTGGAACCAGCGTCTTGTCCAGTGTGACCCAGCTCTTATGCAGCGTTCTCACTGGTGTCCCAGTGAGTCCCAGCGAGCGCCAGCGTACCCAGTGCGACCCAGTGCCAAAGAACGCGCTAGTTTCACACTGGAAGACGCTGGTTTTTGCAATAGGGTAAGGTCGATGAAGGGGCATTATGAGTGGATTAAGGAGGATTGAGGTCGATGAAGGAGGATTAAGATTCATTAGGGTGGATTTGGGTGAAATACATACCAGTGCTAAAGCTTAGTGCATGCAGAATAATCTCTACATTACTACATCATGACCACAATTATTTCATTTCATTTCATTTTATTACCTTAAAAACCCACGAGGGGTGGGTACATATATTTTGGTGAGCAACTGTTAACACAATGAAATATGACTGGTAACATTATTGGTAAAGTTGGATGAGCACGTGATGGCTGCGATGTCGTTGGGTAGGTCGTTCCAGTCTGCTGCAGCACGGGAAAAAAATGATCCGGCAAAGGTGGTAGTTCGGGCACGAGGTCGGGAAACTTGAAGCGGATGATGAGTGCTATGAGATATACGGGCTGGAGGGACGATGTAGGGTGCGCGGCCTAGTGAACTATGGAAAAATGTATGAAACAAGCAAAGGCTGGCAATGCGGCGACGAAGTTATAAGGGCAATAGGTCGGATTCAGCTTTCAAAGCTGACACACTGATGTCGTAAGAATATGATGAATGGATGAATCTGGCTGCTCTAGTAAAACTCTTGCTTGGGCTAGTTGGTTCATGCTTGAAGCAGTAAAGGCATGGTGCAGAAGACCAGGACTCAAGAAGAAGAACACAAATCACAGCACTTCTCGCAGGCTGCTCTGTTTTGCACTGGTTCGAGTGTATTTATAAAGTAAGCTTGGTGCGGGTTCCAAATGGGTGAGGCATATTCTAATTTTCGTCTGACAAGGGATTTGCACGCTAATAACTTCACATGTTTAGGAGCTTGGCGGAGATGACGTCTTAAAAATCCAAGTGTTTTATTAGCGGATGAAATCATGTTCGTAACGTCTGTGCTCAAGGACAAGTCGCCACACAAGGTAATGTCTAAGTACTTGTATGATAGAACCATTTGTACAGGGACGTTAGCTATGACGTATGGGAAATGAAGTGGGTTGTGGCGACGCATGAAGGACAAGATTTTTCATTTTTGAGGGTTAAGTTCCATTAACCAATTGGCACACCATTCGTGAATGTGGTTAAGGTCGTCTTGAAGAGATGTTTGGTCAGAAGCGTTATTAACCTTGCGATAAATTACACAATCATAGGCGAACATGCGAATATTACTAGAGACATGCGTTGGTAAATTGTTAATATAAATTCGAAACAGAAGCGGACCGAGGACACATCCTTGCGAGACACCTGACCTTACTGGGATAGGATTGGAGTTGTGGTTGGTAACGGTGACGTACTGTGAGCGGTTAGTCAAGAATTCTTCTGTCCATTTAAAAATATTAGAGGGAGGTTCAAATACGAAAGTTTTAGTAGTAAGTGTTTGTGAGGAACCTTGTCGAACGCTTTTGCATAGTCCAGAAAAATAGCCTCGGTCTGTAGGTTAGAGTCAAGCTTAGCATGCAAATCATGAATAAAAATGGCCAGCTGTGTTTCGCATGAGAAGCCTTCTCGAAAACCGTGTTGGCGCAGGATGAAAAAAGTTGTGACAATCGAGGAAGCTCATGACATTGGAGTAGATGACGTGTTCCATGAATTTGCAGAGTACGCTGGTAAGGGAAATGGGACGGTAGTTAAGCGGTGAATTTTTTACCCGATTTGAAGACTGGAACGACCTTACCGCTTTTCCAATCGCGTGGTAGTTGACCTGATAAGAGTGACTGTGAAAAAGTAATAATAAAAATGGCGCACAAATATCCTTGTTATTTTTCAAAAGCTTTGAGTTAATATTGTCAACAGCGGATGAAGATAAGATTTTCATGGTTTCAATTAGGGACGAAATGCCAGATGACGTGAAGACAACTAGTGGCATAACACAATTTATCACTGAGGGTGGTGCTGAAAATGATGGCGGTATTTCAGTTTCTTCCGTACGGATGAGAAGGCAGAGTTAAACATAGTAGCGCAGTCAGCATCAGTGAAAACTGTGCCTGACTCATCTGTGAGGGTTATTTTTGGTGAGTGATGCGGATTGACAACTTGCCAGAACTTCTTGGGGTTACTAGTTAGCATATTCGACAAGTCCGAGTGAAAAAGGCTATGTTTGGCATTAGAAATAGCGGCGACATATGATCTTTCAGCTTCGTGATATTTTACCCATGCGCAATGCGTCCCCTGAGACTTGGCTGAACGGTAAAGACGCTTCTTTTTGTTCCCCAATCGTTTTAGTGTTTTAGTAAACCATGGCTTTTGTGAATTAGAGTGAAAAATAATTTGGGGGATGAATCTATTAGTTAGACTTTCTAGTTTGTCGTTGAACAGTAACCAATTTTATTGAGCACTGCGGCAATGAAAACGTGACGAGAGGACTTCGAAAAACGTGTTACGTTCATTATTTATGGCGTTATAATTTCTTTTGTCATAAAGACGGGTAGTTTTATAGTATTTGCGGCGCCGGTTTGGCGTAAGGAGAAGATTAGCCTGAATTACTTTGTGGTCCCTTATTTCAGGTAGGTATGTAATGGACTGAACGCTGTCTGGGTCATGGTTAATAAGAGATCTAAAATATTTGCACAGTTCTGTGTTAGGCGGGTAGCTTCAAGTATTACCTGAGTAACGTTGAGGTTGTCGCAAAAATCTAGGAATTCCCTTGTTTCTCCATTGTTAGCTATAGGTGCGGGCTGGTTATGCGAGTCAATATTCGGAAAATTAAAATCGCCGAAGAGGAAGATATGTGAATTAGGATGCTTTGTGGACAGTTGACTTAGTACGTTATTAAGCTGACGGGAAAAATTCTGGCTACTATGTGGCGGCATATAACAAACGCCTAGTAAAACTGTGTTAGGTGCTGGGTGAAAGATTAGCCACATCATTTCGAGGTCAGATGAATCTTGTGTTAGGGAACATGATAAATCTTGGCTGACGGCAATGAGTACGGCCCCTCCTCGTGAATCTTTACGGCCTTTCCGAAAAACTTGAAAGATTGGTATATCAGTCAGTATTGCGTTCTCTGTCATGTCACTGTTCAGCCAAGTCTAAGTTAGTATAAGTAGGTTGCTGCTTGATGACGAAACAAGGCTAGAGATAAGTTCACGCTTAGGAATAAAACTACCAATGTTAGTGTATATAACGGAGAGCGAGAGGCTAGATAAAGAAGCGTTCTTGGCACGGTTTCCAGACCGTTCACGATGGGGTGATTGCTAATCTGATTGTGAGGGCCGAGTTGCTATTTCTTTGTCTGTTTGCGTGGCCTCATCGAACATGTACCGCTTGGGACCAATATGTAATGTCTTAAAATTCAGAGGAAACTTTGTTGTCTTTTCTTTAGCGAACGCGACTAGTTGCTTTCGCGCATTTCTTATTTTGTGAGAAAAGTCCTCGCCGACGTTGAAGTTAGTTTCCTTAAACTTATGACCATTCGATAATATGGCATCTTTAATCTTAGATGAAGTAAACTTGACCATGATTGGACGAGTGTGGTTAGATTTGTAACGCCCAAGGCGATGGGCGCATTCAATGTTCTCAGGGTTAATTGTTATACTCAAGTTCTGACAGCACTGGCTGATGACTGTTTCCTCAGAGCCTGCAAAATTTTCGGATGGGTTAGTATCGGAAATGTCAAGATTACTGCGGCGCGAGCGATTTTCTGCATCCTCAATTAGCGCATCTAGAATGTCTAAATGTCAAGCAATCCCAGCACTCTCAGATTTCATTGCTTCGAAATCGGTTTGAAGATCTGAAAAAGCTTGGAAATGGACCTCCAGATTGGTCATTCGCTTAGTCAAGCCGCCTATGGCAACTCCAGTGGAATTGATCTGAGTTTTGAGGTCTTGCATTTCAAAAATGAGCTCGGTTTGACCGGCGGATATATCTTTTAGTTCAGCGAGCACATCGTCCATAGTGTTAGGGCCTGGGTTAGATTCGACATCACATGCGAAGAGCAGCAAGGCACGGAAAACATTGCCGCATTCAGCTACAACAAAAACGCAGCACTGCGGGCTCGGCAGCTGCACTAAAAAACAGTTGCTAGTTGTTTTTTTTTCCAAACAGAGAATACTTGTTGCCAACCTGCATGATGAATACCAGAGGATCAGTTACTTGTGCGGGAGCACAGCCACCGAGCCCACAGAGTGGCGAACGTGGTTGTAGCACTTTTGTATCGGCGGGTGATGACTGTGGTGATGCGGCTTTCCATTAAGCATCTAGGAATAGAAAACCGGGTAGTGGCGTGGTCGAACAGGATAAAGCGTTGATGTCGGGCGGATGCAGGAATAGGATGCCGTTATCACAGGTGCTCGGTGCTGTAGTCGACACATTGGCGGGGGAAAGGGGACGTTGTCAGCGACGGCGGCGAGCACCTGCATGATGAATACCAGAAGATTAGTGACTTGTGGGGGAGCACAGCCACCGAGTCCATAGGTTGATTGATTGATGATTGATTGCTCAACATTCGTAATCAACGCGCATTGATGCAATCATTTCGGCTCGTGTTAAATCAATGGAAAAAAGTTTTCTCTCAGAACAAAACCGAAGAAACGGGGTTTTAAAACATTCGCTATTAAAGCGAAGATTTCCGGCCTCCGCCTAGATGTCGATATTAACAGCAAGCGCGCACGATCGTGTGAACACTCCCTGCACATGCCTATATCCATGAGAAAACCAAATAATAATCGCCGCCCACTCATGCGTGCGTGGAAGTGCCGTTCACAGGAAATTCCAAAAATCCAAGGTGTCCTTAGGTATCGCCTAAGAGACGCGAATGCGAAAGCCTTGTAAAGCCTACTGTAATACGTTTTCACCCCACCACCTACTGTAATTCACCTGAAACTACCTCCATCAACCCTAATTTACCTTAATCCACCCTAATCGATATTTATATTCCTTTATTCACCTAAATCCACCCTAATCCTCCTTAATACGACTTAATCGTTCTTTATGCATCTTAATCCTCGTTTATACACCCTTATCCACCTTAATCCCCTTAATCCCCCGTAATCGGCCCCAATACCCCTTCATTACCCTTAATTCACCCTAATCCACGTTAATCTTCTTTCATCCATCCTAATTTACTCTAATCCTCCTTAATACTCCTTAATCCTTGTTCATGCACCTTATTCTACCTGAATGCTCCTTCATACCCTCTAATCGAGCTTAATACACCCTAGAAAACCTTAATCCTCCCTAATCCACCCTTACTCAATCACAAGTGGATAAATAATTAACTTGGCTAATCATTATTTTGTTATACACGGCTAGACATGGTTTGTGTCGCTTCTGGCCTTCCTGGGTCACTTGATATTTTCTGTTCACAACGCGTCCTTGAAACAGAGATGTAAGGGCTTTGGTTTTAAAACTTAAAAAAAAAACGCAATGTGGACTAGATAGCGCACATCACCTGGAATACCACAGGTATACTTGCCACTAATTATTTCAGGGCCTGCATTCACTGTATGACGGAAGCACACATCGACGTAAGCTGAAAATAATACCTCCTTTGCAAGCCGCTATTTAAATTTTCAGTAAAACAGGAAACGGAACCTAACAATCACGAAAAATCCGATGGAGAGGCTGTATTTTCGTACAAAAATGTTCACCGCGGAAATCAGAACGTATAGGGCTGCATTTCCGACTGAATAAGAAGAGTTGGCACATTAGGAATATTAAGCATACTGAGGACAACCCCATTTTGATGCAACTTACAAATTGCCGCAGCAATAACGCTGGTAGGCAGGCCGGGAGAACTAAAGAATACAGCATTAGGGGATGATTTGACGTGAGCCATAAGAAAGACGCCTCACCTCGGAAACAATACTATTCTTTGTTGGAACAAAGTTCTTTCGGCCAATGTTATGCAGCCACTGCTTCCTGCGCAAGCCGTCACGCTTCCCTGTGGTATCATCAAAACTGCTTAACCATCTTCAAGCTTCGTGCTGCAGTGACTCAGCAAGAAGCCTGAAGCCATTTAGATAGATAGATAGATAGATAGATAGATAGATAGATAGATAGATAGATAGATAGATAGATAGATAGATAGATAGATAGATAGCCGCAGGGTAGTCCAGGAAGCACCCTAAGAATGCTAACGCACAACAATTCAGGCACAACTTAGTTGAGATGCTCTTTACACGCTTTGCAAAATGAGAACGGGCAGGATATGTCTACAGTGGCAGAAGGAAGGCCTTTCCACGTTTCAGTCTGCCGCCATGCGACCAACAACACAAAAAAAGCGAGGCTAAAAATATTGATGTTTGAGCGCAGAGTTGTGAAACCTGCTGTGTGTGGCTGGTCTGGTACGGTATGCGCGATGCAGGTGTGAAATAGGGTGATTGATGAAAGATAACTTGAGCTAATGAAAGGGATGAGCGATGCACCGACAGTGAGCGTGTGTTGGGAGACCGGATTGTACGTTTAGGAGGCCAATGCTGATGTCATAAGAGTATGAAGGATATATGAATCGTGTTGCGCGGTTCTGCACTGAATCAAGAGCGTCGATGAGATAAGTGTGGGGCGGATTGTAGACCCCGGAGTCATAATATAAATTCGGTCCCACAAGTGTTGTAACGCAAGTAATTTTATATGTTTTGGGGCGCTGCAAAGATGACGTTTCATCAGATGATGGTGCATAGAGGACATGCCACAGATGAAATTTCTCGGAGTCATAAAAATGCGTCCCCCAGGTCAGGTTGTTACACACAATGACGCCGCAGTGTTTATATTTGTCAAATAATTGCAGAGGAAAGCTGTTATTAGCGCACAGAAACCTGAGAGCATTTTGGCCGCAGGTGAACAGCGTGGTTTCGTATTCATCAGCATTCATTAGCCAAGTGACACACCAGTGTGAAGTAGTAGCAAGGCCATTATTTATAGAGATTTGATCAGAAGTGTTACGTACAGCGTAGTCTGTAAAGCAGTCGTTGGCGAACATACGTACATTACAAGATACATGCACAGGTAAGTCATTCAAACATATTAAGAATAGGAGCGGATGAATAACAGATCCGTGGAGGATACTTTGCGTTACTGCAACCAGGGCAGTAGATTGCTCCGGGGGCAGTTGTCTTTTCATCCGCTTTCATTGCCAGTAATTTAACATTTCTTTAATTCAATTAATAAGTAAAATAAAGTAATTTCCCCTATGTTTTCCTTGGTGCCTTTGTTTTTTGGCTTATCATGATCTGTTTAATAAATATCGGGCCCTTCGCTTAACCCCATTTCTTCACGTTCTTATATAACGAGGGTCTCGAATCCGGCAACATTGATGCCTTTAGGTAGCATGTGCGGGTTTATTGACCGGCTGCCTTCACCCAGAGAGATCACGTACTACTGACACCTGCGGCAGAAAGGATGTTCCACATCCGCCGCCAAGGTCTCTATGTGTTGACGCTGGCTAACACTCCCAAGGTTAGTTCTAGTAGTAACACATAAATACCCAAGAAAGTGGATGGGGAAAACGTGCTGCGATAGCTCAGTTGGTTAGACCATCGCACGCGTAATGCGAAGACGTGGAATCGTTCCCCACCTGCGGCAAGTTGTTTTTATTGCGAAAGCAATACTGGCTCGCAATTTCGGCCCATCAGTGGTCGTGGCGCCTCCTTACACAGCTGCGCGTCACGTGACCGTGTGACGTCACGCCAGACCGAGAGACGGGGCCCCAGCTCGCGGCATCGATGATGGAGGCGAAGCCTTGCGCGCAGCTGCTGCGGCGCTAGTGAGAGAGGGCGCTCACTGGTGTGACGTCACGCTAGGAGGATAAATGAGGCTACAGTTCGGCTCCTCGCAGTGGTCGGCTAGCTGCCTTGCGCTATGTCGCATGATCTATAGCCATAAGTTTAACAAAGGGCAACCATGTCCACACCATCAGCCGAACCAAGGCGCAGCCAAGAGTATTGCTTTCGAAATCTTCCAGGCTTAACCAAGCTAAGCCTACAGCCAATTTTTTTCGACCACTTTCATTGCCGCTAATTTATCACTTATTTAATCCAATTAATAAGTACAAGTAATTTCCCCTGAGTTCTTCTTGGTGTCCTTGTTTGTTGGCTTCTCATTATATGATTAATAAATATTTATTTATTTATTTTATTTGAAAATACTGCCAGCTGCTTTTTGGCAGCCAAAGCAGGAGTGGTACATAGAAAATACAAAGGGATACTGTACAAGCAAAGAAAATTCCAAAATAAAATTCGAACACAGCAAGCTCACACACAGTGCAACACAGATCATACTTGTACGCTACTGCGCAGAACAATATCTCTGAAACTAATGACACGAGTTGAATAAAAATTCCGTACGAAAGGAATTGCGTGCTTCGCTCACAACTGAGAAATAGCCGATAAGAAAGAGTCGACAGTACGCTTGTTCGTTACCTCTTGTGGAAGCCTGTTCCATTCTCTTATCGTTCTAGGAAAAAATGAAAATTGATAAGCGATAGCTCTAGCCTGGGGTACAATAAGGGTAAGTTCGTGCTTTCCGCGGGTACTTCTACACGTGTTAAACTGTAAGTATTTGTCAAAATTCATTTTAGTTTGGCCGTTCACTATCGTGTAAAGCATCTTCAGACGGTGTAGCTTACGGCGTCCCTCCAGTGTTGGAAGACCAGACCTTGAACGGAGATCAGAGAGTGATACTTGTCTTCCGTAGGCATTAAAAATAAACCTGAGTGCTCTTTTTTGTACTTTTTCCAGCTTATCTGTATCAGTCTTAGTGTGCGGGTCTCAAACGACATCGCCATATTCAAGTAGAGGACGCACCAGTGAAGTATAACCAACTAGTTTCGTCTTGCTTGTACAGTGCTTCAGACGTTGCCGCAGTAACCATAGTCTTTTTGAGGCTGACGAAACTATATTTTAATGTGCGCACTCCATCTTAAATCTCGAGATATTTCAATCCCCAGATATTTAAACGTATCGACAAGAGTAACGCCAACGTCGTTAATTTTGTGTGCATGCGATAGTGGACTCTTCTTTTTTGTTACGGCCATTTGGGAGCACTTAGGGATATTTAGGCTCATTTTCCAAGTCTGGCACCAGTTAGCAATTGATGTTAGAGAATTACTTAAGAGTAATTGATCATCTTTAGTTTGAACGGCATGATAAACAACGCAGTCATCCGCGAGAAATCGGCATTGTACAGCAGTGTCAAGTGAGAGATCATTCAGATAAACAAGAAAAAGTAATGGTCCAAGGACGGACCCTTGAGGTACGCCTGAAAGGACTGGAAGCATTGATGATTTAGAGTCACCTATTTTAACATATTGTTGGCGTTGCGTTAGGTAAAAGTCAAGCCACCTCAGAATACGCTCGTTTCTAAAGAGATGCTTTAGTTTTAATATCATTTTGGAATGCGACATGCGGTCAAAGGCTTTTTCAAAGTCTAGAAAGATTATGTCGACCTGGCCAGTGTTATCAAGAACTGCAAACAAATCATTAGTTATGTGGAGTAACTGTGTCACTGTTGAAAGGCCACGCCTGAATCCGTGTTGACTGTTCATGAAAAAATTGTTGCCTTCTAGGAAGCTGCTTAAATGTTTGAAAAGAAAATGTTCTAAACCTTGCTAGCTGTGCACAACAACGACACCGGGCGATAGTTAGTTACTGTGAACTTATCGCCAGTCTTGTGTATTGGTATAATTTTGCCCATTTTCCACTCAGAAGGAACTTCTCCTTTCTCCAAACATTTGCTAAAAATAATATAAAGATACTTGGCACACCACTCCGCGTATCTAAACAAAAATGCATTGGGGATTTTGTCGGATCCTAATGTCTAAGCTAAGCAATGCTGAAAAAATACCTTCTGTGATTATTAGCTCTGGAAGTTCATACATAGTTGCGTGGCTGAAATCTATATTGTTATCGGTACTGCGCAGAAAAACGGACGAAAAATAGTCGTTGTATGCCGTTGCTATACAAGTTGGGTCAGTGACGCCCTTATCGTGTATTTTCAATTATTAACTGGTTCCTTCTTTTGCGTCAAGTGAAGCCAAAACTTTCTCGGATCGCTGGAAAGGAAGTTGTGCATTTTGACGTTAAAGAAAGTGAATCTGGACGATTTTATTTTCGAACGCAAGTCCGATCGCAGCTCAGCCAAGGTGCCGCTATCTCTCTGGTTTTTAGACGGTAATCGTTTTACGCGCCGCTTTATATAAATGATTTCGCGCGTTATCCAGGGGCTTCGACGTTTGCTATTATGTCTTTTCGGGATATATTTATTCATGCAATGACGCACCGAACAATTGAAGTGCAGCCACAAACCTTTAACAATTGTAAAGTTTCTGTGACACTGTAAAAAGAAATCATAGTCTTGTTCTAAGAAATCTAATATGCTGACATCGTCCGCATTAATAAAATCATAGTAGGGCCTTGGCTTGTTGCGCTCAGCTTTACGCCACAGTTGGCTTTTAAAAAGGACAGAGAAATGGTCGCATATACCGGGCACGATATCGACAGTATAACCTAGTTGACTGACGTTTTCGGATATGAAGACGAGGTCGAGAATCGAACTTGATACGGCAGTCTGGCGCGTGGGGGTATGCACTACCTGGTGTAGATCGAAGGCATATGCGATGTCTAGCAACAGATCCGCGTGATGGCATGTTGAAGTAGCACACATCAAGTCCCAGTCTATATTAGGCATGTTGAAGTCGCCACTCATTATAACGCAACTGTAGCGCTTTTTGTTGTCGTACAGGAAGTCGTGTAGTGCCTCCAGCATAGAAATGTCAGCATTGGGTGGCCCATAGACAGCTCCGATAAGTGCGTTTTGTCCGGAAAGTTCGGCAGCTATCCATACCATTTCAATCTGCTCATTGTGTGGGACCAGCGTATACTGAGTGCCTTTCTTCATCAGAAGTGCCACACCTCCCCCTCTTGAACAGCGATCATGACGGACAATTTCATGCGTGACAGGTACAACATCTGCATCATCTATGCTATCGTGAAGCCAAGTCTCTGTTACCACGGTGATGTCAGGATCGTAAGCAATGAGTAAACTTTCTATATCGTCGCTTTTATTTACTATGCTTCTAGCGTTGACATTCATTAAGGATAAAGCTCTTCGGTTGTGAGGAACTATCGGCTGAGGTGGGGGGGTTGTTTGGATTGCATTGTTGGGTGCAGTCATCCCAAGAGCGTGGTTATTGCCTAGTAGACTGAACAAGTTCGTTCCGCGTCTCATTCCAAAAGTAAAGCGTCCCATTGATTCTAACCTTGTCGAAAACAAGGATGACTTTATCCCCATTGGACCTGTTTACTTTGGTACTTGCCCAAAGCTTCTTGCGGATAGACTGTACCCTAGGCGAAAAGTCCTCCAAAATACTGAATTCCGTATCTCGCAATTTACCACAGTTTTTCAAAATCCTAAATTTGTCTCTCCCATCAACAAGTTTGAGAATAACTGGACGACACTTATTCTCTGTTGTCTTACCGATTCTGTGGATTCGTTCAATGCCCACGTTGGGCAGCTTCAACAGTTCGTCAATGATATCTTTCGATACTGTCCGCTCAAGAGAGGCAATATGCTCCCCTTTTGCTTCCTTTACTCCAAAAATGATGAGTAAAAAAATGATTTGAATGAAAAAAAAGAATGAAAAAAATGAGCAGACGTAGTAACCTCATCATTTTTGGAGTAAATATGGCGGACTCGGTTAACCCCATTTCTTCACGTTCTTATATAACGAGGGTCTCGAATCTGGCAACATTGATGCCTTTAGGTAGTATGTGCGGGTTTATTAACCAGCTGCCTTCACCCAGAAAGATCACGTACTCCTGACGCCTGCGGCAGAAAGGATGTTCCACATCCGCCGCCAAGGTCTCTGGGTGTTGACGCTGGCTAACACTCCCAAGTTGTTTTTTCATCCACTCTCGTTACCACTAATTTATCATTTCTTTAATTCAGTTATTAAGTACAATAAAGTAATTTCTCCTATGTTTTCCTTGGTGTCTTTGTTTCTTGGCTTCTCATGATATGATTAATACATATTGGGCCCCTCGGTTAACCTTCCTTTTTCTCGTTCAGGGAAGCAGAAGGTTATTTGCCACAACAGATTGTGATGAATTAGGAAGAGATATTGTAATTCATAAGACAATAGGATGCTAATATAGCCAGGATAGTTTCGTAAACAATTGTCGTTGATAGACTTTATGAAATGGTTTACTATTACAAAGAAAGGTCGTGTCAATCTCTGCATTAGCATGGAGGTTTGCTCGAATGTTATGCAGGAAAACTAACTTATGTTTCACATGACAACCCTTCGGAAAACCATCGACGTGAAGCATGAAATGAATGCTTGTTGTCAAGAAAGTTTAAGATGTGTGAGTAGACGACATGTACCATTATTTTACAGGGGACTCTTATTTAGAAGAGTGGGTGGTAATTCGGTGGGGAATCATCTGTTACCCGATTTGTAGACAAGAACAACGTTCCCTTCTTCCGGTTATCTGGATTGGCTCATGAGGAAAGCCACCGCGAAAATTTTAGTGATCATGTGCAGTGTTCTTTCTTTAGTTTTGAGAATAATTTTGTCCACGCTAGCTGAGGATAACAGCTTAATGAATTATCTTATGGGAGAAATTCAGTTTTCACAGACGTTGATCGTCGACATGTCAGGATCAAAGTCAAGCAAAGTTAAAGGGCACGGTGCGTGGCCGTGCTCAGTGAAAACCGTGGCAAACGTGGGGTTGAACAAATCAGCAGAATCCGCGTCGGTAATCACTTCATGCAGATTTATTTCTTTAAAAAAAATTACAAGCCTCGTTTGAGACATAGCGTAAGGTGGGCGTCACAGAAAAAAAGGTAATTCATTGCGGCAGCCCAAATTAATATATACGTGCGTAATAATATACAATCAAATAATGTGCACACAACACTATGTACAAAGATTAGATAGTGGCAAAAAAAAGAACGTTGGTAAAGCTCCTAGACAAAAAAGGCAAGAAGGTACAGTTCAGACAGCACAGAAAAAAACGATGCACAAAAGTAGTCACTCTAATGCCAGTCAAACTTATCAAACGCGGATAATAAATATAGGGATAACAAAGTAAAGAATAAACTGACAATTAAAACAAAAAAGCGTAGTCAGCGCATAAAATTCACACTGTTTGTCGTCGTTATTCAGTGAAACAAGAACTGATGGGCTGGCGGAATTTGTCACGATTTGTTTTGGAGACGAGCGTTCCATAACCGCATGAAACGAGGAAGCGCCGACCAATTGATTGCCTACATGTTTGCGTTGAATTGCGTAAAGTTGAGGAGATTATGCAATCAGCGTGATATGCAAGGTGCTCCTTCAAGCCACAAAGAGGATCCTCTAGTAGCACGATAATACTTGTGAAGTAATGATATGAGTGGAATGTCACGACGGGTACTTAAGGGCGGAAATGAAATGTCTAGTTTTAGTTCTGAGATGTTTTAGTCGTAGTTATATTTACACGAGATAAGCCTATAGGGCCTATTTTTAACTGGTTATAGTAAGCGAACTCGGTTATTATGATAATGTGGCTTAACTAGAGAGGCAAACTCAAGCTACGGACGAACAAACGTCAGAAAAGGTAGCCTGCGGATGTTAAAGGGTAAATTACCCAGATTTCGGCGTAAGTACCCCAGTGAATCCGAAGCATTGGTACATATGGTGGTAACGGGATGGGTCCAAGAAGGGTTTGGTACGAGACTAATGCTTAAGCAGTTGCATGTATTAGCTAGGGAAAACAGGTTTTTATCCATGTAACAATAGAAGCTAGAGATTGTGTGTTTACGAGCAAAAGATATTGTTTTGCATTTAGACGAATTGAGAGTCAGTACCCAAGTGTTATACCCATCCAAAGTAAGCTGAAAGTCATTTTAAGAAAAAGGTTGTCATCAAGGCTGGCTATAGGACGGCCTATAATGCAGTCTTTTGCGAGAATTCACACGCGGGATGAAAAGGTATTGGGAATATCATTTATGTATATTGGAAATAGCAGCAACCCAAGAACGCTAACTTGTGGTACGCCGCAGGTGCCATAGAAAAGGGGCGAGGAGCGATTGTTGACAATTGTGAACGATGAGCGATTGTAAAGAAAGTGCCGGAGCCATGTGGTGCCAGTAAATGTAATTTTAGTGCGGTCAGCTTTGAAATAGGGCGGCAATGGCCCTTGCGGTCGAACGCTTAGGAAAGGTGGAGGAAGGTGCAATCAATACGTAGTTACGATTTATGTCAAAGTCTACGTTGGTTGTGATTTCTAAAGGCTGTGCCTTGCATTACAAACCTTTCCTGAAACCGCGCCGAGAAGCAAAAAAGAAATGTTGTTTGGTTGGAGATGGTGGTATACGTGAGAGGCATTCACTCGTATATATGCTCCAGCATTCTGCAACAAACGCATGTTCGTGAGACGGGCTAGTAGTTTTCAGGTGGAATAAATGTCGCTGTTTTTGAATAT
The DNA here is from genome assembly GCF_050947875.1 of Dermacentor variabilis. Classification (NCBI taxonomy): domain Eukaryota; kingdom Metazoa; phylum Arthropoda; class Arachnida; order Ixodida; family Ixodidae; genus Dermacentor; species Dermacentor variabilis. The sequence continues at coordinate 16,603,154 of NW_027460280.1, forward strand.
AGGCGCTACATTCACAATCTTTCAGTCTGATGGCGCTCTGCTGTGGTTAGTGATTGCCTGAAACTATGAGATAATGTGTTGCTAGAAGTCGGAATTGTGTTTATTAGTATTTTGAAATTATTATCGGTGCGAAAAGATTTGAAACATTTTAAGGTTCTTTAATAGAGACACAATGCCGTCGATAGTAATGTCGATAGGCGTCATGTACTGGTGCTTGAGATCAGTGAGCTACAGGTAATGGGAGTGACCTTTTTGCAAGATGGTTGAAAAATATGCGGTGAAGGATGAAGAGCCCTCATTGTCTCGAAAGGAGGTGTGGTGACTATCGTGTGACGAAATGTGATTAGTGTCGCAATTAGCAGAGATGATTTGCCACAGCTATTCAGGGTTTGATTTCAGCAGAGACGGAAGTTCACACGAGAAATACTTACCTTTAGAAGCGCATAAATCGGACTTGTAATTTCTTAAACACTGATGGTATCTTTCCCAAGGCGATGGGGCGCCCAATTGTTAAGCGCTCTGGTGTGCGCGTTTCTTTTTATTTCAAAGTAGTGGATTAAAATTTGTGAACCAAGAGTTTAATTTATCACCGACATTCTGGTTACCGGGATGTGCTGATTTACCAAGGAGCGTAATTTGTCTGTAGCTGCTAGAAATCTTTACCGGTACACTAAGTTGTCTATTTAAGCTTCCGGCCATTTCACAGTATTGGGGTTTTGGTCTTCTGAAAAGCATAGTTCAGTATTAAGGGCCCGCAGCGACTAGTTGAATGAAGATCGAGACGATGTGCGCCATCTATATACCTCTTGGTTGAACTGCCGGTTATTGGCGACAAAGCTATGTTTCCGAGGCGGTAAGATAGGTCGAGGATAGAATTTTTGACCTCGAACAATTATAGGCGTTCTTCATAGGGTCTTTGAACTTGCGATGGGCAGTGTGCTTAATTTCCTTTACGCAAGGGTACTAGTGCCTAATGATAAGTTTCGTGATCTGTTAGTCTCTTAGTATGTTCGCTTATTCTTTTGTTAGTATTACTGAACTGAGCCTTGACGCCCTGCATTTCTGCAGTTAAGTGCGCTTCGCTGGTTCACAGGTTATGCAGTTGAGCAACAAAGCTCTTAGAAACAGCGGAAGGCGAGGCGTTATCTTCAGTATCCCCAGCTAGATTAGCAATAAGCGAATTTACTGAACGAATTCCGTAGCATTAGCGACACTGCACTGTGTGGTCGGTAGCAGACAATAATGGCTGGATGTCTAGGCGAAAAGGGCGTACCCAACGAGGGAATTAGTGATGCCTGCAGTGGGACAAAGCCTTTTAGCTTAAGATCTTTTATAGTTGATGGACTCGTTGTTATTGACGCCATCCATGCTTGGTGGAGTGTGCTGTCAAGCATCGCTCTTGCGGAGGGGAGGTGTCGATAGGCTGAGCCCCGTCAAGACAACTGAGGCCACAGACCAAAGGCGTAGAAAGTGGGGTCAGCGAGCGCACCTCCATTCGACGTAACCACGAGACACATAAAACGTCAGTTCCTGTCAGTGCACCTCTTAATAGAATAGCTGACATAGTGCAGCGGCCTCTGTGATTTTCCTAAATTCTTGGGCCATGTGCCCTGGGCACAAATGCAGCTTTAGTCCTCTTGACATCTCAGCATGCGACTTATTTCAATTACGGCCCAGCACAGTGCTATCCACGTGCAGCTTCTACTCCGTCGATGCCCGCGAGGCAATGAATGAGGCACTTTCTCAGCCCAGCTGAGGTCAACGGGCCGCGCCTCTCCAAGCAGACGCCGCATAAGTATACCGCTCCTTTCTCCTCCTCCTCCAGAATGAGCAATCGTGTCAAAGTGCAAATTCTTAAGCACTCACCTTAAGGTGTGTGTTTGGCTATGTGTTTTTTGTGTGTACACCTCTTATCCCCATTCTTTTCTCGACAAGCATCATGCATCGTCTTAGTCCCCCTGACACAGTGTGTCGGCCTGATTATGCCGTTATTCATTTTCTGGGCAAACATCTCATAAGGTAAATGTTGCAACCAGTGTGCGCAACACAGTGACATTTCTTTCCATGTGCACAATAAATCAGTCGCTAAGTCATTATTATGATACTATTATTGTCACCGCCGTCGTCACCTTGCTTAATTCGCCAGACGCTCGCATCGCGGGCGCGATTTCTCGCCCTGCACAAACATGTTGATCCACCTGGCACGAAGAATGCGAAACAATGTTACATGCAAAATGCTTCACATGAGATTGATTCCTCCTGTGCGTGAAGTCTGCATAATTTTTTGTAGACATTTTGCTTAGCGCTGCTTAATTGCTTACTGCCGTAGCTCTAACTTGGCTAAAACTAGAGCTCCGAGCTAACACCGTGTTTCTTGTAAAGGCAGCACGCCTGGTCTCTACCAAGATTAGGCGCCTCTGAAAGCGTGATTGAAGTGGGTATTGTTACTCGAACCACGGACGCTTAATAAAGAACCACGATTCCTTATGTCTTGTACACGCCACAACGCTGGTACGATGATGGCGTCAAGACATGAGCCAGCTGTTGCCGGGGTTGTACATTACAACTCCTACACCGAAGTACGGGGGCAAATTGCAGCACAGTCCTTTCGCGGTGCAGGAAGAATGAGCCCTGTAGATGTTGTAAAAGGGCGAGGGAAGCGAGAGAGGAAGGGCAGCAACGTTGGAATGAGCCAATCACCGCTCGGACTCTAACGAGTCCAAATTGGCACCTGTGTTCGGGCTGAGTCCCATAGGGTGCCCATGAGTGGAGTACACACATTTGGGTCGTCGCACGGCTGATGGTTGACACGTTGATTGAGGGGAGTGAGAAAGCCATTCGGCCAGAATGGCGACGAGGCTCTCTTGCCTGACACGGACAAAGAAGAATGGAGGTCGACTCCGGGTCGTTGATTTCGGCTACGATTCGCCGGCCACCGTAATGACCGGGGTGCACAACTGTCCCCGAAACGTGGCACCAGTGAATGCAGCAAGGTGGCACTGAATAAAGGGCGGGGTTTCATGAGTTGAGCGCCACCATTAGCCGCAGGTGGCTCCTGTTGTTCCTCGTGTTCCAGGGCAATGAGTGCTCGGCGCTGACGAAAACCAACATTCTGCACACATTAATAAAACACACCGCTTGCATACATATTGTAGATACAACTTATTCATAGTACTGCGCCTTGAGAACACAATACTTTGATTTAGCGACGATGAAATGTGGGGATGGAGTTCTCTTTTTTTTATACTTTTTTAATGGTTCCATTTGTTGATGTAGCTTTTCGAGTTAAACACACGCATCGAATGCGAGAGTTCCAAAGTGCTGTGCTGCATATTTTTTGAGGTTTTGTAGTGGTTACTGAAATGATGATGCACTAACTTTCTTTCTAACTCTTTGTTTTGCGTTGCGATCCCATAAAGATGCGGCAGCCGCCAAGAAATTATTCTGCAAAGTGGTATGAAATGCCCAGTGCACAGGCCGACGGGGCCCGCTCTGGAGCTGTGAGCAATCACGGCTGTCCGTGTCCGGAACCAGCACGGAGTCGGATAACCGGTAGCGATGCACTGCATATTCCGTGCTTCCCTTTCATGCAACAACGGGAAGGGAAGAAAGCCGAATGTGGAGATGGTTGTCGACGTGTGCAGCGGCGCAATATCTCGCAAGTGGACGCATCGAAAAGCACTGGAACCTCTTTTGTCAGTAAAAGTTGGGCAGCGTATAGTGGTATCAGAAACTGCTTCCAAAATTGCGGCTCAGTGAGAATCGGCGCGCTATAAATGCCCTTGTTTACTGTGGTTTTGTTTTACATTTCACTGAATATCATCACTTATCTATTATTGATTTCTCACCCATTGGTTAGTTATATGACCATGCAGGTATGTGCAAGGAAACAAACGTATGCAGATAAAGCGCACGGGTTGAAGCCTACGTGAAGCAAAACATTAGTGAAGCGGTTATATAGATGCTACACAACTAATGGCGATACGTATAATTGTGCTTACTATCACTTTATCCACCCGGCGAAGTGGTTTATCGGCCATGGTGTTGCGCCGCTAAGCCCGATGATCAAATCTTGCCCGCGGCGGCCGCATTTCACCTGTGTCCCGTGCATTCGGGCACAATGAAGATCCCCCACTACACCGTGCCTCAATATGAAATCGTGGTTTTGCCACGTAAAACCCCCCGAATTCAACCAATTCACCCTAGCCAGCGTGTAATCTTATGCAGTGGTTGTGTTCAGGCACCGCAAAGGTCGCAAATTTTATATTGACACGTGCACTTGTTTATCTTTCTTGGGTGACCGCTTCTCACCGGCTAACAAAAGTTTAACGTTATCGCTCCGCCCAGGACAAGCCTGCATGTATCGGAAGTTTCTCGTATGTTATCGATGGTTCTATCCGTTGTCTGTTGCAACCGAACCTTGTGTAATCTGATTCTATCTACGACGCGAATTATGTGGTATTTTCTGAAAGACACGCGGGCACCAGCGATTATTCTGGAACTTTCGACGAGTCGTCTATAAAAGCCGACGTGCTTGATCCGCCGATCACAATTTCGACTTTCCCCTTTGAATGTCACTTGCATGTTTCGGCACAAGTTCTACCAACAAAAAGTTAGTTTCGTCATTCACAGTTTTGCTGCTTTGTTCTTGTTGGTCACTACAACGTGACAATATCCATATCTTTCAATTTGCACATACATGAATGCACATGTATGATTTCTATACCGTTTGTGCTTTTAAGTGACCCATTACCATTCTCGAGGATTAGCTAAAAATGGGTACACACCCTGTGGCACATACCGAATGACTAAATAATAAAAAGTAAGCTAAATAACAAACTGCAGTTGAGTACACTGCTCTATTCGATTAAGAGGTCACTGTGCTCTCCTATGAGACGATATTAGGTGTTCACATTTTATTTCAAATTTTATTTATTACACAGAAAAGAATTGCGCTTACATGCACTACTTTGATGGTCAGCATATAGGTTTATATTAGCCGGGCGCTTGCTTGTAACTGCATTGTGAGCACATGTCTTCGAATATACAAGGTCTCCTAGTTCATTTTAGCCAAGGTTTAAGTCTGTGCCGAAACACTCTAAGAGGACGCGACTAAGCGCGTCCTGTCGGCTGCCGCACGGAGAAACTCACTCTATTTTGGCATTCTGAATAATTACAGCTTTATTCAAGACTATATATAATTAAGAAATTCCGCAAATATTAACTTTAGAGCACAACTGCGTATGACAAATTTGAACAGCGTTCATGAAAACATCTGTCAGCCACTTCTGACAACCTCCCTGTTACGAAATGTGTTTTTGTGAGTTCAAAAGGCAAACTACGAAATATAAAAAAGTACAAGCACGTTACATGCCCGCTTGGGCACCGTGACTGTAGTGCTGTCTGACGTTGCGCGTTGAACGAACACCTGATTTAACCTGGTTTGTTACCTCTAGAAAATTGCCAGGAAAGTGACTGCGAAGCCTGCTTCTCTCTTTTATCATCAGCCGCTATAGAATCACTTCAACTCGATGAAATCTGACTTTTAGAGCGCTGCTGTTGAGCGCCCGTTCCTGCATTTAGCTTCGGCGTCAGCGTACCTCGGTGGCGTCGGCGTAACCACGTGAACAAGTAGAGCGAAAAAACATAGAGTGAACGTGGAGCCCAGCGGGGGGCGAAAGAAGTCGCAGTTTCGCCAGCAAAATAGACGAAACCTATAGCCTTCGAAGACGCGTACATAAGAAGAGAGAAGAAACGCTGGGTATGTGGTTGTCTTTTCTCTCTTCCAGTGTATGCGTCTTCGAAGGCTTGGTTTCGTCCTTTGTTTGTCAGGCTATGTACCAACAGGCCCAGCGCCAGACTTTTCGCCAGAAAGGTGAAACCTGGGATGCGATAGGAAATTAGCAGACAGCCATACGAAGTAAAGATATCACTTTTATCGACCGTATCAACTTTCACTTGCTAACTTAATTCGCTTGCTAACTAACAAGCATGGTGTCAGCGCGCATAGCAAACATCAACATGTCCCACTCGATGATCGCGGACACTTGTATTCGAAAGGCTGACGTCAGCAAGCACAGCAGCAGCAGCGTGCGAAGTGACCTTTGTGCTGTGTATGGCTTCAACGCAAGCTGAGCAGGGAACACACAGCACGCACAAAGGTATGAGCCGTCGATGCAGCTAGACCCGACGGGTGAATCTCCGCATGGCTGCCATTGGCTGTTTTCGAGCAGACGCTCTTTCGCAAATAGAATCAGGAACACCTTAGACTTCTGTCAACCAAAGGACCAGGCAGGATTGGATAAAGGCTACTCAACAATAGACCATATTCACACTATCAATCAGGTGATAGAGAAATGTGCCGAATATAACCAACCCATATATATAGCTTTCATTGATTACGAGAAAACGTTTGATTCTGTCGAAACCTCAGCAGTCATGGAGGCATTACGGAATCAGGGTGTAGACGGGCCGTATGTAAAAATACTGAATTTATCTATAGCGGCTACACAGCCACCGTAGTCCTCCATAAAGATAGCAACAAAATCACAATAAAGAAGGCGTCAGGCAGGGAGATACGATCTCTCCAATGCTATTCACAGCGTGTTTACAGGAGGTATTCAGATAGCTAGATTGGGAAGAATTGGGGATAAAAGTTAATGGAGAATGCCTTAGTAACTTGCGATTCGCTGATGATATTACCTTGCTTAGTAACTCAGGGGACCGATTGCAATGCATGCTCACTGACCTGGAGAGGCAAAGCAGAGGAGTGGGTCTAAAAATTAATCTGCAGAAAACTAAAGTAATGTTTAACAGTCTCGGAAGAGAACAGCAATTTACAATAGGTAGCGAGGCACTGGAAGTGGTAAGGGAATACATCTACTTGGGACAGGTAGTGACGGCGGATCCGGATCATGAGACGGAAGTAATCGGAACAATAAAAATGGGCTGGGGTGCGTTTCGCAGGCATTCTCAGATCATGAACAGCAGGTGGCCATTATCCCTCAAGAGAAAAGTGTATAATAGCTGTGTCTTACAAGTACTCACGTACTGGGTAGAAACCTGGAGGCTTACGAAAAGGGTTCTACTTAAATTGAGGACGACGCAACGAGCTATGGAAAGAAGAATGATGGGTGTAACGTTAAGGGAAAGAAAAGAGCAGATTGGGTGAGAGAACAAACGCGAGTTAATGACATCTTAGTTGAAATCAAGAAAAAGAATGGGCATGGGCAGAACATGTAATGAGGAGGGAAGATAACCGATGGTCATTAAGGGTTACGGACTGGATTCCAAGGGAAGGCAAGCGTAGCGGGTGGTGCCAGAAAGTTAGGTGGGCGGAGGAGATTAGGAAGTTTGCAGGGACGACATGACCACAATTAGTACATGACCGGGGTTGTTGGAGAAGTATGGGAGATGCCTTCGCCCTGTAGTGGGCGTAACCAGGCTTATGATGATGATGATATTTAGACGCTGGCGCCAAGGTCCCCTTTAGTTACGGCCCTAACAGGAGGGCGATGCTCTAGCTCTAGGTAAAATTTGGGGGGGTGGGATATTTCACTTAGGAGCGACATGATCGTCGGTTAAAATTGCACTGTAGCTCCGCCCCCCCCCCCCCCCCCCCCCGTCGAGCCCCGCGCGCTGCTGCTGACGCTGACGATGCGAGCGGAGACCGGGAACCGCGGCGTATACAGTGACGTGAGCACTGGTGTTCCGTTTCTTCGCAGTCTCCGCGACCGTGCCTGACCGTGCGTATTTCTGCGTGCGTGCCGGCTTAATCTGCTTCCCTTGACCCTGCATTCCTTTGTGTGTATGTAGAGTGGTAGTTGACGTGCGCAGCATCACTTGAACTGGCAGGACGATCATGCCGGCGTTCTGTGCCGCTTAAGGTTGCACGAACACCAGCGGCCGCGACGATGTTCCGATGTTCCATTAGTTGCCGCAAGACAAGAAGCTTTCAGCTAAATGGGAGGCCGCTGTGAATCGAAAAAACTTCAAGCGCTCAAGAACAATAGCGCTGTGTTCTAACCACTTCCGTGAAAGCGATTACTACCAGAGTTTGTCAATAATGCGTGAATGAGTGAGAGTACGACTTGCTGCCAGCAGGATTTCTAAACGCAGCGCGAAAAGGTCGGGGCAACGAATACACTAAGACTAGGACGGGTGCGGGCGGACGGATGGTAACTGGTCTTGGAAGACCTTATATATACACGAACTCATCCAAACCTGAAATTTGGTTTGCTGCTAGCTCCTTCGTGTTAGCACGCTGAACAGAAGGTGCATGTTTATCTCCCACCCTTTACGTAGGTTTCGTCGCAAACCGCCGTTCATTTTCTATTCGCACGTGTGTTGTGAAACAGCCTACATGCAGCTACCACAACGTAGTGCAACGTAAAGCTTGCATGTGTTTGAAAGCCGGCGCAGGCCCGTAGGGTGCGCCCTCCCTCCCCCCCCTTCTCTCGCGCGCAGAGAGAGAGAGAGAGAGTAAAACATCTTTATTAATAATATTTGAATGGCGAGAGCAGTGTGGGAGGAACCCTCAGTCCAGGGTCCCTAAGATGATTCCGGCGATGTTTCGAGCCCGTTGTATCACTGCTCGGAGGACCTCGGGAGGTCCGTCGCGGAGGGCATCGTCCCACAGCTCTTTGTTGCGTAGGGGTAAAGGAGAGTTGGCAAGGGAGGAAAGAGGTTTGCAGTGCACTCAATCGTGACGTGGAAGATTGTGGGCGAACTGCCACAGCCAGGGCAACGATCTGCATAACTGTGTGGGTAGAATTTATTGAGATAGACAAGATTAGGAAAAGTTGCGGTTTGTAACTGGCGTAATGCCACTGCTTCCTCCCGCGAGAAGGACGGCGGTGGTGCGCAGTGGGTGCGACGAATGCGTGTATAATGACGGAGCATGTCTTTATAACGGAGCAAGGGATCCCCCCACTCTGAACTAGTCGCCTCACCACGCCGAGTCGCCCGGAGGGAAATTTCTAGGGCAACCGCATGTGCGCGTTCGTTACCCGGCAGCGAAGTATGACCAGGGGTCCAGAGTAAGTGGATGCGGGGAGGTGTGGTTACTGTATTTTACGGGATCTGTTTGAGAATTTGGTGCGCCGCTCTCAGGTGCCATGTCCTGATAGGAACGCCCGGCATGCCTGTTGCGAGTCCGTCAATATATACACTTCCTCAGGAACACGGATGGCGTATCGAATTCCAAGAGCAACACCGAGAATTTCTCCGTAAGCGGCATTTGTTCCGCGCATTGCAGCAGAGTCTCTCAGGGATTCGGTGCCATCCAAAACTACCGAGGTATAGCCCTCTTGAGTGCGTGATGTGTCCGTGTATAAAGTATGTGTTTCCGGGATGCTTGCAAGCATGCGGCCAATGTAACGTACATGGGCTTTGCGCCGCCCTTTGTCATGCTCGGGGTGCATATTACGTGGCAATGGATGAACACTTAGTGCTTGGCGTATCGCTGACGACAAGATCGTTGGACGGGTTTCAAACTCAAGGGGTGGGACAGAGTATCCTAGCCGTGTGAGAAGATGGCGGTCAGTAGGAGTGAGTAGGAGGCGCTGGCGATGGCTGACCCAATGTGCCTCTAGCAGCTCGCCTAGTGTGTTATGTGTCCCTAAGTTAAGGAGACGGTGTGTGGAAGTATAGTTCGGGAGGCCATGGGCCAGCTTCGTCGCTTTGCGAATCATTGCGTCTATGCGAAGTTGTTGCGCTTGGGTCAACCGCTGAAATGGGAGATGGTATGTAAGGCGGCTGATCACGCATGCCTCCACCAAGCGCGGCAGGCCCTCTTCTCGAAGGCCCCAGCGCCTGTTGGAGACCCTCCGGATCATGGCCAGAATTTGCTCAATCTGTCTGGATAAAAGGGAAACAGTGTAGTTTGACCTGCCATCCGCTTGGACGTGTAGGCCGAGGATACGAGCATGATTAACCTGTGGTATCGGTGTGCCATCCACGTGCACAGTGATAGGGGGAGTAGAGGAACGGCTCCGGGGGCGAATGATTATGAGCTCCGACTTTTCCGGAGCACATCTTAAGCCGCATTTTCTCGCGTACTCGGAAATCGCGCGCAGAGATACCAGGAGAGATACCAGTCGTCTCACGTAACCGACGGAATTCGCCGCCTCTAAGACTCCGGTTACGAGTAGCGTACGGATGGCGCGCGGATCAAGGTCACTACAATGTGGTACAAGAGCCGGAAAACTTTTCCCGCATGTAAAACGTCTTTGTAGATTCCCGACAGCTTTGGGGTAGCTTTGGTGGACAAGTACCAACTCGCGCCCCAAGCGGCCCCGGCAAGACGCTAGCGCGTTTTCAATGGAACGAGCGGGTTTTTCGCGAATAACAAAAGCTGCAGGCCGATTATCGAAAAAGGCAGGTGACAGACGTGTTCTGGAAGACAATCCACACGAGCCAAATGCAGTGATCACTCTATGGCACGTAAGAATTTTGTTCCCACAGCGGTTAAAGATTTAGCAAAGGAAGCCTATGGAAACGACGAAAATTTGTACTCAATTTTCGATGCAGGAACTGTGCCTGTAATTAATCTACGGCGTCTATCGGAATACTCAGTGCAGCATATGTAATCCGAAAACTCAGCTTTCGATTGGTGCCTATCTCGACTCTCCACACATGGCGTAACATTGTTCCCAAAAGCGTTTTTGGTGACTGTCGTGAAAATTCACGTGGTATCTATAAAACGATGAGCATACCAATACGCCAATCCTCGGAAGCCGTGGCCTAGTGGTAGAATCGCGCGCACCTTTGGTCCCGCGTCGCGGTGGCCGCGGTTCGTTGCCCGCTTCGCACTTTTTTCTAAGCCGCAAAGGACTGTTACGACTTTGAGGTGGTCCCGTAGCGCTCGTCACCCGTTTCGTGACAGAGCGTTGGTAGCGAAGACTCCGAGTCAGGCGTCGGTGAGAATAACAAAAGGGACTTTATACACTATATACAGGTCATTATACAGGACATGAAGGGATCGGCACTGGGGCCGAGAGCTCACAGCAAACGCGACTGTTCTCGCACCGCGACGTCCGGCGAAAACGCGTGACACATCTCACTCCAGTCGAGAGCGGCACTCTGCTCCCGGTGGGTCGGCGGATCCGGTTTTCCAGGCGGCGCGCCGCGGCTTATAAGCCCCCAGAAACCATTGTCACTCAAACGGCCCAATACAAAGTGAGCACTCGACGGTCGTCGAAGAGGTCCAACCAGCGACCACGCTGGCCACCCCGTTCAAATTTGGCGGGCGCGGTGACCTCCAGGGAAGGGGAGGTACGGCGCCGGGCTGTCTGGCACTTGGCGACACGTTTGAACATGTTGCCCGCCGATGCTTCTCCGGAGGACACCCCTGCCTGACGGCTCAGCATCTTGACTTGTCAAGGGAGAATTAGGGCGCTGTGCCTTTCGGCGCAGCCCCGGGTTTGTCCAAAGGGCGCTCGCAGGAAAATTCTCCATCTTGCAGATTCGGAATCCGGGCTTGTGGTAATTGCACAACAGGACCTAGTTTTGTAGTCTCTCACTGGATGGCAGCAGCACAAAATCCAACATTTGCTTTCGGTTCTGGTTATTCAGCGGCGCAGTTCTTCTTAAAAGCCGCATGGGACTTAGTTTTATAGTCTCCCACCAGATGGCAGAAGCACAAAACTCATGATTTGCTTTCGGTTCTTGGTTTTCCAGTGGTTCTCTTGAAATATTGTTTTCTATTCTTCCTTCCCAAAACATAGCAGTGTCGTGTTCATTTGTTAAGACATCGCCTTTATGAAGATCTTATTCATAGGACATCATAACTAGAAGCTTACGCATAGCTTTGTTTATGAAAAAAAAACTTTCGTGCTTTGTAGCCTGGAACTTGGGAGAACAAAATGGCTAATCTTATTGCGTTCTTCTCGGAGGTCCGTTTTCTTCGACTTTCGCCTGTCCTTAATGGCACATACTCCGGGGGAATCAGATCCACGTGGGCCACAATGCCAACCGGTGGCCAGTGCCATTCCTATGCAACATTTGTGCGGAACAAAGGGTCTGCTGAGCTGAGTCGCTGCCCGAACGTTAATTATTTCTAAAGATTCATCCAAATAAGAAATGCACCAGCTAGGAGAAGATGTGCAGCGTGTGGATTAAATAGCTACTGTTCATGTGTTCCCTACAGCCAAGTGGTATGAATCCGTAAGTGTGGCCGTAAAAAAACCATTTGAATAAATGTCCCGTGCTGTGTCTGCCCTGGTCGCTCCACAGAGAAGCTAGCTTGGCTAGCCGTCAGCATTTAGGATCAACCTATGGCGTCGCTCGTTCGGTGCAGACGCTTTTAATGCGCAGCATTCTTTGGCGAGTACCCGAGCAATTTAGTACCGAAATCGTGGAAAATGGTGCCTGTAACGCCAAAAAACTTGACGGATTTCCCATATGAATACGTAGGTGTTTATAAAAAGGATTGGAGTGGCTAACTTGAAATTGGAAGTGGCATCAGCATAAATTTGGGCGTGATACAGGGATGGGTCAAGTTGAATTTGGTAGTGATATGGGAGTGGCCCAACCTAAATTTGGGTTGAAATGGTAATGAGCCAAGCTGAATTTGAGGCTGATATGGGAGTGGCCCAACCTAAATTTGAGGTGATATAGGGGTGGGTCAGACTAAGTTTGGGGGAGTATGGAGGGTGGGCCAGCCTGGATTTGGGGATGATACAGGGGTAGGAGAACTTAAATTTGGGTGGGGGATATGGGGGTGGGCCACCCTAACCATGGGGGTGATATGGGGCTGGGCGAAGCTGAATCGGGGGTGATATGGGGATGGGCTAACCTAAATGTGGGAGTGATTTGCGGTGAGCCATCCTAAATTTGAGGTGATCGAGGGCTGGGCCAGGCTAAGTTTGGGGCTGATATGGGGGTGGGCCAACCTGGATTTGGGGATGATATGGGGGTGACATGGGGCGGGCTGACCTAACCATGGGGGTGATGTGCGGCTGGGCCAAGCTGAATTGGGGGGAGATATATGGGTGGACTAACCTCAATTGGTGGATGATTTGCGGTGGGCCATCCTAAATTTAAGGTGATCGAGGGGTGGGGCAGCGTTAGCTTGGGGCGGATAGGGGGGTGGGCCAACCTCGATTTGCGGGTGGTATTGGAGTGGGCCAACTTAAATTTGGTGGTATTGTGGCGGCGGGGCCAATCTGTATTTGGGGGTGATATGGGGTTGGTCCTACATAAATGTGGGGGCAATCCCGGGGTCGGCCAATCTGAATTTGGGGGCGATATGGGGGTGCGCCAACCTAAATTTTGGGGTGCGCCGACTCGAAATCAGGAAGACGATTTATGAAAATTCATGCGTGGACAAACTTGAAAATTAGAGGTAGCCCAATTAAAATTTGGGATTGGGCCAACTTGAAGTTGAAGGCTCGGCGAAAAGAAAAACGGGCGTGGCCCACTTTAAATTTGAGGGTGGGACAATTTAAATTTGAGGGCGTGCCAACTTGAAATTTGGGGGTGGGCCTACTCAATGTTTGGGGTGGGCTAATTGAAATTTGGGGGCCTGTTTACGAATAGTTAGACAACACCAGCGGTGTTTCTGCATATTTTTCATCATCTGAAACTACGTATATTAATAATTGTAACCCAATACCCCTCAAGGTGAGCTACCACTCGGGCCTTCCCAGCCCACTGAGCTAATAATGTCACAGGAGTGCTCTCATCGTCACGACTGCGACGTTCAATGTGGAGATCCACAAGAACAAATCGCAGACCGAGCTGACCATTTTCACACCAATGGCATCGCTAACACAAGCTTACAACGATCATAATTCAATTTTCAATCGCACGCTAGTCGACACGTTCTCAGTGCACAATTTCGTCAATCATCTGGATAGGAACCTTGTTGGATGTTTTACTGTTATGTTGCGTCGTTTTTCACGAAAGCCTTCTCCCGCAAAGAGAATACATTCTTGAGATTGACGAGGCAAGCTAGTATATAACTCATACAAAGCATATGTATAAAAGGTTATAGTGAATTTTAAAAAATATGTATAAGTAAATAAGATTTCAGATGGTATTGTTTCGAGCGGGCATGACAACGATTTCTTCCCGCCTGTCACAGTGCTTTGGCCGAAAACCTAATTATTTTGCTGAGACGTGTTGCCCCAATACTACTGTGTAGTATTGTAGTACTACTACTGTTGCCCCAGTACTGTGTACTGCGGTTGATATTGTAGTAATGTGGAGTTTTCCTCTCCATAAGAGCACAAAAAGAAAAAAAAATATTGCAGATAGTAGCTAAGCGCAAAGTACATTGGAAGATCTGAAACCAACAATTATTTTTAATTTGCGGGTTGGTCTTCTCCGCTGGGAGATCGCTGTCCGATCACTTCAACGAAATTTGTTTGGGTGCAACTGCAGCAAAAACAAAGATACTACCATTTCATTGCCAGGACCTTTATGCCCTCCACACACACAAGAAGGACACCAGATTATTGACACTATCAGTTTATAAACTGATATTGTTTTGCTGATTTCAGTGTAACGTGGTGTCTACGAACGGAGTATTTTCTTATTATCAGTCCAGTGTTAGCAGTGAGGAGCACTTCGGTCTACCATCCCCATGAGGGCATACTAGCCATTGTAGCGCTTTACTCTAGGACAAGTGCTCTAGGACAAGTGCTCTAGGACAAGGCAGATAAACAGAAATTGGTGGAGGCAGGTGGTAGCGTAATGGTTAGCGTGCCCATCTCCTAAATGCAAGATGCTGCATTTGGGAGATGGGCTCGAATCCCGGTGGTTTGTTTGTGAAGACAGCTGTCTGTGCTCTCGGGTGACTGCGAAGCTCAGAATGAGGCGGCAGCCTGACGACAACGGTCGCCGTCAACATAACAGAATAAGCGGGCGTGCAAGGTCACACCTAAAGCCGAAAGTACATTCAGAGGAAATACAGTATGCTCTTGTCGACAAAAAAAAAACGTGATGAGTAACGAGCGGGGTTGTTGAGCGAGGCTGTAGATGGATAATGTCACCACAGACAGGACCACGCTTCAATCCCGGTGCTCAGCGGAAATATACATCGACAGCGTGTCAACTAGCGCGCAATCGATACTTCATTAAGGTCATTGCGTGTTTGTGTTGTGTCTAGCAGGAGCGAGTAGTGTAAGAGATGACTCTGGAGAGAAGGTGGTGAGCGAAGTCCGCGAAAAGCAATTGAGGATAGCCATATTGAACGTCGACGCCATAGTGAATAAAGCTTGCGACTTCAGTTGCTCAGCCGCCAGAAAGGCTTGAGTGATAGCATATCGCTGGGCGTATTTGGTAACCACAGCGATAAACACACACTTTGCTGAAGTAAATAGAGGAAAGGGACGTAGTGAGTTGGCCGCCCTTTTCGAGCTCTGGCATAGTTTGAAAAATGAATGTGGCGAAGTATGACGCACAAAATTGTATATGTCAAGCCAAATGAATCAGCGTGGTCATACCTGCGCACCTGCGCGACACGCCATGGTGGCCTGCCACCAGGACATCATGAAGTTGCAGCGATGAGAGTTTTCATTGGGTACTTGAGAATAAAAACGAGCACATCAGAGACGTCCGAGGGACATTTCTAGGGTACAAGAGCTCATCGCCCACACCCCCAAGAAAAAAAATCACGAATATAAGCTTACGAATAGAGACATCATAAGATCGAGCACTACGGCGCTTGTTGATTTTGTTTAGGATGACGTCAGTAGTTAATTCAGCGTTTATTTATGAGAAAATGAGTTGAAGTTCCGTTTATTTGCATCACAATGGCAGGCGTAATCAGGCCAACATTGACAGCATTTCATTAGAGAGTGCCTGTTTGCTCTGTTGAGATTACGTATGACAATGACAACAAACACAGAAAGCTTTGCTTGCATCGACTCGCACATACATGGGATTCGCATAATTTTTTGTCTGTCCATTTAAATGCTTAAGAATGGCGCTCATTAACGCAATATGTCCACTCACAGTGAGCAAAAGCGGCTGTCGTATCCACAGTAGAATTGATTTAAATGGCTTTAATCGCATGGACATTATATCGTTGCCAACTTCCGTGGGATTGGAGTCGTCAAAATGGGATACAGTTGACAGGGAAATCATGAGGTTGATAAACGGCTAGAAGGCAGAAGCTTGCACAGGACATCAGGGATATAAACGGACTTTTTGAGCAGCTTCGTCAGGGGGCCACGCAATGGTTTCCACGTCTGTTAAAAATCCTCCAAAATATGAACAGAGGCCGACAAAAATGCGGGCATTTTGGGAAAGGTGAAACCACTGCAAATTTCAGGACAGCATTAGCCTAAATATGAAAGATGACTTAAAAATAAGAAACCATAACGTTGACAGGGTGGTCAAATTTTCGCACGAATAAATTGGCTGTTGAAGCAGTTCAACTGAAACGCAACGGTGCGAAATAAGGCGAGAATGTCGGCAAGTGTTGAACAAAGGTCAAGTAGGTCCTGTGGCCGACGCCAGCGCTCGGCAGCTGTCAAGCGACTGCACGTATTAGCGAGATGCCTGGTCGTCAGTAGCTACAGAATGATTCGGGTCTGAAATATTGGACACGGACTCCATCACATTGAATACAGTGTCATTGTACATTGTCATTCTTCGACAGATGGTACCGATTCTCGCGCAATGAGGATGGGAACAAATTGTATCACGTGCCGGCTGTCACCTTCATCCTACTGCCAACATTCCTTCTACTCCGTAGTTGCTTAGCTTTTATTGGGTTCGGCTGCTAATCACGAGGTCTCGGGATCGAATCCCAGCCACGGCAGCCGCATTTCAATGGGTGTCAAATGTGAGAACCCGCGTACTTAGGGTTAAGTATGGACAGCTGGGCTAGTTGGTTATGATTAGCATTATGAAACATCGTTCCAGCGCACAACTGAACACGGACGAGGAGAGAAAGACAACACGAACACCGGACTTCAACTGAATTTTATTCATGGAAAACAGGGCTTTATGTACGAAGGGGGAGGGAGTGGGGGGCTGCTAGTGCGCAGGACCACTCAAAAATAATTCCTTGGTCTAGGCAACAGTAATCAGAGGTGTCAAACCAAAATAAGAAAAAAAGAAAAAAGAAAAAACTTTTCCCTCTCTTTTTTACATCACTCAGTACAATCTTGCTCATTTCCCGCCCTACCTAGCTTATTCGACACACCCGTTTGCCCTGAGATAATCAAGTTCTCTTTTCCCGAGTACAAAGAAGAAGCACTGACACAGTAATCGTTTTCATTGGAGATACAAAACGCTTCAAAAATTTTCTGATTGCTATATTTGCGCAACACACGTGTTCGTTCGAAAAACGCCTTGCATGCTGGCTTGTGCGAGAAACGGTGAATGTGGTCGGCTAAATGACCAGCGCCACTTAGTGAAGTAGCATTCCTGCGATGCTCTAGCAGGCGTTCATTCAGACAGCGCCCGGTTTCGCCAATATAGCATTTCCCACAGGCGAGGGTAATACTATACACAACACCGACGTCACATTCAACGAAGGCTTTGGTGTGCTTTATTTTGCAGGCTGGCTTCTTCTGGGATTCGTTTACTAGGCGAGACATTCGTCCCAGCTTTTCCGGTGCTGAAAACACAACACGCACCCCGCACCTGTCGCCAACCTTCTTGAGGCACCAGGTTTCTCACCGCCTCAAGAGGGTTGGCGACAGGTGCGGGGTGCGTGTTGTGTTTTCAGCACCGGAAAAGCTGGGACGAATGTGTCGCCTAGTAAACGAATCCCAGAAGAAGCCAGCCTGCAAAATAAAGCACACCAAAGCCTTCGTTGAATGTGACGTCGGTGTTGTGTATAGTATTACCCTCGCCTGTGGGAAATGCTATATTGGCGAAACCGGGCGCTGTCTGAATGAACGCCTGCTAGAGCATCGCAGGAATGCTACTTCACTAAGTGGCGCTGGTCATTTAGCCGACCACATTCACCGTTTCTCGCACAAGCCAGCATGCAAGGCGTTTTTCGAACGAACACGTGTGTTGCGCAAATATAGCAATCAGAAAATTTTTGAAGCGTTTTGTATCTCCAATGAAAACGATTACTGTGTCAGTGCTTCTTCTTTGTACTCGGGAAAAGAGAACTTGATTATCTCAGGGCAAACGGGTGTGTCGAATAAGCTAGGTAGGGCGGGAAATGAGCAAGATTGTACTGAGTGATGTAAAAAAGAGAGGGAAAAGTTTTTTCTTTTTTCTTTTTTTCTTATTTTGGTTTGACACCTCTGATTACTGTTGCCTAGACCAAGGAATTATTTTTGAGTGGTCCTGCGCACTAGCAGCCCCCCACTCCCTCCCCCTTCGTACATAAAGCCCTGTTTTCCATGAATAAAATTCAGTTGAACTCCGGCGTTCGTGTTGTCTTTCTCTTCTCGTCCGTGTTCAATTGTGCGCTGGAACGATGTTTCATAATGGTACTTAGGGTTAGGCGCACGTTAAAAAATCCCAAGTGGTCTACATTATTCCCGAATCCTCCACTACAGCGTGCCTCATAATGAAATCGTGGTTTTGGCAAGTAAAACCTCAAAATGTGTTATGTAACATTCGTTACGGATGTCCTGGGCAGTAGCACAACTCTTGAATACAATTAAGTGTCAGGAGTTGTGCGCGAGGTCTTTGAATATGTGGATAGCCTTTATGGCATTCGAGAGCTGCTAGTCTACATTGCGGCTATATAATAAAGGTGGAACGGCAACATGGTACAGAATGTGGAGAGCATACAAATCCCGCATATATAGCTGCACAATAATTTTAAGTAGCGTTCTTGCTTCACGCACATGGATAACCGCCATAGGAGACTACTTTGGAATCTAACTGCAAGTACTGTATATGTCGTACCCAAGGGTGTACCTGGCCTGGTGGCCAGTAAATGTGACGTAATATTGCTAGCAGCTTCGGCCATAGCGCGCTAACGGACGACGACACAGACTGAAGTGACTAGCGCAAGAGTGGACAGGGGACACTAAAGACGCTGCAAGGACAAGCGCCCAATTGGAAGTTTGCGCTTACCCTTGTCGCCTCTTTAATGTCCCGTGTCCACTCTTGCGCTAGTCACTTTACAGTGGCGTAGCCAGAAATTTCGTTTGGAGGGGGCTCACGTTGCA
The DNA here is from genome assembly GCF_050947875.1 of Dermacentor variabilis. Taxonomy (NCBI): domain Eukaryota; kingdom Metazoa; phylum Arthropoda; class Arachnida; order Ixodida; family Ixodidae; genus Dermacentor; species Dermacentor variabilis. The sequence continues at coordinate 16,622,251 of NW_027460280.1, forward strand.
GCTTGGCCTCCTTATCTCGGATGCTCCTATCTAAATACATGTAGAAGGTGAATTAGTTTTTCTCGGCAACCACTGAACAAAATTTGATGAGGTTTGTTGTATTTACAATAAAAACTTAAATTCTACTGTCTTCTGGTTTCGAATCTTTCATTTAGGTTGTCAATATTTATTAAAAATTGGCACAAATCTCAAATTTTCAGAAAACGAAACTATCACGTTTAAAACACTGTAACTCAACAATGAAAAATAATAGCATAATTCTGTGAATCGCATCTAATAGTACATTTACAGCGGACGAAATTGATATGTTACAAATGAATTTCAAACAATTTAGCATGATCGAAATACGGCTTTTGCAGAACCCTTGTGCATCATGTAACTAATTCACGTAAGATACAAATTGACATACCAAATTTGTCCGCTTTGACTCTTATAATAGATGCCGTTTGAAGAACCACGATATCTGTTTTTGATGAAGAGCTTTTAGTTTATAAACGGCATGCTTCTATTTTTTTCGCGCTTTCAAAATTTTCAAAATATTTTAAACAAAATTCAGGCCCTAAATCAAACTTCGGCTTCCAACAGATAGCAGAAGTTAACTTTCACAAATTAAACAAATTCCATTAAAAGTGATCCAGAGGTTATCTCAGAAAAGCGTTTCTGCGTTTTACATTTATTTGAATAGGCCGCTTCGGAGTTGGGCCCGAGCTAAAGGTTTCTCTCAAACAATTTGTCGAGAGATCAAATACATGAATAATAACTGCATTACCATTGCCAAAGATGCTGCAAACGAATTCTTGAACGCTACGCACTATCAAAACAATATATGTATTTTTTAATAAAAAAATATACTCCTATGTGCCAGAAATTGTGCTCAAAATAACTGATATCAATGCTTCCACGTTTTTGTCTATTTAATAAGTAAAGAAAATATCACACAATCCTTAGAACTATATCAGTTCGAAACCAGGAAAGCAGTGCATGCCACTGATATGAAAAACGTAAAGGCCATGAAATGAAAAAATTCAGCCCAAATATGTTAATTAAACTTTGTTATTCAACAACCTTGTTTACATTGTTGTACATATTCGACGGCCTGTGAAAAATCTCAATGATGCTGCCATTTATTCCAATGTATTACGCAGTAGCAGCTGTCACCGGTCGTGTATCGTGAGTAATTGCACCGAAATTATTGTCCCGACAGAGAGCGCCTGTATAACGCCATTCTCCAAAATATACGAGGGCGAGTCAAATAAAAGTGAGCCAATGCAAATATATGATCAACGGGGTACTTAATTTAAAAGTAGTCTCCATGAGCATTTAGACATTTATCCAATTGACTAATGAGTCGGGTGATTCCCGTCTCATAAAACTCCTTAGGTTGCTGCTTTAAAACATCTGCAACTGACTAACGTCATCGTCCGACACGAATCTGTTTCCCTTAAGCTGTTTTTTCATCTGCCCCAAAATGCGGAAGTCGCAAGGCGACAGGTCTTAGCTGTATGGCGGATGTTGCAGCGTTTCCCACTTGAACTTTACCAGTTTTGTATTAGCCACATCAGCGAGGTGGAGACGGGCATTGTGGAAAAATTAAAAATTAAATTATGGGGGTTTACCTGTCAAAACCCCTTTCTTATTATGAGACACGTCGTAGTGGAGGACTCCGGAAATTTCGACCGCTTGGGGTTCATTAACGTGCACCTAAATGTAAGTACACGGGCGTTTCCGCATTTCGCCCCCGTCGAAATGCGGCCGCCGTGGCCTGGATTCGATTCCGCGACCTCGTGCTCAGCAGCCCATAGGTCGTGGAACAACATGACCCCATTCGTCAATTTTAGACGTCGTTTTCCTTGACTGCGACACGCAGCCGATCCGGCGTTTCACAATATCCGAAACGATTGATAGTCTCTCCAGCTTTAAAAAATTCTATCAGTAATGGCCCCTGACGATCGAAAAAAATAGTAAACAACACCTTTCCGGCGGAAATGGCGGCCTTTGCTTTCTTTGGGGGCGATGAATTCGAATGTTTACACTGCAAGCTTCGCCGTCGTGTGTCAGGCTCGTAGTAGTGGCACCATGCTTCGTCCCCGATCACAATTGCAGAGAAGAAGTTGTCACCCTCATTGTGATACCGGATCAGATGAGTGAAGGCAGCGCAGAACCTTCTTCTGGCAGTGGTTCAAAATCTTGGGCATCTATTGCGCACACAAGAGCCGATAACCGAGATGTTCATGAATTATGGTGTGAACCGAACCGCGACTGATGTTCACACGCTCTGCCAGTTCATCGATGTTTATCCTCCGTTCTTGTCGCATCATCTCATCAACTTTTACACTTGTGTTGGGGGTGTTTGCACGATGGCTTTGGCCCGGTCTTGGATCGTCTTTGCAACTTTCACGTCCTTTATTAACCGTTTGCTCCAATGCTTCACAGTGGCCAATGAAATGCAATGTCCAACGTACACGGCAGCCATACGGCGAATAATTTCCTTTTACGAAACACCTTCAGCTGTCAAAACATTCACGTCACCCCCCTGCTCAACTTCTGAAGTGTCCATTACGTCACGCAACCATGTTTAATCCAGTGTATGAGAGCACTAAAGGACATTTACCCTCACATCTGCGTGTCACTTTTGTAAATGAAAGGTGCCTGTGTGCTACGCGCATGCCTCGCAGATAATGAACCTAACCATTATTGCGCGGGGTGGGTAGGCTCACTTTCATTTAACTCGCCCTCGTTCATTACAAATGCGAAGATACAATACAAATGCTTGATAAAGGGCAAAAATGTGTGACTGGAAAGAAAGTTCACTGCACGTATACACAAAACCTCGCAACAAGATATTTAAATATACGTATAAGTCTCCAATAAATCTATGTATCTAAGAAAAAGTCACTGTATATAATGCGTCAAACAAGGCACATAAACATGTAGCGCAATCAGAGATTCACAGAATCCTAGATCCCGCCCCCATTGCATACACTCCATCCGATGTATCGCGCGCGACGGAAGGCGGCGCGCTTGCTCCCCGCTTGTCTCCTTTGCGCACGCAAGACTGAGCCACCATCGTCGGCTCACCCATTCTACCCCCACCCCCTACGCTTTCACTCGCACATACAGCATGCGGCGCGCGGTCACGACGTTATTGCCCTGACACTTCATACGAAACATGAGGGCGACTGCGACAGCAGGAATGCGCCTAGAGTCTTCATATAATTGCTATCACAATAATATAATAATAGTATCCGGCAACCGAAGCGTGCCGTGGCCGATTACTTTCCGCAAAAGAACCAACAAACTGTCATCATGCGACAATTCGTTGCGCCGCAACAATGTATTTTTTTTACTTTTGTAGCGCGGAAGCACCGAAATGAAAAAAAAAAACGACGGAAAGCAGTGGCCACAATCCAATGCCTACTTTGGCCACCTAGTGTAGCTACCGAATGAATATCGAAGAAAACGTGAGACGCTTGGTCCACCGAGAACCATACGCATAGTGCTCGGTATTTTACCCCGGCGACATAAGACATTCCGGAGAGGCTGCACTCAAGCGAACACGGTGTAATCCGTCAAGTCTTAACAGTGATGGCGGTGAGCGACCATTGCTTCCTTTTCTCGTCTGCCAGCCAGAAGGCGTCCAAAACTCTGTCAGGCGAAAATTCACTCGGCCAGAGAAAACCACACGCGCACCGAAGTACGCCGCGCGGTATGGTCGAGGCAACACAAGAAAAACGCATGCGCTCTGGCTGGTTCTGGCAGCCCGCGGGTATAGGTAGCGATAGAGAGAGAGAGAGAGAGAGAGAGAGAGAGTGAACTTTAATGAGCACCAGCAGTTCAGTCGGCTGGGCCTAGGCCTCCCACGATGGGACGTCGAGGTCTTGCCTCTTCGCCGCTTCGTAGGCCTGCTGGGTCGCCCAGAGTTGGCCGTCGAGATGGGAGCTGCGCAGGGCGGCGTGCCATCTCGACGAGAGAGTCACGGGATTAAGGTCTGGGTATTGACGTTTGCACTCCCCTAGCATGCGGGGGAGTGTTGCTGATTCAGTTTTACAGACCTTGCACGTCTGGCTCGGGTAGATGTCGGGGTATATAGTGTGATAGCGTGTGAGGGAGGGGTATGTATTCGTCTGTAGCAGGCGAAGGGTGGTTGCCTGTGCCCTGTATAACTTGCGGTGAGGGGTGGGGAAGGTTCTTCTTGCGAGGTAAAATGACTCCACAAGGTCGTTGTATCTTGTAAGGCGGTCGCGTCCTGCGGGTGCACCAGCACCGTCTCCGGCACGGTTGACTAGTCCTCGTGCTACGGAGTGTGTAACCTCGTTGAGGTTGGTGAGGTGCAGGTGGACAACGCCGGCGTGTGCTGGGATCCAGACGAGGGTGATTTGATTTTCAGGCGAATGCGGGGCTCGTCGTAAGATACGGAGTGATTGCTGAGAAATACGACCTTTGATGTAGTTGTTGATTGCTGCGCGAGAATCCCTTAGTATGGTGTGACAGGCTGGGTCAAGTGTGGCCAGGGCGATGGCCACTTCCTCGGCCGTCTCGGCATTTTTGGTAACAATGCTGGCAGCATGTCGGAGCAAGCCGCCTGCCGTGGTAACCAACATTACTAGATCCTTTCAGTTGTCAAACTCCCCTTGCGGCGGCCGTCGAGGCACGGCCCCTTTTCGTTTCCACTCAACAGGTGGCGCGGCGGCCGCTGTTAGCCCGGCCGTGCTCGGCGCCCTACGCTGCGAAGCGCTGGCGATTGCTTAGCGAGTGGCGTTATTTTTGTTGAAATCGCCAAATATGCACAGCGCGTCATTAATCTATTTGCAGCTTATTTCGTACCCATTCCTAAGTTTAAAAAATGCCACGACTTAGCCAACTGAACAAGGACAGCACTTGCGCCCAAAGCTGTGACGGACCACTCTTCACTGCGGCCGTCGTTTGCGTCTGCTAGAGCACGGCCGCTTTTTATCCTGCGGCCGTGGCTAGATACTAGCAACTAAAAGAGAAAGAAATAAGACAAGATCTTTGTTTTTCTCAACGAGTTCAAAAGCTTTTATTACAGGAGCCACATAGGGCTTATGAATTTACCGCGTGGCTTTACAAAAGACGAGCTTTTTTGTTTGCGATGGCTACTTTCTCTCGTGTTTCTAGTCTGCACCCAGTCTTCGAACAGTGGCACAAACATCAGTACCAATGCATGATCAGCAAGGTGGTTTGCATTTGGTGCCATGACTTCACCATAGTTTATAAAGCCATCCATTCTGCATGAGGCCTTATCGAAGGAGACACCTCGCTTCAACTTTATCTCGTCGAGGAGCAATACTCCTAGCCGTGTCAAGTGACTTTTGTTGCTGAAATGGCTTCTGACACTGTTCAATGCAACTTGGTTGAATCCATACTTGCATGGTATTCCTGCTATTATTTGGCGAAGGCGAGCCTTTGATGGCAGTGGTAGCAGCTGCATATCACCAAGTGTAGGCCTTCGGGCTTGAGATTTGCAGTAACAAACATGTCATAAGCCATTCATCATCATATCGCCTCCCATTTTTTGACTTGGCTTTTGCAGCCATGAAAGCTGTTTTGAAAGCTAGTTGCTGCCTGGCCGGAAGAATATGAAGAGAGCAGTCAATTGTCTCTTCTGTAATTGCACTAAGCTTCCTCTTCATCAGAACGACTTCTTCCTTCAGTTTTTCTCGCCTTGAGGTTGCACGAATTGCTTTGCGACGCAGTAACTTCAAGCGAGCAGCCTGCTTTTTCTTGGTATCTTTTTGCTGTTTCGTCCACTGCAAGAAAAGCTTCTCGAGAGTCCGGCACTGAGCACATGTAGCATTGACACTCAATGCCGTGCATGTGTTGCGCCTCCACGTTTCACCATGCTTTGTTGCCACCACTGACGAAGAGATTTTTGGGTACTTCTTTGCAGGACAGCCCTTACACAGCTTCAGCTGTTCCACATATAGCACGAGGCATGTGAAGTCTTCCATACACATGAACTCGGTGGTCTGCTTCCCGGCATACACACTGCGTGGCACAACTCGACCATCTGCGCTGACAAATTAAGGCTGTCTGACAACACCACAGACATTTCTACATGCGGGATATTCTTTCTTATCCCGAGCTTGTACAAAACGACCGTTGCCTTAACAACGTCAAGGGACCAACCTCGAATTTTTCGTCCTTCTTTCGCCACGCGACTGAGCACATGAAACACATTCTCCGCCGGCATGCTTTCATCGGTAAGCAAGCTCGCTTCGTCGTCGGCAGCTCTGACAGCAGCATCCACACACTCAGCTTGTTTCTTATGCCGCTTTTGTTGTGCTGGTGATCGTCTGGGAGCTGGTGCTCTGCGCTTCCGTGTGGGTTTCGAGAGGGAACTTGGGCAGTTCGGAAACAGGCGAGGCACGGCGTCATCTTTCAGCGTCCATTTGTCGCGCGGTATGACCACAATATCACCACAAATGTTGTGTTCGAAGACCTTCAAAATCTCATCATTGATGAAGTGGAGGTCGCAGACGGAACACGAGCTTGAAAGCTTCTTGTCCAGCCGTGGTATAGCGCGCTCCCACTGTTGAAGGCGCTCAGCATTGCGGGGTGCCTTGAAAAAATGTCTCTTGTCCACGGATCGCGTGGAGTCGTAGCCGCTCTTACAGCCTGGAACGAAGCAGCGTGGCATAGTGCATACGACTGGCAGCGCGATGCACTAAACATTAAATACCGCGAGTGCGAGCGCAAACGTGAGCAAACGACGACTACACACAGCGGCCACCTGCGCACAACGTGCTGCTACGCTGCGCCTTGCCGGGCTAACTTAAGGCTAACTCCGTCGTGCGCGCCCTCTCGCGGCGCGCAACGGAAAGGGGCCAGGCGCCGCTCAGCAGTTTGAGAACTGAAAGAATTTAAGAGCGTTGGTGGTAACCACCGCAAAGCGCCGTCCATCTTGGTACTCAGCTGGGTCGACGAAGGTGACGCCCGCGGTGTTGGCATAAGCTTTGATGAGGGAGGTAGCTCGTGCCTTCCTGCGTTGTTTGTTGTCGTCCGGGTGCATGTTTTTGGGAATAAGGTCGGCGTGTATCCATTGCTGAATGTCGCGTGGTATTGGATGTTTTAGCAATTAACCTTCCCCTATTTCTCAAAAGTAACTATTTAAAGAAGTTCTGAACATCATACCCTGGAGTGCGGTGATACAATGAAGTTTGCACGTGATATCGGCCTAATCCAGGCACTCTGGGCTTCTTCATCTTGCGGAAACTTGAAGACATGATTTTTCTTCCCCGATCTGTACACGTAATTGCTCCGGCAATTGGGCACGCAGCACTTATTAGGCATATCTTGGCATGGCACTCTATATTCCGGGGCAATGAAGACTAGCGGTACACACAATCGCATGCACAGCACAAGTGTTGAGACTACATGCACTTGTCGAGTCTATAAATTATAGAAAAAATCTGCGTTCGGAAGCATGCAACAGCATGGCCGAGCATGCCGGGACTTTAACCCCGAAGCTATTCAAGGAGCGACAGGGCTCCTGGAACTAATCCAGTAGTTGTCGCCGCCGTTGTCCCCTCGGTATTCTCCGAATAGCCGGGGTTAACCATTTCATATCTTCCGCGCTTCTTTTGCAACACATGTGCGCCGCTAGTGGCTTTGTAGCACACTGCACGGAATTTCTATGTAGGCCTCTTCTGCGGACGTAGCTCAGGGGAGAGGGTACAGCCAGAAGGCCTCAAGTTCTCTAGAGGGTGTTGGTGACACACGGCCGTTGACACGTGATTCACAGACGGTGGTGTCCCCGGCCTTCTGCACAGCACTCCTTTATTCTCAATTCGACACCCTCGCCGCTAACGCACCTTCGCTCGTTGCCGCACCCACCCCTTTACGCCCTCTCCTCTTTAGAAGAACTCCACCTATATATACTGTGGCTAGGAAAGCATATGTCGCCTTGAAGAAGACAAGTCCACTTGTCGAAACGTTGGCTACTGCATTCACCTTTTTCACGTTTTGCTCATCGTCACAAACACGAACAGTAATTTTTCAGCTGTTAGTACGTTTGTAGAACGTGACACACAGAAAAAGCACTGAGGGCGGAATGGAAAGCTAAGTTACTGAAGTTGCAGAATGAGACTTCGCACAAAAAACACAAGTCATAGACCAGGTGACAATTAGGAGAAACATCTATTTGTCAGCTTTCTCTACCGGCAAGAGGGAAGTGCAGCACAATCAAGGCGCAATGACGTCCGGAGGCTCATGGAGCCCACATATGGACAGGGCTGTGTTCGTGTACATGCGCCTTCTGATGTCCTTGGTTGTGCGCTCACCTGTTGTCTTTAGGCATCTGGAACAACCTTGCGGGGCTTATTTTTGAGATATTCGTGCACCACTGCACGATGCACGAGCGGTACGAGTCGTGAAACGGGTGAAACACCGCCGAGCACAAACACACCGCTATCGAGGACCACGAAACTGACGAAACTACCTCTGCCGGTCAACGTACAGCAGCGCACGGTTCCCAATAACAGCAGATAACGAAACATGAAATGTTATTCAGCGGGCTAAGATGGCGGCGAGAAGCCGGGCGCGCGCAGAGACAGCCGAAGTTGAGGGAATTACGAGGGAGTGATGAGGGAGGGCGAGGGCAGAGACGTTGGGAGAGAGCAAGGGCTCGGTCATCTGGATCAGCGCGTGGGCGCGCGACGATCCACGAGGCCATGCAAAGGAAAAGGATTTTCTGCTCCTCCCTTAATAGATGGCGCCAATTACCTCTGCCACCTAAAATCCCTTGATAATTTGAAAGTACCGTCAATCTTTGAACTTTGGCGCCGCCGCGCGACCTCCTCGCCTCCTCCTCGCCCCTTGCGCGTCCTCCCTCCGCGAGAAGTAGCCTTGCACCCATTTTTTCTGCACAATGATCGGTCTCCCTGTCGTTGCCCTTGGAAACGCGCACATCTTGCGTTTTTCCTTTTGTTTTTCTTTTTTCGTCCGCGCCATCTTTCTCCTCGGCTTGACTTGTTCGGCGCTTTAGCTCGGCGTAGCGAACGTTGTACGCTGTTTCCTGCTCTATGTGCTAGCGCTATGTGCCGTGCTGTTGCACATATAACTGCAGCAAGAAGCCTGAAGATAGTTATGCACTTTTTAAGATATTTTAGGAAAGGGTGACTGCTTGCGCAGGAAACACTGTCTGCATACCATTGGCCAAAAATAGCTTAGTTCCCACAAAGAAGAATGTTGTTTGCGAGGCGAGGCGTCTTTCTTATTGTTCTTATCGAAACATCCCGTAATGCTGCATTTTTTTTATTCTTCCGGCATGCTCGCCAGCATTTTTGCTGCGGCGATTTGTACGTTGCACAAAATTTGGGTCCTCAGTGCGCTTAATATTCTAGTGGGACTTGATCACCTCGCACGTCGCCAACTGTTGTTATTCATTCGGAAATGAAGCACTCTAGGTTGTTTTGCGCTGTGAATAATTCTAAGCGATGATACAGCCTCTCGATCGCACTTTTCGTTATTGTTAGGATATGTTGCCTCTTTTACTGAAAATCGAAATACCGGCTTGTAGAGGAGCCATTATTTTCACCTTATGTCGATGTGTGCGTCAGTCATACAATGAATGTAGGCCCCGCAAAAATTAGTGGCAAGTATACCTGTGGTGTTGCAGGTGATGAGCGCTAGCTGTTCCACATCACGTTTTTTAACTTTCGAAGCGAAGGGCTTTTGATCTGTGTTCAAGGTTTCAACAGAAAATATCACGCAACCCAGGAAGGCCAGAAACGACCTAAAGCATGTCCACACGTGCATAAGAGATTAATGATTAGCCAAGGTAAATAATGATTCATTAGTGATTGAATTAAGGTATATTAGGGGTGGATTAATGCTGATTAGGCTCTACTAATGTGCATGAACAAGGATTAAGGTGTATTAAGAAGAGATTAAGGTGGATGAAGGAAGATTAAGGTTTATAGAGGAGAACTAAGGTACTTGAACAATGACTAATGCGTAATAAACAGAATTATGGTGCATTGACGTGGATGAAAGAGGATGAAGGTCAATTAGGGTGCATTAATGTGGATTAGTGTTGATGGAGTAATAAGACCCATAAGGGTCTATAAATTAAAAAATTAAATTATGGGGGTTTTACGTGCCAAAACCACTTTCTGATTATGAGGCACGCCGTAGTATGGGAGAGGCCTTTGCCCTGCAATGGGCGTAACGAGGCTGATGATGATGATGAATCGCCGAACTGGACTACGTGAAAATCTACTTCGACGCTATTTCGTAACGTGCAGGATCATATCCGACGTATTCGTGCACATGAGGTCGTGCGGCGCGGAAGGCATTACGAAATCACAATGTCGCCGTGCGCGTCCTGACGCCGTCCACGGTGCGTTTTAAACCATTCTACGAGCGCTAACGAACTTTGTGACTTCCTTTAGTGGTTGCTTTATATTTCTTTACTATCTTTGATTTTCTTTCTAACACGGAAGTGTTTCATGCCACACACTGTGCGACAGATGCATACGCTGTGCAAAAGATGCAACGGGCAGAGCGCGCCCACGCATCAAGACAGACACGTCGTGTGCACAGGCTCGTCACGCGACCAACGAACGCTCACGTTGACGCCTACGAAACTGAATATGTTAACTAACACTCGTGTGTTCAAAATTAAAAGTGGCGGTACCATTTTTCCACAATGTTTGCGATAATGCCGAATACGGTCGCAGCAGAAGCTGTGAGACAGATGCAACGGGCAGAGCATCCTTGCTTCAAGGACAGGTGCCATATTGAGACAGGAAGAAGACTTGGTACTCGTAGGCACCGCGTCCCAAATTTCATGTACTCAAGAACTCAGCATTATTCGGTACATTGATCTTGGCGCTCTCCATTTACCCTGGTTGACTGGGTGGGGGCTTTTGGTTCAGGCCAGCGGTCCTTCCCAGATAAGGGGGCTGCTGTGGAGCAGCACAAACTGAGCTACTGCGCTCACCACACAAACAGCCTTAAGCCCGAAGGACTTGAGCCCGACGGATCCTCCGATTGCCTTAACGCAGAAAATGTCAAGAGAAGAGGTGCAGCGCGACCACACGAGGGTGCGACACGAGCAGTTCTGGCTCTTGGTTCCATTAAAACGAACAAAAACACGTGGATCGACTGGCGCAACGGCTAAGTCAGGAGACCTTAGACGCATGCATCATCATCAGGTACATTATATGCACACGCCAGTCATGAGAGCACGCAGGTATGTTAAAATCAAGGACATATCCTCATTCTAGTAGGGCCCTGCACCTGGTGCAAGTGCGTTAGTGAAATAATTGAAATCGTCGAAGTAAACTGTGTCATAAAATTCTCAAACTAGGACTTACACATAAGCTGCAGACATAATAGCATCGGACTGAAATTAGAATATGCGACAAAACTTAAATATGTTACGCGGAAAATCAAACATAAAGCCCTTTTTCAGGTGATTTCCTGATATAGGTATTATTCTTTTAGTCTGGGAGGGGGGGGGGGAGTGGAGGAGCACACACGGAAAAATATCGACCAACTTGAGGCTAACAGCAGCGCTATAAAACAGAGCTTGACCAGTCCCAATTCCCATTCTTTCTTTATTTTTTTTTTACTGTCGGGCAGACTGCGCATGAGAAAAGAAATACAAGCAGCTTATATGAGGCACAGTGATAAAATAAAAAGAAAGATTTAGATATTGGTATTCTATATAGAGACGATAAAATGTGTTGGGATGCACCTGCAATGAAAATTCTGCTTCTAACCTATCACTAAAAATTATTATACAGCCGAATTACTATACAACACTACAATACTAGGGCACAAGTATTGTAACAAAAGAGAAACCTTAACCTAAACACGATAGCGGAAACTAACACACAATTGCCGCAATCTGCTGCAGCAAGAGCTTATGCAATATAATGTTTGGTAAGGTGCGTAATCCTTCCTCTGTTCACTTGTGTTCAGAATATGTGTTGTCGTGTTTAACCCTTTCGCATTTTTTTTTTCTAAACCTGCCTTTATCGCAGTTAATGGACAGCTTTAGTACTGCGCGATGACGATACGTATGCAGCACGCAAGCGCTTTGCGGAACGTAGGAGCGCGCGTCATGTCAGGGCTTTTAATAGCGACGTACGTAAATAGGCGAGCGTTGTTAGACGCCGGGCGTGTCGGACATCGTTGGTCGCGTCCTCCAGTGCATGGAACCATCGGTCGAACTACAGACGCTGTTGATCTTGCCAACGTGATGTAACGTGTGGACGCGTTCCTGCTACGTCGAACTATGTTTAGGCCTTTAAGAGACTCTACTTTTAATACGGATGCAATACACGAATCACATCGAGGAAAATAAAAACCGCGTACTCGCTTACTCATCCATGGTAGAGTGTACAAGCGCGACTGAACGAGGACGTAGAAAGGATGCACACACACTGCGCTGTGTCTGTGCATCCTTTCTACGTCCTCGTTCAGTCGCGCTTATACACTCTACCATGGATTCTAACCAACTAGCCCGCGAACGTGTTTTAACCAACGCTTACTCATGCTCGCACCGTCATTTGCGACGATCTGCGCCAACAGGAGGTCGAGCCTTTCGCGCAAGCAGTGCACACTGAACACTGTCTCAAAAACAAACTCCCTATTTTTTCTATGCTTTCCCGCCGTGCAGGATCCAGGAACGGCATCTGCGCGTTCACTTCACGCAGCAAAGTCAAATCGTAGGCCATTGAAAAGTACAGCCTTTCGCTGGTTGCCTTTGACACCACCATTTCATAGAATAGAGAACCACCATTTTGTGAAACTCCCGAACAAACGAGAACCACGAGAGCAGCCCACGAGACTCCCCACGTATGCACGCAAGAATCGGATGCGTGCGTACGCAGCAGCCGCGTACGCATCCCGTGCCGTTCGTGTTGCGTTGTGCACATGCACACTTTGCACAACGTAGCGATCTTACGTACTCAACGCCGTTGCGTACGCAGTACTAAAGCTGTCAATGAGGAGCCACGATATGTTTCCGCACGAGAGCAACGCGCTGCCTGTGGTACAGCAGGTGCTGCCCCAGCGCTCCTCTGGCGACCTGGCACAGAGCCAGGCGCGCGCAGCACCCGAGGGCTGCTCGCCAACGACGTTTCGATTGATGAAACGCACCGAGGCGCCGCGCGTCCAGCCAGCGAAACAGTTCAAAACTTTTCCTGGCAGAATGCGGTGGAAAAGGAGTCTGTCGAGCGATCAATTTCAACTCTCGGTGACCGACAAACCCTGCTCTTAGCGCATGCTCCTACGCCTTTTCACCTTTGCGTACCGTCTTCTGGCTTGCAGCCTGGTCCAAGGAGTCTCCTCAGCAGCACCTCGATAATAAAAAGACATGCCTCGACGCCCTGGCAGTATCCCTTCGGAACACAAAAAACAAAACAAAAAAAAAACAAAAACGTGTGGCGTGTGAAGAGGCAATACAAGTACCAGGAGCACCAAAGTGCGAACGCCTGTCCTACTCGGCACGTTCATATTTCGAAATTTAACGAAACAGGAAGAAATTGTCAGCAACATTTTAAAAAGTTTAATGAAAGTTTACCGCAAATATTTCTAGAAACAATGCACTAAAAATTATGTGAGTCCTAGGTACTGTGGAATGAATGCAGCTATACATGTTTCCAATTTCGATCACGATACTTGTGTGCTAATGTTGTGCGTGATGTCCACAGATTTAGCAAAGAAAAAAAAAACCATGAGGAATGCGAATTTAGAGCACGTGGACTGACGAAGCAAAATGTTCTCATTGCGTCAAGTGATCAAGTTAGTATGGTCCTCGCAGTCCAGATGAAATGGTTATCGAAGGAAAGCATTGGAATTTATGCACGAAGGTACAGTGACAGTACCCAATTATTTATTTGCTTGCTGGATTTTTTACTGGTTCGCTTTTTCGTGTTGATTTGTATGTTTGTTTGTATCACTGTGTGTTACTTAACTCTAGTAAGTAAAATGTTACAATCATTGGAGGCAACGTGCAATTAGTTCAGAACGCTACTACGTGGATAAAGTGAAATAGAGAGTGAACAGTGAAATTGGACCAGTCTTGTATCGGCGTATCTGCTGCCACTCTATTGGTGATAAATAGCGACCGCTTGATAGGCAAATGTCTGATCCTTCCCGCGCGTCAGGACCCTGTTTGTTTGTAAATGAGCATGTATTGCACGTAGAGAAGTTGTTTGACACTGACTTTGTTTTAGTGCTGCGACTATACAAATACCTATTTATTTCCTGAGTGCCTATATATGCCTATTTTTGCCCTTAGCCCCTGAAAAATGCTTTTCTTTGTAGTGCCTGTTCTGTTGCATCTTTCTACAATACCCAGCAGCATTGGCAGATGCGGTTGCTAATGACAACGCCCTTATATTATCACCTAGCAAATAAGGGCTTCTGTAGCTTGCTATAGTTCTTTTGAGGGTTTCTGACTATCTGCCTGACACTAGTTATCAATACGCGAGGCGAAACGTCTTCAGCAATGGATGGGCATGCAACTCCATGTGACGCAGCAGGCGGGGATTTGAGATGGGCAGCAAATTGAGAGATGTGCACTGCTGACTGTAGCTGGGAAAGAACTGTAGAACATGCTGTACTCATTTCGAGCAGAAGCACGCCAAGTTGGCTGTAACTATTATGTACTGTAGCTCTACCGTGTCCTATTACAGCGCATCCACTTTTGCATGATTGTACGGAGATGACCAGCCTATGGCGTTTCCTGAAAGCAGTAAGCGCTGGCGCTCGCGCTGCTTTTTTTATTTAAATGAGCGTATGTAAGTAGGTACATCGTGCTGTGTGCTGCTAATTGACTAAGAAGCTTTCCGAGGAATAAAGTTGTATCAATACAGAAAAAGCACTTACGCAACAGTTCTTGGGAACAGTTCACGAGACGTGACACAGCTACCACACGAGAAGACTAGTTGAGTGCACACGATGTGTATGCGTGCTAATAATCTGTATATTATAGTCTGGTACAATATAGGTTGCGTTAAACAAGAAACATATTTGTTTTTCCGCTCAAAGAAACTTCCCATGTCCTCACATCGAAACACTCAAGAATCCCACAATGCGTGATATCCTAAAAAAAAAAGAAGAAAAGTGAATGCAAAATGATTCATTTCCCTCGGTCGATATTGAGTGCTTGTTTTCATCCTATACAAGCTTATTGCGAGTGAGAAGAGGCATAATGTGGAACTTCAAAACATAGAAATGATAATAACGTGCTACTGCGATAGGTTTTAAAAAGGTGTCTAAATGCACAGTATCGAACGTTTTTTTCTTTCCTTACTCGAACATTGGTTGGTTTCAATTATTACGCACTATTTTTACACTTTGTAATTAACGGTTTAGTGTCACTCCTGGTGTATTTTGTGTTTTTCGTCCTAGCTCTAATAGATACGATTGCGAGCAGGAAAGTGTGGCTAATAAATATACACTAGCTGCTCATTGTGTCATAACATATGTATTAAACATTTCGCTTTCAATAGGAGGTTTGACAAAAAAAAAAGCGAGCTCTCGTGTGCCCTGGGAGTCGATGGCGCGCCGAGTAACGTTGTTATCTTGTAACTACTTTAATAGCAAACGCTACTTCACGTTTCTTACCATGAAGATCGGCAATGAATATTGAATACAGAAACAAAGTTGCGGTTTTTTGAACAGTCTATAGTGCCAATTGCGGCCCCTATGATACCTGAAATGAGGCTATAAGTGCCTATTTTAGGCACCTCAAACACGCAATTTTAGTATCTAAAATCGGGCCTCTCTAGAAGAGTCTGATGACATTAAAGCTGAGAAATTAACACCTGCATCGGTGCGCCGCAGGATGTAAATATTCTTGGTCACACAAACAGATGCGAGGCAACTGCTAGCACAATGCCAACGAAAATAGAAAATAAACCTATAGATATATAAATAAGGTCTGACACTGGTTCTGTAAACAGGAATCTCAGTCTCGCTTTCGCCACCACGGTGAATGGGTCAAACAGGAAACATGTATCAGCGCATCCCGCTCGCTTGACATCCGTGACTGAAGTCACGCCGACTTTTAAAATGAAATACGTACGCGCTCCATAGTTCCGAGTAGCATTCAGACTCCGTAAAAAACAAGCGACTGTCCTGCGAACGAGATGAGATTCAAGCCATTGTTACCCGAGGGTAGATTTTTTGCTGGCTTTGTGTACCTTTAGTGTGTAACCACGAGTAATCTTAATATCAGCGGGATACTTAACCGACTGGCCGGAATAACAAAGAGCCACATAGCCAGGCGACGATTCCTTCCAGGCTGTACGCAGAAGCGCGGAACGGCGATGGCGGCGTTGCGGAAGCGCCGCCACCAAGCGAAATCTTTCACGGGCCCGCCACCACTCGCCGCCTGCCGGCGCCATGCAGGAGACATTTGCATGAGCCGTCGGCAACTCTTGAGGCCAACGGCGCAAAGGCCATTATCGCTGTGAACTCCAGCTGAACGGCGCTCCCGTCTCGCATGGCGCCCACGCACAAAGGCACGTGAGCGCTGTCTTTTTTTTTTTTTATGGAAGATTGAACTTAGGGACAAACTTGTTTTTCAAGCGCAACTTCAGAGCGATATTGTTTGTTTGCTTTCTTTTTTCATTCTCTCGGAAGATGCGATATGCTGTGAATATATAATTTTCGAAGCCAAGAGTATGTGCGGCAGCACAAAAGAATGCCACTATTGAACCTGGTTTGTTCTTCTGTGCGATACAATCCTCCATTCGTAAAGATTCTATGCAAAGCATCTGCTTCGCATGGATGCTCGCAGAGTGGCCTTGATTTCCGCACAAATATCACAAAAGGCTCAAATATTTTTAAACCGCATTGGAAATACCTTGGGTGTTCCTTGTCGATATGATGTCTATACTTCATTGCAAGTCATATCTCCAACGTGATTACATTTCTCCTCGAGCTCCCTAAGCTCATTAAAATAAGTGTGCGCATTCTTCCGTGCTCGCAGACCTCACACGCAAAGGGAAGACTGGGGCTCCTTTCTCGAACGCCCAGGAACCGAAGCATGCCCGGCACGAGGCAAACATGATACTTTGTGTAATTGGGTGCCATAGAGTGGCTAGTTATCTTGCTTTGAGCCCTCATCGTATGACATTTTTCTAGCTAGACAAAGTCTCCTTTCGTGGCAAACGCTATCGCGTGTTTGCTTCATTGCTTCACCTCTAAGCACGTGTTGAGCGCTCACGAATCCTCGGCCAAGAAAGGTGAGGAATCAGACTCGCAACGGCTCTGTGCAACCAAATGCGTGTACATGTGTATAGGATTGAGCCGTCCTTGATTTACCCTTGATATAAGTTCCCCGAAGCTATGAGCCTTCAAGTGGCCCTGGAAATGCGCGCTAGAAATGCGCACATCCTGAGGCATCAGCACCGCTCCCGCATCGCACAGCTCTCCCGCACCTTTGCTGCTTCTCCCTTCGGCAATCAGGACAAAGGAAAAAGCTGTGAATCACAGCGATCCATTTCCCAACTAGCGAGAAATGAGATGCCACTTTCGTGCGCTCAGTCATTTATTGCCTTAACTTAGCTCCTCAGCTCTTGGTTACATGATTGGGTATCTCGCTTTTAATCACATATTTTTTTTCAAAACTAACTCGGAAGCGATTACGCAAGACATTCGTGCTGGAAATAAAGCCAGATGCAGGCGGAATTGAATGGCGGTGGTTTACTGGCATAAAAAATATTAAATTCTGGAGTTTTGCATTCCAGAACCACGATCTCATTATTAGGACTGCGAAATAATTTTGCTCACCGGGGGTTATTTACGTGCGCCCAATGTACGGTATAAGGGCGGTCTTGAACTTCATTCCCATCGAAATGCGGCCACCGCGGCGGGGATTTGATCCCGCGACCTCGTGCTTTGTAGCGTAACGCCAAAGCCACTTAGTCACCGCGGCGGGTGTTTAGGCGCGTGGTTGTCCCGTCGATCAGTGAAAATCTCCACTAATTTAGTTTAGACTGTTGTGTTGTGAGAGATAGCAAAAAGCTCCCGTGAAGTGCCTGCCTTTCGAATACCGCAACATGACACGAAAAGCCAGGATGCAGTATCAACATGCCATGTACGTTACATCACTGTGTTTGCCGATGCTGTGTCACATCATTGTGTTTGCCACTCTGCTCCTTCCCCCTCGGAAGCGCAGATGAGGTCGCCCACGCGGCTGCGGATGCCGTGGCCGCCTGCAACTCAGCGCATGCGCAGGGCGCCTCCCCTCCGCTCCTCCTACGCTTTCCGCCTCATTCTTTGACTGTAGCCTTCGCCTCCGCTTGCCTCGTCACGTTGCCTTCGCTGCGCGGTTGCAAGAGTTTACTTTTTATTGCGTTAGCAATTATATGGACACTCCAGTTGCATTTCTGCCGTCGCCGTCACCGTGATGTTCCGTATAAGGTCCAAGGGCTGTTACACCGTCGCCCCGCGCTGTATGTGCGAATGAAAGCGTGCGAGGGGAGTCGACAATCGCCGCTCAATCTCGCCCGCGCGAAAGGGAGGAGAGCGGGAAGGTGGCGCGCCGTTTTCCGTTGCGCGTGGGGCAACCAACGCTGTCAGGCACCGGGGCAGGAAGGGGGGCATTTTACTCCGACTGCACTCCTATGTGGACGCTGCGCCCAGTCGCGCGGTCGTATCTTCACAGCGATCTGCGTTGAGGGCAGTGTCGCCATGGATGGCGCGCCGGCTGGCCGTGTGTGCTTGCGCTTCAGTGCAAGTGACAAGCTGAATCCAATCGTCCAGGAGATGTAGCTGGACGGCAGGCTGCGAAATCTCAAGCAACGGCAAAGTTGCCTGCTGAAACACCTGAGCAAAGGGAGGTCAGATTAGCACGTTATGAGGAGCTTACCATGCGCGGAAGCGTGCCAAGATCGAAGCTACTGCAACCGCCGCCGTCGTTCAGCAACACGAACAACAAGGAGAAGGAGACGAAGCCGTGGGTACAAGCAACGGCACGCACAACGAATGTTTGACGAACCACACTCTTTAGCTGGCGGCAAGCTCGACTGTGATGGCTAGGTTTCACCGCGACTTCACGGACAACCCGTTCGACAGCATGTGTAACGTATGTGAAAGGCTGTGGTCTAAGTTTAATTAAACACTCTGGCATAGCCTTTACAAAACCAAGCCAAACAGGCCTTTCGCTCGTGGTAGCTATGTTTACAAGAATTAATACTCAGCCAATTTTTATACATGACTCGCCGAAGCTTGCAGCTTAATCGCTGGTGCCCACGTGCCTTCCGGAAATTACGACACAATTCGCGTCCCGCATATAATCAGATTGCATTGACAACAGACATGGGATAGAACCACCGCAAATATTCGAGAAACGTCCAATACATGCAGCCGCGTTCTGCGCTCAGCGATATCCTTTAACATTTGTTAGAGTTAGAGCGATCGGAGAAAGATAAACAAGTACACGTGTCAATGCCCCCTTTTGAATAAAGCTACAGAAATTCAGGTATTTGTCTCCTAATGCGTAGCATTACTTGCCTCGGCTCATACTTTTCTTTCCCTATGTTTAGCCTAGTTTATGCTTGCTCATTCATCACCCCGAATATTCAGGTAGGCCCACTACCCATATCACCTCAAAGTTTCGGTTTACCCACTCCCAAATTTGAAGTTCGCCCTCCACAACGCCCATGCGTTTTCAATGGAGCAGTATGTATTCCTATGGAAAAGTGTCGCTCTCTGCGTTATAGACACGACTTTGCTACCAAACTTGCTCGTAAGCGAATGCTACGCAATAAAAGCATCACACCGATGCTGCAAACTAGCGCAGGATCGAAGAAACAAGAGTACGCGTAGCTCGTCAGCGGGAGTAGAAAGGCTTAAGACGCATCACGTGGACTACTTCAGGTCATGCGCGGCGCCACTGTGATGGCGAAATGCCGTCTTGGACGACCTCATAGTCCAGTGCGCTAATACGTCGGTTGATCTTATAGGATCCCAAATAGCGCCGCAAAAGTGTCTAAGTTCTCGTCAGCGTATCGGGGTCCAAACACGGACGCAGCCACCGGGCTTGGATTCCACGGAGCATCGTCGAAAATAGTAGTGTCGGCTGTCTATCTTTTACTGGTTCGTGATGAACTGACGGGCAACTCCTGCTTTTTCAGCGCGTTGCAGATACGCGGCAACGTCGAGGTTCTCTTCGTCGGTAAAGTGTGGCAGCATGACGTCGAGAGTCGCTGCCGGATTCCTTCCGTAAACCAGCTTGAACGATGTGATCTGCGTTGTTTCTTGCACCGCCGTGCTGTAAGCGAAAGTTACGTAGGGAAGGCGCGCATCCTATATGTGTTGTGTTCAACGTCGACGTACATGGATAACATGTAAATGGCCTAGGGACAACGTCGGTGTTGCCTTCCAAGTACTCAGCGAGGCTTTTCAGCTCCGGGGCTGCTCGTTGCTGTTCAGCGAAGGGGAGGATCTTCGTCAGTGCGACGTCCAGCAAACGCACCTCCATCGGTTGCTGCTTTTAGTTTTCCGGTTGTGCGCTTGCAGACCGGCCCCGGGCTGGGCCAGTGTACGGTCGGCGTTGCGGGGACAGGTAGTGGTCTGGTGACGGTGAACGTGATGGTCGTCGAGGGGTCCATTGAGTGGCGGCGAGGTAGTCAGCGATGCCACGTGGGCGTTCCTCTTGCTTCGGGCTCATAGACGGCGAACCCTGGCAGTTCCATCTCGCGGTAAAGACATTGGCCGGAAGATGTGGCCGGCTTCTCCGCAGTGATAACAAAGTGGACGGTGGCCCGGAGCGCGCTATACGTCTGTCTTCCGTTGGGGCGTGGTGAGGGCTGACAGGCGGGCGGGCTGAAGGCGGTGGTGGCAGAGGCTGGGGATGGAATTCCGGCATGACAGGGCCTTGGTGCTGTCGTGGATGCGGACCGTGACGGCGAGCAGCGGAGGCGTAGATCATCGCTTCATGCTGGGGCTGTTGTCTTCCGGCTTCCCTTTGTAAACTTCCAATTACCGCTGGATTTATTCTCTCATGACGTCAGTCATCGAAGTCACCTGAAGCTGCGGCATAAGGAACATCCTTCGCAGCTCCCTCGCACAATTTTTTGTATGGCCCTATGCAAGTAGTCGGGGTGAAGTGCTTGAACCTCATAATTTGACGTAACCATTTGGCGATCGTATTGTTTTGTGCGCATTTTCAGCGTCTTCTCGATGGCCGTGGTTCCGATGAAAATTCGGCGATGTTCTCGGTGGGTTGCGAATTTGTCCGGCGAAAAGTTCTTGCTTCAAAACCTTCATCTGCAAACGAACTTTCTTTTCTTCTGGCATGTCAGAGTCAGCATGACGAAATAAGCGGGTCATCTCTTTAGTGAAGATGGCGACGTTTTCGTTAGGCAGCTGCGTTCGACGTTCTAGAAGTTCTGTGACCTTTCTCTCTGTACGACGCTCGTAAAGGCCTGAAAAATTCTGCTGCGAAACAGGTCCCATGACGTTAAGGTGGACTCTCTATTCTCAAACCATGTCCCAACAGATTCATCCAAAGTGACATAGACATGGCGCAGCGTGTCCTCGCAGTGTTAGCTGTTGAACGTCACGACTCTTTCGTGGGTGTCCATCAAGGTTTCTTGGTCTTCAGCCGATGATGCGTGGAAGGTCGTTGGCTGCAGCAGGACAGACAACGCTGAAAATGTCATCCTACCTACTTGGAGCCGCCCGTGCTCTGGCAGCAGGTTATGTAGCCTGTGGCTAGCTCGATGGTCCACGCCCACGTTGGTATTGTGTTTTCGGTTCGGACTTGTTTTACGGTTTTGCAGAGGCGTCCAGTACTGAACACAAAGCACCTCCACCAGATGTCACGTTGTAGTGACGTTAAAGAGCACAGTAGTGAGAATCACTACTGTATGAATGAGCACTGTGAATCAGAAAACTAACTCTTTATTGAGCGAACCTGTGTGCGGAAAAAAAAATAGACGATGCTGAAGCTTCGCCTTTAAGAGTCGAACGTGATAACGTTCAAAGATCATTGACTGCCTCTCACGCTTCCCAGGAACTGCAGCTTATGCAAGCGTAATGTTTACCAGGAAACGCTGGCGCCGAACACTATGCACGAAAGCGAGATTTCTAGTTTCGGCGTCTTGCGTGGGCGGCAATGCGGCCGAGACGAACACCATTCAGGAGGTGTTGCAAGGAACCGGGCGCGCCGCTCCGTGGCCTCCAAGATATGCGCTCGCCGGTGCGCGCAAATGGCAGACTCCACGGTAAGTTTATGAATGGTAGAAATGCTGGAAAGGGGTTTGTTTGAGCTTTCGCGTAACGTAATTATGTTTTCTTGTATATTCAAATTAAAATCCTACGCTATCTACTCTGTAGATTGTGTGTAAGTCATACTTGACAATTTTTCTGCCGTGTTTTACTTTGACAAGTTAAATTAGTTCAGTAACTTTGCGCTACATGTAGGGCGTGCATGGTTTGGGTTGCATGGTTCGGAATAATTTTTGCCGAAACCATGGTCGACGCTGGACGCGGAATTTTCTGCGACACCGGCCTGTTAACGCTGTCACGTTAAATTAACAATCAAGCAGAACGATAGCGGCGATCACAGTCAGCGATCGTCGAAAATCTCATCAGTGGGTCAAGCGCGTCGGCTTTTAACGGGACAGCGTTAACGGCCCCGTGAGGCAGAAAATGTGTCGGACGTCGTTTCGGCAAAAATAATTGTGAACCACACATGCCCAACGACGCAGGCCCTTCATCTGGTGCAATGAAGTTACTTAAGTAACAGAATTTCTCAAGGTAAAATACGTAAAAAATCGTAAAGTACGACTTACACACAGCCTACAGACATGATAGCGTTGGATTGTTATTTTAATTTACGAGAAAACATAATTTTGGTACGCGAAAATTACAAAAAAAAAACACAAGCTCCTTTTCCAGCGTTTCTACCATTCATAGAGCGGCCGTGGCCTCCCATATTTGCGCGCGCGTATCTGAAAGGCTATGAAGCGGCGCGCCCGGTACCTTGCAAGACCTCCAGGTGGCGCTAATCTCCACCACATGGTGGCCCACGCAAGAGGCCGCGTTTCAACTAGAAAGCCCGCCTTCGTGCATAGCGTTCGCCACCAGCCGGGTTTCCAGGTAAACATTACGGTTACATAAGTTGTAGTTGCTGGGAAGCGTGAGCAGCAGTCAGGGGTCTTTGAATGCTATCGCGTCCTACTCTTAATGTGAAGCTTAAGCGTCCTCCAAATTTTTATTACACCAAGTCGCACGCCATGTTGCAGTTACATAGGTAGAGTTACAAGCTAGATAGAGAAGGTTTGAGGAAGAAAAAGAAGATTAAGGAGATGTATACAAAACTGCTAGAATGGAAAAAAATCACCGACGATTACGATACCCCCTAGGGCATACACGTACGTACACCTTCGCACACATTCCTAAAGCGCCGCCAAATCAATCTCGAGACTTGACAGCTATACTGCAGTCAACATGTTCCTGTCTATTTCACTCCTTTTGGGTGGCGGTATTTATCGGTATCTCCTGGGGTGTGAAGGCCAGTTTTCTAATCGCCCGCGCGATTAACTTGAGATGCGTTCAGTTGTCACCATCTATTGCATGGGTCATGCGCATTGCTGTTGCTTCGTTAGTTCAACCTTCTTTGTTCAGACTGATCCAGGGAGCAGGAATGGAATTCGGCTCGTAATCAGCTGGTCTCTGCGCTCGAGGAACGAGTTGCAGCCGGAGAAAACGGCAGTTGCGTGTAGCTTTTCGTTTTGCTTCATTATTTCCTCGAGTGACGGCTCGCCGAGACGCTGGCAGATCCTAGGAACGATATACCCGTGATAAGGGTTAGGTCAGGTGGAAAATAATATCATGCGAAACAGCGTCCATCATAAACTCTCCGACAACCGTTAAACCCATAAGCAATACGACTGTAACCCGTTACTTCGTCTGGTCTTTCTCTGATTGTGCAGAACTTTTCGTCCAAAATTGGCAACTGGAAACAAGAGTCGCAAGGAGTTCAGAAATTGTTGAGAAAAATTGTTGAGTTGCGAAAGTTGAGAAACAGTCAAACAGTAACAAAAATCGTAAATTAACAATGTTAGCTGTTGTTTGTGAAAATATTTATGGATGAACCTATTTTTTATTTAAAAAATCACCGCCCCTTCCACTCCGTGAAGGTGGTCGAACAGCAAATCTATGTTAGTTACACCGAGTGTTACACGATGTAAGCCAAACTTCGCAAGCGGTCTATATTGTAAATTATTTGTTTCACCTAATCAGGCAGCTTCTTCCTCAGGAGTACGCAGTACTCGTGGTCTCCCCATGGTTGTAGCTTGGATGGAATGCGCGGAACCACTAATCCAAAGCTCCCTACATTCGGTGCAAAGCCCACCACTGGTGATGCGGGCGCTGCAATCGTTTAGACGATTGGTCGGATTACCTTGAGTATTGACGCGGCTGCAGGCACTTCTTGTGCAATACTTGCCGGCAGCCACGCGCTCCTAGTATCACGTTTCGATCACTGGGCGCTGTTCGATGGCCGCAAACCGCCAGCACAACATTTGTTTCCTTCGCAGCAGGACAGAGCCAGACGCCGATAAATTCGGTGACCATCTGTCTCGATCGCCGAATATGGACTGTGTAACAACCGTATAAGTTTCGCGTATAAGACAGCATTCTCACAGGGGGAAAGGTCACTCGAACCCCTTTCCCCCTGTTGAGCTCTTCTTTTCCTCTCCTGCTATATCACGTGGCCCCTTTTTAGCGAAGTTTCACAACGACGACACAGGGTCCTCATAGACAGCTTCTCTGTAATAAATGTCAGCGCTTCTTCAAATCACTGGCGCACTTCTGTCTGAGAATGCCAATCGCCTGTTTCAGCTCTGGCTGCTGGTGGGACGTACGCTGGGAGGTTCTCACATGAAAATATAATCAGCGATGTCTTCTTTGGCGGCAGGAACATGAATGCTGCCAGCACTGCATTACGCTCGTCTTGCACTGCAGGTGCGTGTAAGGGGCCACGACTACACACTCTTGAAGACTAGAGCGTTGCACGTAAATGTCAATACCAGTCTCCTGGGTTAACACAACGATCACCTTAGTGGTAACTAAGGGCCCTATAACGTAAAACTATTCCAATATGTTTTTATTCCAATCTCCTGACATCAAATTTGCGTAACCACCGACGCAATCACCGGGCGGTCACCCGCAGTGTTCTACGAACAGACCAATCAAACGCTCTCCTCGTTCATAGGAGGTCACTTTTGCTTGCTTGAAAAACGAATAACATTACCTACACTGAGCGGCTCGTCTTACCTAATTGGCTGACAAGAGGCGAGGAGCACGCTCAAGTGGAAAGGGATTTGATGGGGCCGAGCCACTGCACTCAAAGTCGATAACCGGGTGAAGAAGGTGGTGCCGGCGTCTGCGATTGGTCCGCGTTCCCTTAGTTAGCTTGCAGTGGCTGGTCGAAAATGAGGCTAAAACAGACCTCAGCAATGAAGAGTTGGAAGAATGAGGACGTAAACATACCGAAAGTGCATGAAAACGTTACACGACCACGCAAGAAGTTTTATTATACGCAAATAAACCCATGCTCTCCTGCAGGTGCGAGTAGCCGGCGCCTGAGCGATCGGCGGCAGCCAACTGCTATTCAGAAGAAAATTCCGTTTTTTTCGGCGTATTAATGCATCTTTAACGCGTACACGTCACTTTCACGTGGTGACTTCTTGCGGTTTTGTGACGTCGCGTGAAAGGCAGGCGAAGTGGGTGCCACCTGAAAACTTTGTACCAATAGCCGATGGCTATCGGCGAAAAGGCCTCGAATCAGAAAGAGCTATTTTTCTTTTTCGGTCAAATCATACATAATCAGCGTGTACACGTCATATCAGATGGGGAGGTACTGCGATTTTCGTGACGTTGCGTGACAGACAGGTGAAGTGGGGGTGGTCCAAAAAATGTTTTTGACCAATCGCGGAGGCCTGATTGCAGAATTGGAATAGAAAAGTTTGGCATGGTTTTACGTTATAGAGCCCTAAGTTACCATTTTTCAGAGTGCCAAGTTTTGTCTGCAATTTATCAAAGAAGACAGCCGAAAAATAACATAACAAGCCCAGGTTCGAAAAAAAAAGCGACGGGAAGGCAACTGAACGGGCTCTACAACGTGTGAAAACGCCCATTAGTAAGACGCCCCCTTGAGTTAGGCTTTGGTGTAGTGGTACTGTCTCCGTCCCCCACGTGTAAAGTGCGGGTACATCCTCAATATCGCTGTACTTCTTTTTTAGATTCTAGAGTAGAGAAAACGTTATAAACACCCAGTTACACCACGGTCACGAGTTAACGTTGGCGTTGCGGTTTACCACTTATGGCTACGAAGGAATCTTACGAGCAGAATATAGAGACAATCGTAAACGTACGTATTAATAGATATCTATAAGTTATCAGGTGATTATCACACCCAAATAAAACCGGAAACAGCTACTTTGCAGATTTGGATTGCATATACGCTCGCAGCAACGCGGCGAAACCGTGTGGCGGTAGCCGCCTCTTTTGTCTTCATGTAGCGCAAGCCAGCGAAGATAGTGGGTAGTAACGCTGCGTCTGCAACCGCCACGAGCAGTTCATCTATAAATTTCGCTCTATGTAGCACAGGCTTAGCGAGAAAAGCTGCGTAGGCAAGAGACGTGGAAACACACTTGGTTCAAATCAACCGGAAGTAGACATTTGCGTCACCGCTTGAAGCAGCCGGAGCATGGCGACGACAGTGCGGTGTAAAGGTTGAGGAGGAAGTCGCGACTTGAGGGGAAGGTAATGTCAGACCACTCGTACCTCTGTTATCATAGCGCGCTAACGCTAAACTCCTGTCGGAAAGCATTCCTTGAGAGGTACCCTGTGTATCTAGGCGTACGAGAAAGCCGTTTCAGGGACCCTTTAAATAATCAAAATAGGAATGAAGCACCAGTAGTAGCCTCATAACTTGAGTAACAACCATGTTTGATGATTTCAACGCCATGGCGACGCCCGCCACGCCCTTTCAATCAGGCGTGCATCATTGTTCATCGCGGCTCCTCGTCTATTTGCCGCACGTGTGGCAGCGGAATACAGAACGCCGGCGGCGAAAGCCTTTTAGCCTTTTTATTGCGATAGCAATTATATGGACACTCTAGGCGCATTTCTACCGTTGTCACCGCCGTCGCCGTGATGTTCTGTATGAAGTCCAAGGGCGATAACATCGTCGCCGCGCGCCATATGCTGTATGCGCGAGTGAAAGCATGCTAGGGTGAGCCCACGATGGCGGCTCAATCTTGTCAGCGTAAGGGAGGAAAGCGGAGCGGAAGCTCGCCATCTTCCGTCATGCGCAAGGCACCGGCTGGAGAGGAGGGAGGGAGGGGGGCGTTTTACTCCGGCGGCCGCTTCGTACGGCGCGGCCGCGCAGGCCCTATATTGAAAGCGATCTGTGATGCGGAAGTGTTCCGAAGGCTGATAGCTTCGTGTGCGTTGTGTTCTTGCCGCTTAGTTCGCGTTGAAGCGAGAGGCAGTGCGAAGGCCAATTAGCTCGCTCCTGCAGCCGCTCTTTTTCATTCCAGCGTTTTGACAGCGAGTTTCTGTGGTCATCGATTGAGATTTGTTCATGCTCGCTTGTGGACGCGTGACATCATGCTTGTTAATTTAGTTACCGTGCGAGTGTTTGCAACTTGGTGCAGTCAATAAAACTACTATCCTTACTTCATATAGCTGTCTGCTAATTTGGTATTGCAATCAATGCTTTGCCTTTCGGGCGATACTGCGACATTTTTTTCAACCTTTTAGCATGCGCGCCAACAATAGCCTTTCCTCATAATGTTAGGCCGGTTGCGTGCCACTGATTTATTTGTACGTATAAGCCGTTCAGTTTGCACCATGAAAGGAATAGGCGTATCCGTGCCACTGCTGGGCCACACACTGGAAAGCGTCGGAGCAGTGGTAATGAGCAAAGCGAGGGCCACAACATTTATTCTGTTAGTGGGCCAGCCCGGCCAACAATTGCGAAAGAGTTGTGGCGCCCTTTGGCGCTCGACGAACGGCGGAGGGAGCTTTTGCCGACAAATTAATTGGGTCGCGCAGCTTCCACTGCAGTTGGCGCCGATGAGAAAGAGCGGCAGCCTCGCGTGGAGTTTGCGAAGCTCTGAATCCCTGTGGTCCTTCC
Source organism: Dermacentor variabilis (assembly GCF_050947875.1). Lineage (NCBI taxonomy): Eukaryota > Metazoa > Arthropoda > Arachnida > Ixodida > Ixodidae > Dermacentor > Dermacentor variabilis. Next base: position 16,650,398 of record NW_027460280.1, read on the forward strand.
GGCTTTACGCACAGGCTTTTTTTCTTCCTTCGGGGCAATCGCGGAAAGTGGCTAGTGGCATGCGGACTTCCAAGAAACTATTTGGCAACTTTGAACACTGAGTTGTGTAGAGTTGAGAGGACATTTTAATTGGTTTCAATGCGAAGAATTCTTGGACTGATCCCAGGCATTTAGCTCTAAGTAGGTACTGTCTCGGCTATTGAATAAAATGAAATGTCAAGTGTCCGATGGTGGGATCAAACGTGGGGCTCCCAGCGCAGCAGCAAGCTGCTCTAATCGTAAGGCATGCTTGCTAGCACGCGGTTCTCTCGTGCCAACGCCAACTAACTCTTGGAGGCGACTGGCGCGTGCGTCCCGCAACTTAGCGCGACCAGGCGTTCACTCGGCCACGGACTCGCCACTGTCACCCCCGTGCGGATCTGCGAGCATGCCAGGCTGGCTCGTTGATGTTGCCTCGTGGCAGATAGCGCCTTGCGATTCTATGGTCAGGCTGCGCAGTCTTTGAGATCAGCCAGCATTCCCCAGTCCTCGTATTGCAACTAATGCTACGAAAGTGTTGTGCCTTCGGGATCGACCCAGGCTGTCGCGTTTATTCGTCGGAGTAAATACAGAACTGACGTCATGTCATAGCTGTCGTTTTGCTTCTGTCATCACAGACGCCATTGCTCACCTTACACACAAACATATTCGCCCCTCCGTCAAGAATTAAGAACTGCAAAAGATGCTGCATAGTCAAATGTCTGCAAAATGCTTCGTATAGCATTGATATCTACAGTGCACAATTAAGGATCTGCGTAATTTGTTATTTTTCCTCCAGGATTTTAAGCATGTCTTTTTTTATGCTTAGGCTAGCTTGTCTAAGTTAAACAACAGAGAGTTATTGTGTAATAGAAAAATACCGCTAGTGAATAGAAAAAGAACGATGGTGAATATATGGAAACGAAGGCGCGATCTATTATTGACAGGTGCGCCTAACTTTGTTAGTGTCCTAAATCATGTCCGGCTTTTGAAGAGATAGTACCAGCATTTAGTCTCCAGACATCGTCCATCAATGCAATCCTTTCAAAAATATTTCTGTACCACGGTGTTATTTTCTTACGTAGTTATACACCAAAAATTACAGTAGGAGCGCTATGCAGGAAGGCCCGAGTTTGGCGAAACTCTGTACTTTCTAAGCTCTGGCGACACGCACAAGTAACCATCAGACAACAAATTTGGATCGCGTGGCACTGTTTATTTACTTATTTATTTATTTATTTATTTCGGATACTTTCCTGGCCCGAAGGCATTACAGAAAGGAGTGGCCAGTGAAAAAAATAAACAGTACATAATTATACAATAATAGGTATTACAAAACGGCAGAAAATACAGCAGTCTTGAAATTGCCAACGTCAGAAATGGCAGCAATGGAGGGAGGAAGGTCGTTCCAGTCGGCGCTGGTCTTAGGAATAAAAGAACCATGACACATTTTTGTTCTAAAATATGGAACACCAACTTTACACATGTGATCGAAACGGGGTGAAATGTATGAAGGGCGAGTGATAAGATGATCCTTAAATAGTGGGTTGTGGTGCCTGTGGAAAAGACAGTCTAAAACAATTACGGCGCAATGAAAGCTCCGGTAATCCAAGTGTGTTTTTCATGGAAGTAACGCTGGCGTAACGGGAATAGTTAGATAAGACGAAACGTGCTGCGCGATTCTGGATGGATTCTAGTGTGTTTATCAGTGTGATGTGATAGGGATCCCACACGGTGGATGCATATTCTAGCTTTGGTCGCACTAATGTTTTGTAGAGGGTAAGCTTTATTGGGCATAGACGCAGCAGAGAAATTTCGACGCAAGTATCCAAGAATCCGGTTAGCGTTATGAGTGACGTGTTTGATGTGCGTATGCCATGATAAGTTACGTGAAATATGGACACCTAGGTATTTGTACGAGTTGACGGATTCGAGAGAAGTATCCTGAAGCAAGTAAACACGCGCGTTGTCAGTGTTGGTGCGGCTGGATACATGCATTGTTCTGCATTTATTAACGTTTAGTCGCATGAGCCATTTATCGCACCAGTTGGATATGCTTCTAAGATCGTCTTGAAGCTTATCAGAATTAGTGTCGTTAGTTATTTTGCGATAAATGACGTAGTCATCTGCGAAAAGCCTGATAGATGAATGGGAAATGCATTTAGGAAGGTCGTTTATGTAAATCAGGAAAAGCAGAGGTCCTAGTACCGATCCCTGTGGTACACCCGATGTTACTGAAGTGCGAGAGGATGAACATTCATTAGCCGAAACGTACTGAGTTCGATTAGACAGAAAGCTTTTAATCCAGTTTAGTACATTAGGGTCAATGTTAAGCATGCTAAGTTTAAGAATGAGGAGATCATGGGAAACAGTGTCGAAAGGTTTTGCAAAGTCCAAAAACACGCAGTCTACATAGAAGCCCATGTCAGTATGGGTAAATAGGTCAGTAGTAAAACATATGAGTTGCGTTTCACATGAAAATGTTTTCCTGAAACCGTGTTGTTCAGTCGAAAAGAAGAAATTAGACTCAAGGAAATCAATCAGATGAGAATGTATAATATGATCCAATATTTTGCATGGTATACATGTCAGTAATATAGGACGATAGTTATCGGGGGAATGAGTGTTAGCTGATTTAGGCACTGGAACAACCTTGCCAACCTTCCAATCGCTTGGAAGAACTAAGAAACCTAGAGACTGGGAAAAGAGCATCGAAAGCATAATGGAAGGATATGGTCCAGTAATTTTAAGCATTTTACAGTTGATTGAATCTTCACCTGATGAAGAAGATATTTTCAGGTTTTCAATCAACTTTTGTATGCCGACCCAATCTATATAAATGGAGTTCACTGGTAAATAAGAGCATTTAGTTACCGACGGTAGAGTGGCAGGAGCACATTTGTGAAAAATGGAAGCAAATACATCATTCAAAACGGAACAGCACTGGTTCGGAGGGATCGCGACATTGCCAGAACGGGCTAGTTGGATTGTTTTGCTTTCTTTGCCACTAACAATATTCCAGAATTTACCTGGATTAGACTGCAAAAGTGATGGGAAGCTGTTATGGAAAAAAATCTTTTTTTTGCATTTGTAATAGCGATAATATATTCTGCGTGAATGCAATGATATGCTGTCCAGCGTTCGGGAAGGTTAGTTGCTTTGGCGCGACGAAAAATACGCTTCTTTTTGTTGCGCATACGGCGTAGAATTCCAGTAAGGACTCGAAACAATCTTTCTTTTAGGTATATAGCGACCTATTAGTGTTAGCAGTTTGTTCTTGTACAATGACCAGTTCTCTTCAACGGTACGTTCAAAAAGTTGACTGTGTGGTCAGTAATGAATGATTCTAGTTCATTTGTAATGGATGTGGTATCGACGGCATTGTAATCACATATACTTCGAATGGCTTTCTTCGAGCGAACTTTCTTCTTAAATGTTAAGTGGAGAAGCGAGTGGTTACTGATTCCTTTAAGGTATGTTGGAGGAGAAACCAAATTTGGAGCTGTTGTAAAAAAGAGATCTAAAGTAGTAGAGGAAGTGCTGATAGTGCGTGTGGGTTCATGAATCAGCTGGGTTAGATTAAAATCAGCGCAGATGTCTAAAAAAATGGGTGCACTCGGAAGATGACTGCTTAAGGGAGGGAACACCGTTTTGGCACACTATGTTTCGAAAATTGAAATCACCTAGTAAGAACAAATGTGATTTTGGGTATCGAACAACTAATTTGTTAAGAACATCATGAAGTTCAGTGCAGAAGTTGGTAGTGGAGGATGGGGACCTATAACACGCGCAAAAGATGAGGTCGCCAGTGGGAAAAGCAACACTAGTGCAAACTATTTCTAATGGTGAGTCAATGGAAGTAGTGAAGAAATGGATAGCAGAGCTCACGGCAATCAGTACACCTCCGCCCGTACGGAAATCGCGATCGTACCTGTAAAAGTTATATGTTTTTCGACAGTCTAGTATTTCACTATTTTTTATTTTGGCTGAAAGCCATGTTTCGGTGAGCACAACTATATCAGCTGAGCATGCGTCGATATGTGATGACAGTGATGTGCGTTTGTTGCTGATACTTCGGACATCTGTAAAAAGAAGTGATAAGGAGTTTGCTTGCTTTGGAACACGAGATCGCTATGCTGCACCCAAATGTTAAGATTGTGGACCCGACGGTTTTGATTTATTCTACGGAATGCGCCGCACTTCCCTCGATAGGCTGTACTCACTTTCATAGGCATGCCTACATTTTTCAGGGCGCATCTCTCACATTCAAGCATTTAAGAAAAAAAATTACCGACGATTACGTTACTTCCTAATGCGAAATTTGAGCGCAGCAAATAAGCTGTTTCACCTTTTCGATAGATTGAGGCAAAGAAATCGAGCAACACATGTATGCGCTATCACAGAATTTTTTTTTTATTTTTCACACGTATTCCTTTAACAAAGACTCCACTAGGTAAGCTTCTGCTTCGGCGGCACGCACCTCTGGATTCTGACGGCGACGGCGCTGGGCCTCTGCTCTGGCAGCTCGTTTAGCAGCAGCAGCAGCAGCAGCAGACGGAGGACTTCCATCGGTCGTCTCGCTCATGGCTCAGAAAGAACTGGCAGATAATTTCGCAGTGGCGAACGGCAGCAGCAATTTCGGCTCGGGCGGTGCACATATACAGATCCGCCGCCACCGATCTGGCTCTCTGATTGCCACCGCACAGGGCGAACGGCAGCGGCAATTTCGGCTCGGGCGGTGCACATATACAGATCCGCCGCCACCGATCTGGCTCTCTGATTGCCACCGCACAGGGGTTGCATTGGAGGAGGAGCGAAGAAAGGAATTAAGTTCGAGCCGGCGCTTTGACAACCGGAGACTCGCAGGAAGAGGGGGGAGGGGGGCGGCGTGTACACCCAGCGGCAAACGATGGGGGCAGAAGCGCGCGCAGCAAGCGGACAACACGATAAAGGGAGGAGGGAAGAGATAGCAGCGACTGACTGATGCCGCTGACGCCGATAGTGAGTCAACCCCAGCTGCAGAGTTGGTGTCAGGGACAACGCCGCCGATGCCGACACAAACAATATGATACCCTCGCTTCCGCAGCGCTAAGAACCAGGTCTAGCCGTGGGAAGGTGGTCACGTATTCGTCGACGTGCCGGGGCCTACGTGAAATAACCGGCGCGTCGGCAACTGAAGAGCACCCTATCCGCCACAGAAGAACAGGGGGGGGGGACCCTTTCCTCCTCTTTCTGCATGGCGGCGACGGTGTTCTATGCAGTCACGTTATCTTGACTCTCTAGCGGCGTCAGCGGCATCCAGCGGTATCAGTCGGTCGCTGCTAGCGCTGGGAGGATGAAAGGGGGGCGGAGCTGGTTACCAGGCCGACGACAACGCCGACGACGACGCGAAACCCAGGAACGGACGCCAAAGAGCTGCGCTCTAAAATGCCTTTCGTGCCCCAGCAGCACTACCACAGCGCAAATTTGTGCTATTAAACACAAGCGTCACAGCTTTCGTGCCGCTGCAAAGGGCAGTGACGGCCAAATCGAAACTGCCCTACAAGACGCCATTGACGTCGTTGAAAATTATTTTCAAGGTACGGGACTCCGCTGTTCCCCTGAAAAGTCGGAGCTTCTCCTATACCGCCCCACACTCCGTGGAAGCGCCCCACAGGGCTCCACGAATAAGCGCAAATACGAAAAAATAGAGCTTAACCTGAGGGATGGCAGACCCATACCCGTGGTCCCTAGCATCCGCGTTCTTGGTATGACCATACAAGCCAACCGAGCTAACTCTACGGCTATCTCCAAAATCATTCGACAGACCGCTAATACATCCGGACTGCTGAAACGAGTGACCAACCGACGAGGGGGTATGAAGGAAGAAAGCCTCATCCGCCTTGTCCAATCTTTTATCATCTGTCACATTACTTACGTTGCACCCTTTCTCAACTGGTACAAAGCTGAAAAGACTAAACTGGACATCATCATCAGAGGAGCCTATAAGCAGGCCTTAGGACTACCCAACCACACCAGCACGGAACTTCTACTACAATTAGGTATCCACAACACGCTAGACGAGTTAATCGAAGCCCAACGTCGCTCTCAATTAGAATGGCTTACCCTCACGGAAACGGGCCGCAGCATTCTAACCAAGCTTGATATAACCTACCACCGTCAACATGGAGACAAACATCCAATACCACGCGACATTCAGCAATGGATACACGCCGACCTTATTCCCAAAAACATGCGCCCGGACCACAACAAACAACGCAGGAAGGCACGAGCTACCTCCCTCATCAAAGCTTATGCCAACACCGCGGGCGTCACATTCGTCGACCCAGCTGACTACCAGGATGGACGGCGCTTTGCGGTGGTTACCACGGCAGGCGGCTTGCTCCGACATGCTGCCAGCATTGTTACCAAAAATGCCGAGACGGCCGAGAAAGTGGCCATCGCCCTGGCCACACTTGACTCAGCCTGTCACACCATACTGAGGGATTGTCGCGCAGCAATCAGCAACTACATCAAAGGTCGTATTTCTCAGCAATCACTGCGTATCTTACGACGAGCCCCGCATTCGCCTGAAAATCAAATCACCCTCGTCTGGATCCCAGCACACGCCGGCGTTGTCCACCTGCACCTCACCAACCTCAACGAGGTTACACACTCCGTAGCACGAGGACTAGTCAACCGTGCCGGAGATGGTGCAGGTGCACCCGCAGGACGCGACCGCCTTACAAGATACAGCGCCCTTGTGAAGTCATTTTACCTCGCAAGAAGAACGTTCCCCACCCCTCACCGCAAGTTAAACAGAGCACAGACAACCACCCTTCGCCTGTTACAGACGAATACATACACCTCCCTCACACGCTATCACACCATATACCCCGAAATCTATCCGAGCCAGACGTGCAAGGTCTGTAAAACTGAATCGGCGACGCTCCCCCACATGCTATGCGAGTGCAAACGTCAATACCCAGACCTTAATCCCGTGACCGTCTCGTCGAGATGGCACGCCGCCCTGTGCAGCTCCCATCTCGACGGCCAACTCTGGACGACCCAGCAGGCCTACGAAGCGGCGAAGAGGCAAGACCTCGACGTCCCATCGTGGGAGGCTTAGGCGCAGCCGACTGAACTGCTGGTGCTCCTTAAAGTTCACTCTCTCTCTCTCTCTCGACATCCATATTAAATAAAGGAGACGCAAGCATCACCATGCAAAAACAATAACCGCGGATTTTTCTATTAGCATTGCGTGAGCATTTACAGGCACTTCATATCACTTCTCTGATTTCTCGTTTTCAGTGCCACGAGCATTTACGTGCTGCGTGTAGCAAAACTTTAATCAGGAATCGAGGCCGAGTTTGAACGAGCACCTTTCGTCAATTTTTTCCACATTGCACGGGGGCCAACGCTCTGTATAAAGAAGAAGGGGTGGCACAGTAACGCAGAAAGGAACGAGTGGGCACGCCCGAGTCGTGACATGCGATTGTAATTAGCGCCCGTTTTCTCAAACACTCCTCGAATCGAACCTATCCCTCCACTCCACTGAGTATAGTGCCGCCACTCGACTGAAAAAGACGCTTCTCAAGGATAGCTGTGGAGTGTGTGTATGGCGCAGCGACTGCTCTTGCTGAGGGGCGGCCCTGGCTTCAACTTTGAGTAACGTTGAGTTACTCAAAGTAACAGCTGAGTAACGCTCTAAAATGCAGGCGTAAGAATCAAGTGAAGTCAAGGCGAGACTAGAAAGCAACAAGACCACAAAGCGTCAGGAAGGACTGTCGGGGGAAGGTGTAGGCACAAGCGACTCGCATAAAGTGAGACGCGAGGTCTAACCGAGCACACGTGGACGAGCACTTATGACAGTCGGATCGACGCATTCCTTCCTTCCTTGTAGAAGAAGGCTAAAAAGCATGAATTGGACACAGGCGAAACACACATGCACGCACTCACGCACGCAAAGTGTAAGAAGCACGAACTGGACATGAAAGAAAAAGGCACCTTCACACGCACTGTGCGTTTGTGTGCCTTTTTCGCCCGTGTCATGGAGTTCCTGTTTTTTATCCCTCTTAAGAATTATCACCGTGCCCAAACTGGTACTGTGGTCTTTGTAGAAGCGTTCTGTGTTGCCTGTGCATGAATGTATGCTGCGCTATAATAACTGGTATAGAAGCAGTATGAGCTTTTGATATTTTCCGTAGTATGTGATATAGCTCTGACTCAACGATCATGCCACTCTAACATCACTCACAATTATTCACAGATTCAAACACACTAATGATTGGCAGACACATCGCATAGCGACCGAACCACTCGCGGCCCCAACCGATGGTTCAGGAACACGCTATAAAAAAAAGAAAATAAGAAGGAAACGCGGTCACTAAGTGTTAAGTCCGCTGTATACTTGCTCAGTTTGGGCACACAGTTGAAAAGACGCAGGAATGCGCCTCGAAAGGCCAACGTCATCGGCGGGCCCGGATCGAGCGGTTTTACACATGGCAGCCAGACTCGTTTGTCGAGTGGAGCTTGACCAAAGGGAAACGAGGAATTGCGCCGGAAAGGTCGCAGCACGTGTCGTGAAGCAAGTATCGAGTCCATCTTACATGCCTTGCTGGTCTTGTGAATGCATTCATTTTATCGGCGATTCAACCTCGCCATCTGTGGTGGGGACGACTATCCTCCAGCTGTAGGGAACAGGCGTAACAAACCTGTGTGACTTATTTACTCTGGACTACAAGCACAGGCGAGCACACGCGTTTCTAGCCGTCGTAGCTGGTTCTGATGTCTTCGATTACAAAGCCATATAGGCGATGATCCTGTAAGCTATAACTGTCCGAGCTCAACTCAGGTACTTCAATTTTTATCGAGTTTGCGCGCCAGCTATGTCCTAATATCGAGCCCAGTAGAACTCTTTGTGACATAACAAGAGTATCTGATGCAGTATTATTTATTTGCACGTATTCTGGCCTACTTGTGAAATATTCTGAGGGTGTCTAGGGCTTTACCACGGATGCCATATCTTTCCAATGTGCACGAGACAATATCCTACTGGACGCAGCAAAACTCTACGAATATCTAGGAACAGCCCATTGGTGCATTTATCTATACTAGCGACTATATTTTTTAACAGGATGCAAAGCTTGTTCACAAGACCAGTTCTTAAAAAAATCCACATTGCAACAGTCTTTTAAGATTATATTTGTAAAAGAAGTTTTCCAGTGTACTTCTGATCGTCTGTTAAAATAGTTTGCTAATTACTGGAAACACAGAAGTAGGCCTGTAATCTGTAAAAGGCTGTGGAACACGCAAGTCGTAATTATCGCATTCATAATGTCAGCTACAAATGTGCATAGAAACTTTAATAGAAAAGTCGGCTTACTGCAACCTTAGGCATCTTTTTGCTGGTGTTTCCATTCTAGTGTTATGCATGGTTCACCAGAGAGCACAGCGGCCGGGCTGACACCCTCAAGGCGGGGATGGGCGGCGGGTGTCGCAGGCTGTGGGTTGGCGTTCACGCATGGCTCGTGGTGGACGCCCGTATGTCAGGCAACATGAGGGACACGACCTGTATGATCTGAAGGCTTTTTAACGTGTAATTAGTGTTGTTGGTGGATGTGTTAATTAGTGCGGAAGAAATAATGTGTATGCAGTCATGGAACTGATTATTGCTAAACACACATGTCGCCAGTGCATGGGATCTATCCCCAGTGCACGGATCTATCTTTCATTTATGTTTGTCATTACTCAATAATATAGCCCATCCATATGTATGAGAGCAGCTATGCAGCAATATATCTGATTTCACAATCAGGAGAGGGGAGAGTGGGATATTGGTTTTGGTGAATTTCACTCTGTATTATATGAAAGCAGGTTTTGCGCGTAAATCAGGGGAAGATAACACGTCAAGACAAAGGCACGAGCGTACACTTCCAACCGAATTTTGATTGGAGGGAGGTTTATACCCAGACATCATGTGATGTGCATCGTTGTCACCCACCGGATGTCAGTGATACCACGTGTGTACACAGACTTCACCTCCTAATAATTAAGTTCAGTTGGAACACTCGTGCCGGCGTCATTGCGTGTTGTGTCGCGGTTCGCACGAATGACCGGTGGCCGTGCAACTAGTGGCGTCCCTAGCACAGCGCATGCGTTGTGGGGCTTTGCACAAGTTCGTCCTTTTTATCTACCTTTGTTTTATAATAATTTGCCCACAGAATTACTTTGGGAAATAAAATTTCTTGCGTCATTTAACAATTACAACCAATGTCGCTTCTTTGCTAAAGCGTTAGTACGCGTCACTGAATCTCGGTATAAATGGATTGCAACTGCAAATGTAAACTTTACGCGTATGTGCGGGCGCTAGGGTGCTATTCGTATAAGCCACTCGTTTTCGCAATGCGAGTGTAGGAACTGTGGCCGCGGCAAGAAACAGTTAACGTAACAGCACTTAGACGAGATCATAATATTGTTGCTCAGATAAGCATGATCCTGATATATGCATGACCTAAACTGGTTTCGAAACAGCCAGCGTTTTCACAGGATACAGGGCCCGTGATATTTAAGCTGTTTTCACCGGATACCCCACCTTAGCTATAAAGATACATGGTTACGTAGCTTTCCTGCCACTTCGAGTGGATGTGACGAAAGCAGAGAAAGGCATAATGTAATTGCTAAGGTGAACTCGAGTAAACACTGAAGCCATTGAGCCGTATGTTTAAGGAGATTGGAAAACAGGACAAATGAAGGCAGAAGCATAGCCTGTCCAAACTATGAGTTCGCGTTTACACAATCGGCACAAAGCCCTGCAAAAAATGACAGAGATGATCTTGCACATTTGGAGACTTAGCGTTGCTAGGAACTGGTCAAGCGAATCGCCGCTTACGTACTAATGCGCACTAAACGTATTCTCTCTGCCATAATAGGGGTAAACGGCTGTATTTTGTCTACATCTATTGTGGTTACCCTTAAGCACCCTATATGTAGCGCGTTTACTTGCAACAAGGGTATTTTTACACCTATAAAAGGTCTTCACCAGCCTCGAATCGCTTCCGCGCCACCATAAAGATGTTAAGGACCGGTTTCAAGCTTTAGGAATGCTTGCATGCGAGACCTGGAAGAGCTTGTATACTATCGTCGTTGGATGCAAGATTTCTAGTCAAATAAGGCTCTTGAACTGAGGTTTTTAGCGCACGAAAAGGGACGAAAGACAGTGGCGAAACGAGGACACAGCGTTAACTTCCAACGATGGTTTTATTCCACAAAGCGGTAGACACATATATATATAGGTAACACCCACAACCGTACGCATGCGCATATGAACTGATTTTTAGTCAAATGAGACAGCACCGAGACATGCGTAATGGAAAGTTAAGATGATATCAAAGATGAAGACCGACCATGCATAGCCAAAAAAATTTTTTTGTAATTGCAAGTCTAAAAGATTAAAATGTAATCTCCATCAGGCCACCCTCTGTGTCACGTTTAAAAAATCGAATTCTTTACTTGAAAGATCTATTGAAGGCGCGCTAACACACGCGCTCCCTAAACTAGCAATCTTTGCCGCTTCAATAATCTCACATGTTGTTTGCGCTGGGCTTCTTCCTATCACCGTGCACTGTTTATAAATAGGACTGCACCCATGCTTTCTGCAGTGAAAAGCCAGATGCCCCACTCCTCCAGTTCGCACATTATTTGCGTGTTCACGCAACCTGTCATTTAGGCACCTTCCCGTTTGGCCGATGTATTTTTTGCCGCACGACAGGGGCAGTTCATACACGATATTGTTCACACAATGAACGTAGCGTTCCTTGTGATTTGTCCGGCAACTGGGCTTCTCAGAGCCACAGTAGCTGGCCTTGCACAAGTTGGACAGCTTGATTGGCGCTGAAAAGATGACTCTTACATTTGCGTTATTGCCAATCTTCTTCAGTCTGTGCGAGATATCGTGGATGTACGGTATGATTGCGCGTTTCTGCTTCACTCTCGCATTTTCCGGTGAAGTAGACTCCTCATCCTGTCGTCCGCGTTTTGTCGTCTTAAGGAGACCACAAAAAAACCGCTACTGCCATTTTCATCAGGCCACTCTAAGTTGGTTAAGAGGGGGATTGCAAAGTCAACCCTAATGAATGCTCTTCGCCGCTCATGTCCTCACAAGTGTTTGTCCAGTTTTATGGCGCAAGTGGATCGCCTGAAACAGGCCGGTTTCCCGCAGCACATCATCACAGCTGTGGCCGAAGGCCTCCTAAAGACCACAAAACGCGGACGACAGGATGAGGAGTCCACTTCACGGGAAAAAACGAGAGTGAAGCAGAAACGCGCTATCATACCGTACATCCACGATATCTCGCACAGACTGAAGAAGATTGGCAATAACGCAAATGTAAGAGTTATCTTTTCAGCGCCAATCAAGCTGTCCAACTTGTGCAAGGCCAGCTACTGTGGTTCTGAGAAGCCCAGTTGCCGGACAAATCACAAGGAACGCTACGTTCATTGTGTGAACAATATCGTGTATGAACTGCCCCTGTCGTGCGGCAAAAAATACATCGGCCAAACGGGAAGGTGCCTAAATGACAGGTTGCGTGAACACGCAAATAATGTGCGAACTGGAGGAGTGGGGCATCTGGCTTTTCACTGCAGAAAGCATGGGCGCAGTCCCATTTATAAACAGTGCACGGTGATAGGAAGAAGCCCAGCGCAAACAACACGTGAGATTATTGAAGCGGCAAAGATTGCTAGTTTAGGGAGCGCGTGTGTTAGCGCGCCTTCAATAGATCTTTCAAGTAAAGAATTCGATTTTTTAAACGTGACACAGAGGGTGGCCTGACGGAGATTACATTTTAATCTTTTAGACTTGCAATTACAAAAAAATTTTTTTGGCTATGTATGGTCGGTCTTCATCTTTGATATCATCTTAACTTTCCATTACATATGTCTCGGTGCTGTCTCATTTGACTAAAAATCAGTGCATATGCGCATGCGTACGGTTGTGGGCGTTACCTATATATATATGTGTCTACCGCTTTGTGGAATAAAACCATTGTTGGAAGTTAGCGCTGTGTCCTCGTTTCGCCACTGTCTTTCGTCCCTTTTCGTGCGCTAAAAACCTCAGTTATGGAATACCAACACGCCCTAACCTACGCTCTTTCAAGGCTCTTGAAGATTGAAAACAATTATGAATAGCTGCCTTGCTTAAATAATATCCATAATGCAGAATAATTTGGCGTGGCAGTACATTTGTTATTTAACCAAACTGCCTTTTATTCAATAGACAGATTTAAGCTTCCACGTTGGTTCACTACTGGAATACTACAATAAATAGTCAATCGCATTTATTTGCGTCTGGCCTCAACGGCTCACCCCATTGGCTTTCCTCAAAGCAAATCTCTCTCGCATTTCTGGCGCTTGCATCTAAGGGTGACAACCGAGTGTGAGTTGGCACGAATAAAGGCGAGAAAGAATTGCTACTCTAAGCGTTGAGCAGGCCTGTGGCGCAAACGGCACTTAAGAAGAGTGCGGCTGTCTTGCACCCGTTTCTTTTCAAGGACCGCAGGCAGGGAACGAGCGGGCTGCTGAGGGCAGCGACATGGCGGCTCGCGTAAATCATCTCGTGAGAATGACGGGAACAGAAAAAGCACTCACGAATACCTCGATTTACTTCAAAGCGGAAGCGCGCGGGGGACGTGCTAAGGCACACGTTAGCAATTTGTAGCAGGAAAGTCATCAGCAAAGGGGGGGGAGGGGGGGGGGGGGTTCGCAGGCATGCTGATGTCATGCTGGCCAAAATACGGGCCTGAGTTAGAATTTATTTATTTCGAGTTAATCAAACGGCATCATTATACAGGAACGCTCAAGAGGGCCAGGGGGACCGGCTATGCTATGGAAATGTGTATAGAAAGCAACAGAGTACATCACAGCGCAAACATACATCCAGTTCACACACCACTGAATATTTTACGTACAATAACACCAAAATATACCCCCAATGCAAGTCTTTAATGACGCACATAAAAATAAAGTATACAGAAAACAACATATGAAAATGATGGGTTAGAGTCAGCGCACGTTAACGTTCAGTGTACAGGGGAAACAATCAATCGATCAATCAATCAATCAATCAATCAATCAATCAATCAATCAATCAATCAATCAATCAATCAATCAATCAATCAATTTATTTAACGAGCCCAGTAACAACACTCAAGCGTATGTTCTGGTGCACAGAAAAACGAAAACAAGACCGGCGGAAATGTAAAACAAAAAAAAAAACGGCCAAATGTTATGGGGTAAACCATTAGAAAAAAATAACTGTATAAACAGCTACATAATCAGCAATAATACAGCAATAACACACATTTCAGAGACGGAGTACTTACATGGAAGGAGAGAAAAAGTATGAGAAAACAGGAGATGGGGGGGGGGGGGGAGCGCCGCTGAAGAAAAGGCTCATGAGAAAGTGTGAAGTACGGAACAGAAAGAATACCACATTTTAAAAGATGTCAAAATGAAAAAAAAAATGAAACTTGTATTGACTTTGTATTCTGTGAATAGGCGAGTGTCTGCTGAATAGGGCAGGAACGGAGGAAGGTCTATGTTGCCTGGTAGTGTTCTGCAGAACCCGCAGTGAATGAAAAGCTAGTAGATCCGAATATAAATCATTCCATGAGTGATCTTGTGAAAAAAAAGGACGTCGGGCCGACTACGTTTGCGGCTAAATGACAGAAATCTACAATAACTATTCAAGCTTGAAAAGCTGTTGGTGCGCAAGGTCAGAAAACGATGTTTATAGACACTCACAATCTTTTTCTGTACACGTCCGATTATTAGCTATTTGAATCGCTTGTCAATTTCCCCACCACTGAAGCGTATTCAAGTACTGGAAGACATATTGATGTGAGCAATTTGAGTCAGGTGAGCTCGGTACGCAAATAGGGGATACGCTTGCAAAAAATCGAGTACCTTTGCAGACGGAACCAAGCATACGCAGGCCTCATGGCTTATATTGGACGGAGAGGCTTGAGCTGCTATCGAAAAGTACACCGAGATCGCCTATTTCAACAATACTCATGACGACGGCACAATCGTCAGAACAGGAGGAGGCGTGGTGTTTTACGCGGATATGACAAAATTCTGGTTGACGTAGTAGTTCAGTGGAAACCCGCAAGGTGGAGAGAAGTAATTGATAAAGGGAAAATCAGACATCCACCCGTTTGTAGCAATTGCTACAAAGGAAACCCATACGGGTTCCTCAAAGAAAAGCCTCAGAGTTGAAGAAAAATTCGTCCTGGTCCCGGACACTTCGTCCGGACCCAGACCAGGACTAATTTTTCTTCAACTCTGAGGCTTTTCTTTCGAGGAACCCGTATGGGTTTCCTTTGTAGCAATTTCTACAAACGGGTGGATGTCTGATTTTCCCTTTATCAAATTCTCGTTTTTGATTAGCTTCGAAGACGCCCATTAATTCGGCACTATTCAGAGAATGATTATAGGTTGGACTGTAGAGCGCGGCAGTCTTCAAATCTTTGTATCTCTTAAATATTTTGGTGTTATCAGTGTAAAGAAGAAATGGAGACTTCTGGAGTGCCGAGGAAACGTGATTAGTAAAAATTAAGAAGTGTACCAATCTTGGGGAACAGTAATCGATACCATATATGCAAAAGAAGATTGGTCATTCATGCTCACGAAGGAGGACCTGTCATAGAGACAGCTGCGTAGCAGAGCTGCAATAGCATCTTCAACGCCGTAGTGCGTAAGGATTGCAATAAAAATAATAAATAAATAAATAAATAAATAAATTCTATCTATCTATCTATCTATCTATCTATCTATCTATCTATCTATCTATCTATCTATCTATCTATCTATCTATCTATCTATCTATCTATCTATGATTCAATCAATCAAACGCTTATTATAGTGCCCAGGAACAGCTATCGAGCCTTCGTAGGGGTGCACATAAAAAGTAATACGCGATGCAAAATGCGCAAAGAAGACGTGAGGTAGACAAAACATTGCCAGATAGAGAAACAAATGGGAAAACAGAAAACGAGGAGGCGGACGTAAATGGGAGTTCATTATATAACGTGATTGACTGCACTTTTACAAACACAAGAAGTTAACTTTGAAATATGTCAATACAGGCAGAATACTGACTACATGTGGGTTTTTTAGTCGAGCCATAGGACAGTCTTTAATGCAAGAAGAGTGCGCAGAAAATACGGAATGTTGCCTGGCATTGTTTTGCTGTACATATCCAAATTTTCTGCACACGTAATAACTAGCGCCTCAAGCGGCCGCGGCGTGAACATATCGCGTTTTAAATTCAACTAGCGGGGCTTTCTATTAAAAGCACAGGTCGATTATTGAAAAAGGCTGGTGACACAGCTGCCATAAAAGAGAAGCCACAGGAACCGAATGCAGTGATTATGTTCTGGAAAGCCAGAAGGTTGTTCCCAGAGCGGTTAAATATTCAGGAATGGAAGCCTACGGAAACGACGAAAATTTGTACTCGATTTGCCAGACAAAAACAACGAGTGTGATAAAACTACGCCGGATATCGTTATACTTGGTGCATTCTTAGTAGTCCGAAGGTGGCGTTCGATGGATGCCTATCTTGGCTATCCACACGTGGCGTAGCGTTGTTAGCGATGTTTGAAACACAGCCGTGTATGTGCGGTACCTTGATAAACCCAAGCGCATCGTTACGAAGTCGCCGGAGGCAGTGGCCGCACGCACATCCCACGTGCTGTTGGCTGAACAGCGCGCTTGGCGATGTTTTTTAAAGCCACACAGCACTCAGTTCTCCCATGCGAGGGCACGAAGCTCAAGCTTTGGTTTTGCTTTTTCAGTGTTCTTTAAATATTATGCAAGGTGTTTTATCTTAGCTTCACCAAATGAAAAATGAGACACCCGGGGCAGGTAGCCCAATTCTAACCCTTGAACAAGATCCCTCGATGAGGCACGCATTACTTTCACGAGCAATCAAATAATTGACAAATTAACACAATTTCACTGATTAGGGTTTATGAATAATGTTCAGCACATATTGCAATTTACAAATTGTAGCTAGGAAGTTTGCAAGGCATACAGACATGGAATGAGAGAAGATCGCACCGGTTTCGAGATATGCGCCGTCCAAGCTGCGGTAAAAATGCACTATTTTGCCGTTACCGTTTTCAGAAAAACATGTTGTTTTATAATTGAGGTTAAGTAACTGGAACGCCCATGCATTTCATCGCACAAAATAAGTATATCTCCAAAATGGTGCCATTGCGAGAACGCGTTAAAAGTGGGCACGCCTCGCAAACTCACCCGCTACGATTCGTAAAATGTAATGTATGCCGTAAACTAATAATTGCAAGTCAATGAGTGCAACTATATTCACTATTCAATCCAGTATTCTAAATCCTCATAGAAATATAATGGCCACCTCGCGGAGTAACTTAGTTCACGGTTCAGAATCGTGCCATCTGCCACAGGCAATAAAAAAAATTTGGTCCACCTAAAAACGTACACTTCTTATTTTGTATTTTTCCTCTCCAAAACGTAAGAATGTATTGCTCATTTGTGAAGTCCTCGCTTTCATAAAAAGATTTTATTTCATGGACTAGGACAACATAACTTTAAGCAATTGCGTATTCTCCTGCTACGTAAAAAAAGAGTTGGTGCAGTCTAGCACGGAAGACACCTAAAGCGCATGGTTGTGGCAGGCAAATGAAAGCACACGATACATAGTGACCTAACGCTTCTTATACAAGCCTGCATAATTGCAGTTACAATACAAACAAACAGTTACAATACAAACCTAGGTTTTCTTTTTTGAGTAGCAGATCTAGAGGACGAATGGGCGAGGACTAGCAACGTGCAAAAATGACAAATCAGTGCTAGGCTTCCCATTCTCCACAGAGCTCACTGATGTTCAAAGAGGGATCGCTGTCTTATAGACGAAGGAAACATTTTGCTATACCGTATATCGTGTCTGCATGCGCATCAGCCGTATGCCCAAGCCGTCAGCATGCCGCTGTAGGATGTACGACAACGCACTCCCCCGTTTACGCACCGAGTGCGCTATAAATGCAGATGCTCGATTAAAAGCTATGTACACTGGCTGTGTCGACGCTTGGCTTCGGCAAGCTGAGAACGATACCTTGTGTTAGAAGTGGGATGGTGGTGAAGCCTACTCCTCGCGAATTCTGCTAATGGCGCTCAGCCGCCGACGGGAGTCCTGGATCCACCTTCAGCCGTCGTGGAAAGTAGCAAGCCTCCGGAATTATTGAACACGTCCGGAGACAACGGGAAAAACTGGAAGCTGTTAGAACAAAGGTTCGAACTCTTCTTGGAGCTAGCGTCACCAGACAAACTAAGCTCGGAAGCAGCAATAACTGCACTCCTTTTAAGCGTAGCAGGTGAAGGTGCGGTAGAGATGTATAGAACAATTTTTTTGTTTTTGGAGACGGAAAGCAAACATGACCACAAGTTGGTCATCGCCAAATCCCGCGGTTGTTTCGGCGAGCACAAAAACGAAGTTCACGAAAGGTGTGTGTTTCGTACACGCATGCAGCGGGAAGCTGACCCGTTCGAACAGTTTCTACGAGAAGTCAAGAAACAGGCAGGGCCTGTAATTTCGGTACCCTAACGGATGACATGGTTTGGGACCAAATAGTTCTAGGAACGAACTCCCCGAAGCTGAAGGAAAAATTGCTCATAGAAAGGAAGTTCTCTCTAGAAAGTGCTATGGCCTTATGCAAAGCAGCCGAAATCGCAGCTCGCCAGAACGAGCTATGGTCTAGGACAAAGCAAGCGCCTGAAGTTGACTCGGTAACTGCGAAGAAAAAAGTGGCACGTCAGCTATCGAGGTGCAACCGTTGCGACCGAATGCATCTGGCAAGGCGACGCCCGGCATTCGGCAAAACTTGCCTTTTGTGCACCAGGCCAAATCGTCTTGCTTCGTGTTGCAGATGGAGAGCTAATATTGGTGAATACAGCATGGAGACAATGTTTAGAAGTTGTCGTTGGGCGAGTTGGTGCATAATAGCACAATTCCCAGCGAGGCTGTCTATGGCTAAGATGTGGAAAAAAATGTGCTCGAAATGTAGACAAAAACAATGCGCCGGAGCCAATGCACCGGAACGATCAGTCATCCAACTGTTCCCGGTGATGTTATCAGTCGCGGCGGTCGCTCTGAATGTATTCTTTCTGAGAGCAAGCAAGTGGAAAGGGAATATGCGGGGGAGGGTACGAAGTGTTCGTTGCTTTCTCACTCGCTTGTTCCTCACAGGAAGGGCTGTGAAAGGGCGCGTGCACTTAGGCAAGCGCCCTTTCCGAGCGCTTCCCGCGACGACAGCAAGTGAATTGTATTCTTCCTTTTGGAATGGTTTAGAATTCAGTGCTACACGGACATCAATAGCACGACCGCACGTCACTGGTCGTGTATAGACTGAACCTTCGGCAAGAACGTGTCTAGTGCAGCAGTACAACCGATCGCGGTGTAGCACAGCGACTGCAAAGCGATGGCTGCTGTGGTAACGAACGAGGCAAAGACGATAAAAAGCACGAAATTACGTGTATAGTATGTCTTTCATCAATTAATATACAAATAACCATATAAATCAATGTAGTTGTCAGTACAGTCGTCCCAATAGAACTTCGTTGGTTATCCTTCTTCACAGAGTGCAAGGGCACTAAATTTTTGCCCATGGACATGGCCACAAAAATGCCGACCAATGAGAGGCTAACAGCTTTGCTGTAAAATGCGTGCTTTGCCTTGCGGGTGGTTGTTTTAGTTCTAACAAAGATCGCTCACTCAAAGACTCGCGAATTTTGAGGTGGCTGCCTCTAGCTATTCCTCTCATTTTGAAACTACGGAAAACCCAAACGCTCTTGCCCAATTTCGACACTTGACGGCTCATGGGTGAATTCTACTGCTGCATAAAAGCGAAACGCAGCTCAGCAAACTGCGGCACTTTGTTCCTCGATGGTCCGCCGGCCTGGGTTCACTTTCCGATCAGAAATGCCGTCTCCTGTGGTGTGTCCCAAATCGTGGCGTTGTGTTCTTACAGGAACGTACCAAAGCTGACGCTAGCAAATGCAGTTTGGGGAGGTCGTGGTGCATCAAGGCATGGAAAATTTGCATGAAAGCTTATTCAAAGCACCTGACAGGACCACACTTGAACATGCAGACAACAACACAACGTGGGTTTCATTAATTTCTCAAACAATGTAATTTTTTATCTTGGAAGCGCCGTTAGCAACAAGAACTGTCATCGGTGAACTGCGATTGCTGCGTTGATCACGCTGTGATAATGGTTAATTGTGGGATGCAGGGAATGGCCAAGATTTGAGGGCATTTTCTCTAGGGATGGAGCTGTCTCTCACGTGGATGTCGGAGACGTGTTTGCGAAAAGTTACAAGTGGCAACACTAAGAAAAAGAGAAGCCGGTGTGCAACATCGGCCAGATGTTACATTTTTATGTCGTATGACGTCACCTGCGTGGCCGTCTCTTGTCCGCAATGAATGCATCTGCATGCTTGGAACAGCGCCTTCTTTGTCCACTCATTTGTTGTCCTCCCTCTTTCGTGCGACCTACCCGCGAGTGACATTGCAGTCCTCCTGGGACTGACTGCTCCGGCAGAGAGGAGGCGAGACAGCACAAAAAGACGTGCACCTGAAGAGCATTCAGCGCACAAAAGAAGCAGTTTTTCTTAAAGGTATTAGCTTAAGGCCAGTGCCAGACATACACGAGAAGACAGGTTAGGGCCTGTATTTTTCTTCCATGTGTTTTGATATTATTCCTAAGCAGCTCGAAAAAGCTCTTCAAAGACGACAAGCTCTCAGCGAATAAGCACGTCAATTGTTATACTTTAAAGAGGCAGGAAGCGTCAGTCGGGCTCGGTCTCGAAGGAAAAATACAACACCACCAGCGACCATGACGTCAGGCCTCCGCTGACATCTCCCCTCCCTCTCTTCGGGCCGCTTCTATGCTGTGAAGTACGCCCTCTCAGGTTGTCGGGATCTTTAAAGACTTACGGCACTATTACGTGATTATGTTGCTGCATCTTCGGGAGTACCTCAAGGGTCAGTTCTAGGGCCCCTGCTGTTTCTAGTGCATTTTGATGACATTGTGAAAGATGTGACGTAAAGTACGTTTATATGCAGATGATTGCGTTGTCTACCGCGATCTACAGATGTATTCAGATTCATTTCATTTGCAGAGCAACTTGGACCATATCCAACAATGGTGTCTGAAGTGGAAGATGTACTTAAATTCAATAAAGTGTCAGATTATCTCTATCATGCGCATGCATCATTTTACCCTGGCCGAATATGTATTAGATTCTGTCCAACTATAAAAAAATATCTGATTACAAATACCCTGGCGTTTACTTTTCCTGCGACCTCACATGGAATAACACATGTTGAGCACGTTTCATCTAAAGTTTGTGGTAGGCTGAATTTTTAAGCTTAAATCTTAAAATGGGGCACTGCTAAAAGTTAAACAGCTTCTATGTTGAACTTATGTTTGGCCTATGTTGGAGTATGTTTGTGTTGTTTGCAGCCCGTGAACTTTATATTTAACCGACATGGTTGAACGTGTACAAAACTGTGCCGCTCGATTTGCATTAAGAGATTATAACTTCCGTAGTAGTGTTACTAACATTAAACTAACGTTGGGATGGGATCTTCCATGTACTCGCCGAAGGAACTTTCACTTAGAAATGTTGTATAAAATTTATCGCGGTAAATTAAATTGAAAAAGATATTGCTACACGTGTGTTGTATTTGGTTGTTTGAAAGAGGCGCGTGGGCGCCATCACCCAAGAAAAGAGGAGGAAGAACGCTCTCTGGCTCTCGAGCTGTCGGCTGAACTGGCCAGCGCTGCTTTATCCCTTGTAAATATATTTGGAAAATAGTCTCCAGTTTTAATCCTTCGTTCGCGTAACATTTTCTTGGAGGATGCCGTTCCCCGTTCTCGCCACCGAGCGCCGCAGCGGCCGCACCATCCTGCTTTCCGCCATAGTTCCCGGTGACGACCACCTCGTCTACCTTTACTCCTGCGACCCCGACAACAACGTACGTTATGGTTACCAATCCCCGCAATCCTGGCATATTCTCCGGCTTTATATGTCCGGTATAATGTCGCCATCGAAGACTGGCTCAGCCTGTATGAGCGTGTTAGTCGAAACAACCGCTGAGACCCTACCATTATGTTAGCGCATGTCCTATTCCACTTGGGCGGAGCTCTTCATGTCTTGATCCGGACATACGAGGACGAGATCCCTAGCTGGGATGCTGTTAAGGAGAAACTCAGTTACATCTTTGGAAATCCCACCAGTCGGCAGCTGGCTGCTAGAAAAGAGCTTGCTACCCGAGTTCAGTCTTCTACTGAATCGCATGTCTCGTACATACAAGACGTGCTCGCTCTTTGCCGGAATGTTGACGAGAAAATGGCCGAGGTTGACAAAGTCGGCCACGTACTCAAAGGCATCGCGGACGACGTGTTCAACGTGTTGGTTTTCAACGGTGTGCCCACCATCGACGTCTTTTCCAAAGAATGCCGCTGCTTTGAGCTCGCGAAAAGCCGCCGCGTCATTCCACAGTTCTCCCGGCTCCCTAACAGGGCTGCGACGTCGTCTTGCGTCAACCTTACCGCTTCACCACCTTTAAATGAGTACGTCACGTCCGCCGCGAGCTCGAGGCCATAAGTCCTACGCCGTTCCATCAAGGGGGCCTTGACCCCACCATTGGCCAACCAGCCCCAGCGATCTCTCATTCAGGCAGTTGTGCGGCAAGAATTTTCAAACCTAGGTATTTCTGCTGTCTACTCCATCTCCCGACCTGGCACGCGACCGGTGCCGACTGCCACGCCTCACGGCAACCTGTGCACCCCTCCCTGATACCGTAACCCTACCGAGTGGACAACTCCGGACGACGAGCCCATTTGCTTCCGTTGCCTCCGCACTGGCCACGTCGCTCGCCACTGCCGCACGTGCTGGACGTCGTCATATTCAAGCTCCTTGTCCCTGTCTCCTCGCCCATATGCCGACCCGCACCGTTACTCGCCTCGCTGTATGCCTCCTACCTCTGACGTACCCGTAGATGTCAGTCGTCCTGCTCGCTCGCCGTCACCTCAACGCCGTCGGTCCCCGTCGCCCCAGCCAGCCACTATTCGTCGCCAACCAATTATGGACCCTCCCGGACCGAAAACTAGGCCATGCAGCTCTTAGAGGTAGTGCTGCATCACGTTCGTACTGTCCAAATCCTCCGTTCACGCTCCTCACCAACACGAACCTAATTGAAGTAGACGTAATGGTATTCAGTTGACGGCATTAATCGATACTGGAGCCCAAGCCTCCATAATGAGCGCAGACCTAAGTCGTTGCCTCAAAAAAAGTTCTTACGCCTGCCGTCCCTCGAGCCGTACGCGCGGCCAATGGCGCCACTGTTGCCGTCAGGGGTATGTGCACTGCTCGCATAGGATTTGCTGGCCGCCAAGTTCCAGTATTGTCCTCATGACCTAACCTTCCTAATCTTCGGGCTCGACTTTCTGACGACGCATTCTGCCCTCATCGACGGTGCCACCGGTACGCTGTGCCTCGAGCTTCCTCTTCTTTCAGACGTTCGCCCCGAACTACCGAACACCCTCTGCACTACAGCGTTTGTTCGCTTACCTCTAAAAGCCTTAACCTTCGTCGAATTGGCCTCAACGGCAACCGTGCCTGATGGCGACTATGTCGTCGCACCTATTCGTTATGCGCGTGACATCCCTGTGCCACACTCCGTCGTAACCCTTGCCGCTAATCGGATGTGTCTCCCCATTATCAATTTTGGCCTGAAGAAGGAAGTCATACCTGAAGGCATAATGGTAGCCACGCTCCGGTCAGTGACAGCCGACCAAGTCACTGCTTTTGCAGCCGACGCGCCTCGAGATCCCCCTGATTACCCGCAGGATGCCTTGAACCTCAACGGCCCATTACGTCCCATGGTCGCTCCTGACCTCGCACCTGACCAAGCAGCCGTCCTACATCACATTTTGCTTTCCTACCACGACATATCCGACACTGATAATCGACCACTTGGTTAGACGTCACTTGTTAAGGATCGGATAAACACTGGCGATGCTGTTCCAATCCACCACCGACCCAATCGTGTGTCCACGGCAGAGCGGCAAGTTATTCAACAGGAAGTAAACAAGACGCTCGCCAGAGGCACTGTTGACCCCTTATCGATTCCTTGGGCGTCGCGGGTCGTGCTCGTCAAAAAGAAAGATGGCACGTGGCGTTTCTGTGTTTATTACCGCCACCTTAATCAAATTACTAAAAAGATGTTTACCCTTAACCACGAATCGATGACGCTCTTGATTGCCTTCACGGTGCCAAATACTTTTCGTTCATCGACCTTCGCTTTGGTTATTGGAAGATTTCCATCGATGAGCAAGACCAAGAAAAGACCACTTTCGTCAGTCCAGATGGCCTCTACCAATTCTAGGTTATGCCGTTCAGTTTATGCAAATGCCCCCGCCACGTTCGAACGGATGATCGACTCTCTGCTTCAAGGTTTCAAATGGTTAACTTGCCTTTGTTACCTCGACGACGCTTTTGTGTTCTCTCCTACATTTGAGACGCCACCTTGAACGTGTCGCAGCTATACTTGACATCTTCCGCAAGGCTGGGCTCCAATTAAACTCATCGAAGTGCCGCTTCGTGCGCCGACAGATTACAGTGCTAGGCCATCTCGTCGATGCTTCCGGAGCACATCCTGACGCGGAGAAGGTGCGAACAGTAACGGCTTTTTCTGTGCCTCAGTCCGTCAAAGACGTGCCGAGTATTGTGAGGCTCTGTTCTTATTTCCGCCGGTTCGTGAAATATTTCGCAGCAATCGTTCGACCACTCACTGAACTTCTGAAGAAAAAAGTGCCTTTTACGGTGGGGTTCCCCTCACGCTGCCCCATTTTCATGTCTTATCACGATTCTCACCAATCCACTGGTCATGGTCCACTTTGACCCGTCCGCACCTACAAACGTCCGAACCGATGCCAGTGGTTATGGGATCGGCGCCGTCTTATCACAACGCCAACACGGACACGACCGCGTTATAGCATACGATAGCCGGCTCCTGACAACTTCAGAGCGCAACTATTCGATTACCGAGCGCGAATGTCTTGCTCTCGCCTGGACTGTTTCAATGTTCCGCCCATATTTATATGGCAAGGCCTTCCCGGTAATCACAGACCATCATGCGATCTATCGGCTTTCGTCGCTCAAGGATCCTAATGGCCGGCTCGGTCGTTGGGCCCTCCGACTACAAGAATACCCCTACACAGTGACTTACAAGTCGGGAAGCCAACACCAGGACGCAGATTGCCTCTCTCGCTACCGAGTCGAAGACGCGACCTGTACGTGTCATACTGACACCGATGCCTGTGTTTTCTCTGTTTTTCTACTGCTTCATGTCGCCGACGAGCAGCGTCGTGACCTGTTCTTGCGTATCATCATTGACCACCTGGAATCGTCACTTGCCGACAGTTCCCTTCGCTTATTCACACTTCAAGATGGCGTACTCTACCGCCACAACCTTCACCCCGACGGTCCTGCATTACTCCTTGTGATCCCTAAACACCTTCGATCATCTGTGCTCCACGAACTTCACGACTTCCCCACTGCCGGTCACCTGGGTGTGTAACGTACCTACGACCGTATCCACCAACGCTTCTTTTGGCCAGGGCTCGCTCGATCCGTTCGAAGATACGTAGCTGCGTGTGAGAAATGACAGTGACGCAAGATACCATCGACGCTGCCTTCTGGGTACCTTCAACCACTCGACATTCTTTCGGGTTGGTTTGGACTTACTTGGCCTTTTTCCTCTTTCTACCTCTGGGAACAGGTAGATCGCTGTGGCCACGGATTACGCCACGTGCTACGCCATCACCCGAGCGCATCCTGCAAGCTGCGCCACAGATGTCGCTGATTTTCTTCTACCCGACGTGATTTTATTACATGGAGGTCCGCGACAACTTCTCATAGACCGTGGCCGGACATTCCTATCAAAAGTTATCGCGGAAATCCTGCAGCTCTGTGCCACGAGGCACAAGCTATCCCCGTCATACCATCCGCAAACCAATGGCCTCACGGAGCGTCTCAATCGCACTCTCACAGACATGCTCGCTAAATATGTCTCTTCAGACCACACTGACTGGGACCTTGCTCTACCGTTTGTCACATTTGCTTATAATTCCTCGCGCCACGACACAGCCGGTTATTCACCATTTTTCCTTCTGTTCGGCCGAGAACCAGCACTGCCCGTCCACACAACCCGCCCTGTTCACGCGGCACCGACCAATGAATATGTACTTGACGCCATCGCCCGCTGTGCCCATCCAAGGGAAATTGCCCGTGACCGTCTTCTGAAATCCCAAGAGAGTCAAAGGCGTTTGTACGACCGGCGACACCGAGACGTGCCCTTCCCGCCTATGGTCTCCGTCATGTCAGGTCGGCCTGTCAGAAAAACTGCTGTCTCGTTACACAGGCCCATACCGAGTGCTTCGTGCCGTGACTCCCGTCACCTACGAGATCGCCCCTGACGCCCCATCTGATTCCCAGTCCAGTGATATCGTGCACGTTACACGACTGAAGCAGTACCACCCTCCCAGTAATGACATTTAGACGCTCCGGGACGTCGCTTCCGCCACCGGGGGGTATTTAATTGTTTCAACCAGGCGCATGAGCGCCATCGCTTGAAAAAAGAGGAAGAAGAACGCTCTCTGGCTCTCGAGCTGTCGGCTGAACTGGCCAGCGCCGCATTATCCCTTGTAAATATATTTTGTAAATAGTCTGCAGTTTTAATCCTTCGTTCGCGTAACAATATTTATTTGCTTCCACCGCATTTCATATCGAATAGACTTGACCACGGAGGGAAAATACCAGAAATTAATTGCAAAACTGAGACTTATAAAGCACATTTTTTCCACTTACAATTCGTCAATAGAACCGGTTGCCCAAACAAATTGTCGAGTGTCAATCTCAATCAATGTTTCGGGCCTTGTTATCAGATGTATGAACGAGTGCAGTTGTCTTCATTTAGTACATGCTTGACATGCCTTGCAGCTTTTTTTTCTTTCTCGACTTTTGCTTAGTTATGTATCCGCCCCCCTGCAATAATGCCTTCGGGAGCTGCAGGTATTTGAATAAATAAGTAAATAACTAATAAAAATGTCTGGCTGTATTGCAAATACAGCCAGACAAGCCACAGCAGGACTGGATGACTGGACTGTGGCTTGCATGAGTTCCGCTGTAAAGGCCGTTCCACTGTCGGTGATGAGGACTTCTGCGGCGCCATGTCGCAGTAGGATGTTCTAGACAACGAATTTCGCCATTTAGGCTGCTCTACCTTTCAGCAGAGCTTTCGTTTGAGTGAACTGGGTGAGGTAGTGCGTCGCCAGGACGATCCACTTGTTTCCAGATGTTGACGTCGGAAAGGGTTCCAACAAGTCCATCCCGATCTGCTGAAATGGTCGGCAAGGAGGCTCGATCGGCTGTAGTAATTCCGCTGGCCTTGTAGGTGTTGTCTTGCGTCGCTGACAGCCTCGGCATGTCTTGACCTAACGGGCGACGTCGGCAGACAAGCGCGGCCAGTAATACTTTTCCTGTATCCTCGATAGCGTCCGGGAGAATCCGAGGTACCCAGTGGTCGGATCGTCATGTAGGGCGTGCAGTACTTCTGGAGGCAGTGCTGAGGTAACAGCAAGAAGGTAGTTGACGATACTGGTGAAAAGTTCTTTATGAGTACGTTGTTTTGAAGCGTGAACGAAGACAATTATCGCCTAAATGCCTAGGGACTGCGTGGGTGTTCCCATCCAAATACTTGACGAGGCTTTTCAGCTCCGTGTCTGCACGTTGATGTTTAGCGAAGTCCCGCGCTTATCATTCCAAGGAAGGCGTTGTCATCCTGGTCATATCTCGGCGGCGGGTCGATAGGGGTGCGTGATGGGCAATCGGCATCTGAGTGCTTACCCGCTGAGGTTTCCCATTAATCCGCGCAATAGGAGCTGCTTTTGACAAACAGTGGTCCATAGTTAACGAAGCCCTTTTGCGGAAGGGATGCCACCAGCGCTCGCGATAAGCACCTTCGAAAACGAAACCCGTGTGCGTAAACAGTGTTCGGTTTCAAGTACGCACTGAAAGGCCAACGGCTTGGGAATGTTGGGCACTGTACTGCTGCTTTGTTTCTGACACACTACTGCTATATGCCGAACTAAACATTTGGCAGTTCCACCCGAAGGGCGAAGCATTGACAGTTACATTTACATTATGGGGTTTAACATGCCAAAACCACTTTCCGATTATGAGGCACGCCGTAGTGGAGGACTCCGGAAATTTCGACCACCTGGGGTTCCTTAACGTGCACCTAAATCTAAGTGCACGGGTGTTTTCACATTTCGCCCCCCATCGAAATGCGGCCGCCGCAGCCGGGATTCGATCCCGCCACCTCGTGCTCAGCAGCCCAACACCATAGCCACTGAGCAACCATGGCGGGTGAGCATTGACAGTGATAGCAGGATTTAGCGTTGGGTCTCGTCGAATGGGGGTGTTATTACTATACGCGGGAGCGACATGCTGGCTCGAGTAGCACGCCATGCAAATCCTGCAGAAGGAGCAGAGCGAGCCGGGCGAGGCTTCTTACAACGCATTGGTGTTGCATGCTGCACAAACTCGACGCTGTGCGAGATGAGACAAACAGAAACGGCGTCCGTCAGCGCTTAGTGAAGTAACTGCTCACCGCAGAGTATAAACACAACAAGGAGCGTATGCCTGCTGCGCACAGAACTCGAGCCTTTCTCCGCCATGACTAAGGTGTGCATCCACTTTGCATTGTTGTTTCTGCAGCCAAATGCGCTACGCGTCTCTGGAGAGCCTCGCACGCGCCTTCTGCAGGACAGCCCGACAACAGCGACAGTGCGGACTTGAGTGAATGCGCCTCGAGCATCCGTATAATTGATATCGCAATAACTTTAACTTGAAGGAGAACTACTAGCGCTAAGAGGTATACACCAAATGGGCGAGACGAATTGAGGGAACTAAGGCGCCCGCATGACGCCGGCAATTGACCCCTTAAAAGCATACAGGAAAAGTAACTGTTTGTTGGCGTTCTTTCCTCAAGACCTGCACTGCCTTCTAGCCTTGCTTACAGCACGTCGGCAATGCTTCGCCTTGTTTGGTACTTGGAAACCTGGCATCAACTCTAGAACAAGGCTGTAGTGTGTTTTTCTTGCACATCGTGGTTTTGTTGTCGTTTCCTGGAACATCGTTTGGGCGTTGCAGTGGCGCCAAGCTAATTAATGACGTCGCTCGTCATCTCCGTGCAATGGCGCTTCTTTTGTCTTTGTGGGCTGAAAATGGCGGTGTAACAAAAGGACGCCTCCCTCAGAATGAGTTCTTTGTCACAGCCTCGGAGGTCCCCAGCTCTCATTTGCCCACACCCTCTATACTCCCTCAGTTTGCAAAGGAAGCCTCTTCGGTCTCGATGCAAAAGGCCACAATAACGGCCTTTCTCGACAATGAGAAACAATTCTCAGTCGCAGTGAATCTGGCTTCTGCCGCTTTCTTCTGCCGCCCTTCCGCGGGAGTCTCTTAATGAGGATTCTGTGCCCAATTTATGCACTGATGTGCTAGTTAACCTCGCACTGGTGAAGACATTCCCCAAGAAAATTCGATGATTGCTGTTTTTCATTCTCAATAAATGTCAAGAATAGTAAGCTTCATATTATTTTCGCTAAAATAGGATGATTAAATGTATACTTGTCATAGTTCAGGCATTCACTTACATTTCTGGCTACCTTTTCGCGATTAATTCTTTATCTACATTATCTTTTTTTAAGAGGCAATTTTGCGGATCCCGTAATGCGCGTAAGTTAGGAGTGCTTGAGCAATCATGAGTGATCTAAATATATTTAAGATAGCTGAGAGCATGGCCGTATCTTCCAGGTTCTACAAGTTGTAATGCTTGATTTATCAAATTCAAGTGGCCCTCAATATAACTCTTTGTAGGACAATAGGACACATGTGTCCTACATTATTACGTGCGTGAAAACGCTTCTCAACAGCAAAGGGGAGCATTTATGTCATTTGTTTGGTGCTGCCTTCTAACCAAAGGTTTCAACCCTTCATGCTAGAATAGTTCTTGAAATCAGTAGGCTGGCGACAAGTATGCGAAATGTAGAAAAACTGTTTTCATTGTTCGAAAACTTTTTAAATTTGGCCGACATTTTCTCCCAAAAAAGCTCTCTAGGTTGCTAATAAGGTATCCCTCTTTCCTCAATTGAGATTTACGCTTTTAACTCGTAATAGACGTCTATTTTTGTATATTAAGGGGATAGCTACTCTGCAAACCTCGCCCTTGTGAATGCACAGTACGTGCAAAAGCATGTACAGTCTTGGTCAAAAAACTTGAACCCGCTGTGAACGGCAGGGGAGCGGCTGCGCTCCACTATCTGCCGCCGCCGGCGCGCGCCGCTGCTCGCTTGCGCCGAGGATAAAGAAGGAAGCAACCCTCTTGCTCTCAAGTATCCTTTGATAACAGTGCTCGTGAAATACTAGTGCGACGTTCGTTCTGCCAGCTGCGAGGTCGTGTTGCGGCCGCCGTGGTACGGCGCTTCGTGGGGGTAAATGCGTTCGCCTGGGCTTCCCGGCTTCCGTGCAGCGCTTTATACTATAAAAATTGTCCTAATCATCGAAATTACTTATTACAATTTTATTCTACACATTCAAAGGCGAGAGCCTTCGCATTATGCTTTTAGATAAACGTTTTGAATATGTTTCTGAGTGCGATGAAAACAAAAGATAAAATATAAACTGACATCTCTCAGTGCTGTCTAGCGTTGCTCCAGGTTTCATTGTAATACGAGAGCAATTCACTCATCGTTCGTTTAGAAAAGACCAGAAGCAGTAATGTCGTCTACAAAGGCTCTCTTCGGAAAAGGCCTGTAACCACCGTTACAATATTTCAAATACGTTGACCGCACTTCGCCACTAAGGAACGATCACACGATTGCATTTGGCGTTGAAGTTCCTTAACTAAACCGTCGGTTAGATTATGAAAACTCTTCGGGATTAAAAGACGTTTGCCCTGCCTAAGTAGCAGATTGAGTTGGACTCACTCCTTAGGCATTTTGGAAAATGCCCACTACCTCGCCTTTTGTGATATCTCCGTGCGTACTGCCTCATTGTCGTTAGGGCCCACTTTCAAGCACATGTGAGGCCAGCGTAAGTTCATACCGTTTGCTTTGGGCATCACACGTTTGAATCGCGTAAAGTAGACCACGACCAGGATTTTATAGGAATCTCGCACAGTGAACACAGTGAAGGCGTCACATCGGCGGTGCTGTCGCTGTCACAGGTTCACTGCAAGAAGTATTTTGGATATAGATTTTTGAGGTATCCTTCGTCTCTACGAGAACGGGCTTCACAGGTAGTTTAAAAAAATTGGTTATACGTAGCGTCCTTTCAACCAGAGACCTTGGCTAGTTTACAGTCAAACACATGAGCAAGCTGCAATTGTTCCGGGCAGCCACAGTCCAAACCACAATCAATGCCTTGAAGGCGTGCTTCCCCCCCTCTCCTCTGATTTCGTTGAGAGAGGCATGTGCTACCCTGAAGCTTATGCTTTCTTAATTAATTTGCTATTTGTGACATGCATGTTTACAAATACGAGATGCCATTGTGGCACATTATTTAATATATCATTCAGCTGCTGAAGTCAAATCTTAGCTACGATCCTCGCAAAGTGCTCGTGTTCGAGCAAGCGCAGGAGTGTTCATAGCATCGTTCCTTTAATTTGGTCCCAAAAATATTAACTGATGATTACGATACTCGGAATTGCGAAATTTGCGCGTATCGCGTACCCCCGGCCGCTCATCCAGCATACGCTGCAAACGGCATGGGTCGGGTGGCTTCCGCTTCGCCACCGTCGCGTTCGCGCCGCGCTCGCCGCACTAGTTTTTCACGAGCGCTGTTATCAAACAACGCTTGAGAAGTGCGTCCCTCGCCCTCTTTATCCTCGGCGCAAGAGAGCAGCGGCGCGCGCCGACGGTGGCTGCGCCGCGACAGCGGTAGTAGTAGTAAGGGTCTTTGAAGTGGGAGAAGTGCTGCACCGTAACTGTCTCTCGCTTAGGAGGTCACCTCAACAGTACTGCACGAGGAAGGGGTAAGGGGAATAAAAGAATGAAGAGAAATAAAGATGGAGGAGGGACGAGCGTAGGTCCATGAACAAAAAGAAAAGGAAGCGTGAAACGGGGCTTATGGCCCCGTATAAAGCTTGGAGGATTCAAAGAACTCAATTAGAGCCGGAAAGGCAGGCTGCTCCCCGGCCGTTCACAACGGGTTCAAGGCACTAATGCTGATGGTGTTTGACGCTGTGGAGACATTGAGCACAAACATTTTGTTTATAGCCTCCGGTGTGCCACCTTATCCGTAGTGCTTCGGTCCATTTTAGGAGGGAAGTGGCTACATGCAATTTTCATTGATATCCTGAAAAATCAGCCGCACAAATGAGTCCCACTTATCGAAAACACTATTAAGTGTTAGTGGGACAAATACATCCCCCTTTTTAAAGCTTAACGGCTTGTTGTACAGAACTCTAATTAGTTTTATACTACTTCTAAGCACCTCATTCACTCATATAATACAACAGAGCTGACAAAGTTCAAGAGTTTTCGTTTACGAGGGAAGGGGCCAGAAAAAATTTTGTATTGAGAAGGGTCAATGCGGCATATGTGTCCTGCTTCGTCAAAGACCATTTATTCTCAAGGGGACAAATGCGTCCCATCTTTTTAAATAAACAGCTTGGTGTATGTATGAAAGTGAAATTTGTTGTCAAATATTTCTAAGCGCCCTGTTTACTCATACTTCGCAAAAGACATTAAGAGTTTTGTAAAAAAAATACATGATGTCCTACAAAGCGATAGTCTGTGCGCCAGTAAATCTCCTTGCCCCTCAAATCAACTGCCAGACCTTGTATTCCCGAGGTCGCTCGATTTCATCCAAGAACCAGTTGCTTAGTCCAAAGGCCAGTCGAATGTCAAAGCTCCAGTAAACATAATAATAAAACTGAATGTCACTAGGCTCCTTATCCGAAACCCACTGAACGTGAAACTGTTAGGGTTTCTATTTATAGCGAAGGAGACGAGGGAGTGCAATATGGGGAAGCATAGCTGTCATTCCGAGAAGCCCAAACAGGGGCGGGTCCAAGAACATATAACGGGTGTCCCGCCTAACATGAAGCCGCTTTGATTACGTGTCTTTTTAACAGAAGCTGTCTATGCTGAGGAAACCAACTGTTTGTTGTAGCCGCTCACTAACGAAGCAGCCAGCATGTCCTGTGCTTATCAGTAAATGCCGTATTTGCTCGTGTGAGGCACGCCCTCGTGTAAGGACCGCAAACCGAATTTGAAATGCAGATATTTGTAATTAAGGATCATGAGCCATTCCACTCCGTGAAGGTGGCTATCCAACGAAGCTGTGTAGTACACGATAAAGAGGTGACACAGAGTGCTGAACAAAGGTGCGAACGCATTTATTGTCTTGATGGGTGGTCATCGTGACAAAGGTACGCACACACATTTATTTGCATACCTTTGCGTTCATTCGTGTTATACATTCGTTATACACATTCGTTATATTCATTCCTGTTTTCATTTCGCGATATATTGAGGCAACGAATTTGAGACCGAAATCACCACCGACGGGCAGTGGGCCAGTGCCCTCAGCGCCTTCGCATTAAGGACATTATGGGGAGGCTGGCATGATGAGCGGCAGCGGAGCCAGCTGTGGGAGAGCGCGAACGTGCGAGCAGTCGCATGAGCGTGTGTGTGCGCTCTGTACCGCACGCCGCGTTGTCCAGACCGTCGGGGATGTGAACCACTTAAAGGCTCTCTCCGTAAAAAGTTTCGCTACGCGTAACGTGTATACCCCCATGCTGCTTAATGTAAGCAGCTACTAGATAACACAAGCTGTCCAGCCGATTAAGGCATCGGGATCATCGGCATATAACCCTGTCGCCACCAAAAAGTTTTCTCACCTACTCAGGCAAAGTAGTGCTGGATGGGCTTATCAAGAGCTTGTGGCGGGTGGGAGGACGTTACTGGAAGTTGTACTTTAAACCGTATTCTAGCATTCCTCATCGGGCAATCGAATGGGAATCACGTGCACAGGCTCGCGTCTTTTCACCTTGCCAGAACCATCTTACTGCGCACGGCCGCGTGCAGTTTGCCTTCGCCGACGATCAGCTGGAAACCAACGCGAACGCCTACCAAGTTCGTGTGGGCGCCTGACTGGTCGAAACAGCCTAACCTCACGAGCGGGCATCAAGCGAATAAAGCTCCCAAGTGATTTTGCGCAACGCAGCCTAGACTGACAGTGTCAAGGCCCGGTACTTCGCCAAGGCCCACCGAGGGGGCGTGAGGGGCGAATGCACCTGCAGCAACTGCTATCACGAAATTTCAAGTAAATTTCATTTTAATAGAGCACAATTAACCAAAGTATGTAAAAAAATTCTCCGCTGTGCTGGCTCACCAGAAAATTAACGAACGCGGCTCTATGCCGTCGCGATAAATTTTTCAAACTGCCCAATTGTTGGTATTGTTCGCCATATTGCCCGATTCTGAAAAATCAGTCCGCTTCTGTAGATCGTTTCATAGTCTGTAGCTAGTGGTTGCGCTATTTGGGCAATTTGAGGCTTCAGTGAGTAGCCAGAAGCTGGCGTCGCGTAACGCCCGTACCCAGTAAAAGATACTAAAAAATGTACAGGCCTTACATGCACCAGTAAATGCGTCAGTGATTATGTCATTATTATACAAACTATCTTTACAGTCACTGCGCCAATATTAACATTAAGCGCACCTATGAAAACATCCGGCACTGGACTCACCAAGGCAGCTGCGTTCTTCGTACGCAGTAGCCAGTTCTATTGCACGGCAAGCAACGGCCTTCCGTCCGCAACGCATTTGCAGAAAATGCCAATGCTTAAAACGTAACCGTAAGGTTCAACGTGGCGTGTTTGCGACATGCAACTCTTGCAGTCAGGCTTTGCGGGATGTTGCCATGCGCTCTTGCGAGATCGCTTTGCTAGTGAGACCATATTTTGCAAAAGTGGGCGCTAAGGTGAACAAAGCGAGCGTTTGCTGCATTTTCAGCCGCACTAGACGTTCCTTAGTAGAGAAACCCGTAAAAAAGCCGCAGTACAACCAGAAAGGCAAAGTGAGGTATTATACAACCACACAAGGTAAGATTCTCAGTTTTATCGGCTGTATAAGTTCCAGTAAACATTAGCCTGCTATTTAAATTAACAAGCATGATGTCAAGCGCCGCGCAAAGGCTGAACAGATCTCACTCAATCACCGTCAACACTAGTTCTGCCAACGCTGGCGCAATGACGAGCGCTGACAGCGAATGCTTGGTGTTTCATTTTAACGCGTCACCTAAAATCGAGATTACCCGACCTCCAGCACTATAGAGACAGCACACATGAAGCCACCACTCATCTGGGCTTGCACAGATTCTACACCCACCGCAGATTATCCAAGATAGGGCGTGCGCTCAGCAGCGCGGACAGCAGCGACCAGGCTATGGCAACAGCCATGACGGCCACCCGCCCCCCATAGCGCACGCTTGATCAGCTTACCGTGCGCTCACTACTTGGCCAAGCATGCATTCTGTAGTCATGTGACCTTGGGTGCGCGGAACGATGCCCAATGTTGTACTAGCAAAAAGAGCAGAGGGGCGCTTTGGCTGTGCCACTCGCGCCGCTACTCACGAAGCGCCTTCACGTGGTCTAAAATCCCGTTAAGTTTTGCGCCGCGCTGAGGTGTAGCCCACTTTATGGACGCGACACTGACTTTGTGTTTGCGTCAGTGCTATCAACATCGCAATCCAGCGCTAGTGTGAAGAGTGCGGGCCTTTCATTAATCAGCTATGGTATCTGAGGATAGCGACCGTGTTGTCTTGTGCAGCGAAGTATATGAAACGGGTCGTTGCAGTACAACTTGTGTTCAAGTATGGATCGGGTGTAGCGCGCCCAACTGTACAAGACATACTGAAAGCAGCAAAGTCTTTTGCGCATTTCCATGCGGACGGTCAGTTGTGCGCCGGCGACTACAATGGCGTCTCAAATGGGCGGCGACTTGCCGGTTCAGAAGGGAGCCTAGCAGTTGAGTCGGCGAATAAGGGTGTCGTAAAATGCTATATGCATAAAGTGTGCGCGTGCAGAAATTCAAAATAATTTTCAATCTGTGCATCTGCACCATCCGGATGGGACAGTATAGCGCTCTTGCGAAGGACGGTCATGATGACTGACGCTCTGCCGCTAGCGTAGTCGGTCGGCAATGCACGCGTGCGTGCATGCACTTCCCAGTACAAATAATTCGTCTCGCTAATGATGCCGCAAACACCCATGCCGCGCGTGTCAAGTTTTCTTTAGCAGCGGAGGGGGGGGGGTCGTTACAAGGGGGTATTCTACGACGGCTGCGTGTAGCGGGCGGGTGGTCCCCATCTTGAAAGCGATCTGCGATGGGGAATGAGTGCGAAGAGGGCTGAAAGCTTTGTGTGCGCTGTGTTCTCGCTGCTTCGTTCCGTGTTCCGCGCGAGGGAGCACGGAGGTCAATTCACTCGCTGACGCTAATGCCAGGCTTTCTCACTCCATCGTTTTGACAGCGAGTGTGCGCGATCATCGGGTGAGATGTGTTCACGTTTGCTAGTGCGTGCGTGGCACCATGCTTGTTAATCTAATTAATAAGGGAATGTCTACTAACTTATGCCGCGTATAAAACTACTATCCTTACTTTGTATAGCAGTCTACTAATTCGCTACGGCTATCAATGCTTTGACTTTCAGGCGAAACTCCGACTTTTTTTATTTCGCAAACACTTTGATGCAGCGGCTTCTCATGTTTCTGATTCAGTAACTTTCCTGGGTACGGTCACTATCTGATTGTTTGTTTTCTTCGTAATCTTTCGCGGGTGTGCTTAATTGGGGTACAGTTGTACTTGCCTCGCACAAGGGCTTGGGCCTGTTAGGGTTGGCGTCTGACACCCCGTGGCGAGCAGTCATTCCCCCTAACCCCTGAACCGGAGCCCACGAGCGCCGGAGAGGTCATTCACTCAACCCTGAGCCGGGGCACACGAGCGCCGGAGAGGTCATTCGCCCTACCGCCTGAGCCGGAGCCCACGGGCGACCTCTTCCACTCCTCTCATGGTCGTGGCATCGTGTGTGCTTACCTCATCCCCCTCACCTTCTCTTGACCGGACCCCACGACGCCGGAGAGGTCATTCACCCGACCTTCTCCCCGGATTCGTCGATGAGAGGATCGACCTCTCCTGCCCGTGCTTGGTATTGCAGGAGGAGGGGCCTTCTCTCCGTGCCTGTCACGTGTCCTTCGACGGAAGCAAGATCCCGCCCACACTTGTAGAGAGCCTATTTAAGGAGCTCCGAAATGTACTTTTGAGAGACTTCATACTTGAGACTTCATACTTGAGACTTCATACTTCATGCTTTTCTTATTTTCTTTCAACTACCTTTGGATAAACCGTGCAAGTTTCGCACTAGCAAATCGTCTCGCCCTGCTTGGTCGCCATGATCTACCGGATGCCTGCAGCCTGCCGACACCGCCACGCTACCCAATAAGTAATGTCGGTCGAGCTTCGATAGGCAGGCGCCGCTACTTCTCGGCAGGAGTACGGTACGCTACCTGGAGCACGCAACAGGCCGTAGATGTTTTGTACTTTGTAGTAAGGTGTAGCAAAGACAAATTACCAATACTCACTCCCTTACTCCGTGTAACACCACAAAACTTATAGCTTCTAACATACGGGTCTGAAACCCGTCACCAACGATTCGGCGCAGTGTTTGTTCGCGTACTGATACGTGGGCGTAAGTTTGGCGGCGTTAGTTTGACTGTGAGTTGGGGTGGATGTGCCCCGATAACGTGCGAGAAATTTACTGTTAGATTCTGGATTTTCGCACTCTTAAGCAAGATAACACCCTTTTGCCACACGACAATAATCGTCATCTCTCTTGCCCGCATTTCCTTGGTTTAACGCGGCGAGCCCGGTACTTCAAAGTCACGAACGGCATGCCCGTTAACAGCATGACAGAGCATTCGGGACAGGAAAGTATCGAGCGCAGCGTTTTTAAGGAAGGAAACGCAAGCAAGACAGATGACGATTATCATAGTGTGGCAAATATACACCCCAAAGAGTGTACATTTGTTTAGGAGTGTACATGCTAAAACCAGACTCTTAAGCAAAATTACACCCTTTTGCCACACAACAATAATCGTCATCTGTCTTGTCCGCATTTCCTTTCTTTAACGCGGCGAGCCCGGTACTTCGAAGTCACGAACTGCATGCCCGTTAACAGCATGACAGAGCATTCTGGACAGGAAAATATCGAGCGCAGCGTTTTCAAGGAAGGAAACGCAAGCAAGACAGATGACGATTATCATTGTGTGGCAAATATACACCCGAAAGAGTGTACATTTGTTCAGGAGTGTACACACTCTTAAAACGGTTGCACCCTTTGGGGTGTATATTTGTCCCACAACAATAATCGTCATCTGCCTTACTTGCGTTTCCTTTCTTGAAACTCGGCGCTCGCTACTTTCCTGTCGAGAATGCTGCGTCACACTGATAACGCGCATGCCTTTCGTGACTGGGAAGTACCGGGCTCGCAGCGTTAAAGAAAGGAAACGCGGGCAAGACAGATGACGATTATTGTTGTGGGACAAGATACGCCCCAAAGGGTGTAAATGTTTCTAAGAGTGCATGCTATAACCAGACTCTTAAGCAAAATTACACCCTTTTGCCACACAACAATAATCGTCATCTGTCTTGTCCACATTTCCTTTCTTTAACGCGGAGAGCCCGGTACTTAACGAACGGCATGCGCGTTATCAGCATGACATAGCATTCCCGACAGGAAAGTAGTGGGCACGGCGTTTTCAAGAAAGGAAATGCAAGCAAGGCAGATGACGATTATTGTTGAGTGACGCAGATACACCCGAAAGTGTGTACCTTTGCCTAAGAATGCACGATACCAATATATGAAGCAAGCCTAAGTGGGAGGCTAAGGAATAATCTTGGCTACGCACGGTTGTTTAAAGCGCCCCAGTGCACGACCTACACTGGTGTTTTTGCGTTTCGCGCCCATATAAAAGCGGACGTCGCGGCCGGCATTTGATCCCGCGCTCTCTGGCGATTTGTGGCAATCAATGGCTCCTGCGCGACAAAACACCACCTATCATCATCATCCCGTGCCCTGGGGCTTCGCAGCTCAACTTGAAAACCACTATGCCACCACGGCGAGTAAAGTTACTACGTCCCTGTGCGTCGAGCGCCGAGTAATACTCACTCCTGCCGACGTTCCGGCGAAGTGCTTGCTTTGTTGGTTAGCGATTCAACAATGGCGCATGAGTGATTTTTTTTATCCTCGAGGGAAGCAGTGCAACGCGAAGATCCAGCAACACAGGCACTCTTTGTATAACAGCGGTTCGTGAACTTGCCCATAGAGATTCATTTCATTTCTTAATATGCCAGTGAATATTTTTGCTGCCAACTACTGCTCAGATCTCCCTCTAGTGTTCTACATCCCCCGCAGGGGCATGTGCGTGGGCAAGCGTTTGGTGTGTTGCGATACCACGTACCCGAGCACAAAAGGGTTGGACCCTCCCTCGTGTAGTCGTGCGCGGCTTAGCCGTCCCTGGGGAAAGGAGGATCCTGGAGCCGATGCCGGAGGTTCGGAGCCCCCTCGACGGAGGCCTCTTTGGCCTGTGCTTCACACAGACGGCGCCTCCAGACTGACCCAACTCGAGGAAATCCGCCGTCGCCTTTCCCTACCCTCCTCCCCAATCTTCGTCTTTCCCTTTTGCTTTCAATCTTTCTTGTCTTCTATTCACTTCCTGTTACGTCTGCTTTTCTTTGTGGCAAGGGTTAACCCTGTGTGGGTAGCCACCTTTGGTATGCCATATTTGGTTATAGCAGCAACATACAGCTGGCGCTTACAGGTTCTACCCTTTGTTGGGCGTGATAGTGGGAAGCTGGCATTGCGGCCGAAAACTCCAGAAATCCCTATGGCCAGTTCCTTCCCACCGCTCTCTGATCGCGCTAAAAGAAGACGACGCACCGAAGGTGTGTTTCAGTTCTTTGAAAGTCAAAGACAGAATTTTCCACGATACCATGTCATTCACTCGGAAAAAGCAGAAAAACAAGTAAGAACCCTCTCTTTTTTTTTGCTTCTAAAGCTCTAAATGGAGGCTTTTGGACCAGGTTATAAGGAATCGAGGATGGCAAGTGGCGTCTGTTCTTGGAGCTCCATGCATGATCAAAAGCATTATGAAAAGCTGCCCTGTTTATGGTGTCATTTGGGACGTTCGAGTAACGGCAACCCCGCACTCGACGGCAGAGAAGTCCAGACTAAGCTCTTGGTGCTCACTTTTGGCTCAAGTGCTCTGCCCGAGTCCATCGAGGCCGGGTAGATCAAACTTCGTGAAAAGGCATACGTGCCAAATCCTCTCAGGTGTGTTAAATGCCAGGCATTCGGCCATATCTCACAGAACTACCGAGGGCGCCAAACTTGTGCGCAATTCAGTGCCCATGAATACTCATCTGAATCTTGTGAAAACTTTCTGCAACGTATGTACTCTGATGGAGAGCACGTCGCATACTCGCGGTCGTGCTCTCCCCTGAAGAAAGAAAAGGAAATAGTGACAATTGAAGCAAAGCCAAATAACTGAACGACGCACGCAGGTGGGTATCCTACCTGTACAGCTTTGCCGATGTGATGCGTGAGGGGCAGCGACACAACGGCTTCCGGCGGATGTTGTCTGACCCACACGCCGTGAGCCGGCGGTGACTGCCCGCTCGCCGGCTGCAGCCAGCGTTGGTCCGCGGTCCCAAAAGAAGGGGCCACTGACTTCCGGTTTGGTGGCTGCCAGGTTCTCGACTGCCGAGGCGGGGCGTTCAAGGTGAACAACCCGCTCGAGGGAGCGGGTGTCCAGCGCCCCCTGAAGAGGCGGTGGACACACCTGTTAGCCATAGGGCGTAACAAGCACATTAGGCGCGGCGGGAATCCCTCAGCCGCTCCAGAAGGGAGAAATCTCGCATCACAGAGCCTAAAAAGGGCTCTGTAGGTTGCCTGCTTTCACATATTAGACACACAGCACCATCTTTTCCTGCAATATGGACACACGGATATTGCAGTTGACTTTCAGGGGATTTCTACGCAATCTAGATGATCTTAAAGCACTTCTTCATAAGCTAAGTCCAAAGGTGCTGCTTGTCCAGGAAACATACTTAAAATCTACGTACACAAACTTTCTTACACAATATGTGATTTTTCAGAAAGACCGCGACGAGGCTAACAGTTCATTCGGCTGCGTAGCCAAAGTCGCCGACAAGAGCGTTGCTTGCCAACAATTTCTCCGCCGGACACCCCTTGAGGCAGTGTCAGTGCGGGCAGTTCTTTTTCGTCATTTGGTTACTGTGTGCTCTCTCTCTCTCTCTCTCTCTCTCTCTCTATATATATATATATATATATATATACGTGGTGTTCTTTTTTTAGCTGCACCAAGTTTTTGAAAATTCGAAAAATATAAATCAAGGTAACGTTGTGTGTACCGTTCGAGTGTTCGAGTGTGCGGATTGGAAGCCTCTAGATATAGAGCAATTTCCGCACTTACGTCCGTAATTAGCAAAGTTACGGTAATTAAGATTCTAATGATGAGCAACAGGTGGCTAAAGCAAGCGAGTACTTTGGGGCGCGTCCACGACACTGCCTGTCCCAACGATCAAATATTCAATAGCGGAGTTCGTGTGGGAGCTACGCGAACAATTAGGTCCACTTGGCAGGCTCCTTGAAACCGAAACTGGCTGGAAGAAGAGCGTCTGTGTCGTCGATGTATCCGCCTACGCCCTCCTTTCCTCACGTCCCAGACGTCACCGCCGGTCCGGCCCCGCGAGCAGCTTGCGGTATCTCCTTGCTGTATGCGGCGTGGGCCTATTGCTGCAATGCCGGCGCACCGCCAAATTCGTTATTCCGTCGTGCGCCACGTTGGCGCTGTATACCGCCAGCCCTTCTCTGTGGGGGCTTTTAGGCATTGCATGCACGGCGCCATATGAGCCCGTAGCGTCGACAATATGATATTCCTTTCTTCTTTTTTTTCCCCTTCGCTCAGCGAGTTGTGTTCCTATCTCTTTTAGTGTGCGCGTTTTTATTTACACAACTCACAGGCGCGCTTTTGAGACAGCTTTTCCAGAGAAAGTGAATTTTGACTAAACGTCGTTCTTTCTGAAAGCCTGAAACGGCATTTCCTTGGTGGAAGTGGACGCGTGGCGACCAACGGAATGACGAAGCGCGTTTGGCGACCGGCATCGAAGCGCTGGGCCAACGCCGTAGACAGCAAGGAGACCACGAAAGCTGCCCGCGGGGCCGGACCGGCGGTGACCTCGGAGAGGTGAAACACTGCGGGAAGGAGGGAGCGGGCAGTGACATCGACGACACAGACGCTCTTTTTCCAGCCACTTTCGGTTTCACGGAGCCTGCAAAGGGGATCTAATTGTACGCGTAGCTCCCAAATGAACACCGCTATTTAAAATTTGACCGTTGGGATAGGTAGTGCTGAGGACGGGCTCCAAAGTACTCATTTGCTGTAGCAACCTATTGATAATTAGGAAGTTAATTATTGTAACTTCGATAATTACGTACGTAAGTGAGGGAATTGCTCTGTATCTAGAGGCTTCCAGTAGGTACACTAGAATGGTAAACATAACGTTACCGCGATTTATATTGTTCTCATTTCAAAAATTTGGTGCAGCTAAAGAAGAACGCCCTGTAAATACCACCGAACTATCAACTCGGGAAAACAGATTTAAATAGCCTCATAGATTAACTGCAGGAACCCTACATACCGTTGGGTGACTTAGCACTCACAACACTTTGTTACCGCTTAATACCAGAGGTCGAATCAATGTAAATTTTCTTCTTACATCTGGTGCATGTCTGTTTAATAAGGAGCCTCCTATTACAACCTTTAAAACAACTTGCACTCATTGATAGATCTTGCAATCGGCTCCGCCACTCTTCTGTCTGACGTAGAATGGAATGTCCTCAACAATCCTTTTGGAAGTGGCCACTACCCTGTAATTTTAAACTAAATAACGCCGCATGATAGTCCGCCCCATATTCCTCGATGGAAATTACCATCTGCTCACCGGAAGCATGTTACAGAATGAATTTATTTACCACGAGCTTTTATAAATGATTTTAGTATAGACAATGGTCCTGCATATTTTGCCACTTTTATTATTGATGCAGTCGAAAAGCTTATCCCACAAATTAATGGCGTTTCACACAAAAGGCACGTTCCCTGGTGGAACGAAGAGTGCAGAGAAACGCGAAAGAGACCGAATAAAGCATGGGGCGTACTACGCAGATCGTCAGATGCAGAACATCTTGTAGCATAAGCACGTTAAATCGCAGGGGAAGCAGACATGTCGTGAGGCAAAGCTAGAAGACTGGGTTAGATTCCTCTCGGGTATAAATTCATACACACGGGAGTCGAAACTGCGGAATCGCCTAAGCAAGTGAAAGGGGCGAGAAATCCACCTGTTGCCTGTGGTGAATGACCAAAGGAAGAGCAGGGAGGCTCTCTTGGGGATCACTTAGAACGTGTTTCAAGCTCAATTCACTACTGATAATCATTACTGAAATAGAAACGTACACAAGAATTGAACGAATTTGTCCGTAAATCCCAACAAAACAA
This sequence comes from Dermacentor variabilis, assembly GCF_050947875.1. Lineage (NCBI taxonomy): Eukaryota > Metazoa > Arthropoda > Arachnida > Ixodida > Ixodidae > Dermacentor > Dermacentor variabilis. The sequence continues at coordinate 16,694,199 of NW_027460280.1, forward strand.
GCTATATAACTGTCTTTTTAGTATTGCTGAGTTCAGGGCTGCCTTCATCGCATACAAGAGCTCTGCACCGGGACCTGACACCGTCATCTATGAAATGATTAAAAAAATTGCCGACAATGACGTTACTTCCTAATGCGAAATTTGAGCGCAGCTCCTCAGCTGTATTGGCTTTTCGATATATTCAGGCAAAGAATTTGAGCAAGATATGTATGTACAGTTACAGACAACATTTTATTCTTCACGCCCCATATTCCTTCTTCAAGAAACACTCCACTCCCAGTTCTAGATTGTCATGAAAAAAGCTTTGTGGTCGAATTTGCTCGACTTGCTGCACCATTGCCTCGTTCGGCGTAGCGCACCTCTGGATTCTGACAGCGACGGCGCTGAGCCTCTGCTCGGGCAGCTCGTTTGGCAGCAGCGGCCGACGAAGGACTTCCACCAGTTGCCTCGCTGACGGCTCAGAAAGAACTGGTTGAGAATAAGCTGCATATAAGCACACGGATTACAAACCGTCTATGATCCTCGGGCAATCCGCCTCGTGCGGAACACACCAGCCGGCGCAAACGGAGCGTAGCTTGACGAAACTGCCTCGCTCATCGGGAGGTCGCGGTACGCAGCGCCTAGGAACGTTGCGAAGATATGGGAGCTGACTCCACTGCCGCTGCTAGCGAGTCAACTGAAGGTGTCTGCGTTTCGGCGCGGGAAGCGCGCACTGATACCCAGCCGGCGCTTCGGCAACCGGGGAACAGGGCCGCTATCTTGTACATGTACACGTTCGAAATGCCGACGTTCGATTTCGCCTGAAGCGATTGGAGTAGATTGGCCTAGGCCGCGATATCGGCGCAGCCTGGACAATCGCGCGAGGCGAAATCTAATGTCGGCTTTTCGAACGTGTACAAGATAGCGGCTCAGCGCGCGCAGTCACCGCCACGGAGGAGGGAGGTACAGGCGGCGACGAACGGCGGCGCATATGCCTTTAGGCTCGGGCAGCAGCACATCATCAAATCAGCGGACACCGAGCCGGCGCTCAGAGGCAGCGGGGCGGTATCGCACTTTATGAATACGTCACGCATCTGTCAGTCATCTTCAAAGCAAACCGGTCATAGGAACCGGCGAAAGGGTAGTCCGCTTTGGGTTCCGTTGCTGTGGCTTGGCTGTTGGCTTGCGACCCTGGCCGCGCGCGCCGGGTGCGCGACCCTTGAGACACGGGGGCGTAGCGCGCGCGTGCGTTGGTTGCTTCGGAGGCTATTCATCGTCTGCTTGGCGTTGCTCTTGCGGGGTCGAACACGGCTGGGAGTGCGATATGCGTTCGGAGAAGTGACGGATAATGACTTGCACCGCCCTTCCCGGCTTTCTAAGTAGACGTTTGCAGGCTACGCTATCAAATGGAGAAGACTCGGGGGCAAGCGTACCAGTGGTCATTCCACGCAGAGGAAGGAATATTGCGCGCTGCGCTTAATCGGCACCGGCCTGAAGCTCCCAGAGGTCGATCGGACGCGAAGCATTCATCGGAATGGCCTAGATCTCTGCTGCCGACGCTGTCCACGAAGTTGCCCTCGCAATTACTGCGTTGGCCGGTAGAAGGGCTGGGTCAGCTTTCCCGTGACCTCCGCGTCAGAGCCAATGTCAAGGAGATATTTGCATGGTGAGACCGAATTCCCAGTGCTATCACCAGCCTGAATAGCTCACAGATCGCCGCTCAGCAATCAGAAGGGCTCAACCTAGGCTGGGTCAGCACTCCCTTCGTTCGGCTGATAAAATTATACAGTCACGATGGGAAGATATTGTGCAGATCTTTTATTTGGCTGCCCTTTTTTCTCTAGTTCGGGAATGCCACACTTTGTTCCTCAATTTCACGGCACAACGCGCACCATCAGCACCACACTCTTCGATTTTACTTAGCGCAGCCAATGTACACTGCCTTGATGTGTTTCCTTTCTTTAACGCTGCGAGCTCGGTACTTTCCAGTGACGAACGGCACGCACGTTATCAGCATGATAGCATTGCCGACAGGAAATGCTGTCATGCTGATAACGCGCGTGCCGTTCGTTACTGGAAAGTACCAGGTTCGCAGCGTTAAAGAAAGGAAACGCATCAAGGCAGGTGACGATTATGCTATCATGCTGATAACGCGCGTGCCGTTCGTTACTGGAAAGTACCGGGCTCTCAGCGTTAAAGAAAGGAAACGCATCAAGGCAGATGACGATTATCGTTGTGTGGCAGAAGGGGCACTTAGAGTGTAGGGCCCGTATATCGTAATATTCGATTTCAAGTTCCATTGCTTCTGTCACGCGACGCGCCGTCGGGCAGATCGCAGGGATAGCGGCAGCGTGGCGGCGAGCGAGTCATGTCCGGGCCGATGACGAAGGGCGATAAAAGAAGGAAAATTGATATAGTCGGCTAGTAAAGGTGTCCCTGAGAACCAGTTCACGGTTTCGTCGCGCTCGCTACTTAAGAAGTGCTGGCAGTGCGTTGCTGTTGCGTGCATCGTGCGAGCTCCGGGTAGCAGACGACATAGCGCTGCGCTCTGCCAACTCATTTACGCTAGCGATACCGCCTGTCGGCTCAGAATGAAAAGGAATGACATTAATAAATGCCTTCTGCATTGCGTAAACGCCCGGCACCACACGTTTATACTTCAGAACTTGGAGTATAATATTTAATTTATATTTTACATTTATTTAGCAAGCAGAAACATTCTGCAATTCCTCGATTAGCTCGTCATATAACGACGTACACTTCAGAGGTGGCATCCTCTCATCTATTGGTCGCGTCCTCCCCTGCTTCCACCACCAGCTTGGGAGTGGCACATCTAGTGACGTAAGCGGCGAAGCGAACGGTACGTATTCCGAACCGTTATAAGATTCGGCCCCTGGGGTGCTATTCTCGACACGTAAGGCGGCTGCACGGCCGCCATTATCCGCCGTGTTGACTTTCTGATTGGCTGTGGAGAGCTCACGTGCCTCGAAATTTGTGCCGTGAAACGGAAGTTTTGCCAAATGCCATTTTGCGTTTTCATCAAGATGACGAAACGTGACGTGGAGCTGCAAATTTGATCGACTAAAGCATTTTCTTGGTCCTTGACAGGTATATCGCGACGTTAGCGCTTCAAAAAGAAAGTGAGCGGTAGCGTACAGAAGCCAATGTAATGCATCTGCAATTTCGCGAATATGTGGTGGCGATCCCAGATAGCCGCCATGCCAGCTTGCTGATTGGCCGTAGGAATATGCTGTGGGGAGCGTCACAGGGAGGGCCGTTTCGTAAATGTCAATTTGACGTTGCGCGACATTGCGCTGGGCCGCCATTGCAGAGATGTTCCGCCATAATTTGTGGTGCGACGATCCGCGCAAATTATGCTAATGAGCAAAGATATGCAATGGCGGCCGAAAGGAATGCGTATCGCAACATTTTCTCAGTCGTTTGGCGCCATGAAAACCTTTTGTTTATAACACGTGCTCATAGTATTTGCATCGCTATCGGGTGGTGTTGGCATCTGTGTTTTGGGCGATTATTTTTTTAAGAGGACGTATTTATACGAAATAACATTGGTTGAACATAGCAAATTTTCTGCAGCGTTGTCCACTTTTCGCTGCTGCGTTTGTATTGTAATCAAGATTAATGCCTTTTCGCACAATCAGAAGTTATGACAACGGCGTCGCTTTAATTTATAAAAAGAAATGTACGTTAGGCGGCGCCTTAAAGTTTCCGCCTGCGGTGCGAATAACCAGCGAAGCGAACAAGAGATCGCAGCGCCGGCGCTTGCGTCGCGCTAGTGGATATCTCTGACGTGCGCAACGCTATCCGTGATATTCAGCCTTTCTCAGCCAGAAGAGTCGGGCGGAGTCACTTACGTTTCACGAGATCGCGATAACGTGGCCTAGAACGTGCGCGCACCACCACTGGTAGGTCGCGTATCTTCTCTCAAGCAAGAATACAAGCGAGTTGGCGCCAGCATACGATGACTCATTTTATTTCCCGGGTACACGCATGCTAACTAATGAAGCAGACGACGGAAGTGAGAAGCGTTTTCGACGGAATAATCGTGCGCTTTGAGCTCGATGCTTTATTTTTGCTGCTGAGCAAAACTGTTTTGCCTTACCGAGACCCTTACGTTGCAGTGCCTTCATTTCAGTTTCTTGTGCAAAACGTCAAGTTGGCGTCACGTTACGAAAGCAAAATGGGGCCATCAGCGCCGTTTTCTTTGCCTCGCGTCTACGTCACGCATCGAAGAAAATGGCGGAATGTTCAGAATAGCGCCCCTGATTGCCGCCGCACAGGAATGGCATTTGAGGAGGAGCGAAGAGAGCAACGTTCGCGCCACGCGTGAGCAGCGAAAGCAGCGCGCTGGCCCCGGCTGCGGAGCTGGTTATGGCGATGCAAAACGGCGGCGCGAGAAGCAGGAACGCGCGTCAAAGAGTTGCGCTCTAAAAAAATCAGCGCCCAAGCACTCCGTAAAGATGGTTAACCAGCGAAGCTGAGACGTGCGGCCCCGGTATTTATCACTAGGTTAATTCTGAAGGTTCCTTAAACGACGGCTTGGTAGGCTGCAGGATCCTTGGTACACAGTTGCTGCTTGCGCTCGGCTGCACGAGCTTGTTATGCCCGTTCTGGAACATAGGCACGGCGTGGACGAGTTCGTTCCCGGTTCTGCTCGCTGCGTTGATTATCGAAAGCTGCCCGCTTCTAAGGAGTACGTATGACACGTGGCCTACGCATTTTGGAGCCGGAGAGAAACTGCTGCGCGCGCGCACTGGCGCAGCTAATCCAACACCACCTAGATAGCGCACGGCCTTTTCACTCCGATCCATGGCGTCATGTTTCTTTGCCCGACTGCCATAGAATCTAATGGGGATGCTCCCGACTAGGCAGCAGTGATTTGGCGTCACCGCTTTCATCACGCCAGCGTTATCAATGGAAATTTAGGGCCAGGTAGCGTAACGTCATGACTCAGAGTAAACAGGCCTTGTGCTATCTAGGTGGTGTTGGCTAATTACGCGCCTTTCTTTCTCTCTCTTTTTTTCGCGCATGGAATTGTGCCGGAGTAGTTTTGGGCGCACAGACGACCGACAGACGGACGGACTGATTGACTGACGGACGAATAAAATGTAAAATAAAACGTAAAACTTATACACTGACACACAAGTGACACCAGTCCCCCTTTCCAACACTATTTGGGCGGCCGGCTAGCCTTCATCCGCATGGAAAGGAGCGCTGGTGGATGCTGTTTGCAAGCAGAGTAAAGACCCTTCATCTGGGGAAGTTATCACCTGATCGGCTCTCACAAGTTGCCTTTGAAAGCTATTTGAAAACGTGATAAATCGGCAACTCGTGCATTTCCTTGAACTGAACAAAATGTTTAATCCCTATAAGTTGTCGATTCAGAGGAGGGCGGTTCACAACTGATCATCTTGTGCACGTTGAAAGAGATATCCATGATGCATTTTTACGCAAAAACGTTTTTGCTGTTGATATTCCTCGATGTGAAGAAGGCGTGCGGCACAACGTGGCGTTACGGAATCTTGCGAGGCTTGTCGGGAATGGGCATCCGTGGCAATATGGTAAACCTAATAGAAAAGGATTTGCCTAATTGTACCTTCCGCGTCAAAGTCGGAAATGTATTGTCACGTCCATTTATACAAGAAACTGGAGTACATCAGGGAAACGTGCTGAGTTGCACACTCGGAATCGTTAAGATGAACACGCTGCGGGCTTCATTACAACCAGCTATGTTTTATTCTGTCTATGTAGACGCCATACAAATAGGTTTCAAGTCCTGTAACCCTGTAGTGCGCGAGAGACAAATATAGCAGTGCTTGAACAAAGTCTCTAAGTGGGCATACGAAAAGGGTTTAAATTTGACTCCCGCAAAAGCTCTTGTGTTCATTTTACCAGGATGAGATGCCAAGTTCCCGATCCTAGTGTAGAACTGTGTGGTCAACAGATACGTTTGAACACGTAACACAGTTTTAGGCATCATACTTGACTCTAAGGCTACTTTTATTCCCCACATAGAATATCTGAAAGCGAAATGCCTGGAAACAACGAATCTAATGAAAATTCTATCTCACACATCATGGGGCGGCGATAGGAAGTGTTGAATGAACCTTTACAGGAGCTTTATTCGATCGCGACTGGATTATCGTGCTCTAGTATATCACTTTGCCGCCCTGAGCCCGATAAATGTGCTAGATCCCGTCTATCATCTAGCTATCCACTTGGTCAGCGGCACTTTCAGAACAAGCCCTATTGGAAGCTTACACGTAGATTTGAATGAGTGGTCACTTCATCTGCACAGATCATATATCAGCTTCACGTATTTCCTCAAAGTGCGCTCTAATCATGAAAATCCGTGTTCTAAAAGCGTTAACGATTTCACATTTGGTACAAATAACCGATCCTCTCTTAGACAGCCTTTTTTCACTGCGTATGAGGTTGCTTACAGTTGAAATTGAGCTCCCACTCCTTAGACATCGCTTAATGCCTCCAGCTAAGCAGCTACCGCCTTGTGAGTGGGAGGTGATAGAATGAGATATATATTTTGCAAAAGTTGCAAAGTACGCGCCACTGCTCGAAATGCTCATTCATCTCCATGAAGTCCAATCGTAGTACTCTTGCTCTGAATTCTACACAGATGCATCAAAGTCACATGCTGACGTATCTTGCGCAGATGTTTGTCCCTCTTTCTTTGAATCAGACGTATTGAAACCTCATATAAGTACCTACTGCAGAAGCCTGTGCAGTATTGTGTGCAGTTAAACACGTAAAGAAATTAAAACTAGAGAAGGCAATAATATTTGCGGACTCTTTAAATGTCGTAAAAGCACTAATGTCCTAAGAAAATACAAAAATCCTGTTTTTATTTAGCTTTACTCGTACTTGTACGATGTTTATTTATTTCGTAGACATGTGATACTATGCTGAGTTTCTGGCCATAGCTACATCGAGAGTAATGTGCTAGCAGACCAAATGGCCAAATAAATTACACCGAAAGCTATTAATGCTGCGGCTGTTTGTCGAGTAACTCAGCAGCGGCTACAGTGAGCGCTATTTAATATGCCATCGTATCTTACGTCTCGGCAACTGAACTCTTATGGACGTATACATCTGCAAATATATGCGCCCTTCTCATTCCGCGTGACATGAACTCCGTCACTCTGTGTTGCGGCGAAATATTTCGGAGAAGTGCACGCTCCGCGTACCGTATGCGGTGTTAAGTTCAGTAATGTGGAAACTTGGGCTAGTTGGCGATTGATCATCATACCTTGCTGGTGAAGCAGCGCACTGACACGGACACAGAGAAGACACACAAGACGACACTCGCTGCACTCGCAACTATTTTATTTGAGAACACATACTTTACATTTATATACCTGCGCACCCTCAGGCGTCAAAGAAAATTAGATCTGAAAAATATGAAATTACCTGATCGTGCTAGCTTTCTCGGAAATATGCACTCTGAACTAAAACAAAAACTTACCGTGTCGTCGTTATAGCTGTGGCCTCAACATATTTGGCTCCATGACCATGCCGCCGCCGTCTTCTTCATTATCGATGTGGCGCGTGTCCACGTTCTCCATGAATGCGTATTCAGCGTCGTTAAAACGGGGTGACGCGGCTTTCGCCAGCAAGACGTGGCGATGTCAAAGGCCTGCACACAAACATTGCGCCACGTTGCAGAGGCATTTCTTGCAGCATTTCAAGTTGCTTCACGTGCCTCGGATACATCACAATGCAAGTGATGCGTGCTTTTATCACTGCGCGTCAGTGCCCACTGCTGCATCGCGTTTACCGCGGCGGCAGCCCTGCCTCGGAGCGTAAACAAACTTGATTCTCTGAGGTAACGTCGGAGGCCACGTCCATGGGTGCCGCCATGCTAGCGGCAGTGGCCTGTGGCGATTGTCAATAGGCGCGCAGCTCTGACGCCCCGGCGCCTAGCGGATACGTTTTCCGTATACGCTACCCGGTATTGCACTATCTTCGGGATCGGCCCACGTATGGGGAGTGCTTCACGCCTGCGTCACTCCGTCGCGGGTCGGCGCGGCATTGCACTAACTTCGGGATCGGCCCAAGTGTGGGAAGTTTTGTTTCTATGCAGGGACGGGACCCTGCGGGAACTAGCCGTTAAAGCTTGGCTGTAATTCGCTGTAAAATTGGCCACGTCTTTGTGTTTCTTAATTAATTTACTAATTAGAATTGATTAAGACGAACGCGGGAGCAGTGGCATGTGCGCGTTCGCGCGGCAGCGCCGAGGGGCGCTAACGAGCAAGTTGTGGACGATAGTGCTGGGGCCAACCGCGGTGATGATAGCTTAGTGTTAACACACGGACACGATCCTGGGTGAACTAGCCCTTAACAGCTTCGCTGTATAGAAAGAAAGGGCGCACCAATGAGGACGCTAAACAAACACAAGGCAGACTTAATTTCACGTCAATACGGTACGAAGAAGTTACTAAATGAGTAAATACTGTACACGGGAAAGAAACAGAAAATACTCATTCAAGAGATGAACATTTAATCATCGATTCATTGAACCACCCTGTACATCAACCCTTTAGCGTGAGGCCATGGTTTTGGGTACGCGTAGCTCACTCGCCCCGACCATTTGCTGGGGAAGGATGATGATAAGCCGTTGCGTGGTGTGGGGTAGCTGAGGTCAAAGTACGCAAAGAATAAATATGCGAACCCTTAAAGGGGGAGGGACGAAAGGAGATTTGCAGTTTCCATATACAAGGTGACCAATGGGGACACGGCGGTGAACAGCCAGGTAGAACGGCCTCTGTCGCGTATTCGCCACGAGGAGAAAGACAACATGCCCCCACTCTCTTTTTTTTTTCGCCAGGGCGCGCTGCATGTGCAAGGCTTCTTTAACATAGGGCAATGACAATACAAGAGCAAGAGCTTGGTGGCGCAATCCACCGCCCCGCTCCAAAGAGGACGCTCATAACATCCATCCATCCATCCATCCATCCATCCATCCATCCATCCATCCATCCATCCATCCATCCATCCATCCATCCATCCATCCATCCATCCATCCATCCATCCATCCATCCATCCATCCATCCATCCATCCATCCATCCATCCATCCATCCATCCACCCATTCTAGCCTCATTATTCGTCATTACCAAGTAGTATGCCGAGTGTGGGCCGGTCGTGTTTCATTGGTGTTGAGCGCACCTTCTCGTTCTCAGTTTGGAGTAAGTTATTGAATAAAGAGGAAAGAAAGAAGCGTTTTCCACCGCAGTGTAACTCGGGGTGCAAGTCGTGGACTCTTCTCGCTGCTCGGAAGGCAAAAGACTGCTTCAATGTGTTACGACATGCTATGCCGCGAAAGCATCCTGTGTTGCAAGCAACATTCGTTAAACATGTGAAAAATATTTTAAAGCATGATTTGTAAGAAATCGCGCGCTATACATAGCATGCATTATTGCAAGTGCGCCGCAAAGACGCCGTTTCAACAATATCTACAGGCTGCCCTCGACACTTCACAAAGGCTGAACAACGCTTCCGTGTTTGCACCCCGGCCAGGAAACGTCGGGCGAGGAATCATTTTGAGACACCCAAGGCGCCGGCAGCGTTACTGTTCTCTGGGGAATCACTGAAGCGGACTCATCTGATGCCACCACCCTAGGGCAGACCTATCCAATGATCTTTCGAGGACACAGAATTCGTCACTCTGGCTGCAGCTTGTTCACGTTGAATTTATCTTTGCACAGTCTTCAGCACAAGATTGATGTAATGTCGCAAGCGCTGCATTACTGCGTGGGCATCAGATTGCGATAGTATCGCAAGCAGCTGCAAAAGACTGTTGAAAGAAAGACACAGAAGCTGCGGATAATTGTCCAGTCTTCTTTCTCGTTTGCAAGCCTGATTGTAATCGATTTTCACCTTCATCTTGTCGTATGTAAAAGTGCGCTACCCACAACACAGCTTCTATTTTGTTACGTTTCAATATGTCAAGCGCCGGTCTCCTCTTTGTTAATATCTTGCATCACTGTAATATTGCCACATCCTACATGGTCGCCACGGGTACGTGCCAGGCCATGAAAACGACGCTGAAGTAGCGCGCGGGCAGAAAAACAGGGACGACAACGGACGTCACGTTGACTGCTCTTATAAAGGGCTTTTATACGTCTTCTGCACCGGCTTTTCCATCTCCTACTAGGCCGTGACAATATGTAGTCTTCCACCAGAGCAGCATCGAATACAATAGTTATTCGCCGAGTTACAATACTGCCATTGTAATTCAAAGCATATAGCGCATAAGAAATGCGACCACTGTGGTTACAATTACCTATGTAAATGAATTCTCGCGCCTTTGGGCTAACTCTAATTGCTGTCGCTCTTGGACGACTCCGCTAACTTTTGCTGCGTGTTAACTAAGGTGGACGGCGTCGGCCGTGCACGCAGGAGCCTCGAAGGAAGGAGCTCCACTCGTTGGGATCTGTTTCGAGACTGGTTTATTTACAAAAGATAGATCGAAGAAAGGAGAAGGGAAAGGGAGCAGTTACACAAAGTCCACGTTCTCTTTTGGCCGCACCGAGGCCTTCGTCCTTGTCGGGGCGCCCGCGCCTCGCACTGAGTAGGCGGTTCGCCGAAAAGGCGGTGGAACGGATCAGGTTGTTTGTAGATGCGCCGGCCGGCACGTGCTGCAGTGGGGCGCCTCTCGTCCGTTCGCCGGCTCCCTCTTTCCCTTGTGTCGTCGGTCCCCCAACCACGGGTGCAACAATGTATGGTGCTCGTTGCGACTTTCAACAACCTATGCTCAATTACTAACACATTCTGCGTTATAAAATTCCTGAAATAGAATGTACGCGGCTCTTCCTGCAGGAAAAGGCTTCATATCTATACTTCAGAAACTGCCGCCCATGTGGTTGAATTCTCTCTTACCTAGGGCGCGCCTAAAATCAGTCTGTTAGATACATGTACAGGGCTACCGAATTTATTAGCTGACCTGCAAGGTCAGTTAAACGTGTGGTCAGTTGAGCTGAGTTGGAAACTAAATGTAGCACATGTCCTCCATTGTAATAAATGCTTCGGTTCTATTTCACCCGCTCATCATTGCGTCTTGACGTACACGCTTCTAGTATTCCCACTTCCATCATGTTTGCTACGGCACTGTAAGTGCCACCTTTTCACGCATCGAGATAACCGCATTTTCCTCACGCAGTGAGAGTAAGCCTCTCAGAGTACGCATCAATGGCGCATATTTGCTGTATATTTACACTATGTTGACGATAGCTTATATACATGTCATCCGAGCGAGATGGTGCTTTCGGCAGCGCGCCGCACGTTGCCTCAGCGGAGACGCACGTCTGTTAAACCATTACCTCTCCTGCCCAGCTTCTGTGCAATCAACAGTAGAAAATGCAAATGGGTTTTCATTAAAGTGCTGCCTTCCTTTCATGCTCCAAAATATCGAGTGGCGGAGTGTAAACGTGCGCGGTAGTTCGCCGCGAAAATTATGACTGGCATGTTAAGGAATGGAATGAATCTGTGTGCAAGTTCACAGACCGCTGGTACATAATGACTGCATGTGTGCTCTTCGCAATGAACCGATTTCCTCAAGGATAAGAAAAATTGGTTCGCCATCCCGGTTCTGCGAACGTAGATGTCCAATCAAGCTGTTAATGCCACCAGTTCAACTGCTGAGGGGAGAATGCAATGCTTTATTGCTATAGAGTAGTGCTGGTAATAGTAATTAAGAGGAATGGCAGTAATGACAATTTTCAGAGCACGCCGCCGCTGGTCGCATTGCCGTTTGTTTTTCCATTTGCCACTCCTCCTATTCACGTGGTAGCAGCGGTGGCGTAGAGGTAGAGCATCTGCCTCACGTGCAAGAGGACCGTGGTTCGAATCCAGGCGCCACGTAACTTTCCACCGGATTAAAAAAAATCCGCATGTTGATAAAATTGTATCAACAGGCCTGGAGTGAGGCCTGATTGCGGTGACAAGAAACGGTAACGCACTCCCTCACCAGAGCAGGATTAGCCACCCTGGTGCAGTACTTAGCCGCAACCTCATATATGAATACAACAATCAAACCCCGGCCCTCAGTCCCCAGCAGCTACGAAACAACTGACCAAGTCGGCGGTCAGACCTGAGACGCAGCTGAGGGTGCTTGGGGATAAGAGCTAATGGGGAATACCTTAGTAACTTGCGATTCACTGATGATATTGCCTTGCTTAGTAACTCAGGGGAACAATTGAAATGCGTGCTCACTGACCTGGAGAGGCAAAGCAGAAGGGTGGGTCTAAAAACTAATCTGCCCAAAACTAATGTAATGTTTAACAGTCTCGGAAGAGACCGGTAGTTTACGATAGGTAGCGAGGCACTGGAAGTGGTAAGGGAATACATCTACTTAGGACAGGTAGTGACCGCGGATCCGGATCATGAGACTGAAATAATCAGTAGAATAAGAATGGGCTGGGGTGCGTTTGGCAGGCATTCTCAGAACAGCAGGTTGCCATTATCCCTCAAGAGAAAAGTGTATAACAGCCGTGTCTTACCAGTACTCACGTACGGGGCAGAAACCTGGAGGCGTACAGAAAGGGTTCTACTTTAATTTAGCACGAAGCAACGAGCTATGGAAAGGAGAATGATGGGTGTAACGTTAAGGGATAAGAAAAGAGCAGATTGGGTGAGGGAAAAAACGCGAGGTAACGACATCTTAGTTGAAATCGACAAAAAGAAATGGGGGGGGGGGGGCATGGGCAGGACATGTGATGAGGAGGGAGGATAACCGATTGTCATTAAGGGTTAAGGACTGCATTCCAAGGGAAGGGAAGCGTAGCAGGGGGCGGCAGAAGGTTACGTGGGCGGATGGGATTAAGAAGTTTGCAGGGACAACATGGCCACAATCAGCAGGTGACCGAGGTTGTTGGAGAAGTGTGGGAGAGGCCTTTGCCCTGCAGTGGGCGTAATCACGCTGATGATGATGATGATGTATTCACGCTGCTGCAGGGCACTATGCGTTGCCTACCCATAGCGGTGCTGAAGCAACAATGAAATCACTTGCTAGGTTGGTTCCTTTGTATGCGAAAGGCTAGTGACGTCACTCTCCTCTGCCGTTGCCGCGGCAGCTTGAGCAAGAGCAATCTATACCGACAAACGTATATGCGGAGCGCTACGTGCTTCGCATTCTTTCACGAGCGCCTTATCCTCAATTATGTGGTTCGGATGGTTGTTTTGCGCTTGTTCCTTGAATGCTGTTATGTACGTTGTATGCGTGATTCCAAAGAAAGTATGCACTTTTCGCTTCACTTTGCTGAGTGCTTGAAGCCTGCTTCACCTCCGCCGCTGGTCGGCCCGGTATTGCATTACCTCCGGCATCGGCCCACATTTTTGCTCACGGACATGAAAAATGACGACAGACGCAGACAGCTTCGCAGTACATAAATATATCAAAACGATTATAAAAAATAGTAGGTGTAGGGAGCTGGTGGGTGGAGCCTCTAGTCCAGGGTTCCATCTGCTCGAGAACTGCTAGTTACATCTCCCGATCCTAGATGGCGAGCGAAGTCTCCCATTGCTCCTTTTCGTAATGTTTGCCGGCTATTCGCGGTGTATTAATTTTAGGTGGCCTGTCCTGGTTAGCCCATGTAATGTGGGTGGGCGTTAGCCAGCCTCCGCACCACGGATAGTGAACTCTGTACAGCTTGCGGTGAATGGCATGTTTCAGGTAAAGGTTTGAATATGTATGCGTCTGTACTCGGCGCTAGTCGCAAGAGTTCCGCCTGGACAGATCAGGGTGGACTGCAGTTTCATCGCTCACGCCGTTGGATGCCTCGCGGTAGTTTTCGTCACAGTGGTCGGCCGCTCGCTCGACAATAGCAGCGCCGTCCGCTCTCTCATTGCCCTCGAGTCCTGCGTGACCCGGGTACCAGATGATCGTGTGGTCCTGTTAAGGTTGGATCCTAATATGGGAGTAGTGCTTTGTGGTAACTTCTCGGCGAGGAAGAGTCTGCATGTGAGTTGGTAATCTGTAAGAATTATGGACAACTGTCCCAGAGCGTCCTTAGCTTCAATAGCTAACGCGATGGCTGAGGCATCTGTGGTATTCCCAGATATGACTCGAGCCGTGGCGCAAGTTACAAGCCCTTCATCTGCTGCCGCTCCTACTACTGCGAGAGCGTAGTTCTATGCACCGCACCGAACGACATCTGTGTAGACCCTATTCGGATTTCTACCGAATCGCAGCATTAACTTGCGAGCTCGTGCAATTCTACAATCCCGGTGGTATTTCGGACTCGGGGATTGCGGCTACTATGATCCTTCCACGAAAAACTTCAGGCAGAAATTCCTCTTGTTCCGCATACTGTGGACGAATGTGGTAACCTACACGTCAGAGTTATTTTCTGCCAGAGCAGGTTAAGATAAGCCTCTCCCGTTAAGACATGAACCCCGCTGCGCGTAGCTGCTTGTACTTGTGTATCCTGAGGGCCAGCAGGTGTTTATTGGAGATTCCCTGTGGTAGGCCGAGAGCCAGTTTGTACTACGTTCTGATCAACGCATCTACGGTCTTTAGTTCTGCTTGCGTGGCGTCCTGGAAAGGGACACTATGTGTGAGACGACTTAGCACAAAAGCGTGAACGAGCCGGATCATCTCAGTTTCCTTGAAACCATTTCGATGATAGATTACTCTAAGGATCATACGGAAGCTCTGCTTCACCGTAGTTTTGAGAGCTTTAATGTTGTCAGCCACAGTCAGGCACAGTCCGAGGACTCGCATTATCTCGACCTTTTTAACCGGGCTGCCTCCTAAAAACAGGTTGACTGGCTGGTGAGTCGGACGGCCTCGACCTCGGATCCTGATAAATTCTGATTTATCGGGTGCGCAGCTGATTGTGCTGCTGCGAGTGCAGGTTTCAACAGTGGTCGATGCTTCTTGCAGGATTTGTTCTTTTTGCGCTAAAGAGCCGTTGGTGTCCTGTAGGTAATATCGTCCGCATACAACGCCTAGCCTAGCCCGGGTTTGATGTTGAGATCTTTGGCTAAGCTCTTCATGCCGGCGTTGAAGGGGGTAGAGGATCGGCCTTTGTGGTGTACATGTATTGGGCATGGGAAAAGGGTCTGAGCGCGTAGTGCCGATGCCTATTGTCACGATGCGAGAGGTCAGGAAAGAGCGGACGTAGTCATGGATTCTTTGTCCACAACCGATGTAATTTAGTTCAGAAAAAACGAGGAAATGCGACGTATTGGCGAATGCGCTTTTCAAATAAAGAGCTAGGACAAGATGTCCTGCACCAACCGTGGTGTTGCAAATGACTTCTTCCCGAAGTACTAAGAAAATATTCTGAGTTTACAAATGTTGGCGAAAGCCGAATATGTTTCTGCGAAAGAGGCTGCGGTCTTCAAGTGAGTCATGAGGCGTATGGGAATCACCTTCTCAAATAATTTGCCACGACTGGAGGTTACTTATATTGGTCTGAGATTTTATAGACCATTAAACTGTGCGGCTTTTGGAATAAGCGCGATTTTTGCCTCATTCCACTGTTGTGGAACCGCGTCCTTCTCCCATACCTGTTCATTAAAATAACGAGTAAGCTGTTTTAAGTGTTTGTCCCTCAGGTTTCGTGTCATAACATTTGTGAGCTGATCCGGTTGTGGAGTGGTAGTGCTCTTCGCAGCTAGCATGGCCGCAAAGAGTTCTGCCTTAGTTATCGGGACGTCAAGCACTGCGTTTTCTCGCCCTTGGTATGGTAGGATGCAGGAGGGAATGATCAGCGCTCCTACGTACTTATCTTTGAGCTTAGTGAGGAGGGCCTGATCTTTTCCTGTAGATTGTCCGGCAACATTTTGAAGGGTGCGGTTCATGGCTGTTTTGGTTTTTCGTGGTTCCGTTACGCTGCGAAGTATTGCCCATGTCTTGGAGGTGTATCACGTTTGGCGAAGTGGGTCGCAAGAACTCGCCGAACTCGCCAACTCTAACTCCTGCGCGTAAGTGTGTGCCCACTCAGATATTTCGCCAATTGTGTGGCGCAGTTTGCGATTAAGTCGCTGTTTTTCCGATCGCTTGGTTAGAACCCTTCTGCCTTCCGACATATGTAGCCGATGGCTGTCAACTACCGGCGTTTACGCTGTGAGCGCTACCCGCTTAGATTTTGCTTTATGAACATCTCGTATGTGCGTTGCACAGTCTTCAGCGTTCTCAGGTAATATCTGCTGCATGGGAACTCTGCGATAATTTACCCAGTACATGATTACCACATGCTCATATGTTTGCCGAATTTTGGGAGAGCCTACCGACACTCTGAGTATGTAATGATGACTGCCTAGATTCTCTTCTCTGTTACTCCAGAATACCTCGTTGCCATTATGTGTGCATGCAAGGCCTGGAAAGGTGTCTGCGTGTTGCCTAATCTTGTTGGCTTTTGAGGGAAAATGACGAGCCGGGAATGACGAGCCGGGAAGCTCGCTCGAGCTTCCCGGCCTTTGGGGTGTCTTTTCAATAACCCCAGCTGGTGTCAGCGGCATTGAAGTCCACAAGAAGCAGAAGTCGATCCTGGGTGATAGAGTTACACTTGGCATACCGAATGTGTGCCGCAAAATCGGCCCTAATTTCTTTAGGTGATTTGCTATGCTTCTGCGGTAGTAGTGTTACAATTTGGTGGTCGATGCTGCTAGTCACAAGATAATCTATAGTGGTTGCTACGTCCTTGAGCATCATCGTCGCGACCTTAGGGTAGTCTGGGGGAGATAACGTGCAGTAAATTTGACCTGCTTGTTACCGATCTCTTTTAAACAAATGACATCAGGTTCTACTGGCGCCGTGTTTATGTATTGTTGTAGCGCAGCCGCCCGTTTGTGGAAGGTGCGGCAGTTCCATTGCCAAATTTCGAGATATTCATGGTCTATTCGATTTCTACTCGCCATTAACAGTGCTTTCACTGTCCAACGTCAGTATGGGCTTCGGACAGTGGCTAAACGGAGCACTCGGGCTGCTGTTGATTCACTTAGAACCCCGCTCCTGACACTTGCCACGGATTGATCAACGTATAATTTAGGCTTTGTAGTTCTGCGTACATCGGCTGCTGAAAATTTCGCATAGTTTGTAGCTTATGCACTACTTATTGGAGTGTGCCCTCCATGGAATTTCGCGTCGTTATAACCTTGACAGGCGTGCCTGCTGCTTTAGTGTGTGCTGTTTTGTTCGGTTCAATGCAGCGGCTTGCTTTGATTGAGGGAGGCCAACTCTTGTTTGATTCTGCCACGTTCTTGCGCAGACGCCTGTTTTCGTGAATAATTTTTTGGTATTCCGGATTTTATGTTACAGCAGCAGTACAAGAAACAACTCGTGCCCAGCTTATAAGTCGTGCAGAACTTTTTTGGGGGGCTAGTTGGTGCATGTTACTGAAGTACTAAAGCGCCGAACAGACGACGCAAGAAGAGACACGGACGAGTGCTTACTAACAACTGATGCTTTATTGACGGAAACACAAAATATATATACGCAAATCTGGCTGCGCAACTCAAATGTTGTCGAAAATCACATGGTAACCAGGCAAAAGGCCATAAAACGATTGTAAAGGTGACGTTCGTGACAATGACACGTAGTGTATAGGGTCAAATGACCATAAATGATAATGGCTACGCGATACACAGAACACCGCCGTAAGGGAGTACCCCATTAAAAACTAAAAGATTAAGATTTTTCACCAAGCGCAGGCGGCGCAGCAACATGCTGAGTTCTAACTAAGGGCTTCTAAAAAGGACATTTCACTTTTATACAGAATTTTTGATGGTTCGCTGACGCATTCAATGCCCTTCCTTTTAATGCGGAATGTTTCCTTCAGCTCACTGGCAACGCTGTCTCGACTTCTACCGAGAACAATGGTATGTCTTAGGCGAGGCTTGCACCCGCACTCTTTGCAATGGATGGCCATATTGGAACCAGTTCCGTTTTCCTGTGAGTGTTCGTGTTCTTTTAGCCTTTCATTTAAGCACCGCCCTGTTTGTCCAATGTAAACCTCTTTGCATGAGAGCGGAATTTGACAAACTACCCCTTTCTTGCAATTGACAAGTGGATCGGTATGCTGGGTTCCGCAGGTCGCGCGTTCTGTTTTTTAGTTGTTAACACGGGCGCACAATGTAGCAAGTTTCGAAGGGGCTGAGAAAACAACCGGGACTTTGAATTTACTCGCGACCTTTTTCAGGTTGTGAGCTACGCGGTGAGAGTACGGTACGACAGCGGGTCTTAATCTCCTTGTTTGTTCTTGCGTGTTTTACTTGCTTTACCTTTTATCTTCAGGAGCAGGCACTCTACTACAGAACTTAGGACTGTCTGTGGGAACCCCGCCTCCTTTAGCCTTTCAATCTGGAGTTGGAAGCTGCTTCGTATACTATGCTTACATGATTTCCTGGCAGACGATTCCAATGCCCCTGTGGCTATCGCTCGCTGTACGATCTTTGAGTGGGCTGAGTCATCAGACAAGCGCTCTTTTTGCGCTCGGGGGTGGCACTTGCAGTGCATTTCTGCTCCCAGGCTGAGCTCGAGGTCTAAAAAGTGTAACTTAGTGTTCTCTGGTAGTTCGAAGGTGTATTCTAAACCATGGCTATATTTTATAAAAACGTCTAGCATCTCTTTGACAGATTCTTGGTGGTCTGATGGATCCTGTCTGCTTAACACAATTAGGAAATTATCTTCATATCTAAATACTTTGAAAACCTTCTGTTTGTCAAGCATGCTGTCCAAAACGCTATCAACGGCCGAAAGAAATTATTGTGTAAGATAGGGGCTACACAGGACCCTATACAGATGCCCTTCTTCTGAACATACACCCTATCATCGAACTGGACTAGCGTGGAACTAAGATAAAACTTCAGAAGCCTAATGAAATTTTCAACTGACAGGCCCACAGAATTCTGAAACGGAATAGTGCCTTTCTTTTCAACTCGTGCCCAGCAACCCGGTGCTTGCTTGGAGGCAGTGCCAGAAACCTCAGATTTAGGCGACTTGGGTGAGTGGGAAAGGCGGGTAATTGGCATTGGAGTTCTTTCGTGTTTGTGATCTGGATCGACGTCGAGTCCCTGATAGCCCTTGCGGGGGATCCGATGCGGATTCTCCATTGTCGGAACTGAACCAACGTAGGCGCTGAGGTGGGTTCATTGTGTACTTCCGAGTAGCCCGGTGAACGTCAGTCCTCGGAGTTATGTTACTTTGTAGTTTGAGACTTTTCTTGCAACTTCTGTCTCCTGTCATGTGACCCTCGCCACAGGCTTCACACTAGGGAGCGCACTCGTGTCCCCCTACAGGATCATGTTGTCGACACGTATGGCACGCAGGAGTTGCCAGCTGGGGACAGACGTCCGATCGATGACCAATGTGGTCGCAAACTTTCCACGCCTGAGCGGTGATCTTGGAGGGGTACTAGACAAGCTCTCCGTCGTTGTAATTTACGTACCGCAGCGTGTTCTTTCCAAAAACGATTATAAAGTCAGTTTTACCGTTACGGAACATGCGTGCTTGGATAATTTTGACCCCTTGCGCGCGTATGAGTAGATTTCCTTTCGGCGCTTGAGGCGTCGTGTGCGGGTCCAAGCCGTGAACAACAGCCTTGGTTGTGCTGTCAGTTGTCTCTACGTAAGCGCTGACAGAGCGAGCCCTGCTGTTGAAGTTTAGCGTTGTGATACGTCTAACGTAGTCCGCCATTGTCAGGTGCGACGTGGACATGATTAATATGTCGGAGCATGGCTTGATTCTGAGTAAAAAGGGCTCACCTGACCCGCTGCAAGCAGCAGTCACGGCGCCCGTTAGTAGGCGGTTAGTCAGGTTCTAGACCGGTAGCTTCTGATGCAGTGGAACACGATGGTTGCAATGTGGGCGTGTTGGTAATGCATCTTCAAGGGGTGTACGGTAGCGCGATTAAATGTGTGTATGCTGCAATAATGAATGCTGCAATAATGTATATGAACCAAAATCGTCAGAAAAGAGTAAATAAACAACAAGTTGTTATAACGATTGAAAAACTCAGGCTCGAGCCCTGGGCTTCACATTGACACTGTGTTAATTACTGTACTCCGTTGCCGAGCTGACAGATAACTATAGGTGACATGTAGCATTCATGTAAAAGTAATGGCAACCCTCGTCAAGCGTAGAGATTGTTACATCCTCACCTGGTGTAAGAAAAAAAAAGTAACCAGCTGCACTTTTCACCGAAAATCCTAAAACATAATGCAGACAAGAAATATGGATACGATGGTGACATCTAAAGAACAATCGTTAGATGCCAGTATTGTATCCCCGGCATCGCTCTAATGGCGGCTCTCAGAGGAGCAAGACTCACGCACGGTTGTGTTTGCGAAACAAATTAATAGTACTTCGTGCTTTTGACAAGAGTGCTCACAACGTCTTCTTGATTAAAAAAAACTCCACGTAAATAACACACTATCTCTGACTCCCGCATACAATTGTATGGAGAGTAACATCATTTTGTCCCACAATTAATGGTTAGTGCCTTGTATCCCAATTCTATCTTTTCTTTACGACGAGCCTCTACATTAGAAAGTAGGGTAAAACGGGTGACAGAGAAACGACAATTCTCAGTAAAAATTTCTGACGTGTGCGTGAGTTATCAAGAAAAGTACCGCTTTACAGAATTTTGTCGCCTGTTTATTGGCTACAAAGAGACCCACGATTGGGTTCTTCGAAGATTATGAATTTGAAGCAGTTGAGTTTTCGCGCATAATGTCGGGCTCTGTAGCGCTGGAGTACATCTGAAAGGAATTTCAGTTTCTACCGAAATAAAATTGCAGTGGAACAGAAATGACAAGACGGACTTTGGAACATATCAATAGTGAATGACCATAAGGCAGAGAAAAGAGTGAGGTACGAGGGTCTGATGGCTTCTTGCGCAGACCAAATGGGGCCGCCCTTATTGATCCGAGCCTCGGGCGCCTGTCTCGTTGAGCAAATGTCATGCACGAACGCGTCCATGGCAGAGAGATCTGAAAGCGCGTCTATTGGCGGCCGTGCAGAAACACCTGGCCTTAGGCGTGCCCCCTCCTAGGACCAGCGCCCCTGATTCCACTGTTGCGGCGGGTCAATAGCGGTAGCGTTGACCCAGCGCTCTGGTTTAGCAGTGGAGCAGGTAGAGACGAGGAAACGCAAGGAATAGCAAACGTCTAATTAGGTCGCGACATAACGAGCCATTCGTCTTGACAGCAGGAGGGTTGGGGGTTGAAATCCCCCTGACATCTTTTTTACCTACCCCGCCTCCTTCTCTGCCGTCGCTAACAAAGCATAACGCTTGTTCTTTAACATTTAAGCTTCCATCATATCTGACGGAAAACAGGCCCTGAATTCTCTCGCCTGCAGGGTGCGCCTATTCTTTAAAGGGGCACTTTCCGCCTGGACTGGTTTGACTTGACCGTCACCGCCATTACAGAGCCGGCGCGCCCTGCTCGCAATATGGTGGCTATTCGGGCTGTGACGTACAATGCAGTCGGACAGAGCTGCGACGGCTTCACCTGTCTTTTTCTAGCAAAATACCTTGTGGTACGTGCACTATTCGAAAAATTGTTGAAAGCTGTACCACTTGTTGATAAATCCGCCAAAAAATTCCCAGTTCATTACGAAAATTTGAGGCAATCGGCAGATGTCAAAGTCGCCGCCAGTAGGCAATGAAAATGCGGCAACCTTGGTTTTACCTTAGTTTTGAGTAATACGAATTTCAGTATGTTGTGATCGCTAAACATGTGACGCCTAGCCATGTGCGTCTCGAAATAAGAATCAGAAGCGGTTTTTATTGTACCATTCTTAGTACTATTGTACTGTACCAATAATACCATTGTTGGGTCACGTGGTTTCCTCATAGGCTAGCAGTCCGGCGGTACGCACGACGGACAGTGATGGTAATCTCTGGCCATTCTAGGAGGCGGATAGCGGACCTGCATCTGCCTAACACTTCAGTGGCACTATGTGCTGTGAAACTGCCAGTGGTGGAATGGTTGGCCCCAACAAGACTGTTAGGCAACAAGAAATTGGCAAGAACAGCGCTACGCAGCTCGAGCGAGATACGGCGTGTGTGGTGGCATTTGCTTCGCGGATGACGTCACCGTGCAACAGTGAACCAGCAGCGGACAGCGTTGCGCGGACGGATATTTAAATAAAGCAGCGACCGACCCATGACTGCAGTCCGGCAGAGCGCACGACGGACAGCACTGATGATCTCTGTCTTGCTATTCTAGGTAAGGGAAACACCTTGATTAAATCTTTGTTCTGGGCGCTTCGCTGGACTACGCTCCGCCGAGCTGAAACGGTGGATAGAGATTTGCGTCTTGCATGCGTGAAGGATCTTACGTCCGATAGCGTATCGTATCACACTGGGCAGTGCTCGAGTGTAACAGAAGCAGCATTGAACATTAGTTGAACGAGAAACATACAACGCAGGACGTACCCAGCATGCAGGTCTGGCAACAGCAGGACAACAAGGCAAAAACTGGGCTGCCAATATGATAGCATGGTGGCGGATCTGACGGGAGAGCCTTGACTCAAAGACGTGTACCACGGCTTGCATAACGACTCTCAAAGAAAAGGTTACAGATGTGATAACTTCTTTGGAATACAGGTCTGAAGAGTACGACCACATGCTACAGCTTCTACATAACAGTAAGAAGGAAATAGACCAAATGAAGAAAAACTTTGTAACATTTGAAACGGCCTTTTCAGACGAAAGGTCTGAGGTAGCCGAGAACATGACTGCCTACTCAAAAAAATTTGTAGCTTGCGAAAAAGCAAGTACGTCCTAGAAATATATGTGGTGAGAAATGGGAAAGTATTTATGAGAAAGCATGAAGGAGCCAGTGCCTTCAGAGTTGAATAGAAGGAGAACTTAACACTTAGAAAATGAGCCAAGAATTTAATACTTTGGTGATTGGATATCAAGGAGACAAGACATTATTAGGGAACAATAAAAAATTGCTTCAGTTGACCTGTTGCATGTGAACATATGTAGTGTCGAAAAATACGGGGACATTTGAATAGAGTATGTACAGAATTGCATATCATTCTTAGATGTTGTTTTAACCGACGAGAACGTTGACATTTGCATGGCACAGTTATATGAAATAAGCGAACTCAGAGAGTTTTCACTTTGTCGAGATGGCAGAAGAGGTAGAGGAGTGGTCATATATGTTAAGAATTCTTGGCTTGGAGGACAAATGTCTATCGTTTAGTGAAGCTGAAGTAATCACCTTCACGATAGGAACCCAGATCTGTCATTTGTGATATGCACTATATAAAGACCGCCACGGAAGAATGTGAAGTCCTTTGTTAACGAACTCGAGATGCAATTCTCTAGCTTAACGAAACATAATAATGTCATTTCAGTCGATGTTGAAGACAGCGACTGAAATGACATTATTTCTCGTTTTACCAGGGAAGAACTTTTGGCAGTCAAACTTTCGCGTTGATGCATAGATCATATTAACATACGTATGGTGAGCATGGAAGCGTCTATCTATCTATCTATCTATCTATCTATCTATCTATCTATCTATCTATCTATCTATCTATCTATCTATCTATCTATCTATCTATCTATCTATCTATCTATCTATCTATCCTCTTACGTCGCGATGCCGTCGTGCCCGTTTCGTCGACTGGGTATATATCAGAATAGGCTCGGAGGCATGACAGCATGCATAGATTCCATGAATGATATGTCATGACATCAATGACATGACGTATTTTTCATTGCATGCATGCCATTACAGATTTGTCATTGCATGGTTGTCATTACATATTTGTCATTGCTATGTCATTACATATTTGTCATTGCATGTGTGTCATTACATAAACGATATAAATGAATGTCATTCATGTGATGCACGGTATGTCATGTAATTTCATTCATGTCATGAATATCCTGCTGCATAAATTCTTAGAAAATGGACCTGGTATGAATGACAGTCAGATCATGATATGGATCACATGCCATGCATGTCGTGACATGAATGTCATTAGTGAAATGACAATAATGGATTCAATGACTTGACCTACATTTATTTGACTGGATACATTCTGTATATGCGCCTCATGATATACATGTGGGACATTAATGACATGTCATGTCATCATTTCATAAAATTGTTGGCATGAGTGTCACCAATACATATTATATCATGGCTGCATGTCTAGCCATGACATGACTTCCACGAATGTGCCGATGGCTACCCGGTGGACCGAGTTGTCTGCTGACTTGGGTCGATGGATATATACTCGTGTTTGTGAAGCCGTAATGGTCGTTTAATCAATATGCTAGATTCGTAATCTGACAATTGCCTCTGATTCCCGCGCGCCATCTGCGCTTGAGGCAGGTGCCACGCGTAATAAGATCCCGGCATCTCAGCAGCAGAACACCTGTCGGTGGTTGCATCCGTCCAAACAGCGATTGAGAAAGCAAGCTTCTCACAAGCGCTGATTTCCGAGCGCCAAGGCGCCGCCTCCTCGTTCCTTCCAATGCTGGTAGCTGACTTTCACGGCATGCCCGCTTAATCGAATATCGAGGCCTACTCTTTCCTGGTGCAAAAGGTCTTCGAGTACGACAACGCTGCATTGAATTCCACTATCGGCTCGGCCAAGGCTAACAGCTGCACCACGCCACTCCTCCGAATGGCTACGAAAGGACGCGGCCTTACAGGTTGTGCTACAGTGTATCGCCGTCAAGTGACCCATTTGTGTCCCTCAAGTGGTACTACGTTCTGCCGTCAGTGAGCATTCAGTTTCTGTGTGTCTTACCCATCTTTTTTCTCTTTTTCTATGCCGCTCGTTCACATCAATTCGACGGCCGTCCGTACAAGTCACAGAATCGTCATTGCCGTCGTCGACCTCCTGCTGCTGTCGTCACCTACACGTGCTCGCGTTACTTCCAGTTCACTGTACTCTTGTCACACACACAAATACTGGACATAGACAAACACATTGATCCACCTGGTAAAGCTTTGCGGAACCCCAAAGAATGCTGCATGGCCCGCTGCCTGCAAAGTACTTCGCATAACGTGTATTCCGAAAGTGCGTGGGGATCTGCAGAATTATTATTATTATTATTATTATTATTATTATTATTATTATTGATACTATCAATCCCTTAGTGGGCCTAGGTAGGAGTGGAATACATAGCACATAAATGTATGCTAGTTATAAGAAAAATGCTCTATGTTCACTGACGCTGTATGTCGAAACAAGCACAAGCATGATCAGTACACAAAACAATCATAGTTGTAAGAAATCTAACTCTATACTGCCACTGTTACACTCTTAACAACATCCTCAAGAGCGACATGCCAACTCCTATCGGGTAACCGCACAGACAACAGTTCGTTCTTGTCCATTGCTGCTCGCGAAAACATAAATGGTTACAGTGGTCTTTTTGAGATCTTAAAACAACACAAATACAAAATTTCCATTTCGAAGCGGTTTCCGAGATCGCCTTCGATGGACAAATACATTGACAAAATATCAATAGTGAGTGTAGCTTGAAACATGTATTCATTCAATTTTGAACTACGTACGGGCAGTCAACTGCAATGTGCAGTGCCCCGCGACATGGACATCAACCGTAGCGCGTCTCGTAAAAATTTAAGGCCCAAACCACCACAAGAACGTTATCTGACAAGTATTTGTTGCAATTGTTTCCTACCACGCACCGAGCAGAGCTTGTTGCTTGCGCTTCTGCTCGTCCGAGGGCTACGGCAGCGTGCCGTTGCGCATGCTGTGCTGCTAGTGTTGTCCCTCGCTGTGGAACGCGGTCCGTGTCGTGCCCTTTCCCTTAAAGAGAATGGCTTTGCGCTTACCTCTTGCTTCTTACTGACATTTCTTACTGATGCTTCTTACTGAAATTTTGCAAGAAGAGCGCATTCTATTGTCCGGATGGGTCAATATAAGACTTGGCACTTTTTCTTGCCTGGTTGTTACTAAAAAATACGCGCAAATTTCCCTTCCTGTGTGTGAAAGCCAACGGCTGCCAAGGTGATGCTAGAATTTTCTAGTGTGATGGCCTATCGACGGCTGCCGAAAGCAAAGCAGCCGTGCCTGCATGGTTACCACGTGGGAAAGGCGGTTATCGTGAACATGCCCACGCCTGACAGTGATCGGTCACATCTGGTATGGCGGCGGCGCCTCGCGTTCGCAGAAAATCGACTGGACGACCACATCATGCGCGGCAAGTCTGTGCGTAGGTGGAGCAAAACGCAAGTCTCGCGTGTCGGCATATGCACCACGGTTTTGTGTAATCACGTGACCAGCTATGTTTACGTAACTTCAAGTTACGCCTCTCTGGTTGCTCTGTGGATTGGAAACATGGACTGCTCGCTCAAGCATCGTTCCATACATTTACCCGTCGCGTACTGAAATTAATGAGGTTCTCTGTCTTGCTTACTGAATTAGGATAGGAAACTGAGCCAGTTGGTAGGCGTTCCTGATGTAGTTTGTGCAGCGCTCACAATTGGACGAAGGACTAAAAGGCACCCACAGGACACGCGCTGACTCTCGAATGGCTTTTTTTATATTTCGGGAAACATTGAGAAAGAAAGTAATCCGTATATCTTATAATCCGTCAAAAAAAAAAAAAAGACGAAACCCCGCAACGTTGCTGTCATCTGGGAACACTATCAAATGTGAAGCACCTCAGCGGCACCTATCCTATGCTGGCACACGTGCTGATGGATGGATGAATAACTTTATTGAGGTCCCTCGGTGCGCGCAATTAGCGCGCAGCGGGCCGCTCCCGCGTCGGCACAGAGAGGCCACGCCATTCGGCCGCGTCGCGGGCCCGATGGACAGCCCAG
Source organism: Dermacentor variabilis (assembly GCF_050947875.1). Classification (NCBI taxonomy): domain Eukaryota; kingdom Metazoa; phylum Arthropoda; class Arachnida; order Ixodida; family Ixodidae; genus Dermacentor; species Dermacentor variabilis. The sequence goes on from NW_027460280.1 coordinate 16,720,988, forward strand.
AGCTGTGCTTCAAGGTCCTAGCTGCGTAGCTGCGTAGAGCTCGGTCCCACTCTTCCTTGGTGGTCCTGGGCCCCAAGAGGTGGTGGTGAAAACTTATTTCTTGTCAGTGAAATTGCTGCGGGGAGACTCCGAGCGGTCGGAGATACTTGGCTTCCGATGGTTGGGGCCCTCAGTCCAGGGCTCCGCTTACGGCTGCTGCTCTGCGGGCGCGGTCAATCAGACTCAGCTGATCTTCCAGGCTCTCGCTGGCCAGCAGCTTCTGCCATCGCTCCGCTGTAGGGTTCGTATAGGGGGTACGGCAGTGATTGTCTGACATGCCCACGTGATATGGTATAAGGTGGCTTTAGCTGAGCACTATGGGCTGCGAGGAGGGTATGACGTAGGATGTATTTCATTGAGAATGGGCACGTTCGGATACGTGCAAGTTTGGATTTGCCTCCAATTTACCGATTCTTCTTTATTTAGTGTTCGGTGGGGTGGGGAAAAGGTTCGCCTAAGTCATCTATAGTGGTTTAAAATGGCCGAGTAGTCGCACGCGACAGGAATGGGTTCCTCAGGGGCAGAGTTGGCGGGCTCTCGGCTCGTATACCCTCGAGCTACCCTATCCGCTGCCTGGTTTCCCTCAAGCCCCATGTGTCCCGGGGTCCATATGATTCGATGCTGAATCGGGGGAGCCGGGTTGTATTAGGACGGCCGCCAGTGTGTCACGCTCAGGATGATACTGTTGGCAGATTAGGTGATGCGCCCTTGTAGGTAGTTGCGGCCAGCCGCCTGGGAGTCCGTCGGAACTGTGAGCTATCGTCTATGCCTGCAGCCGTGGGCAAGCGATGACTGTTTCTGCTGCCTCAGTAATGTTGAGGCAGCGTATGGAGACGCTGATAATTTCTTGGGGTGTGTTATCCAGAACTATGGTTACCGCCTTGGAGTTCGTGAGGTCGTAGCGCCAGGGGGCAACCACAGAGCATGTGAGCAAAGCTAGCTATATCTAGACAAAGGCGACAGGCATTGCGAGCGTGCGCGTCCGGAAAGATTGTGTGCAGGACGGCCGCGCATGGGTAGGTGCCCGTCTGAAGCCGCCTGTACGTGATTTTTTGCGCTTTATTGAGTGCTTTGTGCGGTAACGGCATGGTTCTCTTGGCTTACTTATAGTGCTGGGTGAGATCCTTGTAAGTGACGAGGGGGTCACGCTCGCTCTCCCATCCTGCCGAGAAGGAGTCCGGGCTCGCACGGTGAGCTAGGTCTCGTGCGGCCTCGTGTGCTTTCTCGTTGAGGTTAGGGAGCGACCCCTCCAATGGTCCCATGTGTGCCGGGAACCAAGTTATGTAGTGTGGGGTGAGGTGTTGAGTACAAAGTATTCTGCCGACGGTGTGGGATATGCTCCCTCTTCCGAAGGATAGAATTCTCCTCTTGGAGTCGCAGTATACCAAGATTTGACCGTCTTCTAGGAGCGCAAGGCTGATGGCCGCCTGCTCCCTCACCTCAGGAATATTAGTGCGAACCATGCGCGCGTTGATGACCGTGCCATCTTTGTTGACCGCCGCTGCTACATAGGCCCTTCTGCCAGGATATTTGGCTGCGTCCGTAAAGCAGCGTGCTTCCCCGGAGGCGGCTGCCTGCCGGAGGAGTGCTTTGGCTCGAGCAAGTCTACTGTCGATGTTGTGCTCGGGGTTCAGATCCATGGGCAGGGGGGCTGCCCTGATCCTCTTTCCTCCGGTCGGGTGTTAGGCCCTGGCGATTGCCCTCTATCTCCCGAGTCGCGACGCCGATTTCACGTAGGATCAATCTGGCCGCAGGTGCGCCAGACAGCCTGGTGATCTGTACACGTGCTGATCAAATATTCAAACCGCTTTTCCCATAGCCGGATTGACGGTTGACTGACACAGCCTTTCCTTTTTCTTCTGCTGCGAACGTCCTTCAACCAATTGTGAGCTCTGCACAAACTAAATCTTGATTACGGGGTGAACATATATAGCCACTTAATATAACCGAAAAATAAGACCTAATATATATGGGTCAGTATTTCTTTTATTCACTTACACTTCTACAATGCTTTTTCCTTTTTATCCTATATATGGTTTCATTTACAGAGTTATTTTTCTTTAAAACGAACTAGTTCATGATACTGCAAAAATAGTTTAGCCTCTTAAGCCTGCATCGTGTGTGTACACGATTTTTCGAGGGCAGACTCCAGGAAGAGCATAGCAATTCCACGCTTGACAATTTTAGAATGGCATGAATTATACGGCAGGAACCCTGTCTTGGCACGTGGGAAATATTGCCATCAACCTTGTCCATCATGCAAGGTTAATCTTAAATCTAAAAATTGCAGGGTGTTACGTTGTGGCACTTCATGCGTAAACAAAAGCCGTTTACCCCCCCCCCCCCATTGTCCCTAAAATGTTTGAAAAATCGTGTACACACACGATGCAGGCCTCGTTCAATAATCAGATTAGGCTTCTGAAAGAAGCACGGTTCCCTGACTCGTTGGTGACCTCAGTCACCGAAAGCCTTTTAGGAAAGTGAAAGGTACCAGCGCCACAACGGAGGAAGATAGAGCCAGAACCGTAAGACCAGCAGTGATTCCTTATGTTCATAAGGTTTCCCATAAGCTCAAGAAGGTGGCAGGCCGGTATGGTGTACCCATTGCCTTTTCTGCCCCTGTCAAACTGGGTCGACTCTGTTCGAAAACCACATGCGAGGAGACCGGTTCGCGAGGCTGTGGCAAGAAGCATAGCACGTCCTACGGGAGATGCGCTACAGGCGTGGTGTATGAAATTCCCCTTGAGTGCGGCAAGTCCTATATAGGACAGTCTGGACGCTGCATAAATGAACGACCCAGGAAACACGAACTAAATCTAATGAAAGATGGCGTGGCACATTTGCCTGCGCACTGCAAGGCCTGCTTGTGCAAACCACGATTTTCTGAGATTATAGGATTCTTGGCAGGAGTAGATTTCAAACAGCACGTGAGCTGATGGAAGCCTACTATACAAAAAAGAAAGGTACAAATTGCATTAGTGAAACATCTATCGTGCTCTATAAATCGAAAACTAGATTGTTTGACCGCTGGGTTACGTAGATTTGTGAACAGCCAGCGCATGCGTGTATGTAGATATATATTCTTGGGTCACAGCCCAAAATAAATCATTTGGAAGTGCCGCCCGTGTTGTCTTTATGTGTCTTTCTTTTGTGAGTGTTCAATTGCGGCAAAAACCATGTTTTTTACCGAATAGCAGCATTCAGCGGTGGCATTCAAGCACCGTGTCATCCTGCCACGCTTCGGTCTAGGGTTTGATTCCCCGCCACAACGTGCTTTACTTTCCTTTCTACATTTATTGTTTTTACGAGTGTTTCCGCTGCGGCGAAAGCACTTTCCCCACGTAGACCTGAGAATGGCAAATGACAGTAAGGAACGCGTCCTCACGGCCGCTTGACATTCTAATGCTCCGTCAGGACGATATGTTCATTTGAGGGATTACCAGCCGTTTGTGCGCAGGCGCGAGTATTATTCAGCCTAGGCATCACGGAGGAGGTTTCCTAGCGCGTGTTGTAGGCGTTTGTCCCTAGGCGCGTACCGGCATAGCGGAGTGGGCTAGAGTTTGCTTACACTCGGACGCTGGCTGTCCGCAAGGTAAAATAGGTGAAGCAGCAGGTACTGACGCCCAATTTGGCGACCGCTGTGTCAGGCAGACGATCTCGCGCCTGCGGCGCTCGTGCTAAGTCGTTGCCGATCATAGCTTTCTCGCGCCTTACTGCGATGTACCTTGTACATAACATCACAGATGTTTCTGTGGAAGCGGTAGCGAGCGTAGTAGAGGCCAGGCCACATATATTGAAAATTTAGAAGGCAGAGCGCCTTAACAACAGCGCTTGAACGCAAGTGGCTGAAAGGCCGCCGGTAACGAGTACTGAATCAGCACAGCGCCGCAGGCGCGAGAAAGCCTGTCCGGCGCACCTTCAGGGGCAAAGTTCTGACTGGTGTTGCAGAAGTAGCGGGACGCAGTAGGATATAACTTAGTGTCACGAGTTAGCGGCTGGACGTAATTATATTTATTTCCTCGTGTTTTTTAACTAATTGTAACAACGTGTCATTATTTCGCATTATCGGCGGCGCCTCCAGGACACCAAAGCGGCAGCGGGGGGATCAAAGCTGGAAGCAGGGCGGCCCGTCGGTGGGGGCTCGCCGAGGCCTGCGCGTGCCAGGGGTGAATAAGATAGGCTGTCCGCGATAGTGGACAGTTTCTTTATGAGAACACCCCCTGGCAGGCTTCGGCTTCCACGGCCCCAGCCCACGGGCCTCCCTGCTTCCAGCTTTGATCCCCCCGCTACCCCTTGTGTGCACTAGAGATCCTGCGCCGCCTGCTTTATTATAACCTCAGGTGCCCTCCTGACGCCTCCGTTAGCCGGTTACATGTGCGCTCCTCGAGCAGTGCTTTTATAAAATCCAATCTATCGTCGCGACAAAAAAAAAAAAAAAAAAATAAGCGACCCGCGTCTTATACAACACCAGCCACAACCTTGCCTTCAGACACAGCGATGGGTAAATGGGGCGTCCGTGCCCACTGGCTCCGCACGAGCACCCAGTGGCGAAGCGTAAACAAACTCGACGGCACTCCGCAATGCCGGCATGTCTAGGGTACAAACGCATACAACAGGCGCTAAGAAACGTCCTCCGTAGTGCATAGTCACGGTCATATATTCCAGGAGCAAAAGCCTCCAGATTTTCTCTCTCACGCCCGCTCTCCCTCAAATGAACGTCTCGTCTCCGCCAAGTCCATGGTGTAAGAATAAGAACATTATGAGAGGTCTTTGAAGGGGCTGCCGGTTCCAGCACACCGGTTTGGCATGCGCGTCAGGCAGCTTCCGTAAGATGGCGCACTCGTGTTGCGGCCATAAACGAACCAGCACAGGGAAAGATGAAAAAGCGAACGACGCGAGCGACGATAGGCGAAGACCAATGAGAGCGGCCCCTTCAGTGACGTGCACGCGGGAAACTGGTATTATGCGGCACCGGCGCGACCGCTCGTTTCGTACTATCGTCTGCTCGCGCCGCCCGCGCTTGTTTTGTTTGATTGGTTTCGTCTCGTTCGCGCTTGTTGATATTGTCATGGTGAGAAATAAATCGATGAACAGGTTCACAAAACAATTCATACCGCAAGAAACCGTGCAAGACACGTATACCAGCGCAGAGCACAGAAGTGCTCGCAACTGCGTGCGACGAACGCTAACGATGATGCGATGTCGATGAGGCTTCACCCTTTAGAATGAGCTGGCGGCCTCCAAACATATAGCGGCCTTATTCGGAGGGTGGCAGAAGCAAACGCATGTTGTCCACGCGCCAGGCCCCGCACACGCTCCGGCAGTCTCCACCGAAATATAAACCGCGGCGCGTTCCAGCATGAAGCGCGCAAGCGGAGCTACTGTAATTTGATCGTATACTTTATTTCGTAATTTGTCTCCTAGGGGCGCTCAAAGCGGTTGAATAATTGGTTTATAAATGTTCATATAATAACCGGGAAACATAGTTAAGATGTCATTGTTTTACGAATAACCAGACCATTGTTTTATTGAACCTATGTTATTAACATATGTGCTTTAATGATTGAATAAAGGTTTTGAGACCTCACTGAAGTGTTATAAGCAGCAGCCCATTGGTATCGATTGCAGCCCGTGCCATTTATCGATTCGAATTGTACGGCAGTAATATTTGGACGGACGGACGGAAACAACTTTAATGGGAAAAGGACCTGCGAGGTTGCCAGCCCGGGCTCAGGCTACCCGGGCATTATGTGCGGTGAGGCATGGCCTTTCCACCACTGCCCGGGCCCGCCGGATAGCCAGTAATTGGTCTTGTAGTTCCGAGCTGGGGTGAGCGCTTAGCCATCGCTCTTCGAGAAGTTCCGGTTCTATCTTGTCTTCTATATACTGATCTGATCTGTGCGCACTTCCATAAGATGTGTGTCATGTCTGCGTGTTCGTGTTTGCAGAGCTTGCAGCTCGCGTCTTGATATTGTGTTCAATTTATTATGTTTAAGTGTACTTTGTTTCGTAACGTTCTGGTTTGCAATCTTCTCCAATCTGTTTCTTGAGACCTGTCAAGTATGTGGGGTGATGGGTATGCTTCTCTTTGTTTCGTGTAGTATGTCAGTATGTCGTGGTACGTGACCAGTCTGTCCCTGTCGTCCTTTATCGCTTCTCCGTCGTCCTCACCTCCTCCGTCGTCTCCATCGCCTCCGCCGCAGTCGTTTCCCCTTCCTCGGGGGTTGCGGGGTGTTGGGCCGTCACTGTTCGCACCGCGGTGGGTTAGTTTTCGCGCGACTCGGTGGGCCTTCTCGTTGAGGTTGGGAGCGGCATTCATGGTAACTTCTCCCATATGTGCCGGGATCCATTTGAGCTATTTCGGTGTAATTTTGCCGTTCTTAACGTCTTCTGCTCTGCGGTTCAGGATTTTGGCCGCCTCGGTGGAGACCCAGGCCTTTGTGAAATTCCTAACAGCCGTCTTGGAGTCACTGATTATTGTTCTGCATTGTTGCCGACCGTTGATTACAGCCAATGCGATTGCCGTTTCTTCCGCTGCCTCCGACGATCTGGTCCTTACGGAGCCCACAGTCACGGTCTTTCCTTTCGTGCGTACGATAGCCATTGCGAAGAGGGAGTTACCTTTGTCAGCGTCGACTCCACCATTGTCGTCCCTGTTGCGGGGTTACCGCGCGGCGTCTACGAAGAGCACCCCCTCCCGCGCGTCTTGGTTGTTGAGAATCGTTTTCGTGCGGCATTTTCTCCTCTCGACATTGTGCACGGGGTGCATATTCTTCGAGATATTTTCCGTAGTAATATAGGCTGGGACATCTGGGTGAATCTGAATCTTGGGGCCGTTCATTCCGTGGTAGTTTATGCTGATATTTTCCATGATGTCTCTGCCCGCCTTGGTTCCGGAGAGACTTTCGAGTTGCGCTATATATCCTCTGCGCTTCCGCGATTTCCTCCAGCGTGTTATGTACACCGAGTTGTAGTAACTTTTCGTTTCTTGTGTATTGGGGGAGACCCAGTGCTGTTCTGTAGGCTTTTCTAATGAGCGCGTTGATCTTGTCTTTCTCAGCCTTAATCCAGTGGACGAACGCCGCCACGTACGCGACGTGGCTGATCGCGAAGGCCTGAACGAGCCGTACGACGTTTCTTTATTTAATGCCCCTCCTGTTGTTGGAGACTCTCTGTATTAGCCGAATGGTCTCCGTGACTGTCTTTTCCAGGCGTGTTATAGTTTCCGCGTTTGTTCCCCTGGCTTCGATCCAGAGACCCAGGACATTAATCTTTTGGACCATGGGTATCTCCGTGCCTTTCCTCGTGGTTAATCTTATTCCCCTTTTGTGTAGTTCCACTACGTCTCTGGCCGATTGGTCGAGCCTCCTAGGGCGGTATAACAGCAGTTCCGATTTCTCCGGCGAGCATTCTAGTCCGTTGCCCTCCAGATGATTTTCGATTGCCTCCACCGCCCCTTGAAGTCTGTTCTCCATATCGCCCTCGCTTGCGTCTTTCGTGGTCCAAATCGTAATGTCGTCTGCATAAACGGTGTGATTAATGCCTTCTGTTCGGTCCAGTTTTTCCGATAGTCCGATCATGACGAGGTTGAAGAGCATCGGTGACACGACGGACCCTTGCGGTGTGCCAGCGCTGCCCATGTCCACCTGGATACTCTCCTTCTCGTCCAGTCTGATTCTGGCTGTTCTTCCCGTAAGAAAATTTTGGATAAAATTATAAGTTCGTTCCCCCAGGCCGAGTTGCGCGATTCTGTCGACGATGGCCGTGTGCTTGACCCTGTCGACGGCCTTCTTTAGATCAAGTCCAAATATTGCCCTCAAACCCCACCCCATGGTGTCTATGACTTGCTCCTTGAGTTGTATCATGGCGTCTTGGGTAGAGAGTGCTCTTCTGAAGCCAGTCGTGTTGCTGTGGTACAGGTTGTTTGACTCCAGGTAGCCGTTAACTCTACTCAGGCAAGCGTGCTCTATCACTTTACGAACGCAGGAAGTGAGAGAGATCGGCCGCATGTTCTGTATTTCTAAGGATTTACGCGGCTTGGAGATGAGGATCACGTCTTCTGTTCGTCGGGTATCCCGCCGTTCCGCCAGCACTCGTTGGTGTAGTCTGTCAAGCGGTTCGTTGCCTGGTCCTCCAGGTTCCGGAGCGTCTTATTGGTCACTTTGTCGGGGCCCGAAGCCGACTTGGTCTTGATGGTCTGCGGGACCGCCTTGATTTCTTGCTGGGAGAAATCTCTGTCGAGGTCTTCGTTGGGAGAGCCCGAGTAGTACCGGTGTTCAACGGCTGGAGGTCTCTCAAGGTACAGCTGGACGATTTCATCACCCATTTCACGGATTTTCACGGCTCGGAGTTTATTATGCTCCGTATGATCGGAGTAGAATTTTTACTCCGTGCGAGCGAAATTTTTGCGTGGTATTATGGGAGTTTTTTTTCTTTTCTTTATTTTTTGCTTTGCAATGGACGGAGTTTTTTTCGAGGTGCAACGGGAGTATAAAAAGAGGCATCGCGTGAGTTTGCGCGAACATCTTTACGTGCAGAGGCTGCTGGTCAAATTTCGAAATATGCACAGGAGACCGCGTCAAATGGGACGAAACAAGTAAATGAAAGCACATATATCATGACATACATAAACATTTCAGAAACGCCCAATGCACAAATTTGAAAGACGTCCCACGTACACACGATACTCAAGAAGCAACGGTGCCAGTATGTATAGCCACGATACTGTGTGCCTCGAAACCGCCGAGGGAGCAGCTGTGCTGTTTTCAAAATTACGACTCACATGCTCGTTCATACGAGATCTGCCTCTCTGAAATTAACAGAATACCTTAATCAACACAAGACTGTTAATTTAGACTAGTGAGAGAAAAAAGTTGATGGCGTAATTTTTCAAAATTATCATGCCATTCTGTGAGCGTTGAAGCGACTTCGCACACTGCCGGCGTTCTCGGCCAAAAAATAGTGCGTTAGTTACAGTAAGCAAGAAAAATGTAAGTGCGTGTGCTTCATAGCAAAATTAAATTTTTGCCATACAGTGGTAGCGTAGCAAGAAATTATTACATGTGAGCATGACACGCAGCAGCCGACGTAACACCAAAAAATGCGCAGTCATACATTTTATACACCGCACTACTTGCTCTCCGGCCCTGCAATGTCTCTCGGTTGTGAAAAAGAGCTACCTTGCTGATCTGTCGAGTGAATCCTTAAACTCAGAGCCAGTAGGCATGCGTCTAAATCAGTGTCTCGGATAGAGCGTAATGTTAATGCAATATCGGAAGCAACGACGTGACCAAAACCTATATGCGCGATAACAATTCAATTCACATCGCTCAATAAGAAGCTTTATTTACAGTACGCATACTTATGTCCTACCGCTTTTCTTCGGGCGAGGATATCCGTTCAGAGATACATAAACAGTTGCTTGCACTCCGGTCTTTCTCACAGGCAACACAGCACCGCAACGAACTTGGGGTACGCCCTTCATGTGCGACTAGCACGGACGTCGTCGCTCGAACAGTGGCTGCTGTTGCTATTTCTGAGCGGTCCTTTCAAACATTACACCGGACGTTGTCAGCATGTACCCAAAAGGACATAAAAGTCGCATTTCACGTACTGAAGAACACAAGCCAGGGTCACGCAGCACGAAAACACAGTCAGAACCTGAGGCGACATCACGAGCCAGTGAGCAGCTCCGAGGTATACCTAAGCCTTTTTCCGCACTTGAAGACGTTGCTCTTGCATTCATCGTTGTCAGCAAAGTGATCAGAGCTAACGTACTTGAAGCTGAGATACAGTGAGCTTCAGGCATGCCTATAACGCTTTCTGGAAGGAAATACGGGAAACAAATTGACGAAATGCTGTCACGTAACGCCACTTCACAGATGTAAACAAACCGTCAGCCATGAGCACTGCCGGCTCCGCCGAACGCGCCCGGTTGCTGGCGAGGCGCACAGCCTCATGGCAAGCGCCACGTGACCAACCTGTTTAGGCGGAGGGGAGTTTTTTAAAACTCCCTGTCGGAGTTTCACAGGAGAACAAGATTTTGAGGCGGAGTAAAATCGCGTCATGTCGCCTCCCGCAGCTAGCCAGCGGAGTGAAACGAGGGAATGGCGCTGTTTTGCTCCCTTACATCGGAGTAAATATTTGAGGAGGGGAGATTTTAGGGCACATCACTTGTTAAAAACTCTCAGGTGGGTTTATTTTCGTTTACAGTGTAAGGTTCGGCGACAACAGACAGCGGATAGAAGCATCGATAACTTTCCAGAAACTTCGGATAAATGCAGGCATGCACGTCCTGCGATGTGCAATAACATTTGTTAGGTGGCGAAATGTGGTTGCCCGGTAAAGATATGTACACGTGTCAATACCCCTCTCTTAAAAAGCATCGTCGCGATGCTACAAATATAAGAGAGCGAAACATAAAAGGACACTTATTAAACGTAAGTAACAAAACAACGAAAAGAAACAAAGTCCAAAAGTCAGTTACGCGAAGCCCTAAAGTTCATTAACGCTGGTAGTACGGCTTGAGTCGCACAACGTGGACTATTTCAGGTCGTGAGCAGCGCCGCTGTGATAGCGAAATGCCGTCTGGCACGACCTCATAGTCCAGTGCGCCAATACGTCGGATGATCTTGTACAGTCCGAAATAGCGACGCAAAAGCTACTCGCTCAGTCCTCGTCGGCGTATAGGGGTCCAAACCCAAACACCGTCACCGGGCTGGTACTCGACGAAGCGTCGTCGGAGGTTGTAGTGTCGGCTGTCGGTCCTCTGCTGGTTCTTGATTCCCAGGCGGGCGCGCTGTCGGGCTTCTTCGGCGCGCTGGAGATAGCTAGCGACGTCAACATACTCTTCGTCCGTGACGTGCGGCAGCATGGCGTCGAGCGTCGTCGTCGGGTTCCTGCCGTAAACCAGCTTAAATGGCGTGATGTGTGTTGTTTCTTGCACCGCCGTGTTGTATATAAGCGAAAGTTACGTACGGCAGGACCGCATCCCACGTCTTGTGCTCGACGTCGACGTACATTGCTAGAATGTCGGCGAGGGTCTTGTTCAGGCGCTCCGTGACACCATTCGTCTACGGATGGTAGGCAGTTGTCCTCCTGTGACTTGTCTGGCTGTATTGCAGAATGGATGCGTGAGCTCTGTTGTAAAAGCCGTTCCTCTGTCGGTGATGAGGACTTCTGGAGCACCATGACGCAGCAGGATGTTCTCGACGAAAAATTTCGCTAGTTCGGCTGCGCTGCCTTTCGGTAGAGCCTTAGTTTCAGCGAAGCGGGTGAGATAGTCCGTCGCCACGACGATCGACTTATTTCCGGATGTTGATGTCGGGAACGGTCCTAACAAGTCCATCCCGATCAGCTGAAAAGGTCGGCAAGGAGGCTTGATCAGCTGTAGTGATCCCGCTGGCCTTGTCGGTGGTGTCTTGAGTCGCTGACAGTCTCGGCATGTCTTGACGTAACGGGCGACATCGGCGGTTAGGCGCGGCCAGTAATACCGTTCTTGTATCCTCGATAGCGTCCGGGAGAAACCGAGGTGCGCAGCTGTCGGATCGTCATGTAGGGCGTGCAGTACTTCTGGACGCAGCGCTGACGGAACAACAAGAAGGTGGTCGGCGCGGACTGGTGAGAAGTTCTTCTTCACGAGTAGGTTGTTTTGAAGCGTGAACGAAGACAGTCCACGCTTAAATGCCCTAGGGACAGCGTCGGTGTGCCCATCCAAATAATGGACGAGGCCTTTAAGCTCCGGGTCCGCTCGTTGTTGTTCGGCGAAGTCTTCCGCGCTTATTATTCCAAGGAAGGCGTCGTCATCCTCGTCATCTTGCGGCGGCGGGTCAAAGGGGGCGCGTGATAGGCAGTCGGCATCTGAGTGTTTTCGTCCGGACTTGTATGTTACAGTGATGTCGTATTCTTGTAGTCTGAGGCTCCACCGTGCCAGCCGTCCTGAAGGGTCCTTTAAGTTAGCTAGCCAACACAAGGCGTGATGGTCGCTGACGACTTTGAATGGCCTGCCATATAGGTAAGGGCGAAATTTCGCTGTAGCCCAAACGATGGCGGGGCATTACTTTTCGGTTGTAGAATAATTGCCTTCCGCTTTTGACAACGACCGGCTAGCGTAAGCTATCACGTGTTCATGTCTATCTTTTCTCTGGACTAGGACGGCACCGAGGACTAGGCTACTGGCGTCAGTGTGGATTTCGGTATCGGCGTGGTCGTCGAAGTGCGCAAGTACGGGCGGCGACTGCATGCGTCGTTTGAGTTCTTGAAATGCGTTGGCCTGCGGCGTTTCCCACTTGAACTCGACGTCATATTTAGTTAGCTGTGTCAGCAGCTCTGCGATGCGTGAGAAGTCCTTGAAAAATCGCTTGTAGTAGGCGCACATGCCAAGAAATCTACGCACTGCCTTCTTGTCGATGGGCTGCGGGAACTTTGCTATGGCAGCTGTCTTCTGCGGGTCGGGGCGGACTCCAGACTTGCTGATGACGTGGCCTAGGAACAGAAGCTCATCGTAACCGAAGCGGCACTTTTCTGGCTTCAGAGTAAGCTCTGATGACTTGATGGCATCTAGTACTGTTGCAAGCCGCCTAAGGTGATCGAAATTTCCGGCGAAGACAACGACGTCATCCAAGTAAACGAGACAGGTCTGCCACTTCAATCCTGCTAAAACCGTGTCCATCACGCGTTGGAACGTTGCAGGCGCGGAGCACAGTCCAAATGGCATAACCTTGAACTCGTAGAGGCCGTCTGGGGTGATGAAGGCGGTCTTTTCGCGATCTCTTTCGTCGACTTCTATTTGCCAATAGCCAGACTTCAGGTCCATCGACGAGAAGTATTTAGCGTTGCAGAGCCGATCCAATGCGTCGTCTATCCGTGGGAGGGGTATAGGTCCTTCTTCGTGATCTTGTTCAGACGACGATAATCGACGCAGAAACGTAGGGTTCCGTCCTTTTTCTTCACCAGGACAACAGGGGATGCCCACGGGCTTTTCGACGGCTGGATAATGTCGTCGCGCAGCACTTCGTCGACTTGTTCTCTTATAGCTTTAGGTTCTCGCGACGAAACTCGGTAAGGGCGCTGGCGGAGTGGTCGAGCGCACTCCTCGGAGGTTATGCGATGCTTGGCGACTGGTGTTTGTCAAATGCTCGATGACGTCGAAAAGCAGCCTTTGTATCGTCGGAGAAGATTTCTCAGCTGCTGTTGCTTAATCACGGGGATACTTGGATCAATGTCGTAGTCTGGTTCGGGAACCGTGGTCATCGGGGTAGATTCGGCGGAATCCGAGAGGACAAACGCGTGACTGGTTTCCAGAATTTCCTCGATGTACGCTATCGTTGTGCCCTTGTTGATGTGCTTGAACTCCCGGCTGAAGTTTGTCAGCAACACTTCGGTTTTCCCTCCATGCAGTCGAGCGATCCCTCTTGCGACGCAAATTTCACGGTCTAGAAGCAGACGTTGGTCGCCTTCGATGACGCCTTCTACGTCAGCGGGTGTTTCGGTGCCGACCGAAATAACAATGCTGGAGCGTGGCGGGATGCTCACTTTATCTTCGAGCACACTCAAGGCGCGGTGACTACGAGGGCTCTCCGGCGGCATCGCTTTATCTTCCGTCAGCGTTATTGACTTCGACTTCAGGTCGATGATTGCGCCGTGTTGGTCCAGGAAGTCCATACCGAGAATGACGTCTCGTGAACACTGTTGGAGGATAACGTAGGTGGCAGGGTAAGTCCGGTCATGAAAATTTATGAAATGGTTATTCTTGCCGTGCAGATTCCAGTCGGCGTGATGAGGTGTCCTCCAGCGGTCCGAATTTGAGGGCCTTCCCATGCAGTTTTAACTTGCTTCAACTGCGCGGCGATGGGTCCACTCATGACGGAGTAATCCGCTCCTGTGTCCACTAAAGCGGTGACTGCGTGGCCGTCGAGAAGCACGTCGAGGTCGGTGGTTTTTTGTCTGGCATTGCAATTAGGTCTCGGTGTCGGATCACGGCTGCGTCGTGTTGAACTGAAGCTGGAACGTCGCGTCGTCAAGTCGTTTTTCGTCGGTGTAGTCTTGGCTTCCTGACTTCATCGGGACGGCGGCGTGTCGTTATTATGTCGTCGAGATGGTCTCTTCGTCGTCTTCGTCGGCGGTGGAGGATCTTCGTCAGTTCGACGAACAGCAACCGCACCTCCATCGGTTGCTGCTTTTAGTTTCCGCATATGGGCTCGCTGACCGGCCCCGGGCTGGGCCAGTGTATGGTTGGCGCTGCGGCAACAGGTAGCGGCCTGGTGACGGCGAACAGGACGGTCGTCGAGGGCTCCACTGAGTAGCGGCGAGGTAGTTGGCGATGTCACTAGGGCGTTCACCTTCGCAAGGGCGCGGTGCATCGACGGCGAACCCTTTCATTCCCAAGTCGCGGTATGGGCGTCGGCGGTACACATAGCCGGCTTCGCCGCAGTGGTAGCAGAGCGGGGGGTGGTCGGGGGCTCGCCAAATGTCCGTCTTCCTCGCGTAGCTGCGCTGGGCGACGGGTGGGCGTGCTGGCGGCGGCGGCGGTGGACGACGGAATTGCGGCGTTACAGGGCGCTGGCGTTGTCGCGGAGGGGGACCTTGACGGCGGGCGACGGCGGCATAGGTCATCGCTTCCGGCTGAGGTAGCGGTGATCGTGGTTGCACCTCAGGGACTCCAAGCGATCGCTGAACCTCTTCTTTGACAATTTCAGCGATTGGATCCACTTGGGACTGCGTCCTTGGTTAGAACTTCTGCAGCTCCTCTCGTACGACCACTCTGACAGTCTCGCGTAGATCGTCGGTAGCCAGCGATTGAACCCCGGCGTAGTTTGTAGAGTTCGTGCGGCGATCGAATTGCCGGTTTCGGATCTCGAGCGTCTTCTCAATGTTCGTCGCCTCACGAAGAAACTCTTCGACGGTCTTCGGTGGGCTTCTTAACATTCCGGCGAAAAGACCCTCCTTTACACCACGCATCAGTAGGCGGACTTTCTTCTCCTCGGTCATATCCGGGTCGGCGTGGCGGAACAAATGGCTCATTTGTTCCGTAAAGATGGCAAGGTTCTCGTTTAGTAGCTGCACTCGGGCGTCCAGCATAGCTTCGGCCCTTTCCTTGCGCACGACGCTTGTAAAGGTGCGCAGGAAGCCGCTACGGAACAGGTCCCGCGTTGTCAAGGTCGACTCCCTGTTCTCAAACCACGTTCTGGCGGCGTCCTCTAAGGCGAAGTAGACATGCCGCAGCTTGTCGTCGGAGTCCCAGTTGCTGAATGTCGCGATTCGTTCGTAGGTCTCCAGCCATGATTCCGGGTCTTCAGTCGCTGCTCCATGGAAGGTTGGTGGGTCCCGAGGTTGTTGTAGGATAACGGGGGACGCTGGGGCGGCCATTAGGGCTGTCTTGACTACTATCTTCTTTGTCGTCTCAGGTAGAAGTCCGTGCTCTGGGGGCAGTCCTTGCAGTCTGCGGCTAGCACGCTGGTCTTGGGCGATTTTGGCTCTGTCCTCGGGCTTCGGACTTCCCTTACAAAAATGACTTTAGACTGTCTATAGAAAGTCTATAGACTTTTCATAGACGACCTTTCCTTTCTGTAGATTTGGACTTTTGTTGATATAAAGTCTATAGACTGTCTATAGACGAAAGTCGATAAAGTTTCTATTTCTTTTTGTCTACTCGCAGTCTATAGACGGTCTATAGAAAAAAGTCGATAAGGTGTTTGTTTCCTTTTTGTCTGCTTCCCCTCTATAGAATACCTACAGACGAAAGTCGACACAGTCTCTATCTATTTTTGTCCATACTTTGTCTTTAGACTTTCTATAGACAAAAGTCGATAGGGTTTCTATTTCTTTTTGTCTATTCGCAGTCTATAGACGGTGTATAGAAAAAAGTCGATAAGGTGTTTGTTTCCTTTTTATGTGCTTCCCCTCTATAGAATACCTACAGACGAAAGTGGATACAGTCTCGATCTATTTTGGTCCATACTTTGTCTATAGACTTTCTATAGACGAAAGTCGATAGGGTTTCTATTTCTTTTTGTCTACTCGCAGTCTATAGACGGTCTATAGAAAAAAGTTGATAAGGTGTTTGTTTCTTTTTTGTCTGCTTCCCCTCTATAGAATACCTACAGACGAAAGTCGACAGTCTCTATCTATTTTTGTCCATACTTTGTCTATACACTTTCTATAGACGAAAGTCGATAGGGTTTCTATTTATTTTTGTCTATTCGCAGTCTATAGACGGTCTATAGAAAAAAGTCGATAAGGTGTTTGTTTCCTTTTTATCTGCTTCCCCTCTATAGAATACCTACAGACGAAAGTGGATGCAGTCTCTATCTATTTTTGTCCATACTTTGTCTTTAGACTTTCTATAGACGAAAGTCGATAAGGTTTCTATTTCTTTTTGTCTACTCGCTGTCTATAGACGGTCTATAGAAAAAGTCGATAAGGTGTTTGTTTCTTTTTGCCTATTTCCCCTCTATGGACTACTTTTAGACGAACGTCGATACAGTGTCTATTTATTTTTGTCCATATACTTTGTATATAGACTTTCTGTAGACGAAAGTCGATAAGATTTCTATTTCTTTTTGTCTACTCGCAGTCTATAGACGGTCTATAGAAAAAAGTCGATAAGGTGTTTGTGTCTTTTTTGCCTACTTCCCCTCTATGGACTACCTATAGACGAAAGTGGATACAGTCTCTATCTATTTTTGTCCATACTTTGTCTATAGACTTTCTATAGACGAAAGTCGATAAGGTTTCTATTTCTTTTTGTCTACTCGCTGTCTATAGACGGTCTATAGAAAAAGTCGATAAGGTGTTTGTTTCTTTTTGTCTATTTCCCCTATATGGACTACTTTTAGACGAACGTCGATACAGTGCCTATTTATTTTTGTCCATATACTTTGTATATAGACTTTCTGTAGACGAAAGTCGATAAGATTTCTATTTCTTTTTGTCTACTCGCAGTCTATAGACGGTCTATAGAAAAAATTCGATAAGGAGTTTGTTTCTTCTTTGTCTACTTCTCCTCTATATGGACTACCTGTAGACGAAAGCCGATACAGTTTCTATTTATTTTTGTCCATACTTTGTCTGTTGACTCTCTATATTATGGACAATAGTCGACAAGGTTTCTATTTTTTTCTCTACTCCTGGTGTATTGAATGTCTATAGAAGAAAGTCGATAATATGTAATTCCGAGTTCCCATACCCCCCGCCCTCTGCGAACGCGATGATATGGCACTGGTTCATGCACGACGGCACCGCAACCCCGGCGCGGCAGGCAAACCGTGCAGACTGCTAGTCTGCGTTCGGTGCAGCTGCACCGAACGAGGATCGCGGCGGAGCAGGCACCGTCCGAGTCACCAAGGTCTTCCAGGCACCCGAAGGCCCTAAACCTGGCTGCTTCCCGGACGTACACTTCGCGAAGAGCAGGTGGTGTAGGTCAGATGGTGAAGATGTGGCAAAGGGGGTGAATAAGTGGCGAAAGCCCGCAGACCAGGTGGTGAATTCACCACCTCTGAGTTGCCGTGGTCTTGCATGTCCATAGATTAACAATAGACAAACATCGTTAATCTGGGCCCAACCCGTGTACGCTGTAACCAAGCGCAGGTACCGGTGGATAATACATAGCTGCATTTGATATAAGCCACTAAAGTTGTATACTGCTGAGATTGCTGTAGAGCCTATTTGTAGACTTTAGTATACACATAGTGTATACCTCCGCATTTGTTGACCACATATGATCTACGTAGTCGCTCTCGGCAATCCCAAGACAGCCTTCACAGTTGTCGCATCACTTTTGCGGCAGTAGAATAACGGAAGCAAAACGCCGATCCAATTGTTAAAATATATGTTATGAACGCCAGCTTCAGATACAAGTGGATTCGAAACAGGCATCAAGCTGACAACGCGGACTTTGTGAATGTGCCATGAACCGATGTCGCGCATGTGGTGTTCGCGTTGTGTGTCGTCCGATTCTCGGATACTTTTCACATTGTCTTCATATCTCGGCTGCGTCACTAAAATCGAGCGACTTTTGTTGCCTAATATCCTGCACTATAAACTCATCAAAGTTTCTCATTCACTTAAAATAGGTGCCAAATTCTCTGAGTCCACCCAGTATTTCGCCGGCGGTATGCCTGCGCAGCCACGCTTATGAGTACCTCAATGCTGTACTCATTGCTTTGACCTATCATCGGAACAGAAAATTAGCATTAACATACGTGCGGGCATCACATTTGGCGGTACGCTGGAAGATATGCTACAAGTACGCTGTATTACTCATCGACGCTGGCAATAATGCGTCTAAAACGTCTGAAGGGCCCCGTAACGGCTTTTACAAACAACGCATTCATGTTAGCGTTCCAGTCTCATACGATAGCCCACAGCGTTTGTCATAAAACCTGCCAGCGCATATCCTTCGTCCACGAAAAAAATGCATAACGGAAAAGAAAAGCCACCCGTTCCGGCGCGCATGGCGCGCAGAGAGAGAGAAAGAGACAAAGAAAAAAATGAAGGAGTAAAAGTCGCTCACACTCCTCCGAGCGCGCACGCCCTCCCGCGCGGAGCTCCTGCGCATGCTCGGAGCTCTTGCGCATGCGCGGCGGTGCGCCGTCTCAATGAGTGCGCCAGGCACGTAAACGGTTGTGCCGGTGTGCGGTGTCTCCCTGAACGTTGGTGTATGTGTATGCGTGTCTTCTTTGTGGCATCACACGTCAACTACACTGAATGGTAAGCTTTATCAAAGACGTTTTGCGTCAATACCTCATGATTATGTGAGCGCATTGGTAACACTGAACTTAGTGTCACACATTACTTCCCCCCTCTCCTTTGGCTTCTGGATTGGATTGGCGCGGCTCGCTACGTGCTTACGCGCGCTTTTCTGAGCGCAGATTGATGTGCGCCTGGTTTCTGCACTAGGCTTTTATACAGTCGCTTTTTCGAGCGCAGATTGGTGTGCGTCTGGTTTGTGCACTGCGCTTTTATACGATCGCTTGTCGCTGCTTTCCTTTTCTCTGGCTTGATTCGGTGCGGCTAGGTGCAGGCGCGCATATTTGGTGTGCGCCTGCTTTCTTGCGCTGGTCTTTGAACACATCGCTCGCTGCTCGCGCTTATATATAAGAAAACGCTGCGCCGCTGGCGTACCGTGTACGTAAGCGCGCAGCAATGCCGGGAAACATTCATACAAAAGCAAAGGGTCAGAACACTGCGCTTTGTTTTTCATTACTTTCTCATGTACCTTCACACTGGGTAGCGCCGAGCGATCGCTTCTAACAAACGCAGAAATGAGTCTTTGCAGCGCGTGTGGCCATTAATTGACTACCCAACACAGCCATGTGAGGTGCGACTCCAGGCGGAGAGGAGGTGGCGCTTCACTTTCTGCATGCCAATAATTTTCCATTTTTTGCGTGTGAACGCCCGTGATCGGGTCCACTTCATGCCCAATTTCATGCTGTCTGGTTTAGTTTCCCATTGCAGATTGAGGCTCACTCCGTTAGCATCCGCTAAGTTCGGGATGCCGTTGTATGCGGCCCATTCATCACTGTGGATGGTGGCCCCCGGTTCAACGTTGGCTGCAATAATGGGGCCTAGCGTCGCCGCGTCTCGTCTGTCGACCTTGAATAGTCGGAACTGCCCGGTGGTCACGCAGGTCATGCCGAATACCCATGGTCCAAGGTCTGCAATGCCGCCGTGATTCTGCCGGCTCGGCGGAACCTTGTCGCCCTTCATCAGGCGGCCTCGATTGTGTTTTCGCTTGCCGCGAAGGAGGCACATCAATTTGCACAATCCTTCGGGGCCACCGAGTGGGTGTCACGCCAGCAGCTCGTCCCGCACGACCTCAAGAGCTATCACGGGCGTTCACACGCAAAAACTAGCAAGTTAATAAACTGAAGCGCCACCTCCTCTCCGCCGGCTGCAGGGTAACGGCACCGCTGCTGGAGTCGCACCTCACATGGCTGTGGTGGGAGTCAATTAATGGCCACACGCGCTGCAAAGACTCATTTCTGCGTTTGTTAGAAGCGACCGCTCGGTGCTACCCAGTGGTAAGGTACATGACAAAGTAATTGAAAACAAGGCGCAGTTTTCTGGCGCGCTTACATACACGGTACGCCCGCGACGCAGCACTTCCTTATATATAAGCGTTAGCAGCGAGCGATGTGTTCGAAGACCAGCGCAAAAAAAAAAGCAGGCGCACACCAAGTATGCGCGCCTGCACCAAGCCACACCGAATCAAGCCAGAGAAAAGGAAAACAGCGACAAGCGATCGTATAAAAGCGCAGTGCACAAACCAGACGCACACCAATCTGCGCTCGAAAAAGCGACTGTATAAAAGCCTAGTGTAAAAATCAGGCGCACATCAATCTGCGCTCAGAAAAGCGCGCGTAAGCACGTAGTGAGCCGCGCCAATCCAATCCAGAAGCCAAAGGAGAGGGGGGAAGTAATGTGTGACACTAAGTTCAGTGTTACCAGCGCATTTCGTAGGGCGAACCGGCTGCATGTAGCTCAGGCGACTCGGGTATAGTGTCGGTTTGTCCTTGACATGGTTTGATAACGCGCTCTTGTTCTCGCTTCTACTATACGGAATGTTTTACGGCGAGCGATCGCTCGTGCTTGTTGATTTTATCATTATAGCTTAGGTGCGTAAAAAAGGAAGTACACCATGTTTTAACTTGATACTGAGCTACCACTAAGCGGATTGTGTGTGTTGGGCAGCCAGTGTGGTAGATCTCATTTAGTGGCGCTTGATCCGGCCGCGATGAATGCTGCACCGTATGTGTAGTGAAATTCTTGTGACACGCTTTACGTATATATCTCGAAATTGTGTTAGCATCAAGAATTTTCAAACAGACAGGCATAGTTGAATAACTGCTAGCGTACTCGGATGAAAGGCCGTGTTTGCGGGGCATGCATCAGCAGTGTGTCCGCTGCCGTTTTCGCATAGTTTAAAAGTAGCAGTATTTTTAAGGTTCCTGGCAACCAATCTAAATAATTTTGGGAAGTTACAGCAAGCATAAAAAGACATGAAGAAATATCTAGTAGAAATCTCTAGATTCACCCAATCTATTTATATGCAACCACAAACGCTTTTGGAGCATGAAACCTGCGATAAGCTCAGTCACTTGCAGCTTCGCAACTTAGCCGAAAAAATTAGAGAACAATAAATTAGTCGCTCCGGGAACACCTTTACACGTTTCAAACTGAAGGCGTTGCGTTTGACGGTAGTTGGAAGATTTCTTTTTTGTCTCTTTTTGAAACAATTTAGCAGCAGAAGTTATCTTTCGAGCTATATGAAAAGCGTTAAGCGGCTTCCGATGCTTTGGCGTTCTGCAGTTTACGTGCTCTTAATCACAAGGCAGCTGCTGGCGCAGATTCGCATTGTGCTAATCGTGCATGGTATGAAGCCATTGTCGTGCGTAATAAGTGTTCCGGTTTTCATTACTGTTGCATGTAGTGCCGTCGTCTTGGACAGACTGCATACAATATGCGCTGTACAAAAGAAAAAAGAGCCAGATTATCAATTTGGTGGTCTTTTCTAAGTAGATAACGCACAGATTATTCAAATAATTCAGTGGGCATTGCATTTGTGCTACCCTTATCAACACACCTAAGAGATCGTAACATGTTTTAGTTGATAAGTAACCTGATCAGTACGCCCCCATTCATGTGCATTCTGCTGAAACTGTGGCAAATGTATTCATCTCGAAGTATGAGAAAAGAGACATTGCAGACTGTTCTAAGCGGAAATAAATTGCAAATCTTAACGTGATTGTTCAAAACTGCAGTCAGTATGCTGAGCATGTTCGTTCGGCACAGGCATATTGCATTAACACCTGAAAAATGTGCACAGTCCAGCCGGGTATCTTTGTTTCAACAAGTATTATTATAAGAATCGTTTGGGATTCTCGCATTTCTTTTATTTTTATAGTACACTGTGTGTCACATGAACCTGTCTTAACGTACCGTTGCTGGCACCGGCGACCATTACGGTTGTCTAACTGCTTATCATACTGTACTATAACGAAACATCATAATGGTACTGATTAATATTGCCATGTAGTCTTTAGTCAGAGGTAAACAAAGTTGACTAGAGTCATAAGTGATGAGAGCAAATTATATTGAAAACTACTATTGAACCGTAAAAATAACTAATTGTATAACTCATTGTATAGTTTTTCCTCACATTGTTGCATTTGCTGTGCGTGTGTCTCTGTGTCTTCCGCGCTGTACTCGTGTGGCCATCAATTACGAACTTGCCGAAGCCCTTGTCAGCTTTATTAATCAAGGGATTCAAGTCAGTTGAATCTAATACTGCATGTCAAGTGACTGACGTACGTGTTATTCGTTTTATCTAAATATTATGGACTGGCAGTACTTGGCAAGCATTAAACCACAATATTTTTTTATTACACTTAAGCTGCAGGCGTCATAGATTGCCAGAAAATTTTCATGAAAACAGCCAGGGAAGGCTTGGAAAAAGATCGGGAAATTTTAAAATGGCCACATAGGTATGCTGTCTTGTTATATGTCATACAAAGTTTCCAGAGAATCTCTGAGTTAAATATATTTTTAAAACGTTTCACCTGATAAAAATTGAAGGAAATTGGTTCCATTTATTGAAAAATAAAAGAAAGTCAAGCTTACTGACAAGGCATTTCTTACTCAATATGTGTTTTTTTTTGCGTTAACTAAACGTCCTGAACCTCGATAGCCTAGAAAAAATTTTCATCTTTCAAAGCACCTTAAATAATTTACTGTAATAGAATTCATTCGAACTATACTATCAGTTCTGTTTCCTAGGAGGTGCATATCTGTCGTGCCATGACACAAAGTGCTCGTGTGGTATTTCGGGTGCTCATGTGGTATACCTAACTTGGAAACCTGTTAGCACGCCCAAGAGGCCTCATTACCTGTAACAAATTAAGTGACCATATCGATACAATCAGCCCATCTGCCTTCCGTTGAAGTTATGGCCAATCACCCATTCATTTAAAAGTATGAGAAAGACATTTAAATGTGTATTAAGCAAAATAAATTACAATCTTAGGCATGATACTGTGAATATTCCAGTCACGTCTTCTGAAAATATCCCTCTGCACGGGCATACTTAACTACCAGCCAAAAAAAATGTACAGACAGCCCAACTGGGTGACGTTTCAGCAATAAATATAGAGACCATTTGGGATAAGTACAATAATGCATCATATATGAACTTGTCATAAAAGGGAACATACTGTTGCTGGCACGAGCAGCAGTTGTGACTGTTTAATTGTTCACCATACCATGCAATAAAACATTCTATAAAGGTGCTGATTTGTATTGACAAGCAGCCATTAGTCATAGTTAAACCGCAATAAGTATTGACTTAGATGATTTGAGCAAATATATTAAGCTGCTTAATGAACACACAAAGAATATACACTTGTTATTTTTGCCTCATATTGCTGCATCTACTTATTTGCAGCATACACCTGCAGCACCTTTGGGACTAATGACACAAAGGTCAAGGCCAGCCTGGCGACCATGCTTGCCAAGCAGTAGTGTAAATATTTAATCTCTTTCCATAATAGCATACGACATGAATTTAAGGAATTCATCTATTATATCGAGCAATAAAAACGGTGAATGCGTTGCTGGTGCATTTGTTTTATTTTTCGCACTGCATGATTCAGCACTATATAAATTCTTTCTGTTTATGCAACATATATGAAAGTACAGCTGGTTCAGAAGCATTATTAATCTACTAACGGTAATGCATAAGTGCAGATGAAAAGGAACAGGTGCACATGCATAAATACATTCAAAACTTTTTGCTACCGCATGTAAACAAAAATGTAAACTAACTTGTAGATAGCCGCTATGGAGATATGGCCTTATACACTCTTTGTAGACTTGTCTATAAGGTGTCTGTGTATATAGAGTGCCTATAGATTAAAAAAAATTAATATTTGTTAACAAATGTCTGCAGAATGTCATAGAAAAAAAGTGTATCGGACTATAAAGTTCTGTTTTTGTAGACTGAAGTCTATAGAATGTCTATAGACTATCTATATACATTTGTATATAGACATTCCATAGACTTCAGTCTACAAAAGTAGAACTGTATATATAGTTCTACTTTTGTAGACTGAAGTGTATAAAATGTCTACGGACAAATCTCACCTGTAGACATTCTATAGACTTCAGTCTACAAATGTAGAAGTGTAAGCCTATACACTTGTCCATAGACAGTCTATAGACAGTCTATAGACTCAGACTTCTTATAGACTAGTCTATAAAAAGTGTATGGCCATAAGTCTCTAGACTGTCTATAGGCAGTGTATAGACAGTCTATAGACTCAGACTTTTTATAGACTAGTCTATAAAAAGTGTATAGCCATAAGTCTATAGACCGTCTATAGACTCAGACTTCTTATAGACTAGTCTATAAAAAGTGTATGGCCATAAGTCTATAGACAGTCTATAGACAATCTATAGACTCAGACTTTTTATAGACTAGTCTATAAAAAGTATGGCCATAAGTCTATAGACTGTCTATGGACTGTGTATAGACAGTCTATAGACTCAGACTTTTTATAGACTAGTCTATAAAAAGTGTATGGCCATAAGTCTATAGACTGTCTATGGACTAGTCTAAAGAAATGTCTATAGACAGTCTATAGACTGAGACTTTTTATAGACTAGTCTATAAAAAGTGTATGGCAATAAGTCTATAGACTGTCTATAGAGTAGTCTAAAGAAATGTCTATAGACAGTCTATAGACTTCATAGACAAATGTCTATAGACTGTCTATGGACTTTCTATAAAATTTTTTGTAAGGGTTGGATCGCGGCTTTGCGGGGGCGTTCGGTACATGAACGCACAAGCACCTCCACCAGATGTCACGTGGTGGTGATGTTGAAGAACACAGTAGCAATACTGTGAACGACAAAACAAACTTTTATTGGGCGAACCTGTGCCCACAAATACAGGCTACACTTATAGCACAACGATAGCGGCGAACACGGTCGGCGATCGTCGGAAATCTGATCAGCGGGTCAAGCGCGTCGGCTTTTATAGAGCAGTCATCGAATGTTCCAGACTAATCGTTCGGACCCGCGTGCCTTCCACAAAGTTCAACACCATTCGCGTCAGGTGATGAAATCAGATAACATAAGGTTCGGCGACAACAGACAGCGGATAGAAGCATCGATAACTTTACGGAAACTTCGGATAAATGCAGGCGCGTCCCGCGCTGTGCGATAACATTTGTTAGGCGGCGAAATGTGGTTGCCCGATAAAGATAAGTACACGTGTGAATTTTTTATGGTATTTCTGACACTCCGTCAGAAATATGAGCGCAGTCCGAAAAATTGGTATGTGAATTTTATCTCATCATCTTAAGTTTGAGATCCCCGAGAACATATTATGTAGAGCCCACCGCTCATCCGAGACTTCGCTCGGGATGCAGCGGTGGCTTTGAGGTAGAACACCCGCCTTGCGTGCAAGAGGTCCGTGGTTCGAATCCTGGTGCCGGAAATTTTCCACCGGATAAAAAAAAATCCGTGTGTTGATAAAATTGCATAAACAGGCCTGGAGTGTGGCCTGATCCCGGTGACCAGAACCGGTAATGCACTCCCTTGGCCACCCTAGTGAAGTACTTGGCCACAACCTCCTATATGAATACAACCGATGGTCATTAAGGGTTACGGACTGGATTCCAAGAGAAGGGAAGCGTAGCAGGGGGTGGCAGAAAGTTAGGTGGGCGGATGAGATTAAGAAGTTTGCAGGACATGGCCACAATTAGTACATGACCAGGGTTGTTGGAGAAGTATGGGAAGAGGCCTTTGCCGTGCAGTGGGCGTAACCAGGCTGATGATGATGACCGACTTTACTCGTATACTGCCAATAAGACTCGCCCGATTGTAATGAAACTTTCTTGCTCAAAACTAAAGAATAAAATTCGGGCACTAAATTCTAATCTGAAATCCAGCGGGGTATCTGTGGGCGAAGATTTTTGCCGAGCAACGCGTCAGTCTAGGAAAAAGCTACTTGATTTTGCTAAGGCATCGGGCCAGACATACTCAATAAGGCTAAACACGCAAAACAGCGTTGTGTGTTTCTTGTCATGGAGCGTTTTGTGCGCTGTTCTTAGTCATACGTGGATCACAAACTCACTCCGATTTATACCATAGTAATTGAGGCTCTATTTTCTTTCGACTCCAGCCTCCAAGACGCTGCTGATATTTGCTGATCCCTTTGGGCTCTATTGTCTCTGGACATACTAGACAGCAGTGAATGTGTCACCAGTGGAAGTAACGTCAAGGAGCCAAAGTCCTCACAAGGTATTCTTTGGAACACTTCAACAAGAACCATGATTTGTTGATTTATTTGACTAACTTCTGCTTCACAATTTTTTGCAAGCTGCCCATGCCAAGCCATAGGCACCATAGTGACAACAAGTCCTCTTGAACTATGTGCCTCACCATGAAATGTTTGGAAGTTTAACAGGTAGAGGGGTGTGAGCCCTATCAGGATAGCAGCAGCCTACAGTTTTGTATCGTACCGATTGAGAATGCTAGAATTTTACAGACAAGCTTACTTGCATTTAAGGGTGTTTTATGACAGCTGCAGAAGTAACATGTTTAGTGCCAACTTGTTTCTTTTCAGTTCGTTATAGCCATGACGACCAGAACAGAAGCAATTCGCAAACGTACAATACAATACAAACTCTGTCATCTGCTCCTTGCAAATCAGCTGGGCGGGCATTCCCACCAGGTATCACATGCTCATTCACAACAATTCGCTACATGAAAATGCAAATAATTTTAAAATGGTCAAACGCACCCAATGCAATTTTTAGGAAATGCTAATTCATTTTGACTGAAATAGCGGTCACTGCTCATCTCATTTTTTATTTAATATACCCTGAGGGCCATATCGCACAAAAGACGGGAGTTGTTACAAAGTAGTAGAGTAAAGCAAACAAACAAACAAGCAAAAAAACAAGTGCAGTGAGTTCTGGTAATATAATAATTATCCGGATTATACAATGTTGGCTACAGCTTTGCAAAAAGTTTCTTATCGGTGATGGCTACGATACCTGAGAGAAGGTAGTTACATTCCTGGGGGCGGGGGGCATATGTACGGGCACTGAAAAATTCGAAGAAAGACTTCGTGTAACATAAATCAAATCGTAGCCTTACTGTGATGGTCGACGTGGTTTGAAATGTACTGAGACCACAGTATGAAGTCGGCGTGAAGTGTCATGTGATGGAAAATTTTTGCGAAATAGTGAAGGACGGACGACATTACGGTGGGTAGCTGTTGGAATAAGCGCTAGGTTAGGTTTCATTTAGGTTATACTCACAGCACGGTTATAATTAGAATGAAACGAGTAGAGCTATTTTTTGCTAGTTCAAGTAATAAGAGCGTATTACTGTCTTGTAACGCTGTAGTTTAAAATTTTTGTGAAAAAGTGATAGACGGGCAACCTTACGGCGGTTAGCTAGCAGAATAAGTGCTAGGATAGTTTTCATTGAGGTTATACTCGCAATACGGTTATAAATATAATGAAACGAGTAGAGTTATTTTTACTTCTTCAATTAACGCGACTGGGATGCCATATTGCAGATGCATATTCATGTTTCGAAAGAATTGGAGTCTTGTAAAGCTGTAGTTTTAACGTAGACGGTGCTTTGAAAAAGTTGCACCGTAGGTACCCGAGCCTACGATTAGCATTGTTAATAACGTACTCTATATTAATGGTCCACTTTAAGTTACTTGTAATGTGTACAGCAAGATATTTGAATGACATCACGAAATCTAAGGGAATGTTAGGATGACAAGTGCTAGGATTAGAATTACATATGGATACACGCATTATTTTACGTTTGTTAAATACAAATGCTTCATGTAAAGTTCGCATGAAATCAATAACTAGGCTAACCCTGCACCATAAGAGATGAAGGAAAAAACCACTCACAAAAGACAAAGGACAAGAAGAGAGGTTCACAGCAAAACGACTGGACTATCAACTGAGCTTTTTTTAGAAACCACGTAGTCCCAGCAAGGCCAGCAAAACATGCGCAACAATAGCATCACTAATCACAGAGCATGAAAAGGCAAGTTATCAAATCTATCGTGACTGACCTAAAAAGCAAATTCTTTTTGAAGTAAACGAAACGAGGATGTACTAACGCAGTCGTCACCTAATAAACTGATGTAGTATGCTTCCAGGATTTCTAGCTCTTTTGCCCTTGCCCTATCAAGAATCGTTACATTGCTGCACAATGGGCAACAGCCACATTCATTGCAATGGCGAGGCAAGTTTGCACCGTTATCGGACCCCAGGAAGGAGGGGTGCTCACGAAGGTGGTCAACTCTCTCCCATGTGAGAGGGAACTTATACACAACACGTGGGTCACATGCCGTGAAATGGTTTTCGTGCTGCGTTGTGCAAACGTGGTTCCTTACCCTTCCTCGATAAATGCGCGAGCACAGACTCGAAAGGGGCAGAAAACACTAGACTTACTCCCTGCTTAGCCGCAACCTGTTTGATGTTGTGGTTCACTTTATGCACATACGGCGTGACTTCGAGTTTCCTACGTTCAGCTGCCCCAACATCTGCCAGCTTCGCACGCTCTTTCTCAAGCCTCTGAAGCAGCTATTCAGCCACCGCTTTCAAAAGGGAGTGAGGGAACCCTCTGCTTTCTAAACGTTGAAATTGTACGTGAAAGCTACTTTTAATAGCGTGGTGACGCTTTAGTCCAGTGCATTGCGGAAAAAATCATTGCAATCCCTCTTTTTACAATTTTAAATGTGCAGAAACAAATGGTAAAAGAGCTTTTGTGCTTCTAGGTGAAAACATCCCACAAAAATTCCCGCCGTCAAAGAATCTCGCAGTTCTACGAACCTTATAGAATAATTGGTAGGAAGTTCGTGAGTGAAATTGAGAGTGCGTGAAGAAGCTTTAGAAGCAGCCAATACGTCGTCTACTGCTGCGGGCAGAGTGTCATTAGGTAAAAGCTCTAAAAGTACTAAAAGATCGTCCACATAACTAAAAACTTCGCACACACGCTTGTCTTACAGGAAATCTGGAAGTGTCCTGTCAAATTTTGCTAAACAATCTGGGAAAGCACTGGAGCAACACTAGAGCCAACACACAATCCTCCTTTCTGAAGGAACAAGGAGTCTTTGAATTTAAAAATAGTGGATGACAGTTGAAGAATAACAGCTCTAGAAAGGCATCTACCGACATACCACATGCGTTCTGGAAGCTTACAGGACTGCAGTGATCAATACGTTCGTGCACAGCTACAAAGAGTTCATCGTGAGTGTAGCATAGCCATGGCGTGCTCGCAGTAACGCCAGACCAGTGAAGCATGAGCGTAGTCAGTAGAACAAAAATGAACACTTTATTCAAAGGTGTAGAGCATATTTATAAGTAGTCGAGTGGCAGGAGGATAGGAAGGAGTACTTCTTAGTAGTGATAGTCCGAACTCTGAAGGATCGCCAGATGAGGCATTAAAAGGTGCGCGCACTTCGAAAACACACGTGAATTTGCAACATTCCTTCTTTCTCAGAAATCAAAGCGTTGCACTGGTTCGCGCTCTCTCGTTGAGTGTCTCAGAGTTTGTTGGGCGACACCTGTATTCAACGGCGCCACCGGAATATCTGGTGCCGCAAAATCTGGAGAACGGGTGCCATTTGGAATGCGCCGAGCAGTTATGCCTGCATCCGGGTTCACCGTTTCTGGATGCTATAGTTGTGTTGCTTGCTCTGGCGCACTGCGATGTGTGGTGCTTGTAGTTACTGTCGGTTTATCCCCTGGTGCTTCTTGTCGCCGGCGGACCTGGTCTACGTGCCGCTGGACGACTCCGTCCGATGTTTCCACGGTCACCATTCTCGCTCTAGACGTCGCCTTCACATGGCCGGGCGGCGTGTTTCAATTTTTGCCGAAACCCAGCCCTCGACCGCTGCGCCACCATGCGCCGCTCGCGTGTACCACGTTTCTAGGTACTTTTTCCCCAAAGCATCGCGGCGAGCGCCCTAGATCCTTGTAGGTACTTGATGGGACTATGGAGATGTTATGCCTGGGCGCACAATCTACTTAAAGCCCCTCCATCCACGCGCCTGGTAGGCGGAGACGTGGATGGAGGGGCTTTAAATATGCTCACCCAGCTACAGTGTACTAGAATACTAGTCCACTGTAACCCAGCTGTCGCTAAAAGAAAATAGGTTTTTCAAAACAAGCCGCCTGGCCTGTTTCGAAATAAGAGTTGCTTGCGGAAGCTGACGTAACACTAGAGGGAATTTTTCGGTTTGGATAAGGGTATAAAGGAATGTGATAAGAAGTTGGTCGTGGTGTGCGAGGCGCTTCGATCTACAAAAGCTGGCATAATCGCGGGGCATGGAGGGTTTCCCGCACCCCGTCATCGCTGCGCTCAAGCTTCCTTTCCTTTTTGACACCACTGTATCTCTTCCAGCAGATGCTGGCACCATACACGATGCATATTACACATCCAGGAACAAGAAAAAAATCACGCAGAAACTCCTCTGGAAGTTAGACTATGCGTATTTATAAGCAGCGTAAGCATTATGCCACTAGCTCATCTCCGCGCAGCCCGGTGTCATTACCAATGTTATGTAACTTGATTAGGCCATTACTAACGACAGCTCAGTGGCGACACGAACTGGTACCGACGGCGGCGTAAGGAGCATTGATGACGCAAGCAAAGTACTGCAGATGGAGGCCCGAGGGGCGCTGATAACGGTTCCGATCATTATATAAGCCGTTATCGCTCCTCAGCGCCTTATTCATCCGCGTGAAACCATTGGAGACTTTTAGCGTGTCCGCTATTCCGGCAAACGGGGGTGGTTTGGGGTGATTGCTGGTTGGGCGGGGGCAACGTGAGCGGCCGGAGCGGTGCAGCCACCTTGGTGGCGTAGAACTCAACCAGACAAACACAGAGCTACCCCCCCCCCCCCCAATTACAGTAAGCTACTATATTCTGCTTCGCTGCTGGTGCAAATTTTCGGCAGTTGCGTAATTGTCCGCACGATTACGCCGCTGTCCAAAATTTACACCAGCAGCTAAGCAGAAATTTCTCATTCCTCATTTTTCGAAGGCCATCTTTTATAGTTCGCACTG